>NC_040907.2:5943498-7229143 GCF_004126475.2 Phyllostomus discolor | reverse complement strand
GCACCTTAAGGACACAACCAATGAAAGTAACAGCATTGTATCCAGATAACTGGCCCTCCCTCCATTATGATATCCTAGTCTTGCCTCTGTGTCCCCATGCCAGGACACAGGGACAGCAGCAGGGCATGCGCTTTGTACCTATTATTTACTTATTTCCCCAACCCCTAGACCCCTATAAGCAAGCTACAACAAGGGCGCTCTGCTTCAGTGAATTAAAAAATAAAAACAGAAGGTGAAAAGACAACCCACAGAATAAGAGAAAATGTTTACAAATCACATACCTGATAATGGACTAGAATCGGAATATGTTTTAAAACTCTTACAACTTAACAATTAAAAAAAAAACAAATGTTTAAATGGGAAAGGATTCTGATAGACATTTCTCCAAAAAGGATACGTAAATGACCACTAAGCATGGGAAACGAGGCTCAGCAACATTAGCCGCTAAGGAAATGCAGATCAGAACCACAGTGCGACGTCACTGGCACCCACTGGCGTGGCGATCATCAGAAGACGGACGTAGCAAGCGCCCAAGAGGGTGAGGAAATGCGGAAACACTTGCACGTCAGTGGCAAAACTGTGACACTGAGCAGCCTCAGCCTCTTTGGAAAACAGTTTGCTAGTCCCTCAAAAAAATTAAACCTACAGTTACCGTACGACTCAACAATTCCGCTCCTAGACAAACAGTGCTCAAGAGAACTGAAGGCATGTTCACACAAAAATACACACAAGTGTTCACAGCAGCGTTATTCCCAGTGGCCAAAAAGTGGCACCCACCCAACGCCCACCAGCTGACGAGCGAACGAACAAAACGCAGGGCACCCGGAGTGCTGCAGAAGCTCTCGGCAGGAATGGTCTGTCCAAACCCCTGCGCTAGGGACCGACCCAGCCTCCACACGGCTCCCTCAGCCTGAGGCTGTGTCCCTGCTGGGACAGTGCAGCCCCTCTCTGAGCTCCTGCCCAGCCTACTCAGCTCCAGTCTCAGAGCGCCTGTGGTTGCTCCAGGGGGGCTTACAACGGTGAATCCTTTCCCTGTCCCTTTGAAATGCGTGACCTCCTACAGCTCTGGGACATGAAGGCCACCCCTCTGAATGCAGTCCTCAGGAAGGCCAGGGCCTCCTCTCCAGCCCCCGCCAGAGGACAGAAGCCTGGCTAGCAGACACCGGTCACCTTTACTCCCATCACCGCCCTGTAAGTCCCCACCTGAGCCCCGCCCCCACACAGCCGCACTCTCCTTCTGAAAGGCCCAGTCACCTCTGTGCAAATGGGAATGGGGCTCTGTTCTTCCCCCCCCCCGTCAGCGGCCACTGTCCCACTTTGTTTATCTCCGACAAAGCACACAAAGGAACAGATTATTCGGTCACAAGAAGGAATGAAGCACTCCCAGACACCACACAACACGGATGAGCCGTGATGCATTACACTACGCTAAGGGAAAGAAGTCAGACACAAAAGGCCACAGAGCGGAAGACTCCATTTATGTGAAATACCCAGAATAAGCAAATCCACAGTGAGAGTAGATTTGGGGTTGCAGGGGGCTGGAGGGAGAGGGGACTGAGGGTGACTACTAACTGGGTACAGGGTTTCTTTGGGGAACGACAAGCATCTTCTCGAATTAGATAGTGGTGAGCAACGCACAAATTTGAAGATGTGCTAAAAACATTAGATTGTACACTTTGTGGTGTATGAACTAAATCTCAACAAAGCTACTATTAAAAATAAAATAATACTGATGAATTTTTAAGAACCAGTGACAGCTTAAAAAAAAGTAACTTCCTGAAGCAGAAATTGAAGTAGTCACCTCAAATGTACCGATCTTCTCATCAAAGCCAGGAAACCGACAGCCTCGGAGCAGTCTGGGGGGAAGCGGCACACCTGTGTCCCCAGGCGCCCCGAGGGAACCTGGGCGCTAGTCAGGACGGGCTGACACAGGACATGCATGAAAATTAGTGTGGACGCTGACCTGGTTTTTCAGGACAAAACAAACTGTGACGGAAAAAGACAAGACAGCCGGCAGCGAGCACTGACGCTCGTTCACCGACACGTCAGGGAGAGGTCAGACACCGCAGTGGCAGTTCACGGATCACCCCGTCGTCAATGAGACATGAGACACCACACATCCCCCCCTCGCTCGTTTCACTGACGAAGAAGCTGAGAGCAGACGGGTTGGGCGACCTGCCCTGAAACTACAGTCCTGAAGCCTTGGGTGACCTGGCTTCTTGGGAACTAAGTCCTTCCGCAGGCGGGACTCCAACACTCAGAAAGAAAGCGAAGTGAAACGAAAACTCCTCCTCACACTAACTGAAGCAGGAAAAACCTGTGCGCCTAGACCCCGGACCTGGGACTGGCTTTTCAGGTTCACCCTCGGACACCGCCTGCCAGAGGGCACACCTGAGCAGTTGGCCCTGCCCCCCCTTCCCCCAGAGCACAGCCTGCAGCAGTGAGACCCGTGAAAGATGGACAGCCGGGAAGAGAGATCCACCTACGCCTGGGAAATAAATCCCCCTCGTGCGTCCACTTCATACACGTGGAGAGGGCTCACCTCAATGTTCTCCACGATTCTCGTAACTACCGAGGCGGTGACTGAGTACCAGTAGGACTCCCCTTTCTGCTGGCGCTCGTTCTGCAAAGAAAAGAGCCAGGGTCAGCCGGAGCCGGAGCTCTGCCCGGGGCCGGGTCTCGCCATGCTGCTCCCGTGGGCAGGAGGACCTCCGCCTTGCCTTCCATTTTTCCTCCAGGGCCTGAAGCAGGGCCTTCTTGCGGTCCCGTTCCAACAGCTTCTCCTTCTCATCGTTGAAATCCTGGACTTTTTCGGGGGCTCCGACCAAGTGCAGGCTGGAGATGGAAATCACCCAGGGGTCCACGTGGGGGCGGTAGAAGGGAATCTGCAGGGTCGCCTTCCCAATTAAGCCTAGGAGAAGGAGCCGGCTCAGTAAATTCCTGTGCTCGTCTTTTTTGATCCTTTCTGTTTTTCTGTATTCTTCTAACTTTCTTTAAGGAGTATGACTACTTTTACCTTTTTTTTTTTAAGTTAAGAAAACAGGCCACGGGTCCTTGACGGGTGAAGCAAACATTAGCAGGCTGAGACCGGTAAGAATTAGGCACCATAACTAGAAGCTGGGTCTCTGTCTCTGGAAACTACCTCTTCCCCACCTGGACTCATGTCTTAAATTTCCTTGGGCTGTCCTTCTTGCCCCCAAACCTGCATGAGCCCATGTGCACAAAACTCATTTCCTGTCCATCACCGACCTGCTGGCTGACAAGTACGCATTCGGCGTTATCAGACTTCCAATGAGTGCACCTGAACGTAGGACGTGCACCTGAACGCAGGCAATACTGCAGTGGCATTCTGCAGAGGGAGGATTCTGACCTTCTGTGGGAACTTGGGCTGATGGGAAAGCTACCGTTTCCAGCCAAGCCTCCTTCAAATTCAGTGTCTCAGAGGCAAGGCATCGTTCGCTTGGGAATAATGCATGAGAGCATCTGAACCCTCCCGGGGGCTCTCTCAGAGACCCCTCTGAAGGCAGCACAGGTCTCAGAGTGTGATCAGTGCCCTGTAAGACCGAAATTCAAGGGGCATTGATCTGTTGTATACAGCGGTGCTCCAAAGTAGGTTAGTAATAATAAATAACAATACAAGAAAAAACTTTCACATACCCACAATTGTAAACTTACTTTTGCATACCCCCGTATTTAATGTAAAAGAATATCATAACAATGGTATTTTTAATGATAATACCAATGATCAACTATGTAATCCAGTACCAAACTAAGAAATTTACAATAATTTGCGCTGGCTGGCGTGGCCCAGTGGATTGAACGCCAGCCTGTGAACTAAAGGGTCGCCAGTTCAACTCCCAGTCAGGGCACATGCCTAGGTTGCGGACCAGGTCCCCAGTTGAGGGCACGTGAGAGGCAACCACACACTGATGTTTCTCTCCCTCTCCTTCTCCCTTCCCCTTTCTCTAAAAATAAATAATAAATCTTTTTAAAAATTTACAATAATTTTTTTAAAAATTTTTAATTTGGAAGCCCTGGCTGGCATAGCTCAGTGGATTGAGCATGGGCTGGGAACCAAAGTATCGCAGGTTCAATTCCCAGTCAGGGCACATGCCTGGGTTGCAGGCCATGACCCCCAGCAACCACACATTAATGTTTCTCTCTCTCTCTATCTCCTTCCCTTCCGTCTCTAAAAATAAACAAAATCTTTTTTTAAAAAAAGCCCTTTAAAAAAATCTTTAAAAATTTTTTTTTAATTTGGATTTTATCTAAAATATAAAAATGTGCTTTTTATATTTAATAAAATTTATAACTGAAACATGCCAATTTTGACAGCAAAGAATTTTAACAATAATTAGTGTACGGTTGCAATTTTAACCAAAATTAATTGGGGAGAGAATATATAATATTTTAATAATTATATGACTGCAAATACAACTTGTCAGGTTTCATTTAATTTTTTGCAGAATAAGCATAAAAATCATTTTTTCAAAAAATTTTAGAAAACATCAATGTTTCCCAAGAGTCTCTCTTAATCCCTTGGTATTCAAACAACAACTCTTTGGAAGCATCTTCATTCTCAAGGGTTTTCTTTCAGATTCTAACATGTCGGTGCCTTTGCTTGCGACTCTGGCAGGCCCCCCACCCCTTGAAAAGACTTCAGGAAAGCCTAAGTCTTTTGCAAGGTTTCTAGTCTATTTCACCCAGCAACTGACCTGCACTGTACTTGCATTTTATTGTGATATAAGCACCCAAAATATGGGGCAGACTGACAGCAACAGGCTACTGCTGAATGATGGGGGTGCCCGGACAGGGACTAACTTTACAAGTGGTCATTCAATGGTCATTCATTTTTATTCCACAGCGATTCTTGCTTCCTCACCACACCTAGTAAATGCCAAACTCCTACGTAATTGCCAACGTCCATTGAGTGTGCCAGGCATCGTCGGAGTAATTCTAATGTATTAACTCAGGTATCCCCCTCCACAACCTGCGGGATGAGGAGGCGCGCAGGGCAGGGAGGGAGCCTCCCCAGGCCACACAGCCAGAAAGAGGCGGATACGGAGCACACACCCAGGCGCACTGTTCCCGAGCCCACTCTCACGCAACAGAGTAAACTTCCTCAGTAATACCTGTGGTGACTTCTCCGAAAATAACCCCCTGCATCTAGAACACTAGTTCTCACCCTTCAGTAAACACGAGAATCAGTGGAGGTGCTTATTAAAACGCAGGTTGGATGGAACACCCTGGGAGGTTCCTACTGGGTAGGTCTGAGGGCCAGTGACCTCCCCTGCCCCCACCCCACAGCCACCCTGACATTAGTGGCCCAGGCACCACGCTTTCAAACCGGATCTAAACTCTGCACTTCCCACCCATCCTCCTCCCAGGCAAGGACAGCCAAACTCAAGGGCTTTCAGTTTCGGGTCCCCAACGAGCTACTCAAAACGGCCCCCTCTCCTCCGCTCCACATACCGGCTTTGACTTCAAATGGTAATTCCAGTTCTTTCAAGGCATCTTTCTTTAATGGCAAGTTTTCTAACTCAACAGCACCTGAAAAAATAAACACAATGTCACGTGGCTGCCAGAGGGGCGGGGCATGGGGGGGCTGGGGGAAAGGTGAAGGGACTGACGAGTACACATCAGCCAGTTCCACATCAGTCAGCGGCGGGAAGCACAGCACGGGGTAGCGTCAACAATGCTGGAAGGACTCTGCATGGCGTCAGGTGGGGGCTTGAGGTATCTTGGGATCACTCTGAAAAGTATATAATTGGCTAACCACTGTGCTGTACGCCTGAAACTACTAATACAAGATACTACTGAACATCAACTGTAGCTGAAAAATAAAATGATAAGAAATTAAACAAATAAAACAGCATCATGACATGTTCGCCCAGCGAAAGCGGCAGATGACCACTGTATGCCAGTCACTGCCGGTTAAGGGGAAAGTTGAACTAGACTGGAGCTACAGAAAGCCTTGTGGGGTGCAGCGGGGGGGATGGGGGGGCACGCTGCCAGCCTGTGGGCCTCATCCGTACTGATTTCCCCACCCTCCCACTCCCACACATAAGTAACAGCTGAAGGTGACCCCCAGACGAAGGGTTCAGGCAGAGACCTAACTTTTTCTGTAATGAGCCAGGTTGTAACTATTGCAGGCATTATGGTGTCTGCTCCTTTTGTTTTTTCTTTTGCAAGCCTTTAAAAACGCAGAAGCCGTTTGCAGCTCATACTGGGATTGGGCCAGAAGGCTGGTTTGCAGGCCCCCAGTTCAGAGTAATGTGCGCCAGAGGCCCGTGAACACCCCAGTCTCCTGGGATGAAATGCAGGCTCCTCGGGCCCCTGCCCAGACATCTCTGGGATTGAAACACAGAAGTCTGCCCTTTCTAACGAGCACCCCCACTCCCCCACCCCGCACCCCCCCAAGTGGGTGTATTACACACGACCTCTGAGAGACTGTGGGAGGTAAATGAAGCTGGCCACCGAAAGGAACTGCACTCTCTTCCGGAAGGACCAGCTCCAAGGCTCTCCCTGCACCTCCACCTGCAGGGGCAAGAACCAGGCAGAAGGCACGAGTCCCCTGCAGGCCCGCCCTCCGCAGTGACTTACACCCTAAAGGACGAGACGCCTCCAAGCAGCAGCCTAGACCTCTCACCGCCAACCCCCGGCCCCCGACTATGAAGACGTTAACTCGCAAACATGTGCCGGTCCCTGTCTGTGCTGGGCACCGCGCAGGCCCCTGGGAACACAGAAAGGGGAGGCAGGGCCCCTGTCCTCAAAGAGCACGGGAGACAGGTGTTATTTTTACAGAACTGTCTCCGCCACACAAGGCCACTTCTGAGCCACTGAAATCCACCTGGCGTCCACCATTCCCGAGAACGAGCAGCACGGACAGCCACCCCGAGACCAGCAGCCAGTGAGAGAGCCCGAAGCAGGGCAGGCGAGCCCTTTCCTCCGAAGACGAACTAATGCGAGACGCTTGCCTATCTTTCCCTCCGGATGATGGTGCGAGGCTTGCGCACCACTGGCTTCTAAGGAGGTATTCACATCTAGTAACTTGGCAGATTCTGAGCAAATGCAGCCAACTTATTTCTTAGACTCTTGCAGGAACAGCTGCGGTATGGCGAATCCACATGACCTAACCCTAACCCCTAACCAAAAGGAGACGGCAGTGACTCCAGAGCCCGAACAAACTGCGTTTCCACACTTGGGGAGGAAATGGTCACGGGTGGCAAAGTCACAAAACACGTTCTGTATCCGTTAAAACGGACTTAAAGGAAGGAAAGTGTGTTGTTTCTTCTTCCTCTGAGGAGCAGCGTTTGCAGTTCGAACCGTCTGCCCTGTTTTCCAATACCCGAGTCTGTCTGGAGGCAGCCGGGCCTCCGTCTCCCTGGCATCGCAGGCAACCCACGCCGTGGGAAACTAAAGAAGCGGAACTCCGGAAAGTGAGGGAGACGGTCTGGAAAGGAGCAGGAATGGGGAAAGAACAAGAAGAACTGGGGGCTGAGGCAAAACCGCAGCAGCCACGGTCAAAGACCAAAGGCCTCCTACTCCCTCGCCCACTCGAACTGGCTGCACAACTGGCCCGGCTGGGAGAGGCCCCACCCCCGGGGGCCAGGCCTAAAGCAGCCAGCACAGGTGAGCAGTTCACAAATGACAGTGCTGTCCATGTACTTCCGGGTGGGCAGTTTGCAGGCTTATTCCTGGACACCTCCATCACCCAGAATTCCTCCTCTCAGACTGGCAACAAGTGCAGTCACCAGAACTGGAGTGAATTTCGAGCCTGGTCGTTTGTCAGTAATCGCTAATGATCACCGAAGCCTCTTCCCTCAGCTCCAGGTCATTTAAAAGGCCAAAGGAAGGGGATCTAAGTTTTGGGTCACAGATACACAGACGTGCCCACAGCAAAGGTCCAGCTCCTTGGCAGGGCACTGGCAACCACCACCTTCGGGCCCCAAACACGCCCTGCCCGGTGGCAGCCTTCCGCATCCGCTCACGCGCTTCATCCGACCCAGGGCACGGTGACCCACTCGCACCCCCACTGAAATCCTGCTACGCTCCTCTCAAAAGCTGTCTCTGTAACAGCTTTCCCAGAGTCTCAAAGACAGGAGGAGTAGCTCCTCTCCTTTGTACCCCACTGCATTACGCCTAAATGTCCAGCGGTAACAATTTATACTGCCTTGGGAGACCGTGTGATTTCTGTCTCCCCAACAGGGTAACAGCGAGCTCTCCAGGGGCGGGGACTGCAGAGGTGGAGGTGGATCAGTCATAGTAGCAACAGTAGTAACAGCTATCGTGTAGTGAGGTCTCACTGTGTGCCAGGCACTGCCTATGCACGGTATCATTCGGTCCTCACGACAGCATGAGGAAATACTATTCTCCACTCCATCCCTGAGATGAGAAAAACGAAGCTTAGAGGACAAGCAGTTCACTCAAAACTCACAAAGCTGGCAGGCGATAGTGCCAGAGTTCATACCAGATCTGTTGATCTCGGGTGGTAAGAGGGAAAGGGGTGAAGAGGCGGCCTAGTAACTTTCAGTCACAAACAGCTTTTAAGTGGTGCAACCGGGGTGAGCTCCCACGCCTGAGTTCTTAGTATCTCCTACAGTCTCCCTCCGGTATCATTCCATAACACAGAGCTCTGCCCGAAGCAGGTGCTCAGCAAGTGTTTGCTGAGTGACTGCGCAAAATCGTATCAAGTGCCGTCTCTGTCCTTCCACCACTCACACGCTGATGCAGCATTTTCATTACTTCTAATATATATGTGCACGATCTACCTTCCAAGGCCAACCACCCACCAGCCCGGCACATGGGACGACCGTGACGACGGAGGGTGGCAGCCCCTGGTGATTGAGAGCTCACTCCCCATGTGCCCAGGGCAGTTCCGAGCTCTCCGACGGAGGTCAACGTGTCTAGTCCTCAGGACCTCATGAGACAGTCAGTATTACAGAAAGGGAGACTGACACTTGAAGGGCTTGAGGGATCTGCCCCAGCTAGGGGTGAATGGAGGAGCCAGGATTCAAAACCAGTCTGGCTGCCCAGTCCCTGCTCCTGACCACTCCTCTGCAGCTCCCAAAGCACCTAGAACAGTGAACGCGGCAGATGGACTGAAATGCCATCCCCGGGCACTACTAACGGGAACTGTGTCCTCGAGATCAACAAAGCGTCACCACCTGTACAAAGCCGTTCTCAGCACACTGTGACGCCCCAGCCCTCTTCGGGCCGAGCACTGCGGTGTGCTCCGGGTCCTTAAACGGCACCAGACAAACGCTGGTTGCAAAAGTGAAAGCATCTTTTTTCTTTTTAAGATTTGATTTATTCTGAGAAAGAAGGGAAGGGAGGGAAAAAGAAAATGAAAGAAACATCAATGTGTGGTTGCCTCTGGCATATCCCCAACTGGAGACCAGGCTCGTAACCCAGGCATGTGCCCTGCATGGGAATC
Organism: Phyllostomus discolor; assembly: GCF_004126475.2. NCBI lineage: Eukaryota > Metazoa > Chordata > Mammalia > Chiroptera > Phyllostomidae > Phyllostomus > Phyllostomus discolor. The sequence goes on along the minus strand of NC_040907.2, from coordinate 7,219,707 downwards.
AAACTGGTGACCCATTGGTTCTCAGGCTGGTGCTCAGTCCACTGAGCCACACCAGCCAGGGCTAAAAGCATCTCTCTGTTCTGCAAGGAAATATTCCTTAAATCCCACAGGTTCGTTAAATGCCATAGAGAACACTTAAAAAAAAAAAAAAAGAAGCATAGAGAAGCAGTTTAAAGCACCAGAGAGATACACACAGTTAATAAATTGTTATTTACTCATTTCTTCAGCAAACATCCTCTCCCCTGTTGAGAGAGCCAGCTCTTTCGTTAGCGAGGCTACACCTTGCCCTTCTCTTTCTGGGCCCTGGCACCTGCCCGGTACCACCTGGGCAGCTTTGTCGTGTGTCTGAGAACTTCAGCAAGTGGCCATAGGGGTGAACTCGACATGACCATTGTACTTGGAACACATCCTCCCCCCAACGGACTGGCCACTTTCACTTTTCATTTACCAGCTCCGTCCAAGGACAGGAGGGAAACAGGAGACTAAGAAAGAACCCACTTCTGTTTCCAACAAAGAGGAAGGGATAGCAGGTGTGCCGTGACAGCGCCTGGGGCCTATCGCCGCCGGCTGGAAAGACCTGGAGAGCCACACCTTGGGGGACAGGGGAGCCACCGGCTACACTGCCCCCTGGACCCCCGCTGTCTCCTCTGACCTGCCCTGACCCATGGGCCAGAACCACGCCCCAGGAGGCTGAGGTCTGCACCGCATGGGCGGACTCCCGCCCACTCTCTGCGAGGCCGCAGGCTGACTTCACCTCCTTCCTCTAGGTTCACTGCAGGGTTCCACTTTGAGTTGAACAAAGGAAACTTAAGTGAAAACAAGGAGGAGGAGGAGGAAAAGAACAGCCTCCCAGTCCCACCCAAATCACCAGACTGCATTTACCAAGGACAGGCCCACGAAGGCTAGAACGTCTCAAGCTTTCAGCACCTTCCCACCAAGCGGGACAAGGCCTCAGGAATTCCGTTGGCGCCGCACAGGACACGCTGGGACACCCGGCTGGGTGTCTGTTATACGCCAGCGGAAGAGGAGCTTCAAATGTCCCTCCTTCCACTCCTTACAGCAGCCCTGGGGAAGGGCACTGCCCTCTTTCTCCACAGAAGCTGAGGCCCCAAATTTCCCTGTCCTTACATCCATTGTCGCTGCCTCCAGAAAGCTTCATAAGGCTAAAAGTTACCTGGAGTAAAGCACACTCACCAGTAGTATAGTTTAAAAAAAAACAAAACAGCCCTGGCTGGCATAGCTCAGTGGATTGAGCGTGGGCTGGGAACTAAAGTGTCTCAGGTTCGATTCCCAGCCAGGGCACATGCCTGGGTTGCAGGCCATAACCCCCAGCAACCGCACATTGATGTTTCTCTCTCTCTCTGTTTCTCTCTCTCTCTCTCTCTCCCTCCCTTCCCTCCCTAAAAATGGATAAATAAAATCTTAAAAAAATAATAAAAAAAACACCAGTTCCCTAGAATCTACAGCAATACAGCTACGTACTTAAGCTCCCCTGTAATAATAATCGGTGTCATATGGGAGACATTATTTCCTTTTACACGTACTTAATAAAAAGCCACCTGAGCATCGTGCTTTGTTACTCTCAACACGACAACGAGACTACAGAAAGTAGGAGTGCCATCTGCAGAGGCATTCTGTACCGGGAAGAGACACACGCGCTCACCTTTCAGAAGCGCAACAGAGAGCTGGTCGGTGTTCAGGTTGTTGACGTATTTCCCCAGGTAGGTGTTGAGAACCCAGGCGACAAGCCCTTCCAACATGACTATATCCCCAGGACAAGGTGCCTAAAGATCGCCGATCATTCTTTACTTCTCTCTCTCATGGTCACGGAAGAATCTGGGAAAGAAAAAAGGGAAAAGGAAATCAACGAAAAAAAAAAGATTTTCAAAGCCGATTTTCCCTACTTTCTTTAAAGGCAGATGAATCCAAAGCACACACTTCAGGAAACATGGGGTGAGAAGCATTGCGAGGTGTCGTTAGTAAATGAAGGGCCAAACCAATACATCTGCATTTCGATGTGATGCAAGAAACAGTCACTTGCAAATTACCAAATATCACCTACCATTCCAAGTCGTGTTCCCTTTTCAATGTAACTGATCGTCAAACTGCCTGCTTTTAGTGACTCACCCTGGGACGGCAGGTTCTCATCCAGGTGTGAGTTGGCAAGGTCTAGAGATATTTTTGAGTGTCAGGAGTGGGAGGCTGCTACAGGCGCCTTGTGGGCAGAGACCATGGATGCTGCAGACAGTCCCCGGCAGCCAAGGGTTATCCAGTCAGCAGTGCCGAGCTGAGAAACCCTGTCCTGGATTAAGGCAAAAGTGCACTGAGAGATTGTATCGAACTTCGTCCTCTGCAACGATCCTCTTTAAGCCTTCCCTAACTCTGTTGTGCAAACCTGTTCATCGGGATCACTTGTGAAATGATGTAAGGGAGGGCGGAAGCAGTGGGTTTGCACTGTTCTTCCATGTCCCGGAGCTGCACCGCTCGTACCTGATGCTGACACGATGAACAGTCTCAGCCAGTAGTTACAAACACCAGATCCTCTGGGTCCAGCTCCAGCGTTTACATTCTGTACTAAGTTACTCCTGCCTATCGTTGCTATGAATAATACCCGGTGTTTATTGGTATTACAAAACACATACACATTTTTAGTTTTACAGAGAGTTAACACGAGGGAACCTGAGATTCCAAAAGTGCAAATGAGCCCCCAGGTCCCTCAGCGAGCAGGCCCCGACTAGAACCGCGAGCCCCAGGTCTCCTCACCCTGAGCCGAGGGTGTCAGAGGGTGTCAGGCACCGGCCCGTCACGCTGGACACTCCAGATCTGCCGAGGCGCTTCCCACTTGGAACCACCCTCTCAGGATCCCTTCCAAGCACCCTGCCCTCCTCCAGTGAGTCATCGCAGTGCCAGGAGATACACTGAACACGACTGAAAGGCTCCCACACCCAACAGAGACCCCAAGCACGAGACCCAGCGAGAGTTAACCTCCAGGAAGGACTTGTGTTTGTCAAGAGCGCTCTGCACTTCCCGGCAAGACTTCCAGGCAAGACTCTTTGACTCGTTCTCAACGACAGTAAAAATGAATGGGTAAATAAAAAGCATGTGGTGAAGTGCTCATTTCTTTCCAAAGACTTTTTTAAAGCTACATTTTATGTGAAACTAGGAATCTACTGAAGGTTACTGGATACACGGATTTATTAAAGAACAGGTGCCAGGAACAAAATTTTTACAATAATGTTTCAGACTGACTTAAAGAAACATTTCTTTATTTTCACTTCAAACAAGGAAATTTGTGACAACAAAATGTGCACCTGACTAACCTAGTCTCCTGTTGCAGGCTCCCAACGCACTCGGGCAAGGTGCCCAGTCAGAGCACTCTTTATTTTTGAAGTCCCTTCCACTGATCTCAGCCCTAATTGCCAACACACTCTCTCTGTGAAGCGCCAACTCCAAACGCGCTCGCAGTGAAGGGAAACAACCGTCAGTTTGTACACAAGATCAGGCCCTACTCTACTCACCCTGAACGTGGAAGAGTGCAAAACACAGATTAAAAGCACGGTACAACGCCCTGGTCAGTACCCTGAGACCCAAGCCAGAAAGCATTAGCTCTGCTAAGCACCTAGACCAGGCTTGAAGCCACTTCGTGGATTCCCTTAAGGAATCCGGTGTCAGGAAGGGCCCGCCAGACTGGCCGGAATCCCGAAATGTTTACGCGCAAGTCCATCAGGGATTCCAGGCAGCTGCCTCGCACTCACCCCACGCTGGCCTCCCCAGTCGGTGAGGCAGGTGACACCGGGGATCGGCGCTCAGCCCACGGGCTGAGCCGGGTGACCTTGAGCCAGGCCCCTCCCTCCAGCGGCGGCCAGAGCCGGGAGTAGGAAGGACTGGCAACTGGACCCTGGCGCCCCTCCCACAGGCGGCGGGACTCCGTGTGGCCGGCCCCGGGGAGCTCAGGGATAGGGAGCGAAAGGGGGCCGGGATGCCAAGCCCAGCGTCCAGAACGCGAGGCTCCCACAGCCCTCCTGCCAGCTCCCTTTGCTCTCACAACCCTAAGCTCCGCTCCAGGGGACGGAGACCCCACCCCCCGGATGAAGCGCTGTGGGAACGGCGCCACGATCCCATACCAGGGAGGAGGAGCTCAACCGGGGCGTGACCCCGGGAGGCAAGGGGTAGTGGCAGGTTTGAGGTCTAAGGTCCGTCCCATTGCAGAGCGTGACCCCAAAAGGCTGGTGAAGGGGGTGGTTAAGATACTCTGGAGAACTGACCGGCGCCCCATTCTTGGGTGTTGGGTTGGGGGGCTTGCACACTGGGGTCCCGCATTGAGACCAAGGGTCGGAGGTAAAATGTAAACTGACACCGCCCCAATCCCAGGGTGACAGGCTGCCAGGACCCTAGAAAAGGTGCCGGTTCCGGCGGACCCTCGGACTCCCCAGGACACGGACGCCGGGGTCCCGGGAGGCTCACGCTGTCCAAGCCTGTGGCGGGGGTGCCCGCAGGGACTCGGACGCAAGGATCCCCGGAGGTGAGGGCGGGCAGGCTGCGCGCCGTCAGAGGCTCGGACGCCCCAAGGCTCCCCAGAGGATTTCCGACGGCCGGAGGGCCGGACGCCGGGCCCGGACTCCGGGAGCCGTGCTCCCTGCGGGCGGGGCCCGACCCCCTGGTCTGAAGCGGAGCGGGAGCGGCCGACCGCCGGCCCACGCCCGCCCTACGGTCCCCCGCCCTGCCCGGCGCCTCCCCGCCTCAGCTCGTACCCGTCGGTGTCCCGGGCCGCCCGCCCAAGCCCGGCACTGCGCGGCGCTTCCTCTCCGCCGCTCCTCAATGGCGCTGCAAGCGGCGCTCCGGCCCTCGCCGACTCGACCAATCGAGCGGGCGGCGCGCCGGCGCCTGGCCAGCCGAGCGCCGAGTCATCGAGGAAGCGCCCCCTGGCGCCGGCGGCCGCTCCTGCAGCGGAGGGCGGGGCCCCTAAGGTTCGGGCGCAGACAGTAGTGGAACCCGGGATTCTCCCTTCTACAACGCCCTGCCTTCCATCCAACCCTCCCCCCTTCTACAGTCAGGTCTCCACTTAGCAGCCGCCCGGCTGTTTAAAACGTAATTCAGACCGTGCCCTTGCCTGCTTAAAACGGCCTCTCCCGTTAGGCTTAAAACCCGCTTCTTCGCGGAATTGACGCCAAGATGCTATTGGATTGGGGCCCTCCCTATTTCTGCCACCCTTTCCCTGGCCCACACTGCCACAGCATCCTTCAGGGCTGGCCTCAGGACCTCACATTTGCCATTCTCACTACTGCCCAGTAGAAAGGGGATGCAAGCTACATAGTGATTTTAAATGTACTGAGTTGGTACTTTTTTTTTTAAAGGGGAAAAGGAAAAAGTGAAATGAATAATATATTCTATTTAATCCAGTATATCCTGAACAGAAAAAAAATTATTATTAAGAAAATAGTTTAGGTTTCTTATAGTACGTTTTTGAAATCTGGTATGTATTGTGCACTGAATGACACTTCTGAGTTCAAACCAGCCTCATGTCAAGTGCTCGCTGGAGTATGTGGCTAGTGGCTGCAGAGCAGCTCTGACCCAGCTCAGAGCAGGGTCAGAAAGTTGACTCCTTCTTGCTTCCAGTGTTCCCCCTCCACCCTACCTGAAGTTCCCCTCATCTACGACCCTGTTGTATTTTCTTCACAGAACGGAATGCTACCTAAATTATTAATTTGTTTACACATGTTATCTTTCCCCATTCCAAAAGTTCCCTGAAAGCAGAGATTTTATCTGTTTCACAAATGTTTCTTCAGCCCCTAGACATGACCGGGCACAGAAAAGACTCCACAAAGGTGCAACGAATGAATGAATGAACAGGAATGAATGAATGAAGAGGAAGAGGGGTACTTCCTCTTGCACTGTCACCGGAAGAGCACCCTAGCTCATTAAAAGTCAGAAAATGCAGGGCACAGGACAGCAAAGTGGCCATGGTGTATTTACCGAAAAATTATCGGCCATCATAATGCTGAGCTCGTGGGCTGACTCACTCCTCAGCAGGATCCGGGTTCCTCTGAAGTGGCATCAGCCTGCCAGAGCCTCCACACGGGCTCCCCGAAGGGCTAGGGCGTGGCTGTAAAATCCCTGCGCTCCCCAGTCAGAAAGGAGCCCATCAGAGCCAAAGGAGCCAAGTCCAGATCCCCCAGCTCAGAAACACCTGGCTGTGCCTGAGGAGTGTATTGAAAGAGGCAGGTGTCGGGGCACCATTCACTCAGCCAGTACTACCTCAAGTCCCTGTGCCCTCGGTTTCTTATCAGTCGGAACACACACGTACCATACGGCCATCCCACCCCGAGGTATTTACCCAAGACAATGAGGCCACACGCATGCACAGGCTTATACACAAATGCTCCTAGCCGCTCCATTCACAGTAGCCAAAACCTGAGAATTATCAAAATGTCCATCAGCAGGAGAAGGGAGAAACAGATTGCGATTTACCTCCACGGTGGAGTACAAGTTGGCGATGAAAAGGAACAAACTACTGATTCAGGCACCAGCTTGGAGGGGGAAGCTCAAAAGCACTAGCGTTGAGGGGAGAAAAGAAGCCAGACCACCAAAGACCACGTACTGTGGTGATTCCATGCCTATGACATTCTAGCAGAGCCCTACCTGGAATGGCACGAGCAGATCCCTGGTGGCCAGGAGCTGGGGGTGGAGGGAGGGGATTGCCTTGGGAGGGGCATGAGGGCACGTTTCAGGGTGAAGGAACGGGTCTAAATTGGGGTTTCTGTGGTCACAAGCCTGTTTACAGCTGTCAAAATTCATTGAAGGGTGCACGTAAAGTTGGTAAATTGGTAAATTTTCCTTAAATTATTCCTCAGTAAAGCTGATATTAAAAAAAAAAAAACAAAAAAACAAACAAAAAAAACCCCCTGCCCTCCTAGGGCTCACATAGCAGCAGGGGAGGAAAGGCAGGCAATGAGCAAAGGCAGTGTACGTTGGCGAGGAACCCGATGGTTCTAGGGGCTAAAGAGGAAAATAACGCTGGGAAGCAAGGGAGGAGAGGGGGCATCTCATTTTACAGGTGTGGCTGGAAGAGGCCTCCAGGAGAAAACCTGGCCCCCAGGGCTGAAACTCAGTGAGTCTACAGGAAATTCCAGATCCCCAGGTGATGCGTTTGGGAATGCAGAGCTGGTGCAAAGGTCTCATGGTACGGAAGGGGAAGCGGAGGACAGGAAAGGGGCAAAGACTAACTCAAGGTCATCCAGGAGACCATGGTGCCACCCAGGTCTCTGCTGCAAGCCTGGAGCCTCCTCCCACGTAGCCTCAGCCCTTCCTGCCCAGAGCCGTCTGTCTTCAGCTACTGGAGCGCAGGTTATAGCCATTGTGGGGGAACCAGGAGCCAGAGAGGTCAAACGCTGGCCTGGCTGAGGGGTCGGGGTTGCGTTGGCCACAGGGAAGGTCCTGCCTTTGTCCCCACCCATACTGTGGCCCCCGACGTTGCAAGCCGCAGACACAACAGGTGATGAGAGGCTGCAGGAGATGGGGGTCATGTCTTTTTTTTTAAATTATTATTTTTTTTTATTTTTAGAGAGGGAAGGGAGGGAGAAAGAGAGAGAGAGAGAAACATCAATGTGCGGTTGCTGGGGGCCGTGGCCTGCAACCCAGGCATGTGCCCTGACTGGGAATCGAACCTGCGACACTTTGGTTCGAAGCCCACGCTCAATCCATTCAGCTACGCCAGTCAGGCTTGGGATCATGTCTTAATTACCACGCGCACTAGCCCCTGAGATGCGTATTGATGCAGAAGGGGCAAGTTTGCTGAGACGAGCAGATCTGAGGGCCCCTGCTCAGTCCTCCCCTCCCCACCTGGTCTAGTGCGTAGCAGCCTCCAGCATCACCTGGATCGCGGGGGGTGCAGAGAGGCCGCCAGGGCTGCTGCAGAAATGTTTCTTTTTGGCCCACGCGAGGCTTTCCAATAAGTTAAATTCATTACGACAATTTAAAAGCTAGCGTTTACATGTGAAAATCTATTCTTGGAACGTCTCTAGAAAAATGGGAAGGTTTGGAAACTGGAATCCCCACACCTCCTATGCTTGCATTCATTCTTTCGTTTGTTCACCATTTATTGAGCTGCTACTGTATGCCTGGCACTGTTCCAACCACGTGGGGCTACGTCACTGAGCAAAATGGACGAAGTTCTGTCCTGTTGGAGCTTATGTTCTATCAAGAGGAACAGATGGTAAGCAATAACTATAACGGATCTGTAAATTATACAATATTTGAGGTGATGATGTAAGAGCCCTACCTATGAGGGGAAGTAGGGATCTCAGGGGAGGGGGAGTTGTCATTTTAATTATGAATTAATTTAATCAGATCTTGAAGGCATTTAACTTTCAAGAACGTGTAACATAAACCACATACATAAGTCTAAGCAGCCACATTTAAAAGAGTGAAAAGAAACAGGTGACCTGGCTGGCGTAGCTCAGTGGATTGAGCTCGGGCTGCAAACCAAAGTGTCGCAGGTTCAATTCCCAGCCAGGGCACATGCCTGGGTTGCAGGCCATAACCCCCAGCAACCACATATTGATGTTTCTCTCTCTCTCTCTCTATCTCTCTCCCTTCCCTCTCTAAAAATAAATAAATAAAATCTTTAAAAAAAAGAAACAGGTGAAATGAATGGTAATGTTTTATTTAACCAAACATCTCCAAAGTTTTGCTTTAACAGTCATCATAAAAATTATCTTTACGCATCCAGAGTCTCTTGTGAACATGATGACCGCATGGGCAGAGGTAGTGTTGTCACCCTGAGGGGGGCGGGGGACAAAGGACACACCGCAGCTCACACGCCAGCCCCCTCTCTTCCAGCGGAGATTCTGAGCTCCAGGCAGAGACCGCCGCTGCTCCTCCGGGTTCACACTCACAGCAGGGCACCAGTTTCCATTCGTCCCCAAGCAGCCGTGCAGCCCCATCTCCCAGCTTGCAGGACGCTGCCCTGCTGGGTGGTTCCCGAATAGGGAGCTCCCGGTGGGTAGAGAAGTCCCGAAAGAGAGGGCTCTTCCCCTTTTGACTCGCTTGTGAAATTCCACCGAGCTGGGTATCGAGAGCCTCCCACGGTAAACAGACTGTTCGTCCCACCTGACTCGTGGGATCAGTATCAAACCCAGCCCGTGAGAGTCCTCGTCTGCACAGCGGGGATAATGGGGACCTCGCCCATCTCCTAGGGCAATCGTGCAGATAAAATAACCGAAGTTCAGTTACCCAGCTCTTACACTGGCAGAGCTACAGAGCTGCTCACGCACCCCGGCTCAGACCCCTCCCATCCCACCGGGAATAAAACCCTCCATCCTCTCTGGGGCTTCCAAGGCCGCCCTCCCCGACCTCCCTCGTGTCCCCAAGGCCGCTCCAAGTTCAGCTCCTCGGAAAAGCCTTCATCGCCCCACCTGGCAAACCAGCAGCTCCCCCACCTTCTCTGTCCCCCCCTCACGCTCCTGTATTTTTCTTCTTGGCACCTACCCCCACATGGCATAGCCTAGAGGTGTTTCTTCCCTTCTTTCAGATTTTATTTATTTATTTTTGGAGAGAGGGGAAAGGAGGGAGAAAGAGAATGAGAGAGACATCGATTGGCTGCCTCCTGGCCTGCAACCCAGGCATGTGCCCTGACTGGGAATCAGACCCCCAGGCCGGCGCTCAGTCCACTGAGCCACACCAGCAAGGGCTACAGGTATTTCTTTATATAGCCCCTCCTAGCGTGTCGGCCTCAGCAGGGACCTGGCCTGTCCCAGTCTGTGTTGCACACCCCGTATCCACACGGGCAAAAAAAAAGCAGCTAATATTTACTGAGCACTTGCTTTGTGCCGAGCATGGGTTCCAAGCATTATACAGATAGCAACTCCTGTGATCCCTTACTCTGTGGGAAGTACTATTTTAACCTCCTCTTACAGACAAGGAGAATGAGGCACAGAGAGGTTCATGAACTTGCCCGAGGTCACACAGACAGGAAGTGGTAGAGCCAGGACCCGCCCCTGGGCAGGTGGGGCAGCTGGGGTGAGAGGGTCCAGACTCCTGACTACCGTGCTAGTCCATCCGCTGCTGTGCTCCCTCATGATGATGAGTGGGTGGAAACGAGGCAAAGAGAAGTCAGGTTGTTCCCTCCCCACCCACGCTGGCCCTGCCCGAGAGAAGCCACTTGCTCCTGGGTGGTTAAAGAAAAGAAAGAGGCAGGAGGGGCTGCCCTGGGCCCATATTTATGGGTCACCCCAACAGACACAGGGCTGCCTTCAGCTGCTTCAAAATAGACTCCCTGAGTTTTGTGATTTACACAAGCACACTTCGTTTTATTGCATTCTCCCTGTTGTGTGTCTGGGTGTTGCACTTTTTTATGCATTGAAATCAAACTCCTCCACCAGCAAAAAGATGACGACTGGCTTTATGGTGGTGGTCTGGACCCGAAACCGCGACACCTTGGAGGTACACCTGTCATACCAAACATGTATGTGTGGTCTTCTTTCTCTGTTCCTGGCTCTCAGAGCCTAAAATCCCTTGGAGGTTTCTAAGTGGTGAGAGCACTGAGCCTTGGCCGGGTAGCTAAGTTGGTTCGAGCATCGTCCCAATAGGCTAAGGTTGCTGGTTGCGGGTTTGATCCCCAACTGGGGCATATACAAGGAGCAACCAATAAATGCATCAGTAAGTGGAGAAACAAATTCACTCTCTCTCTCTCTCTCTCTCTCTCTCTCTTTTAAGATTTTATTTATTTTTTAGAGAGGGAAGGGAGGGAGAAAGAGAGAGAGAGAAACATCAATGTGCGGTTGCTGGGGGTCATGGCCTGCAGCCCAGGCATGTGCCCTCACTGGGAATCGAACCTGCGACACTTTGGTTTGCAGCCCGTGCTCAATCCACTGAGCTACACCAGCCAGGGCCAATGTTTTTTTTTTAAAAAGGAAAGCAAGCACTGGGACCACCTTTTATCCTAATACTTGTTCTGTGTCCTCATATTCTGAGATATCTCCAGAGCCACAGAGGTGAAACCAGTGTCTGTTATTCATATCAATAATCAATGGTTAGTATTGCAATCCATAGTGCCTGATGTTTGGAAGCCCCTAAGGATGGGGACTGGTTGCCAAGGAAACCGACCATGTGATTATAGTGTTGAAACTTTCAGCCAACCACCCCTTACCCCTAGGTTAGGGTTAGGGGCTAGGGTTTGCACCAATGGCCAGTGACCAATCACTTAATCAATCATGCCTATGTGATGAAGCCTCAATAAAACCCCAAAAGGATGGGGTTTCAAGAGCTCCCAGGTTATGAACGTAGAGAGAAGCGCCATTAAATGAGGTGTGCTTGTACAGACCACAATGCTACAGGGGGTCGCGAACACGGACCCTCCAGCCCCTTCCCACAGAACCCTTGCCCTGTGTAGCTCTTCCATCTGGCTGTCCCTGAGTCTGGGTTGTATCCTTTGTAATAAGCTGGTGATCTAGTGGGTAGACTGCTTTCCTGGGTTCTGGGGGCCGCCCTGGCAAATTCATCAAAGCCAAGAAGGGCGGCGTGGGAACCTCCGATTTACAGATGATGATGGGTCGGAAGCACAGGTGCAGCCTGGACTTGTGATTGGCATCCGAAGCGGGGACAGTCTTGTGGGACTGAGCCCTTAGCCTGTGGGATCTGACACACGGCCTCCAGGCAGGCAGCGTAGGAACTGAATTGTTCGGTGTATGTGGTGGGGGCTGGGGGGCGGGAGCCCACATTTGGTGATTGGAAGTGTCAGAACTAGAAGATGGAGAGGAGGCCTGGGAAGTTTTCCTTTCTGCCCCCTCACTCGGAGCCCCCTGTTTTCACCGTGGTGTGTGGAAGGGGAAACTGGATAGAGCAGGGTGGTGGGGACAGAAGAGGGTGTGGGGGCAGCAGAGCATGGCAGGGGGTGGTTACAGGTGGAAGCCGCTGGGAGGGTGGGAGGGGGGCAGGGAGGAGGAAATACAGCTAGGCCTTGCTCTGCTCCCCGGCCCCGTCTCCTGCCAGCGCCTTCCTGGGGGCAGACCCTGCTGGAAGCGAAGAGCAGGAATGGGCACGCGGTTCGGCAAGGGCAGCCTCCCGGGGCACAGAGCTGGGAGGGCTGAGGAACCAGAGCGGTGCACCCATCAGTGGTCTCTCTGCTTCCCCTCCATGCATCCCTCCCCAGCACCCCCCCCCCTAGCCAGAGCAAGGGGGCTTCAGGAGGGACCACCCCACCTCCTGGGAAGGAGAGGCCAAGAGAGTCAAGGAGGCAATTAGCATCCCTGTCCCCACCCACAGCCCTGCTCCCAACCCACCCCCCTCCCAGTCCCTGGAGACATCTTTCCAAAAGACAGATCTGGCCCTGTCTCTCCACTGGTTCCAACGTGCTGCGGAGTCCCCTTTCCCACTGCCCACCTTAGCAGAGCTGCCGCTCCCCTGCCCTCTCACTGCACCTCGCCAGGCCCTGGGTGCAGGGGCCAGGTGGGGGGGGTGGTATTCGGCTCCTCCCTCCGTTCTGCAGACCCCTCTGCTCCCTATCACCTATCCGGTCCCTCCCCTGACAGCCTGGTCCAGAAGGTCCTCCATGTCGGCCTCATTCTCCTCATTGCCGTTTGCTGTGCGTTTGCTCAAGGCCTCTTCCCGCCCCCTGGTTCAGGAGCCGCTGCCTCCTGGCACCCAGAGTGGTGCCTGCCACGAACGGACAGCACAGTCAATGCTTGTCCCCTCCAACGCCATGGGCTGGCAGGATGTGTCCGTGGCACTGCAAGCCACAAGGCTGAACGGGACCAGCAGGTGGAGAAGAGGCACAGGACCGGGGTGAGGAGGAGCCAGCAGAAGGGGCCGGGTCAACGTGTAAGACAAAGGGAAGGTTTATTCAGAAGCAGGAACGCTTTCCAGTATGCAGTGCAACACCTCACGGTCTTGGGGTCAACACAGCCGGGGAACGGAGGCTACATCCACAAAGGCTCTCCTTGAATTCGCTTCATGCCTTCCAGGCCCTACTGGAGTCGGCGTGAGAGGCCTGAGGGCCTCCCGGCACTGTCCACCAGGGGGCAGCCCTGCTCCACGGCCGAGCAGAGTCCAACGTGGGCAGAGACCCTGGCTGCTCCAGGCAACAATACAAGCACATCTTGATTCCAGGGTGGGAAGCCTTTCTTGTCCCCATGGTCATGGCTGGTCTCCCCTACCTTCTAAAAGTTCGGCTGCAAAGTTCAAGTCCAGTGGAATTTTTCAACAAGGGATCCAAGTACCGAGAACCCAAATGGCTTCTCAAGGAGCCCCAGTGCCCGTCTTTCCAGAATCAGGTGAGGCTGCACGTGCCCACCCTCTGCAGGGTGTGGACAGCGTGTCCAGCGGGCTAGCTCTTTAATAGGTAAGGACTCTTTGGCAAAACTTAGCTTCAGTGACTTCGGGAAGGCCATTCGGCCCAACAACAATGGCTACACAGACCCACAGCACAGGACAGACAGACACACAGACGCACAGACACAGACTGGCTCTCAGCGTCTCACGTCCACTGGGGATCGTGACAGGCACAGTACCAAAGTGGCCCCGTGGCTCCCCTGGGGCCTGGGCCTCGGGGGACAGCGGGAGGAGGTTGGGGGGGACAGGAGCACCCCTCCAGAGTCACTGGGGGGGGGGGCAGGGAGGTCCAGGCTGAGGTAGGAGGAGAGTGACTGCCGGGGGCCACGGTCATCTCCAGGTCCGATACAAGTTCCCTGATACAAGGTGTGGCCTAGGAGCCGCACCCCAGACAGCGAGGGAGGGGGGCGGGGCGGGCGCTGTGGGCACAGGGGTGAAGGTCAAAGGCAGAGAAGGCAAACTCTGAGGTTTTGGCTTTGTTGTGTTGTTGGCTTGTTTGTCTGAGGGCACTTACTTTTTTTTTTTTAAATGCCACATATTAAACCAGGAAGACTTCCTGTCAGAGGTTTGCCAACCTGCCCAGGGCAGGGCATGCCCCCAGGCCGCCCACGTGGGCCCTCTGGGTGTCTGATTTTCACGCCGGGCACGAGAGGTGGGACCGGCAGAAAAGGAGTTTGGGAGGTGGTGATGCCCCAGGGTCCTTAGCTAACCCAGGGGACCCCCACCCCATCACCTGACTGATGACAGCCCCCTCCCCTCCTGGGACCACCCTGTAGTCTCAGCATTCAGGCTGCGGCGCAGCCCCCTCTCCATGGATGGCACACGGCACTCCCCGCCCGCTCGAGCCCCTCTGGACGGCAGGATGCTGGGGCCCCCCGGGGAGCCAGAGCCGGCAGGGCCCGGGGATAAAAGGAGGGCTTCAGAAGCCAAGGTCACAAAACCAGAGACAGGGCAGTTCAGAGAGGCAGAGGCCCTCCCGGGCTGCCAGCGTTCCCAGCTAGCCTTGTGGTGAGAAGGAGAGGTTCCCCACGGCTCTCCCTAAGACGGCAGGTGACAGAAAGGCCAAGGCTGTGGAGGCCACTGAAGGAATGTGGCCCAGAAAGAGCCGGAGTGCCGGGCGGTGGGGACCGAGAGGGCTCAGAGGTCAGCCCGCCGGGGCGGGGACTCGGCGCACGCCAGCCTGGTTAGCTGGGCTTCATCCCGGCGTCGGGCACGCCGAAGCTCAGGGGCTTCTCCTCTGTGCTCTGCGGCAGTGTCTCTGGGGCCCCCGAATGGGACCGAAAAGGGCATTCCTCCTGGGAGAAGGGCACCTGCTCGTCCTTCGGGGAGCCTGCGGGGCTGGAGTCCGGGCTCCCCGCTGTGGAGTTGGCCTGGGAGGAGCACTGAGAGCCGTGGTCGGAGCTGCTGCAGACATTCACGATGCAGGTGACATTGACCTGGGTCCCGGGGCTGCCAGAGGAGGACTCTGCAGAAGAGGAGAGGGGACAGGTCAGTTGGGGAGCGGGGACGTCATCACGGCCTGTCTCCTGCCCAAGAGGCAGGTTAAGGCATGGGGGCGGGAGAAGCACTGGGCCAGGGGCCAAGAGGCCCCGCCTCCAGCCCAGCTCCGCTGTTAACCTTGGGCGAGTTGCGTAAAAGTTCCTGTGCCTATTTCCTCATCTCTAACTAAGAACCCCCAGAGCCACTCACTCCCTGGGTAGGAGGAGCCAATTACAGAAAGCAGGTGCAGGTGTTCCAAGAAAAAGCATACTTCCCACAAAGAATCTAAAAAGTAAGCAGGGCCAGGAAGTGCCCGTGACAAACTACTGGTCATGCAATCGAGGTGAGTCCCCTTCCAGTCCTGGCCTCAGCAGCAGCACTGGCCACACCAACCGTGACCAGCCAAGAGCCCTGTCAATGACCCCCTCTCCGTAAGCCATCAGAGGCTCTGAACTGCTCCCCCTCTTTAAAGTGAGAACGATCTCGCGGCATTTATTGTCCTTTGAAAGTAACACAGTGGCCATTGCAACAATGTGAATGACGTTCAAGGACTACGCTCCCAGCAGAGAACACCTAACAACAAACTGCCTGGCTTCTCCACAATGTCTCACTTCATTCCTCACTGCTGGGCGGGGACGCGACGGCGGAGAGGAATGGCACCTCCTTTCAGCGCGACCCGACCAAGCTGTCTCCTGGGCTGCGTTTTACAATGCACCTCCCTTCGCCACCATCTGACATGCAGTTCATACGCTCATCAAAACCAGTGGCCCAGCCCCCTGCATCTCCACGTTCGCCTGCTCCGAGAGCCACAGCTGACCCCCAGATCTGCTCTGCGAGTATCTGAACAACCAAGCCCCCCACGCCCCTCCTCCCGCCCCGCCCCCACCGCCTTCCCGCCCACCTCCTGCAGGCATCTGAGTTTCCTAACTAGCCAGTGAGGGATGGACAATGGGAAAGCCAGGCGATGAATGTAAGAGTCTGGACACACCAAACCCCCTGGAAAGTGACAGTTGCTGCCACCAGGGGGCCCTGCTGAGTGCCCCATGTCTGCGGTGCCCACAGAGCACAGGGGGCCTGGCTGGTTGCTTTCCAGCGCTCTCCCCAGCCCAGCTCCTCCAGCTCCCGTGGATCCAAGATGAGGTCAGAGCTGGGCAGCCGTTCTCAGGACAACCCCCGAACAGGCCAGGGGGGCAGGGGGGAGGGGCAGTGCTGAAATCACCGGCCAGAGGAAATTTCCACCCTGCATCTCCACAGCACCCAAATGTCACCCAAAGTCACCATGGCCTTTGCACACTGCAAATGAGACAGTGCGGGGGCGGACGGGGGGACCGCAACAGGGTTTACCGGTTCCCACGGTGGCGAGGGGTGTTGGGGTGGGAGGGAGAAGAGGGGACAGCAGAGGCCAGACAGGCAGGAAGGGAAGGAACGGAGAAGGGGCAGAGGGCGGAAGGGGTGGGCAGACACGGTCAGGGGGCCACATGGGGCGGGGCAAGGAGGGAGCCATACCAGGACAGCCGTGCAACAGGTATTGCTAAAGACCAGAAAGGCGAATACAAAAGGTGGACAAAGCCCAAGAGTTACATTTGCCACTCACTCATTCATTCATTCATTCAACAAACATTGAGGGCTGCCTGTTGTATCCCAGGCACTGACCAGAGCTGCCTTGGGGAGTTCTCAGGCTGGGTGGGCCCCAACAGGACACCACATGTGGAGGGCAGGCTGTGATGGAGAAGCACAGCGGGCTGCCTCGTTTGTGTCGCAGCCGGGGAGGAAGCACCCCCTGAGTCTGGTGCCAGGAGGACAGACCGGCAGCCCTGCTAAGGAGACGGCAGGGCTCCTGGCTCCTCTCTAGATGAGGAAGCTGAGGCTCGGATTCTCGCGGCACCGGAGCAGCCGGGAGGGCATCTAGAAATGACCCAAGTCCACCGTCATTCCTTGGGTGAGCCGGGGAGACACGGGCCAGCAGACTTGGCCTCTCACTACCAAAGCCACCCAAGGCAGCTCCAGACTTTCTGGGGGACCCCTGCAGGGACACCCTCCAGTGTGGGCACTGGTGGCGACGCCCACCAGGGCGACACCTATCCGAATTCAGGGCAAAATGCAGATGCTAAAGTGGGGGGGGGCAGGGGCTTCTCCAAACCCCACACCCAACCCTGGGGCCTCGGGCCCAAAGGATCCGGGTGACGAGCCACAGCCAGTGGAGCCCTGGAGGCCCCCGCTGATCCACGCAGCTTGCTGTCCCACGGCCCAGGGTGAGGCCTGGCTCTTCCTGCACTAGCTGTGTGCCCTGGAACAAGCTGTTTTTTTACCTCTCTGGGCCTCAGCTTCCTTGTCTACAAAGTATAACTAATACTAATAGATTACATAATATAAAACAAGGGTATTATATAAGTTCTATAATACCGTGGCATTAATACGTAATACTATTACATATTAGATGCATAACACAAGAAAACTTCCCTGCCTGGATATCCAGCTCGAAGGGCAAGCGGGGGCTGTCTGGAAGGAAGGGTGTTCCTGGTGAAAGAACCCACGTGGGCCAAGGCGGAGGGCACTGGGGGGTCAGAGGACTGGAAGAACCTTGCAGCTCAGTGCTGCACCCGAGGGCGGTAGGGAGGTGAGGCTGGAGGGCGCCAGGAGCTCGGGCCTGGTCCTCAGGGGAGGCCCAGGGGGAGACGGCTCAGACGGAAACCAGGAAGAAACTTGAAGGAGGGATGAAGCCAGGTGGACTCCTGCCTCTTACCTGAGCTCCTGGAGCTGGCCCGGGCGTCCCCGGACCCGCTGGCCTGGTCCCTGCCCGGTGCCTGTGGCTGGTTGCCGGAGGCTGCCCTCCTGTTCGCCGCCGCTGCCGCCGCCGCGCTGGCCGAGCTCTCCAGGGAGCTGCTGCTGGAACTCGGCGCCGTGGTCAGCAGGTGCTGCTGCTCGGAGCCCGGCGCACCCTGCGCCTTCTCAGCGGGCAGGTGAGGCTGGATGGGGAGGGGAGGAGGGGCAGAGGTCAGGCCACCAGCCGCCAGCTCCTCCCCCGTCCACCTTTGCGCCACCATCTGCACCCCATGCCACGCGCACTTCACAGTTTACACCACGCTTCTGCCCACGGGGCACATTCTTTCCACACACAGTGCAGTCGGGACGTGCGGTTCTCTGTGGTTTCCGGGATCGGCCCCCGGCCACCCTGGGGAGTGGGAGCCCTCTTCGGGCAGGGTGCCAGGTAGTGGCCCTGTTCAGCTATTAGTGTTCGGGGTGGGGCAGGACTTCCGTCCTCATTTTGTGTTAGGAAACAGAGGCCCGGAGAAGAAGAGCGACTTGCCCAAGGTCACCCCCCCAGCACAGGGGGGTGGTCACCCACCCAGCACAGGGTGGCTCAGCCTAGCGGCCAAGAGCATGGACCCTGGAGCCAGACGTGTGGCTGCAGGTCATGACTCTGTGACTCCCTAGCTGTGTGACCTAGGACAGGTTACTTAGCCTCTCTGTGCCTCCATTTTTCATCTCTAAAGGGAGAATAGAAACCCACGCCCTAGGGTTACTGTGAAGATCAAACGGCTGAGCATTTGCAAAGTGCTCGAACAATGCCCGTTACACAGTGAGCCCCACACGAGGGCTTGGTAAGTCAGGGCCATGCAAACTGGCGCTGTGACCCGCGCTGGTCGGCCACGGCTTCTGTACAGGCTGCGAGCTGAGAATGCTTTTTCCGTTTTCAAATGGTTGAAACATATTAAAGGCTGATATTTTGTAACACGTGAAACTCCGTGAGGTTCAAAGGTTAGTGTCCATAGGTACCGCTGTGCCGGACCGCAGCCCCTCCCTCCCACGTGGGCATGCAGCATCTGCGGCCACGCTCCTCCCACAGTGGTGGCTGGTGTTGAGTGGTGGTGACGGAGACCTCGGGGCCGGAAGCCAACAGCGCCGACCCCCTGCCCTGCACAGGAAAAGCTTGCTGCCCCGTGTGCCGCATCAGTAATCCAGGGCAGGCAGCCCTTTTACTTAGGCCCTTTCCAGAGTGCACCCCCGGGCTGCTCTGTGACTCCCCCAGTGTCTTTTTCTCGTGGAACATAAACAAAACAACGACAATAATACAACCTCAGCCAACACCTGCGTGGCATCCAACGCCCAGCACTGTGCTGACGCCCTTCCGAGACACTCTCCACAGTGCTACCCCTTCCGACAGCCCAGTGCTACCCTCGCTTTGCAGGTGTGGAAACCGGGGCCCAGAGGGGCTGAGCTCCTTGCCCACGGTCACACAGTTAGGACTTGGTAGAGCTGGGCTATGGCCCACGAGGCCTTTCCTGGGTGCGCGGTGTCTCCGCTCTGGAGGCCCAAGACAGGTGCCCGTTTGCAGACAGCAAGGCGGGGAGCACCTAGAAATCCCACTGCAAGGCTGTTGCCTGTCCGTGTCGGCCGGACAGGCACACGAGTCCTTGCCTTGGGGTTCCGGGTGAGTGCCGGGTCCCGGGAGGAAGGAAGACGGAAGGGGCCACGTTCTCACCCACTGCCCAGGATGAGAGGGTAAAACGAGAACGGAGGGGAGAGAAGGGCTGGTGAGACACACCTCAGCAGGGTAGGGGAGAAGAGAGTCAGAGGGTGAGCTGTTGCTGTGGGGTGGGGGGCCTGGGCATGTTATACCCCCCTCCCCAGGGAAGGCTGAGACCCCAAACCCTCGCTCCAGAAGGAGCTACAATTCCAGCTGCGCTCTGAGCAGAGGCAGAGCACCTGATCCCTCCCCGGACCAGCCAATCACCGCAGCCCGGCCCCCAGGCCCGCCCACCTGGGCCGTGGCCTCTCAGCCCCTGCGCCCTCAGAAGCCCTCCACATCCTGAGGGCTTTTGCTCAGGCTGCAAGGAGCCTTCCCGAGTAGCTCCTGTGAGGCCACGGAAGCCCAGAGAGGGGGTGTGCCCTGCTGGGCATCACACAGCTGGTCCACGGGAGGGGCAGGGCTGGCCAGGATCCGTGTTCCAGAACCATTGACTTGCAGCGGTATCCCACCTCCCTGGTTCCCCCCTCCACCACCACTCCCCCAGCTTTGAGGGGATGGAGGGCATTTCTAGATTTCCAGCTCATGCTGCACTTGCCCAGGGGGTCTGCCCTTGGCCACCGGACCCCACTCCCAGCCCTGCTCTGAACTTGGTCAGACGGGGAGGGAGGAAGAGGAGGAGCATCCAAATGCCATTCCTCACAACTCCTCTACTGCAGCCAGGGCTTCAGGGAACAGAACCCCCAAAGGTCACGGCTCTCCCTCCCTCCCTCCCTCCCAAGTTGCAAAGTTCAGACAGGGTCCAAGTGGGGCAGACAAATCCCGAGTCCTGTTCCTTGGGCTGGGACCCCAGGGAGGGGATGGGGTCCTGAGGGGGTTCACGTGAAAAGCAGGATCCCGCCCTGGCTGGCATAGCTCAGTGGACTGGGCACGGGCTGCGAACCAAAGTGTTGCAGGTTCGATTCCCAGTCAGGGTACATGCCTGGGTTGCAGGCCATGACCCCCAGCAACCACACATTGATGTTTCTCTCTCTCTCTCTCTACCTCCCTTCCCTCTCTAAAAGTAAATAAATAAAATCTTTAAAAAAAAAAAAGAAAAGAAAAGCAGGATCCCCGCCAACCCACCCCTTCATGCCCCCCAGCCCCTCTCTGCCATGTGCAGACACAGAGACGGGGCGGACCCAGCAGCCAGGTCCTCGGGACAGAGGGGCCGTGCCTGTCTGCATGTGCAGGTGCGTGTCCATGAGGCCCACACGCCTGTGTGCACAGGCGTGAGGGTGTGTGAAGTGCACACACACGCCTCTGAGGGTATGTGTGTGCACATCTGGGAGAGGTACAGTGAATGTGCGCGCTGGGGGTGGTGAGGAGAGGCACTCCTAGGTTTGTGTCCCAGGCCACTGGCCTTGGCTGTGTGACCTTGGGAAAGTTACTTAACTTCTCTGAACCCAAGTTTCCTGCACCATGACACTGGAGCAATAATCTTAGGGCAGGCGTCAGAGCGTGGCTGCGAGAATAAACAATGCTCAGAACTGCGCCTGGCATGCGTTCGGCACCTCATCAAAGCCCCCTCTCATTGTCAAACATGAGCCTCTGCATGAGTGTGTCTGTGGGGGTGACTGTGGGTGAGCTCACACGTGAATACGCTGACCTTTCCTAAAAAAGGGGAAGCCACTGTCCCACCATGACTTGCGGTTGCTTTTGCAGCAAGAGGAGCCACCGCACCCTCCGCCCCAGCAGCCTGGGCCCGCTGCCAGCCAGCTGAGGAACAGAGCGGACACAGGCGAAGCACAGGGGTGGGAGCGGAGGGGGGGGGGGGGCCTGGGGACTGAAGGGCATCTGGGGCGGTGACCGGCCTCTGAGGGCGGGCCCTGAGGGGCGCTGAAAGTGCTTGGGGCAGCCTAGAATGTCCGGCCTGCCCAAACCTTCAGCTTCAGACGCGTTTAAAACCTGGGCTCTGGGCATTCGCCGAGTGGGCTGACCTCATACGGGTAACAGAACCTCCCTGAGTCTCAGTTTCCTCCTCTGTAAAGTGGGGGTAATTGTACTGTGTGCTCCACGGGACTGTGTGAGGACACAGTCAGTGTTGAGGCACAGGTGCAGGGCCTGGCATGGGGCATGGCCAGTGGGGCCCTGGCCGGCGTGGCCCAGTGGGCTGGAGCACGCTCCCGTACACCAAAGAGTCACCCGTTCGATTCTCAGTCTGGGTGCGTGCCTAGGTCGCTAGTTCAGCCCTCAGACGGAGGCACGTATGAAAAGCCACCGATCACTGTTTCTCGCCCCCTCTCTCTCCCTCCCCTCCCCTCTCTCTAAAATCAATGAGCATGTAAAACCCATCAGCACGTCCTGGGGGAGGTTTAAAAACAAGAGTAGCTGAGTTGCTCACACTGTGTGACCACAAAGCTCAGGGAAGGGAAAGGGGAAGAAGCGGAGGCTGCGGGGCCACACCTGAGGCATCCTCACTGCACCGAGTACAGGAAACAAATGGAAAGAGAGAGGACGTGGCACCCACTGGTGCTTGTGGCACCAGCGGGGCTGCAGCAGGGGTGGGGGGGTGGGGGGGGCGCCTGTAGGGCGCGCCTGCTCTCCGGGCCACCCCGCAGCAGCTGGCAGCTCCGCTGAGCGGAAGCCAGAAAAAGGAAGGAGTAGCATGTGCACCCCAGGGAATGAGAAACCGTTCCAAGTCCCAAACCAGGGTTCGCATCTGCCGAAATACTGCAGGGCAGCTCCGGACACGTGGTGCTGTGTGACCTCAGGCGAGTCACTTCCCCTCGCTGCCCCTCTTGGCTCATCAGCAAGATCAGGACATGAAATCAGTCCCTCAGCCCTGCCGAGTCCAAAGCCCTGTGGGAACCTCAGGCACCGGGCCGCCCGGGGCTGAGCTGTCCCCGGCACAGCGGTTCTCAGCCGGCAACGTCCCAGACGTTTTTGGTCATCACTCCTGGGAGGCAGTGCTAGTGGTGTCTAGTGGGGAGAGGACCGTGATACTGCTCAACAGCCTGTAAAGCACAGGACAGTCCCCAAAAACAGGATGATCAGGCCCCAAATATCAATGGTGCCACGGCTGGGAAACCATTTCCTGCCGCAGCAGGGCAGGAGGCGGTGGGGGGAGCTCCGGTTTCCTCACCCGTAACGGTGGGTAAAACCCTGCCATGCCTACCAGACACGGGAGTGCGGTGGCCACCGTGTGCCGGCTCGCCCCACACCCGTCCCCAAGCGCTCTCCCTTGTGCTCCTCCACCACAGAGGCTGGAAAAGCAAAGTGCCCCTTTCCTTGACTCCCTTGCAGCTAGGGGTGGTCACATGACACCATTCAGGCCAATGAGACAAAAGGAGACGCCCACCCAGGGCTGTTAGGAGAGTGTCTTATTTCTTGATAGAAGGCACTGTGGCTGCCCTGGCCATTCCCCACTCTTCTTCCCACCTCAAACCTGAGACCACAGGAAGTGGTGACCACCGTCTCATGACCTGACGCCACAAGCAAAGAAACAAAAAAACCAACACACTAAAAACGGCAGAGCCTGGGGTCCTCCTGGACTCTCCGAAGGATGCAACTGAACTGTTCCAGCAGCCAGCAACGCCTCACCCTCTTGGTATGTGAGAAAGATAGAGCCTTTCTGTTTTAAGCAACACTTAAGTTTTCGGTGACTTATAGCCAAGTGCCTTCCTGATGGGGAACGGATAAAATACCACGTCAGCGTTGTGTTTCTAGCAGAAGTCCCTCACAGGGCCGAGCCGAGGTGAGCTGCTTTGGATGAAGTGGGGGGACTCAGGGCCCAAGGCTCCGACTCAACCCCAGAGATGATCCCCAGGGCTTTCTGTGGAACACGGGGGTACCCTGGCACTCGGTTTGAAAACCACTGCTCTTTGAGGAAGTGCTCTGTAAGCACCACAGAGATGCAGAGAATTCCTGCCAGCCCAGCGAATGGCACAGCCCCTGAGCAGGCCTGTCTCCATTTAAAGGTGAGGAAACACCCCGGCTGGTGTGGCTCAGTGGACTGAGATCCAGCCTGCGAACCAAAGGGTCACGGGTTCAATTCCCAGTCAGGGCACATGCCTGGGGTGTAGTACGGGCCCCTAGTAGGGAGCACGCAAGAGGCAACCACACATTGATATTTCCCTCCCTCTCTTTCTCCTTCCTTCCCCTCTCTAAAAATAAGTGAATAAAATCTCTAAAAAATAAATAAAAGTAAAAGTGAGGAAACAGCCACAAGCCACTCCAGGTCTGCCTAAGGTGACACCACAGGCCCACGACCATACGCTTGCCACAGACACCACAAGTCCCCCACTCCTTGATGTGGCATTTCACACTCAGTCTCCTTTACTGGCCCATGGAGGGCAGCCTGACCCCCAAGGACAGACCCCGGGGGGCCTCTCCTCAGCCTCCCCGGGCTCTGCATAGCGCCCACCGCTGGACACCAGGAGGGAGAGCAGGGGAGGGGGACGGGGGAGGCAGAGGGGCACTCACCACCATGGCTTCTCCTTGCAGGCAGAAGGGCTTCTCTGCAAAGAGGAGAGAAAGGACAAGTCAGGGACAGCGACCTCCTCAGGCCACAGCGATCTAATGGGCCAGGTAACAGGGGCCCAAGTAGACCCAGCGGGAGTAGACCCAGCCGTGGGGGAGACAATTACCTACCCGACAAAGCACAGAGGTCCCCGCACCCAACTCCCCAGCTGGCTCAACATTACTCCACTCCCCTCCACCACCCCCTACCGCGTCCAAACCCCGCCTTTGCTCAGGCCACGCCCTCTGCTTAGCACGTCCTTCCTTTCCTGCACACACGCCCCCTCCAAATCTTACCCAGCTCAAATGCCCCCTGCTCCGGACAGCCTGGCTCCCCCAGGATTCCCAGACAAGGATCCTGGCCTCCCGCCCTCACCCCGCCCCCCGACAGCCCAAGGGTCCTGCCTTTCAGTAGATGAGTTAGTGGAGGAGCCCTCTGCCGCACCCCCTAAGCTCCTGCAGAGTCTACCGGCATCCAGCTCGGTCTGACTCCCTGGTGGCACCCCGGAGAAGCTTCCCGAACAGGTGGATAAAGGGAAAAAGGAATGGAATCTTACTTTTCTTCTGGGTCATGATGAGTAAGTTCACAGCCACCAGCACCAGCAGTCCCAAGGATGTCAGACCCACAATCAGTCCTAGGAGGGCAAGAGAAGCTCAAACAACAGCTGCAAAAAGCAAACTCAAGTACACCAGGCGCCCAGTTGTCACAGGGGAAGGGCAAGCCAAGCCAATCCAATCCCAAGGTCTCAAATTCAATGACCACAGCCACCACGAGGGCCCCCAGTCGGAGACTTCTGGCCTGCAGTCGTCCTAACCCCCGATGGGAAACCCACGAGGTGGCGTGGTCCAGTCCACACTGTCGTCACGGCCTAATGGGTTCATTATAACCAACAACTAAAGCCCTGGCTGGCGTAGCTCAGTGGATTGAGTGCGAGCTGCGAACCAAAGCATCGCAGGTTCGATTCCCAGTCAGGGCACATGGCTGGGTTGCAGGCCATGACCCCCAGCAACCACACATTGATGTTTCTCTCTCTCTCTCTTTCTCCCTCCTTTCCCTCTCTAAAAATAAATAAATAAAATCTTAAAAAAAAAAAAAAGAACCAACAACTAGGACACCATCTTGTCTTTGAGATAAAATGCTGATTCCCACCTCTCCCAACCCAGGGCTCTCAGTAACCGTGACAAGTAACTCAGGAATGAGTCTCACCGCCACGTACGTACACCCAAGGACAGAGCGCACCCAGCCCACAGAGGGCTCTCAGCACGTCTCTGAGAGGGGAGGGGGGGAAGCATGAAGGGCCCCCTCGTGACTTACCAATTGGAAGAGAGAGATTCCCTGTGGTGACCTCTCCCACTGGGGCAGTCAGGAGCGAGAAAGGGTCGGAGGGGCTTGGAACGGTGCGGGGCCCTGCAGTTGGCTCCGTGAGCTGGGGTTTCGTGGTGGGCCCCGGCTGGGGCACGAGGGCTGAGTGTGGCCCCACTGTCTTGGTGAGGGGCTCAGAAGCGCAGACCGCGTCCCTGTTTGCATTGCCGGGGATGGCTGTCGACTCACAGCTGGCGGGGGAGGGGACTTGGTCAGCGGCGACGGAGGACAGAATGGCTCAGGGCGGCCGGGCTCACCCGTGGGAGGCAGGTCGGGGGGCAAGGGTCCCCGCGGCCCAGCCGGGATGAGGGTGTGAGTACACTCCCTGTCCTCTTTTAAGACTGCCCCTTCCTGTCCTCACCCCCACCCCTCTCCCCATGCTGCCCACTCAGTCCCGACTCCCGGGGCAAGGCTCCCGTTCGCCGTGCTCTCTGTCCTGGGACCCACCCACCATTAGATGACCCCTCCTGGCACTGAACAGAGCTCGGGCAATGCCTCAGCCCATGGCCGTGCATAGGGGCTGCAGGTACCATGGCATAGCCACTTAGTGCTTGTACAGTATGTCCCTCTGTCGCCCAGGGACGGCCCCTCCCTGCCCCTCCAGAACCGAAGGACTCAGCCACTCACATCCGGTGGGGCTTGCAAGTATCTGTGGACGATGTCGTGTCAGAGAATGTCCCCGGGGCACAGGCAGTACACACCACGTTTGACATTGTCGTTCCTTCAGAGAAAAAGACATAGGAGCCTGTCACCAACTCAGCTGCACCGGAGACCTAGGGGAGGTCTGAGGAGCCCCTGGACCCCTGTCTATGACTCTCCCTCTGAAAACACACACATGCGCATGCACACACGCACACGCACACATGCACTCACACACTCGCTCACACAAGCACACACGCACACAGCTGGGGGATTGTCCTTTAACCGATTCTAGTGACTTCCTGGTCTCCCAGGTCACATGGGTTCATCTTCCTCTGGCACCACCTGATTTCCCAGTAGCTTAGGGCTTAATCTGATGCACCTCTGGGTCCCCAGCGCCTAACACACAGTGCATGCCTGCCTCACTGGGAGCGCTGGGGGAAAGAATAAATGGGGGACGGTGGACGGGCCGCCACCAACAATGTTCCCAGGCTCGGCTGACGAGTTGATGCCGGTGAAAGAGAGACCCGAGGGGGGCCCCAAGGCCCTGCGCCCCAGCCCCATACCTGGTCTGGACACGCCGAAGCCAGGGGGGCACTTTCTCAGTTCGGAGCACAGCCGACACCCCTGCTGAGTCGGCAGCATGCAGTAGCGGCCTGGCCTGCAGGAGCACACTCGGTCCTGCTCCCGGGTGCAGGCCTGTGTCTCCACCTGGTCTGGAGGAGCAAGCAGGCGGCCCAGGGTCATTCCCGCCTCCACAGGCCCCACCCACCGCCATGCTACCCTGCCCTCCCAGCCAGCCCACCACCCACAGAGAGCTCTGATCTCCAGCAGGCTGGTCAGCCCCCCCACCATGCCCCCTCAGCATGAGGCCAAAAGAACACTGGCCACAGAGTCCCAAGGCCTGCAGTCTCGGTCTGGCTGCACGGCATGAGCAAGACACAACTCCCTGAACTCTGAAACGGGCACGGTTCTCTCTCCCACCGCTGCTCCTGGCCCCCGGCCCCGCAGGACTATTGAAGAGGATTCAGTGAGACAGGAGGGAAATGCCACACATAAACTGTAAAGAATTGCACCCACGCAACCTCGTGCCCTGGGGCCCGGAAACATTGGGTCTGGGGGAATCCCAGCCAGCTTTCAGCAAGGGGCTGGGATGCCTGGTGCCCAGGGCGGGACGCCAGGGACCACCCCTCCCTCTGGGCCTACTCACCAGAGCTGCAACGGGAGCCACAGCTGAAGCACTCGGGGACCCGGTTCCAGATCTGAGTGTAGGTGCTGTCCTCGCAAGGGGTACACACCGTATCTGAGGTATCAGTGCAGAAGAACCGTGCTCGGTAGCCTGAGAAAGCAAGGGCCGGAGGTCTCAGTGGGGAGGGGCTTCTTCCCAGGCCCTGGGCTCACCCCGTTCCCCAGAAGCCCAGAGTTCTGCAGTCTAGCTGCAAAGGTTCTTTGACGGGGCTCCAACCCCTCCGTCGACTCATCTCCCACGCAGCAAGTACCACCTGTCCCTCCATCTCTGAACCTCCACGGCTCATAAAACATCTTCCCCTCTGCTCTTTCCAGGTGCCTAGAATTCTGCCACCGGAACTGCCTGTTATAGTCAATCACACTTTAGTGAGAATTGGTTTGCCATCTCCTTTCTTCTTTAGAGTTGGCTAAAATTCTCCACCTGGGAGTATAAACTAGAGAGAAAAAGGGAAGCAGGGAGGGAGTACAGTTTCCCAGCAAGGCCTGGAGAGAAGGCATGCCAGGCGACAGAAGAGCACCAAGGCAAACCTTTAAGGAGGTCCTCTTCCGAGCCCTGAGCCCTGTGCTGCCATAGTCCCTGCTGTGCTAATCTAGTAGCTTCTTACAAAGACCCTGCCAGTTCATAGAAGAAAGAAAAGTCACTTGCCCTGGAGTCTCTGAAAATGGCCGTGGGAGGCGACAGGCACTTATGTGCCTGCCCGTGTCTCAGGCCAATGGCCCAGAGCCCTCCAGTGACTTCCTGAATCCCGCAGAATAAAATCTAAACTCCTCACCACCGCCCCTGCTTACTTACTCTGAGCCACGCACTGGCCTCGCCGTTCCTCAAGCCCACCAGACAGGCTCCCGCCGCAGGGCCTTTGCACTTGCTGTGGCTCCTGCTCGGCACGCTGTCCCCGTACACCTGCAGGACTCCCTCCCTCCCCTCCTGCACGTCCCTGCCCCGGTGTCAGCTCAGCAGCTGGGCCTCCCCTGACCACTCTGTGAAGAGTAGCACGGCCTACTCCATCTGCCTCCGTCTGCATAGCCGGCCTTGTTCTCTTCATGGCACTTAATCTCTGATAGGGTCACACATCTACTTCCTCTGTTTATTTGTCTGTCCCTCTATTAAAATGCAAAATCCACAAAGGCAAGGATTTTGTCTGCCCAGCTCTCTCTTGTATTCCCGGCACGTAGAACAGTGCTGGACATGTAGCAGATGC
The DNA here is from genome assembly GCF_004126475.2 of Phyllostomus discolor. Classification (NCBI taxonomy): domain Eukaryota; kingdom Metazoa; phylum Chordata; class Mammalia; order Chiroptera; family Phyllostomidae; genus Phyllostomus; species Phyllostomus discolor. The sequence continues at coordinate 7,191,485 of NC_040907.2, read as the reverse complement.
TTTATCAGTACTACAGGGATGATGTATAAATGAATGAATAAATGGACGGCACGGGGCACTGGGCCACCCAGCTCTCCTGCAGGGGGTCAGGCCTCAGGTCCACCGTGTATGAAACAGGTAAACGTTCACTGATTCCGTCAACTATGTACTGAACACCCAGTATGTGACTGGCATGGTGCCGGGTGCTCAGGCTCAGCAGAGAGCAAGCCTGGTCCCTGTCCTGGAGGAACACACAGTGGGGGTGACAAAAGAGGAGCCAGGACGGCACAGGATGGAAAGAGGTGCTGCCATGGGGGACACCAGAGACCACTGGGAGCTCAAAGGAGGAAGTAGATCTGGCCAGGCAGTATAGGTAGGCTTCCTGGAGGAGGCGGGCACCTAAGCTGAGGTCTAACAGATAAGTAGGAGTTCGCCAGGGAACAGAGTTGGGGAGAGGGAACAGCGTGTGCAAAGGTAAGAGGGAGCATAGGCCGATTCATGGAACTAGAAGGGGTTCAGTAAGAATCAAGAGCCACGACCCTGCCCTCCCCCCAAAACCCTTATTCACACACTCCCTCCAAGGCACCGGCCCCCAGGAATGGAACCAGCCTGAGGTCAGGGGCCCAGGGCCCGTCCCTCACCAGGAGGACACATGCTGCAGCACATCTGGGAGTTCTTGTCAAAGTATTCTCCGTGCCGGCACGAGCTTCCGGGCTCCGGGACGTAGGGGGTGAGCGCATCCTGCAAGGCAGAAGGACAGGCGTCAGCTTGGCCACCCCTGGCGCCCAGATAGATCCCCGCCCTGTGCCCGCAAGTGCTCGGCTCTCTCCCTGCTGGGGCTCCACGGACCCCGGATGAAGAAGGACATGAGGACTTCTCCCTTCGGGTGGGGGTGCAGTGGAGGTAGAAGGGAGAGTCCCTGCCCCCTTCCTTCCTTCCTTCCTTCCTTCATGTAGCACAGTCCTGTCTGCAGGCAGAGACGCGGAGCCCGCCGGCCAGAGGGTGACGCTGGCTCCCAACACTGCCCGGGGCAGATGTAGAGCCCTGAGGGCTGCCTCGAAGGCAGTGGCCTCCCTCACAAGGACCCACAGTGCTCAGCACAATGTAGCCCTCCACCGAGGATGCCTCCCCTTCCTGCCTTCTTGCACCTGGGAATCACCCCTGTTTCCTTCCAACCAACTGCCACCTCCTCTGGGAAGCCCTCCCAGACTCCCCCGGGCTGACTCCGGCTCCTCTGGGTTCTCTCTGAACGCTGGACAGAGCTCCTTCAAACGGTCATCTCACTGTGCTGAAATAGGGTACCTACTTGTCCTCCCAACTGGCATGGGTGCATGTGCACGCGTGTGCACGCACACACTGCCTGTCTGCAACACACAGGGCAGAAACGAGGGCCTCATGGTCTCTAGACCCTCAGTTCCCACATGCAGCCCTCGGCAGGGCTGGCGCGCAGTCGATGAGTATTTGTGAGGACAGTGGGGACGACAGTTACCGTTTCTGGAGCACTGGCAGGGTGCTCTAAGTTGCTCTAAGAGCTCCAGGTGCTCCGGTCAGTGGGTGCCACCGCACCCACCCAGACCCCCTGTACCAGCCGGGCACCCACGCCCCCGGCTGCCATGAGCATTGCCTGAGAATGACCCCCAGCCTGCAAACGGGGGTCTGCATGCTCCGACCACCGCCCCATCTCGGTCCCCGTCTGGCACCTGGAATTGTGCCTGTGCAGCTGCACCCTTGGCTGCCTCCCACCCTGCACTGAGAACGAGCAAACAGGGGCACCCAGCGGCCTCTTCTGCTTGGCCTGGCAGGCCGTCCCAGGCCCATCCTGGCGTCCCAACACCCCCCCAAGGCCCGGGGTTTCTGGTGGCCCCCACATCAGTGGCTGCTCCCCCCCCGCCCCACGTTCCTGCCCGAGCTGCCTTCCTCACCTAGAACAGCCTCTTGCTGCATCTGACAAAACACCACTGGTCCCTTCTGATGGCAGCCTCCCCCCGCCCACGGAGCACCCTGAATAACCACTGGTACCCCGAATCCTGACCTTCCCCACTCAGGGCTCCTGGTGCACAGAGCCGTGTCCCCCTAAACGGGCATTCTTGGAGGCTGTGGGCGATACTGGGGTCCCCAGAGCTGGGCGTGCCGTAGGTGCTTAGGAGCCATCGTTCCAAGCAGCAGGCTCCCTGACAATGTCATTTCCCAGAGGGGTCCCACCCTGCAGCAGGGTCCTGCAGCCCAAACATGGCAGCACCTACCCTGCGGGCTGGCCTCTGAAGCCCTTCCCCCCCCCCCCCCCCGCCAGCCCAGGCCCAGACCCCAGGACGTCAGCTCTGGACTCTGGGGATGGGAGAGACCCAGGTGGCTGGCGGGGGAAGTGGGAACCATCCTGCATGACACAGAGTTTAGAAAGGTAACTGCCACCCCATCTGGACTGTGGACTCACGTGCCCATGGCTGCACACGTGCACACACACACACACGCCCTCCCTCCCAGCCCTTGCCCCTCCCCGTGGGGTCCTGGAGCGAGCAGGCTGCCAGGCACCTGAATGAAAGGGAAAGGACTTCCTCACAGCCGGGGGCGGGGCTCCCGGCCAGTGTCCAAAGCACCTGGGGGGCAGGGTGCCTGTCACTCATGCCGACTCCCACCCAACGGACTGGATGAAAGAAGCTCAAGGGCGGGCCCAGGAAGCTGTCCCGTTCAAAAGGAAAAGAAAAAGGAAACCTGCCCAGGTGATTCTGACGCGCCACAGCTGAACACGCCTGGTTATCTGGCGCCGCCAGAGAGCGTGAGGTGACCCGGGGAAGGGGCACAGGGAGGGGACCATGTGGTCAAAGGCAGGGCAGCCCCACGACCAGGGAAATCACACCTCTTCGGCTCCTGTCACACGCACTGTCTGTCTGTTGAGGAGGGCTGCCCCCCACGGCCCCCAGAATGGGCCTTCCCTGCTGTGTGTGGTGGCTTCCCCAAGGGCAGGGCTGGGCCTCAAAGTGTGGCTGCCTCCCCCTCGGAGAGCACGCACGAGGGCGAGGAGGGGCCCTGCGGGGGGGGGGGTGTGTGACACAGATCTCAGGGAGCTTGCATCTGCAGAGCACCCGCAGTAACTAGGGGAGCCCCTCATTCATGTGGTGGCTGCCGGCACGCAGCCCAGGGGGGCCTGCCCGGCTGGAGGAGGATTTCCTGTCAGGCCCACAGGGCCTGATGGGAAAGGGCCCTGCCTTGGCCAAGGCGGGGTGGGGGGGGGGGAATGGGGGAAGGGGGCCCTCTCTCTCTCCAGCCACAGGCCGAGGGTTCCCAGCCAAAGGCATGCAGCCGGACCCTGCAGCACCCAGACCTCTGCCCAGCGGCCTCTCCACAGCCTCCCTCAGAGCCCTTTCCTGTCTGAATTTTGCTCTGGGGCCCTTCCCCACACTTCCTCCTCTGCTCTGTGCAATGGGGGTCAGCCCTCCCTTGAGCAACAGCTAGGCCTGCTTATCCTCTTGGACAGAAAAAGAAAAAACAAAAACGCGTCCCTGTCATGGCTAAAGAATGAGGAACAGAAAGCCCCTCGCCGAGCGGGACAAAAGGTCACCCCCTCCACTCGCAGGGCTCCCCACAACACAGGCGAACTGCAGCCTGGGGAGCCAGGCCTCCCGGCACCGGAGGGCCACCCGGGTCTGGGGTCCCCAGGACGTGACGAGCAGCTTCTGGGAAGCGCAGGGCTATGGAAGCTTCCAGCTCCTGGGGCTGGCGTTGGGGAGGCCCGCAGCGGGGCCCCACCCACCCTCGGGGGAGTGCTGACTGACATTTTAGAAAGAGGAACTACATTGGAGAGTCACTGATTCGCTCAGCATGTTTAGCAAACCCCAACTTTTCAAAATGCCGAGTCCCAGGAGAAACTTGGAAATCACTGGTGGGCATTACCCACCCTTGTAACTGGGCCTTCTGTGACCCAGCAGGGTGGGGGATTGGAGAAGAAGGATGATGGATAGGGAGGGAGGGAGGGAGATGCACGATACATGAAAGGAAGGAAGGGGACAAGGAAGGAAGGAGGAAGAGGGAGGGAGGGCCATCTGACATCCAATTTGGGAGGCAGGTCTGATTGAGCCCATTTCACGGATGAGGAAATGGAGGTAGGAAGAAGCGAAGCCACCTCCTTGTCCCCCAAAGGCTCCGGGCCACTGCAGCGGTGGTGGCAGGCTGCTGGAGGCCGGGGCGCAATGAGGCCATCAGGGCCCACCCTCACCGGCCCAGGCCCCAGAGCGGCCTCACATCAGGCCGTGCCAGCCCCATCCCCCCACCTCTATGTGGGCCTCGGGCCTCATCCTCCTAGGTCGGGAGGTACCTGCGCTAAGTGACGGCCCTTCAGGGAGGGAGAAAAAACACTGGGATATTTGTTGAGCACCTACTATGTGCCAGGCAAGGTCGCAGGCACTACACAGACTCTCACTTCTGCCCCCGCCCAAGAAGCAGGTGGGCGTGTGCCCATTTCAGGGCTCAGAGAGGTTTGATCGCTAGTCTGAGTTTATCCAGGAAAGAGGAGGTGGAGCCGGGACATGACTCGCACGCTGCTCTCACGGCAGGAAATCTCTGGTCCCCTCCTCGGGACGGCGGCAGGAGCCAGCTCCTGGGATCCGCCCTCCACCCCTGGTCGCTGAGTCACGGCACCAGCGCCAGCCCCCGCCGTCTCCTTCTGTGCCAAGCAGGGGCTGAGGCTCTGGCTCACGTGGACACACGTGCTCCTTCTCTCACCCACGCTCACACCCACACTCACGCCCACGCACACACCCCCACGCACACCCACCCAATGCAGGAAACCCGCCTCTGTCTCAGGCCAAGGGCCTCTGACCTCAGCTCTGTCCTGGGTTCCCAGGCACCTAAGGCCCAGCTCTTCCCAGAATGGCCTGTGTCACTGTGCTCCTATGCGGGGCCGTCCTCCGGCCCGCAGCTCCGTGGCAGGCAGGAGCAGGGCAGCCCCGGCTCAAAGGTCTGTGAGCGGGGCCGGCTGGCCCAGCAGACGGCCCGTGGCTGTGCCAAGTGCCAGAAAGACTTGTGGGAGCCAGAAGCGGGGGCAGGACCGAGGCACAGCCGCTCGGGCTGGCAGGAATCGGAGACATCTCAGAAAGAGTCAGGGGCCAAGGTGGCCACGTTCATTCATTCACTCCTCAAACACACTGAGCCCCGGCTGTTCCAGGAGCTGGGCACACGGCACCAAGCACGCCCACGCCCCTGTCCGGAGAAGCTGAGCCCTGGTGGGGGGAGCCTCAGACACACGCGGTAGAAAGACGAGAGGTGGCGGCAGCAGCCCGGGAGAAAGGAAAAGCAAGGTGGGGCCAGGGGCCAGGGGCAAAGGTGTTTGGGGGGCCTCCAGGCACAGCCAGGAGGCCAGGGCAGTGGGGCCAAAGTGGGCGAGGGTGAGGGCTGGGACGAGGGCGCCGGGACACGAGGGGCAGCAGCGCCTTCTCCTGGGAGCTGGCTCCGAGCCAGGCACCACACACCTCACTGGTGTCCTCCTCCCAGCACTGGGACGCCGGTGCTATTATTGTCTCCAAGCCACAGATGAGAAAACTGAGCCTCAAAGGGGCCTCCTCACCTCCGGCCCCGTTTCCTCCCCAGCATCAAGCTGACGCCTGTGTCTCCCCCACCCCAGGAGGCTGGGTCTCCACCCCCAGGCCCACCCCAAAGACCCTCCCTCCCTTCCTCCGGCACTCCCTCTACTGTGGGCAGTCACTGCATTCTCCGTGCCTCAGTTTCCTCATCTGCAAAATGGCAGCAGGGACCTGGTTGATGCTCGATTCGAGGCCCTTTCCAGCTGTGGCTTCTTAAAGACGGGTACCGAAAAGCTCAGCCCCTCCTGAGACCACAGAAGTGCTGGGTGGGAGGCCGGCCCGCCCACGTGAGAGGTGGAAAAACTGAATGAGCTGGTAGGAGGGGCTGGGGCCGGAGGCAAGGCTGAAGGTGGGTGCAGGGTGCAGCTTCCGTGCCCCAGCCTCTGCCCCTGGTCCCCTCTCCCAGGGTGAGGGCCGCCTGAGCAGGTGGCCCCTGGGAGCCTGCCAGGGTCACGAACACTTGGCATCCCCGGAGCAGCAGAGGGCCCGGTGCCTGTGCTGGTTCTGGGGGCCGTGGGGGTGTCACTCTGAGCCTCAACACAGTTGCCTGTAACAGGGTGACATAATGCCCTGCCCTGTCCCCTGCTGGAGTTGTGGCAGCAGCCAAGGCAGGGGATCTTAGCTTAGGTCCCTCCTCTTCTCCCAGACTCCTGGGGACCCACACGGGAGAGCACGTGCAAAGGCCCGGGGCTGCACACTTGTGTCACATGGAACCTCAGAACTGGGCTGCACCTGCCCCCGTGTTAGCTGAGGACAGGCTGGGCAAGGACTGAGCAAGTGACCCAGTTCTAGCGAGGTGCTAGCTGGCTCGTGTGGCCCGAGAAAAGGAACGAGGGTAGGGGGGCTGACCTGTGACCCTTACAGTGGCCCCAGGCAACTCCTCCAGAAGTCTGAAGTTAGAAGGCCATGACAGGCCAGCTGCCGTGACAGTGGGGTGGGGACCTCACTGGGACAGAGGGAGGGGGACATTCCCACGGGCCAGACGTGGGCTTTCTAGGGTACTGGCCTCAGGTTGTCTCGGAGGGGCTTTACTCAAGAGGAACACCTGAGGAGGAGTATTAGGACCCCAAAATAAAGAGTCTGGATGAGTAACCAAAATCCAGGGGTTGGGGGGTCCATGAAGTGGCCAAAGGACACAGCGTCCAGGGCAAGGGACAGTAGTGTGGCTGTGAGTCCCTGAAAGAAAATGAGCCTGAGCAGCAGAGCTGCAGCCCGACGAGACCAACCCGGTGAGCCTGCAAGACTTTGCCCGCTGGCCGCTTGCGCCCTGCCTTCCCCGCCTCCCCCTACTCTCACCCGGGGGGACTGGCACCCACAGCCAGCAGCTGGGGCTGGGGGAGGAGACTGCCGGTTCAGGGGGGGCGCCCTCAGCCAGTGAGGGGCACAGCGGGGCGGCCATGCAGGTCTCCGACCCCAGAGTCCGCATCAGCTCTCTCTGGGCCGTTGGGCAACCTTGTCCCCGCCAGCCGACTTCCTCAGCTCAGACCCAGACCCTGCACGCACGCCAAGGTGGGGGCCCCAGTCCCTTCCCCTATTTATAAATAGACAGTGGGAGAGAGGAAGACCAAGGAGGACAGGCATGGGGAAGGAAGAAGTGGCCGCCACTTCTGTCCTCTAGAAGCACTTAAACAGCTACGGTGCCCTCTGCTTTCCCTGCCACCGTCTATGGGGTCTTCACGGCTTTTTGGTTTCCCGGAGCCTCCCCTTCAACGTCAGTAGCCTTGGGAAGAAGGCGTCACACTCCGTGCCTCCCTGGAGCACCCGGGCAGGGATCCAGCCAAGAGCAGGAGGGAGGCTAGGTGGGAAGGGGGCCACAGGGGGAAGCTTTGGCTCCAGGCCGTCTCGCAAGTGTATCCTTTTCACAGAGCCAGAAAGACTGATGCAAACTGTTCAGACCCCCGAGAAGCACCTACTGTGTGCAGACACGCTGCCGGGCACACTCACATGCATTCTCTCCTTTTACTCCCACACCAACTCAGCGCGCCCAGGGTTGGCCCGTTCTAGAGATGCGCGAAAGGTTCCGGACATTCGGCACTGACCCCAGGTCCGAGGCCACGTGGCCAGCAAGTGGCAGGCAGGAGCCGCACCTGCCTCCGCATCCTCGGACAACTGTACACCCCGTGATCGTTTCGCAGATGGGGGGCCCAGAGGCAGGAGTGACTCCCCGAGGACACACAGCGGGAGCGCGGTTCAGTGACTCTCCCAGGCTGACGGGTCTCCAGGGTCCCAGGCGCAGACACCAAGGCTGTGGGAAGGGCAGCGGCATCTGCACCCACAGGGACCCAGGGACCCCTGCACAAGTGGAAACTGTCTTCGAGCAATATAGAAACCGCCTCGTTTGCATGGCAGGCCCCTGGGGCCCCTGCGTGCAGTGAGAAGCAGCAGAGCCCGTTGGACCTCCACGTCAGGGGGTTTGCGGGAGCCCCGTGGGCCGTGGGGTGCAGCCACATCAGGCCAGGCCGGCACAAGCCACCACGCCAGGCCCGGGCTGGAGAGGCTCGTCCTCCGTCATGGAGAGGAGCAGCGTCTGCGTCAGGAAGGACCAACCACATCACAGGTGGCGGCTCAGGGGTGACACATCCCTGAAGCCTATGGTGTCCCTTTAGAAGTGAGCCGGGGGCAGACAGGAAGCCCGGGCTGGTATCCGGTTCTCGGGGGGGCCAGGCCTTGTGCTTCGTGGGGGACCACGAGACGCCAGGACGTGGTGCCTGCCCCCGAGGAGCCCTCAGCCTCACTGCAGAGAGCACCCCAACTCTTCCCACACTCCCCCCACCCCGGCCTGTCAGCAGCCCCTCCTCGATCTCCCCGTGGCAGCCCCTCCACCCTTGGCTTCTCTCGCCAGCCCAGCCTCCGCACTCTTGGTCCCCAGCCTTTGCAGATGGACCTGAGGCCACCTTCCCACATCCAGGGCTGGCCCTGATTAAAAGCTTCCTGTGGCCCCACTGCCCTCGGGCCCAAGGTCATGGTCCTCAGCGCCCGGCCCTGCCAGCATCCCCCTCCGCCTCTCATCCAGAGCGGCGTCCAGCTCCCCCCACGAACCCCTGCTCTTCCCTCTGCCCCAACCCCTTGCGGGGCTGACACTTCGGCTTCTTTCAAAAGTCCTGTCCACCGTCACCTCCAGGAAACCTTCTCTGACCTCCCAGATGGGTCAGAGGTCCCTCCTGGGGGCTCCAGCGACAACCCGGGTCTATCTCTGCCCAGTCCAGACCGCTTTTTGGTTAATTGCGCCCCTGTGTCTCCCCCTCAGGGCAAGGACCACAACAGCCCCTGCGTGTACCAGTGTGAACTCTCAGCCAGACACCCCGGGTGGAGTTCCGGCCCTGTCATTCACCAGCCTCAGGTCTGTCATCTATAAAACGGGGACAAAAACAGTGCCCACCACACAGGGCCGTTATGATTCACTGAGTCAACTTGGGTAAAGTACTCGGGGCCGTGCGGGCTGGCAGTCGGGGCTGAGCGTTGCTCGCAGGGTTTTTATTACTCATTCCTCTACGCCCAGCCCAGCCCGCGGCCCAGGGCAGGCACCTAATGGACGTGAAATCGTTGAACAGAAGCAAAAGTTTTCATCTCCATTGGGTGCAATGCGCTGGGGCTCGCCTGAGGACCACGGTGGCGGGAAATGGGCTAATCAAGCGGGGGGGGGGGGGGGTGCCCCAGTTGGAGGGGACTGAGCGGCGGCTTTCAGAGAAGTGCCCACATGGCCACAGCGACCACCACTACGTGTGGTTAGTGGCTTAGGAACAGAGCCCTGGCCCTGGCCGGTGTGGCTCTGCGGACTGAGTGCCAGCCTGCGCACCGAAAGGTCGCCGGTTCAATTCCCTGTCAGCGCACGTGCCTGGGTTGCAGGACGGGTCCCCCCCATTTGGGGGACTGCAAGAGGCAACCAATCGATGTTTCTCTCGCACGTTGATGTTTCTCTCCCTGTCTTTCTCCCTCCCTTCTCCTCTCTCTGAAAATAAGCAAATAACATCTTACACGGAGAAAAAGAACAGAGCTCAGGAGCCTGACCACCTCGGGCGGGCGTCTGCCGCTGGTGGGCTGGGTGTCTGAGTTAATGTCCTCACCTCTGGGCCTCAGCTGCCTCTCCCGTGAAATGGGGACAGTGGGCGCACCCCACCCCGGTGGTTGTGAGGATGAAAGGCGCCGGCTGCATGCGATGCACCAGCCCCTTGCCCGGCACCCACGAAGCACCCCCCGGAGGTCGGTCCTAGCCCTCAGCTCTTTGCACTCTCCTAGTGTCTCCGAGCCCCAGTGGGCAGGGACAGAGAGGGGGTGCTTCTGTCCCCACCTGACCACTGAGGAAAACCCAAGCTCAAACAGCAGTTCGGACTTCACCCCAAGGTGCTCTGCCAGCAGAGTCAGACAGGTCGCCAGGGACCCCGCTCCTCTGCGGGGGTGAGTGCATCACATCTCACGCCAGAGGCAACCAGGCTAGCCCTGCCTAGTCTCGCACCCACCCAGCAGCGGCCGGAGTGACCAAGGCCAGGGTCCCCCGATGGCTGACCAGAGCGCCAGGAACACACAAGGCTGAACGGGTCAGAATCGGGCCCCTTGGCTCAGGCTGGGGCACGGGGACAAGGACGCCAGAGGGGCCTGGCTGCAGGGTGGGGTGGAGAGGGACACTTCCTCTGCCCCCCGAGGGCCTCTGTCCCCACCCGAGGTCCAGCCCAAAGTCCTCCTCCCCGCTGAAGCCTTGGTCCTCCCTTCCTATTCTGTGGCTACGCCCTGGGTCCACAGCTCTTGCCTAAACTATTGCAACGGTCTGTCTGTGCCACTGAGGCCAGAGTGAACTTCCGAATATGCTGTTTCGGTCACTCCCTTGCTCAAACATGACCAGTGCTTCCCCTTTGCCTCCACCCCCGAGAGGAGGTGAGCGTGGTGGCCGACAGCATGGACTCGGGGCAGGGGCGGGGGGATGCCTGGCTTCGAATCCAGGCGCCCCCTCACTGGCAGGCAGCATCAGATAAGGGCTTTTTTTTTGTTTGGGGGGGTTTGTGTGTATTTTTAAATAAATGAGGTTAATAAAACTCTGCCTTTTCATCTGTAGGGTGGACGTGATAACAACAGTCCATGCCTCTTGGGGCTGTTACGAGGATTCATGGGGTAACACAGGTCCCGTGCGTAGTTAAGCACTCGAAACAGTTTTTAAATGTAACTGGTATCACGGCTTCCATCACCCGGCCCCACACGGCTCCCAGCCTCACGTGCCACCGCTGCCCGAACAAGCCTCTCGCTCCAGCTCGGATGGAGCAGCCGGGGTCGCCTGCTACTCCTGCCGCGGTGCCTTCCTCCTGGCGTCCACGCATCCTGCCCTGCCCGCCCGCAGGGCTCGGCCTTCGGCAGCGCCCCAGTGGGGCCACTGCAGGAAGAGGGCTGGAAGGAGGGCGGGTTGGGTGGCAGAGTCGGAAAGGAGACGGGGAGAGAGGGGGGCAGGGACCAGGGAGCCAGGCCAGGAAGAGAGTGGAACCATGGACACGAAGAGGGGGAGGCTGGCAGGATGTGGGGGGGGTCGGGACACGAGGTGGGGGAGGGGCCTGATGTTGCTGGGAGGACAGAGCAGCAAAGAGCGGGGGGGGGGGGGGGGGGGGGGGGGGGCTGGTGGCTCCAGAGAACCAGGAGACGGGAGCAGCAGGCGACGACGGGGTGACCAGGGACGGGTGGGCCTGGAGCCCCGGTGAGTGGCAGAGGGAAGTGGGGCCATGGGTCAGCAGGAGGAAGGACCTGGGGGTGCCGGATGCAGACGGGAGTCCTGCTAACTGAGGCGAGGTGCGGGGAGCCCTTCCCCGGAGACTCCCCGTCAGGTCCAGACCTGGGCCCTCTGCGCAGCGGCCATGGAGAGGCCAGGGCTGCACTCCGCCCTCCGCCAGAGCCGCCAGCTCTCCTCGCTGCCACCCCCAGCACGACGCTCAGGCCCAAATCGAGGTGGACGAGGTCCTTGCTGACCTATTTCCAGCCAGGGCGTCGGAGGTTCAGAGAGAAGAGCGGCCAAGCCCACCCCCCGCCAGGCGCTATAGGCCAAGCCAAGGTGGGGCCTCAGCCCCTCCCCCCCGGCTCCCAGCCCCCCCCCATGTCTCCCCCGACCAACATTCGAGAAGACCTCCCACGGACGGACGGGCAGGAAGACGCCGCCGTGCCCGCCTGCCCCCGAGGGCCTTCCCGCTCGCCCTCGCCCTCGCCCTGGGGCCCACTCAGTTCCCTGAAGCCGCGGCCACAGCAGCTGTGCCCACTGCAGGCCGAGCTCAGACTGAAACAGACCACCGTCCCGAAGGCAGAGCGAAGCAAACGAAACCCCCTGGGGATTTCTGCCCCTGCCCCGGCCCCGGCCAGAGCGGCGGAGTCAGCCCAGGTCCAGGCTGTGATGCCAGGACAGGACAGGCGGTTTGCTGGCCTCTGGAGGGCCCAGCGCCCCTGGAAGGGACTCACCCGTGGCCTTGCACGTCACCCACACTGCCGATCCTCCCCCACACACATGCCCGCTTGCGTCTGCTGTCAGAAGCCAGAGGGCGGCTGGCCTGCCTGGGGCCCGGGAAGCAGGCTCTGCGTCCCCCGACCCGCTCCGCCTGACGCTGGACGCTGGGTGCGAGCGAGTGGCTAACGGGCCTTCTCATTTTAGTGGTGGCCCAGCCGTCTGGCGGTCACACGCCCCCACAGGTGACACCCGAGACGGAGCCCGCTCCACCGCCACCTTTTCCTCTGCTGAGACCACACGGAGGCTCAGAGAGGTAGGGCCGTGGGTGTCAGTGAACGGGAGAGCAGGGCAGAGACGAGACCTGAGCCGGACCCCGGGGCCCCCTGGACAGCAGCCCCCGTCCCCACTGGACGCCTCCCAGCATTCACTGCTCACACTCAGGGCAGAAGGAACGCTGTTCTTCCAGACCCCCCGTCAGTAAACAGACACTTCCTCCTCCGGGCCACGCACCCCAAACCACAGCGACGTCACTGGCACCTGTGACCTCACAGCACGCCGTGGCGGAAAATGACTGTGGGGCCCAGACACCTGAGCCCCGAGCTTCAGAGTCCCAGCCTGGCAGCCAGCAGCAGCTCAGCAGAAGGGGACAGATGCCCACAGCCCTGGGCTGGGAGGGGGGCTGGCAGGGCTCAGAGCAGGGGAGGGCCGTGTGCCCATCACTGGTGACAAAGGGTTTCTTTGAGGAAAAACCAGCCCCCCACACACACACTCCAGGCTTCCTCGAACCTGTGGGTTCCAGACTGCAGACCCCACGGTGGGTGTCCACGGTCTCAGGTCCCAAAGGGCCTGGCTGCTGCTGACCTTTAAAAGGTGCCAACTAGGGCACCTGAAGGGCAGGTGGACGGAAACCCAGGCCCCTGTCCTGCCTGAGGGTTCTGCATCCTGTCCTGGACGCAAGCTGACCAGCAGCCAGGATTTCCTGGTGCCACCGGGGCCTGAATCCAAGAAAGCATCCCAGAAGCCATCCAAGAAAGTCCAGCGGAAGCAGGTGGGGTTGAGGTCGGTGGGGAGAGAGAGGCTGGGAAGCACAGACATTCAGGTGGGGAGCGCCGGGCTCTCCTTCCTGGGAAAACTTGCAGACCCCTCACCGCCCCCCTAGTCCGGGGTCTTTCTCCAGCACATACCAGGAGGACAGACAGCACCCCCAGCCTTCAAGGGGAGTGTTGGGGTCAGGGCTGCCGGGATCGACAGACAGGGAGGGACACTTAAGGTCGCCCGGCAAGCCAGTGACGGCGCTGTGATGGGAGCCCTGGTCTCCTGACTCCTCGGAGCCCTGCCATCCTGGAAGTCACTTGGAGGCTGGGGGGTGGACAGCATGGCCTCAGCACGCCGCCACAGGGCTTCCCCTCCTCAGGGTCATGAGTAAACAGAGCCCTCGGGACCAGAGAGGTCAGGGACAGAAGAGGTTTCAGAGGGAGCCTGCAGGTGGCGGGAGAGCGGAGGCCTCCGGCAGCCCCTTCACACGGAGACACCTCGCTCCAGTGACAGATGGCACCTGTCACTCACTTAAAAGGAGTGGAGAAGGTCAGGGGGGTAGTGATTTCCTGGCCCAGCAGCCTTTGCCACACGCCCGGGTCCTAAGGCTGGGTGTCTGGGCAGGGGGCGTGAGAGGTCCGGCAAGGGGGCGTCTGGGCAGTAAGCGCAGCCAGGCAGCAGGGAAAACGTTCTCCGGGATGCTGGCCTGGAGCTCTGGGCAACTGGAGGCCTGCCACCCACCCCTCATGGCTTCGTGGCTCAGAGAGAGAACCAGGCTCCACAGGGGTCCCCGCCTCGGCCTGGGCCGCGCCCCAGGACCCAGCGTCAGGCCAGGGTGCAGAGCCACAGATGGTCACAGAGCCGCCGGTGGGCTGCACAACCGGCCGGTGCGGTGGGCATCATCCCCAGCTTACTGACAGGACCTCGGGGGCTCCCAGACATGCTCAGGTCGCCCGGCCTATGACAGCAAAGCGAGGGCTTGTGCTGAGCTCTGTCTGACCCTGACAGACAGAGGCCTTCTCCTAAGTCACCAATACTTCTTGCCTGTGGCTGGCAGAGCACCCAGAACCGGAGGCCACAGCATCTCCGCTCTGCTCCTGGGTCCCCGGAAACCATCTTCCTCTTCTAAGCCCGAGCTTCCCTCCCTCTCGCCTGCTTCTGGGCAAGTCACATGCCCCCCTGGGGCAGTGAGTCACTGCCAGTGGGTGGCCCCATCACAAGCCTGGGAAGGGGTGTGAGGGGGGGAGCACTTTGGGGGGAGCACCCCTAGCCTCTGCGCACTCACTACAGCAGGGAGACGAGCCCAGAAAACCAGCGCAGAGAGGGGGAGCCCAGCCCTGTCACCGCCGGCTGCTCACACGCTTGGGTCTCACCTGGAAAACGAGGTCGCTGTAAAGGTCAGATGACTATTTTTGGACACTTATTCAACATTCTTTGCGTACCTACCACACGCCAGGCAGTGTGCTAGGCCAGCGCTTCTCAACCAGGGGCGATCTTCCGCCAGAGGACATTTAGCAATGTCCAGACACACGTTCAATCGTCACCAGTAAAGGGGGCAGCACCCCTGGCCTCCAGTGGGTAGGGGCCAGGGGTGCTGTTAGGCAGCCTGTGACATGCAGGACGGCCCCTCCGCAACTACCCAGATGTCCAGAGTGCTGAGAACGAGAAACTCCGCGCTAGGCTACGACTCTGCGGCATGGACAGGTCCCTGCCCTCACTGTGCGTGCACCCTACGGGGAACACACAATAAACGGGGAAAAAATATAGTGGGTCGTGAGTGTTATTTAGCAAAACACAGCAGGTCAGGGAGCACGAGTACCTGGTGGGAGATTTTATAGGCAGGGTGGTCAGAGAAGGCGCCGAAGGAAGTGAGGGGATAAGAATGGGAGACGGTCGCGGGAGGAACACTCGAGGCAGAGGGAAGAGCCCGTGCAAAGGCCCTGAGGCAGGCGTGCGGAGGGCACGTGTGAGGAAGAGAAAAGCAGCCAGCATGGCATTAAACAGAACTAAGCTGATGTGTGGAGTTCAACATAATGCACGCATGTGCGTGTTCACACACATACATACACACAACCCCTTCCTTCCCCTTCACCCCTGCCACTGTCCTGGCTGCTCGTCCGGGAAGCACTGGATGGTCAAGGCCATGAACTGTCTCCCAGCCCTGGGAGGGACAGCAGTCCAGGAGCCGCTGGGCCAGGCCCCAGGACGAGAGCGAAGGCCGCCCTCAGGCAGCAGAATGCAGACACCTTATCTGCTCCCGCGCCTTTCACACCCACGTGGTCCTGCGAGGACGACCAGGTGGGAAGTAGGCTCAGTGACTTGGCCCAGGTGACAGGGCAGAGCCCAGGTCTGTGACCACTGACAGTGTGGCTCCTGGGAGGCTGGAGCTGGATCGTGGTCACTTCGGGGTCCCCAGCTCCCAGTACCCCCTCTGAAGCAGTGCCTGGCCACCGGGCAGCCTCCTCGTTAGCACAAAGGCTCTCCCCAAGGCTGTCAGGGAGGGGGCAAAGGGACACCCCGGGACAGCAGCCACCACGCATCACCCGTTTCCACTCCAATGGCCAGCACCCCCAGGTCAGCCTGGGAGTCCCCAACCTCCCCCTGAGCCCGAGCTGGATACTGAGGAGGCGAGTGGCAGCCCCTCCATTCAAGACGTCCAGGGGCAGGTTCCCCAGACCCAGCAGGTGGAGATGCCCCCGGCCCCGCTGAGCAACAACAAAAAGCCAGACGGCAGGGCCCTCTCCGTTCCCATCACAGGGCACCCAGCGCTCACCGATCCCACCAGGTGTACGGTGCGCACCTGTCCAGTGAATGCATGACGAAATGAATGAGGCATCCAGTCCACTCCAGCCAACAAACACAGCTTCAAAGGAAGCCAAAGCCCTGAGGACACGGAGAGTCTGCCGTCCCTGCGGCCAGCTCAGGTCACCTCGGGCTCTTTTTGTAACTCAGTCTAGTGATAGGCACTGAGGTTACTCAGTACCCGCTGCAAGCGAGGGACCCCGCTGAGGGCAGGAACAGGGATGCGGACTCGGGGGGTGGGGGGAGGCTGGGGCAAAGAAAGGGCTTTGGAATCAGGCCGACCTGCATTCACACCCCACTCACCCCCAGGCTCTGCCATCCTGGGAAATGTCACAGCCTCTCTGGGCCTGTCCCTGCATCTCTCAATGGGAACAGCACCATCCGCCTTTCAGGACATGCTGAGAGGGAGGTGCTGCTGAGATTCTGCAGGACATTCCTAGCACAGTGCCCGGCTCCTCCTGGGTGTTGGAGGCGGTACGAGTGGCAATAAAGAGGAGGACCGCACGGTCCCTGCCCCGAAGGAGCTTTCCGCTGGGCTGGCTAAGACACAGCCAGACCACAAAGCAGGACGAGCCTGCCCTCCAGAGGGGCACGGGCTCTGACAGGTCAAAGGGGAAATGATCAGATCCAAGGGGAGAACGGAGGCGGGCTGTCCTGCAGGGGTGGCGTTTGCAAAAGGCCCCGAAGGATGGGGCATGGGGTGTATGTACCTCCGGAAGAGCACAGCGTGGGCTACCTATGTTTCACGGGGCATGAGGTACAAACTCGGAGAGGTGGCAGCAAGAACGTGGATACCTCACTCCCTCTGGCCTGGGACACCCGAGGGAGCTTCTGCCCCAGCCGCTGGGAGCCACAAGGGGCTTCTCGGGCAGGGAGGAAGATGCCACAACTCGGGGAGGGTCACCCCAGCGACGCTAGCAGGGAGGGTCAGTGGGAAAGGGCTCCAGGGGCCAAGAGAGCAGCCAGGAGGCGGTAGAGGTAAGTAATCTCAGGAGGAGGGAACCCGAGACGCCTCGGGAGACGGTCAAGAGGGGAGGGAAGTGAGAGGCGCAAGGGAAACCCCTCCAACGACTCCAGCGCCCGGTGTCCCCCAGGCCACAGGGAAGACCTGTGCCTCCTTCCGCCCCCAGGGGCTCACACGCCTCGGGAGCAGGACGACGCCCCCTCCAGGCCCTGCGGTCAGGCCGGGGACCGCAGCCGTCAGCATCCATGCTCAGCTCTCAGAGCTGGGACTGTCCTGGCTGGAAGCCACTCAGGGCCAGCGCTGTTTGTTTCCAGGACAACCACCCTGGTGCCCACCGTGTGTGAGTGGACTCTGGTCCGACAGCCTCCATCCTCTGCTCTCAAGAACTGGACTCTTTGAACCAATGTCACCCCAATAAATCCAATAAATAAATAAATAAACAAACAAACAAACAAAAAGAACTGGATGTCAAAGATGTCTTTAGCCTTAGCCAGTGAGTCACCAAACATCAACACAGGAGCCAGTGCCACCGCCTTCTCCTTCCTTCCAGTCTGATGTCCAGACGGTTCCGCACATAACGCGGCCCATCAGGGGAGGATGGTGAGGAGGGATGAAGGCCCGCCCCCTCCCCAGCCATCCAGGGCGGGGGAAGGAAGAGGCGATCCTTGGAAGGAAAACTGCCCCCAAGCCTTTCCATGAAACACAAGGAGGTGTCTGAATCTCAGTTTCCCCTCTCTGTAAAACGGGGCCCCTCTCCCTTACCAGACCATGGACACAGCCAGAAGGGGCAGGCACGCACTTCTCCCACCTTGCTGGTGCGGCGCCAGCCGTGAGCATAATGCCCTGGAGGGTCTGCCCTCTCCGTGTTCCTGAAGCGCCGCAGGCGCCGCGTCTGCCTTGCTAACCACCCGGCAGCGCTCTTTCGATTCCGCCGCTCCCAGAGCTCAGGTCAGTCCAGGAGGACCTGAGGGCGCTTGTCTCCGCCCCAGGACACTAGAGTCCACAGAGAAGGCTCGGAAATGGCCGCTGGGCACGCCAGGTGGCCCCTGGGGAAGGGGTCTGGCCATGGGCGACAGCCAGCCCACAGTCCGACTGTGCCCTTATTAGGCGTTTACTGTACACCTGGCAGCCCTCGTATTTCTAAGAAAGGAAAACCATAGCCCCGGGCGGGGCGGGGGGAGTCATCCGAACAGGGTGCCCGGCATCCGCCGTGGGGGCAGCTCCCCTGCCCCCCGGGAAGGGAAGCTTGGCCGTGGCAGCCGCAGGGTAACGAAGCTGGGGTCTCTAAACGCCCTGTCCTGTATTGACGGAGGGACCCGGCTGCGCCCCCGGTGCCCCGGCCCCAGGCATATGTGCCAAACTGAGGTCTCCAGCGGGTCTCCGGCGCCGCGCAGACCGTGCCTGACCCAGAAAAACACGCAGCTCCTCGGTCACCCCGAGCCCCGCACCCCCGTCTCGGCGCTCCGGAAGCGCAGCCGCAGCCGGGGGCTCCCCGGGGTGGGCGCCAGCCCGGGTGGGCATGAAGGACGGGCGCTCCCCGTGGGCCGCGCGAGGCACCCACCTGGGCGGGCACGGCGTGGCCCGCGTCCCAGAGCGGCAGTCCGACGGCCAGCAGGACCCAAAGGGCGGCAGGAGCCATGAGGACCGTGCGGCGGCAGAGCGCGGGAGGGATCCGGCCGGCTCTGGCCCTTGCTACGTTTCGCCTTCCCTCCACTCCGCTGCGCTCCTGCGCCTCCAACTGAAAGCGAAAGACTGCGCGGCCGGGCAGAAGAAAGGCGGGGGACGGGACGGGGCGGGGCGGGGCGGGGGGGCGGGGCTAGAAGGCCCTCCTCCTCCTCCCCTCCCACTCGCCTAGTCCCCACTGCCCGCTGCCCAGCAGGCGTCCAGATCCGTACTCTCACCCCACGCAGGGCCGAGCCTGGCCCACCTCTGCCAACGCGGAGCTTCATCGCCGCCTCCGGGGTCAGCCACTCCCAGCCCTCGGTGACCCTTCGACCTCCCTCTAATGCCCGCTCCCGGAATGTCGTCCTCCTAGGGTCCCGGGGCGTTAGACCCTCACTGGGGACGGACTCCCACAAGGTTCGTGGCTGCCCCGAGGCTGTGTCTCTCGACCTGCCCTCAGACGACTTACGCCGCCCTCCACCGCAGGCTCCCCACGCGTGGGGGGCATTGCGCTAATTCGGAAAAACATCCCACCCAGCTGACACGAGCTTTAGGGGGACCACGGCGGCTCTGCATCATCCACTCATTTGGACTCTAGAGACGGACCACCTGGGTCTGAATCTCTGCACTAACTTCGTGGAGTTATTGTGAAGATTAAAAGATACACATGATACAGTGTCATATACCTCATATATGCAGGTATACTCACAAAGTATAGATGTTGTTCATTAATACTCTCTGTATAGGTGTTAGATGTTACTGCAATTATTCATGTTCTCATCTCTCCTTACATAGCCTTCACGCCCTTTCAGGGAGCCAGACCCTGCACTGCCCTCCTTCCTGAGTCCCCAGTCCAGGTGGCTGACCAGTGAAAAGACGTTGCGACAGAAGCCTTCCAGGGAGTAGTGGGGGCCCCCCGGGGGGGCTGACCCAGGCCACTAGGGCTGGCTTCCCTGGAGTTTTCAACATGACTGAGCACCCACCACACTAGTGCCACCCGCACCCCCTTCACTTCAAGTGCCATTTCTTTTTTTTTTTTTAACACTTTATTTTTAGAGAGAGGGGAAGGAAAGGAGAAAGAGAGGGAGAAAAATATCAATGTGTGGTTGCCTCTCGCACGCCCCCTACTGGGGACCTGGCCCGCAACCAAGGCATGTGCCCTGACTGGGAATCGAACTGGAGACCCTTTGGTTTGCAGGCCAGCACTCCAGCCACTGAGCCACACCAGCCAGAGCTCAAATGCCATTTCTGATGTCAAGGCCAGCCCTGTGTGACCAGAACATAGCCCCCCCCCAGCCCTGAGAGTCCCTGTCCCCAGCACACAGGACATTTCTGAGGGGTGGGGTGGGCAGAGTGGCAGGAGGTGACCCTGTTTCCTTGTTCCCTCACCCCAAGAGGGGCAGGGGCGCCTGCTCTGGGCCACCAGCTCCTGTGATGGAGACGGCAATGACGGTGCTTCTAGGCGCTGAGTGAGAAACTGGGAAGTGACGCTTGGCAGATGGAAAATCCCACCTCCTGACCAGGAGGCTTGGAAATCACCTGGTTCCCACACAGCCACGAGAGATGGGCCTCGCCGAGGGTGTGGTCAGCACAGCCTGCAACCTCACCGTCTCAGCACCAGCCCTGGAAACTCACAGGACGGCTTCTCCTGGCCCTTACAAGTCTCACCTGGGTGGAGTCTGGAGGACTCCCTGATTCACAGGAGAGAGCCAAAGGCTGGGAGTGGGGTGTCACCTGGTGGAAGCAGGGGCAGATGGCCCTCCACAGATGTCCCGTGCACACCTCAGACCCAGCGGGTCCCACTGACTGGTCCCCACTGTGGCAGCTTGGCTCACTCAGCTCAATCCCACCCCGCCCAGCTCTGGTCCTCAGACCCTGCTAGCCAAAGGCTCTAACGCTTGTCACAGACCTTTACGGGGTACCTGCTGTGTGCCAGCCCTGGGGTGCTAGGCACTCAGCGGTGCACGAGAACTGCCCATCAGTCTCGTGGTCCCTACACTCCCGTGATTATCAAGTTCCGGAGTGGTCCCTGGGACCTCCTCCGGCTTGGCCCCAGGAAAGGGAAGCATCCCGCCTGCTTGCCCAAGACGGCGCTCAGCATGATGGCAACTCCTTCCCCAAAATCCTTCTCTTGGGTTTTCCAAACCCGACATCTTGTTCAGGCTCGAGGTGGGGTGAAGATGACAAATTGTGCGTGAACCATCTGACGCTGAGTCTCTTAGCATGACCTACATAGGTGGCCCAGGACTCTCCCTTCAAGATGGGGTTCGAGCCTGGCTGGTATAGCCCAGTGGATTAAGTGTGGGCCTGAGAACCACAGGGTCGCCGGCTCAATTTCCAGTCAGGGCACATGCCTGGGTTGCAGGCCGTGGCCCCAGTGGGGGACACACGACAGGCAACCACACATTGATGTTTCTCTCCCTTTCATTCTCCTTCCCCTCCCCTCCCTCTAAAATTAAATAAATAAAATCTTAAAAAAAGAGAGAGAGATGGGGTTTGACCTTGGTACCCACAGTGTTATGCCTATTCTTAAGGAATCTGGTGAAACTCAGCGATGGCACAGGGAGTCCCTGTGACACGCTGCCCCTCCCCACCTGCCTCACAGCCCAGTCCTGGCTTTGACCTTGGCCATTTCTCACTTGCAATGCTCCGGTGGCCTCCCAACGGGTCCTCCGGCCTTCAGGCTCTGTCATTCTAACCTGAGCTTCCTGCCGTGGCCAGGGCCAGCTCTCAAAGGCATCAGGTGGTCATGATGCCCCAGAGTTCTCAAGTGAGGGAAGAGTTTGCCCCCTACCACGAGGGACATTTGGAGATGTCCGCAGGCGTTTTGGGGGCAAGGATAGATGCTACGGGCATCTCGTGCGTAGAGACGAGGGATGCTGCTAAGTATCCTGCAATGCACAGGACTGCTCCCCAAACACATTACCCAGCCCCAGATTTTGCCGAGAGATGTGGAGAAAGCACTCCCCAGCGCGTGGCTCACCGCGGACTTCAGAATGGAGCTCAGCCTCTTCAGCACAGGCAAAGGCCTGCTGGGCAGGTCTCCCTCCACCCCTCACTCTCACCGCCCTACGGAACCCCAAGTTCCCGCCTCAGTTCCTCGTTCCCCCGGGGTTCCTGCACCTGGGATGTCTTTCCCTCCTGTTTTCTTGGTGATCGCCTCCTTCAGATCGAAGCCACATTCTCTCCGCTGGGAAACTTGCCCTTAACCACACCCCGCCAACCCAGGGGGCGGGGCTGGGACTCCAACAGATGATCAGCCCAACGCTGACCTCCGTCTGGTTAGCCGCTCACATGTCCCCCTCCCGTCTCAGCAATTAGGGGACGAGCAGTCGGGAGACTTGCAGCAGTTGTGTCGGGCGAGAGCAGGGCCCAGCTTTATGGTGAGCTCACACGGCTGGGAGCAGGCATAGCGATTCGCACCGAGTCTGGCTGCTCGCAAAGCCGTGGGCCAGCTGCCTTGCACGCTGCTGGACCACGCGGTCCTCGAGGCAGCGGGACTCGGTCACGGCCCCCCGTTTCCCTGGTGACGGGTGATACGCAGGGAGGGCCTGACAAAGTTGCGGTGCATGAGGACTCGGAGCAGCCCTGGTGTGTGTAGGAGGTAGTACGGGGGCGAGTGAATGAGTGAGTGTGAGTGAATGAATGAATGAATGAATGAACAAACAGGTGAGTGAGTGTATGAGTGGATGTCAGGGCCAAGACCCAGGCCCCACGCGCTCCACCTCCTCTCTCAGACCGTGCATGTCTTCGATCCCAGCCCCACAGTGCAGGAAAGCCCATTTGCTCCCCCGTCATGGATAACGAGCAGGCTCCTAGCAGACGGAGCGTATGGCCCTCTGGTCCCCAACTCGGGGCCTGCGCACACGGTATCCGTAACTTTGGCCTGGACTCCCCTATGCCTTTCCTCACTTCCTGGTGTAGCCCCTGGCCCTCCGGGAGCCCCCCGCCATCTCCCACACACATCCAGCTGATGACTGTGCTTTGCAAACAGGTGTAGGCGGGGGCTCAGCAGCAGCAGCAGGTGTCATGCATAAGAGTAGCCAGTGTGTCCACCAATATCTATGAACACCTACGAGCTCCAGCGGACTCTACAGCGGATGGCTCTCCAGCTTCGGCCAGCGTCAGGGTCATCTAAAAGGCTTCCGACACGTGCAGTTTCCTGGCCCCCTCCCACGTCTGACGATCCGGCTCTGCCGTGAGCCGCAGCTGACTGACAGACAGACGCCTTCTGGGAAACCTTGCAGGGAGGATTTAGCTGCAGTAGGTGCTGTGGCTGAGGGCGGCTGTGGAGGCAGAGCTGTGGCCGTGTGGTGTGCTGGCATCGGCAGTTTACACGGCAGGGGTGCGGTCTCACAATCAGCCACAAAGCCAGCTCCTTTCAGCCTGGTCTCCGGAGGCCCAGGGGCATCCTGCCCTACAGGGGCTGCTCGGGCAGCAGGACTCCCGCCCCTTCCCCTCTTGGTGCACGGGGTGGGGGGGGCAAGTAGCCTTTTCCCTCACCCCCTGTCCTGCTTGTCTCTGTGCTCTGCCCCAGCCCCTCGATGATTCATGTCCTAAAATCACGAACAGGAAGGAACACTGGGGGTTAGACACAGCCCTGCAGCTAACTGCCTCCCCCCGTCCCTCCTGCCTGCCCTCCCACCTTCTTCCCCAGGGCCACGTCTTGGGCTGAGCTGACCACACCAAGCTGGGGCTGGGGGCGCTGGACTGAGATTCACTGGCTCCGTCTGGGTTTCCTTCCGAAGGAGAGGGCTCAGGGAGTGTAGCTCCCCCCTCCCCGCCCTCAAAGAAGACCCCAGGCTACTTGGGGGAGGGAGCCAAGAGCACCTCCAAGCCTCCTTGTCTCCGGAGTCCCCCCAAATCTCCCTGTTCTGCGTTGCCTCTTCCAAGGAACCAGCCCCCAATCAGGCCCATACCTTCTGGAGAAGACCCCCAGTTTCTAAGCCCAGCACATGGGGCCACTAAGCCTCAGGGGAGTCCCCATTCCAGCCTGTGTGACCTCGGGCCGGCGTCCTCACCTCTGACACGAAGGGACTGCGTTAGGGCAGGCCGTACAGGCTGATTCCGTCCTAAACGCCAACCCCCCCTGGGGACGGCTGCCTCGGGCCCTGTGCTGACGGAGATTCTGAGCCCGCCCGTGGGCTCTGCAAGACAGGATGCGTGAGCACGCAGCCCGGTGTGCCCTGGGTGGGGGAAGGGTCCGCCATGCACGAGTGCCTGGCCCCTGCCGTCCCTGTGCTAGGACCAAGTGTCCCTCCTGTCCTCGTGTTCAGGGGTTCGGTGGCTGTCACGAGACTCGAGGAGACAGGGCTGGACAGGGCCGGGCTGAGTTCTGAACAGCTGCCCTCAGCGGTGTCCAGGGGCTGTGTCTGTCCTGAGGGGATGGCCGCCCGGTCGCATCCCCGCCTTGCCTGACCGGCAGCTCTCCTTTCTTCCTGCTGCAGCCCACGTGGCTGGAATTTTAAAAAAGATTTTATGTATTTATTTTTAGAGAGGGGAAGGGAGGGAGAAAGAGAGAGAGAGAGAAACATCAATGTGTGGTTGCCTCTCACGTGGCCCCCACTGGGGATGTGGCCTGCAACCCAGACATGTACCCTGACTGGGAATCGAACCTGCGATGCTTTGGTTCGCAGTCCGTGCTCAATCCACTGAGCTACGCCAGCCAGGGCTGTGGCTGGATTTTATACCCATCTATCTGTCTTTTTAACCTTACATCTGCTTTGTGGAGATTTTATTTTTTAATTAAAAAAATTCAGCCCTGACCCAGCTTGGCTCAGTGGGTCATCCTGCAAAGCAAACATCACCGGTTCGATTCCCAGTCGGGACACATGCCTGGGTGGCGTGCCTGGTCCTCATTTAGGGGTATGTTCAAGAAGCAACTGATGGATGAGTCTCTCACACATGGGTCTTTCTCTCCCTTTCTTTTTCCTACTTTCCCCTCCCTCTAAAAATAAAGGAAGGAAATCTTTAAAAGCAAAAAAATGCAAATCTTAGTATAGGAAATGCCCACATTCCCAGCACCCGGCACTGACTGAAGTTAACAAAGGAAGGAGTGGCCCTCCCTCCTCTGTGGCCTCCTGTCATAACGCTGTGCCCCTGTGCCCTTCTGGCTGGTCCCGAACACGCAAAGCATGACAGGCCTTGGCTCTTACAGGTCCGTCTGCCTGGGTCACCTTTCCTCCAGACACCTGCACGATCCCAAAGTCACCTCCTCGGGGGTCACCTCCGCAGACCCTCCTAACGGAAACTGCTGCTTTACCTCTCTTCATGCCACTTGTCATCATTTAAAGGGACCTTGTCTGTTTTGTTCTCTTCCGGGGCCCCAGTGCCTAGAAATCAGCACCAACATCGTTAGATTTTTTTTTTAATAGGCTCTCAGTAAATATTTGTTGAATTATTTGGGGGGGCTTCAAATTCCTTCCTTTCTAGCGAACATTGGAGTTTCTTCTTGACTCCCCGCCCCAGCTCTAGTCCTTCCTCCCCAAAGGCGACTGTCGCTGAGTCCGCCCTGCTTGTCCCCGGTCCATGTGCTTCCGTCTTCACACGTTAACGAACACCAACGAGTATGATCTTACATAAGTAGTCGTGCGTTTATACAAACGGCAGAATACCAGGTGCGCTCATCTGCTCCTTGATGTCTCCCCCACCCCTCTGCTGTGTTTCTGAGAACTTTCCATGTTGATGAGTTCAGCCCTGGCTTCTTCCTTCTACCTGCTGGGGGTGCTGCCTACCCCGCTCCCTCCCCAGGCCGTGCACCTGCTGCCCTGCGGTGGGAGCTCAGGTGCCGGCACAGCTGTGCCAGTCCGCATTCCGCAACACATTCTGGCCCCCGTCTCCCGAAGCACAGGACCCAGGACGGAGAGCCTGTCTAGGTCGTAAACCTAGAAAGTAGACCTGCCAGGCAGTGGGGGTTGTGCATTTTCATTTTCACTGGGTCCTGCCAGGTTCCTCTCCCAAGGGGCTGTACGCACTTCCACTCCCGCCAGCAGCAGCCCGTGGGAGCCCCCGCGCCCACATCAGCGGGTTTCCTTTTATAGCCCTTTGTTCTTTCGATTCTCCTGCCTCCTGCAGCCTCACGTGGCCCTGCCAGCATTCCCCCCATTTGAAGGGTGAGGGCCCCCTCTTCCAACTTTCAACCCTCATCCCTAAGCCCTCCACCCCCTCCCCTCACTCCCTGCCTCTCACCCCTGCTAACTCCACCCCCTCCAACTGCTACCCATCACCCACCCCACTCTCCAAACACCCTCCCCACCCCTCCTCACCTCCTCTCCTTCAGGCCCTGGCAGAGCTGAGAATGGTTTGGTCCCCACCTAGTTAGAGAATGGAAAACAAGCGATGGCCGCCTTCCACCTGGCTCTCCCCAGACCTGCCTCCCCTTGGGCCTCAGTTTCCCCACCTTCCACCGAGGTCTCCACCGCAATACACGCTGGGGCTGGGCCGCTGGCCTGGACTCCCCTCAGCTAGCCTCTCCTCCAACCCCCTCCCTCCCCTGTCCGTCAGCCTTGGGTGTTTTATAATTTGGTAGCTAGCTGGTGGGAATGGAACATTTTTTTTTTGTTTTTTTTTTTCTTTTTGCTAATCTCTCACTCGCAGTTGTTTGGACCTGACAGAGCGGGTTCAGTGAATCACACCCCTCCGAGTGTGCTGCGTTTCCTTTTCGCCCCAGCGCTGCCCCCACCACTGCCCCACCTGCCTGCACCACTGCCCCACCTGCCCCCACCACTGCCCCACCGTGAGCTCAGGCCCGTGTGTCCTTGCAGAGCACCTGGTGCTGCTGCCTGCGGGTGTCTCCGCTTCTCTGCATGGGGCTGTTGGACCATGAGTATCTGGGTGCACATCTCACTGACAGCGCCAGACACTTCCCTGGGATGGCCACGCCCGCCACGCACCCTCCCGCCGGCAGGGTCCGAGGGGTCCCGTTTCTTTTCACCCCCCCTCCCCCAAGCGCGTCATGAGCCCACATTCTGATTTCGGCCAGCAAGGCCAGGAGATGGGTGTGAAGTGGAACTCACTGCGTCTCATTTGCATTTCTCTAAATATTCGTGGGCCTGAGCACCTCTGCGCCGGGTGTTAGTCATTTGGGTTTCCCCTTCTGCCGGCTGCCTCTTCACATCCTGTCGTTTTCTTGTAGCTCTGCAAGAATTCCTCGTAGATTCTAGATATTAATCCCTTGTCATTTTTAGATATCGCAAATACTTGCCCCGTGGTGTCATCTGTCTGGTGTCCTTATTTATGGTGTTCTTTATATTTTAAAAAACTCCTTCATTTTAATGTAATCAAACCCATCCATTTTTTTTTATCACTTGGTCCTCAGTCAAAATCTCCTTTCCCACCTGTAACATATAAAGATATTTTTTTATTTTCTTTTATTAGCTTTATGATTTTACATCTCAGGTCTAGGTCTTTAATACCACCAGACTATGTGTGGTGTGGACGACCTAGAAAAAAAAAAACCCCACCAACTGCATTTTTGTCTAGTGAGCCAGCCTTTCCTACGCCATCGGCCAAACCGGCCACCCTTCCACCGCCGGTCAGAGCGAGGTGGGTCTGTCGCCAAACGATCTACTCCTTCTGCTGGTCTTCTTCTTGTCCTGAGGCTAGTTTTTCAGGGGGGGGGTTGGTTTTTTTTTTTAAGATTTTATTTATTTTTAGAGAGGGAAGGGAGGGAGAAAGAGAGAGAGACAGAGAAACATCAATGTGCGGTTGCTGGGGGCCGTGGCCTACAACCCAGGCATGTGCCCTGACTGGGAATCGAACCTGCGACACTGGTTCGCAGCCCGCGCTCAATCCACTGAGCTACGCCAGCCAGGTTTCTTCAGGGTTTTGATGAGTGGAGCTTTGCAGAGTGCAAAGCGTCTGGTAAAGTGACCCTCCCTTGCTCACCTCCTCTGAACTTATTCTAATCCTGCCCTGTGCTTGATTCTTCCGCACTCATTTTAGAACATGTTTAAGCCCCTCCAGTCCCAGCCGTGCTGTTAATGGAGCGTGCACTGGAACCACATCACCGCAGCCTCCCCCGTCCACGCGGGACACCCTTCCTTCCTCCAGAGCCGCTGCTTCTCTGCTTCCCATCATTCGGATTCTCCCCTGGGCACTCCGGCGTGGCCGGGGCCAAAGGCGGCAGGCAGTGCCCCTCCCGAGCCCACCACGTCCACACCTGGGCTCCCTCTCAGTATTTGCCATAACCCCAGGCGCGCTGAGAGCCAGGGCCCCGAGTCCATTTTAACAGATGACTTTAAGCAGCACGTCCAGGCCCACACGGCCAGCAGAGCGTGGGCACAGAACACAGAACAAAGCTCTCTACGGCCAGCCCCATGAACATCTGGAAAGTCTGGGTCATGAAGGATTTGCCAGGCGCCAGGGCTGCGTGCTAAGTGGCACGGCTCACTAGACAGCTTCCAGGGCTGGCTCCAGGCTCCGGGGCTGGGCTTTTGGAGGAGGCGGGGTCACCAGGCCCATCCCACCCATCACCGGTAGCTCCTTCCTACTTGGAGTGGGTGGTCCCAACTCTTCAGACAAGGCAGCCAAGCCATGCTTGTTGTATCTTTTCTGCCCTTTCTTGGGGAAAACAGCTTCCCTGAATCTGCCCTCACCCCAGCTTCCACAAAGGCTCCCTCCAAAGGGACCACCTGGACCCTCAGGCAGTTTGGACGTGAACAAGCTTGAAAGGAGATGTTCTCCTGCTCCAGACACTGAGCCATCTTTCCCGGCTTCACTCCAGCCTGCCTCCTTCTTGAAGCCCTCCAGGATCTCCCCAGCCCCCAGGGACCTCATGCCCTCCCTTCGGGAGGACTGGCATTGGAGAAAAGGCACTGGAAGGAACTGAACCAGAGAGTCCCAGAGATTTTTTTTAAGATTATATTTATTTATTTTTAGAGAGAGGAGAGAAACAGCAGTGTGAGAAAGAAGCATCAATTGGTTGCCTCTCACACACTCCCCAACCCAGGACCGAACCCTCAACCCAGGCATTTGCCCTGACCGGGGATCAACACTGCGAACTTTCGCCTTGTGGGAAGACGCCCAACCCACTGAGCCACAGATTTTTTTGTGGGGGGAGAAGGGCATAAAACCCTTTGCTCAAATGGAATCTTAGATGGAGAAATAACTTAGTTTTCTCAGATTGTTTGAGTCCGGATCCCAGCTCTGCTGATCTTTAGCTGTGTGACCTCAGGCAAGTCACTAGACCTCTCTGAGCCTCCGTCTCTTGATCTGTGGAATGGCAATAACAACTCTGCGTGCCTCCCAAGGTTGTCATGAAGAGTAAATGTGATGACACACGTGAAAAGTACCTGGCACGCGGCGAGCACACAATGACGATGGCGAACAAGGCTGGAAACCCACTTTGTAACACGAACCCAGGGTTGCTGCTTCCAGTTGGGGAGGAGGGGGGGCTGGGGAGGACCTTCTCCTCACTCAGCTGGCTCCCTCCCAAGCCCCATTCCCAGAACCCTTCAGTCCCACCGCCTGGAGCAGTGATCCAGACTCAGTGGAATAAGGTGCATAAATGAACATGCAAAGTAGGCAAAGGGACTCCCTAATGGGGCACAGGTGTTAAGAAGAAGCCGGGCTTGGAAGTCAAGTGAAAGAACCAGAACCAAAAGCAGGAGTCCTCTAGGAGCTCCCCTCGGTGGGGGCAGGGCATGACGGGGGCTCGGGGGGAGGGGGCAGCGTTGACGCTGACAGCCCAGGTCACGGATTTCCAACAGGTTGTAATTGTGGGATGGAAATTATTATTTTTTTAAAGATTTTATTTATTTATTTTTAGAGAGGGAAGGGAGAAAAAGAGAGAGAGAAACATCAATGTGAGGTTGCTGGGGGTCATGGCCTGCAACCCAGACATGTACCCTGACTGGGAATTGAACCTGCGACACTTTGGTTCGCAGCCCACGTTCAATCCACTGAGCTATGCCAGCCAGGGCTGAAATTATTTTAATTATACCCATAAGTGAAGAGATTTTATTCTGTTAATCGGGGAAGACAATTTTTCAGTACTATTTAAAAGAAAAGCAAGAAACCCAAACGTCTGAGCGGTTAGAATGGGGGTGTGAGATCGTGCATCATTTTTATTATTCTCCCTGTGCTTCCGGTTTCTATTGGTTTTCTTCTTCAAGAGCATGGTTAGCTCTCTATTTATAAAGGGTTTTGATTTTCGTTTGAATTTCTAAAGCACCAGCACCAGGTTCTAGTCCGGATAGCCACCGATTCTCCGTGTAATCTGGGGCCCAGCTCTCCCCTCTCTGAGCCTCAGTTTCCCCATCTGTAGTCAGAGGGGGAGGGGCTGCAGGGGGCTATGAGGCCTGGGCGTCATACACCTCTCGTTCATGAGACCCCCCACCCCGTGCATCCTGCCAGCCCAGACGGCCTACAGTGACAGGAATTATTCATCAGCCGAATTTCTCTCCTCAGCCAGATCTTGACCCTGGCTCAGCAGGGCAGCAGCCAGGGGGGCAGCCAGGGATGAGGGGGCAGTGCCGGGGGCTGGGGGCAGTTCCCTGCCGGGCTGGACTCGGGGCGGCTCTCAGCCAGTTTCCCTGGCAGGACACCCAGCGCCAGGCCTTCCCTCTGGGACATGCAGCCCACGAGAACCGGCTGCCTCTCACCATCACGGAGCCCATGGAGCCGCAGCCACTGACCTCACGTCTCCAGCAGGTCGGTCCTTCCCCAATTCAAAAGGAGGAAAACGTTAGTAATCTTTCCCCACATGGTTTCCTAATCTTCGCTCATTCAGATGTTTACCGGTACACGTCTTCCGGCCAGAGCCGGGCAGGGCAGGCTGGGCTGACTCAGCGTGGGCACAACCGCTGCAGGGCATGGGAGGCAGACAGCTCGCGGGAGGGACAGCAGGACGCTGCTGAGGTGCCAGGGGCTTCTCCAAGTGCGTGACAGTGACTCGCTCAGCCCTCGTTCATCTCCCTGGTGACGTTTGTCTACGAGGACCTCATTCCCAGGGAACCAGGAACCAGAGCTCCCCACCGCCCAGGCCTGTCCTGCCAGTCCTGCAGACCCCACAAGCACTTATTAAGCACCTACTGTGTGCTGGACTGAACTCTCCTGCCCCTTTGCCCCACAGGCCATTGAGACCCTGCCCCAACCACATGCCCAAACAAGGATCCCAGGGACCTTTACCTTCGAAGAACGAATGCTGGGATTTCAAGCACCAAGAAGGCATCGACTTTGCCACCACCGACCCAGACCTGGGTTCAAGTCCCAGGTCAGGATATTCACCAGCCTGTGACCTTCACCTTGGACAAATCACTTCATCTCCCTGAGCCTTTATTTCCTCATCTCTAGGATGGGGAGAAACACGTCCCCTTTGCAGGGATGCCATGAGGATCAGAGTACGGGAGTCTGCAGGGCCTGGCACATAGTAGGCACTCAGTAAATGCAGCCATGCAGCCTGCCCTCCCCACCCCCAGCGGAGCCCGGCATCCCCCCAGGAAGAGGGAAAGGTTTCCCTGTGAAGTTCCCCAAGTGCTCCGCCTCAGGCACACTCAGAGGAAACCCCCCTCAGTCCCCAATTCCCCTGCAGTTCCCCAGCGCCCCTGAAGCTGTGGCCACTTCCCGCCAGCCACCCCGACCACCCGGCCCAGCCCATCCAGTCCCCCCCCTCCGGCTCCCACAGAACGATTTCCGCCTCGAAACTGCCCCCATCACCCTCCCGAGAGATCTAGAGACGCAGAGACTCGAGTGCCGGGGTGGCGCAACCCCCACTTCCCCCCGCAGGCCCCGAATTGCTCCATCTTCCCAGGCCTGCGGGATCTGTGCCGAATTCCCAGGCCCTGGCTGCACACCTGACCCCCTCTGGGGGCCCCGCAGGCCCCTGCAGTCACCCCGGCTGGGGCAGCTCCCATACCCCTCACGGTCCCTCTGCAGGAGGGCTGTGTCCTCAGCACCCAGCAACACAGTTTGAAATCGATACGTATTTATCTGACGAACGAATGAATGAACTCCACCCTTTCACCCTCGCTTGGGGGTAGGGACTCTTATCCAGTCCGCGTGGCAGAGGAGGAAGCGCAGGCCCATCACCTGGGCCAGATGTTGTGCAGCAGGCGGCACGGTGCCACGCTGCCCCGTCAGCCCGTCTCCCCAGTGGGGCTTGGACTCCCCGAGAGGAGCAGCGTGTGCGCTGCCCCAAACACCCCCACCCTGTTCCCCAGCACAGTCCCTGGCTCTCAGTGGCTGTTCTATGCAGAGCTGTTGCTTGAATGGCTGAATTCATGAGCAAAGTCGTCTTTCACATAGAGGTGGGGTTTTTGTTTTGTTTTGTTTTTAAATATTTTATTTATTTATTTTTAGAGAGGGGAGGGAGAAAGAGAGGAGGGGGAGAGACATCAATGTGCTTGGTTGCTGGGGGCCGTGGCCTACAACCCAGGCATGTGCCCTGACTGGGAATCGAACCTGCGACACTTTGGTTCACAGCCCGCACTCAATCCACTGAGCTACGCCAGCCAGGGCAGAGGTGAGTTTTGTGAGGCCTTCAGAACAAAGCCTCCAACCACCGTCAGGGTGGTGGGAACTCAGAGGGCACAAAGGTCCTGGTCCCACGAGGTCCTGGAAGGCTTTCCGGAGGAGGAAGGGAAAGTTGAGGACAGAGGTCTGGGGGTCAGGGCACCTAGCAGAGATTGCAAGGTGGGATGTGCCCCCCGGATTTAATGACCAGGGGGGATGCAGCTAGGTTTCATCAGGGGTTCGGGTGCGGGAGCGGGGAGCTGTGGGAGGTAGCAGGACATGCCTGGGAGGGCTGGATGGGCAGGTCCTGGGGGATTGCCGACAGCTGTGCGAGGAGGTGGCCTGGTCAGAGCTGGGCTTGGGCGGGAAGGGCAGAGGGAAGCCGGGACACATTCCCTGCATGGGAACCAAGCCCTGTGGGTCCCTGCCACGTTCTGCAGGGCCTGAGACTCGGGGCTGGGGCCGCAGCACAGCGGGGCTCCAACCTGAGACACAATGGAGCAATGGAACGGCGTGGCCGAAGGCTTGCGAACTCGGGCTCCAGCCAGAGGGCGTAGGTTTGAATCCTGGCTGCCCTTCTTAGCCGCTGTGTGACTTTGGGCAGGTGACTGAACTACTCTGTGCCTCCTCGGCCTCCCCGCTGGCAACAGAGATAATAATAGTAAGCAACCACTTCCTAGGAAATGAGATAGCACAAAAAGCCTCAATAATTAAGAGGTCCTGCTGCCGCTCTACCTAACGTGTGACTTCCTGGGCAGCAGAGCGGGAGGCTTCTCCATCTCTCTCCCTAGAGCCCAGCTCAAAGGGGCACAGAGGCGTCGTCCTCAGGGACCTTTCAATGGATGCGCGTGGCCCAGGGGACCCTGGCCCACCCCGGTGGCCTCCCTCGACACCTGCCCAGGCTGTGGGTATTTCCTGAGTGAAGTGGAAAGCAACGAAAAACAGCGTCCCTGCAACGGCCTCGTCTTGCATAATCTGCCCACAGCTCTCTGCCGCTTCCTGGCCTCCTGGCCGGGCTCCGTGCTGCCCCGGGGTGGGCGGGGCGTCCTGCTCTGGAAGGTGCCGAACCCCGCCCCTCTCCTCAGGGGAGGCCCAGTGAGACCTCTCGGAGCCTCAGTTTCCCCGCCTGGGAGACTAGGGAGTCAGAACTGATCATTTCGAAAGCCTCAGATGTCCCCGAACCAGACAGGTGTAGGCCTGAGCTCTGGCCCTGGCACATTCTGACGGCTCAGAGGCCCCAGTGCACGCACAGGTCTGCCCCATGGGCCAGAGCTCACACTCCAGAGACCAACTCCATTCGAATTCCAGCCAGGTGGCCCGGGACAAGTGATGTCATTGCCTTGAGGCCACTTTGGGAAGACTAAGGGTCACATGACTGGGAGAATGACATGAGGCGACCTGTGAAGTGTTCGGGACAGCGCCTGACACGCAGTAGGAGCTCACAAACCTCCCACACTCCTGTCGAGGGCTGGGGTCTGCCTCCCCTCCCCAGGACTCTGGGCTCTGTGACCGCCTGGCCACTGGAATGCGGCCAAAGAACGGGCCTGTTTCTGGGCCCCAGTTTCAAGAGCCTGGCAGTTTCCACGTCCTGCCCTGGGTCATTTGCTCCAGGAACCTGGCCACCGGGCCGGGAGGAAGCCCAGGCCCCTCCACGGGGGGCCCATGGAGAGAACCCCACGGCTGGTGCCCGCTGGCCAGCCGTCTGCAAAATGCACTTTCCGGTGCCAGCTGGTGCTGCGTGGGCAGAGGAGAGCTCCCCCCGCCCCCCAAGCCCAGGCCCAACGGCAGACCTGTGAGCAAAAGTGAATGGCTGGTGTTGTTTGAAGTCACTGAGTTTCGGGGTGCTTTATGGCACAGCAAGAGATCACTAGGACAGTGGAGGTCAGCGTCTGGCCAGTCAACGCTTTTGAAAGCCGGGAATCTACGTGATCATCTATGATTATGGTTGCGGGGAGGTTTAGTGGCCGGGCACGGAAAGGGCTTTGCCATGAAGTGCCTAACAGACCATTCCCCTGCCCCGTGTGCGGGGTCAGCTACCTAACTTGTGGGGCCCAGTGACAAATGAAAACGCGGGGCCCCCTGTTCAGAAGGCACTGGTGACTCTCCAGACGGCGACAGCAGAGCCCTCCACCAGGCTCAGCCGTTCTACTACGCAGGGACCCTGTGGGACCCCCGGGCCGCGTGGCCGGGGGGCTGCAGAGGTCCTGCTTCTTGTCCCTTCTTGTCTGTCCGACCGCGGGGACCGCTTTGGCTCTGGCCAAGCTGCCTCATAAATGAGAACCCGACACTCTCACCACAGTTGCTTTTACTCGAACACCCATTTTTTCACTGATTCCAGAGAGAAGGGAAGGGAAGGAGAAAGCCAGGGAGAGAAACATCAGTGCGAGAGACAAACATCCATTGGTTGCCTCCGGCACGAGCCCTGACCGGGGACTGAACCTGCAACCTAGGCATGTGCCCTGACCGGGAATAGAACCCGCGACCTTCCAGTTTGCAGGATGATGCCTAACCAGTTGAGACACTCCAGCCAGAGTCAAATTACTTTTTTTTTTCTAAAGGGAGATTGAAAACCAGCAACTAATCTTTACTGTTCCCTTAAACTAGACTGCAATTCCCCCACCCCAGCCCCAACACGCACAGCAAGGGACCCAACGTATCAAGCCGGGACCTTAGGCAAACCCCTTTACCCCCTCGGGGCTCGGTTTTCCCGTCTGTTCAATGGGGAGGCTTATTCGTGCCCCATCTTCCATGGACCCCAGCACGGGGCACAGAGCGGGTGAAAGGCGCTACTGAGAGTGCCAAAGGTGACCCGGTGGCTGGCCGGTCCCCCAGGGGAGGTCTCTGTCCCGCCCGGCCTCCCAGAGCCCGGGTCCCCCCCCCCGACTGACCACCGCCTCAGGCCACCTTCCAGGAGTGAGCTGTGCGTCAGAGGAATCGGGAAGCAATCCGGGCTGCCACTTGGTCTCAAGCAGGTTACCCAGCCTCTGGGAACCGCCCCTCCCTCCCCATAAAACAAGCAACCAAGGAGCCTCCCCGTGTCCCAGCTGTGATGACGTGGAGGTAAAGAGAAGTATGTCTGGAGGGCACAGCACCAGCTGACCACTGTGACAGAAATGCAGCCCCGACCACAGAGGCGGCCTGGCTGCGTGGGCACAGGGCTCATTGAGAACCACAGAGTGTGGGGCAGGGAGACCTCGGCTCCAGCTCTGGCACAGCCTGGCTGTGCGGTGGGGGGTCGGCTGCTTGCTGCCCCTCTCTCGGGCTCGATGAGCCAACAGCGGTGCCGACCCCCGGCCCACCTGCCTCTCCGCTGTGCTCATGAAGCCCAAGTACCGAAAGAACGTGGAAAGCCTTGGGCAGACTTGAAAGCTCTTCAAACGCTGCTTATTATGGCGACTGTCACTGACTGAACAGGGGCCACGCCTGGCCCCGGGTCAAGCACTTCACCCATGACCCCCAGCCACCTTGCAGGGCAATGACTGCCCACACCCTGCAGGTCAGGAAACCAACGATGAAGGCCCTCGAGGGCTGTGCCGGAGGCCACGCGGCCGAGAACCCCTTGACCGGAGGCCGCGCCCTGAAGGCCCCACTGGGACACGGGAGGAAAGCTCAGGCCGTGATGTTAAGGTGGCCCACGCCCCGCACCAAAACACAAACGGGGGCCTGTGGCCTTCCCAGGATTTTTCGGTTTGGTTTTTACTCTTCTGGAAGACACCCAAAGAAAGAGGAACCTCGGCCGCCAGCCTCCCGCCGTGACCGAGCGGCCGGGACCCAGAGCCGCGATGTTCGTTAGCCGGGAATGCGGCCTCGGCCTTGCCCTTTCTGAGAAACCTCCGACCGGTTCCTGGCCACCGGCAGCCTCTGCCTTTGTCCCCCGCTTCCCCCCTGAACTGGGTTAAAACAACCTTTGCTGCTCCTGCTACCGCCTTTCACACCCGGCGTTGAGAGAATGGCAGGATGTTTATTGTTCTAAAGGAGGGAAATAGAAATAACCAGAGTCTGATGTTCTGGGGATAAAGTCAGAGTGTCTCGAAATGGCCCGCCAGGCCCTCCTTGACCTGGCCCTGCTGGCTGCCCACTCACTGCACTTCACCAGGGGAGCTCCTGGAACCCCAAGGCCAGAGGCATCCCCACCTCAGCGCCTTTGGGGAAGTGGTTCCGACTCCCCTGAATGCTCAGCTGCCAGGGCCTCCTCGCCTCGCCTCACCCACTTGGTATGGCGCTCAGGTGGAACTCAAAGGACACCTCCTCCAAGAAGCCTTCCTAGACCACCTGGCTAGAAATGCCCCTGCCCTCCAGACACTGCTATGGTGCCCTGACTGGGGCCTCCCCTAGCACACAGTGAGGTCGTTGCCTCTGGAATGACCTCACTCCAGGTTCGGTTCTGCACCACCGTGGGTCTCATTCAGTGGATGCACAAGAGAAAGTCCATCTCAGTGCCATGCACCCTCTGCAGCTGGACTGGGCCTGACCCACCACAGGTGTCACTGGAAGGGGTAGGGGAGGAAGGAAGATTCTGAACAGCCACGCAGTGTGGTCTGGGATGCACTGGGACCAAGAGCAGGACGTCCCCTGCAGAGGGGCCGCGACACTTCATGGATGCCCGCAGTTGCAGGCAGCCGACCAATTGACAGCCAGTCTTCTGACTGGGAGTGGGGGGCTCTCTGGGTCCCCGCACAGAGCGAGAGGGGGCCTGTCCACCGTGAGGTTCCCACAGCAACCTGACCCCAAGGGAGGCCAGGCCCCCGGAGATCCCAAAAGCCCTGGTTCACCTTAGCAACACTAACACAGGCTTTGGGGGCTGGCTCAGAACCAACCACCAATTATTTTCTGGGAGAAAAGTGTTCTAAGCCCAACACCCTCTGAAGGTTACCTGTTTGTAAGTCAGGGGGGCCGAATTCCGCAGGCCCAGGGAGGGCTCCCTCGTGGCAAGTGGCCACTGGTTGGACAGAGGACGGAAGCCGCCGTGCGGCAAACACGAGCTACATGTCAGGTGACATCTCCCGTTGCTCTGCAATCTCCTGACTCCCTGGAGAGTCAGGGTCTTGCTCCATCTGAGGGACGGGCCCTGGCCTTAGACACTCGAAGAACCTAGAGCAGTTTCTTGCCGGTGAGACAGACGGTCTTGGGAAACAGCGGGTTTTCTCCAAACGCAATAGCTTCCGCAGAACGCTGATTGCTCCCCGCCACCCTCTGACTGCAGCTCTTCGGGGAGACGGCTGCGCATGAGCCGCAGACAGTCCCCTACACCCTGGGAACCGCCCCCCTGAGCAGCAGGGCCCTGGTCCATCTGTCCATCCGAACATCCGAACAGCCAGAGGTTAAGAAGCACCGCTCCAGCCCCGTGACTGGTGAGGCAGGGACATTCGCCCTGGCTCTCCCACCAGCCATTTCAATGCGTTTCAATGACGAGGTCTGGGTGGGGGCTGGAGTCCTGGGGGGGGGGGGGGACACGGTCTGACTGAGGCAGGAAAGTGAAAAGCTGGGGAAATACCCTGACCAGTGGAATAAGGAAAACTGAGACCAAATAATTAAACAAGGCCAAACAATTTGAGCAATTTACAGCCGGCTAAGGAGTCACAAGACCCTACCTAACCAAGGACACGGGAGCAAACGGTTTACCCATTCCAGAGCGTCCAGGGACAGGCCAGCCTCGGTCCGGGTCCCCCTTCAGCGATGTTCGTTAAAAATAAAACCAACCCGAAAATAATCCCCAACCCCCCATATAGGTACATTTTGACGAGTCCGCCTATGGAAGGAGCGGACCCCAACACCTCCCCTAGGATCCCCGCCGCCAAAGGAAGATAAAAAGCCTCAAGACAAAGGACCCGCCCAAGCGCCCCCTGGAGCCCGCGCCCACGCCTCGGGTCTCCACTTCCTCCTGAACTCGAAGGGAGCCCGAGAGACCTGCAGCCAGGGGAGCAGCGAGCAGCGGCAGCTCGTCCGGACTGCCCCCCTGATCCGGCCTCCAAGGCTCCCCTTTCCTCTTTCTTTCTCCTGTTGCTCCTTCTGCCTTTCACGCTTCCTTGTTTCACTGCCCCCAGCTGTAGTAAACGTACTCTCAAAATCACCTGGACGTGTGCGGTGAAATCTGTCCTACGCGAAATCAAGAACCCACATGCCATCGGCTGGCCCGAGGCAGCCCTGGTACAGGCCCAGTCCCCGTCCGGTCACATGACCACAGTCCCAGGTCTCCTTCCTTCACCCCACAGGGCAGGCAGCCACAGTCCCAGCTGGCTGCCTGGGCTGGGAGCAGGCCCCAAACTGACCCCCTTCCCTCGAGCTATGACCACAAAGGCAGGCTGGGCTCCCCCCAGCTCAAGCACAAAGCCTAGACCCCCATGCACCCCTTGGTCCTCTCCCCATCACCCCCAGGCTAGGGCA
Source organism: Phyllostomus discolor (assembly GCF_004126475.2). Classification (NCBI taxonomy): domain Eukaryota; kingdom Metazoa; phylum Chordata; class Mammalia; order Chiroptera; family Phyllostomidae; genus Phyllostomus; species Phyllostomus discolor. The sequence continues at coordinate 7,153,225 of NC_040907.2, read as the reverse complement.
CACCCGCTGCTTTTGTGACTCCTTTTCCCCACGAGCCGTGGGGCTGCCTGGCACAGCCCTTTCTGCAAACACCCAGAGGGAGCCCGGTGTACAGCAGCTTTATTCTGAGAGTCCCCGGAGGCAGGCCCGGACCAGGCAGCAGGAGTTACATGGAGGAAGGGTCCTGGGCAGAGGGGTGGAGAGGGATCCCAGGAGCTCCTCCAAGACTTTCAGCCCCAGTGCGAGTTTCCTTAGCCTTACGATCGTTTTCAAGGATCAGACGGTTCTGGGAAGGGCTCCCAGGCGAGGGAGCGTGTCCTTTCATTACACGCATGTGTCAACAGCCTCACACCAAGGCTGCCGAGCCCCTGCCCACTGGGCGTGTGGCGTCCTCCTCCACGCTGCGCAGCTGCCCACACGGGCATTTGGGCGAGTATCAGACGTCCCACAGAAACTTCTTCAGGTCCCGGTGTCCCAGCCTCTCCAACTTTCCCCAAAACATCTGAGTGGTTTCAGAAACTACCCTGGGACGCCTGACCCAGCCCCAACTTCCTCCAGAGAGGAGCGGGCGGGTCAGTAAACAGCACTTGGGGGCCTGGCTTCCAGCGGGTAATTCCAGGAGTCTCCCTGCAACCTGAGCCCCAGGCTGCTGCAGTCATTGTCAAGGCCACCGGTCTGTTTACACGAGTCTGAAAGCCCCTAGGAGAACCGAGGGGAAGAGAGCAGCCGCTGGCTAATGGAGGGATTATTCTTTAGTGTGAAAAGCAAAAATCCAGAAAGGCAGATTAAACCAAGCAAAACCCTTCGCCCGTCCACCCCCGCAGTCCAGGAGAAGGAAGAACGTGGCTTTGGACCTGCACGTTCCCACCCTGGGTACAGAGCAACTGCAGAGAGAGGGCAGACCAGGCACCCTCAAGAGTCTGTGTGCGTGGCGTGTCTGGGGAAGATGCGCCCTCCTGTCGCAGCACAGAGCGGGTGGTGCCTGCCAGGCAGGCCTGGACCCAGACCGGCGCACAGTTCCTTGTCTGTGGGTGCAGGGAGCCCCTGAGCAAAGCAGAGTGGGCCCTTCTCCGGGCGGCAGCTAGGTGGGCAGGGTCTCTGACCGGGACAGACGCTGCAGCTGCTGAGGGTCCTGAGATGCCTCCCGATGGGAAGACCCACTGGGAGGGACATTCTGAGATGAGCAAGTGGATCCTAGGCCGTGGCCCGCCCACTGTGGGGCTACAGAGGAGGATGGAGGAGGGGGGTGAGGGGGAGAGGTGGCACCAGGAGGGTCCCACTCAGCCCAAGCAGCGATGGAGGCCCGGCCGGGCACTCCCCCGGGCACAGGGCAGAAACGGCGGCTGTGGCCAAGACGGGCCAGCCCACAGAGCCCTAGCCCTCCATCTCCCTCTGGACCGAGGAGAAACCACAGGTGCTGGCTCGGTGCCCGAGGGGGCCGTGTTTACAGTCACTGGGGTTGTCGGCACGGTAGCAGGGCCCCGTGGGCATCACTCCTGAGGCCCGGGGCGAGGGTGTGGGCCTCACGGCCTCTGCCGCAGGTGGGCTCCAGCCCTGGGGGCCGGTCCGATGCCCAGGGTCCTGGGCCATCTGTCTGTTGCTCCAGCAAACATCGCCATTCCCATCCGGCACCTGGTTGTCTGGGCTGAGCACTCCACAGCCCTAGGGTAGGGGGCGCGGGGCGGCTGGGCGGGGGCGTGGGTAGAGACCAGCAGACCCCCTCCTGCGTGGGCAGGCTGGTCGCCACTGGGTGCTGGACACTCAGTTCAGCCCCCTTGGCCGCCGGCCCGGTCCACCCGCGCCGCCCGGCTCCCAGGGAGCACCCCGTGGTGCTCTCGGCCCCAGCCCGGGCCGGGCCTCATTTCCCAGAGGCAGCCGTGGGCAAGGGGTCCTCCTTCCCTTGCTCCTCCACTGAGAACATGACACCCCTGCAGCTGCTCAGAGGGGGCTCCGTCTCCTGCTCCGGGTAGTGCGCGTGGTCCACTTCCAGACCCTCCTCCAGCGCGGGCCCCGCCGGCCCCGCCGGGCCCCGGCCCTCGGGCGCCTCGGTCTTCACCGTCCCCACGATCACCGTGTCGGCCTTCATGATGTAGATCTTCTCTGCAAAGCGACAGGGTGGGCGCGGTGAGCAGACCAGAGAGCCCCAGAGGGTGGGGTCCCCCTCCCAGCTCTGCCCCCCACCCTCCCCCCTTCGTGTGGCCTCAGGCAGGCGACACAACCCCTCTGGGGTACAGGAGGCCTGGCCAAGCTGACGGCCGGGAGCTGTGTGCCGAGGAGTCCAAACCCGGCCCACGCGCTGTGGGTGGGAGGGACTAGTGACTTTTCTCGTCACTTCTACGGGGACGGGGTAGGGAAGGAGAGAACGGGGTTGGGGGAGGAAGCAAGTCCAATCCAGAGCAGCGGCACCTTCCAATGTCAACTGTGATGGGAAAATCAAAGTAAAACTAACAAAGATAACGGCAGCACCCCGGGGCTCGCGTGCGGGGCAGCCTGTGCCGGGCGCCGCTCGGGACACCTCCCGCACCTGAGCTCCAGAACCCTCACGTCCCTGTTGCCAGGTGGACAGTCTGTCATTGCCCTAATTACAGATAAAGAACCTGAAGCCCAGGGAGGTTGAATGACCTGCTCGAGGTCACCAGGTAATTAGCAGAGACCCCCGAAGAAATGCCCACTTCGCTGCCCTTCCCGCTCCTGTCCAGGTGCCTGCGGCGGAAACCCGGAGTGACCAGCTTGTCCTGGTCTGGCCGGGATGCTCCCAGTTTTAGCCGTGGAAGTCCCCCGTCCCAGGGACCAGCAACCCCAGATGGACGGCTGGTCACACCCTGCAGAAACCTGAGCCCCGTCTGGAACGCCAGCGGCTGCAAGCGACGCGGACAGCTCTGGGCAGGGCGGGGGGTGCATTTCGGTGTTTACTGCTCACGTCTGTCTGTCTCCCACCCGAGGCCCCCACAGCTGCCCCTGCCCGGCCCAGAGAAGGACTGCTGGGGCGTGTCACTCGGAAGAATGACCAGCCCAGCCCAACAGAAGCGTGACGGCCTGGGTGCTCCCCACCGCCTGCATTCGGGGGCTTGGGAGGCTCAGGGGAGCTAAATGGGCTGCCTGCGAAGCTGGGCAGTGCGGAGCCGGAGCCGGAGCCGGGCCTTGGGCCAGGTCAGCTGACTTCGAGCGCCCGCCGGCCGGCTTCTGACGGCCTCAAGCTCAGTGCAGGGTCCCTGCTCCCAGCTGCCCAGCCCCGGGATCCCAGAGCTGGGATGGGGCAGGGAGCTCTGGATGTCTCTGGGTCACTGGCGACACCCCTCTTCTTCAGGAACCCCCAAAACATTCTTGCAGCCCCTGTCCCCTCAACACCACTGCAAAATGCCAGCCCTTCTGTTCTGGCTTTAACACCCCCGGGAAAGAGAGAAGTCCCCAAAATAGCGGCAGGAACTGAAGAGAAGACGAAGAGACAGACGAGCCACACCCCCAGAGAGAACAGGAGCTCGGGCCCCGTCACACGTGTCTTCACTGAGACCTGCAGGCACCTCGATCTGGGAGGGGAGCGGGGCACAGGGGAGACCAGACCGGGCTAGGGGCGGGGCCAGGGAGACGGAGAGGAGCAGGAGCGGGGTGTCCAGGTTAAAGAGGCCGAAGTCGGGGGCCAGACTATCACTCCCCTCCAATTCCCTGGGTCCTGATCCTCTGGCTCTGTCCCCCCCCACCCCGCACGGTACCCCCCACCCAGAGTGGAGGGGAAGGGCCTTCCCAAAGCCTCTTAGACTCCCTGCCTCACCTAGGGCTTCCGAATCCAGGGACAAGGTCATAGTAGGTGGGGCAAGGCGGGGGGAGGGGCTTCCCTGCCCGGGGCCAGGCATTGGGGGGAGTGAGGAAACTCAGGCCAGAGTTGGGTCCTCCTTGGGAACTGAGCAAGGCAGGGGGGTGGGGTGCTCCTCTGGGTTGGTATCAGCAGGAGAAGGGCCTACTGTCCTTTGGGTGTCCCAAGAAACCCTCCGAGGCCTGTCCCGCTCACCAGCAAGGCTCGCAGGCTGGCTTGGCTCTGGGCGGGCTGCCCGTGGCCCGGCCTCATGCTCAGCTGTCCTAGAGTCTGGTACCTGCCTCCGCCAACCCCCAGACACTCCCGGAACCCCACCCCTCAAGTTCCAGGAGTCTGGTACCTGCCTCCACCGCCTTCCCCCACAGACACTCCCGGGGCCCCGCCCCTGAAGTTCCGGGCACTGAACTCACAGGGGCTCAAAAGTCCAACTTAGGGTTCTTAGGAAGTTTGAAGGAAGTGCCTTTGGCAGTATTTCCCCAAATACACTCTTTTTAAGTTAAACTCGCCACAAGCTGCAATTCCAAAAGTTTCTGTACGAAAGACTCTGCCCCCAAGTTCTACCCACCGCCGCCTGCCACGGGGATGCGCAGGGTAAAGGCCCCTTCGGTATTGTCCGAGCAGCGGCCAGCCTCCCGAGAAGCTGGGCATGGGGCCCCTGAGGCCCCGCCCCAGGGGGCTCACAGACAAGTGAGGATACAGGAGAAGGTCACACACACACACACACACACACACACACACGGTCGCACTGCTCGGTGCCAGACACTGGCGGGGAGGCCTGGAGTCTGGGGAGCAAGCACAGCAGAGGTGCATCGGGTCCAGACGGCAGAGTGGGAAGAGCAGAGAAGGCCTCCTGGGGGAGGAGGCAGGTGAACAGGGTGCTGGGACATCGGGAATGCAGGTGCAAGGGGGGGAGCTGGCTGCCCCAGGCGAGGAAGCAGCTCCCCCAGAGACGCTGGGAAGTGAGAGCGCGCCCAGTGAAGGAAGGAAACTGCCACTGAGCGGAGTCAGGACGTGCGGGGTCAGGGGGCAGGTGAGCCTGGTGGGGAGAAGGCAGCTCGTGACCAGCCTTGGATGCCGGAGTAAGAGTCTTGGAATTCATCCTGAAGTCACAGGGACGCCTGGAGGGGGTTAAGCAGAGTGTAACACGGAGAGGCACACAGCTGGGGAGAAGCGTTCTGGCGGCACCAGGGTGGAGAGAAGGGACAGAGTCGGCGAGAGGCCTGGGCGAGGCCAAAGCGGGAGGTGTGTCTGCGCTGGAGGGCGGCCGCGGTCCGGGAAGCGCTGGCCTCCGTGCCCGCAGGGACCGGCGGTGGTGCGGACGCAGCAGGGGTCTTAGGGTCCTGCGTGGGCCGTGGGCCGGGGAAAATCACTGCACGCACCCTCCCTCCACAGTTTCCCCAACTGCGAAAAGGGGAAGAAGACACCAGCCTCAGAAGGTTGTGTGACAATGAGCTGTGACGTCTGCGCGGTGCCCGGAATGCATCAGACAAGTGACAGCTCTGCTGTGATGTCACCGTGTGTCTCCCTCCTGGCCCCCTCGGGGGCTTGTCGTTGGAAACTGGGGGTGGCATTCCCTGTTCTCTTGAATCATGGTGGCACCGGGCAGGGGGTGTCCCTTCCCCCCACCCCCCGCTAAGACAACGTCAGGTGATTCTCGCCCTGGTCCTGTGAAGCCGGCACCGCCACCGCTGCTGCTCCACGGTCCACCCGGGTGCAGGGTGACACGTTCACAAAAGCGTCTCCCACTTAACAGAGACCCGGGGTCTCTGTTCTCGGTTGGGGGCCTGGGACCCAAGGCCCAGCACCATCGCCCCACTGCCCTCTCACCCGGACCATGCTAGGAGCCCCAAATGAGCGAACTCACCTATCCTGTTGTTGGTGTTCTCCGTGGTCACCCGGGGCTCGGGGAGGTCTCTGGGGGACGAGGGGCCCCCACCTGGACTGGCGCCCAGCAGCGGCTGGCTCTCCCACAGAACCGGCTGGCTCTCCCGCAGAACCGGCTGGCTCTCCCACGGAACCGGCTGGCTCGCTCGCCCCAGATCTCCCGTGGAGGGCTCTGCCACCGAGACGACTGTCTTCAGGTCCTGCGGGCACGGAGGAAGCGGGCGCTGATGTGGGGTACCCCAACCTGCCCCCTCCATCCCCCGTCTCTGAACGGCGAAGCCCCACTTCCTTCGCCCCCACAGGCCCCAACCAGCCCCCCTCGCTGCTCCGGAGCTGCCGCACACGCCCCCAGGGTTCTCGACCTTGACAGCCTGACCCACCTGTGCCTGAGGTTCCAGGAGAAGTCACGCTGCCTTGAACTTGTACTGACTAATGGGGATCGTGGCCAATATCCCATGGGTGTGCCCCCCCAACAGGTTCATCCTCACAGCCACCCCATGAGGTCACTGACACCAGCACCCTCTTCATTTTACAGGCCAGGAAACTGAGGCACAGAGGAGTCACGGGACTTGCTCAGGGTCAGAAAGTGGCCACCCGGTACTCGAACCCTGGCATCCGGCTCCAGAATCCACGTGTGGAAGGGCCAATCTACAAGTGTCAGCTCCAGGCCACCCTAACTGCCCGGCCCTGGCCTCTGGGGACAGCAGTCGGTTACGATTCCACTAATGAGTTCTAAAAATAGCTACGCCTTCAGGAAAGTGTGGGTTTAGTTTCTCACTTTCCTAGTGACTGCAAAGGGGAAGTGGTCTCATGGAATGTTCTAGCAGGTAGCATTTACCTGCTGCCTTCCAAATGGAATGAGATTGAGTAACTCAGAAAGTATACCTACATGCTTCTGAATATTATAACAATTTGAAATCTAAAAGACAGCATTTTTTTAACAATTTACTATTCATGTGTTGGCCCATGTAGCCATATAAGATATTCTATTATCTTGCAAATCATTGAATCCTTTTTTCTTATTTTGTTAAGATTGTATTTATTTTTTAGAGAGAAGTTAAGGGAGGGAGAAAGAGAAGGAGAGAAACATTGATCAGTTGCCTCTCACATGCCCCCCCCCAACTGGGGACCTGGCCCACACCCAGGCATGTGCCCTCACTGGGAATCAAACTGGCAACCTTTTGGTTCACAGGCTGGCACTCAACCCACTGAGCCACACCAGCCAGGCTGAATACATTTGTCATAAAATTTCTTGGTATTTGACAGCAACTTGTCCGACCCAAGCGTATTTGAATGTGATCTCCCACAATTTAAAATCGAACTTGGCCCTGGCTGGTGTAGCTCAGTGGACTGAGCGTGGGTCTGTGAATCAAACAGTCACTGGTTCAATTCCCAGTCAGGGCACATGCCTGGGTTGCAGGCCAGGTCCCCAGTGGGGGGGTACGTGAGAGGCAACCACACATTGATGTTTCTCTCTCTCTCTCCTTTCCTTCCCTTCTCTCTAAAAATAAATAAATATTTTTAAAAATTGAACTTGTATTGTGGTTCTATTACGTTTAAAAACAAAGGATGGAAACCTTTCTCCATGTATCAATGGGTTATTTTTCTTCTCTTTAAAACTGTATTTCAACAGAGCAATGCTTAGAGAAACGCACTTATTTCGGTTAATAGAATGCAACTCAAGTTGAACTTATTCTACACAATTTGGACCGAAAACTTGGTACATGGTTTAAGCATCAGGAAAAAGAATCTGCGATCTGGTTTGTTTTCCGTCGCAGGGGTCTACAGAAGATCACCCATCAAATGAGGATGAAGGAGACAGCGGGGACCTGGAGAAACCGACCCCGGCCTTGTCTCTGGAAAGGGTGCCTCTGGCCCTGAAAGAGTCTGTGAGACCGGCGCGACAAACAGCCGTCGCACTCCAGTGCCGGTCTGCAAGCGCAGTAACGAGTGGATGCTGAAGACAGTGGGGGTGCCTGCATGTGCACGGGAAACTGTCAACGCTACACTATTTAGCTGATGTTACATGTAGATTGCACACGGTCCACGCATAAATGTATGAGTTCAAAGAAAGCAATGAAAGCAATGAACGATTTGGTAAGTGAGAAAGAAGGCGGGTGAGTCAGACATGCCTGAGACCCAGCCACGGGGAGGGCTTGGTCCTGCCCCCGCCCTCAGCTCCAGCGGACACTGGCCCAGCTCCCGCTGCCCGAGCTGCCCCTGGGGGCTGGGCACAGAGCCGAGTGCCTGGACAAGCCCAGCGAGGACCTGGGGTGTGGGTCCCCTCCTGGGTGGTCGTAGGACCAGCGGTAACAGCTGTAAACGCCCGAGCCCAGCGCCTGCGTGGTGCACACTCCATAAAAGGCAGATGAAGCTGGGCCTGCTGGGAGGCAGCTCATGGTAGAGCGCCAGCTCTGGAGCCACCCGTGGGGGCTCGGATCCTCGCAGACCTACTCTCCAGCTGTGGGGCCCCCTTTCCTGTCTGGGCCTCTGTTTCCTCCTTTCTAGACCAGGACAGCAGTGCCGACCGCGGCACTCGGTAAGGACCAGCGAGAACACCGAGAAAGCGCAAAGCCAGGTAGGTGCCTCGCTCACGGGAGACGCTCGATACACAATAGCTAAGTTTTTTTTAACAATTCTTGCTGCTGATTGGCCACCCCAGCTTCGAGGAAAAGACTCTTGGAGGAGTGAAGGAGAAAAGGGGAAATAAACACAGACTTCCTCATGACCGGACCACACCTGGCACCCAAAGTGGCCAAAATCAAATCCACGGTCTGGCAGGCCTTTCTGGAAGTCCCCGGCGGGGTGAGCCAGGAGCCGGAGGCTGCTGCTGGGGTGGGAGGTGGGAGGGGTGGCTGAGGCCCCGCTCTGCCCAGAGCTCCCTGCATGGGGCAGACCCAGCATGAACTTTCGGGGGGCCACACAGTTCTCAGCACCAGCAGATGGGTTGAGCAGCCAGATTTCGGGGCGCCAGGCTAGGGTGGGGGTGGGGTGGTACTTACCGCCTGGTTCCTCTGGGGCCTGGGATCTGCAAGGAGAAAAAAAGTGGTCACTTCACCAAGGAGGGTCGGGCAGTGGCTGGGTCCTGCCCCACCCCTCGTGTGGGCCAATGCCACCCCCTCAGCTCCCCAGCACTTGCGGATGCTCAGTTAGGCCCTCGGTCTGGAGAACAGTGGGCAGGGTTCTCACCCACGCTGCCCAGGCCAGGGTCGCCAGGGCTCACTTCCCCAGCGGCCGTCAGAGAACTGGGGGACCACTCTCCACCTCTCCTCTGGCCACCAAGCCAGTCAGCATGCTGGACCCCCCCACCCCCATGCACCCACCCCACTCCCTGCCCCGACGCACACAGAAGGAACGGCTCAGGAGCGGCACACGTCCCTGCTGGAGGCTCCGCTGACTCAGACACTGGTCCCCAGCAGCTGCCCCCACCTTGCAGCACTCGGGGTCTGGAGGGCCCAGGTCAGCATCAACACCTGGAGGACCTCAGGGCAGGCCGACGGAGAGTGGGCGACAGGCCCTGGGGACGTTCTCTGAATCCCGTGTCAGACCCGCAGCAGCCAGGCCACCCGGAGCCCCTCTCTGGCTCGGGCCACTCTTGAGTTCGGTTCCCTGCGCACTGCACTTTCAAAAGCCCACGTGGCTGCCTTTGGGGAAACCAGCTGCTCCCTTGGGTGGGCTCGGAGCTGCTGATGCAATGACTCTCAGGGCATGACCTTCATCCTCTCCTCCCAAACCCCCACCCTCTGCTCCGGATTTTTTTTTTCTCCCACTGAGTAGAGTGCCAGCTCATGGCCAAGTAGAAACTGACATTTAACCATGGCCCAGACATCTGGTCTACCCTAGAGCCCATCGACTCCCAGGCGCAGGCCATGCCTCAGAGGAGCGCATGCAGCCTTTTCCGACTCTCCGGGAGGCGCCTGCGGAGACGAAGAGTACGTTCCTGTCTGGTGTGTGTGCCTGACCAGAGAAATCTGCTACAGAGATGCCAGTATACCAGCTAGACCACTTCCAGAACATGCTCTGGGGAGCCACCACCCTGAATCCTCACTGAAAACCCCCCAGAGGCTGGCCAACCACGATGATGACACAAGTAAGTGAATACATGGAGCTGTGTGGAACACAAGGTCAGCTTGGGAAACACTCTTATGTGCCCCTTTTAAATGCCTGTCAACAGGCCTGGCTGGTGTGGCTCAGCAGATTGAGCACCAGCGTGCAAACCAAAGGGTTGCCGGTTCGATTCCCAGTCGGGGCACATGACTGGGTTGTGGGCCAGGTCCCCAGTAGGGGGCACTCAAGATGTAACCACACATTGATATTTCTCTCTCTTTCTCCCTCCGTTTCCCTCTCTCTAAAAATAAATAAATAACATATTTTTAAAAATAAAAAACAAATGCCTGTCAACAGACCAGAACAATGATGAAAAGAAGTACGTGTATAAGACGCCCCAATTCTTCTTTCTGGATTTAACACACCTGGCGCGCTTACTGAATCTGACAACTGCCGTTCCCAGCAGTCTGGTCACCTCAGGCAGGGCAGCCGGGGCTTCTCCCCACCAAGCCACTACCTTGACAAAATACCCTCTGGCCTCAGGCACATTCTTTCAAACGATGTCACTGAAGCTGAATCTCCATTCTTAGTGGCTGGTTTTGAGGTTTGCAAACAGCCGGCTGTGATTTGGTGCCGAGTCACTGGGATCGGGGGTGGTCTGGGAGGGCAAAGTACCGAGACAAAAATGAATAAAAATGATAAACTCAGTCTCGGCGAGGATGTGGGTACACGGGAACACCGCTGCGGCTGCTGCGGCCCCCGGGAACCAGTCCCACCGATCTCACACCCTCTGACCCAGTAACCCCCTGCTCCGAGGACACGCCCTCAGGAAACGACTGGAAAGAAAAGAAAAGGCCATTCCCGGCGAGGGTGCTTGTAGTAACCAAGGAGCTGAAAGCCAGCCAGATGCCGAGCACGCCTGAGGGGGAGGCCGACCCGGCAGCTCACCCCGGCAGTGACCTCGCCTCTCCCAGCCTCGGTCTCCACTGGAAAACGGGGTGGCCTTTGGAGGGGTTTTTCGAAGGTTAAAGGAGACCTTGAAAAGGACGATGGGTAAAAACTAAGCAAATCTGAGTAGAGTGTGGGCTTCAGTGAACAGCACTGTATCAGCACTGGCTTGTTCGCTGTGACACATGTATCACACTGATACAAGATGTGCATTACAGAGGGGGGGATGTGGTGGCTCTCCGTATCAACTTCTCAAACTTTCTGTACATCGGCTCTAAAAAATGAAGTCTACTTAAAAGGGTTTCACATTCAAAAGGGGAGGTGCGCAGGACCCCCGCCTAGCACACAGTGGGTCCCTGGACCCACTCCATCGCCACACAGACAAGATGAGCATCTGACACTGACCCTGGAGAACCAGCACGGAGTAACACCAGCGTGAAAGGGCAGAATGCAGAACGCAAGAGCAGCCGCCTCCAGCCGGCCCACAGCTGCCTCCAGCAGCCTCCGGCCACCTCTAACCGCCCCACAGCCGCTTCTAGCCGCCTCCAGGCGGCCCGTGTGCTGCTACAGGCTCAGAATGCACTGTGCTGAGTGCACGGGTCGATTGCGAAAGAGCTCTTCCCTTAAAAGTGTTGCCTCAGTCCACAGTCTCCACTTACTGGTTTCACTGCCTCTGGAATACTGACCTTCCCGTAAACATGCCCCAGGACAGGAGTCCGGGGACACGCCAGGCATCAGCGGCCCTCTCGGGACAGCGCGTGGCCAGCGCGGGGCTACCCTGAGGGCCACTGCAGCTGAGCTCGTGGGTCCGGGCTCACGTCTCGCCCTCGGTCCCGTCCACCCCAGTCCGTCTCCCTTTCGGTCCTGTCCCCTCTCTGGCCGGAGGTCCCAGCTGCTGTGGGAAGCCAAACAGACCCAAGGACAGGGTTTGGCACAGAGGTGTGGCCAGGCTTTGGCAACCGGCACTTCTCGGTTCAAATCCTGGACTCCCTGCAGGCGGAGCTGGAGGACTCCAGGGCGGGGGCAGGAGAGGACAAGCCAAGCCGGGAACATCTCCAAATGCAAGAGGACGGGGACGAAAGGAGACTGGGGCCAGCGTGAGGTGGCCCCCTCTGACCTCACGGGGGCCGATTCGAACATCAAACCGAAAAAGACGGCAGCGGAATGAAACAGGAATCCGTGAGTCAGATGTAAACACGCGGGTGAAGAGGAGGAAAGTCTGACTCGGACCAGGTCATTTACATATCCTCTGAGTGTCTCCCCTCCGAGTCCTTGGTGGTCACCAAGGGGACAGGAGCACTGTCTCAGGGTGGCGGGGAGAGAAGCCTGGCACACGCCACCCGAATCCGAGTGAACCTCGGCCAAAAACGGGAGCAGGCAGCACCCGGGAGGGCGGACGCCACCAGGAAGGGCTCCATGTCGCTCCGGGTGGGGGCTCTTCCCGCCAGAGACGCACCACAGCAGACAAGGCCGAGGGGTGGGTCACCCACAGAGTCCCTGGTGGGGACTTCAGAAGCGGCAAGGTCATGAACATACAGGAAGAGACAGGAACAGACCCCGCATCATGGAGACACGAAAACCCAAGGCGACACGAATTTTGGCACCGAGTTCTTCTCCCAAGGACATTGTTGGGGCAAATGAAGAAACCTGAATGGGGTCTGGGAATCAGTCAGGGGCGATGCGTCAGGGGACGCCTCTGATTTTGATGGTTTTACTGCACGTGGCAGGGCAAAAACATGCCTTGCTAGGAGGAAATACCCACAGAAGCGTCAGATATGACAAGGTGCTAAGTCAGCGACTTACTCTCAAACGGTCCAGGAAAAGGGAGTTCTTTGCACCGCCATTGGGACGTGTCTGTGAGTGTGAAGTTGTTTCAAATGAGCAACACCACATCTTTTTTTTTCTCAAACTAAACCTGCCTGGATGAACTGATACAGCGAGGACTTTCGTGTCCGTAAAAACGAAAGACTGAAAGAATTTTAACCCGAGTTTCTCAGCCAGGAGTGATTTTCCCTCCAGGGGACAATGTCCGGACACACGTTCAGTTGTCGCAGCTGGGCGGTGCTCCTAGCAGCCGGTGGGTCTGGAGACCTGGGCCCGACACCCTACCGTGCACAGGACCCCCCCCCCGCCCCAGTAAAGAACTACCCAGTGCCGCACGTCGACAGTGCGAGGGTGTGAGACCCTTTTTACAAAAACCTCACCACCCACAGTAACAACGAAACCCTGCTCGTAACCCACAGGGCCCTGAACATCCTCCTGGGCCTCCGGTGCCCCATCTGTGAACGGAGGACAACAGCAGTGGCCGCCTCCCAAGGGTGCTGGGGGTGGGGGGGAGGTCACGTAACGCCGGCCACCAAGGACACACGTTGCAAAGTCCAGGCAGTCCGGGAGATGACGGGTGAGCGCATCACGGACACCTGCCCGACCCTCCACGTGCTGGGCAGGGCTCCCACTCCCATCCTGCTACCCCTCGGCACCTGCCGCTGGTCTAAAAGCCCAGGAGAGCGAGGACAGCTCTGCACCCACTAGGAACCCCCAGCCACGTGAGTGTCTGCACGAGCGCACAAATGAGCAAACGCTCCTTCACCCCGGCCGCACCCGCTGCCCCATCCCAAGGGAACGAACGGGGCGTCCACCCTGCACCGTCTACTCCCAGCCTGTGCCCTGTGTGCTGACCCTGGCCTCACCCCCCCCCCCCCCCTGCCCGTGCCTGGGAGACCCAGACCCCCCCAGGCACCCACCGGAAGCCGGAGGGCCAGAACCAGCCACCACCGAGGCTCAGGGTTCCTTGCAGAGCTGGTTTCTTAAGGGCAGGTGCTTTTTTTTTTTCTCTCTCTCTCTCTTTTTTTCTGTATGTGACAAAACTGCTGTCACAAAGGTTCGAAGAAAAAAATAAACTGACGGCAATGGAAACTCTAATACTAGAAAAATGTCAAGAAAGCAAACACGGGTTTCAATGAGACATGGCGCCTGACAGCTCATGGAAAAAGGCTTGAAACTATCAAAACACAAAAACCCCCCTTGCGGAGGGGACCCGAGCACCTGCCTGCGAAACTCATCAGATTCAAACCGTACCTCCGAGGACCGTGTTTTTGTGCCCCAAGTCAAAAGTGGGGGGCCACAGGAAGGCTCTCCGAGGGTCCCGAAGAGATAGGGGGCAAGGGGGGCCACCGCCCAGCCTGGGGCTGACCCCTGGGCGCCCGTGGGGCCGTGGGGTGGACAAAGCTTGGGGGAAGGAGGAAGAAGGTTCAGCTCCGAGCCCTCTCTGCACACAGAGCAGCAATCTCAGGGACCAGCGTCTGAGTCTGAGTCAGGGACCAGCGTCAGCGTCTTAGGGTGTGCGGCCCAGGGCCGGTTATCTGCCTCCTTAGAAAAATAAGATCATCCTGCCCTGGCTGGTGTAGCTCAGTGGATTGAGCATGGGCTGTGAACCAGGCATCGCAGGTTCATTCCCAGTCAGGGCACATGCCTGGGTTGCAGGCCATGGCTCCCAGCAACCGCACATTGATGTTTCTGTTTCTCTCTCTCTCTCTCGCTCTCTCTCTCTCTCTCTTCCTCTCTCCCTTCCCTCTCTAAAAATAAATAAATAAAATCTTTTTAAAAATGTTAAAAAAAAAAAGATCATCCCCCCCACAGCCCCTGGGGTTCCTGGGCCAGGAGACCCTGCAGGCGGGAGGGGCCTGCCTGGGAACCAGATGGGGAAGCTCAGACCATTCAGGTGTGTTCCTTCCCCTGAGGTCAGGCCCGGCACCCAGGTGCTGAAGAGGACCCTGCCCTGCCTTGAAAGGGGCTCCCAGGGAGGAAGAAGACACTCGGTACCAGGTGTCTGGGAGGCCCCTCCCCCCAGGAGTGATCTGCCGCCTGGATGGGTGGGGAGGGCGGGGCCCCAGAAGGCTGCCTGGCGGAGCTGGCCTGGAGCCTGCCTGGGCAGCATCAGAGAGCAAGAACCACCTGGAACTCAGGCAGGCCTGGGGTCCCCGGGGAGGGACGAGGCCCCAGACGCATGTGACCACTTACCCGCAGCCTCCTGCTGGGGCCGGAAGGTCGGCACTGGGCGGCACAGGTGCAGTTCTGCAATGACACCCGGATGGGGGGGCTGGGTCTCAGACAGGCTCAGAGGTCAGGGCAGGGAGAGCCCGGCCGGGTCACACCAACACCCAGCGCCCCCCCCCCCCAGGGCCCCAGGGTCCCGGCCACTCACTCTGCCGAATCCACTTCCAGCAGGTCTTTCGGTGGCACACGAGGAAGGAGCCGGAGCCGAGGAAGACCACCAGGGCCAGGACCACCCAGAGGAGCACCGAGCCTGGAACACAGAGGTGGCGGCCCTGCACACTCCGCCCCGAGGCTGGCGGCCCCCCAAGTCCGCTGTACGGTGGTAAGCCAGGGGCCCTTTCCTGCGCCCGCACCAAAAACCGGCCCCAGGATCTGGCCCAGCCCTCACCCACCTGCCCTCCCTGCCCCAGCTCCAGGAAGCCCACCGGGGTGGCTCCCTCATGGAGAAAAGAGCGCCCCGTTCCTGGAGGGCGGGGAACGGAGGAGTCGAGCGGCCGGGGGAAGAAGCTGAGCCCCAAAAGGACAAGGACGGGGGGCTGTGGAGGAGGCAAACGGAGCGTGCATCCCCGAAAGACGGGGGCCTCGTGAAGGCGGGCAGCCCTGGGCCACGGGCACCGTTACCATCACCACCTCCATGTTACAAACGAGGGAAACTGAGGCTCTCGGAGGTTAAGGAACTCGGGCAAGGTCACCCCAGGGTAAATGACAAAATCTCGGCTCAGGCCAGGCCGGGGGGCCTCCCAAGGGGGGCTCCAACACTGAACTGCCACCCGGGTGTATTTCTTTACATCTTAGTTCTGAACTTGCCTCCTTTTTTCTTTTGTCGCTTGGGAAGTTCATGAAACTAGTTACTGTTTTCAGTGCATCTTTAGGTGCTAAAAAGTAGTTTTGTGCCAGAGAAGTGCTTCTCGAACCTGAATGGGCAGAGCAATCTCCTGGGGACCATGTTAAAATGCAGATTCTGACTCTGTAGGGCTGGGGTGGGGCCCATAATTTGTTTTTCTAACAAGTTGCTGATGCTGCGAGAACGGCCGGCCTGAGAACTACCGCCACCTGGTGCCCAACACTAGAACTGCAAGTCCTGGAATGAAGCGCACTTGGAGCAAGCGAAGGTCTCTACAGGGAGCTGGTGGTGGTGAGCGGCTGGCTCCGTACTTAACCTGCCATGGTACATGCTATTACCGCTTTACATGGGGGGAAACCGGGGCTCAAAGGCATTAAGCAATTAGCTGCAGTCATAAAATCATTCGCCAAATATCAATACTTTCTTGAGTAGCAATTATGGGCCATGAGCAGGAAGCTGTGAATGAAATCCCTACTCCCAAGAATTAAGAAATAATAGCTAGCAAGTGGCAGGGCCCCGGCCCCAGCCCAAGAAGCCAGAAACCCGGGGTCCACCTTGGTCCCCCAACCCAGCGGATGCCACAGCCCCGGGAGAAGCCTGCCTCCTTCTGCCCGCGTGGGAGGAAGGCCCCGCCCCCTGGGCATGACCATTACCTGAAACCAGGATGGGTCTTCCCGTGGAGGGGAAAGACACAGGCGCACTGGTGGAGATGGAGGCGTCCTCCCGGGCGTGGGTGGCACCCCCTCCGAGCCCTTGACTGGCCTGGGGGTCGGCTGGGGAGATCTGCGCGGGGCTAGTGCTGTGGACAGAGAAGCCGGAGGCAGGAGTGATGGTGGCGATGGGGGGACGGAAGCGTGAGCTCAGGAACACTTCCCTCCCTCTGGAGATTGTGCAGGCGGGGCCCACGTCCCCAGACCCTCTGCCGGCCGTCTCTGCCAGGCGCTCCAGGGGCGGGGCCTGCCTGTCGAGGCCTGCAGGCTTGGTGCCAGCCCAGAGCTGGGCACGCACTCTCCAAAATGACTTGCAGGTTTGGTACAGAGATCCAGCCCAAGCCTCACCTCCACCCCCAGTCCAGGTCCCCCGGAAGGGTCCGTGGAGTCACCTGTTAGGAGCCTTGCTGTCCTCTGGGTCGGTGCTGCAGTTAAGGTGGGTCCCCGGGGAAGGCGGTGCATGGCTGGTGTCCCTCTTAGCTGCACCTGCAAGAGTGGTGTTAGAAGTCAGTGCCAAGGAGCCTTACCCAGCAGGGACTGGTGACTTCCAGGGAGGCAGCACAGCCACAAGATCCCCACCCTCCGGGGCTGACAGGCTGGTGGGGTTCACAGACATGACTCAGGGGTTCCATGAGGTTCCTGAAACACGGGACTCAACACAGCCGGGCCTCTGGTGCACACTTGTTCACAGAGCATCCTTCCTAGCAGTCCAGAAAGTGGGAACGGCCTGAACGTTCCCCCATGGACGCACCCAAGTAGTGTATCTCTACCCTGGGATGTTGCTTGGCAACAAATTCACCAATGACACACCCTATAAGGGGTTACTATGCAAAATAAATGAGGAACTCATACAACTTAACACCCAAAAGAAAATGCAATGAAAAAGGCAGAGGATGTGAACAGACACTTCTCCAAAGAGGACGCAGAGATGGCCGACAGACGTATGAAAAGATGACCAACATCGCACATCAGGGAGATGCAAATGAAAACCACAATGAGATTCCCTCACCCCCATCAGAATGGCTGTCGTCAGTAAATCAGCCAAGAACAGGTGCTGACAAGGATGCAGAGAAAAGGGAATTCTTACGCACTGTTGGTGGATTGTAAATGGGTGCAGCCCTTATGGAAAACAGTATGGAGCTTCCTCAAAGAAATTAAAAATACAACTACCACCTGACCCAAGAATTCCACTTCTGTTTTTTTAAAGGTTGTTTTTATTTGTGGTTTTTTTTAGACAGAGGAGAAGGGAGGGAGAAAGAGAGAGAGAGAAACATCAATGTATGGTTGCTTCTTGCGCGTCCCCTACTGGGGACGTGGCCCACAGCCCAGGCACATGCCCTGACTGGGAATCGAACTGGTGACCCTTTGGTTCACAGGCTGGCGCTCGATCCACTGAACCACACCAGCCAGGGCCACTTCTGGGTTTTTAACTAAAGAGACCTAAAGCACTCATTTAAAAACACATATGCGCCCCTCTGTTCGCTGCAGCATTATTTACAATAGCCACACCACGGAAGCAGCCTCAGCGTCCGTCGACAGACAAGCGGATAAGGAAGCGGTGGCACAGGCGTGGTGGAATATTACTCGGCCATGAAAAAGAACGAAATCTTGCCATTTGCAACAACATGGATGGACCTAGAGGGGATTATGCTCAGCGAAATAAGCCAGAGAAAGACAAATACCATATATGATCTCACTTGGATGTAGAACCTGAAGAACAAAATAAACGAACAAACAAAAGAGAAACAATCATAGACACAGAGAACAGACCAGTGGCTGCCAGGTGGAAGGGGAGGTGGGGGGGCTGGGTGACAAAGGTGAGGGGTTTCACAAGCACGAATGGCCACGTACGAGAAGCCACAGGGATGCTAGTTCAGCACAGGGAATAGAGTCCATACTATTATAACAACGGTGAGTGGTGTCAGGTGGGCACTGGACTGGTCAAGGGGATCATTTTGCCAGTCACATCACGTCTAATCACTGTGCTGTACACCTGAACCTGATAGAAGACTGCACGTCAGCTGCCCCTGAAAAGTTAAATAAGTAAATGAATAAACAGGAAGCACGCCTACTGCGTCCAGGTGTGGGTGATTCCCGCTCACCCTGCTTTGCCTCCGGTGGGGACCTCCATCCTGAAGTCTCACATTTTCCAGGTCAGGTACACAGGGAAAGTTGGGGTACCACCGTGGGTGCAAGGCCTGGAGCCCCCAGTGACCAAGTGGGCAGGTAGGGTGTGCACAGAGGGAATGACAGACTCCCGCGGACACGAGGCCTGGAGGGTGCCCGTGTCCCTGTTCAGAAGGTCACACCAAGGTGGTCCCCAGGCCCAGGCTGGAGCTGGAGCTGGTCTCCAAGGGCCTGCCTGCTGCCGACCAGCGGATGGGGACTGACCGGAGGGTGCAGGAGGAGCAGCGAGCAGCAAACGCAGCCAGAGCCGCCTCTTCCCTCCGCCATGGCCCCCCAGCGCCCTCTACTGGCAAAGCTCAACATCACGCTCACAGGGAGAAATCCTTCTGTTCCTAAAAAGGGTGGACTGGGACCTGAGACGCTTCTGAAAGCCATCTCGCGTCCTCTGGTCTGTGCAGTTGTTCCTGTTTCATAGCACTCTGGCCTCACTCTGCCACTCTGCGGACGTAACAACTTCTCGGATGCTCCTGTGGACGCCTCTGCATTTTTTTTTTTGAGTTCTCTTCTGTTCCTGGGTTTGCCCATGCTTCAGCTGTAGTAAGGTTTGGGCGTATTTTGTTACTCTCTGGTTTCCCTTGAGGTCTGAAAGCCTTGCCTGCTCATTCGTATTCTCTACAAAGGACTGTGCGGAATATTCCAGTAGCTAGCGGGGTTCCTTCTGCTGCGGGGCCAGCCGTCTCTGTCCCTTCCGTGACGGGTCTCCTCCCTGAGTGGGGGGTCCACCTGCATGCTTTGGGGTGCTGGTGGGGCGTGGGAGCTGGCCGCCCTCACTCAGTGATGGAGCGGCGGCACGTGCTCCCAAACACACACAGAGGGCTCTGTGCTGGAGGGGCGGCCCCTCGCTGCTGGCCCTGGCCTCCCCCGGAGCCCCCTTCCATGTCTTCGGCCGGAAAAGTGGATTCTTTTCACCAGGAGATAAAGACCCCAGACACCTGTTCAGATGGGCCAGTGCCCCTGGTATGTACCATTGTTACAGATTTCTGAACGGTTTATGTTCAAGACAAAGTTACAGTTTGCAGTTCTCCATTTCGCCCCCATCCTTGATTGTACGCGCCGGCTCTGAGCCCAGAGCCTCTCCCGGGATCTTATGAACGAGGTGCCCCTCCCCCCGACCCCCAGCCCTCATGGAGCGAATTCTGGGGTGAGCTCTCCACCTGGTTCCGCTTGTCACCACCCTTCCGTCTGTTTCCTGCCCTCTAGGAATTTGTCAAAATCTCTCAGCTGCTGAGGAACCTGGAGTTTTTTGTTGCTGTTGTTTTTCCATGTCAGGAGTTTATAACTTTTCTGGATTCCGGCAAATGTCCACCGTCTTGAGCTGGAAGCCCCTTCATAAACTTTCTATTCATCTGTCTTCAGTCAATAAAACAGTCTGGTAAGCAAGTCAAGATTTTACCAGCCCAACAGTTGGAGGAAGAAAAAATTTTTTTAAGATTTTATTTATTTATTTTTAGAGAGGGAAGGGAGGGAGAAAGAGAGAGAGAGAGAGAGAGAGAGAAACATCAATGTGCGGTTGCTGGGGGCTGTGGCCTGCAACCCGGGCATGTGCCCTGACTGGGAATCGAACCTGCGATGCTTTGGTTCGCAGCCTGTGCTCAATTCACTGAGCTACGCCAGCCAGAGCTAAAACTTTTTTTTTTAATCTTCATCAGAACCTCTTACCAAAATGACCAGTTTGGATTTCATGCAAGCCACTGGACCTCACTAGTCAAAGAAAAAACGAAGCCCAAACCTGACCTAGTTAACAGCTAGGGTTGAAGGTCACCCTGCCCCATGGGGTGGGAGAGGCTGGGCTGAGGGGGTACAGACCTCAGCCCCTCCCCCCGCAGCTAGGGGTGCGGACCACTTACCCTGGAGCTGGGCGGCCGTCTCTGGTGGGACCACGGGGCAGGCGACGCAGCGGGCACAGGTGTTGGTGGCCGAGGTTTCACAGAACATGCCGGGCCGGCACTCGCAGACGCGAGAGGAGTTCCACGTGCAGGGCGTCTTCTCCACCAGGTCGTCTACGGGGCACGGGGCAAGGTCGTAAGGAAGGGCGAGGGATGGCAGAGGCACGGGGTGCAGAGAACACCCCGGGGTGGGAGGGGGCAGAGATGCATTTCCCCAGGAGCAAACGCTCACTTCACTTGCCACTGAGCTGACTTCTTGGCGTGCTCAGATACCTCTGCGGAGTGGAAGAAGGCAGACGAGAAAGGTGTACCGACTCTGTGATTCAATTTCCAGAAAATGCAGCGCTTTGCAAGGTGCGGGGAAGCAGATGAACTGTCTGGGGGTGGGGGTGGGGGCGGGGGAGGGATGATAAGGAGGAAACGCCGGGGGTGATGGGTAGTTTATGACTTTGGGATGCGGGTTTCACACATGCGAACATATGTCAAAGCTCACGTGTTGCACACTTGAAACACGTGCATTGCACTACACGCCCACTCTATCTCAGTGGCCTGTTAAAATAACTCGGAGGTCAGGGGTGCATGGGCGTGGGCACCGATGGACCAGGACTGACCACGACTCCAGGGGTCTTTGAACCTGGGTGGCGGTCCCCCAGGGTCCCTGCTCCCCTCTTCTTCTCAACAGCTTTGGAACTTCCAGTGATAAAAAGTGTTTTTTCCAAAATCGAAAAATAGCATGCTGGAGGTTTTATAAAAGGAAAGGCACAGTAACACACCAACATACGTGTGCAGATGGAAGAAAAGGCACAGCAACACACCAACATACGTGTGCAGATGGAAGAAAAGGCACAGCAATACACCAACATACGTGTGCAGATGGAAGAAAAGGCACAGCAACGCACCAACATGCGTGTGCAGATATTCCGCGTGCCCTACTCATGGGAGAACAGAATCACGGCACCGGTGGGTGACACACAAGTGACACGCTCAGGAAGGACACGTCTCCAGGACAGGACACATAGACGCCTGGCATGATAAAGACGAGGGCTGCACAGCCTCTTCCTGCCACCTCCAGAGTGCAAACTGGGGGCAGGGTGCGAAGGGGACTTGGGGGATTTGTGCAGGGGGCAAGAGCGCGCTCAGCCATGTGTGAGACGACTTGAGACCACGACAGCTATTAACATAATCGCATACACGCCAAGCAATGTTCTCGACACTCCACCGGATTAATTCGGTGGGACCTGCTTCATGGCCACAGCTCTCTGAGACAGCAGTGGTACTGTGCCCATTTTACAGATGAGGAAGCTGAGGTGCAGAGAAGCCTGCTGGAGCTTCTAAGCTACCAAGTGGTAGAGCCAAGATTTGAACCCTGGCACTTGGGCTCCAGAACCCGTGCTGTTAGCCCCTCGCTGTCCTGAGGGGCTTCAGTTACGATAGATGAAGGAGTTCTTGGGCCCAGAGCCGCCACCTCTCGTTTCTCCATCTGACACAGTCGCTGTGACAGATCGTGTTTTTCCCAAAAAGAGCCACAGCAATAGTTCGGGCCCCATCTGCTCTTCCAACGCCCTGGCACGGACCCACCGAGAAGCTTCATGTTTCTTTTTTTATCCTCACCCGAGGACGTGCTTATTGATTTTAGAGAGAGGAGAAGGGGGGGGAGGGAGAGGGACAGAAACACCGATCAGTTGCCTCCTGCACATGCCCGGGGAATGAACACACAATCCAGGCATGTGCCCTGACGGGGAATCGAACCTGTGATCTCTCCATTTATGGGTTGATGCTCCAACCAACTGAGCCACCCTGGCCAGGTCAAGAAGCTGAATTTTTTTTTTTCTTCCCTGACTCAAGCAGGACCTGTGACGACCTCAGCAGCTAGAAAGTGGTGGGAGTCACACCACGTGGCTTCAAAGGCTAGGTCATCAAGAGGGATGTGACTTTGCTCCTCCCCCAGCCCCAATTCTTGGAATCCACCACCAGGCCACGCCAGAGCCTCAAGTGAGCCGTACAGAGGCCGACACGGGGAGGACCCGAAGGCAGCTGGCTTGGACACCCAGGTACATCACGGATCCCAGCCTCCAGCCTTCGTGTCTTCCAGCTGAGACCCCAGGCATCTTGGTGCTGAGACCAGCTGTCCCCAAGATGTCCTGTCTGAATTCTGACCCACAGAATCCACGAGTACAAGGGGCGGTTTGTTTTCACCGCTCAGTTTTGAGAGAGCTTGCTGCACAGCCTTGGCGACTGCAACAGCAACCCCTGGTGACGGCAGACCGTTCTTCCCTCTGTCTGGTCTCCCTCAAGTTGGGTCACGGTTGCCACGTGAAAGAAACCACGGGGAGATGGAGTTGTGCATTTCCCCAGCAGCCTCTGTGCGTGGGCCGGGCCACTAACAACCGTGGCTGCCCAAACCCTGGGTCACTTCCCCTGCCCCGTATGACCCTCAGGGACATCGCAGGGCTGGTGGTGGTGCTCTGGGGCTGTGGTGGGCTGGCCACAGGGAAAACGCCGGCAGGACGTCAGCCTGCTGTGCACACAGCAGTCACCGGCCGAGAGCTTGTCCGGGCAGCGCAGTGGGGGGACAGAGCCCAGGACCTGGTGGCAGACACCCTACGTTCAAACTCCAGCCCTGCCACCCTCGAGGGCTTGTGGGCTTTGGAAGTGCCTTGACTTTCCGAAGCCTCAGTTTCCTCTTCTGCAAAATGGGGACAATCGCAACCCATGCATTGTACGGCAGTGACAAGAGATGGCGAGACCCGTTTGGAACAGGGAGGTGATGAACAAGCGTTTCCTCACTGGAGAGAATGAGTGAACGGAAAAGGGGTCACCGCCATCAGAAACCCACAGCCGTGAGTGGGAGTGACGAGATGCCGACAGCTCAAAACACGGAGAGCGAGCCAGGCTCCTGAGGGCTGAGCAGCCCAAGACCAAACTCCGGGCTCCCCTGCCCCAGACTCTCAGTCTGTCCTGCAAGACCCTCGCCCCCAGGCCCTGGAAGGAGCCCCGCCCCCAGGCCCTGCAAGACCCCTGCCCCCAGCCCCTGGAAGGAGCCCCTGGTGGGAAGACAGGTCCCTACCTCCCGAGCAGCTCACGCAGGCCGTGCACCGACCATCCCCGTCCACATAGTACTCCGGCTCGCACTTCTTCTGGCATTTGGGGGACCCCGGCGGGCACCGCCGCTGCGGGGACAGCCCTGGGGAAGGAAGCAGAGAAGGTCCAGGCCAGGCCACCTTGGCAGGGGGCCTCACCCACCCAGTCACTGCAGTAGCCCCCAGCTCCACGGCCAGCTCCCAAACTCCACGTGTGTCAGCTCCACCCCCCAGAGGGAGCGTCACAGGGCTCCACGAGGGAAGGAATGTGGCTAAGGCCACAGGGGAGGAGAGCCCTGGGTGCCCCCTGCACTTCTGGTCCCCGCCACGGTCCACCATTTCCACTGTGCCAGAGTCCCCTCCCCGCACTCACTGCCATGCCACTGCCCCCTCACAACTCTGGCAGCCACCTCCCCTGTGAGATCGGCACTGAGGCCTGGATGCCCACTCTCCCACTTCCGTTCAGCATGGTACAGGGGTCCTACACCATGCAATAAGGCAAGAAAAAGAAATAAAAGCAGTAAGGCTTAGAAAGGAAGACATCAGCCTGTTATAGACAGATGATATCACTTAGTACGCAGAAAACCCCCAAGAACCTGCAGATACGTTATTAGCACTAATACGTGAGTCAGAAAGGTGGTTCAACATAACATTATTATATCTGTATGGAATGTCTGTCTGTTTGGGTTGAACCACATGAAACCGCTGTTTCAATAGCTCAAATACTAGCAATTTCGCATGGTTCAAAAAGAGTTAGAACATGACACATTGAAAAAGATACCATTCTCTTGCCCTGGCTGGTATGGCTCTGTGGATTGAGTGCTGGCCTGTAACCAAAGGGTCATCGGTTCAATTCCCAGTCTAGGGCACATGCCTGGATTGTGGGCCAGGTCCCCAAGGTGGGTCGTGTGAGAAGCAACCACACATTGATGTTTCTCTCCTCTTTCTCCCTCCCTTTCTCTCTAAAAATAAATAAATAAAATCTGTTTTTTAAAAAAGATACCATTCTCATTTTCATTGGAAATACCAAATACCTAGAAATCTAAGAAAAAGATGCACGTGTCTCCCCATAGAAAATAACAATGCACCACTGGGAGGATCTAAAGAAGCCTAAGTACACACAGGGCTCTGCCCCACCCTCAGCGCGGCGACGGGGCGGGGCCTCCGCAAGCCGACCTGGGGCTTCGGTACAGCCCCGACCCAAACCCCAACGGGACACTCTGTGGACCTGGAAAAGCCGACCCTCGAGTGTATGTGGAAATGCAAACTGCTAGAACAGCCAGTACACTGTCGAAGACCGAAGTTGAAGAAGTCGCTCCACCACCCACGGAGATGCTGAAAAATGACGGTAATTAAGACACTACAGTGTTCCCACGAAACAGACAAACAGACCCATAGAGCAGAACACAAAGCCCAGAATCACACCCACACGTACGTGGACTTTTGGTTCACAACAAAGCTGGCATGCACACCGTGGGGAAAGGACAAGTTATGTGGTGGATGATGTTGGTTCAACTGCACATCCACGTGGACACTTCTGATGTGACCACTGCCTCGCACCCTGCACACGAGCCAAGGGGGCTGCCAGATCTAACCACCAAACGCAAACCAGCAGTGACCCTAGACACTAAGTGTAGGATGGCTCTGAGACTTCGGAGGAGGAAGGCTTACAAAGCAGAATGCAGAAAGTGCTAGTCACACAGAAAAAGGTGCTGGATCCGCCTACATCACAGTTAGGAACACCCCTCCATGGAAAGGCCGTAAAGAGAAGGAGACCTGGCTGGCATAGCTCAGTGGATTGAGCGCAGGCTGTGAACCAAAGTGTCACAGGTTCGATTCCCAGTCAGGGTACGTGCCTGGGTTGCAGGCCACGGCCCCCAGCAACCGCACATTGATGTTTCTCTCTCTCTCTCTCCCTCTCTCTCTCTCTCTCCCCCGCTTCCCTCTCTAAAAATAAATAAATTTTTAAAAAATAAAATCTTAAAAAAAAAAGAGAGAAGGAGAAGGCGGACCACAGGCTGGGAGGAGATACTGGAGAACAGCTATAAGGCGAAGGGCTCAACACCCAGCATTACAAGAAGTCCTACAAATCAATTTTTTAAGAATTTCCCAAGAGAAATGAAAAAAATACACTCACACAAAGACTACTTTTTCATTATTCATTGTAGCCAAGAAGTGGAAACAACCCAAATATCCAAAAACTGGATAAGGAAAGGGTGGTGTACCTATACGTGGAAGGCTATTCAGCAATAAACAGGGGCGAGCTGGGGGCCCCAGTCTGTTGCCATGGGAACCAGGAGGGCATCCAGTCAACACCTGCAGAGGCTGGACTGCTCAGCTGCAAGCCCCAGCGCCCACCTCAGCGTCTGGCACATGGGAGGCGCTCAGAACTCTGGCAAAATGAGTGAGCACTTCCATTATTCCACTGCATACTCTGACCCACGAAGCCTTCAGCCTCTCTTCTCCCCACGCTGGGAGAGCCCACAGCTCAAAGCCCGCCTGCTGGGACCGCCATACACAGGTCACCCACCAGTCAGACGCCGCTGCTATGAGAAACCCCCCACAACTTCTCTGAAGAAATTACCTGGATCTGGACTGGGCTTCTCCCCAGAGGAGAGAGAGTTGGGCATCCTTGTCATTTTGGAATCATCTTTTGGGGTGAGGGGAGCGTCCCCTCCCAGAAGCATGGTCCTGGCATCGGGGTCTGCAGAGGTCAGGATGGGCTTGGCCTGGGGCGGGGCGCTCCTAGGGAAAAGAGCCGGAGATGGAACCCACAGTTATGCAGATGGGGAGGCCTGTCCTGTGCCCAGGGATGGCCCTTTCTGCAGAGAAGGGGTCCCCAGGCCCCCTTGCCCGCAGTCTCTGGCAGGCCCTTATTGGGGAGCAAGGGCTGTTTTCTAGGCCTTCTGGGTCTCCCGTGCAATCAGGGCAGGCTGGGCACACAGTGGGGCTTCAAATGACTTATAGGCTTGGCAGAGAGGCACCCTGGACCCCTGACACCCTGTGCTGCACTCCCCCCTGAACCCCCAACCCCAGCTATGGCCCAGGCATCCTGTGGAGAGAGAACGCCCCACACTAAGGTCAACCAGGCGGGGGAGGCCGGAGTCACCTGGCAGGCGCCTTGCAGTCCTCTGGGCTGGGGCCACAGTCAGGGCCGGCCCCTGGGGGAAGCGGCTCACAGACGGTGTCCCTCTCCGCGGTGCCTGCAGGGGGACACAATGCTTTCAGGCTTGGCATCGAGGGGTCCGGAGACTCCAGGGATTCGGAAAACGCAGGGGCCATCTGGTGTTTGCACCTGCCCAGCATCCACTCCCCCTGGTATGAAGCACCCCAATTTTCTCTGGGGAATCACGCTCCCCAAAGCCAGTACCTGTTTCTAGGGGCTGGGACTGACTGACCCCCATTCCCTTCCAGGAGTAGGCATGGGACTAGGCTGGACCAATCAAATTATCCCATTCCTCTGGCCACGATGGATTGGCTCAGGAATGGGCACGTGATCTAAGCCACACCTATGAAATGCAATTTCAAGGTTTTGTTTCTGGTTGTTGGAAACGTAGGAAGGAGAAGCTGCCTTCCCACTGGGGTTGGGTGGGAAGCAAGCCTGGAGCTGCTCGCAGGTATCTCACAGACACCTAAAACATAGGCAGATTCAGATGAGAGATAGGAAAAGACAGGGCTCCTGGATCCAGCTATGCCTGAAGCTGTCCGTAGCTATGCCCCAACTTTTTAGTTACAGGAGCCAAAAAAATTGAAATTTTGTTACTCGCAACCCAAAGAGTCCCACCGGCTACACTGGGCAGAAGCAGAGTGGAGAGGAAGACACACAGCCCTTGCCGTCAGCAGACCTGAGTCTGCCGCCACCTCTGTCACGTGGTAGCTGCGCCACGTGAGTCAAATGATTACAATAATAATACAGCCTTCGCAAGGCTGTGGTCCCAATAAACAGAGAGAGTGCCTAATCTGCCTGTCACCCAGTGCAATCTACAGCAAATGCCCAGAAAACAGAGTGTCCTCCTCCTCATCTGGACCCTTGTCGCATGGCTTAGAAGTGACCCACGTGTGTGGGATGGGATCTGAAGGTTTCAGAGGAGGTGGGTGTGGACGAGGCTGACTTATCTTGTGCACCTGCGGTGTGGTGGGGTGACGAGACCCAGCTCAGGGTGGCGTTCAAACCCTGGCTCAGACATTCCCCACTCCACGGCCCTGAGCAGCTGGCCTGCCACCTCTGCACCCAGCCTCCTCACTCGTAGGATGGAGCTAATGCCTCCGCTCTATGGGGTCTTGTGAAACTCGGGAGTGAGAGCCGAGGCGAGCTCTAGCGTGGGGCTGAGCAGGGAGCTGAATCCACGGCAGAAACTACTTTCCACTTTACACAGCTGGAGGGACCGAGACCCCGAGAGGTGCCCCGTGAGAGAGACCACAGCAGAATCTAGACTCGAGCCAGGGTGTGGTAGCCAAAGGTTGGGGCGCTTCCAAAGCGGTGCTAGCCAGTAGAAATACAATGGGAATCAGCACTAGCTGGTGTGGCTCAGTGGACTGAGCGAACCAAAGGGCTGCCAGTTCGATTCCCAGTCAGGGCACACGCCTGGGTTACAGACCAGGTTCCCAGCAGGGGGCACGGGAAAGGCAACTGATGGATTGATGTTTCTCTCCCTCTCTTCCTCCTTTCCCCTCTGTCTAAAAATATCAATAAATAAATACATAAATAAATAGAAATATGATGTGAATCACATGGGCCATTTTAAATTTTCTAGTAGCCACGTTTAAAAAAAAAAAGAAAAGAAACAAGTGAAATTAATTTAAATAATAGATTTATTTAACCCTATAGATCTAAAATACTGTGTCAGCAGGTAATTGGTATAAAGAATAATTAATGAGATGTTTTCCATTCTTTTATGCTAAGCATTTGAAATCCAGGGCATGTTCTGAACTGGCAGCGTTTCTCAACGCCGCTGGACACACTTTAAGTACCAGAGTGGCCCCACCTCGGGCAGGGGCTCCAGGGCCACAAAGAGCTGACTCTGGCGCCCCTGTGTGGCCATCGCAGGAAAACCTCTGAGAGAACGGAACCAGCCCCAGCTGGTCCATGTGCCCTCCTCGTTAGAACCACTGAACTCGAGGCATTGGACAGACAGGGAGACTGGGGCCGGCAGAGGGTGGGAACACACCCCACGGACCCAGAGCTACACAAAATCACGGGTATCTGGTGCCCAGTCCAGAGCGCTCCCTACTCCCCCACCGGGCCCCTGCTCGCGGGTCCCGCAGCAGAGCGCCGTGGCTGACCCAGCTCGAGGCTGCGCAGTAGCTAACCAAGTGAATGGTGAGGGACAGGTGTCCCAGGCAGAGGGCACCCTGCGTGCAAAGGCCTGGCAGGAGGGAGAGCACTGCCCGTGCGTGGCACTGACCGCAGACAGATGGGGGTGGGGGGACCCCCATAGTGAGGGGCTGGCGCTGAAAGCTGAGGCCGGAGGGCCGAGGGGCCACACCACGGAGAGTCGTGTTAAGGATCTCATCCTCAAGACCCTGCTTCTGGCCGTGACCTGCGTGGCTCAGTGGGTTGAGCGTCTTCCCGCAAAGTGTAAGGTCACCGGTTTGATTCCCAGTCAGGGCACATGCCGGGGTTATTACGGGTTCAGTCCCTGGCCAGGGTGCACATGAGAGGCAACCAATCAATGTTTCTCTCCCTCACTTTGTCCCTCCCCATTCCTCTCTCTAAAAATAAATAAATAAAATCGTAAAAAAAAAAGAGAGAGAGAAAAAAAGGACTCTGCTCTGGGAAGGTGGAGTGGATGCACTCACCAGGCACGGCGAAGACCCTGAAACATGGAAAGGAAGAGGCAGCGAGCCGAGGGGTCTTGGGGCCCGAGAATAACACAGAGGTGAGTCCCCTGGGTGCTCTCTGTGCTTTGCATAGCCCAGACGGTGAGCCCAGTGAGCCAGCCACCCAGAAATGCCACAGTTATGCCAGTTTAGAAAAAGCCCCTAAAAAAACCTGTTCTCTTTCATCAAAGGATCACATCCTTATCCTTAGAGTAAAGGAAGATACTAAATGTTTTAGGCAGGTTTGTGTACGAGAAAGAGACGCACACACAAACACAATCTATTGGTTTTGCCCAGGAGGTTCTGGCTATCTGCCATGGAGGAGACGCTGGGGGTGGGGGCAGGAGAGAGAACAGGGGATGGGCTGGCTGGCAGGGAAGGGGGGAGGGGAGGAGGATGTAGGAGGGAGGGGAGGGAGGGGACTTTGGAAAAGGACCAGGTCACAGGCACCATCCTCCCCAATGGATGTGGCTCCCTCTGATGCCCCCCTGCCCCCTCCCCGTGTGCACTGCATGGCTGCGGCACCTCTCCTGGGCTGTGGTCCAAAGCCCACCCACACCCTATGCCACCCTTCTGAAAGGTCTCGATGCCACCAACATGGGACCTGTGGCCCTTCTCTCCCCTCTGGCCACCGGCCCTCCCTGTACTGTCGGAAAATTCGAGGCCCAGAGAACATAAGGAACTCACCTGAGGTCACACAGCAAGTTGGAAAAGAAAGCCGAGTTCTCGGCCTTGAGCCTGGTGCCCAATCTCTTGCTGGTCTGACTCCCAAGGCCTCAGTTGTGAAACAGGGAAACCAGCCCTAAGCTCCCAGGAATCTCCCGGGACAGATACATGAGCTTTCTTTCCTGTTTATCGGGCAACCAAGAACTTTTCCCCAGAGAATCAAACCGCCCCAGCACCTCTTCTAGCCAGCCAGGCCTGGGTCTTGGGCCGCCAGGGTCTCTCTGAGGCCAGGACACAGGTGAGGGCACGGGGCCGAGGGGGGTGTGGTACACCAAGGCCCCACTGAGAAAGGAGAGGCGATCTGTCCCACGGAAGGAGGACACGGGAGGCGGAATTCACCTGGGCGTGGGTGGGGAGGGCGCAGCCCTGGGCATCGGGGCACTTACCTGGGGACTTGACGGCCATCCCCGCGGGGCAAGTGGAGTGGGGGGAGCAGCGGGCACACGAGTGGGCGGCCGTGGTGCGGCAGAACAGGCCGGGCTGGCACTCGCAGACGCGGGGCGAGCGCTCCGAGCACGGCCTCCTCTCCACGAGGTCATCTGAGGGACACAGAGAAGGGTCACCGAGGACAGAGGGCGGTCCGAGGACCTCCCCAGGGACAGTCTGGTACATGAGGGGGTGCTGCCGCGGCCTTTCACTGGGCAGGGCAGCCAGCACACTCCGGCCTTTCCAGAGGGTTCCCGAGACGAGGGCAAGACGGCAGGCAGGGCCCACGAGGCAGCCCCCATCTCCCAGCCCACGTCCCTGCAGATCACTAAACTGGTATTGAAAATAAACTCACACCCCCATTTTTAAACGGGCAAAAAAGACACGGAGGGTCATTGAACCCATATTTCTAAGTGAAAGAAGCCGACCTGAAGAGTTGTGCATACTCTGGTTCCAGCCCCACGACACTCTGGGAAAGACCAGACCATGGAGGCTGTGAAAAGATCAGTGGCTGCCAGGGTCCGGCGGCCAAGGGCGGGAAAGAACGCGCAGAGCACAGGGGACTGCTGGGGCGCGGGGACGCTCCTGGGCGACGCTGCCGCGGGGGAGTCTCGACGTGAAACACGCGCCCCAAACCAGAGAACTGCGGTCGCAGAGGGAGCCGTCACGTCACCTGTGCACGTTGGTGAACCGGGCACCAGCACCGGCTCCCCCGCTGTAACAACGCAGCTCACTAACGTGGGCTGTTCACACCGGGAGAAGCGGTGGGGCGTGGTGGAGGGAGGGGGCGCCTGGGAACGCTCGGTACTTTCTGCTCTATCTTTCTAAAAATCAAAAACTGTTCTTTAAAAAGGTCTGCTAAGGTGGTTGGGGTTTTTGTTTTGTTTTGTTTTGTTTTGTTTTTTAACAAGCCAAGGATCTGAGGAAATTCTTCTCCAGAGAAGATATACACATGGCCAGTACACACAGGAAAAGATGCTCAGCGTCATTGGTCGTCACGGAAACGCAAACCCAAACCGCAGTGAGACGCCACCTCACGTCCTCCAGGATAGCAAGAAGCAAAAAGACAGGCGGCCGCGAGCGGAGGCGAGGACGTGGAGAAACGGGAACGCGCATGCAACGCCGGTGGGAACACGGATTCCACTGCGCCGCGGAGACCAGCCTGGCAGCCCCGCAAGGAGCTACACGCAGATTTTACTGCAAGATGCAGCAATTCCCCTCTTTCGTATCTGCCCCAGAGCACTGAACACGTGTGTCCACACAAACGCTCACACGAGAATGACCACAGCGGCTCTCTTTACGACAGCCAGAAAGTAGGGATAACCGCGATGCCCATCGCACTGTGAACCGGTGCGGTGTATCCATGCGATGCAGTTGTATCAAGACACTGAGAGCAACGAAGCACTGACACCTGTTACAACGTGGATGAGCCTTGGAATCGCTGCACAGAGCAAAGGAAGCCAGGCACGGCAAACCACGTACTGCGTGGCTCCACGCCCACGGAATGTCCCAAGTAGACAGGTTCGTAGAGAGAGAAGTGGGCGGGGCGGGACGGGAGGTGGAAAGGATTGGGAGGTAAGGGGCTTCTGCGGGAGGGAGAGATGTCCTGGAATTAGGTAGCGGTGGTGGTTGCGCACAGTGAGTGCAGTATAATAAAATCACTGCATTGCACATTCTAAAACGGTGAATTTTACAAATTAAATGTGTCACAATATTTCAATTATGTTAACAATGAGGTGCTAAGTATTAGGAAGTCTGCCCATGAGGTCGAGGTATGCAAACTCATTTTATCGTGACTGAAAGGTAACTAAATGTTGTCACACAACGCGGCATCAACAACCATGCATCTGCTAACTGTCAACTAACGTCACTGATTATTATTCATCTTATAATAATCATGTGCTAAACCTATGGGGCAGAAAAGGCACACATGAAGATCTTGTACTTCTTCCCATCAATAATTTCTGGTAGTCGTTAACTACAGAGAATACAAGCATGCCACACTAGTAATTGACTTAGTTCTTGTACATGCTTCACGGTCCAACCGTCTTTCGAAATCTCATGGTCTGTTTGGTTTTATGGTGATCTCAGAATTTGCTGAATTAAGCAGTAAGCATTTAAAAATACCAAACAGAATTATTAAGTACATTATGAAAAAATTTAAATGATGCATTTTGTCTCAAATAGAAAAAAAGCCCCCCTGTAAAAGTGAAGGAATGCAAGCAGCCCTCGACAACCAGCAGAGGGATAACCAGAGTCCACAGAGTTGACCTTGAAATACACAGGGGTGGGCAAAAGGAGGCGTGCAGTTGTTCACATGGAAAATGATACAATAACCCATCAATGTGTCCTGCATTCTCACAGCTGGTAACCCTACTCCCGCCCCATGTGTATGCAGAGTCAAATCCACGGCAGCGTCCCTGGAGGGGAGGCAGAACACAAGCCGCGGACAGAAAAGAAGTCCCAGATCCCAGGGACAACTGTTTCCGAGCAATTAACGTCAAAGCCTGTTCTGGTTACGTTCCTTGATCCTCAAGGATAAAGAAAGAATTATCCTTGCGGTCACCCACAAAGAGCAAAACGCAAGGGTGACGGCAGACCCCTCCGCAGGGACATTAATCACAACAGGAAGCCGACGCCTGCAGAGTTCTGGAGAAAACAGGCCCCAGGAAAACACTCTGCCTCCCAAGTTGTCAGCCACGTATCACACAGGCAACGAACGTTCTCGGGCCTGAAGGAAGCCGAGGAAGGGGCAAGCCGAGTCCTTCCGGGAAAATCCACATGCCCACAAAACCGAGCAGAAAACCCAAAGGGAAAACTCAGGGACGGAGAAGCACAGGAACTGCGCTCCCGGTGCGCAAGGACCATGCTTGGAGAGTGAGGCGCTGCGCCACGCCCAGGGGCTTGGGGTCAGAGACAAGGGCAGGAGCACCACGGGCGGAGCCGAGGTAAAGACAGGGAAGCAACGAAAGCCAGGAAGAGGCCGGGAGGTCGGCAAGCTAATTCCTTCATTTCTCATTACAAAGAGTCAAGGGGAATAGGAATTTACCACAAGAAACAGTCGTTTCTTAACTGATTCCTAAGCACTTAGTGATTTTCATAACCTCTTTTTTCTTAATGTTAGGGGGTTTTGTTAGGAACTGCTTTCTCTTGTGATCGTTTAGTTTCTTCCCTTCAGCTTCTTCTTCCTCTGATACATCTGAATGAAACGAAATATAAGCATTTTAATGCCACAGATAGTATGATCCTATCCTCCTAAAAAATGCCTTCTTTGAGCCCTGGCTGGCATAGCTCAGTGGATTGAATGCGGGCTGTGAACCAAAGCATCGCAGGTTCGATTCCCAGTCAGGGCATATGCCTGGGTTGCAGGCCACGGCCCCCAGCAACTGCACATTGATGTTTCTCTCTCTTTCTTTCTCTCCCTCCCTTCCCTCTCTAAAAATAAATAAATAAAATCTTAAAAAAAAAAAAAGCCTTCTTTGCCCTGGCTGGTGTGGCTCAGTGACTGAGCGCCAACCTGCTGAACTGAAAGGCTGCAGGTTCCATTCCCAGTCAGGGTGCATGCCTGGGTTGCGGGCCAGATCCCCAAATGGGAGTGAGAGGCCGCTGATTCTCCCTCCCTCCCTCCGTCTCTATGTTTCTCTCCCTCTTTCTCCCTCCCTTCTCCTCTCTCTAAAAATAAATATATTTTTTTAAAAATTCCTTCTTTCTCTGTGTGTGTCATCTGTCTACTGACCCACCCACTCTCTCTGCAGAGGGGTACAGAGAAGCGCCCAGGACCCAGGGGTGGGGGAGGGGCAGAACCCGCTTCCCTCCTTGCACTGCTCTATTGGTTGACTGTTTAGTAGTGAACACATGTAACATTCACTGGATAAAATGCAGTCACTCATTTGAAAACATCAAAGCTAGACCGGAGAAATGCTAACAGAAACACAGAATAGCAATACAAAAACAGGATGAAGACAAACACATTACAAGGAACAAAGAGGCATCTTTCATGTTGATTTCAGGTTCGGCTCACCAAGGAAACATAATTCAATGGTCACTCTACCTAACAACACAGCTTTGACGTATTTGAAGCTAAAATAGACAGAACGCCATGAAAATCGGGCGAAAACCAAGCATATGGGCAGACAGATGTGAACACGCCTACCTCCGAAATCGGCCTTTGTGGAGGTGACAAAACTGAGTGAGCATGCATATTATTTAAATAACACAATTAAAAAACATGGCCGAATAGACATATACAGAATTTTGTGTGGAGCAAACAGAATATACATTTTTTTTTCAAATACACCAAACATGCTAAGAAATAGGAATGTTCGTTAGGTTAAGAAACCTCAACTGATTTCCCCACTCCACCCCCCCCCCCAAAAAAATCCACACAGAGGCAAAACAAACACCAGCTGGCACACAGACCACACTCACTGACCGTCAGAAGACACTCACAACACAAGCATCCGATGTCTGAGCTCCCCAGGAAGTGCCGCGGTCCCAGGAAGGAACACAGCTCGGGGTGTCAGACCATCGGTTCAAACTCCAGTCGGGGCTCTCACCAGAGTTTTGTAACTTTGGAAAGGCCCTTAGCCTCCCTAAGCCTCAGTTCCCTCATTGCGAAGCAGGGATAAGACAAGACTCTTCCCCCGTGGGTTTTGCAAAAATTAAACTCAAGAACTGTGAGTGCCTGCCTTGAGGAAGCCTGTTAACTAGGTCTCTCCAAAAAGCGGGGATGCAAAAGATCATGGCTGATATCAATGGACAAATCCAGGGCAGTAAACTGAGGCACGGAAGGGGGGGCAACTCAGAGTGTAGCCACCACATCTTGATGCACTCCCCCCACCCACTTTCTAGATTCTCTGCCTGTCCCCCACGCACTCTTACCGTGACAGCTCACGCAGGCGGTGCAGTGGCCGTCGCTGTCCAAGTAGTGGTCCTGCGGACACTGCTTCTTGCAGTCAGATGACGCCTGCGGACACTGCTTCTGTGGGGACAGCCCTGGGAAAGGAAGCAGAGACGCTGCAGGCCAGGCCACCTTGGCAAACTCCGAGGGGCCACCACCTCCACTTCTCATCCCTGAAGCCCTTCCCAGCAACACCCCTGAACCCCAAACACGTCGTCGGTGCAACCCTCGTGTTATAGGCGGAGGCACTGATGCCCGAGGTGGTCTGGCAGGCAGCGGAAGCAGCGTGGCGTGGGGAGAAGAGCTGGGCTGGGGTTCCAGGGCTGCCGCAGGCCAACTGGGC
The DNA here is from genome assembly GCF_004126475.2 of Phyllostomus discolor. Taxonomy (NCBI): domain Eukaryota; kingdom Metazoa; phylum Chordata; class Mammalia; order Chiroptera; family Phyllostomidae; genus Phyllostomus; species Phyllostomus discolor. Next base: position 7,117,578 of record NC_040907.2, on the reverse strand, counting down.
AGCCTTGGGCAAGTGACCAAGACCTCGTGGGCACTAGTAAGTTGACAAAAGGATGCGCGGCCCAGGGCTGTCGGAAGGAGGAAAGGGGTTGTGAAGACAGCAGTCCTAGGCACACGGCAAGCGCTGCTCATTCCTGGGGTCGTGCTGGGCGGTAAGAACTGGGGAGCCCTGGGCCCTAGACTTTGAGGGGCCTAGTCCAATTTGACGGAGAGGATCGCAGACCACCCGGCTGCTCCTGAATCCGACCACACAGGATTGGGGCGGGGAGAGGCACGATGCTGAGACCAAATTCCTGGGGCAAACAGGTAGGAGGCGCCCTGCTAGTCCACAGGGCGTTCACGTGCTCTAGCGCGGCTCTGCGTCCGCCTCGCACTAGCGGCTTCCCAACCAGCACGTGACCCAGGCAGGCCAATCAGAGTACTTCTTCCTTTAGGGTGGGCACATGACCCCCACAGGCCAATCAGAGTACTTCAACGCTCTGATCCAGGAAGCGGGGCTGATTGGGTTATGGGGACCGTGATCCACGCTAGCTAATGAACCCCATCACTGAGAGTTTTGCAAAAACTGCCAGGAAGAGCCTCTCTCGACTGTCGGATCCCCCATTGAAAGGGCAGTTTGGGCCCAGAGCTGCCCTGTCTCGGCCGCTGCAGTGTGGGCAGGGTCTCCCTGGGAAGGAGGTGACTCAGAGGCCGGTCAAGGATACAGACGCAGGGCAATGGGCTCCTGATGAGATCGTTCAAACCCGAATTTATGGCGCCATGGATTTTTCCCTTATTGAGTCAATTATGTCTCGTGTGTCTTGTTTGGGTCTGAGTGAGTTAGGGTTCTGCTAGTGACAACCGAAAGACTGTAGACCAGACGTTTTCAACATTTCTGTGCCCGCCCCGAGGCATTCTGGGGAAGCCTGTGGACGCTGCTGAGAATGAGGTTTTTGAATGCAAAAAAATAAAGTAAAATTCAAGGCTCGGAGTAACTTATTTGGCAGGGGATCTTCCCCACTCAACTCCCATTCCCGGAGCACCACCTGGGCGGCGCCCGCACTGATTCTGAGATTGAGGAAGATGAGGACCCTGCTCCCACGGAGCTTGCACTCTAGCCTGGATTACAGAGGACCCCATAGAGGAAGGAATTAGTAAGCTGGTTTCCAATGTGGATACAACTCTGAAGAAAAGAAAGGAGCTGCGGGGAGTGGAGAGTAAGCCCTGCAGAGCGTGGTCCAGTGGCCTCGGCCCCCCCGCCGGAGGCTGGAGGGTGGAGCCTTCCGGGCAGAGGGCACCGTCAGTGCAGAGGCCTGGGGAGGAGCAGGCTTGGCTTGTGCAGAGACTAGAAAGGCCACAGACGCTGGAGCAGAGGGAGCAAAAGAGTTAGGAGTGTTTGCTCATTTCTCTTTTCTCCCTTTCCCATTTTCCACAGAGATCTTCACCCCTGAGCATGACTTGCATCATCAGGAGCAAAAACGGTACAAAGGGGCTCCCGAGTGGCGGCGCGCTTATCCAAGCGGCGACCTTTCACTCTGTAGGGCGATGTCCAACCAACTGAGCGGCACCAGTCAGGGCTCCCTGTGGCTCAGCTTCGAGGTGGCTAGGCAACCCAGCCCCAGCAGCTCTGGCCCCAGAAACTCCTGAGTCTGGGCCACCCACTCCCACACTGTCCCCTCCCCGCTTCAGCCCTGTGCTTCCACCACTTGGAGCCACACCCAGTTCTTGAGTGGCCCATCCTTGATAACTCCAGGTCTTAGCATCTTCTATGTCCTCTGACCAAAGCACACCGCCTTCCCCACCTTGGCCTGGCACCATCCTGCTCACCCTGAGGTCTCCTTGAGATGCCAACTCCTCAAGGAAGCCCCCCTGTGCACTCCAGCCAGCTCAGGTCCCCCTGGGCATGTGTTCCCACGGTCCCCAGCAGCACTGCCCTTGGGTCTGACAGCCCATTGCAACAGACGGATTTGGGAAGGGCTTCCCAGCCCACGGGCTGTGGTTCCTGGGGAATGGCACCCATCCCAGCCCTCCCCCCCAGCAGCGGTCCAGGGCAGTCCTGGCTTCGGGGAACCAGAGCAGAGGTAAACATCTGGACTTATCTGGGCCACCAGATGCTTTCTCCTTGGCTTTGGAATTGGGGCTGAAAGATGTTTGTCTGATGATTCTCCTGCTTCCCTGAAGAACTGCAGATATGGAGGGGAAGTGCGGGCCGGCCAAACTTGGCCAAGGGCAGACAGGGCAGGAGGGCCTCCTCCTCCTCTGTCCTGCTCACAGCCCTTGGAGACACCCTGGGCTCCGGACACTGGGTGGGATGCACTCACCTGGCCCCAAACAAACCACGCTGTCCACTGAACATCTGGCCTGGCTTCACAGGGTCCCCCCACACCTGGGTGGGCCTCGCACCTCTGCAGGGAGGCTCCACCCTGTGGACAGTGAGTCTGGGCACGAGCTCGGAGGGTGGTCCGAGAAGCAGGGCACAGAACAGTGAGGGGCTTGGGTCCCCCTCTGGGACACTCTGCTGCCTCTTGAACGCAGCGCCTCGGTGGTCAGCACCAGATAGGACCGAGGAGCCATGGCTCCGAGTTAGATGGCCACGTTTGAGCCACATCCTAGCATGTGACTATGGACAAATCCCTGAACCTCACCATGTCCTAGTTCCCTTTCTGGGTTTCCTATCGGGTTCAGGGAGCTACTGTGTAGGTAAAGGGTTCAGCACCGTGGCTGGCACAGAGCATGCTCATCAGTGTAAATCATTGCCATTGCCAGTGGGAAGCAGTGAGCAAGCTCCCCATCACTGAGGGTGTGTAAGCAGAGGATCAGCTGCCGAGGATGTTCAGATGGGCATTGGAGGCCTGGGGCAGAGGAGGACTTCGATGACACCTGCGCGTCTCAGTTTCAAAGGTCTCCCTGTTTCCTTCCTTCACCAACCCCCGCCCCCGCACAAACCCTGCCGCACAGCTGAGCGCTGATTGCAGAGGGCGGGCAAAATGTCAGAAATTTCCCCAAGAGACCGAGGAAGGGGTTTTTGCGGGTTTTTGGTTTTTCCTCCCTTGCCTGCCCGGAAGCACAGGGTCAATAAAACTCCACCAAAATGCCCCGCCCACAAGAAGTACTCAGCCACTGCCAGGCACTAGGCCCCCAAGAAGCAGCGTGGCAGACGGGGGGAGCCCCTCTTCCTGAGCCACAGTGTCTACGTGGAGGGAGCCTGGGCCCGGGGTGTGACCCCCTCTGTCCAGGCCCCACCAGGGTGGGGTCAGGGGGCTGCAGGGCGTGGGAGGGATCTGAGGAGACGGCAGGAGGGCCAGCCAGGCGGCCGAGTTAGCGAGTGGGTGACAGTGTGGGTGGGTGGGCAGGCAGGTACATGGGTGGCTGGCTGGCAGGCACCGAGGCCCCTAAACAAAAATATACAGGGACCCACTCGATATATACTTCAAGGCCAACACCAACCCGCAAAACAAACGCCAGAAAGGCTAATACAGTTCTACTCTTTCTCCTACGATGACTCCTCCAAACAACTTTGGAAACAGAAAATACCAAACTCCCAGGGTCCTTTGTTGGCCTGAGCACAGGCTCTGTCGGCCCTCGTGGTGTAAGAGCAGCTTGACCGGAACTCCTGCCCAGCAACGGCCATGCACCCTGAATGTGCATGGTGGTCCGTCACCGCCCTGCAGACAGCAAAGCCGAGGCCAAGGGGACGGGCGCCCAGGCAGTCGGGGGTGTAGACAGCCCAGACTCTGGGGCCACGGGGCCCTGGGCTCCAGCCCTAGCCAGTTCTGCCATTTCCCAGCTCGTGACCTTGGGCAACTTACTTAACCTTGCAGCACCCCGAAAGCCTCATCTGCAAAATGGGAATAACAAAGGACAAGCGTGAGCACCTGCCGAGACGATGCGGTTCCTGGGAAGGTCTCAGGTTACAGTACCTACAGTGCCTGTTCCATAAGGGGCGGCTATTGATTTAAAACAACTCGCAGCGGGGTGGTCTTCAGAACCTTTAGTCAACACGACAGTGGTGATGCTGGCTCCCCGACCCCCCCCCTTTGCCCCAGCCCCAGCACCCCCACTCACCCACAGGGCAGCGGAAACAGCACCTCCTGGCAGCCACATCATAGTAGAGGTTGAGGTTTCCAGCACAGGCGTCCGTGGGGACTTGACCCTGGAAGGTAGGACAAACTGGTGAGGCCCAATGGGCCCCAGGCACCCACCCTCCCTCCAGCCCCCCCAGGTCCCAGGAAGCCGGGTCTCAAGCTCAGGCCTGAGCCCAAGCCTCACGGCCCAGAAGAGAAATCAGAATGGAAACGTGCACAGAATGGAAACCTGATTTCACGTCTCCTTGAACTGGCTCCGGCCCTCCACAACCCAGGCCAAACACCTGGGAGGCTCCCTGGCTCTCTCCTTCGCTCATGCTCACATCCAGCCCATCAGAGAAGTCCTCCCAGCCCCCCGGCCCACTTTCCTGCCTGGTGCCAGCCCCACCCCTGCTCCCCTGGATTAATTCAGTTGCCTCCCACCTGCCCTCTGACACAGGTCCACACGAGAATTCCTGCTAGACATGTGTGTTAGATTCCATGTTGGTACATGGTGCGAAGTAGGGCCAAGACTCACTTTGTGCAGGAATATGTGTTTTTCACACGCATGTTTCCAGGGCTCTTTGAAAACTAAGACCCTTTGCAGGACGGGGTTTGACAGAGGAACGTCTCAGCTGAGACCCTCCAGAAGGAGGTTGGTCCTTCCTGGTAGAACCGAAGGGGGGCACGCAGCAGGTTTCTGGGCAGGCCCATAACAAGAGCTCCAGGGAGGGAGAGTGGGGGGATGGGAGGAGGGGGACAGGAGGGAGCTGCCCAATCCCCCACAACCTATAGCCACCCAGGTGGTGTCTGACAGGCAGGCGGTGGCTACTTACGGGTTGCATGGAGTAAGGCTTTCTTAGTTTGAGGGAGAGAGCAGAACCATTTACCATCCCCCCAACACACCCCACCCCGGTGGCAGCCTGTCTGGTCTAAGGGGCTTCTCTCCACTGGAGGGAACAGGGGAAATTAACACGCTTTTCTGTAATGGACAGAGAGCCCCAAGGAGGCCTGCATGGCCGGGAGGGGGTGGATGCACGGCGTGTGCACTCTTTCTGTGCACACCCGCAACGTCACTGTATAAATCTGAAATAGTAGATACAACCTGACATTTGCACACCACCGGTCACGTGGCACTGTCCTCGCCCACACACACCCAGCCTCCTCCCTCCAGCAGGAGCTCGTTCTTCCGAAGCACACTGGGGGCCTCTGGGGGCCTCTCCAGGAGCGGCGCCCCGCCCGGCAGCCCCGTCCTCCCTGGCCCGAAGCACCTCGCTAAGCAAGCCTGGAAGGCTATGGGTTGGGGGAACCAGGGGTATGAGGGTTCAGCCTTGCTGGGCCTGCTGAGTGTGGGGAAATTTCTGGGCCGCTGGCCTGGGTTTTCCCCCGCTGGCCCGCCTGCTCATCTCCTTGAGTGTGATGGACTCCCCGGGGCCCAGGGGACACACGAGGGGAGGCTGGCTGCCTGCCCTTCTCCTCCTGCCGCCACGCCCTGGGTCAGCGGAGGGGTGGGGGGTGCAGAGGAGAGCAGAGAACCCACGGCACTATGCACCACCCCTCCCCTCTGCACCAGTCACACACCTCCTCTTCTGTGCCACCCCCAGGCCCGTGGGGCCAGATCCCCAGCCCACGTCACAGGTGAGAGAGCTGCAGCACAGAGAGGTGCAGACGCCTGCTCAAGGTCACACAGCAGCTACGTGCAGAGAGGACATTGGAGCCTCGCTGTATCTCCAGTTCTCTCCCCGTCTCTGGGTCCCATATTTAAAATAACGTTCTGAGAAGGACAAACTCTATTTGTGGTCTTTCTACCAAAACGCCATAATCTGAACCGAATCATAAAGAAACATCAGATAAAGCCCCCCCGGGGGCCTTTCTACAAAACAACTGGCCTGGGCTCTTTAAAAATGCCAGTGCGTGAAAGATGAAGAAGAGCTTTGGAATGTTCTAGAATAAAGGGGACTGAAGAGACAGGAGGCCTGAATGTGAGGTGTGACTGGACCCCGGACGGAGATGAAAGGCGGGTACTGCTGTAAAGGAGAATACTGAGATGCTGATGAAATCGGAATGTGGGCTTTAGATCTGATTATGTTCTACTGATGTTGAACGCCTGAAGCTGATAACTCGATGTCAGAGATGCCCTCGTTGGAGAAGAATCACGCTGAAGTGTTTAGAGGTGAAGGATCAAAATGCCTGCAACTAACTTGGAAATGGATCGGTAAAACAAAACAGAAGTAATACTAATGTGTGCATACAAAACGAGAGAGAAATAAAGCCAATTGTACAAAACCGCCCAGCACCTGCAACAGGAGACCGCAGCTCGACAGTCCGTGTACGTGCATGGCTTGCCACCAGGGGGCGCCGTCTTCCTGCTGTGGGGAGGGGCTTGGGTTCTCAGCCTGAATGTCTGGCTGTAGCCCATCAGAGCCCCACCGGCGGGGGTAGTAGAGGACTGGGGGGGTCTCCGTTTCCACATGGGGCTTATGGGGGAAGGGGCTGGCCCCCTAATCTGATGGAAGTGCCAGACCCCAGCTCCCCAGAATTCCCAGAGATATAGGTGGGGTCCAGGTGGGGGTACCACTCCGCCTCACCCCCCACCAAAACCCCACCCACAGGCCAGAGGCCCCCAGGCAGCTGTGGCTGGCCTTCTCTGTCAGAGACACCGGGGAATTTTTTTTTTTTTTGCCTATGATGTCATCGGTTTACAGGCACCCAGAAAATGGGGTCAATGCAGTGTGCACGTGGTGTAGGAGACACGACAGTTGGTGTTGACCCGCAGCCCCACGAGGCCCTATTGTCACGGAAGCTAACCTTGGGGGTGGGGGTGGAAGACCAGCCCACGGTCACACTGTGTGCTGGGTCAGGATCTGAGTCCAGGGCAGCTGACTCCTGACCGCTACAGGAGTTCACCAAGCACCTAGTGTGTGCCAGAGAGCTGAACGGGCCCCGAATGCCCTCCGGGAACGTCGCTGCCGTGGGGGAGGCCACCGCACCTGCCCAGGGCATTCCTAGCCCGTAAGTAGAAAGAGGTGGCGTCAGGGGACCGCAGCTTCCTCCTTCCAGCGCTGCCTGTGGCCCCCCAAAGCTGGCCCCGCCTGATGCCCCAGGCACGGCCCTCGCCCCGCACCGTCCCCTTGGTCACTCTCTCTGCCACCTCTCCCGTTGTCCCCACTGTCCCCCACTGCCCCCCACTGCCCACTCACACGGGCCCTTCACCTCCCCAGCTCCTGGCAGAGAAGGCAGCCACAGCCTCAGCACCTACAGCAGCCCCCAGAGGTCTGACCTCCTGAAGTTCAAGGACCCCACCAACTTCCACTGGCCACAGGCCCAGACCCGGGGTGGGCCATCAAGTCCTGCTGCCCCTGGGGGAGGCGGAGGCAGCGCTGGGCTGCTCTCTGGCCACGGCCTGGGAGGGAAGGGGGATCCAAATGGGGAGAGTGGGAGGGGGAAGCCCGAGGGCCGGAAGGGGGGCTTTTGGGTGGGGTTCCCCAGCAGGTTCAAGGCGGGACACAGCGTCCGTGGGGTTACGAGCTGTGCAGCCCAAGGCCTGCGGCCCAGCCTTCGCGGCATCTAGATAAAGAGAGAGTGGCCTGAAACCTTCCCATGTCTAGGCCTGTCTGTTTTCAGGTTGGTGTGGCGTCCCCTACAAAACCCGGTAAAAGTCACCTTCAGAAAGCCCCGCCTGGTCTCTGCTACAGAAGAGAGCTGGGCCACACACACAGGAGCTGAGAGTCTAGAGCTGGGGGAGAGGGGTGGGGTGGGGGTGGTGGGGGTGGAAGAGTATGACCAAATACAAAATACACGAAGGGGCCAGAGCTGGGCGGAGCTGGGAGGTACGCCCCAGCCCCACTCTGGGGGAACCCCTGCCTCTATTACTCAGGCTGAGGTACCTGGGCCAGCAGCCCGGGTAGCCCCAGGGAACTTGTTCAGAGTGCAGAGTCCTGGTCCCCACCCTACTAAACACCCCATTTTATAGGTGGGAAACTAAGCACCGAGAGGTTAAGAAGCTTGCCTGAGCCCCGCGGCCGAGCAGCGTGAGAGCCGGGATTCAGCCCAGGCCGTCCCACTCGGGCTCTTACCCTCGGGGCTCGGCATCACCGGTCCTGTCTAGCCTCCGGGTCCACCTTCCAGTCCACCGCTCTCCCGCACCCTCCGCCCGCTGGGCTTGGCCGCAGCCGTGCACGGGTCTCCTCACACCCACCCTGTCCCCACAGACCACTCCCAGCACAGACGCCAGAAGGTTCTTTTCCAAACACAGATCTGGGCTCCTCCCCAAGACACTCAGATGGCCTCAACTCAACTATGAACAAAGCCCAAAGTCCCAACAATGGTCTGAGAGACTCTGCCCCCCCTGACCTTGGCCCGTCTGGCCCAGGCATCCTCTGGCACCCTCTCCCATCAGCCTACCTCCCAATGTCACTCACACCCACACCCTCCCTCCAGCAGCCCTGCACATGCCGGTCCTCTGACCACCCCAGGCAGGCCCCTCCCCCATGCAGAACACCCCAACTCCTCCTTCAGCCCTCACTTGTGCATGCCACTTCCTCGGGGGCCCCCCCTACCTGATCACCCCTGGCCAGGTCAGGTCTCGGCAGGTGAAAACCAAAATGTGGGCAGGGCTGGGTGCTCGCTGGAGCCTCAGGGGAAGATCCATTTCCTCCTGGTTTAGACCAAGGTGCTGCCTCTTTGCTGCCAACTAAAGTCATTTCCAGCTTCTCCAGGCTGCCATGGTGCCCGGCTCTCCCATTGCTTGGCTCACGGCCCCCTCGATCCGCCTGCAAAGCCCGCCGCAGTGGGCCGAGTCCTGCCGTACCTCTGTCTTCCTCCGTGTCACCTCTCCCTAACACAGCCGGGAAAGGCTCTCCACTTGCAAGGACTCCTGTGAGGACAGCGGGTCCACTCGGGTAATCCAGTCTCACTTACCACCTCCAAGTCCATCCCCTAAATCCCACCTGCAAAGCCCCCTTTGTCACGCAAGGTGACATATCCACAGCTTCCAGGGATTAGGACATGAACATTCTAAGGGGCCGTTATTCTGAGGTCCACAGCCTGGCATGTTAAGTGACCACGAGGCTGGGCTTTGACGTCTCCTAGTCTGGGGGTGGGGGGGGCTCTGCACCCCGCTCTCTACCCTGAGGGCTCACCTGAGCTCCAGGCCAAGAGATCACTGAAATTGAAGTCACCCCCCTCCCTGATCGGAAACACACCCACAGGCTCACAGTCTGTCCCTGCCCACGTGCAGGCTGTCACACCTACACGCAGGAGCTACAGGCAGAGCTCCCCCCCCCCCCCCCCCCCCCCCGCCGGGTCCTACCTCTGACCTCCAGAGAGCTGGGGAAGGGGCGGGGCTCTGCACGGCCCCATGTGGCCCAGCGTCCAGGGACTGGAGAGAAAACCCAAAGACAGTGGACACAGAAACAGCCACAGCGAAGGGCCCCGGGAGCCCCCGGCCGGAGGGAGCCCCGGGAGCAGGCGAGCACCTTCTCCGGGACGGAGTTCCCAGGAACACAGGGGCCATCCTCACGGGGCACCCCCCCCCCGGCGGGAGGACAGAAGGGGGTGAGAAGGGGCCTGTGGTGTGCAGAATGGTGCCTGTCCCAAGAGGCCCACGTCCTCCTCCCCGGAACCTGTGACTGTGTCCCCCGAGGTGCCAAAGGGGAATTAAGGTTGCAGATGAAGTTAAGGGTGCTAATCAGCGGCCTTGAGACAGGTAAGTGATCCTGGATTACCCAGGTCCTTAAAAATGCCATCACAAGGATCCTTAACAATGCAAGAGAGAGACAGAAGCGTCTGTTGGACAGTCGGAGAGAGACACGTGGCACCAACAAGAGAGGGGTCAGAAGGAGGCCGTGCAGCTGGCGTGAAGGCGGAGGTAGGGGCCACGGGCCAGGCTGCAGGTGGCTTCCAGCAGCTGGAAAGGGCAGGGATTGGGCTCCCCTGAGGCCTCCAGAGAGGAGGGCAGCCTGCCCGGGCCTTCACTCCGGCCCAGAGACAACCATCTGAACTTAGGAACCGAAAGAGACCCGTCTATGTTGTGTGAAGCCACTGAGTTCACGGTAGCGACAGCCACAATAGAAAACAGCGCCGCACTGAGAAGACAAGGAGTGAACCCAAGTCCCTTCCCACACACATTCCTCAGAGCACCCAGCTGCCGGGCAAGGTGCTCGGGAACACACAGAGGCCAATTCGGGGCACTTTCTAGACAGTTCCACGTAACGAAGTCGGCTCCCCGAACAGGCATGTGGGAGACGCTAAGCAGAATCCGTAGGATGAATGAATGAAAGAGAACCTCAAAGATGAGGTCAGAAAAATACGTGAGTCACTAACTTATCTGCAAAGCTGCAAAGCTGCAAAGCAGATAAGTGGAGAAAAGGAACTAACTTGGGGGATTCGTGAGGGCTTCCTGGAGGAGGAGCACTTCCGTTTATTCCGGAAGGGTGGGGGAGATCCTGATAGGAGGAAATGCAGGGAGGGCATCCCAGGCAGAAGTCACCGTGGATGGGGAGGTGCAGAGGCGGGAGAGACCAGGGCTGTGGCGGAACACGCAGGGGCCTGGCGTGCCAGCCGGGGGCCGGGGAGGGGGGTGCGGGGGGAGCTGAAAGAGGACCATCCCAGACTCGGGGCCAGGCAGTCCACCCATGGCTGTCATCTCCCACAAGGCGTTCCAGCGAAGGCTACTTCTGCAGGACGTCAACAAGTGACCAGCAAAACAAAAACAAAATACAAAGCATCACTGGATTCCAGGGGAGAGGTTTTCTGGACATCTGGGGCCTCCCCGTGTCCTTGTGCGCCCTCACTTGCTCTCTGGTTCCCCAAGGAAAGGTTGGGGGCAGAGGGACAGGAGGTTTCCCACACGGACTTGGCCACAGAGCCCTTTTCTCAGGGAACTACTATTCCCTGGAAATGCCTTTGGCGCCCGCCCCTGGTTGCAGAGCAGCCAGTAGGACAGGGGATGGGTGGATGGGGAGCAGTAAATCGGCATGCCCTAGGCCTGGCCTGGCCTTGAGTCCAAAGTCTGCAACTCCTCACTCCTCACCTCCCACTGATGTCCCTCCTGCCCACAGAAACCCCCTGGGCCAGATCGTAGCCTTCCTGAAGGTTCTGGGGTTGCAGCAAGCATCTGACCCTGGGGGGCCTCTTCCCCCACCAACCCGGCTGGAGGTGAGAACGGGCCCCCGCGGGCTCCCGCAGACCTGGGGCAGCTCTCCACACAGTCCTGGCCCCACTGTCCTCTGTGTCTCTCTCCCCAGGCCGCCGCCCTGGAGGGCAAGCCCTACGCCTGGTGCACCTTCACGCTGCACTCGTAATGCCTCGCACACAGCAGGCACTTAATAACGGTTTTGTGCCCAAAGCACTTCTCGGCACTTTTCACGTATTAGCCCGTGGGACTCTTCGCACAGCCCCGCAAGGTAGCTGCCGTCACTGCCCCCGGTCTGTGGATGGGGAAACCGAGGCACAGAGAAGTGACTTAACTCGCCCAGGAGCACCGTGCGGTGTCAGAAGCAGCGTGCACACGTGGCAGGGTGGCCCAAAGCCCGGGGTGAACGAACCAAGATGCTCCACTGTCTCCTCAGAACAAGGCTTGACAGGCAGGGGGCCAGGCTCAGCAAGAAGAGCTGCGGGGGCGGGATCAGGGCCCCTACCGAGGGCCACGCCCTAACCCCTGCACCTGGTGGGCAGGAAAAGTAAGGGTGCACCTTATGCATGCGCCCCCTTACATGTACACCTGTGTACAGGTATACAGGGTAGTACCCGAAATACCTCGTATCTGTTCTTGTGTTTCGTAATTATTTGTTACATAAAATTTCTTGTAGCATAATATGTTCGCAAATAGATGCTAAAATTCCTTTCTAACACACACACAAAAACAAATATCTAAATATAAATAAATAAATCACTGAATTAAAAAATTAAAACAAGCCCTGGCTGGCATTGTAGCTCAGTGGATTGAGCATGGGCTGCGAACCAAAGTGTCGCAGGTTCGATTCCCAGTCAGGGTACATGCCTGGGTTGCAGGCCATGACCCCCAGCAACTGCACATTGATGTTTCTCTCTCTCTCTCTATCTCCTTCCCTTCCCTCTCTAAAAATAAATAAATAAAATATTTTTAAAAATTAAAAATTAAAACAAAAGGTGTTTTTCCTGAAAGTCTGGACCAAAATCTGGGTGCGCATCAAACAGGGGAGCGCCCCATACACAGCAAAATACGCTGTGTCCTCATCCCCAGCAAGGGGGGCTGTGCCGATGGGGTTCCATGTAGGATTTTGAGGTAAGATTCCCCTGGATCCCCCAGGCAGGCCCAGGGTCACCACTGGGGGGTCTTAAAGAGAGAGGCAGGAGGGGCGGAGTCAGAGAAGGGGATGGGACAGCCCAGCAGAGGTTCCTTCGGAGGCCAGGGGCCCAGGACGGCAGGCCACCTCCAAAAGCTGCCACAGCCAAGGGGACGGTCCCCCCTGGAGCCCCCCAGGGGGGGAACCTGGCCTGCCCACCAGTTTTGGACTTCCAACCCCCAGAGCTCCAAGACGGCGGATCTGAGATCTTTTGCTGCCGCCACTGGGGAAAGCGAACAGGAAATGCAAGCGGGATGCATGGATGGTCCTACCTCTGGGCTGGAGCGGATCGAGACAATGTAGCGGCCAAGAGAACGCGGCGTCCTGGGCTACATCACAGGAGGGAGGGGCTCCAGCGAGGGAGGCGGGGCGGCCCCTCGGCCCTGGCCCAGGCAGCCCCAGGAATGCCGCAGTCGCCCCTGGGACCAGGGCCCCAGATGTGGGGCCCCCACCTCTGGGTGGGGTCTTCTCGCCTCCTGCACTTGCACCCAGCCCGTCAGCAGGTCCTGTGGACTCGGCTTCCAAGTTTATTCCCGGTCCCACTTGCCCCTCCCCTGGACACGACCTCGGCCTGGCTTCCTGCTCCCCCGAGCCGCCCCGGCCCCTGCAAACGGAGGAATGCCACACTGTGTCACGTGACGTCACTGCCCTTCCAAAACCGGCCCGCCGCAGAGGTCCCTGATATCTCTTACTTCCCTGTCACCTTCCCTGTCACACCCCACGTCACCCACTCCGCTGCAGCCACACGGGCCTCCTTCCTGTCCTCCCAGCTCTGGCGCCCGGAGGCCAGGCGCTCTCCTGCTCACGTGCCACCAGCTCGGGCTCCCTCCTTCTGTTCCCGAGAGTGTCCTGCCTCCTGGAGGCCCCCCTCTTTTCCCTGCCCGGGGTGGCCACTGTCTCTGTCACACTAGCGCGTTGTAGCCACCTCCACAAGCAACATAGCACGCCTCGGTCTGCCGGCGCTAGAACGGAAGGGCTCCCCGGAAGCAGAGGCTGTCTGGGCTGGGCCTAGCTGTCCCTGAGCATCCGGAACATTCCCTGGCGCACAGTGGTGCTCGGTCAGTGTTTGTGGAATGCACGGATTGGTGAGAACACGCGCGGAGCTCGTGCCGCGTGAGGAGGACGTGCAGGAGGCCCTGGGGCATGTGCTCGGCCGGGAGACCTCAGGGGGTGCAGCGTGGGAGCCTTCACGTTGCTGGGAGGCAGTGCCAAGGAAGGTGCTTCCAGAACCAGGACCGAGGGGCAGAAGCGTGGAGGAGACAGATTTCAGTGCCTCCCAAAGACCATCTGCACGTGAGCGCTGGCCGGGGACAGCATCAGCGGCCTTCGGAGGGAGAGAGCGCCCAGTCACCGGAGGCGTGCAAGCAGAGGCGGCGTGACTACCTGGAACAGCCTGCAACAAAAGTCCCTGGGGCCGTGCCTGCCACGGGGCCGTTGTCCCTGTGAGGTTTTCTGAATGCGTGAATAAATGCACGAGTGAATGAATACACGATTACTTGGATGAATGTCCCCAGAGGCCTAGGCACGCTGAGTAAGTGGCCTGAGTGGCACGTGAAAAGTCCCTTCCCACCGCGAGGCCACTGAGAACGCCTCGTGGTTTCTGACCATAGGCAGCGAAGATTCCGGAACCAGGTCTTGCTACCCCCAGCCTGACAGCCCGCTGGGGGAGGTGGGAGGAGAGAGAGGCACCGGGTGGCCGGCCCCGCCCAGAGCTACCTCTTGGGCGTCTTGTCCGTGAGGTCTGGGGCTCGGGTCCTGCTCTGACCCCCACCAGGGACCTGAGACTGTGAGCAAGGCCCTCCCCCGCCTCTTGGCCTCGTCGGCCTTGCCTGCACGCTGCGACCAGAATTCCAGATGTGCCCCCACCTCGGGGTCGGTGCACAGGCCCCACGGAGCCGGGCCTCGCCGGCTCCAGCTCGGCGAGGCCCCGGCTCGGCTGCACTAACCGTCTCGGCTGCACTAACCGTCTGTGCACAGGGCTGCCGAGCCCCCGGGCGCTCCCAGGCCCAGACGCCAACATCCCGGGGCTCATGCTCCTTCTGACAGCGTTCCTGAGGTGAAGGGAGGGGGGTGAGGAAGGTGCATGCGGGCCTAAGGATGAATCACAACGAACTCAAGAAACAAGTCTAGGTCAGATATGAGTGGGAGCGCCAGCAGACTTACAGTAAACGCTGCCCTCCTCCCAGCACTGGCTGCTCTCAAGCTGAGTAATGGGCCCCCCCACTCCCCACCACGCTCGCCTTGCTGTTCCAGCCTCGTGGAGGGAGAGGAGGCCTGGACTCAGGCTCACCCCACTCACCCCTCCCCTTCTTCCCATCAGGGGTCCCCTCTAGAGGGCCCCCTCATCCAGATGGGCCTCCTCCTCCATGCAGGATGTGGAACCTGGAGCACCCCCTTTCCAAAAAGAAGCAGAAAGTCTTCCCAGTGCCCTCGCCAGGAAAACCCCACCAGGAGCACGGCCCCCCGATGGGGTGAGTCGCTAGCTCAAGTCTGGACGCCCTGGTGGGTGGCGTGACACACCAAGTTATTTATCCACAGCAACGAGGTATCCATGAGAACCTTCCCCAGCAGGAGCGCCCGCTGGCTCTGGGCAGAGAGGTCTGTCTGCGGCTGGCGGGCGGGCGGGCAAGGGAGCTGGAAGTGGGGCTCTGGGGGTGGAAGCGAGGCTTGCCTGCAGCCCCGGTCTGTCCTGGAAAGTGGCTGGCGGGACTTCTGGGTGGGCAGAGCTCTGCGGAAGACCTCCGGCCTCCCTCCCCTGCCCGCTCCCTCCGGGCCGGCGCGGGCATGGGAACAGGGCAGGCCGGCAGGGCTCACGGCAGGGAACTCTTCTCTCGGGCTTTGCACCTGGGTCACGTCACCACAACCGCTCCTGGGAAGACTGTGGTGTGAGGCCGGCTCCCTTTCTCAGAAGGTGACACACAGCAGGAAAGCATTCAGCCCCCGGCGTGCGACCACAAAAAAAAAAAAAAAAAATGACGCTGTCTTGTAAAATCAGACAATGATGAAAAATAGATTTAAATTTCAAGCCCTGATTTGTCTCTTTATAGAGAACTTCCCAGATCTTGAGTGGGGCCACAGAAGTGGGGGAGGGCATGAAGGGTCAGGCAGAGGGGGTGCAGGTCTGGACACGCAGCCCCTGCCCCACAGGCACCCCACTCCCGGCAAAAAGGGACCTAGTGTCGGAGCCCACGAGGGACACTCCATCTCTCTAGTAGGCGGGAAATGCAAATTAAGACAAGGATACGCGGCCCTTTTCACAGATCACATTGACAAAATTAAAACCCCTCTGATAAGATCAAAAGTCGGTTAGGATGTGGGGAAGTCGCTACCCTCACGCTGCCCATGGAGGGTGAGCGGCCAGCCCCGCACGGGGAGGCAGCCCCACCCGCCCCCGAACGGGCAGGCATCTTCCCCCCGCGCCGCCGCGCTCTCCACGTTCCTGCTTCTGCAGGAAGGGGGCGCACCCGGCCCCGGCGCCCATGCCGGGCTGTGCCTCGCGTTAGCAACCGGACAGAAAACAACAGCTGGAACCTTATCCCCATCCTGCAGGGATGTGAAGGAACTACAGACGCCCCCCGCAGGTCGGAATTCTACGCCGCCTTTTCAAAGACCCGCGGCGGCTCTGTAAGTTCCGGCGGGGAAAGCATCCCCAAGCGTGCTGGGGGCGCTGTAAAAGCCGGACGAAGAGCTGGGTGTCCCCGCGGTGCTGCGTATGGGAAACGCTACAGATTTCTGAGGAACCGAAGCAACGGTGGCAGTTACATCTCAGAACGAATCAGGATGAGGCGATGCCCAAAGATTGCCCTTGTTTGTAGAGTTTCAATTTCTTGCTTAGAGGACATATTTACATATTCCTTGTGTAATGAAACATCGTTCAAAGAGGGGTGTCGCTCTATAGAGAGGAAGCACATGAGCTCCAACCACCAAATACTAGCAAAGCCCCCTGAGTCCCCCTCTCACGTTTCTTCCTCCCTTTATCCCCCCAAGACCTGGGTGCCCCAAGCGCTCACCTCCCCCGGGGGCTTGGAGGGCTGGGGGTGGCGGTAGGGGGCTTCTAGTGTAGCCAGAGTCTCTGTCCTATTACTACACCATCTGCAGCCCCTTCTGCCCTCTGTTGGGAGGGGGGTGTCTCACATTGCCCCAATGAAGAGGGATGGGGTCACCTGCTTGTCCCCCTTTTCCCACCCACACCCTCCTTCCTGTGCCTCAGCCTACCCAACTACTCTCTACCCCCTGACCCAGGGTTCAAAAGAATATTGCTGATTCCCTCCTTCCCTCCCTAGACTTTCTTCAGCCAGTGGCCAGTTTAGGGACCGGGGCGGTGTAGCAGGGAGAGCCCCAACCCCAACCCCTCCTCGCCAAGGGAAGGCCCCGCCTGGCCTGCCCAGACCCCGGGGGACCTCACCTGATCTGCCCAGGACCCCCATCCACAAACAGCCCCGACGTCTCCTGCAGGCAGTCCCCTGAGCTCAGTGAGGGATAACTAGGTGAAATATCCTTGTTTCTGCCAGCGCGGGGGCAGGCGCCCCGCCAGCCAGCCAGCCAGCCAGCCACCCTCCCACCTAGAACACTTGCATTTTCTGATCCCCCACCCCCGCTTGTCACCTGCGCCCCCTCACTCCAGCTGAGCGAGGAATGAGGCAGGGGTGTCCCTGTCCTTCCCCGCATCCCACGTGCCCCACACTCCCCAGGGCTCAGGGCAGTGGTGGGAAGGAGGGGGGTCTGGGCCGCTGGCCTCCCCAGCGCCGCCCCCCCCCGACGCCCCCTTACCTGTGGGAAGGCTCGGAGCGCCCCCAGGAGCAGCAGCAGCAGCGCCAGCACAGCGCGGAGGGCGCACATCCCCGCGGTGGAGGGCTGGGCGCGTCGCTGCTCGGTTCGGCCAGGCAGCCCGCCGCCGGCAGACGGGCCCGCGCACCTCGCGGGTGAATTCAGCCTCGACTCTTCCCTCTCTCTGCCTCCCGGAGGGAGGCGCAGCGGTTAACCCAGAACTGCTTCAAAGAATGGACCGCTGGCAGCTGAAGAAAAAAAAAAGAGGGGACAGACACGTGCAGAGATGACTCAGAACAAGTCACACACCCCTTTTGCTCTTTGAATGGCGCGCCCTGGATTTGGCCGAAGGGGTAGGCTGTCCCCAGTTACAGGAGACGGAACGGGGGGCAGGCAGGGCAGCTCCCACCCCTGGAGGGAGGCATTCACAGGAGCCTGAGAGCCTCCAGCTGGTCCCGAGGGTCAAGGAAAAGCAAAACCCGAGCAGGTCCTTGCTCCTGGCACTCTGACCCACTCAGACCTCCTGACCTGCTCTGCAGATGGTTTGGGAGAGACACTGGGGCAGGAAGACTGCAGAGGCCACCGCCCATCACTCACCCCCATTCATATAGTTTCACCGTAAGGTGCATCAGTCAGATGGACGAGAGAAGAATGGGGGGGGGTGAGGGGATAAAAGGATGGATAGAGGGGTGAGTGGTTGGATGGGTAGATGGGTGGGGGGCTGGGGGGATGTATGGATAAATGGGTGGGTGGGTGTATGGATGGGTGGCTAGTGGATGGGCGGTTGAGTGAATGGGTGGGTGGGTGAGTGGAGAGGTGGTGGATGGATGGATGAGTGGGTGGATGGATGGATGGGTGGCTAGGTGTATGGATG
The DNA here is from genome assembly GCF_004126475.2 of Phyllostomus discolor. Lineage (NCBI taxonomy): Eukaryota > Metazoa > Chordata > Mammalia > Chiroptera > Phyllostomidae > Phyllostomus > Phyllostomus discolor. The sequence continues at coordinate 7,099,568 of NC_040907.2, read as the reverse complement.
GGTGGTTAGTGTTTGGGTGGTTGAGTGAATGGGTGGGTGGATTGATAGATGGATGGGGCAGGTGGGTGGATAGATGAATGGATGGGTGGGTGAATGGATAGGTGGTGGATGGATGAATGGGTGGTGGATGGGTTAGGTGGTGGATAGATGGGTGGTGGGTGGGTAGGTAGATGGATGAATGGATAGGTGGTGGGTGGATGGATGGATGGGCGGGTGGCTGGGGCGGGTGGGCAAGTGAGGGGATGACAAGCGGGGGAGTGGGCAGACAGTCGAACACACAGGCGGCCTGACTATTGGAGGGACTGATGGAGAAAAGGAGGGAACATTTGGTCATCAATTCACAGGTGTTTCCCTGCCCCCTGGAGTTCCCTGCCTGGAGTGGGAGGCCACTGGCCACAACCTGGAAGAAAGACACCGTACACGCCCCGCTGGAATCCGGGTCTCGTCGGCAGCGGGAGGACTCTCCCCCCCAGCGCTTCTCTGTCCCGTGGCCTGCCTGCGCCTTTCACCCTGTACTCGGTACACGCTCCCCGGGGGCCCGGGAGGCTGCAGGCCAGGGGCTCACTTGCTGGTCTTGTGCTCCTTTTGTCCAGGTGTGTAGAAGCGGAGGCTCAGAAACAGGCAGCCGGTCTCCGGCGCTCTGATGGCTGTGCCTGTGCCCGGCGAGGCCCAGGGACCCTCAGGACTGTGCGCCTCAGTCTGTCCTGCACGGTGTCCTGCCAGGCCCCCGTCCGGTCAACCCGGCCCGTTGGTGGTTGTCACCCACCAGGGCCCTCCCAGCCACCTCTCTGGACCCAACCCTGCCCTGCCCCACACCCTCCTTGAGCTCCTGCATTCCACTCGGAGAAACGGCCCCAGGTGGCTGCCCTCCCAGGACACCCACTTCTGGACTCTGCCCTGGGGGCACCGGGCCTGAGATGTTGGGCTGGGACTGTGTTTTTTGCTTTGTTTTTTGTTTTTGTTTTTTTCAATTTAGAGAGAGGGGAAGGTTGGGAGAGAGAGAGAGAGAGAAACATCCATGCGAAAGAGAAACATCAATCGGTTGCCTTTTGCACACACCCCAAGTGGGGACCCACAACCCAGGCATGTGCCCTGACTGGGAATTGAACCAGTGACCTATCGCCTTGTGGGATGGCGCCCAAACCACTAAGCCACGCTGTCCAGGGTGAGCTGGCACTGTCTTGAACAATGAAGTAAGTGATGATGGCAGTGACCCTGCCTGGTGTTTACAGAACCAGGCGGGAGCAGGGGCAACCCAGGATGCCCGCTGCCCAGTCCAGAACTTTCCACCGTAGAACGGCCGGCGCTCTGAAAAAATGTGTACTCGTCCAGTGTGGACGCACCACCAGACGGCATCTGGATGGCCGACACCAGGGAAAATACAAACAAGCACCAATTACACGGTTTAAAAGTTCCATCTTTCTAGCAATTGAAGAGATGCAAATTAAAACAATCTTTGATCCTGTTAAGACATTAAATCATCAGGGTGTTTTTTTTTCCGCTTTATAGAAACAACTCTGGTAAAATCCCACCCCGAAGTGGGACGTGCGCTCACACTTTGCTGGTAAATTACAACCCTTTTCAGAAAGCAACCGGCGGTTCTTAGCAAAGTCCCCTTGACCACCCACAAAACTAAGTGTTTACGACTCATGGCTCAGTGATCCACCCCAGAAAAGAAAAACTAAGGAAGACGTTCAACTGGAAAAAGAAAACTATAAACACAGTAATGTTTCCTAAAGTATTATTTATATATTTTTGGAAAACACCCCAAGAATCCCAATGACAGAGAACAGTTAAGTGAAAAGTGGTGTGTCCCTTTAATGGAATACCACACACCCACTACAAATGGTCTTTATAACAAGGGCACAGGTCCCTCCCTTCTGCCCCCCTCCCCCCACAGGCTTCTTCTAAAGGGGACACTCGCCTAGGCCCCCTCCACTTAGAACCCTTGCACAAGAGTGGTGGGGGCGGGGAGGCCGAGGTTAGGGTTCTCATCACGTGAAAAATCATAGTATTTACTTTTTTCCCCTCACCTGGGGACATTTTTTGATCTCTTTTAGAGAGAGGAAGGAAGAGAGAAAGAGAAACATGGATGAGAAAAAAACATTGATCGGTTACCTCTTGTAAGCCCCAGCCGGGGTTTGAACCCACAACCTACGCGTGTGCCCCGACTGGGAATCAAACCCGCAGCCTTTTGGTGTACTGGACTACGTTCCAACCAACTGAGCCACACCGGTCAGGGTGTAGAGCATCGGCTTAATGGCAATAATAACAGAGGCCTTTGAGGGCTTACGTTTTGCTACGCGTTTCCAGCCATCGGCTTCTTCCACCCTCAGGGAAACTCCCTGGAGAAGAACCTACTTTGGGTCCACTCTGCAGGTAGGACGCTGAGGCCCGGAGCAGCGGCTCCACCAGGCTCCCTAGAGCCAGTGGTGGTACTCAGGGCCCTCCCTGGCCTCACTTCAGTTCCAGCCCTTCCCCCGCTCCAGCCCCGCGCCCCCCTGCCCCCTGCACGTCTCTGCCCACACGGGTCCTCCGCAGAGACTCCCGTTTGTCATCACAACCTGCCCCAGCGCCACCTCCTCTTTGCTGCCTTCCTGGCACTGTCCCCCGCCCCTCCTGCCCCCGCCGCCTTCCCAGTCAGAAAGGCGAAATGTTTCGGTGGTTCTCTGAGGCTCCGATCCAGCGCTGATCTCACTGGGCCAGGGTGGTGATGACTGGCTCACGCATCCATCTGCCCCCGGGAAACTGTGGGCCCCTGCGGAGGTCCCCTGGGGAAGCAGGAGGCCTGGGAGCCCCGGGCAGCCGGGCCCGCGGCTGGGAGGGAGCCACTGGGCTGGATCCCAGGGAGGCACCTCTGCTGCAGAAAGTGCCGAAGCCTCGAAAAGCGGCAGCTCGTGGGATTCTAAAGAGAAGGCCCTGGATGCAGGTGACTCAGGGTGCAATGCCTTCTGCAGGTTTCAGGCATCCTTGAACCCCCAACGCTTGTGAAAGTGCTTTGAAGAGCCAGGAGGGGAAGTCCCTGGGGCCCCCATGAGGCTCAGCAGCGGGCCCTGTTGTGGGATCACAGGGGGTCAAAGGCCCCAGCCGGGGCAAGCTGCAGGAGCCAAGCTGCCTGCCTGCAGGAGGCCAGCAGGTGAGCAGCGGCTCTCAGAGGAAGCGGTGGAAGGCAGGTGCACCCGAGAGCTCGCCAGAGGGAACTGGGAACCTGTGTCACCAAAAGGACGCTGAGCAAGACACCAGGCTCAGACTCGGTTCAGGAAACTCAGGGACTTCCCCGACAGCTGGGAACCCCAGCCCCAAATGGCCCCAAAATACCCTCCGCCGATAAAGGGATTCTTTCTGCTTGCAGGCAGCCGCGGACAGGTAGGAGGCTGAAAACCGGAGGGGGAAAGCCTGCCTCCTTTGGCTCTGGTCGGCCCGGTACTTTTCGGAGAACCTTTCCCAAGAGGCTGGATGAAAGCGGGACCCTTCCTCAGGGGGCCTCTCCAACCCAAGCCCCCAGAACCCTCCCCTCCTGGAGGCCCAGGACACCGGCTGGACTCGGTCCCTCGGATCCAGTCCCCAGGACGGCGATGAGAAGTGGCCGCTGAAGGCCGGCCTCGGGGAGCTCACTCCTCCACGTCGGGAAGGGACACACGTGAGGGGCTCCCGGCTGCCTGGGGGAACCCCAGCAACACGCCGCCACAAACACAACCCCCAGGCCCTTGGCCAGACGTTGAATCCTGGCAGCAAGACTCCACGCCGGTATCGCTCTCTGGACCTCACGGAGGAGCACGCGGAGGCTCGGGGCAGTCAAGGGACACGCCTGAGGCCACACAGCCTGAGCGTGGCAAGGCTGGGATCCGGCTCCGAACCCGTCTGCCTTTCCAGCCTCAGCTGCCTCCTCTTTCCGGTCCAGGCCTCTGCGGCCCTCCCTCGCTGTTCCCGGAAGAAAGACAAGTGAGTAGGTGTCCCGGCCTGGCCACGTGACCGTGACCGTGGGCACGTTGCTTCTCTTCTCGGAGTGCATTCGTTGTCTAAACGTAGCAGCTTGAAGCAACACGAAACATTCTGGCCCCTGCGTCTGCGCGTCAGCCGTTTGGGAAAGGCTGGACAGGGTGCCCCTGGCTCGGGGTCTGCCTCGAGGCGGCAATCAAGATGTCAGCTGGGGCTGCCCTCCCCTGCAGGCTCTGGGGGGCGGCGGGGGGGGATGCTTCCGAAGTGAGCCCCTCGGCGGGTGGGGGCAGGAAGCTGCTGAGCGCCCTCCAGGGGGGCAGCGGGTCTCCTCTGGGGCGGGCGAGCCCCCGAGAGCAGGAGGGAAGCCACATCGTGCTTTGCGACCACGCCTCAGAAGTCACACTTTGTTGTGTCCACGAGGCTGGTTACGCGGCTGGCTCTCCCCAGCGTGGGTGGGCACTGCACAGGTGCGTGAATACTGGGAGACAGGTGGGGGTCCTTGGGACATAGCTCCCTCCCTGGGCTCGAACACTGCCAGGCAGCCTTCCAGGGCTGCGGTGAGCCCGGAATAAAACAGCGGGCAGCCCTGGCCGGGGGGCTCAGTTGGTGGAAGTGTCGTCCCATACAGCAAAATGTTGGGGTTCAATTCCCGGTCAGGGCACATGCCTAGGTCGCAGGTTCAATCCCCGGTCATGGCGCATACACAGAAGGCAACTAACTGAAGTTTTTCTTTCACATTGATGACTCTCTCTCCCCCTTCCTCTCTCTCTACAAACAGTAAACATATCTTCAGGTGAGGATTAAAAATAGATACATAAAAATAATAATAAAAAAATAAAATAGTAGACAGACAAAGCTCTTTAAAGGGCTTAGCTGCCCTTCGCTCCACCCCCACAGGGCAGACTGCCCCCTGCTCTGGCCGCGGACCCCTCCATTCGGGACCACAGTTTGAGTGTTCGGAGCCTGGGGGCCCCTTCTCAGGGGACGAATGTAACACGGCATTCACCGCTCCAGCCCACAGTGGGTCCTGCAGGGGCTCTGGGCGCTGTGGCAGGGCCACGGGCAGGCCAGAACCGTGGGGGCAGAGGTCTTTCCCGGCCATCAGGTGAGGCCAGCAGGTAACCATCTCCCGTCCCCAGCTCAGGTCAGCTTGCTGGCCACACAGCCATGGCGGGGATGCCCACCCGCAAAGCCCAAAGTGGGCTCCACTGTGCTCCAGTTCGGCAGCGGCGGCTCTGGGTGAGCGAAGAGCAGACGGAGGGTCGGGAGCCTGGGCTGGGGCCCAGGGCTGCAAACGGCCCTGTGACCCCCCTTCCGGGCCTCAGCACCTTGACCTGTAAAATCCGGGGCTGGGGCTCGATGTCTGAGGCTCCAGGGAGAGTCGGGCAGGTAGGAGGTGTGGAGGTGGGCTTCCCGTGCGAGGCCTGGGGACACCTCCAGCTCTGCTCCTCGGGGCTGTCGCAGACCCTAGAACCATCCAGGGTCACCTCCTGTCTCTGCCACGGACTAGCCGTGTGAACCTCTCTGAACCTCAGTCTGTCCATCTATAAAATGGAACCAGTGATACCCACGGCAAAGGGCTGCAGTGAGGAGGAGGAGACAGGTGAACGTGGAGAGCACCACGGGGGAGCCCTGCTCTGCCAGGCTGAACCCCGGGAGGCCGTGAACCCTCCCGAGCCCCGGGGACTGGTGGCTGGGGGGAATGTCCGCTGTTGTTTCCGGTTCCCAGTATTTCCTCCCACCTTCCAGAGACACACAGAGGAGGACGCTAAGGCCAGAGAGGCAAAGAGACGTGGCCAAGGCCCACAGCACGGGGGGGATGACCCCAGGGGCCCGAGTCCCCGCCATGGAGCCCCCCTCTCCCCCCAGGCCTTCCGGCTTGCAGGGCCGTTGTAAGTGGAGTGAGTCACTTAGGTGCTCAGGAAACCAAGCCTAGTCCAGTATTAATCACAGAACCAGAGGTGTTGAGCACAACAACAGAAGAAAAAAAAAAAAAAAACACAGAAGCAACCGAGGGAGACGGCAGCTCAGTCAAGGGCAGCGTGGGTCCTGGGCGTTGTCTGTGCAGGGAGGTCCCCGACGCTATGCACCCGGGCAGCAGGGCCTGGGGCAGCCCCTCGAGAAAGAAAGAACCAGCCCTGGCCCAGCAGCTCATCTGGTTAGAGTGTCGTCCCACCAGGCCGAGGTTGCAGGTTCGATCCCCAGTCAGGGCACATACAAAAACCAACCAATGAATGCATAAATAACTGGAACAACAAGTCAGTATCTCTCTCTCCCTCCTTCCCTCTCTCCCCCCCTCTAAAAAATCAATTTAAAAATAAAGGAATTAAAAAAGGAAAGAGAGAGAGAGGACCGTTCCTCACCAGGCCCTTCCCATGCGGAGAAACCTCACCCCCAACCCCGGCCATGAGCACTGTCCCCATCCACAGAGAAAAATCAAGGCTGGGGTCTGCTAGCATCTCCAGGCGGGGAGCAGGGGGCGGGGGGAGGGGAAGATACCCCCAGGGCAGGGGTCTTACCCAGTGCAGCCCAGTGTCTGCCCCCAGGTAGGTGTCCAGCAAAAAAATTCAGAATGAATAAGCCAAAGGCACTTATTCAGAGATCCCTGGCACAATAGCCCTACAAAGTAACAATATTTTTGAAAAATCCATGAGAAAACAGATGTTCAAAGAAGTCACCTGAACAAGCCACCCAGTCAGTAAGTCCTAGAGCCACAATTCGAACCCACGTCTGTGACTCCGAAATGAGCCTCTGCCCCCCCCTCCCCAGGGCTGGCACTTGTGCACCCGCCAGCCCCCTACCCCAGCCCCTCATCTCCCTGGGACCCGCTATGGCTCCCGCAATTGTCAGCAGTAAAGGACTCGCCCTCCGGGAGCTGACTTTGCGTTCCCTGTCACCCCGCCTCTTTCTTGTGCACCCCGTGCTGGCCGTCAGGTCGGGAGGGCCCCCCCAAGGACCAGCCCCGGAAGGTGCGAAGGGGCCGGAAGGCGCCCTGCCCCGACATGGCAGCTCACGGCCCAGAACCCTCTAGAAGCTTCACCTTCCTGAAGGTGGAGAACGGAGAGCCCCGAGGTCAGAGAGCGACGGAGGAAGAAGGAGGCTCCTTCCGCCGCCTGCCCCTCAGCCTCAAATCCCACCCATCCTCCTCCTCCTTCGGGGGGAGGCAGTGAAGGCCCCCGTGAACATGTAAATCGTGTCTGGGGGAAACCAGTGCTAGTTCACTCGCGAGGGGCACTGCCCCGCACGCTGGTTTCTCAGAAGAGCCTGGGTGGAGACGGGGCTCCAGGCTCGGACGGCCAAGTGCGGTGTGGCTGCTCATGCACCCGCCTCCAGCGCCGGTCACCAGGGTGTTGGGGGCGGGGGGCACTCAGAGTCAGCCCCAGGCCTGGCATCTCAGGCACCAAGGCCCCCAGCTGGGGCTCCCGCTCGCCCCCCCTTATCCCCTGTCACTGTCCCCACTGGCCTCCTCCCTGCCCCTCCTGGAGCCACCAAGCTTGTCCCAGGCCCAACGCGTGGTGCCTGCCCACCCCCCTCCGTCTGAAATCCTACCCCCCAGCTCTTCCCAGCGCGCCCCCTCCAAGGAAGCTTTGGGGGTGACCGATACACTCGTTATCTCGGTGGCCAGGGGCGTGTACCTGGGCCAAAGCTCATTAGGCTGCACGCTGTGAACACATACGGGCCATCCTGTGTCAACTACACCTCAGGGAAGCTATGGAAAGAAGCAAATTAAAAAATGCTGCCCCTCCTTATCCCCCAGGTGTTGGCTCGGAGGAACCCCCTCCGAGAGGGTTCTCCTGACCCCCGGAGCCGCCGTGGCTGCCACTCTGTCACCTCGCCCCGGGTATCGCCTTCCACGGACGGACACATCCCACCAGCAGCTGGAACCGTTTCTTGTTGGCCAGCGCCCTGTCCTCCCCGCCCCAGGTAGGAGCTCCTGGGGCAGGGACCGTCGGTCCTGTCCCCCGACCTGAATGGGGTTTGGCTGCAGGCGTGTTTGGGGGATGCCTGCGTGACTGAGGCCAGCGCCCCTGAAAAGCATGGCGGCCACCAGCCCTGCCTCCCGAGGCTCCCTGCAGGGGTGCAGCGCGGGACAGTGCTCTGAAAGTGAAACTCAGAGCAGCGCCGCGCCCGCCGGTCCCCGCCACTCTCCGTGCTGGCACTGCGGGCGGGAGGCGGGGGCACCCCGGCCCCTGTTCCCAGCAGGAGCTGCCCATCGGGGTGTTTTCATTCACAAGATCCCTCCGGGGTTTCCCCCGCTCAGCTCATCCACGCCACTGGGGAAAGGTCACCCCCACCCCCAGCACCTTCTCTCTCTCCAAACTAGAGCCCAGAGGCGTTAGGGTCTGGTCAGACTGGGGCTCGCCAGGCATGACACCCTCAAGACCTGGGGAAACGGAGGCAGGGCCCGACTCAGCGAGATCTAGAGACTCATGGGTACCCCCTGGGGGCTGGGACTGCGCCCGGGCTGAGAAAAACCCAGCAGCCATCACCCACAACCCCTGGCCACTCATTTTTCACTGGTTTCTGTTTAGGAAAGACGGGGAGAGCTGAGGGGAACCCAGAAACTCTGAGTCCCACCCCCCCACTATGGGAATGCCCCTCCCCTACCGACTGACACTGACCCTGAGGCCAGTCTGCAGCCAGTTAGTTCGGGGACACAGCCCCAGTCCCCACGTCGGACCCCACCCGGCCTCTTTGCCACCCCTGGCTTTATCTGCTTATTTGATGGCTTTGGATCGCCGGCCTTCCCCAGGGAGCAAAGGCTCGACCCCAGCGTCTCCGAACCTGGCGAGGGAGGCAGACAGGGAGCCCGAGGGTCCGCTTGTCTGTCATGGCTGCAAGGTCTGTGATGGAAGGTCAGGGCTCTCCACTTGGCCAGAGCAGTGGGCCTGTTTAAACGCTGCACACGCGTGTCTACGGCAGTGTGCACGCGCCTCCCAGCCTCAGCACCTGCCAGGCCAACACCCAGGACAGCCTATCCACCTGCAACCTGGAAACAGCCCTGTGGCGGGCCAGAGCTAGACTGGGAAAATAAACCCCTTGGCCAGGGTGAGAAACAGGTGTGTTGTTGGCCCCGCACTCACCTCCTGGGGGTCTCTGTGTCCTGGGCTGACACTGACATTTCAAACACCCGCCAGCTGGCCGCAGTGTCCTAAAGGCAGCAGCCTCACCGTAAGTTCACTTGCGGCCTGAAGTCTGGGCCACTCGCTGGTGTCCCACACTCGTGCTCGGTAGCAGTCAGAGCAGCCACTGTCCTGGCTGGGAGGGACCCTGCACAAGGGGCCAGGGGCCTTTCTGAGCCACAGCCTCCCGGCTACATAACAAAACTGTTAGCACCTGCAGGTACAGGTGGCCGCCACGGGGCTCCCAGCCCCCGAGGTCCCTTCCTTGCTGCGCTCCAGAGGCCGGGATGGGCCGTGTGGTGCGTCCAGGAGAGCTGGGCGCCCACCGATGCCTGGAGCCCTGCCAGGCCTGTCCCCCACAGGACCCACCCATGCTGCAACACCTAACATGCCTGCGGGACAAAAATGCTTGCGTAAAAGGAACTTCTCCACTTGTTTGTGGGTGAGCAGCAGACTGTTATTCATTCATTCATTCATTCAACAAACATTACAGGCGTGTGGGTACAGCCCCTGGGTGAGGTGCTGGGAATATATCAATGAACTTAATACTCAAAACTCCCTGCCTTTGAAGAGTTTCCATTCTAGTGACGGGAAGGCAGACAACAAATAGAATCGGGGGGTAAAGCGCACGCGTGGTAGAAGGGAAGAGGTGCTACAGAGGAGCACAGGGGAGAGAAGGCAGGTGGGGGGTGCTGGGTGGAAGGGCACAGAGGTAACCAGAACGGGGACCACTGGGGAGCTGTGCGTGGAGAAGCAACCCCCCACCTGCCGCACCGGGGGAGAGGTCACGGCCTGTCAGAGCACGAGGGAGCGGTGGGGGAGGGCCGGATCTGGGTGAACTTCAAAGGTGCAATGGACAGGATTTGCTCACAGAGGCCTCAAGAACAACTTAGGGGTTTTGGCCTGGGAAACCAGAAGAACAGAGTTGCCTGCAGCTGAGATGGGACAATGGGGCCATTAATTACCCACCGGTGACCTGAGCGTGACTGTTGGGAGGCAGGGCAGATTCTGCAGAAGCACAGGGCAAAGGCCACCTGACCAGACTGCGGTGGGGTGGGCGTGGTGGTCAGGGAGGGCTTCCCTGAGGAGGTGACCGATGAGCTGAGGCCTGAAGGCAGAGGGGGCTGGGGAGAAAGGACAGGCGGGAAGATCCTGACGAATGCAATGGGAGGGAACTTCCAGCAGCCCCAAGGGGCGCGAGTGTTGTTGAAGGCAAGGAGAGAGCGCGCCCCAGGAGGCCAGAGGTGGGCAGGATGGTGGGGCTGCTTACTCAGCACCCAGGAGGAGGGGGGCTCGGCCCTGGAGCAGCCCAATCAGACCGAGAAATGGAGGTGGGTAATAAATAGCCGCGGATGAGTCATCTCAAGCCCCCAGTTTGAGCCTGCCCTGTAGCGCTCCCTGGCCTGCATCCCTCCCGGGAGGGGCCCCTGATTTCAGAATGACCAGGTCAGGCCGACCTCAGCCCCCAGGGCCCCCCTGGTGGAGGGAGCTCACCCTGCAAAAGCTCAGGGTGGAGTAGCTTTTCCTCGAATCAGCTGGTCCCACCGCCTCCCCCAGGGCTCAGAGGAGAGGGAACTGTACACAGAAAACCCTGTTCCGGCTCTCCGGGCTTCCAAGTCAAAGAGAAAGACGAGCCTCCCAATGTGCCTGGAGGTATCGATCGGGGTGTTTCCAAAGCAAAAGCACTTGGAAAGTCAGGCGAGCTGGGTTCAAATCCCACCTGCCACCGCCCCAGGTAGCACTTGGAGCGACTGGTTAAAACCACCCCTGGCCTCCGTGTGGCCCACTGCACACAGGTGTGCAAAGGCCGAGGGCGATAAACTTAGCCCCCTGCTGGGCCCACAGGAAGCTCTGAGCGCTCGCTGCCCAACGGCCACACACACACAGGGATCGGGGGGCTGTTCCGAGTCTGCAGCCACCTACACAGGGTCCCGCTGCACAAACAGGCGGGGGTTTTTGTCTGTTTCTTCGGTGCTTTCTGTCCCAGCCCTCGGCACAGTAAGTATGTGTTGATTTAACGAACAGAGCCATCCTGGCTTGATAATAATCATTGTCAAGCAACTAGTCTGGCTTGTCACACACGTCCATGATGCAGGTGAGCTGGGCCCCTGTGTAGGGGAGCCCCAGTCTCCTAAGGCCGCCGGCCAGAGCTTTGCCCGAAGACATTGACTACGTGGCCCCCGACTGGAAGCCCACCTCCGTGCGGGAGGGGGAAGACCCTACCATCCTGGGAGGTAAATAAACCTGCTCCCCGCCCCGCAGGCAGGCACAGTCTCCGTCCAGGATGAGAGCTGACGTCAGGCACGCGGAGACGCCAGGGAGAGCTCTGTCCCCGGTGAGCACGCGCCAGCAGCTCCCGCGTGTGTGCGTGCTGGGGGCCGCCGCACTAGCTGGTGCTGGACGGCTCCCGCCGCTGTGACGAAAGGGCACAGACTGGGCGGCTTCCACAACAGAAGCTTCTTTCTCCCGGTTCTGGGGGCTGGAAGTCCAAGATCAAGGTGCCGGCAGCTTTCGCTTCTTCTCCCCGGGCTGGCAGAGGGCCGCCTTCTCCAGGTGCTTACCCAGACTTTCCTCTTTTTTTTTTTAAAGATAAGTTTTGTTTTTTTAAGATTTTATTTATTTATTTTTAGAGAGAAGGAAGGGAGGGAGAAAGAGAGGGAGAGAAACATCAATGTGTGGTTGCCTCTCACATGGCTCCCTCTGGGGACCTTTCCCGTAACCCAGGCATGGGTGCTGACTGGGAATCGAACCGGCAACCCCTTGGTTCGCAGCCTGTGCTCAGTCCACTGAGCTACACCAGCCAGGGCTCCTTTCCTCTTTTTGTAAGGATGGGGCCTATTGAATTAGGTCCCCACCCTTACGACCTCACTTAACCTTAATTGCCCTTTTAAAAGGCCTGCCTCCTAATACAGTCACATTGGGGTTTGGGGCTTCGACATAGGGACCTTGGGGACACGGTTCAGTCTCTAACAGTCTTACCTGCACAGGCTGGTGTATTTCCCCCCCATCTGACGAGGTAGGCGTTACAGTAGCCAATTCATAGATACAAAATGGAGTTGAGAGAGGAATTGTCCAGTATCACAACAGAAAAAAAAAAACAGAAAGAGCACTGTGTCTTGCTGGCCCGGGGACTAACACGCTCCCCTGTGCCCCTCCCCCACCGCCACGTGACTTCGAAAGGAAGAGGGGAGTCCTGGGGCTTGGTGTCTGAAAAGTCTAGAAGCAGGAAGAGGCCGCTGTCCCCCAGGGATCCCCCAGCCCAGAGCGGCTCTGCCAGCAGAAGGCAAGGCTGGGCTTGGGGAAGGGGGTGGAAGACCAGCTGGAGCCCCCAAGTGCCACGGTGGGGGAGGGGCCGCACATCTGGGTCAGGCCGTCAGTGCGCCCCCGCCCCCACACCGGGTCCCGCAGCTATAAAACCAGCATCTTCTCTTCCCAAGCGCTTGGTGAGTCGCCCACAGGAACTCCCAGCTGGCAAGGCTGAATGGCCCAGTCTCGGGGTCCTGGGGGCTGTCCACGGCCCCAGCCCCTGCTGTGACGTCACTTCTCGCCCTCACACATCCTTCCTCTCCACCTTCCGTTTTGCGAGGGTTGCGTGGTGGCAGGGCTGACGGGCAGGGCAGCCCCGGGCCCCTCTGGGCACAGTGGGCACCTCCAAGAGGCAGGCAATGGCCCCGGGAGGTGTGGGATCGGGGTTATAGCCGCTGGCACTGTCAAAACCGCAAGAGAGAGAGAGAGACCGAAAAAAAATCCTTCCCAGTCAGAATGAAAAGCGAGACAGAGAAACTGAGTGAGAAGATCTCATAGCAGAAAAGCCAAACATCGGCTTCCACGAAAGACACACGGCCTGGTGGGTTGGCGAATGACTAAGTGCGGGGGCCACCGTGACAACGCCAGGAGCTCCTGCAGCACGTGCCTGTGTGTGTACGTGTGCGCGCGCACACACACGTGAGGGTGAGCGTGGGGCTGTGCGTGAGGCTGTGTGCCCACAGCGTGTGAGCGTGTCTGTGAGAGAGCCGGCATGTGCCCACATGATCATGCATGTGCATCTGAGTGTGGGGGGGGGTGTACACAGGTGTGTGCGCGAGAGATGGTGTGCACGCAAGCATGGGAGGGCATGTGTCCTCGTGGCTGCAAGTGTAAGGGTGCGGACATGTGCGCGTATGTGAGGATGGTGTGGTCAGCCAAGCATCAAGGATCCGCCCCGTTTCGCAGCGGGCTGGGTGGCCACGCCATGGCCAGGGGAAGGAGGTAAAGCTCAGGGCGGGGAGGTGGCTGCTGGTGCTCCCTGGTGTGGGGACCACGGACAGGCCCAGGCGCTGCGCTGCTCCCCTGTGAGCTGCCTCCCCAGGAAACCAGGAGCCCGGTGCAAAGCCAGCCCCAGGAGGAAAGAAACGCTGGGACACCTGCCATGGAGGACGCATGGTACATGGACACTGGACTTCACAGTGGCCTGAGTGCCAGGTCTGGCCTGGTCACACGTTAGCTGTGTGGCCTCTGGCAAGCCACTTAACCTCTCTGTGTCTCAGCTTCTCCATCTGTAAAATGGGGCTGGTAACCGTCCCTCACGGGGTGGTTCTGAGGACATGAGGAGTTCAGAAACAGAGCCCTTAGACTAGCGCCTGGCACCCTGCCAGGGCCACAGACATCTCCCTGGTTATTATCGGGACGAGTGATGCTGCTCTGGGGACAAATGAATCCCCAGCACTGTAAAAGCCCAAAATGCATCAGATGCTGGACTGACCAGACACCAAGAGTCCCAGTTTGGTGTCTGAGTGGGGGGCAGAGAAAGGTGGGGGTGGCGGCCCTGCCCCAGGCCTGCCTGCTGCCCACCCCACCCGTCTGCCCCAGAGCGCCTCTCCTCCCCGTGTCCTCCCCGTGTCCTCCCCGTGTCCTCCATGTGAGGCTGGTGCGGACAGGACGACAGCCCACATTTACAGTAAGAAAAGAACGAGGCCCAGGCCAGGACAGCTTTGGGGTTCTGATGGAGAGGCAGAGGGACTGACTATGCAGGTTCCCTTCCCCCAGCTCCCCTGCACCTCCTCAAGCCGCCCACGGAACTTTCTGGCCCGAAGGGTGTATTGGTCTGCTCCGGCCGCCGCCACAGAGGCAGGACCACACACTGAGCAGCTGAAGTAGAAAGTTACCTTCCAACAGGCCCGGAGGCTGGAAGTCCGAGAGCACGCTGCCCGCAGGTGGGTGGCTCCCGAGGCCTCTCTCCTGGGCTGGCAGGTGGCCACGGTCTGGCTCGCTGTGTCCTCACGTGTCCCTCCACTCTATACATGCTCGTCTGAGTCCAAATGTCCCCTCTCTATACAGACACCAGCCACACTGGATTACAAACACCTCGTTTTAAATTAGTCACTGTTTTAAACCCCTTCTCTCAATACCATCACATTCTGGGGTTACTCAGGCTATGATTTTAACAGGAATTTTGCAACGCTTCAACAAAATTTTGCAAGTTGGCCCTGTCTCACAGCTCCAGAGCTGGAAGTCCGAGTCAGGGTGTCGGCAGGGTTGGGTCCTTCAGAGGCTCGGGGGGAGAAGCGGTCCCATGCCTCTGTCTGCGAAGACCCTTATTCCAAACAGGGTCACATTCCGAGGTTCTGAGGGGACATGTGTTTCAGGGCGACCCTGTCCTGGCCACAGGGCCACAGGAGTGCCGCTGGCCCGTCCCAGGGCTGGAGGCCACCGAGCCCTCTGAGCACCCTGAGGAGCTGGCACCTGTCCCTGAGCTCAGAGAGTCCCTGCCCTGCCCACCCACCTGGCCCTGGCCGAGGGACAGGGGAAGATGAAGGCTGGCACGGTGGCCCGGGGCAGAGGGGGCCAGAGGACAGGGGGTGCATGTGGCCAGCGGGGGGCCCGAGGAGAGGTTGGGGCGACAGTTCCTTCAGGCAGCCACGAGAGAGGCTTCCCCCTGAAGGAGGGGACAGAGGGAGGCCTGCGTGAGCCCCACGCTGTCTCTCCAGGCCGTGGCCCACGATGCCAGCCCCCCCCCCCACACACACACACACAGAGTTGGAACCCGAGGATTCCCGGCGGGGCCCGGGTGGTTTCCAGCCCTCTGACCCTCCCAGCCCAGCAGGGCTCCTCTCCAGCAGGGACACTGGGGCAGAGGCCGCCATCAGTCACTCACTGGAGAGACGGCCTAGAACGCCCCCCTCCCCCTCTCTCACTCCTCACTGCTCCAGGCCAGGCGAGGGGCGCTCCCCAAACACAGCACAGTACCCACAGTACCCACATGGGCCCTTGTTCCCAAACAGTAAACATCTCACACTTGCTAAGCACTAAGCGCCAGCTACTGCCTTAAGCATTCCATTACCTGATCAGTTCATTTAACCCTCAAAACACCCCTATAAATAAGTAACATTGTGTCTCCATTTTACAGATGGGGAAACTGAGGTTCAGAGAGGCCCCCCCACTGACTCGCCCTGAACCCCACACCCACGGCTCCAGGTCCAGTGCTCTGGCCACACAGCTGGCACCAGCCCCACGGCGGGGACCTCAGGGAGGTTTCCTTCACGCTGCTTCTCCCTTTCCCGCCACACTCTGCCAAGAAAAGCCAGGGGAAGTTTATCAGCATGTGTTGGGAGTGGGAAGGAGGGGCAGCTGGGTCTCCCTCTGGGCTGGGGTTTTCTGACCACGGCCCCCATCCCCGCCCCTGCCGCCAGCCCTGGAAGCAGGAAGTATCTCCCCCACCTGATCTGAGATCCGGAAAATTCTCAAAGCGCCCCCCTACCCCGTCCCCTTCTCTTCTGGCGGAGACCCGATCATGCCCCAGCCCCAGCTGGCCTGGAGAGTCTCACTGCCCCCGGAGCTGGGCCCTAGAGTGCTCCAGCCCCTGGGGTTCTGTGGGGCCGGAGCAGGGCCGAGGGGTCTCCGTTGCGTTTCCGAGGCTGTGCTGGGGGCTTCTGGGGGAGGAGAGAACAGTCCAGCCACCGCAGCCGCAGACAAAGCGGACCTGAGATTACCGTGGTCAGGGCTGAGCCTGGTGCCACGGCAAGGGGATGTCCCCAGAGGCCACCTAAGCCACCCTCCGGTGCCCAGTCATGGGGACCCAACCTCATGCCACTCCCACCAGCCACCAATGGTCCAGTGAGGCCGGGGTTTCTGCCGCGACTTCCTGCACAGCCTCAGCCGCTCTCCCTCGCGCCCCCAAGGAGCTGGACGGACACTGCAGCCCTGAGGAGACCGCACTGTTCCTGGCCGTGGCTCCTGGCAACCGCCCGCACCCCAGCCAGGGAGCTGGGGGAGAGCAGCGAGCCTTTATACCCATTGACACCCATGCTCCGTTTCCAGTGCCCCCTCGTCTCCCCAGGGAAGGTGTCAGCAGGAAAGAGTGAATTCAGAGAGGGCAGGTATGATGGGGTGGGGTGAGCACAGGAAGAGCCAATGACAACCGTGATGCCTTATCGCTTATCACCCTGTTCCTGGGGCCGGCCCATGGGGGGCCCTGCCGCGGCTCCTGCTCGCCTCTCCCGGGAGCTCTCGCCCACCCTTTACAGATGACAAGCCCAGCGACAGAGGGTTGGACAACAAGCCCGAGACTGCAGTTGGGAAGCACCCGGACCGTGTGGGGGGTCTGCACCGAACCCCGATACTTTGAAGCCATGCTCCATGGCCCCCTATGGGATCAGGCTTCTGATGCGACTCCCCACTTGGGCCAGGGAGCGCGGGGCGAGCCTAGCACTGAGGCACCGAATAGGACTCTCATTGCACCAGCGCGCTGTCAGTGCTCAGCAGGACGCTGCACGCAAACGGCACCTGGGGAAACGGCGCACCCGGAAAGTGCATTGTTGGTTTTTTTCCCCTGGGCCATGCAGGGCCCACCTCCGTGAGGATGGAGAAGTCAGAGCCGTGGCCACTCACCCCTCCACGGAGTGTCGCCCCCCGGGTGACCATCAGGAGCTGCTCCTGTCCTTTGGGAAGCTGGAAGGGTCTCTGGGAGGCCATCTAGTGTCCGTCGCTCCCCACACAGCACCGGTCTGCAGGCAGGGGCCTGGGGCTCGCGGCTGATGACAGGTGTAGGAGTTCCCAGGACGGAAGTGCCACAGCTGTCCCCTGTCACTCCCGACCTCTCCTCCCAGGAAGCCAACTCCCCATGGTGTCCTGAAAACCAGTGACAGTCAGAGCAGCTGCGGCCTACTGGTGCCGAGCTCCTGGGAGACACTCACGTCAGGCCCCGAGGCCGTGCGGCCTCTCACTTCCCAAGAGCCGGGGGCCCGGCCCCTGAATCATGTATCCAGTGTCTCTTCGTTGGACACCTCTCACCTGCCACGTGCTACACTAGGATGGAGCTGAGGACGAGGGAGGCTCGGTTCCTGCCCCGGGACCTCACCCGTGAGGGGAACAGAGGGTACGATGGGTGAGCAGAGGTAGGGCCTCGGACTCAGGGTGCCGCAGCTCCCCAGTTAGACCCTCAGGTCTGTGGGGTCAGGGAAGGCCTGTGAGGAGTGGGCACAGATGCTGAGGCCTGGGGAGGAGTTCAGTGGGAGGGAGAGGGAGCCGTGTGGGTGGGCCTGGGGGCTGCGGGAGCCAGCAGGCTGAATAAGAACCCGAGAAAGGAGGTTTTCTCTTCCCCACAGTAAGGCACATGGGGGCGAGGAGTGGGAGAGGGGAGCAGTGGCCGGGCCCCCACCCCGCAGCACTGAGTGCCCCCCATGTGTTTACTTGTTCCAGTCCGTGTCCCAGCACTAGCATGGGGCTCCGTGGGGACAGGTCCCTGTTGTCACCGTTGTCACCTAGGACAGCGCCTGGCACGCTGCAGGAGCTGGCTGTATACTCGGTGAGTGAGTGAATGAACGGGCGGCCTGGGCAGGCCCCGTTTCCGGGCCGTGAGACAGGCGGCAGAGCAGCAGATCGCCTGTTCTTGCTTCCACGTGCCAAACACGGGACGTCCGCCCGTTCCGGAAGCGGGGGGGGGGGGGGGGGCGATCTTGCCTTCCGCCCTGGGGGTTTATGCTACCTAGCGGGAGGCGACAAAAGGGGAAGAGCACTGTCCATCCGAGGGAGGGGAACACGTACGGTGTCCTGGGCTGCGCGCCAGGCCACGAGGCTCCTCCGGTTCAGAGAAATTAGAGCCTCCCGCGCATGCATCAGCTCCCCGACGCGGGCGGGAAGCCAGGCTCGGGGAGGAGGCCAGGTCCTGAGGCAGCTCAGCCATTGCGTTCGAGGAAGCGAGGAAAAACATCCAGGAACCCTGCACCATCTCCGCTGTCACAAGGCTTAGGTTCTAGCAGGGGAGGCGCTAAGCGGTGGGCCTCACAACTGGTAATTCAGTAACATGGAAGGGCGGAGAGGGAGAAGCGCAGGGAGGTGGGGGGGTGCGATGGGGTCGGGGCGGGGGGATCAGGGCTCAGGGGTTCAGGGGAGCCCCTGGAAAGGAGAGACATCGGCTGAGATGAGGAAGGTGAGTTGGAGTTGCAGGGGGTGAAGGCGGGACACAGGAAGAGATCCCACAATTCCAAGCGAGAGGGAGGGAAGGGCCCAGAAGAACGGGGAGCGGCTTGCGGGCACCTGGAAAAGCAGTGGGGACACTTCAGGGACAGTTGGGACAGGCAGGCGCAGGCAGAGTGAAGTGCTGCTGGATGCATGAAGCTGTCCGGGGGCCTCTCTGCCTGTGACCTTCACTCTCGGGGCCTCGGGCCTGGCCCCCAAACTGAAGCAGTGCAACGAGGTGGCTCTGGGGAGGCGGGCGGGCAGGACAGAGCCGGGGGCCCGGTTCTCCGGCACCTCCCTGCAGCACTTGCGCGCAGAGCAGCCGCCAAGGCCCTGGGGCGGTGGCTGTGTCCCCACCCCAGCCGGCTGTCCCAGGCCGCCCCGAGGAGGCGGGGGCGGGGGTGCGCAGGGCCCAAAATCAGTCACAAAAAGACCAGAGGTCTTAGGCTTAAGACCTTTTACATCTCATTAATTCTAAGATGTGAATCCTTCCACATTTTACTCCTCGCCTTAGGACACGTTCACTGGTTTGAGACAGGAAGGAAGAGAGAAATATCAATGTGAGAAACATCGACTGGTTGCGTTCCTGTACGCGCCCTGAGTGGGTATCGAACTCACGACCCAGGTATGTGCCCAGATAGGGAATGGAACCCGCAGACTTCCCATGCACGGGACGATGCTCCAACCAACCGAGCCCCTGGCCGGGGCACCTTCCCCACTTTAATTTAATCTCTGAGGTCAGCACGCGTGCTCAGCCCACCGGTGCATCGGGGCTGCGGCACCTCCCTGGTGGCACACGCAAGTCTGGGTCACTGGCATCACGGGTCTGGTGAGGCCTGGAGACCTCGGGCTGTGGCTTCCTGCACACAGAACTGACTAACAGCAGGCAGGCCAGAAACCTGCTAACTTCTCAGAACCGTCCTTCCAGAGAAAGCCACCACCGCGCCTGGAGGTTTAATGGAATCTGGACTTTCATGGGAAAGACACTTTGATCTTGTTCTGTGTCAGCTAAGCTTAAAGGCTAACCTCAGCTGTAAATTCTGTTGTTTTTGTCTCACAAGCTTCCAGATTCTCTTCGTCCTCCGGCCAAAGAATGACTAACAAATTTTTATCAGGAATTCTAATTTTGTTAGAATCCCTACCATAACCACTCACTCACACAGGCTCTTTGACTTAAGACGACACGTGGGACGAGGCCCTATTCAAACAGGGGCTCCAGTAGACCTCTCTGCAAAGACGACACGGGAGTACCCAGCAGCTCACGGAGAGATTCTCAGCATCACTAACCGCCGGGGGAATGCAAACCCGAACAGCAATGAGACCCCCCGCACCAAGACTGGATGCTGTTACGGGGCCAGCGGCAGGTAAGTGTTGGTGAGGGTGTTGGTGACACTGGGACCCCCCCTCCCCCCATGGGAATGTCAAGGGTGGCCGCTGCCATGCCGTTCAGCGGGTCCTCGAATGAGGTCGTTTCATTCATAACGTCGATGAGATGCCGCGGGAACTTATCTCTCGTCTACATCGATTGGCCTGTGGTAAAACTGGTTTCCTTCTACTTAAAGTTGCAGAACCTAGCTCAGACATTAAGTGAGGACTTACAGTGGTTCCTCCAAAGATTGAAAATAGAATTACCATATGATCCGGCAACTCTGTTTCTGGTTGTCTAACCCAAGGAAACGAGAGCAGGGGCTCCGACGGACACGTGTCCACCCACGTTCACGCAGCATCGCCCCCCGTGACCAGGAGGTGGAAGCTACCCCAGCGTCCGTCATGGATGAACAAGATGGGGTAGATCCATACGACGAAATACTTCCTACTCAGCCTTAAAAAAGAAATCCTGACACTTCACAACATAAATAAACCTTGAGAACATTCTGCTAAACGACATAAGCCAGTCACAAAAAAAGATACCCTCTGTAGGACAGACCTCACGTGAGGTCCTTGGAGCACTCAAGTTCGTGGACACAGAGATTACGGCTGACAGGGGCTGGGGGCAGAGGGGCAGTTGTCGTTTGATGGCTACGAAGTTCCCGGGTTTTTCTTTTTCAAAGATTTTATTTATTTTTAGAAAGAGAAGGGAGAGACGGAAACACAGATCAGTTGCCTCTCACACGCCCCCGGTGGGGGACCTGGCCTGCAACCCAGACATGTGCCCTGACTGGGAATTGAACCGGCGACCCTTGGTTCACAGGCCGGCACTCAATCCACCGAGCCACACCAGCCAGGACTGAAGTTCCAGCTTTGCAAGATGAAAATAATTCTGGGGACGGTTGGTGGTGACGACCCTACAACCAGGTGGATACGCTTAATGCCCTTCAATTGCATACATAAACAGGGTAAATTTCACACAATTAAAAATAAATTTTTAAAAATTCCATGCGGAAAAGACTTTGTTTCTTTGGGTGCTGGAAGCAAGCAGCGAACCATGGCCTGCGGGTGCCTCTGCCCACTGACACACAGTTGGGAGCGCACAGGCACTGGAACTGGAGGGCCCGTGGAGGGCACATGTGCCCCCCGGACGGCCCTGAGCCCTGCCATCCGTCCCCTCCCTGCCCGGCTACTGAGGCAGCTGAGACTGAGGCCGCAGAGAGTGAGGAGACTTCAGGCAACAATCTGGGTGCCTCTCCCTTGGCCGGGGGCCTCGGCCGCCCTGGCCTTGGGCCCCACATGGACAGGGCTGGTGGAAGTCAGGTCACAGGGCAGGGAGCACAGTAATGCTCACCAAAACTCCCAGGAGCCCCTTCCATGTCCCAAACCCACGGTGTCGGGGGGGCCCAAGTGACCAGCTCTGGCCGATGAACCGTAAGCAGGAGTGACCTGTTTGTCCTAAGAAGCAGCAGGCAATATCCCTCAGGGTGGAGCCTCCGCTGGCCTCGGTCCCCAAGAAACGATGCCAAAAGCAGAGGCCCCGTGGGACCCGTGACGCAAAGGCAATGTCAGCAAGTCAGCAAGGAATAAGGCTTGACGTCAAACCACTGGGATCTGGGGGCTCGGCAGCTGCTGCAGCATGACCTCGCTTATCCTGACTAACACACGTGCCGTGCACAACGGGAAGAGAAAGGGTTTCACAAGCTCTGGGTGGGAACCACAGAGACCACAGCCCTAGGCCCACCCCTCTAGACTGAGAAACCTCAGGAAACGCCAACGAGCTTTCTCTGGGCTCCAGTTCCCCCTTTTTATCTTAGAAAAACAGGGATTTCTTCTCCTCTAACCTGTGGAGGGAAATAATCTAGGAGGGAGATCTGTGCTCTCTGTCAACCTCCCCTCCGACTCACCTACAGCTTCCAGGGTTGGGCTCCAGGGGGAGGGGGAGCCAGAGGGCCTGGGGACTTCAAGGGAGACCCTCGAGGAATGGAGCCCGGTGTCAGGGACCAAGGGGGGCACTCGCTCGCTCCCCACCGCCACTTCAGCCTCATCTAGAGGGGACAGGCAGCCTGAGACCCCGAGCCATCTGTTGAGATGGCTTTTTAACACTGACCTTGACCTCAGCTTAAGAACCGCACCCCCCATCCTTCAGGAGCCCATCTACCCACAGCTGGGAGCTGCACGGAGCCACACTCAGGGTACCGGATCCACCCCACCCAGCACAGGCTGTCAGAGGTGTCTCTCCCCAGGTGAGGGGACACGAGGCTGAGGCCAGCGCAGCTCCTGGGCCCTGCGGGCATCAGCGGGACAGACACAGCACACGCGGGAACCTGGAGCTGCGGAGAACACTGAGCTTTATTTCCAAACGTGTCACAGAACGGCCTTACCTCCTCCCACCCAAGTACCCCTTTGTGAACCTGGGAAGGAGACCCTCCTGCCTGACCTAGGAGAGTGGGGCCGGGGCCAGGGCCACCTCCCGCTGAGGCCGGGTGGGCTCGCAGCATGGGCGCCCCGGCAGAAGGGCGAGGCCAGACGCGATGGCAGGGGCGCTGTCTTCCTCCAAGCGGCCAGTTCTCAGGGCTGCAGCTGGGGTGCAGGGCCGGGGCACCTAGGGTCCCGACCAGATCAGAGTGGGGGGTGGAACCCGCAGTGGCAGGGCCTGGCCAGTAAAGGAGGTGGTGTCAGAGGGGGCCACACTGGGGGCAGGTCACCCCCATCCCAGCCTCATCTCCTTCTGGGTCTCAGAGTCAGCGTCCCGCGTGGGTGGACGGGGCAGCCAGCGGGAAGTGCAGGAGCCTGGAAGGGCGCTCTGGGTGAGGGCCGGGAACACGGACCGGGCCTCTGTGGGGAGACACCCCAACCCCGCCCTGGGACCCTGCCGTCCCCAGCATCTGCCCCCCAGGGCACCCCAGACCGTACCGGGTGGTGAGGGTCCACCGACAGCTTCTGGGGCTGGGCCTCGGAGGCAACGCAGGACCAGAGGTCCAGGCTCTTGAGGGCAGAGCTTCCCTCGGACCTCGGAGGGAGAATGTCCCAGCCCCGCAGACAGTGCTGCGGAGGGCGAGGGCTTCAGGCGCCTGGCATGGGACACAGCTCTCCCCAGTCCCGGTGTCCCCTGCAGACCAAGGCTCCCGGGACAGGGGCCTGTGTCCACCCACTGGGGCCCCCTTTCCCAACCCTGCTGACCCAGGCCCTGGCCTGACCAGAGACGGGCAGAGGGAAGGCCGTGGACTCTGATGGGGCGCTTCCTGGGTGTCGGCCTCTGCCCCGCACCCAACAGGCATCGGTCCCCTGAACTGCTCCATCTCCCCACACAAACCTGAGGACGGTACCTTGTGCCCATTTTACGGCTAAGCAAACTGACTTTCCTCGGCATCCCTTCTCCTTCCCCCAGGCCCAGCTCCCCCCTCCTCGACTGGGAGTGACTGGGGCGCGCGATGACCCTGTCCTACCCAGGAGACACAAAGAACACTATGGGAGGCACTATGGAAGCATAAAGACCTGGGTTCAAATCCCAGCTCTTCCACTGGGATGACCTTGGACAAGTCACCTCCCCTCTGCCTCAGTGTCCTCATCTGTGAAATGGGACAGCAGCGGAGCCTGCACCAGCTATGGTGGGGTCCCCCGGGATGACCCGTCCAGGGACTGCGCACGTACCACACAAGACCTTGATAAATGGCGCTGATTTACGCCAGCGTGTGGGTGGACACTTCTCCTGGACCCCCGGGAGGGGGTGGGGTGCCCCCCTTGCCCAGGGCACACGCAGAGCACAGGTCGCAGAGGCGGCCCGGCCTGAAGTCTGGAGGCCAGAGCACTCGTGCTGCTTGAGCTCGGCCTCGCTGTGGGGCCTTGGCTCAGCCCCTGCTCCTCTCTAGGCCTCGGCTCCATCTGGGGACCTGGGCCAGACGGGCAGCCCCACCCCCACCCAGGCCCCGCACGGCTGCTCACCCGGGGCAGGGCCAGTGAGTCGCAGGCATCGAGGCTCTTCCGCCGGTGGATGCGGTGCCGGTGCGGGGGGTCCAGGACGGATGCTGGGATGCTCACCCTGGGCAGGGGTGGCGGGGCGGCAGTGGGGGCAAAGCCACAGCCCCGGGCCCGCCCTTCCCTCCGCAAACCAGCGGACCCCAGGCCAATTCCCTCCTCAGCTCCTGCTGCCCTCACAGCTGCCCCCCAGTGTCCTGCCTGCTCTGGCCACTCACCTGACCTGCGCTGGGTCCGCCAGGGTCTCGGGGCCCCGCTGGTCCCGTGGTGTCCTGCACAGACGGCAGGGGGTGCCGGGATCCCAAGGCACCAGAAACAGGCGCCGGTTGACACGGTAACAGTACACACCTGTGGGGCCCACGAGAAGCAGCGGCACCCCCTCAGCCCGGGAACCTAGGTCCCGGGGCCCCTCGCCGCCCCCAACCACATGGGCCCGCCAAGCCCTCCACGCTCCCCGGCCCCCACTCACAGGTGTGTACACACATGCACACACAGCATGTACACGGACTTGTGCTCACACACAAAACACAGAACATGCACTTCTACTCAAGCACGACACGTGCACACACCCACACCAGCCAGCACCTTCATATGCGGAAATGTCACACCTGCAGATGTGAAACGGGGATGGCTTCAGTCACGCTGGTGAACACATATGCACACATGCCTATATTTGCAATCACACTCGCGCAGAGTACACACATACACGTTCACACAACCCCTTACATGCAGGCGCACACAGTACATGCTGCACATGCATGCCTATAGCACAGACTTGTGTGTTCACATGACTAAGCTAGAACCCCTCCCCAGCAGCCACACGTGTGCAGAGAAGAGGGTGTGGGAATGGGGGGCACAGGGGAACTGAGGCGGCTGGGAAGGAAACGAAGGCTGCGGGGGCACGGGGAGGCGGGATGACCAGGGCCGACCCTAATCCCCACCTCCCTCCCTCCCAGGGCCCGGCCCTCCCTGTCTCCCCAGTACCCCAGCTGCCTCCCCAGGCCCCCGCGACCTCAGCAAGGGTCTCCGCTCACATTCGTGCTCTTCCTCGGCGACCGCGCTCTCCCACAGGCCCGGGAGCCCGACACTGCAGAGCGAGGGCAGTGAGCTGGCTGGCGACAGCGCCCCCGAGCCGCGCGCCCACTGCCCGCCCACTGCCCGCCGGCCCCTACTCACTCGGGGTCACTGTGGATGCACTCCTCCCTGTTGGCTTCTCGGAACTCCTGCAGCCTCGAGAAGAAGTCCTCGGGCTCGCCGCTCACGGGCGAGCTGTTGTCCAGAGACCCTGCCGTGGGCAAAGCACGGGGCCGAGGCTGAGGAGACACTCAGTGCCGGCACCCCGTCACCTGCCGTGCGCCCACCAGGCCTCATGAACCGGAGAGGCACCCTCCACCACTGACACCACTGGCTTCGTTTCAGGGTCCATCTACCCGGACGCGTGTCCGACTGTCCAGGAAAAAATGTCTGCAGAGCCCTCGCCATGGGCCAGACAGTGGTGGGGAGGGAGCAGCGAACTAGACGACGCCCCTGCGCCCGTGAGGCTTACGTGCTAATGCGGTGGCCACAAACTGATCACCAAGGAAACGCGTGACACGACACTGTGACGACACCTTCCACAAAGCAGGAGAGAACAGAGCCAGGGAACCCAGCCTGGTAGCACGAGGGCCCCGGGGAGGCCTCCCTGAGGGGGCGAGCCCTGGGCAGAGGCTGCAAGGAGGGAGGGAGCCATGCAGACACCCCAGGCAGGAGGCACAGCGAGTGCAAAGGCCCCGGGGCAGAAGTGTATCTGAGGAACGGCCTAGAGGTGCAAGTGGCTGGAGGGGAGTGAGGGACAAGAGGGGAGGAGATGAGACTGAGAAGCCAGCAGAGGACTTAGGGACAAGGAGTGGCGCATCAGACCGGCCATGTATGTATGTGTACAGAGGCGCCCCCTGGCTGCTGTAAGGGGAGGGGGCACCTGGGAGAGAAGCAGGCGGATGCTGGAAGTGTGTGGAAGGGCAGGGCTGGCAGGCTGTGCTAAGGGGCTGGAGGAGAGGTATGCAAAAAGGAGAGATGAAATCGAGATGGTCCTCAAGGTTATGTTTTTATGTTTTTTTTTAAGATTTTATTTATTTATTTTTAGAGAGAGAAGGGAGGGAGGGAGGGAGGGAGGGAGAGAGAGAGAGGGAGGGGGAGAGAGACACACACACACACACACACACACACACATCAATGTGCGGTTGCTGGGGGTTATGGCCTGCAACCCAGGAATGTACCCTGGCTGGGAATCGAACCTGGGACACTTTGGTTCCCAGCCCAAGCTCAATCCACTGCAAGGTTATGTTTTGACCAGTTACTGGGTGCCTAGAGACGCCATTCACAAAGCAGGAGAGACCACAGATGGGGAGAAGATCACGACCTCGACTTGGGACGTGAAAGTAACCTGAGACCCTACTGTGCCACACCGAGAAGACGGCCAGGCATACAAGTCTGGGGCTCAGAGGAGCGGGGTCAGCCAGAGGCAGACACAGGGGAGTCAGACGGGCACTCGCTGAGCGCCGTCTCTGTGCCTGCCACTGTGCCGGGCGCTGACGGAGGACACAGGTGCAGAGGGAGCTCGCCTAGGAGGGTGGGCCGGCTGACACGCACCGCAGCACGGCAGGCACGGGCTCAGGGAGGTATGCGGGGCATCCACCCGCCACTCCCGGGCCAGGTGTGCACACGGGGCGGGCCGCACCTGCAATCCAGTCGTAGCCCAGGTAGGGTCTGAAGCGCCAGCTCTCCTCAGGCACCGAAGACTCCTTGCTGAAGGTCACTCTTGGCTGATGAGGTGAAGAAGGCAGGGTCAGGCCAGTGGGCCCAGCCCAAATGAGGCCCCAGTTGGGGGAAGGAGAGGGGCCACGTCTTAACTTACACAGACACGGGCCCCAGGGCTCAGCTAAGGGCTCGAGGGCTGAAAGACAAAGCTTTCCACCTGAGCTCACGTGTGACTTTGAGTAAGTGGGGCCGCTGAGCCTTGGCCTTCCCATCTGTACAACAGGGCTCATCGCCTTCTGCCCAAAGTGTGGTCTGAGACACCAACCACCGCTGCTTTCCCAGCGTTCGGGCGCAGCTGGACACACCCCATGGCACCTCCGGGACAGCCTCTCACCTTGCAAGGGAGGCCACCTATGGGTGCACCTGTCAGACAGGGGCGCTGCAGTTCAAGGAAGCACCTATGGACAGATGCCCCACTCCCCCGAGTTACCTTGGGCAGTTTGCTTTGCTGACCCGGGATGGACCGGGAGGCCGGAGCCTCCAGCTCTGCTGAACGCTCTGGGCCATTTGAGTCCGAGGTGGCCCCCAATGGTGCCGAGCAGGGCCTCAGGGGGCTCAGGGACTCCCGGTGTCGGCATTTGGGGGGTGGGAGAGAGGTCACCCCCGAGCTGGCCCCGCCAGGAGAGGACATATTGCAGGAGTCACGTTGGCGGGCATCCCGTGGGCAGGAGGCTCTCAGGGCCATTGAGAATTTCCCTCGGGACGATGGTACCCCTGAGTTGTAGCTGCTGCTGGAGTCCCGGCTTGACTAGAACAGAGAGGCCGGGTCACCCGGCGGGTATACACCAGGCATAAAGGCCCGGGCCCACATGCCTGTTCCAGCCTCTGCATCCCACCATCACCGGACCTCAGTCTTCCCATCAGCAATAAATGGGTGTGCCTCGCAAGATGACGTGGAAACCTGGATTCTGGCTGGAGGGTTAGCAGCCCCCCTTGTCCCCCAGGAGCTCCCAAGGCGGACACCCACCTCTGCGGCTGCCTTGGCCACAGACCGCTGCACGGCGTCCTGCCCCGCCCACAGCTGCCTCAGGAGCTCCAGGTTGAGCTGCCGCAGCTGCGCCAGGTCCCTGGTC
Organism: Phyllostomus discolor; assembly: GCF_004126475.2. NCBI lineage: Eukaryota > Metazoa > Chordata > Mammalia > Chiroptera > Phyllostomidae > Phyllostomus > Phyllostomus discolor. The sequence continues at coordinate 7,071,856 of NC_040907.2, read as the reverse complement.
TCCTCCATCCCAGGCGTATCGTCCGGCTTCCCACAGTGGATATTGCTGACTCCTGGGCTGTCTGGTGCCCCCGGGGCTGAGTTCCAGGCCCACCTCTGCTACGTGAAGTCAAAACAGTATGACACAGGGCTCAGGAGGCTGCCCTGTGGAGCCAGAGGCCTGGGTTCGAATCCCGCCGACTCTGATACTCCCTGAGCGGCCTCAACAAGTTAGTTAACTCTCCCTGCCTCAGCTCCCTTATCTGCCAAACAGAGATAACAGTATCTACCTGGTAAGCACTAAACAAGCAAACGAGTGCTAAATCTCAGCACAGTTCCTGGCACACAGCGAGCACGCAACATGCATCCACTATTACCAGTCTGGCCGGGGGGTGGTCAGCCCCCCTCTAACCACCCGAACTAAGAAGGTAGACCAGTTTAACTTACAGAAAACAATCAGGACAATTCTACCAATGTAAAGTATTATAAGCTGTGAATCTAATGCAAACCAGGCTTCTGAAGGGACTCTTGCCTCTCTCCTGCCCACCCTTCCTGCTTCCCTTTCTTTTTACAAATAAAGACACCAAAGTTCAGAGAAGTTAAGAAACTTGCTCCAAGCCACACAGCCCGTTAAGTGGCGAAGTCAGGATTTGAACCCGTATCTAGCTCCAGGATCCATGGTCACTCCAGCTTTTCCCTGGAAAGCTGCCTCCTCCCACTCCCAGCCTTTGCCCGTGCACCCCCCCGCCCCCCCCCCCCCCCCCCCCCCCCCCGGGATCCAGTCTCGGGGATCCACAGATGTCCCTGGAAGGAGTTTCTGCAGGCTAGGGGGCGGGCTTCCCACTTTCCTCGGATCCCCAAGCATAGAACCCCCCACCCCCGACCAGAAAGTCTCCCTCAACATTCACTCTCCCTTTTGAACCCTGGGTCCACTGTGGGAAACCCTGCCCCTGCCTTCCCACCCACACTCCACACTTGTGAACCGCCCACACCGTGCGTGAGGGGCTCCTCAGCGCCTGGCTGCTGGGGCCAACGCAGAGAGAAGCCGGACGTCCACCGAACACCCCACCCCTCAGGCACGCCCCGCGGGGAAGGAGAGAGGAGAAGCCAGAACGGACGACTCTGGGGGTGGCGGCGTCTGTTGTATGTAACTGGGCCAAACAGCCAGATCCGGCCTCATCTGACCGGAGACTCTAGGCCGTACCAAGGGTCTCCGTTTCCGCACGGGGTTAAAGAGATCGGCCTGCACGGCCCTCCTCCGGCCCGGAACAGCTCTGGAAGGCTAAAAACTGCGCAAATGCAACGGGAAGGCAACGCGTGAAAGAGCCTGGGGCAGCAAGAGGCAGGCCGGCGGGGGCGGGACCCCGGAGACAGGGACACTCAGTACACTCGGCACCTGGAGTAAAATCCATCTTTCCCATCGCTGCCCCCGAACCCTACGCGGTGACACACGCGCGGACACCCGCGGGATCCCCCGTCGAGCCCCACCCCCGCCACCCGCACACTTACAGCACAGAAGACCCCCAACCCGCGCCCGGCCGCCCGCGGTACGGTCTGGATTTGCGTCGGGCCCACTCCGAGTAACGCCAGTCGGGGGCGGGGCCCAACCTGGCTTCCCTGATTGGTCAGACGAGGAGAGGCGCTTGAGAGCGTTACTCTGCGTTCAGACGCGGCAGTTTCAACGTTGGGGCGGGACTGACAGCGTTATTAAACAGCTGATTGGTCAACTTCCGAGGTCAATTTTTTTTTTGGAAAGAGGCGGGCTCTGATTGGCCAGGACGGTGGACGGAGCCGGGAGCTAGGCCTGGTTTGAAGAACGCCGTTTCAGGGTTTGTAGCTGATGCTGCTCCTTATCAGTGGGATGCAGCGGTTTGATAACCTGGGCGAGTGGGGTAGGCGGCGACTGGCGCCCCATTTTTTCATACTTTCAAGTACTTATTGTACCTACTTTGTGCCAGGAGACACTGTAGCAGGCACTGGGAGGCGGGTTAAAATGAAGAGGAGTCCATACCTTGCGGAGGGAGAGGCAGGGTAAGATGTGAATACAGTCTGTAAAATACGAATGAATTTATATGGAGTGCCTACTATGCGCCAGGTATCTTCCGTATGCCAGTGCATGCCGGCCTCATAAATGTGCTTTGAGGTGTGATTTCACTGTCCCGTTTTACAGGAAAACAAACAAACAAACAAAAAAAACAACCAAGCCCATGGGAGAAGGAACTTGCCCAGAACATTTTTAAATCAATCAGTATAATTCCCAAATTAACAAAGAAAAGCCATCTCAATAGACGCAGAAAAAGCCACTTGTCCCTTTTTCTCAGTGTTTGGAAGTGGTAGTGCCGCAATCTGTCTTTTTACTGGAGAGAGACGTCCCAGCATTTGGCAAATATAAACTAAAACCATCATGAGATACCACCACATTACTACATGTCTAAGGCTGTGGTATGAAACCTTAAAGACACTGTACCAGGTGTTGGCGAGAAAGGGGGGAAGCAGGAGCCCACACCATCTGCACGTGGGAGTGTCAGGTCGCACGCCAGCGTTGGAACAGCAGTTGGGCAGTATCCAAAAAAGTTCAGTATGAATTCACCCCGTGACCTGGTAATTCAGTCCTAGGTGTCTCTACCCAAGAGAAATGAAAATGTGTCCACGTGAAGACTCGCACGTGAATGCCCCTGGCAGCATTATTCGTAACAGTCACACACAAAAAAATAGAAACAATTCAAGTGTTTGTCCACTCCTAAATGGATAAACTAAATGTGGCACGTCCACACAATGGAAACTGTCAATAACGAGGAACAAAGGGACCCGTGCCACTGCACAGATGAAGCTCGTAAACGTTGAGCTAAGTGAAAAGAAGCCAGACACAGAGGCCTCAGATTGTGTGATTCCATTGATATGAAATGTCCAGAGAAGGCCGATCTATAGAGACAGAGAATATATTAATGGTTCCCAGGGCCTGGGGTGGGAACAGCAAGTCACTGCAAATGGGCAGGAGGGATTATTTTGGGGTGATGACACCCCAAAAATTGGTTCTAAAACTGAATCGTGGTGACGGCTGCACAACTTTGTAAACTTGCTAAAATGATTGTATCGTACATTAAAAATGAGTGAATCTTACAGTATGTAAATTACAGCAATAAAGCTGTTTTTTTAAAAAAAAAACAGTTAAACATACACCCACCGTATGATCCAACTGTTCTACTCCTAGGTATTTATCTGAGGGGAAAACTTGTCCATACAGAGACTTGCATATGACTGTTAATAGCAGCTATATTGTAAATACAAACACGTGTCAAAAGGTGAATAAACTAACGGTGGTATATCCATACAATGGATAACACTCAGCAGTAAAAACGATACACACTATTGGTATGTACGACAATTTGGATGCACCTCAAAATAATTGTGCCAAGTGGAAAAGCGTACATACTGCATATGTCCATCTATATAAAACTTGAGAAGATGTAAACCAATCTATAGTGATAGAAAGATCATATGGGCCCTGGCTGGGGTAGCTCAGTGGATTGAGCGCGAGCCTGAAAACCAAAGGGTTGCCGGTTCGATTCCCAGTCAGGGCACATGCCTGGGTTGCAGGCCAGGTCCCTAGTGGGGGCGTGGGAGAGGCAACCACACATTGATGTTTCTCTCCCTCTCTTTCTTCTTCCCTTCCCTTCTATCTAAAAATAAATAAATAAAGTTAAAAAAAAAAAGATGGGATTGGAGGAGAGATGATGAAGGGATATGAATCTGTGATGGTTTCTCGGACGCACACATTCCACACTCAGTGATTTGTACGCTTCAAACGCGCAGTTTAGTTTATATAAGTTGTATCTCTATGAAGCTGTTAAAAGATGTGAGGCAAGTAGACTAGAACTTGGCAGTACGTTTGCACTGGCTGTAGAGGGACAGCTGCCACTCTTACCACGACACCCTCTCAGGAGTGGCCTTGAAGGGCAAGGAGGAAGGTCAGTCCTCCCAGGGACAGAGCTGTGAGCTGTACGGTCAGCCGGCCATTCGTGATGAAGGATGAGCGGTCCAAGGAACAGATATACAGTCTCCTGAGTGGTGGCCAGTGACTAGGGTGGCGCTCGATAGCCTAGGAGAAAAAGGTCGGAAGGCTGGGGCCTGGGAGAAAGGGGGAAAGGTAGGAAGAAGAGCCCAGGAGGACCGATGGGAGGGGGCACAGAGGATTACACCTTTGTGTCTTGTGTTTCACATCCAGGGGAGGTGGTCGACAACCAGCCGGCTGCATGGCGTGGCTGGCAGAGGGCAGGCAGCCTCCCCTCTGCTGCCCTAGTCCCTAGTGCAGGTACCAGGGGCCCGAGAACAGAAGGAGCCGTGAGGACGGGAGGCAGAGTGCACCTGTGTCCGAGGGCTGTAGGTCACCTGATAGAGCAACATGGTGGCTTCCCACTGCCTCACACCAAGGCACCCATTTGGGGACAATGGGTGTCTGACTAAAGGGTCTACTGATCCTACCCAAAACCCCAGCACCTAAGTGGTGCACAGCCCGAAAGGCTTAGCTCTGGAACCAGCCCCCGCAGCTCTGTGCTCCAGGAAGCCGAGGCAGGCTGCTGTGTCCCCTCCAGCCAGAATACATGGGTGCGGGAAGCGGAGGTTGGAGGTAGAAGCCCCCTCGCCGTTACTCCCAGTGACCCACTCATGGAATTTGTTCCTGTCCCTGCAAACATCAGTACGGCAGGGTTAGAGGTTCCAGTGCCTGGGGACAGGAAGCTTCCGCCAGGGGACACAGCAGGGCCCCAGGGCTCCATCGAACTTGCAGATAAGACCGCCCCCGGGTCTTTGGTGGATCATCAGGCAGAGAGAGGTGTCCCACCGCCGGGGGTAATAGATCCCAGTCACTGTAAGGAGTCAGGGCTGGCAGGGGTTTGTGGAAAAACACCCTTGGGTGTAGCATGGCATCTCCATACCCACTGATAACAGTGAGCCGATAACTGCCCAACCAAGGCAAAGACCCCTGGGGCTGCAGGTCGGGCTCACCCCACCAGGAAGTAACCAAGGCAGCAGCAGCACTGGACCCGGATATGGGAAATCCAGGATGGGGGTGGACCAGGGACAGGCAGCTTGGGCCACTAAATCCTCCGAGGCAGAGAAGGTGCTGGCCACCACCCCGAAGGGGGCCCTGTCCGACTGGACTTACACCTCCCCTCCTGGCCTTGCCTGTTGTCCCAGCTCCGAGTGATCTGATGCCAGCACGGCCTGCCCTGCAGCACACCTGCCCACGCCTGCCCACGCCTGCCCCTCTCGCCTCCACCAACTACCATTGCCCCAAGTTAGTACCCAGGCATTTATACACGCGACCCAGAAATGCGGGGAGCCACTCCCCCATGGGACCAATCTTCAACCAATGGGAAGAGGAGACAGTGGATAAATTCTTCTCCCTTTCTCCCCAGTGAGAAATGGTATTGAGACTCATTTACGCGGCTTCTCAGGGTCACGGTCTGTTCATTCTGCGGTTCCATTTGGTGGCGGTCAGCTCCATAATGCCTCCTCCTGCTGGCTCTCCCTGCTTTTGACCTCTCTCCCTCCCTCCCTTGGGGGTTGCTCCACAGAGCAAAATGAGGGCACGGGGGCCCTCTGCTTTCTGGGAAACCCTGGCCAAGGCACTGCCTACTCGCTGACTCTCCAAGTGTCTCTGGGTCAGACTTCGCCAATCACTGAGCTTGCATACCCAACGACAGCAGAACCCAAATCTGACATGTCCAAACTGGACCTCCTCATTTCCTCCCCAAACCCACTCCCCCAAAGCCTTCCCCGCCCTCTCACGTGCTCAGGACAAAACCTTGAGTCATCCACCATGCACCGTGCCTATCTTCAAAAGGTCTCTAGAACCTGACTGCTTTTCACCCCCTCCATCACCCCTGCCCAGCCAGCGCAGCATCCTCTCTCCCTGCAATGTCACGGTGGCCTCCGGACCAGTCTCCCTGCCTCCCTCCTTCATCTGTTGTCTGCTCTCCAGCAGCCTGGGACTCAGGATGAACTGAGTCAGCTCACGCCACCCCTCTCAGCGCCCCTACCTCTCCCCCAGGAAAAGCCAGCCCTCACCTCACTCTGCCTCTGGTCCCTTCCACACCGTACCTCCTACTGCGCCACTTCCCGGGTTCAGCTCCAGCCACTCTAGTCTGCTCTTGTTCCTTGAAGGTACTGGGCATGCTCCCAGCTCAGGGCCTTTGCCCATGCTGGTCCATCTGCCTGGAACGCCCTGCCTCAGATAACCACAGGGGTTCCTCCAAGACCCTTCAAATGTCTTCTCAATGACACTGGTCACACCCTCCCTCACCCCACCCTGCCCCGCTGACTAGTCCTTACCTCCTGTCCTAGTGTGTCTTTTCTTTTTAAAGATTTATTTATTTTTAGAGAGGGGAGGGAGATAGAGAGAGAGAGAAACATCAATGTTCGTGGGGGCCATGGCCTGCAACCCAGGCATATGCCCTGGCTGGGAATCAAACCTGCGATGCTTTGGTTCGCAGCCCGCGCTCAATCCACTGAGCTACGCCAGCCAGGCCCCTAGTGTGTCTTTTACTGCTTGGTTTTGCCTGTGGTCTGCCTGCCCCCACTAGTGTGCGAGCTCCGGAGAGGCAGGGATTTTTATGCCCCTCATTCACTGCTGTGCCTCCAATGCTTAGCACCATGCTTATTAATGCACCTAGGACGCTCTCCAATGTTTTGCTGAATGCATGCGCTTTCTCATTTCTACAGAGAAACGACAGACCACCAAGTTTTTGAGAGGACCCAGGATCACGCACAGACGCATGACACATGCTGAGCTCGCAGTAAACGCTGGCTGTCCCCTCGTCAAGCCCCAGGTCTGACTCAGAGACAGAAAACGGCTCTGGCAGACAGAGCGAATTTAGCTGACACCTGTGAGGATGGCCCAGAGATACCATCCTGACCACATGCTCTGTGATTCAGTGGGAACACTGTGATGAAGGCCTGAGTTCTGGCCTCTCGGGTTCCTCAGAACACGCAGTGGACGGATGAGGTGGGTTGAGGATGCGCAGGAAGGAGCCAGGCCTTAGCTGTGGATAGAGACCTGGGTGGGGGGCTGGGGGCGGCAAAGGAGGCTACAAGACGCAGAACACCCTTCTCTAGCCACGCAGACCGGACCATGGTCCGGGAGCTGGGGAACACTTCAGGGAGCTGCGAACGGTTGCTTCTTAAGGAGAGAACACTTGTGGGTTGCAGACAGAGTAAGGGCTGGTTTAAAATCCTTGGTTTCGCCATGGCTGGTGTGGCTCAGTGGACTGAGCGTGAGCCTGAAAACCAAAGGGTCGCCGGTTCGATTCCCAGTCAGGGCACATGCCTGGGCTGCAGGCCAGGTCCCCAGCAACCACACATTGATGTTTCTCTCCCTCTGTTTCTCCTTCCTTTCCCCTCTCTCTAAAAATAAATAGATGCAATCTTTAAAGATAAATAAATTCTTGGCTTCACTAGCACATATGTGTTTACTGGGTCATGATTGGGGCCAGGGTAAAAAGTAAGTTGGGAGGCCTTGGGGACGTCAGGTCTCGGACTCCGTCCACCCCAGGCCCCATCACCCCTCCTGCCCCAAGGCTGGACCTCTTGGAAGTCCCAGCAGCACTTGTCCTGCCCCCCACTGCCAGAGGGCCGTTACACGTGAGGACTGTGATCGGGACGGGACCCACTGATCCAGTTTCTGTTTACCGAGTCCCGGCTCTGTGCCAGGTGCTCGTCTAGAGGCTGGGCACACAGCGACCCACAAAACCTCGAGACCTTGGCCTTCAGAATTCAGGCTCTGGCAGGGAGAGACACACCACATATTGCACGCTAGAGGATGATAGTTATGAAAAACAGGTGCATCACGAATGTTGCAGGGCAAGAGGCCTCAAAAGTGCCGGAGGCAGGGAAGGAGGGATTTTGAGTAAGGTGGTCTGGGCGGGCCCCGAGAATGAGGAGGCATTTCCGCAGCTGGGGAGGTCATGGAGTTAAGTTAGCTGTGACGCGGTCTGGAAGACCGGGCGGAGGGTCGGGCAGGGCAAAGGCCCTTACCGAGAAGTGTGCTGAGCGGTTTCAAGCCACAGCAAGGAGCTGGAGCGGCTGAAGCGGGGGCAGCGGGAAAGAGAGAAGGGCGGCCGGAGGGAGTGTGGACCCTGAAAGGCCCCCTCGAGGACTTGGGCCTCATTCTGGGTGGGATGGGGAGCTGGAACAGTGTGCTGAGCATAGAAGCAACGTGACCCGAGTTCTGTTTAAAATCCACGTGAAGGTCCCTCTGGCTGCTGCCCGGACACACACACACAGGAGGGCCGGGGTGGGAGGAGGGGCTGAGTTAGGTGGCAGTAACCTGACTGGTGGTTTCGGGGGCTAGTGCAGGGGGAACACTGGTCGGGGTCTAGAAGCACTCGGAATATAGAAACTGCAGGCTGGGTGCAGCCCCTGCACCCCGGCCAGGGAGCTCTGCTGGGGAGAGCACCATCCCGACTCGCCAAGGGCGCAAGCCTGACCGCGGTCAGGGCACACTCAAAGGTCAGCCAGTGAGCGAATAGAGGAGAACGACCAAAAGCGATATTTCTCTTTCTCAAATCAACACAAAACTTGTCTTGTTTCAATGCAGCATGTGACAGTGGAGTCCAGGGTGACGCCACGTTTGTGGCCTGGGGGCCTGGGAGGTGAGGCTGCTGCCACCCACCAGGACGCGGGGGCCTCTGAAAGGGACCAGTGGTGGGGGCTGTGGGCAGTGCCACTGCCCAGGGCTCGGGACGCAGGGCTGGGGACCCGAGGGCCCTTCAAACAGAGAGAGAGAGAGAAAAGGTCACAACCGAGTTCTCAGAAGGCAAGCCAGGGTGGACCCGTGTGAGTCACGCCTTTGTCAGTGAGAAATGAATGGGTTCGAGATGCAGTGAGATCTGGGAGGAAATCACTCTAGGTTTCCTGCCCCTCAAAGATCAGTTACGCCTCTGGTTCTTCTGAGAGTATCAGATTTCTTCTAAGAGTGAGGAGTCCGAGGGCGAATCGCGGAGGGAACTTCCCCTCGGTGAAGCTGACATCACCTTAGACCACGGACCTGCGGGCTGGCGACAACGCCACAGGGAGTCCGCAGAGCAGCGACCTGAGACGACCCCACGGAGGGCTCCCAACCGGCTTTATTTCAGTTTCTGATAAGATCAGCAACGACACGGAAGTAATTCAGGCCAGCACATCACCTCAGATGCGTGTCTCGCCCCCCCCGCGTGCGTGCGAACACACGCACACACAGGACAGGGCCAGCAGCATCGGGTCAGAGTGCCTGTGCGCCCCACTTTAAGTTTTAGAGCCCCCCCCTCGGTGGTGGTGCGCGTTCCACCTCGTTCATTGCGTGAGTTCGCCGTTCCGCTCGCTGCCCAGGGGCTACATTCAAAACACTTCACGTTTAGTTACACTAAAGAATTCTTTCCCAAAAAGCACAAAATTCATTGGAATTGCGAGACAGCAACTGCTCCTGACGCGCTGCGAGGCGACCGCCACCCAGGCCCGCAAGCACTCGACTCGGCGACGCCTGTCCCTTAGTTCCTCACAACGGGGCGGGCCGAGGGCTTGCAGGGCCGGCAGGGCCTGGGGAGGACACCCCTGCGCGGCCAGGAGAGGCTGCCCACTCGCATCCCGACGCCAGAGAGCAGGCGGACTCCAGGGAACAGGACGAAGCCCAGCTCTCTGCCTAAGCCCCGCTGCTTGCTGGGTGAGGCTGCCTGTTCCTAGCGCGTTCTCTGGCGTGTGCTGCAACAGCTGTCCCCCAAGGCTGCTTGCCCAGAGCGCTGACCCACTGGAGACAGGAACCTGCCCCTACCTCAACCAGTAACAACCCCTAGACCCAGACCCAACGGTGGAAACATTTCTCAGTTAACAGGCCACGTGCGTGTCGGTCGGGGGCCCTGGGGATCGGGGAGGGCGGGAGGCCGGGCCCCGGGGTGCCCACTCGGTGTCTGGGCCAAACGCAGTGCGAACGGCACAGGAGAGTGAGTCCAGGGGACAGGTGGCCAAGGGCAGCTTGGACCAAGCTGGGGGTGGGGGCATAACAGGGATGCAACCAGGCTGGTGGGGTGGGCTCTCAGCCCCCACGAGCCCCTACTCTGCACTGACGCCACCTTCTCCGGCCGTCCCAAAAGGGGGCCCGCTCCTCTCAACCTGCCGCCAACGTCCCCTTCCTTCCACCCTCTCTCCTTCTGCTACGTCCTCTGACGGTCAGCACCAAACCTCCTTTCGCTAACAGAGCCAGACTGTGCGGGAGGAGGGACACGACGAAGAGCAGGCAGGCCGGTCCCGCCCCTCCTCGTCATGGTTAACAGCCACCCCTCCGACCGCACAGGTGTCGGGAGAGCACACGCCTCCACACACACACACACACACACACACACGCACGCACGCTCCACTACGCTATTCTCACCACACTGGTCACCTCTGCAGCCCCCGCGCCCCCCACCCCGCCCGCGGCACAGGGCCCGCCTCGCCTGTAACCCAGGGCGTCTGTGCTGAGCCCGGCCACCGCGGCCAGTCTGAGAGGCTCGGCACTTGGGACAAAGCATGGAAGCTAGAGGACGGAACTGACAGGAGCCCCAGGGCCTTCTGGGCCGGAGCCCGGCCCGTGCGCTCTGGGAAGCAAACCCGGCCACCCCTGAGGTGGCCCCTTCCGGCAGGGGTGCGGCGCTCGAGGGGCACAGGTACGCATGCGTCAGCATTAGTGTGGGCTGGAGCAGGGGTGTGTGCCTGACGCCCCGACAGGCCCGGGCAGGCGTTCTGCGGTGCTGGGAGACCCCGGGACCCGATCAAGCGCTCCAGCGATACTCAGTCGAGTGGCCCCGACAGGGCAGAGGTGACGAGACTCGACTCCTCGGCACCACGCTGGCCACGGTGTCCAGCAAGTCTCCTTGAGGGTGTGAGCCGGGAAATCTTCCTGCAGCGGCAGGCGAAGGCGGGGGAGGAACTAGTGTGTAAGGGCCAGAGTGGTGTGAAACACTGGTGCTTTCATCTTCACGGGGGGCCAGCCAGGAGCAGGGCGTGGCTTGGGTGGCGGCCCCACGTGGCTCCGGCTCCGGGCCGCCCACTATCTGCCGGGCTGCAGGTACTGGTGCACGAACATGTTGAGTTCACTGTCCATCCAACCGCCTTTATTCCTGCGGGGAAATGGCGATTTTGCAGTGGTAACAGCTGATGATAGGTGCTACTAGCGTTACATGCCACCCCCCGTTCTTGGCAAAACCCCCTCCCAAAACCCCCTGCTTACACACGAGGAAAGTGAGGCCCAGGGAGGTGACAGCGCTTCCTGCAGGCCTGACCCGCAGACCATGGCGGCCCCGCCCTGGGCCCACGGGCAAGTCCACGAACCGGCGGGCACTCGTCTCCCTGCCCATCCGGTTTCAGGCTCGCCCCGTCCCCGTGGCTGGCAGGCAGCACACACTCCCCACACGCACCCCGAGAGTCCCCGGGGGGTGGGTGGGGAGGGCACGGGCGGGGAAGGGGAAGTCCACGTCCCCGGGGCTGGAGCGGGGCCCCATGACGCGGCCCCCGAGTGCTGCCGTGACGAGCGGGGGCAGGAAGCCCGGGGTCCCCGTGAGCTGATGTTATCTCGGCGGGGCCCGGGACCTCTGCAGAGCACTGTGACGTGAGTTCGGCGCTGCAGCTGTGTCACGAAAGCTCACGCCATCTTACAGGTGAGAGCGACGAGACACAGGACAGCTCAGAGATTTGCCCGAACCAAAGCCCAGGCCCTGACTCCTCAGATCAAAACGCTCTCCCGCAAACACGGTTCCGACAGAGACCCCGCACAGATCTGGGCCCCGACCCACGTCCCGCCGGGTGCCTGCCACCTAACCAGCTTCCTGTGGGCGAAAATGCCAGTGAGCCCCTCTCCGGGGCTCGCGGAGGGAGTGAAGGGTGTGTGGGTCTGGCCCGGGGTGCCCAGCAGACAGTGTCAGAGGGCACCGGAGCCCAGCACACTGCACTCCCCTCCTCCAGCTTCACCATTTCCCGGGAGGTTCCCGACAAGCCACCTAACCTCTGCGGCCCGAGTTCCTCTCTCTAAAGTGGAGGCGACAGTGCCGCCCCACGGGGATGCTGGAGGGTGAGCAGGGCAGCCCCTGCCAGGCGCCCGAGACGCTGCGTTGAGAGGGTGCCAGTGAGCCGCGCCCTCCCAGTCCCACACGGCTGGCTTCCCCTGCTGTCACTGCCGCTGCCGTGAGGCCAAGAGCCGGGGGGCGCAGTGACTGCGTCTCGCTGAGCCCCCGGTGCTGGCACCGCACCGGCCACCCCGCAGGCGCTCGGCAAACGTCTCACCAGGAGCGAGCTGAGTCCCCGGCAGAGGCGTATGTCTGCATCACAGACACAGACGGGCACCGGGGCCACCACGGCACCCGCGCCGCACACTGGAGCCCGCTGCCACCTGCCGCCCGGGCCGGGCTCACCTGAGCAGTTTCGCTTTGCTCTGCAGAGAGTCGAGAACCTCGATCTTCTGGTTCATAGCGGCGATCTCCTGCTCCAGGTTCTCCCGGGTGACGTCAACTTGCTGGCACAGATGCGCAAACGTCCCCGACAGCTCCCTGAGGGCAGGGGCAGGGTCAGCCTGGCACAGCGGCCATCTCGCAAGACGCCGTTGGTGGCTAACTCCGACCCACCCGGGGCAGGGCAGCAGCAAGCCCACCTGTCACCTGCTGGTGGCTCTGCCCTGCCCCGCCCCAGTCCTGGCTAGGCAGGACCCTCCCTACCCCGTGCTGAGACTGTGCATAACCCAACCTGCTCACGCACACGCGTGCACGCACACACACACACACACACACACAGCATGCAGACCAGGAGCACCAGGCACTAAACCCCGGCTTGTGCTCAAGACCCTAGGAATCAGCTCTTGGTGCTGCTGCTCATGGGCCCAATGATAGGCGACAACCGACCACACTTCAAGCTGCTCTCTCTCCACTTTGAAGAACCAAATGCCAAGAAAAACGTCTACCTCCAGCCCTGATTGGTGTGGCTCACGGGCTGGGCGTCATCCCACAAACGGAAAGGCTGCCAGCTAGATTCCTGTTCAGGGCACGTGCCTGGGTTGCGGGCCAGGCCCCCAGTTGGGGGCACGCAAGAGACAGCCAATAGATGTTTCTCTCCCTCTCTTTCTCCCTCCCTCCCCCTCTCTCTAAATATAAATAAAATCTGCCCTGGCTGGTGTGGCTCAGTGAACTGAGCACCACCCTGCCAAGCAAAGGGTTCAATTCCCAGTCAAGGCACACGCCTGGGTTGCAGGCCAGGTTCCCAGTGGGGGGCACAGGAGAGGCAACCACGCACTGTTTCTCTCCCTTTCTCCCTCCCTTACCTTCTAAAAACAAAATCTCATGAATAAGTAAACACAATCTTTAAAGCCGTCCGTCTGCCTCTCAAGGGCTGGAGGAGGAAATGCGAGGCAAAGAGCCGGCCACGTCACGGTCAGCATCCACCCACCACCCAGATTGGGCGGCCCACTCCCTGGACTGGAGATGCACCACGGAGAAGGGGCTGTGCCTCAGAATTTAAGGCTGCACCACAAGGCAGGCCCCTCGAGACCTTTAAAAACATCCTGCAGGTAACGTCTCTCATCTTCCCACGTCCCCCTTCCTTGGGGAACCAGAGCCCTACTCGGTCCCAGCCCCGGGCAGGCGTGTCCCTGAAGAGAGGCCTCCCCCCATCCCTGGCCCCAAGTGCGCCCTGCACAGCTGAAGGTCGGCATCAGGGGACGTCGGGGCCCGGCGGTTCCCAGGCCGGCCTCGGAGGGGAACCCGGGAGGGGGAAGTCCTGCGCCAGGGAGGCGGGCGCCGGGCCCGGGGCTGCCGGGACTCACTGCTGGACTTGGTGGCTGCAGTTGGAGCCGGTGTAGCTGATGATGAGCTGCAGCTTCTCGCCGGCATACTCCACAAACTGGCGCTTGAAGGCCCTCTCCTTGGCCTTCGTGGTCCAGGTCAGACGCTCGTAGACGTAGAGTAGGCCGTAGAGCCCGAAGGACAGGGCGATGAGCCGCCAGCCCACCGCCTTCCACACCTGCGGAGCACAGCGGTCAGCCGTCCCGGCCTCTGCCGCCCCACCGCCCGTCCGCTCAGCCTGTCCCTGCCTGGGCTGCCCCACCAGCCCTTGGTGCTGCGACCCAGAATGCCTTTCACTGTCTCCTCCACCCCCGCCAAGGCCCACAGGGCAGGGACCAGCTCTAGGGTTAAAGGGAGGGAAATGCAGGTGTGCACACGTGATCCGTGACCCTCGACCAGCAGGGGGTGCAGCTAGGGCTGGAAGCACAGACCCAGCACACAGAACTCCCAGGCACCAGTGCGCTGCGGATACTGACACGCCGCGCCCCACACCGCACTCCTCCGCGGGGGGCTTCTCTCCGGGTCGGGAGTGGGGAACCCTGCTGCACGGCCGGGAGGCCACATTCGACGAGCGCTGGACCTGGCGCCAGGAATCAGGGCTCCAGTGCTGCCCGCCGCCCTGGCTGCGCGGCCCTAGGCAAGCCTCTGTGCGCCCGCTTCCTCGCAGAACCAGCACAACGGCCTCCGCCCCACTCCCAGGGCCGCCTGGGCAACACGAGAGTGTGTACAGGGGTCCATAACCAGCAGGCGCCAGTGCCTCAGCGGGAGACCCTCGGCCAGGCCACCCCCGGGAAAGCAGCAGAGCACGCGCCTCTGCAGACCGGGAGGGACGGGCCTTGCCCTCTCACCCTAGTCTCACCCGCTGAGAACGCCATTTCGCTAGCTGCATCCTGCCGCCACCTCTATAAATCAGGTGCCCAGGACGGGGAGAACTTGCCCACCTCATCAAGAAAATTCATGGCGTAAGTTAGTCACCCCGGCCGTGGTGTCTCTCGGACCCGGAAGTACAAAATACCCCAGTGATGGAGAGGGCGGCCTCAATTTCAGGCCTTAGGGCGCAGAGGAAAGGGCCGGAAGCCCAGGAGATGGAGAGACAGGGTTCGGCGCCGGGCCTGGCCTCGTCTTAAACCCTTTCAAGCCTGCTCCTGACTCCCTGCCTACAAGTGAGGGGCTCCCAGTCGCAACCCCCTCTCCAGAACCCAGGCCTGTCCACTTCGCGGGTCCCTCCCTGCCCACCCCGCGGTGCAGCCCCACAGAGGGAAGAACGCTGCCTGCGAGTCAGGCGGGGCCAGAGTCCAGACCCCTGCCAGGTGTCTTTGGCAAGCTAACCACAGGCTTTCCTCATCTGCCCAGTGGGAGTGGCGCCCCTAAATGCCGGCCGAGCGAGACAAGGCAGCCGGCACACACACATGTCAAAGGACCGAGGCCGCGCAGCTCCCTGCAGACCGGTGAGGAGGGCAGGGGCTGGTGGCGGTGAAGACGCTGTGCCAGCCCAGGGGCCACCGGCGCCGTGCCCTACCCCCCCCACCCCCGCCCGAGCGGGGCTTGTCACTGACCACTCCTCCAACAACCAGGATGCCCATGGAGGTCCGGGACGTCAGGGAGGCCAGGCCGGTGACCATGGAAACCATGAGCTCCTCCTGGGTGAGCGAGCCCTGCGGCAGGGGGGGCATGCTGGGGTTGGCTGGCGTCAGGGGGACGGGGCGCTGGACCTGAAGAGAGAAACCGGGGGAGGGGTGAGAAGAACGGGGCTCGTTCAACGGAACCCTCCATGACCCTCGAGGTCGGGGGTCCCGAAGCAGGAACAGAGGCGGCTTTTCAAGTTCCAAAGGCCTAACGGGGGACAATGGGCTTTGCGAGTTGCAAAGAGGATCTAAGCCTCGTAAGAGACCTGCCAGCCCAAAGGCGAGCGTGGTGGCCACCCTGCACCACTCCAGCGCCCCCCAGCGAGGACGCACACGAACAGCAGTCTGTGTGGTGACTGAGGGGGCTGGGGGGGTGGGGGGGGCTGGTGTAACACCTGGGTGGTAAAGTGTCACAAGGAGAGACTTCACGTCATCTGGATTTAAGTTACATGTTATAACGGGTACTTGAAAGTAATTAACACAACTTAATAGCACTAATAGTTGCTTTAACGTGCATTACAGAAGACCACGGCTAGCACGCACAACTTCACAAACGCTGGTGGTCAGGGGAAGACTAGCTTGCTTTTGGGGAGACCTGGGCCGTGGTGCAGGGCGGCGGCGCGTGTGCCGGGGCTGCTGGCCGCTGGAACCCTTCCCGGAATGCTCCGCCTGTCTGGACACGCAGACCGACCTCCCGCACCGCCACGGGCAGGGTCTGTGCTTGCCTGGTCGTTGTAGCCCATCAAGGCCCGGCGGCTGCTCTTGGGGCCCAGGAACCTGTTCACCAGCATGGTCCAGCCGAGGGAGAAGTGGAACTCGATGTCCTCCTGGAAGTCGGCACACAGCTTGTCGCAGTTCAGGTCGTAGCTGAGGGAGAAGCACTGCCGCGGGACCAGCAGGTCGATCTGACTGCGCGCCGACGCAGGAAGGAGGGGTTTCAGGCCGTCTGTCGGGGAGGGAACGGGGGAGGCACCTCAGCTCCCCGTGCGCCACGGCGGGGCCGAGCTCAGGGCGGGAGCCGGGCCGGCTGAGGGCTCTGCCCGGAAACCAGGCTGCACTCGGGGCCGGTGGGCCAGCTCCCCCACGGGCACAGACCTGGGCTCTACCCCTGCTAACGTTTGTGCCTCGTGTGGACCGAGGAGCAGGCCACACTCTCAGGGTGACAGCCCCGTGTGGTAACACAAGCCGGCTCTGAGGTCTGCATGTGGAGTGAGCTGACGACATCCCCCAGAACCTGAAGGTACTGAGCTGACTCATGACAAAAGGTGACAGATAAGCAAAGGTCACTGCTTCTGCAGCCTGGCCTCCGCGGGCGAGCTCCGGCAGCCGCGTGCAGCCCCGAGCGCCCCGTGCACTGACCTATCATCTCCTGCTGCATGGTCTGCAGGGAGCTGGTGATGGCCGTGGAGCAGCGGTCGGACATGTTCCGGCCCAGCCCTTCCTCTATGTGGCGGTGCAGCTCCTGCAACCGGAAGAGAGATTGAGGGGAGCTGCACCCCCGGCCAGGACTTCCTTCTGGGGGGCCGAGGGATGGGGGGTCCGAGGCTGGCCGGCCCGCGCCCGCCGGGCCACCTCCGAGAGCCGAGTGAGGCCTGGGTCTCCTCTCCCAGCTGAGGGGCCCTGACACAGACTCGCAGAGGCTGGACCGCCTGTCTGCAGATTCCCCCCGGCAGCCAGAAGGAACGGGGACAGTCAACCCGAGCGCTGCAGCCTAATGACTCACATTCTTGTAAACCTTGAGGACGACAGGAGAAGGGTGGAAATCCATCTGGTACTCGTCCACCAGCACCGACAGGCGCCGGATCTCCTCGGCCATGGCCGTGGACACCTGCGGAAGGAAGCGCAGCGGTCCCGAGGAAGAACGCGGCTCAACCCTGCGGCACCGCCCACGCCTCTCCGACGGAGGTGCCCTGCGCCCTGCCCCCGAGCCGGCGGTTTCCTGAGCTCGGCGGTGCAGTGACAGCTTTTGAGGCGGAAGAGAGTGAGGCTGGCTGACCGAACACTCATCTAAGATGGGAGAAGGGGTCCAGGAGGGGACCTGCCCAGGGCCACACCCTGGAACGGTGAACCCAGGGAGGGCTCTGCACGCCTGAGTCAGGGCCGTGGGTTCCTTCTGGGAGGCCGAGCGGCCCCTACGAGGAGGAGCTCGCCTCTCCTCCTCTCCGGCACCCTGGACTCGCCCCTGACCTGCCCTAGTCTCCCCACGTGCCTCCTCCTCGTCTCTCACCTGCCGTTCGACTTCCTCTGTGATCTGCTTAATGCGCAGTTTGTAGTCTTGCGCCAGGAGCTCCAACTGTTTGTCAATGAACCTCAGCCGCTCCTGCCGCTCCTCACGCATGTCCAGGCAGTAAACCCTGAGAGCAAGCATGCCGGTTACAAGACCCAGACCCCCACTCGACCAGGTGGAGGAACAAGAGGGGCTCCAGAAAGCCTGCGTGGGCCGCGGCGGTGGTCCAGCCGCAGCGGGCCCTGGCAGTCTCACCCGCACACCCAGGTGGGTGCTCGCTCCCTTCCCGGGCGTGAGAGAGAGACAGCGCGGCCACTCACTCACTCACGGTCCTCTACTTGGAAGACGTGGTGGTGCCAGTGGGGGAGGCGCCCTCACGGGGGTTAGGACGAGTTCTGACAATTAACACGGGAAAAACTGCTCAGCCCTAGAGGCCTGAAAAACCCACGCAGTCTGAAGTCCTTTGAGGGTCGGGGGAATGGAGTTCCAGCACGGACTGCTGGGTTTAGGTGTTTCAGGAAGAAACAAAGCAAAACTGGGTGAAACTAAAAACACATGTACCCCAAAGGGAACAGTTTCTCCTCCAGGAATCGTCCCAGAAAGGTGCGTACGCATGTGTGAAGGGGACAGGTGGACTAACTGGTGACCCCCACAGTGGGCTTTGCAGTAGCAGAGAAATGAACCTCCCATCGGCCAACGGGAAAACGAGGCATTCACAGCTCACGGGGGAGGGCTCCACAGTGGCGAGTGTCAGGACACGCACGCACACGCACACACACGTGTAAGAGTGAAGGGCCGCAGCACACACGGAATGCCACGTCTGTACAGTCAGAGCACGTGCAGGGCGGTACTGCATACTCTTCAGGGTTTACGCAAAAAGTACTTTTTAAATGGACGACAGCACAAACTCACGGTCACGGCTGCCTCTGAAGAGTGAGCAGAGTGACCCTGGGTCAGGGGGCTGAAGAATCAAAGGTACTTAATACTTTTTCTGTTTTATTTTAACTTAAAAATAGCACAGAGCAAACACTGTGAACTCTGTGTGGTGGAAGCAAGGTGTTTTTATCTTATTCTCTGTACTTTCCTACATTTTAATCTAAAAAAAAAAATAAAAAGCTCTTTTAAAAAATGGGTTCTGTCTGCTTCAGGCTCCGAGAACAGCTGTGGTGCTCAGTGCAGCCTGGGTTCGGCCTCCAGCGTGCGCTGGGGGGGCGGGGGGTGGGCATCGCAGGGGGTGGGGCTGCACCCCAGAGGGACAGACACCAGCAGCCCCCTCACCAGGCTGCTCCATGTGATTCTACATGTGATTCCAGTGTGGCCTGGCGGCTGGGGAAGGGCACCGGCATGGGAGCCCAGAGGCTTGCTCTTGGGGGATGGGGGGAGGCTCCACCCCTGGGCCGGTGGCCCCCGGCAGAGGGTGAGATGATCACTTCCCGGCGCCACCCCCCGCCCCTGGCCCGGCCAAGGGCCCGGTTCTCACCGCTGCTCCTGGGCCGCGACGTGCAGGGAGTCCATGATGAGGCGAACTGCCTCTGCGATCTGCTTGGCCCGCACCGTGTGCTGCTCAAACTTGGTCTTCACTGCAGACTGGGAGATGCATTCCTGAACAGACAAGGGGCGCTGAGGGGGGCCACCAGCCACGGGCCAGGCTCTGGTTCTCAAGCCAGCGACATGGCTGGTGACAGCTGGGGAAGCCCAAAAGCACAGGAGACCAGAATCAGAGGACTCACCTCAAACCTCCTCTCAAAATTCTGAAACTCAAGCATCCTCACTTGGAAGCCTTCCGCAAGAGCGCCCCCTAGGAGAATTGCACAACATTAATCTGGAACTAAGGGCAGCAGATGAGAATGGTAAAAATCCACAGAGCCAAGCCCGCGGGGAACTTGGCTAAACAGAGGCTGGGGAGCAAAGAGCTTCTCACTCAAGGCTCTTCCCACCACCCCCCGTCTCAGAACCATCTTCTACCAGCTGCCTCAGCACGAGACCAAACATCTCAAACATCGGGGAAAAGGAGGAAGTCTGCCCCATCGTCACCTCCTTCGGGCATGCCCTGGGCCTTCTGGATCCTGGCGTTGAGCGCCTCCTTGGCAGACACGAAGAAGATGCGGTCTCCAGCCTGGCCGCGATCCACCACGCCCAGCTCATCCACCAGGAAGCTGGTGCAGCGCTCCATGTGCTGCCGCCGCACCTGGAGCCCAAGCAGACGCGTGCGTGTGAGCAGGTGGGCAGACGGGCCCCTCAGGGTGGGAGCCCACGGCCCCCGGCTGCTGCTTCTCTGTGAAAGAGGTAACATGCCCTGGCCAGCGCGGCTCAGTTGGCTGGATCACTGTCCTGTAAACCAAAAGGTCCCGGGTTTGATTCCTGGTCAGGGTACGAATGAGAGGCAACCTATTGGTTTGTCTCCTTTTCTCAATAAGCACGTCCTTGGGTGAGGGTTAAACAGAAAAGGCAATGCATGTGTACAGTTCAGTATTCAAAAGTATACACAGTGAACCGCCTCCCACCATTCCGGCACTCTTCGGGTATGGCCTGCCAAAGGTGTTTTATGTATACGGAAGCAGAAACGCTACAACACGCCCCAAACCGCCTCTTGTGGGGGGCTACACACTGTCTCCCTTCCGTGCCCCAGCAGGAAGGACCGGGAGTTGAGAAACCTAAACCGGGCTCCGCCGTGACGAGCCAAGTCCTCTGGGCCTTGTTTAGGAAAGCCGCAGGGACTGCCACACAACCCCGTCCAGCTCTGATGCCCCTGGACTCCTAGAACTCCCAGGCGGTGACAGCCACTTGCGGGCACCTGCCACAGGCCAGGCGCTCTTCTCGATGTTACGAGATTTCATCCTCGCTGGTACTCTATGACATCCATCTTGCAGGTAAGGAATTTACCGAAGGGTTAAGGAGTTCATCAAAGTCACACTGCCCATGCCCGCCTGCTGACTACACACTCTGTCATCCCTTGTCACCAGTCTGCGACTCCTTTTTGTCTCATTCCACACACGAACCTATTATTCTCTGCTCTTCTTCCTAGCTTCCCTCCTGGATGTCTCCCTAAAGCTGAGCCCGTTCTATGACGATTAACTCTTTATGAACCAAAGTGAGCACTGGCCCCAAATAAGGGCGCTGCTAATACGGTGGGGATATTTTCAGATGCACAAGGGGGCGCTGGGTCCACACAGGGGGTGGCAGCCCCCCAACTGCTGAATAAAGAGGCACCAACCTCCTCCATGTACTCGGGCTCCGAGGCGGACGCGTCCCAGCGGTTGTTCAGGATGAAGATGTTGGGGCGGGACAGGCGCTCGCTCACCTTGTGGAAGAACTGCTTTTCCTGGATGGGGGGGGGGGGGGCAGGGGCGGACCTCAGCGGGGAGGGGCGCCAAGCCAGCCCAGGCCCTGGGAGCGTGGGGAAGGTGGAGGAGGGGTTACCGTCTGCATGAGGGTGGACTCCGAGTTGGCCACCAGCACAAACACATCAGCGTCCAGGCAGAACTTGTCAATCCAGCTGTCCAGTTCTGTGGTGACATCGATGCCAGGGCTAGAGGTGACAGAGGTAAACCAACATCAGGCTCACGGACCATACGCCCTGTTCTTCCCGCTTTGACAGACCCGAGGCAGCCGAGCAAAGGAAGGAGATGGCCGCAGAGGGGACAGCGCTGGGGCCTGCCGACCCTCGGTGCAGGGGTTTCACTTTTCATTTGCAACATTCTGCCACGCGCATCTATCGTTTTACGAAAACACAATCATTTACGATTTCACTTGGAGACGAACAATCACGGTGGGTGAGTGAGCCCCACGAGCACTACAGTGCCGGGTTCCTTGGTGCGGTGCAGCCCACCCACAAAGCGGGAGCCAAGCAAACCGCTCCTTCGGCGGAAATGAAGTGCAGCACGGACCCTACCGCCCCCCCACCCCATTACACTGGGTTGGGGCTTGGCCGCCCTCCTATCCCGCTTTACAGACCACCACCGGGACATCGTCAGGCCCTGATGCCAGTGGGGACAGTCACTAGATGCTGGAGAGACCCCACGAGGCAGGAGGATCTGGTGGGGCCAGTGCAAAAGGCAGTGGCACGTACTCGGAGCAACGACAAGGCCCGGGGGACGCTGCCTCGAATGACCAAGAAAGAAGACACCCGGTCCTCCCGACGTCCCAGGGAGGCCCCTCCCCTCTCACCTGTCCATCAGCACAAGGTCGTCCTTCAGCAGAGGGCACTTGGAGTTGGGCCACATCACACTCACCAGGCTGCCGGCGTGCAGCTGCTCGTCCTGGTGCAGGGCGTGCGCCAGCTGGTTCACGGTCTGGTGGGCGCAGGGAAAGAGGTTCAGGGCCAGGGACCAGCCACCAGCCAGATTCCCCGTGCTGCCCGGCACCACGCAGTGGCCCAAGACATCCATCCACCCTGCCACCCCTTTCCTTTCATTTCACACATTACAAGTCAAGGGCTGGGAGTCACCAGTCAGAACCAACTACCCTTCACTCCTTTATTAAGCTTCTTCTTAGATACTGTCCTAAAGCTGATGGTGTTCTGCATCAATTCTTTATGAACCAAAATGAGCACCTGGCCCCAAACAAAGATACAACTGGCTCTGAGAGGAAGTAAAATGCACCAGGCCCAGCTGGTGTGTCAGAAGCACAGAGCCAAGGCAGGAAGCACTCTCTGGCAACGTCCCCAAGAAGAACAAGGCACATGCTCCCTTCATGGCAAGAGAAAGCCAGATGGCCTGCTGGGCGATCTGCAGGAACCAAGCAAGGACTTCCGGTTCCTGGTGCTCCAGTTTCTGACCTACCCCTCACCGCCCCCCTGCCTCCTCCACAGCCAGGGCACAGGGCTCCCCACGGTCCACCACTGGGGCACTGCCCTATCCTTGGAGGTACCATAGAGCTGCCTGGGTTAGGCCCACACTCACCCACCAGGGTGCCCTGGCTGAAAGGTGGGTCTCCACCCCAGTCCCTGCACGGCCCCTCACCTTGATGCTCCTCTTTTCCTCGGAGCCCTCGGTGAGGAGGAAGGCCTCGTGGCCATCCGTGCCCTCCACCCGCAGGAAGCAGTTGGTGGTGTGGCCGATCCCGGAGGGCAGAACTTTGTCCCAGAGCATGGCGTTGATCACGGTGCTCTTCCCGTTGCTTGTCCTGCGGGACGGAGAGCCTGGCGGTCAGCGAAGCCGGCAGCACCGGCGTCTGGGCTTTCACAAGGAAGTCGCCAGCCTGGGGGTCCAGAGTCCTGTTCTCTGCAGCGATGCCGGTGCCCAGACGGGCAGGGGCGCGCTGGGTTTGTGAATGTGGTCGGACAGGCCCCCCTGGGCTGTGCCGTGCCGCGCCCTGGTCCATCACTGCAGACCACCGCGCACAGGACTCACACCTCGCGGTGCCAGCATGACAACACCTAGCTTGTACCTAGAGAGACCTGCCACCGACCGTGAGCCCCTCAGCATCACCGTGGAGACCGCCCGAAGGAGACCCGCTCCTTCCGTTTGAAACCACTGACTTCCCCAGTCTAAGCGACCTCGGCTGAATGACCCAATGTCCCCGGTTTTCCACAGGCCTGTTTGCTGCCCTTCTCCCATGCGCTGCCACGGGCTCCCCCTCCTACGTGAAGCCCCACCGCATCCGTCCCAGCTGCTAACTGCTGGCAACGGGGAGGAGGTGGCAGCGCTCTTGGCTGCCACGCCCATTTCCGGATGCCGGTGCCCGAGAGCAGCTCTGCTCAGCCTCGGCCCCGACGGCTGCCATCTGCTGCCGGAGGGAGAGGAGACCAGTGCTGGGGGACGTGGGGAGACCGAGCGCCGCGCGCTGCCCGTGGGAACGTAAAACGGTGCGGTCGCTGTGGGAGACGGGACACAGGTTCCTCAGAAAGTTGAAGACAGAACCGCCGTGTGACCCAGGAATTCCACGGCTGAGCACCCCCCCAAGGGGACGGAGGGCGGGGCTCAGCAGGTGCCCGTGCGCCTGCACTCAGAGCCGCGCCGCTCACGGCAGCCAGAGAGCGAAGCAGCCCATGCGTCTGCCGCGGACGAAGGGGTAGGTAAGATGTGGTGCACACACACACTCGCTGATTATTATTCATCCTTAACAAGAGAGGGGGTCCTCATGCACGCTACGACATGGATGGACCTTGAGGACGTCACGCTAAGTGAAGGAAGCCAGTCACACAAGACAAGAACTGTGTGTCCCCCCTTACATGAGGTTCCTAGACAGACGTTCACAGAGACAGAAGCAGAGCGGCGGTTACCAGGGCTGGGGGAAGGGGACAGGGATTACTGTTCAATGGTCACAGTTTTAGTTTTGCAAGACGAAGAAGCGCTAGAAATGGACGGTGTGATGGTTGCACAACAGTGTACATGTATTCCACACCACTGCACTGCACACTTACAAATAATTATGATGGGCCCTGGCTGGCGTGGCTCAGTGGACTGAGCACCAGCCTGTGAACCCAAAGGTGGTCAGTTTGATTCCCAGTCAGGGCACATGCCTGGGCTGTGGGCTGAGTCGACCAGTAGGGGGCGTGCGAGAGGCAACTGATTGACTTGTCTCTCACACATCAATGTTTCTCTCCCTCTTTCTCCCTCCTTCCCCTCTCTCTAAAAAATAAATAAAATCATTAAAGAAAAAATAATAACTATAATGGTAAATTTTATGTTGTGTATTTTGCTATAAGTAAAACTTAAAAAATAAGAAAAGCACCTTGGGGTGTAACTGTGGTCCTGCCAAAGTGTCTCCCTCCCGGCCCCGGCCCCCCCAGCTGAGAAGAAGGAAGGCGTGAGGGCTCCAAGGACTCACCGGCCAAAAAAAGCCACTTTCATGTGCCGCCGGGCCAGCACCTCGCTGATGCCCCTCACTTTGGACAAGTAGCCTTTCACATCCAGAACCTGTTCTTCTGTCGTAACAGGGTCCAGCTCTGCATTCCTGTGGGTGTCTGGAGGTGGAGATGGAAAGTGGGTCAGCGCCCGGTGTCAGGCAGGAGCTCACTGTCACAGGTCTGGAAGGGACAGAGCCCCTGCCGCGGCTCCCTGCTGTTGTGGGTTGAAGGTGCAGGTCCTCTGCTACAGGGCCCCGCTCCAGGGCCAGGATGAGCTCTGTGACCTCAGGCAAACGAGCCCTTCCGGGTCTTGGTTTCCTCACCCTTAGAACGGAGACAGCAGTACCTACCTCATGGGACAACCGCAAGGATAAATAAATGAAAATGCAGAAAGTGCTAAAAATAGTGGCCGGTGCATGATGAATACTCGAGTATTAACTGCCACCATTTGTATGTTTATTTACTTAACAAACACTTACAAAGTTCTCCATTCCAGGCCCTGTTCTGATCACTTTTCAAACACGGCACCCTCTGCCAGTCTCAGAGTTAGCGAACGGCAGAGCCGGGAAAGGGGCCAGGCCCTGGGCTCCGGGCTCCTGGCTCTTCGCCGCCCTGTGCGCCTTCCCCGGGCCCTTCCTGGTGGGGCCCTGCCTCCCGCTCCCACCGGTCTCCTGCCGTCCCGCTGCCTCCCGTCCCACCTCGCCCCGTCTCCACACTCACCGTGCTGCCGAGTTACTCTGGGCTCTGCTCGGTGCTGCCCCGACCCCTGACCCCCACGCTGAAGAATGAACGCATTGCCTTGGAGCCCCTCTGGCTCACCCCCACTTAGCCTTGGGTCTAGCCTGGACTGCACAGCCGCCAGGAAGCCCGCCCTGCCCCCACGACCTGAGTCGGGTCCCCTGGTCTGGGCTCCCACAGCTCTCTGCACTTCTCCCATCGTGGCACTCACCTCCCCAAAGTATAATCGTCTAGCTCACCCGCCTGCACCGTCTGCCACGTGAGGGCCAGACAGCCTGCTCGCAGCGCCCAGCGCCAGCAGGCGTGCAGTGCCTGCTGAGCGAATGATCACCTGCGAATATTTCCCAGTGGCGGATGAGTAACAAATTATGACAGGTGGGAGCAACTGAGCAAGACCCCGCCCCACCCACCTAGTACCTGCTCCGGGAAGACGCCCCAGCAGGCGGGAGAGGAGACGGGGGTTCGGCCCCCGGCACACCCCCGCTGCAGGGGACTACGTACTTGTGTCCCCCCAGGTGGCGTGCATGGGACGGCGGCCTACGGAGGTGGGGCCCTCGGGAGGTCATGCCAGCGAAGGCCTCACGACTGGAACTAGTGGCCTTGTGAGGGAGACCCCAGAGAGCTGGCCAGCTCCTTCTGCAGGTGGTTACACGCACAGTTAGAGAGAAAAGACAAGAGTCTAGGGAGCTGGTCCTCACCAGACACCAGGCTGCTGATGCCTTGGCCTCGGCCTTCCCAGCCTCCAGAACGCCTGGTGTTCACAAGCCACCCAGTCTACGGTGTTCTATCACAGCAGCCCAAACAGGCTGAGGCACTCGACAAGCACTGGGCTGACAGGCCCCAGCGCTGAGGACGCTCCCACAGTATTCGGAGCACAAGTGGCATCTCAGACACCGCCCAGCGAGTCTCCCCTGCAGCTGGCGCCACTCTGTAAAACCTGCAGCAGGCACACGTCTGTCTGCAGCACCACCTGGGTAGGTGACTCAGAGGGTTCACCTGGGCCCTGGGAGGGCAGTGGCCTGGTCGGCCCCATCCCCACGTGCCCACTGCCAGGCATGCCAAAGGCCACCACTAAACAGGCAGGTAAGGAACTGGAATAAATTCGATGACCCACCTCACAACTTTAAAATTCAGATTTTTAAACTTAATAAACATTTAGGAGACGCTCTCTCTTGCATCAAGAGCCACGCTAAGGGCAGGGCACAGACGGTCCACTCTTGGTCTCGGCCTGTCGGGCAGCTATGACACGGCACCAGACCGGGTGGCTTACAGGCGACAGAAACGGGCTGCTCAGCTCTCGTGACTGAAGGCTCAGGCCAGGGTGGCAGCCTGGCTGGGGGAGGGCCATCTTCCAGCCCACAGACTCCTCGCAGTGTCCTCACCTGGTGCGGGAGGTTGGGGCGCTCCGTGGGGTCTCTTTTGTAAGGGCACAAATCCCACTCGTGCGGGCTCCACCTCCATGGCCTAATCATGTCCCAAAGGCCCCACCCCCTAACACCACCACACGGGCCTTAGGTCTGGGGGAACACAGACACTCAGACCACAGTACTGGACACACCTCCTCGTCCCCAGGAGCAGCCTGGCCCGTACACCGCCCGGGCGCCAAGCCACTCTGGTGGAAGAGAGAGGGGAGGGTGTCCCGGGGGCATTTCCACGGAACTTCTAGGGCTCTGCAGACTAGGACCTGAGAACCCCCGGTCTCCTCGTAGGTGAGGAGCCCCACGGCAGACACGACTCAGCTACTGGGTCTTCACCGACCGCCCCGGGACCTGGAGCCAGGGCGCCCCCTAGAGAGGGAGTCTGCCCCTGTCTGCCGACGGAGCAGGGCCTGCGGGCTGGGCTCAGATTAGTAACTAGTGAGAAAGGTGCCAGTGATGCAAGTTTCCTATTCATAGTCCTGCTGCCTAAAAATACCGGAGTGCTCCCCAGCCAGAAGTAAACAACCCCTGGGAAGAGCCTGGGCTTTGGAGTCCGAGGCACGTGGGTAAGCCCCGCGTCACTTGCAAAGTGTCGCACAACTCTCAAATCTCCACGTGCTTGTGTTTGAGATGGGGATGAGGTCCCCCCACTCGTGATGAAATGAAACGGTGCACACGGAACCTTAAACGAACCCCTCGTTTCCCTGGCCAACCTCCCTGGAGTCCGACTCCACGAGCTCCCAAGCAGAGCACCGTGGACGGTGACAACCCATCTAGGTGTGAGCCCCGGGAGAGCAGGGCTGTTCCTGCCTCCCCCCCAAGTCCCGCCACCTAAGTGACTGTGCGGCCGGGCATGGGCCCGGCTCAGCGGGCTGCCCGTCTCACCTTCGAGGAAGGTGGCGCTCTCCTGGATGTAGGCCCCCAGCTGCTCAAAAATGCCATTGATCTTCTTCTTGGCAGTGACAAAGTGCTTGAGGGGAGAAGCATTCACTTCAGCCATGTGTCTCTTATCCTTCTTGACTGCGACAATGGAGTTGCATCGAGAGAAGAACAGGGACATCGCGCTGCAAGAGAAGACGACGTGAGCGGACCTGTGAGTGAACACCCAGCTCGGGCCGTCCCGCTAGGGGTATGGCAGGGTGCAGGAGGGGGTACTGGGACCAGCCCTGGGGTCCACTGAGCACGCGGGGCCCTCCAGGACCAGATCAGGGCTGCTGAAATAAGAGCCACATCCCAAGAGCAGGAAGGGGCCTCTCGGGACACTAGGCCCACAGCGTGGGCACCCAGACCCCGGAGCCGGGCCCGAGGTCAGGCCTCGTGCTGGCGGCTCCCCGCCTGCTAAACAACGGCGGGCCCTGCCTTCCTCACCTCGGGGAGACGGGGAGGACGCGGGGGGCGACACACACAGAGGAGCCCTCGTCTGCGTCTGAGGCAGTGAAGCGGGACAGAAACCCCACGCGTTTCCTGTGACCCGAGAGGGCGCAACTACTGACAGCAGTGGAAGCAACGTGACGCTCGACGTCAGTGACTCCCGCCACGCCTGCCCTCTGCCGCCCAGGCCCGGCCAGCCCTGAGTGCTCGCAGATTTTGGTTTGGGGGTTGGGGGGCACAAGGAAGGGTGACCCTCGAGGGAGAGGTCTGTGATTTACTCACAGACGTTCACTGGTCTCTCTCTCCGTGTCGCTGTGTGCACAGAGAAAGTGTGCAGACTGAAGACAAACGAACCCACAACACTACTGTGAACAAACAGGACTGGCTACACGGTAACTCTGACAAGCTCCATGGCCAAAAGTAACCGCATGATTTTTACACACCATTTTAAGTACGTTTTTCCAGCTGGCTGGTGTGGCTCAGTGGATTGAGCACTGGCCTGCAAACCAAACGGTCGCCGGTTCAATTCCTGGTCAGGGCACATGCCCGGGTTGCAGGCCAGATCCCCACGGGGGGGTGAGAAGCAACCACACATTGATGTTTCCTTCCCTCTCTTCCCCTCTCTCTAAAAATAAATAAATAAAATCTTTAAAAAATATTTAAAAAAAAAAACACATTTGTCCTAGCCCTGGCTGGCGTAGCTCAGTGGATGGAGCGCGGGCTGGGAACCAAAGTGTCCCAGGTTCGATTCCCAGTCAGGGCACATGCCTGGGTTGCAGGCCATAACCCCCAGCAACCGCACATTGATGTTTCTCTTTCTCTCTCTCTCTCTCTCTCCCCCTCTCTAAAAATAAATAAATAAAATATTAAAAAAAACACATTTGTCCTGTATGTTTGCAAATATTAAAATTGTCATGGCTCCACTATAAATTACATCAGCATCCCCCTTTTGTTGGCTATTGCCATTTTTAAGTTATAAATAAATCTAATGTGGTCAAAAAATATATACAAAAAAGGAAGTAACCCCACAGGACGGTCTGCTGACAAACCCCTACTGGGCAGGCCGTGGCGGGCAGTCTGCCTCGGCATCCCGGGCAGCTCACCTTGGCAATCCTCCCCCGGCGGGGGGAGCACACATCTGGGTGTCCGAACGCCACCTCCAGTCACTGTTGACGTTACATGTCAACTGTTCTGTCCCGCCAAGGTAAAAGAGGGATGCGTCTCTCCATTTCACTTTTTATCCAATCAGAGACTCCCCAGTTTTGCTCTCCCCACCCCCAACTACTAGTCCGCCACCGACGGATTTCACGCAGTGGTCCTCACGCCCCGTTTTCATGCCCAGCGCGCGGAGAGAACCGCAGGACCGCCGCTGCCGCCCACGGCGTGCTCTCGGTTGTGCTTCCGGGCGGCAGCCCCTGCTCTGGCTCTCACTCCTCCCGCACCCACTCCTGCAGGTCTGGGTGCTCCGATGCGGACGCCACCGCCTGGGGTAAGCCCTGGCCCCCTTCGTTCACCCCCGCAGCCTGTTCCGGGGCAGGCGGCGCCACTGCTCTCACGCAATCACACACACATCTCCAGGGCCCACTGTGTTCAGAGAGCGATAACGTGCCAGGGCCTGCAAGACCTGACTCCAAAGACCTAGGGATCTTTGGCTAAAGTCAAAAGTGCAGACAGATCGGAGAAGTGGCACCCGACGTGGCTGAGAACCTCTGGTCCCAAAAGCAGACCGCTCCTGAGAGACCCCACAGCAAAGAGAGCTGCTTCCCCAGCAGAGCCCTCAGATCCCAGGAAGTCAAAGGAGCAAGGCCCCTTCGAGGATGAGGCGCGGAGTGCGCAGCTGTGTGGGTGCGCCGGGCTGCACCCTCCTGAACGCCCGGCACATTCCTGCCAACCACGCCCTCTCCAGCAGCCCTAATCCCAGCGCTATCAGCCCTGCCCTCCCTCTGCCCCCACCCCGACCAAGCAGTCTGCCCTCTCTCCCTCTCTCTGGGAAAGAAAACAAGAAGGCGTTGCTCAAGAGTGAGCATATTTGAGAAACTTGCAAAGGGTGCCAAAGGGTGCTGAGTAAGCTCCTGAGACGCAGAAACACCTGGAAAAAGCAGATTAAGCGTAGTACCTGAAAGCTGGCCCTCAGGAACCACCCATCCCAAAGAGTGGGCAGAAAGACAGACAGACCCACAGGGATATGGGAACCCATGTGTTTTGCCTAGAGCTACGGATTACTCTGCGCCATTAACGATTGCTGGGGAGACAGGAGAAGCGACTACACGTCCATTCCTCCCTCCCTCCGACTGTGGGGAGACTCTCTGAGCGCGGAGGCCACGGGTCAAGGGCTTCAAAGAGAGAGGCAGCAGAGCCCTGGGAAGGGACACTAGGAAGCGGTGCCCCCGGCCCCTCCGAAGCTGAAACGGACAGCGCGCTGAAACCAGGCGCACTGGGGCCCAGCACTGCAGACTGTCAGAGAGACGGGCACGCACGCGTGTGAAACAGGAAGGCCTCCGGAGGGAAAGGGATCTGAGACGGGGCGTGAGGCAGCAGTGCAGGTGACAGGCTCTGGAACGACACGCAGCTGGGTGCAAGTCGTGCCTGGTCTTTCTCTGGGCGACATGAACTTGAGCAAGTACTGAACCTCAGAGCCGTGGACTCTTCCTGTGCACAGCGGCGTGATGCACGGACTGGGAAGGCCGGTGATGACACAGCACCAGCTCAAAGGCAGCTCTGCGTGTTATGTAAAGCAACAACAAACTCGCTGGCCAGATGACAGCGCCCAGCCTTCGGGGAGGGCAGGTGCAGCCCCAGGACACACCCACAGCTCCCCCACCTGCCGCCGAGAGCACGGAGGAAACAGGTCTGCTCAGGGGCGAGGCCCAGCAGCGCTCAGCCCCAGAAGTGACTTGCTCACAGGCAGCAGGTCCCCTGAGGCCAGCAGGGCTTGCGGAAGCAAGTGCTCTCAGGTTCTGGTCACTGTTTGGAAGCCCGAAGGATACGAAACCACAAGTGTTAGTGTTCAGTGAGTGCAAGATTCAAAGGCATGTGCACCAGTGAGAGTTCAGTGGCTCGATGTTACAGGGTCCACTGGGACTCCAGCTTGTCCAGGAGCTGACCTGCTCTTGCCATGGCCAACGTGCAGCCCCATGCCCCGCCCCAAACTGCTCACATGGAACTTCTCACCCCTCCAAACTCGGGAGGGGAGAGAGGGGTCTGGTTGTTAACTCCCATCCGAGGTTCCATGTTTGTGTTGCACATGCTGCTTTCCGCCTGGACTCCTCTCTTTCCCTTTTCACCCATTTGACTGCTACTGTTCTTCTAGACCCAACTCCAGTATCACCCCCTCCATGAAGCCTTCCCTGATGTCTCCATGGAGGACCTGCAACCTTACCAGACGTTTTGGTTCTTGACTGCACTCCGTCTCCCTGTCTAATGCATGAGCTTCTGGAAAGCCCGTCTCTGACACAGAGCACTGACCTGCTTCCCTTTCTGCTTCCCTCCCCCACTACTGTGAGAAACACGGTTTGAACTGTGAGGAGTACCTTCTTCCCCTCCCATCCCTGGAATACACAAATCGACTTTTTTCTTAAAATGCAGCTTTTAACTAAGTATCTGTTTCTTAGTATTTGGAGCTCAGTGAGTCAAGACTTGAACAAACAGTTTCAGATTCCAGAATTTAATCCTTCCAAAGAGAAACCCAGACATGCATAGGTGGTATGACGGACCAAAGTTGCAAAATATAAGCACACAAGCCAAGAAACCCTACTATCTTGAGGCTTCGCCTGCTGGCTTCCTAGCCTTCCAGAGTGGTGGGAGGTGGCCGGGTTCCTGTTCCTCCTCTGGAAAGCCCTGATAGTCCCTACTTTACCGCAGGGCTCACCGTGGCACGTGGGGCCGGCCCCCCGGGCAAAGCTGGGCCCGAGTCCAGCTCCAACACCAGCTATACACTGTGCTTCAAGATGTTGTAACTGCCACAAAGTACTCTTAAAGCCATGGTTTCTGACAGTTCACAGCAGCCTTTCCCAAAGTGTGGTCCACAGCACCCTAGTGCGCCCAATGTTCCGAGTAGAATCAGTCTGTATAACACTATATGTACGCTTCAGACCCCTTCCACTGGAGGCTGTGAGCAGAGGAAAGGCTCTGGGAAGCAAGGTCTGTTGCAAAGACACTACTTTAACTACATACTTAAAGTAGCCTTTCAAAAATGTATCTGAAGAAACCTTCTTCTATGTAACAGGTTTCAAAATCTGAAAGTCACACTTCGGCTCATGCATCCTGGCAGCCTCCCACTCCCACCCGAAGAACTGCCGGGGGCACAGCACTACTACAGGTTGTTATTGCTGTTAACTTCAGACCAGAGCCAAACCCAAATCTAAACTGAAATTACCAGCACTCCAAGATAATCAAAAAGCTTTGCCTCAACCTCAGCTATTAGTAGAGAGGTATTAGGTGCCTCGGGTGTAGGGAGAGCAGCAGCAAAACTCACTGCACGGTGTGTCTGGACCCCAAGCGCAGTCCCTGGGTCCACACCACCTGCTTACCCAGATTTATGTACAGCAACTCCTAGCAGGGAAAATAAAACGGATCCACCGGATCGTCTGCTGGCACAACTGGAGCAGAGGAGAAGCTGAGAAGTTGAAACAAATGAGTGTACAGGGTGGAGGAGGCAGAGCTGACTCCAAGAGGAGCCGTGATAAGGAGCCAATCTCTGCCGGGCGAGGCGGGGGAGGGCGGAGCCAGCACAACAGAGAACACGCGAGGAAGACTAACTCTTCGGAGCGCCCTGAGATCCCAGCTCCTTTCCACCTTCAACCAGGCTCTCTCGGCAGCCAGTGCACCCCTCCCGCGGAAGCAGAAAGGAGACAGGTTTTCCATACAGGCTGGAAAACTCCGGCTCCGCGCAAAGGTGACCCACCCAAGAGGCTCGCTACTGGACCACTAACAGAGCATGTCCCCCTTTCCACTCGACCCGGGTCCGGAGTTCCCGACGTCACAGCCACCACTTACTTTCTGGATGGTGAGAGGCCTTCACCAGGTGGGCACCGTGGACATGGCTGGGCCAAAAAGACGAGAAGTATTTCCGTTCTCCTCTGTCCTGGCTCAGGTTGAGGTTGGCTACTGATTATGTTAACTCCACCAGTTCCAACTTTGGGAAGAAAAAAGGGACAAGTCAACAGACAGCAGAAAACAAAACAAAACAAAACAAGGCCAGGTGTGCAGAACACGTCTAATCAGGTACAACGCTAAACAAACTCATCCCTGAGGGAGGCTGACTCAGGGAGGCGCGACTGTACGGTCTGTGAAGTGCCCCGTGGGAAAAACCCAACCTGCAGGTATGCGGCCAATCCTGGTGTGCACACACACATACTCAGTCCTGGGCCGGGCAGCCATGGGCTGGCCAGGAGCAGGAGCGCTGGCAGAGGCCGATCCAGAGGGGTGAGAGGTGAGGAGGGAGTACAGCCTGGCACAAGGACTGGGCCTGAGGGCTGTGGAACTGAGAACTCCAGAGAGAAGGGTAGGGATGAGAAGAGGAACTTAGTGGAAACCTACGTGCGCCAGATATAAAATGTCTTAATTCTAGCCCTGGCTGGCATAGCTCAGTGGATTGAGTGCGGGCTGCGAACCAAAGCATCGCAGGTTCGATTCCCAGTCAGGGCACATGCCTGGGTTGCAGGCCACGGCCCCCAGCAACTGCACATTGATATTTCTTTCTCTCTCCCTTCCCTCTCTGAAAATAAATAAATAAAATCTTTTAAAAAATGTCTTAATTCTCAATTCTGTGGTGCAAAGAGAAGCCTGGCATTCATGAGCTGAGAACGGAGATACCACCTCCCTTGGACTCCAAAGCTCACTTGTTTCAACCACGTGAGAGGGACAATAATCCGAGCCCTTTCTGGGAAGAGGGAAAGGGAGAAGGCAAGAGAAATGAAAAGAAATAGGGCAATGAAGGATGACATGAGAGGGGAGTGGGCAGTTTTGTTTTCATGCATCCAAACAGCTAATTATTCGGAATTCTCTGTGTGTCTTCTTTGTGAGTGCTAGGTCTACAGTTAGGGATAGGTTAAAAAAAAAACAAAACAGACTATGCCCTCAAGGGGCTTACCGTCCTGTTTGAAGTCGAACAAGTACACAGACACCTATACCAGAGTGTAATCAATGCCCCCAGTAGGAGAGGTGGACGCAGGGCGCTACGGTGATGAACGCCGGCCCTCATCCTATGCGGAGTAAATGCCGGCTAACATAAGGGCTGGGTAAGAAACGGGGGAAAGGCAGGGGTTGACATGTGGCGGTGAAGCCTGGGTAGGCCGGGGCGACGAGGAGCCTCAGAGGACCCCGCCTTGATTCTCGCCCCCTCCTCTCAGGGCCAAGGAGGGCCGGGCGGCGAGGCCAGAGCGTGGAGATGCCCGCCCCCGTGCCTGAATCTGTAACCTCAGGGATCCCAGCATCCCACCGGATCGGGTCGGGGTGCCCGGGACTCGCCGGGCTGGGCCGGGTCCGTACCCACCACCCGGGCGTTCGCCCTCTCACCTTCACCTTCCCGGCCTCGCGGCCGCCATCATGCCGACAACGTCATCCGCGAGCGTCAAAGGAGAGGCGGAAGAAGGAAGGACGCGCGCGTCACCAGCCGCTGCAGGTTTGCTGTTGTGGCCCCGGTGAGTCGTGGGACTCCGGGCTCAGCTGGTTGGATCCTACCGCTTTTTATGAGTCTGAGGTCCGCCCGCTCGCGCCTGGAGAGGCGTCTCCGCGCGCTCCTTCACCGGCCCCGCGTCCCAAGCCGATGACGTAATCGCCGGACTCCTGCTGCCTCATGGGAGCTGTAGTTCCGCCGGGAGCCGGGCTGGGCTGGGGTGGGCGGGGCCCCCAACTGTCAAAAGGACAAAGAAAACAAGGGCGTGGACTAGAGGTTCCCGCTATTTCTTGGTGGCCCAGAGCATGAGCCCAAGGCCTCTGCTAGGTCTGGGATCTAAGCTTTCGTTTTGAGATTTTAGAGAAGCGCTCGCAAGAGGAAGGCAGGAAACACTTTGGAGCCTGCTGCCCTTCAATTGACTTTGAGAAGTAAGAACAGTAACAGCAGTTACCGAGCTGGTACTTAACATACCTCATTTTATTTAACCTTCACAACAGGTCTAGGAGGCTCAGAGAGATCACCCCAGCTCACAGACAGCAGATCACTGGGCCTCATTGTGTGCCAGGCACTAGGACTCAGCAGTAAACAGGTCTCCTGATGGCCTCAGTCAGAGCAAGTTCCCTGGTATGGCAGCCACTGGCCACGTGTGGCCTTGGAGCCCCTGGTGTGAACGGAGATGTGCTGTAAGACTTGGTACCCCAAAAGTGTGTAAGCGATCTCATTATATATATATTTTTTAATTGATTGTGTGTTAAAATTGTAAACCTAAAAGGGGGGTTCTATGGGAAGTAACCTCACCAGGTGATCTGAGCGTAAATTCCTAACTGGGCCAGTCCCGGTGGGTAGTCACAGCTCAGGCCTACAGCTGCTTTACTGAGAGGCTTATCTTTGCCTTAAGCAAGCTGTGCCTGTTGTGAACACACCTTTGAAATGGCTCCTTTCTGACCCCTCAAGACAGCACGTAATCTCAACTATTCTGTAACCCCGTTCCCAAACTGTCTCCTCCCACCTTCACGTAACCTTCCTCATATTCCTTCCTTAATTTCTAATGCCTGAAAGATGCCAAATTGTTAGTGTCCAGACCATTTGAGGCCTTCCTCTCTGGCATGTGTCACCAGTTTGGCTCACATACAAAAAAAGTCTCTACAAGTTTGAACATTTCTCGCATAGACAAAGTGATCATATTTTGGATAAATTGAGTTAAATAAAAAATATAACTAAAATTAAGTTCACCTGTTTCTCTTTACTGTTTAAAATGTTGTTCCTAAAAAAATCTAAAATCATGTAAATGGCTTGTTGTGACATTGCGGTTTATAGTAAGAAATATATATATATTTGGTCTTTGTCCACTGTTCCTGGCACATAGCTCCTGAAATCCTTATAATTTTTTAAGACCCACAGGAGCATCTTTTGTTACAATATTTACTTTTGTTCTCAGTTCCTGGAATAGCTCCAGAGCTATGCAGATAAAAACATGAAAGTGGCGTCTTTTGTTATTTGTAGCAAGTCCCTTTCAACCACATCTGAGATGATGTTAATGAGTAACTTTTGGAAAGCCTCTAAGGATAGGAGCTAGTTACCATGGGAACCAATGATGGGATTAGAGGGTTGGAACTTTCAGCCTCACCACTCCCTCAACCTCACGAGAGGGCAGAGGAGCTGGACACTGACGTGGTCACTAATGGCCAATAAATAATTTAATTGGTCATGCCTCAGAAATGAAGCCACCATAAAAATTCTTGAATGATGGGGTTCAGAGAGCTTCTGGGTTGGTGAATACTTGGAGGGGCGGGGAACTTGGAGCTAGCCGGAAACTCCTCGCCCCTCCTTCCCACGTAGCTTGCCCTATGCATCTCTTCCATTTGGCCATTCCTAGGAGCCCAAGGAGGGGATCATGGGAATCTGATTTATAACTGGTCAGTGTGGGGGAGGAAATACAATGTTTCCTCCTACCATTTTAAGTTCCTCTAGCTGGAATAATAATCACATTAACATGAGACAGGGGGAAGGGAGGAATGGGGGGAAAAGGTACAGGGAAGAAGAAGCATAACTGGTAGGCATTAAATAGATGGGGAGAGGTAAAAAATGGTATAGGAAACAGAACTCAAAGAACTTATATGTACAGCCCACGGACATGAACTAAGTGGGGGGATGCTGGAGGGTTGGAGGGGTACAGGGTGGAGGCGGGATAAAAGGGAAAAATTGGGAAAATTGTAATAGCACCATCAATAAAATATACTTTAACAAAAGAAAAAATGAACATGAGACAGATTTACAGGAGAAAATGACCACATTTATTACTTATGTACATACGTGGGTTCCTCAAGACTATGAGGCTACAGTGCCACCCGCCGATGGAGACCGGAGCCAGGCTCTTGGCGGTCACAAACAAAGAACTGGACTGACCACACAGATATTGTAAAGCAAAGCGAGTGGGAAATGTATTAACAAAAGTACACTTCCCAAGACATGGGAGTGGGCCATCTCTGGCCAGGGAATGGCTCTCTCCTACTGAATGCTGACAGGCGTTACGGGGTTTTACTTCAGCTTCTCCACAATCCTCCCACAATTCCCACAATCCTCCTTGATTGTCCACTCAGGGAGGAACCCATACTGATCGTTATGATCAGGTGTCACAAGGTGATTCTCGGACATCAGGCTGCTGACGGCTGCAGTGTCTCAGGATTTCCCATTGCAGCCCCTGCCTCGTCTGGATGGATGGGACGGCTAAGGCTTATACGCCACCATGAGCTGAGAAGAAGGGTGGGGGTTGTGGTTTGGGATTTTAACGTGCAGGGAGGCAACTCATGCGGAACTAGACAAGTCAGTGCTTAGGAGTTTTGGGGGAAGGTCAAAGGTTCTTTCCGAGCCTTTTGTGTCTGAAAAATAACCAGCTCATTTCTCAAATTTAAATGTCACTTCCTCATCGAGGTCTTCCCTACTGCTCATTTTAAAACTGTTCTCCACAAGCTTATGCCTGACTCAGCCACAGAAGTCTTATTGCATCCTTTGTCATTCCCACAAGGGGTTGTTTGTCAATACAGTTAGTTCCTGTATCTCTTAGAATATAACCTGAGAGACAGACCTGCCTCCTTCCCCACTCTATGCAAATAGTAACCCCCCCCCCCCCAAAATAAAAGCCTAATCAGTATCCCAAAAGGCATATTTTCGGCGGCAAACTCTGCTTGCCCTCATGGGCCAGCCGCCTGCATTTGTGATGTTTGAAAGGGGAGGGGCAGTCTTGTGGGACGGGCCCCTCGCCTGTGGGCTCTACGGGTATCTCCAGGTGGATAGTGTCCAAATGGAGTCACATTTGTGGGGCACCCCTTCAGTGTCCGCTGAGAGCTGGAGAATTGTGAGAAGTGGGGAATGTCCCACACATCTGGCGATCAGAAGTTTCAGAAGTGGAGTATTGTGCGAAGTGTAAAGGGAAATGATGGAGTTTCCTATTTCTCCGGGACAGCGCTGGTCTGTAACCGTGGGACAGTCTCATCACAAATACCTCGGCAAGCAAACCGGTCCCCACTGGATCTGCCAGCTTATCGGTCCCCAGTGAGGCCGGTCAGGGGAAAGCCACCCCGCCCACTGCCCTGAGTGAGCCAGTAGCCTCGTGTCCTGAGAGTCAGACTCTGGACCGTGAGGCACTGCTTTGGGGTGTGGCCAGGGCTCCGGGACGTGAGTCACAGCAGGCCCGTGACACACTGCCTGGGATGCCCCCCTAAGGACACGGTCAGTTCTGCGAGGGCAGGCACTGAATGCCACTTCCTTTCCCTTCTTTGGCAACCTTGCCCAAGCCAGGTGCAGGCTGGAGGTCCTCCTCCCTGAACACTGGTCCTGTCTGTTCTCTCCTGTGAGCTCTGTCCCCTGCCCAGATGGCTGCAGGAGCCACAGAATCGGCTCCCAGCCTTCCAGTCTGGTCCTCCACCCTGCACCCCGAGTCTCCTCTCCTCTCCAAGCTGTGAGGCCCCCCAGGACAAGACTGTCCCAGTCTGGCTGACTGTGTTATTGTGGAGGGGTGCTGGGCAGGGGGTGGTGTGCATTGCAGACTTTTTGAAGTTACCTATTTCTGTTTGGATAAACTTTTGCACCGTGGGCTCAAGTTGCATTTGTAATCAGAAAAAGGTAACAGTTAAAATACGCCCCCCATACACACACCTCTTATATATTGGATTGGCCAAAAAGTTCGTTTAGTTTTTTTCTGTACAATGGCTCTAGTAGTGCTTAGTTGTCGTTAATGTCCTTTGAGACAATTTTGTTAGATTGTATTGTGACAGCTGTCGTATCAGTGTCACAGCCTCAAAAGCTTTTCAAAATCGGTGAATTTTTGTGCAGCCATTTTAATATTGAAGATGGAAGAAAATACACAACATTTTTGGCTCATCATGCTTTATTATTTCAAGAAAGGTAAAAACTCAACTGAAACACAAGAAAAAGAATTTGTGCAGTGTATGCAGAAGGTGCTGTGGCTGATCCAATGTGTCAAAGGCGGTTTGCAAAGTTTCTTGGTCCTATTGACATTTTGGTAAAATAATTCTCTGTTGTGGGGCTGTCTGATGCATTGGAAGATGTTTAGCAGCAGCCCTGGCCTCTACCCTTTAGAAGCCACTAGCGAGAGATAGCTGATACACTTAAAATACCCAAATCAATACAGTTACTAGTGAAACTGAAAAATGTGTCTTTTGCAGAAAAAAACTAAACAGACTTTTTGGCCAACATATATGTCTATATCTATCATCTATCCATCTACACACACACACGCACACACACGTGTCAGCTCAGCAGGGACACCCAAGAAACACTAGGAATGGTCGCTTCTGGGGACAACTGGGCAGGCTGCTGACAGATGAGGAAGGGATTCAGATTTGTGCTGTTCGAATTCACCAGGGGCCAACTTAAACAACAAAACCTTAGCTTTATGAGGCATATGCAAGATCCCCAAATGACTCCAACTAAACAGTGAAGTCCACCTCCTCCTGGATCAAGTCCAAGTGCCCCTGGCCTGGGAAAATGGGCTTGCACAATCCGACGCCTCCTGCCCCACCCACACCAGCCAGCCGGCTTTCTCTGGCCCCACCCGTCCGTCCAGCCGCCCGACCTGAAGACTCTCTGTCTGCCTAATAGAAACCTCCTCCCCCTCCGAGGCCCCTGTCCACAGCATCTGCTCACTCTCAGGCTTTTGTCCCGGCACCACTCAGATTTTGGCCAGGGCAATTCCTGACGGGAGAGAGGAGCTGGCCTGTGCATGGCAGGATGTTTACAAGCATCCCTGGCCTCTGCTCCCTAGTGCCCCATTGTGACAACCGAAAATGCCTCCAGACATCGCCAACTGTCCCTCGGGGAGGCAGAAGCACCCCTAGTTGAGAAGCAGTTACGTTAACACGAGCCACTAGCCAGTCCGCCCTGTTCCCCAGAGAGGTTCTGACAGCCCCGTGGCACACGGGTCCGGGGTGCACTGCATATGGTTCTTCCTGCCACTGCTCACTATAGGGGGCCCGGCGGCAGGGACTGGGTTGCTGCCGAAATCATATTCAAACCCCTGTCCTTACCACTTACCTGTGTGACCTTAGGCCAATTTCTTGGCCTCTCTGAGCCTACATTTCCTCGTCTATAAAAAGGAAGTAACATCTCTGCCCACAGAGCACTGTGTGCCGAGTGCCTATCAGACGGCAAGGGCCGGCCCACAGCAAGGGGTGGATCGAGGCTAGCTTTTGCTATCATAAGTGCCCTGAGTCGGTTAGTGCAACGAGAAGAGTCTGTCCAGGGTACGGAGGGGCCGCCAGAAGTCTGGAAGTTCTCTCTTCTCCGACGTTCACGTTTGCAGGAAGGGCAGTCGGCGGCGGAGGCTTCCGAGAGGAGGTGACCCCTGGTGCAGAGGCTGACAGATGGAGAAGCGTGCCCCAGGCAGCCGGGTTTACGGAACATACAAACGACACCAGAATCACACGCCTGGTTTGCGAAACACAGACCCCGAGACTCCTAACAGCCTTTCTTGCCAAACGCAGGCTCTCGAGGACTCTCCCTGCGGACCCTCGCCCTGACACGCGCACATCGCCCACCCAAGCATCTCCCACTCCGTGGTTTGAATGACTTTTAATACAAACTGTCCTGTTTGTGACTGTCCCGCTCTCCAGAGACATCCGGGACAGGTGACATAGTACAGTGTGTGGACGTATCACCCCCGTTCCCCCCAGCAAGGATCAAGTAGGGGACAGGGCTGTGACATCCATGCCTCTCCTGTCTTCCGGAGGCTGGCTGAGTCCCCGTCTCCAGGGAACAACGTTTTCCTCGATGCCCGGAGCAGGGAAAGAAGGGGGGCTTCGGCCGTCCCGGGGTGCAGGTGGGGACTTGAATCTGATCCCGGTCTCTGTGTCTGTCCCGAAGCCTGGGAGAATCTCTGGGGTGTGGCTCCGTGCCCCCAGATCCTCTCCGGGCAGCTGAGTAAGTCCATTCTGCTCAAGTGTCATGGATGGAAGGACCAGAGGCAGGGGGACCGGGTACTTCAGGAACACAAGTGGGAAAGGGTTTGCAGGAAGACAAGTGAGCTGGCACCACACAGAGAAGGCAAACCAGCAGCCTCTCCCGGGGCTGGGTGCAGAGCACCAGGCAGGCCCCAGCCGAGGAGGCGTCCTTGCCCCCCGCCTGCAGCCCGGTCTCTCCGACGACCGACAGCTCTGGGAGCAACGGGAGGTCAAGATCCTGGAGGCTGGACCGGGTTCCCTGGGACCCCGAGGCCCCAGAGGCTGCTGGGCAGTGGTTGTTGGCAGAGAGGAAAAGGCCCGAGGCGGCTGGGCCTGGCCAATTAGGGGTCGACGAAGGACACGGAGATGTAGCGGGTGCCCTTGGTGGTGGGGAGCCCCTCGTGGTAGTGCGTGAGTCTCCCGGGGTGCATGAGGGCCCAGCCCTTCCGTGGGGCCCGGATGGAGCAGTTGTAGCGCAGGAACCGACAGCCCCCGCCCTGGGAGACAGGAAGTGTCAGTTTCCCAACAGGAAGTGTCAGCTCCCCAGCAGGAAGCTAGGCCCTTCCCCCAACACCCCCTATCCTCCCATCGGAGCCCCCCCACAGCCAAGCGGCCCTCCGTACAGCCTGCCTGGGACGCCTTGGGGAGTGACAGCCACCGGCTGCCTAAGGAAGTCACTCAGAGCGGTCAAGAGTCAGGAAGCCCTGGGCAAGCGTCGGCCACAGCCTCTCCTAACTTGTGACCAACTGAGCCTTGGTTTTCCCTTCTGGAAAATGGGCGCTAAATTGCACGGGGTGGCGAGAAGTCAATGAGATGATACGAGCAAGAGCCTCGGGCCGGTTTTTCAACCTCAGCCCTGTGCACGTTTTGAGCCAAACAATTCTTTTTCTTAATTGTGGTGAAACGCACACAACACAGGCTCTCCTATCGTGACTGCCTGTGAGCGGCAGTTCCGTGGCATCAGCACATCACACTGTCACACAGGGTCACCCCTGCGGGCCGGGCCGTTCTTCCCATGGGGGCTGTCTGGGCGTCCTGGCCTCGACCTGCTAGAAGCCGGCAGCACCCCCAGGGTCGTGACAACCGAAAATGTCTTCAGATATTGCCAGTGTCCCCTGGTATACTGTCAACTCTCAAAACACACAGGTGTTCTAGTGGGTGTCCTTCACAGTGACTAACCCGGGACTGAGTCCCCAAGTCCTTTAAAAGAACAGCTTATGAAGTGAATGAATGGATGGATGGATGGATGGATGAATGAGTGGATGGATGGATGGACATGGCTCCCACAGCTGATCACACCTAGAGGCCTCCCTTGGGGCCCCAAGGCCCCCAGAACTGCTCCTACTTCCTCCTCATGTTGTCCTGGTTTCCCCAGACTTCCCCTCCAGCCCCCCTGCGCCCCACACCCAGACGAACCCTAGGTTTAGTCACGCCCAAAGCAGCCCCCTTCCAAGGACGACGCGGACCCCAACACCCTGCTGCTAATGGCTACCCTCCCGTGAGCACTCGCCATGGGGGCCCTCGAGCACCCACCTGGATGAGCTTGCTTCACCCTCACAGCTCTGGGGGGGGGCACTCTAAGTTTTCCCGCCTAAGGTATGAGGAAGCTGAGGCTCCCAGAGGTTGCCTGTGGCCCCAGAGCGAGGGGGAGGCAGCACCAGGTGCAGGCCGCAGGCTCCAGGCCCCCTGGGCCCTTGCTCTATCGTGTCCACAGCCCTCCCCCTCCCG
Organism: Phyllostomus discolor; assembly: GCF_004126475.2. Lineage (NCBI taxonomy): Eukaryota > Metazoa > Chordata > Mammalia > Chiroptera > Phyllostomidae > Phyllostomus > Phyllostomus discolor. The sequence continues at coordinate 7,029,072 of NC_040907.2, read as the reverse complement.
CTACTCTGTGCTCAGAGTGCTCCCCGTCACAGGAAGCCTTCCCCGCGGACCCAGGCCTGTCTTCTCTGGTTCTCTAGCTCTCCGGTGCTGGCCTATCCTGTGCCTGATTCAACCCCCCTGTAAGCTGCTCACCTGCCAGCCCCACCTCCTGCCTGTTCCCCGGGCCAGGGGGCGCCCTGCTCACCTCATAATCCACCCCGACCCTGTTCAGGGCGATGTTGATGGTGAAGGTGGACGCATCGTGGTGTGGCACCAGCGAGGGCTGCTCGTCGGGCTTGTAGCGGACAACGAAGGCCAGGTCGAACTGCGCCTGTGCCGGGGAAGCGACACAGGGAGCCGGCGTTAGAGGCAGCGAAGGCCGGGAGAGGCGGGGGTGTGCGGAAGGGTCCCTCATCCGCTCTGCAGAGGCCGGCTCCCTGAGGACAGGACTGTCTAACGCTGGGTTCCCCAGCGCCTGGCGCAGGAAAGATGCTCAGTAAAAATGTTGGGGGGGTGGGGGGCGGGGGGCGGGGATGGACCAGGAAAGCATTGTGCCAAGTGAAATAAGCCAGTCAGAGAAGGACAAGTACCATAGGGTTTCACTCGTATGCAGCATCTAATGGACACACTGAACTAACAAGGAAAACGGGGACAGACTCACAGAGAGCAGATGGCAGCTCTGGGGGGTGGGGCAGGTTGGGGGGTGGAGGGATCGAGCAAGAAGGACTCATGGACCGGGGTGCCAGTGGGGGTGATTCTGGGGGTGGGAGTGGGGGTATAAAGGGGATACATGGTAATGGGAAAAATACAATAAACAGTGTGGGGAGGAAGGAAAGGATGGAGGGGAGAGAGGGAGTGGAGAGAGGGAGGGAGAGAGGGAAGAAGCAGGAAGAAAGGCTGAAATGAATGAATCTAGGCCGGTGGGCCCTTCGGGCAGGGCCCAGGCACACCCAAAGGCCCAGAGCAAGTGTTTGGAGAAAACCACGGGAAGGAGGAGGTCGCCGGGTGACGGGAGCACAACAGCCAACGCGGCCCACTGGTGAGGGAGCTGAGGGCCAGCCCGGGGAGGGAAAGGGCGTGCCGGCCGGCGGGCTGGGGGCTTGTCCATCTGGTGAGCTGGCACAGGAGTCACCGAGGCAGGGGTGAAGGACACAGAGGCAGGACTCAAATAGTCACTGGTGATGTCACAGACTACAGGCAGCGTGGCCCCGCCTCCCCTGGTCCCAACCCCTGATGGGAGGAGACTCCACACCTGCCAGCCTGGAGACCAACTGCGGAGGCCTCTGCCCGGGCAGGGAATGCTTCTCTCCCCTCCCCCGCCCGCCCCTCCCCAGACACTCCGCCCCCTGCCCCGGTCCCGGCCGCCCCCAGGCCTGCCCACCCTGGTGTAGTAGCCGGGGTAGAGCTTCTCCGTCACGGGCGCGATGTACTCCACCAGGAACTTGTGCCACTCGCGCTCAAAGTTGATCTGGTTCATGTGGATGTCGATGGTGGGCACGTTCTCGTAGCCGCCCTGGATGCGGCTGTCCTGGAAGCGACCCGGGGAGGGCAGTCAACAGAACGCTGAGCTGGCCCCTGACTCCCGATCCCTGTCTAATCCCATCCCTTTGACCTTGAAGCTCATGGGATAAGGTCAGGTGAGAGAACAAAGGGGAAGGGGTTTTGCAGGTGTGATTAAGGTCACTGGGTTTAATGCAAGGGGATCCTATCCCAGGAGAGCCCTTTAAAGGAGGATCTTGAAGACGGAGAAGCTTCCTGCTGGCCGGGAGGAAGCCAGGCAGCATGAGAGCTACCACTGCCAGGGATGAATTCTGCCACGGGAGCCTGGCACAGGACCCGAGCGACAGACGAGCACCAGCCCCGGCCTCACCAGCCCCTGTGAGACCCTGGGCACGGGACCCAGCTGACCCACACCCAGACTCCCGCCCCACAGAAACCCAGGTGAAATAAATGGGTGTTGTTTTAAGCTGTTAAACTGGGTGGTGATTTGTCACATAGCGTGGAAAACCAATGCAGAGGGGCCACAGGTGGCTGGCCAGCCTGGTGGCTGGGGCACAGGGATTAACCAGACCCCGGAACGTATAGGCTGTGTCCCTTACCGGGGTCTGGAGGTTAGCCCAGCCTCCACAGCACGTGGATGAGGCAGGTAACCAGAGCCATGGATCAGTCAGCCGCCAGGTCAAGGCTGGCCAGTCTCTGAGACGCACTGGCCCAGGGTTACCGGACTGTCCAAGGTGAGGGCAGGCATGGGCTCCCTCCTTCAGCAGCACGCCACTTGCATCTGCTGTCCGGTAAGTCACTTCCTAATTGTCCTGGTCCACACTTGCTCATTGCTCCCCCCTCCCACGCCCAGTCTGCGGGGGGAGGGGACTCACTGCCTCTAACACCAAACCAGGAACTGAGAGCCTAGCACCTTAAGATCAAGGCAACTCAAGTCACCCAGTGGCCCTGGCAGCTCGGGGACCAGCACCCCATCCCTTCTCTCAAGCCCCCTGCTCCTCAGTGCCTGCAGGCACCCCTGCCAGCACCCTGACTGCAGAGTCCCAGAGAGGTGCCTGCTAGGGTGCCAGGAGACGAGCCCACAGGGCAGGCACGGATGGAGGGGCACCCCCGCCCACGCCCGGGAGCCCCACCTTGTTGTCCCCCAGAGACCACTGGCCGTAGTGCTCCATCTCCTCCACCAGCTCGTCACAGGCCGCCTCCGTGAAGATGGGGAACCAGTAGACGTCCGGGCACGGCTGGGGGGGGCAGGGCTCCATCACAAGGGTCCACAGCGGTCCCACCTCATCCTCCCCCGGTCCCAGGGCCCTCTGCAGAACCCGCCATGGAAGGAAGTGCAACGCAGGGCTGGCCGAGGTCACAGAGCTACCAGGGCTGGGGCCAGAGCTGCCAGTGCGTGGGCACCAGGGCAGCAAAGGCCCGCCAGCTTGAGGGGGGAGTTGAGGAACACCCCCTTCTCACTCCTGGCCCACTGGCCATGGTCCACAGCTGAGACCACATTCGGGGGTGTTCTCCTTCCCCTTTCTGCCTGGGTCCCCGGCTGGCATGTGCCCACAGTAGGAAGGGCCCCCCCCCGTCTGTTCCCTCGCCCCCCGGGTGCTGCCAGAGCACTGCCTCCCCCCTCCCCCAGCTCAGCTAGTTCGTTCCTCTGTCCTCCGGCCCCCCCCATCCCCCCCACAGGTGTCAGGTGTAAATCCCGGAGCTTTGTTCCGGGGTGCTGCCCAGTCCTCACCATCTCCACCAGCTTCCCCGTCAGCACCTTGGTGTAGTTCTCGTGGATGTACTTCTCCTTCCAGTCCTGTGGGGAGTGGGGAGCAGGCTGGGGTCCTGGGGCCTGGCCTGGGCCAGCGGGGCTCGCCCCTCACTCAGCCCCACGGGTGCTCCCAGAGGGCGTTCCTCCCCCCAGGCCGAGCGCTATGGAAGAGAGTATGTGAGTGCCTGCTGAGCGCGTGCATGTTATCTGGGCGCAAAAGTGTGCCCACAGCAGCTGGTGTTTGCACGTGCATGACACGTGTGCATGTGTGTGCAGGTCTCTGTGAAGGTGTGGGCACGTGCCCACGTTAGCCATGAGCTCACAATGTCCAGGAACACTGTCACAACTTTCTCCTCCTCTGAGCGTCACAACACCCTCAGGGGCAAGGCAGGCAGGGACAATACACCCATTTTCGAGCTCAGATTACTGAGGCCCCAAAGGTTGAGAGGCTCAACTAAGTCACAGCTGATGGGCCTCTGACTCCTCGCCCCTTGTCCACTAGATGGCGCTGCCTTTCAAACTGCCTTTCTCTCCCCACCCTAGCCTGACAGACGCCCTGCTGTGGAGGGAGGCAGGCGGCCCACGGGGGTCCCAGTGTGGTCAGGCTCTGAGAGGGAGTGACTCAGGCTACATCCGCGGGGTCCCCTCTGCTCCCGCCCCTCGCCACCAACCCAGGGCCTCACCTCGGGGTTGTTGAACACCTCCCAGAGGTCATTGTGGAGGTGGGAGGTCTGGTAGTTGTCCAGGGACAGCAGGTGGCCGAAGGTGTGCCGGTTGGTCAGGAACATGAACACATCCTGGGGAGAGGAGGCAGGGGTGAGAGACCCCACCCTCCCCTGCACCCCCTGGGGTGGGCCTGCTGGCAGCTTCCTCCGCCCACCAGCTGTGAGTTCATAAGATCCAGAACCCAGGACGAGAGTAAGGGTGGCCCCCTGTCCCCAGAGCCCGGCCCAGACCTGACCCTGGGGATGCAATCAGGGAAGGCTTCCTGGAGGACGGGACGGGAATGAAAGAATGAATGTGCACAAGGAAAGGGTGGAGCTCCGATCTTAAAGTTTGGGGTGCAGGGGAAAACATCGACATGCTGTCATATTTAAAGAAATAGCCACAGCCCTGGCGGGTGACTCAGGTGGTTAGAGCATCATCCTGATACAATAAGGTTGTGGGTTCGATCCCTGGTCAGGGCACATACAAGAATCAACCAATGAGTGCATCAAGAAGTGGAACAAAAAAATCGATCTCTCTCTCTGTCTCTCTGTCTCTCTCTTTCTCCCTCCCTCTCCTTTCATCCCTCTCTAAAATCAATTTAAAAAGATTTTTTAACAGTCACCAAAAAAATACTGGGTGGGGCACAGGGATAGGGTAAGGGTATCTCTTGGGCACGTCACTCAGAGTATGTTTAGGTGGAAAGTTTTATTTTCTTTAGGTGCTGCCGAAAATGTAAGTAAAATAGGCGGTGCGAAACTGGGTCTGCCAAAATGACCCCCGCAGACCCCGAGGACCAGCCTGTGGTGCCAGTGCCCCAGGTGCCCCCACTGGGCCCTGGAGGCCTTCGAGCAGCCCGGCTGGTGCCTCAGGAGCTGCAGGGCCTGTGGTGACAAGGTGGCCCATCTTCCTGTCAACAGGGCCTCCTCCGACCGCCCGCCCAAGGCTGACCTGCTGCCGGATGTTGGCGCAGAAGGCCATGTCGGGGTCCAGCTTGCTGTGGTGGAACAGGTCTGTCTGCTGCAGCTCGGCCCGCAGGGCACTGCCCTTGATCAGGTAGATGTTTGAGATGTAGGGCACGTTCCAGACGCCGCTGAGGGAGAGAGAGAAAGACAGAAGGGGCCGTAGGCCGGTGGTGAGGGTCGCAGACTAAGGGAAGGGCCCAGGATAATTGTCGGGAAGTCCCTCTCTGTGTCTGACTTCAGTCTTCCCTGCTTCAGGTTCAGCGGGAATTTGAGAGCAACAAGGGGATGGTGGCGCTGCAAGGCCAGGAGGGAGACAGAGGAGGGGGCCCCCCCACCCCATCCACAGGAACTCACACGCGCCGCCCCTGAACGATGTCCACGTAGTCCTCGGAGCGTGCGTAGTAGCCATCTGCACTCAGTGCCCCCCAGAAGTTCGACCACAGCCTCCCATGGCGGGTCATCAATGGGGCAATGACGTTCCTAAGAAAGGGAGCATCTCAGAAGGGGTCTCTCTGTCCACTGGGGAATTTGGGACAGAAAGGTGGGGAGGGCGTTTCAGCCAGCAAGCCCCTCCCTGGGGTGGGATTGGGCCTGTCTGAACCAGCTCCCTCCCACAGGAACAGAGGGTGGGAGGCCCTGGCTTAGGGCTTGTGGCAGGGAGGGGGAACATCCTGGACAGAGCTGAGGTTGCCAGGCTAGAGCAAGCCCAGGGCAGTAGGTGAGGCCAAGGCAGGGGAGGAGAAAGGCAGGGGAGGGCGCCCAGCCTGGGCCCGGGCCTATCATGAGTAGCGCCGGGCCAGGATCCCCACTCTGAGGGCCCGCCTGCCCACCCGCCTGCTGCAGCCCACCCACGGCCTCACTTGTTCTGCTCAATCAGCAGTCGCAGGATTTGGGGCTCGGTCAAGGCCACGGAGGCATCCATGCTGAAGTAATAGGTGCAGCTACGGTCCTGTCGGCACAAGTCCCTGCAGCCGGGGGGATGCGGGGTCAGTGAGTTGGGGCTCCAGGGCCAGACTCCCACCCAGGATCGCGGAGCTGCCCTGTCCACCCCTGCCCACATGTGGTCACTGGGTACCAGCCAAGGGCCTTTAGAGAGGTCAGGCCGGCCCCGGTACAGGTTGGGACCAGCTGCTTCAAAAGTCTCTCCCAGTTACAAGACCCAAACCCTGGTGCAGATTCCAGACTCTCAGGATGAAGGCCCAGAGTTTAACAACCGGTATCCAGTGTCCCGAGAACCCCGTCCGGGGGGCAGCATGGCCTGCAGAGGGTCCCTGCGCCACCCAGGGCCAGGGGCAGGCTGGCTCAGCTCCCTGGAGCGCCACTTGGTAACTCATACCAAAGCCTTAAAACTTTCCGTTCTTTTTGTTCATCTGCTCCAGGGCTCGGGAATCTACTATGGTCCGTGGTCCAAACCCAGCCTCCCGCCAGGTTTCATGTGGCTCGGGAGCTAAGAGTGTTTTTTACATTTGGAACGGGTTGGGGAAAAGGATCAAAATAAGTTGCATGAAAATCGCATGAAGTCAAACGCCGGTGTCCACAAATAAAACGTGGTTGCAGGCCAGCCCCACGTGCTGACACCCCACCAGCAGAGCTGGGGGGCTGCGGCCGGGCCCACGACTCCCGTTCACACGGATTCGCTGTCTGGTCCATAGGGGAAGTCCGTCGGCCTTGGACCTGGACGGCCTCATCCTTCCATAGTCAACACAAACTGTTTGTTTGTTGTTTTAATAATAAAGGGGGAGGGGTACAACGGGGCTAAATGGGAATGGGAAAAATATAATAAAGGTTTCATATTAAAAAAATAATAAAAGAGCTCTGGCTGGCGTAGCTCAGTGGATTGAGCATGGGCTGCGAACCAAAGCGTCACAGGTTTGATTCCCAGTCAGGGCACATGCCTGGGTTGCAGGCCACGGCCCCCAGCAACCGCACATTGATGTCTCTCTCTCTCTCTCTCTTTTTCCTTCCCTTCCCTCTCTAAAAATAAATAAATAAAATCTTAAAAATGATAATAATAATAAAGGGAAAAAATGAGAGACTGTTTCTCTAGCTGTCAGCATCTATCGACTTCCGGCCCTGAATCCTCCCTCTGTCTCTCTAATTTGCTTCCCAAACTCTAGGGGCGCTGCTCAGGGCGGAGACTATTACCCATCTGGCAGATGGCAACACTGAGGCCCAGAGGGACAGACCACACAGCTCCTGTCTCCCAGTCTGGTGCCCTGGCACCACCCCCGGCCCCTCGGCTCACCACGGACAGCGGAGATAACCACGGTCCCCGGGCCCCCGACTCACGCGCCCATGTTCCTGGCATCAGCGTTCGCCACCCGCACCTCGGGGCCTACCAGCTTCACAGACTGGTACTCGCCGCTGTGCTCCGCCAGGAACCGCTCCACCTCAGCCTTGTGCTGTTGTTCCTGGGGCGGGGGTGGGGTGGGGGGTGAAGGTGAGGACACAGGTCCCACCCAGTGACCGCAGCACCCGCTGCCACTGCAGGCTGGTCAGCTTCATTCCCGGCACATCCCTGGCCACCTGCTTCCCTAAACTCCACGCCTCTGCCCGTGCTGGCGCTCCTGCCCGGGGTGCCCTTCCCCCGACCATCCTTCGACCGTCCTCCCCTAACCAGGCCAGGCCCACAGTCCTCTTACGAGCCTCTGTCACCGGGAGGGCACCCCCAGCCCACAGGCCCCCCTTCCCGAGTCACTGATTCCACTGGCCCGGGTGGGGCCCGGCGATCTGCTTTGTTCCCAAACACTCCGAGCAGCGTTCGGACCTTGCTTTGCAAACCAAAGCCCAGATCTGGGGCCGCTCCCACGGGGCAGCAGGGAGGGCAGGGTCTTCACCAAACCCAGGACTCAGAATGAAGCCCGACGCCCGGTCCTGCCACGACAGCTGTGTGGCCTCGGACAAGTCACTTCACCCGCCTCGGCTTAGGTCTCCTCTGTTGTAAAGAGGGAGGGCGAGCCCTGACCGGTGTGGCTCAATTAGTCGGGTGTTGTCCCACAAAGCAAAGTCTCGTTGGCTCGATTCCCAGTCAGGGCGCCTGCCTGGGTTGCAAGTTAGGTCCCTGGTCAGGTTGCGTGCGAGAGGCAAGCCACCAATTGATGTTTCTCTCCATCTCCTTCTCCCTCCCTTCCCCTCTCCCTAAAAATAAGTAAATACATTTTTTTTTTAAAAAAAAGGGAAGGGCGCTCATGCCTTCCTCATAGGGTCATTGTCAAAAGTGGACAAGTCAGACAGAGCACATGGTAGGTCCTCAAATACTGCCTGGGACACTTCTCTCTTTCTACCCAAAGTCACAAGTCATGGGTGTGGTCCTTGCTGTCTCCAGGGAAGCCAGGAGCCTCCCCAGGGCAGCACCTGCACCCTTCTCCTACCTGCACGGGGCACAGCTGGGTCAGTGTCTGGGACACGGGCAGAGAGCTGGGCTGGGGGAGGGGCCCCAGGTCCCTGCAGGTGGCGCGCAGGGCTGAGAGGTCTCAGAAAGGGACGGCCCTAGATGGGGCAGCTGAGAAGACTTTAAGAAGACAATGAGCCTGGAGAGCAGGCAGGACTTGAAGGGTGTCCTGGGGCTCCCCCTTAGGGCCACTGGGAGAAGCGACAGCAGAGAGGTGGGACTTGATCTGGTGAGGAAGGACAGGCAGGAAAGCCGGGGGGAGGACTGAGAATCCTGATTCCACGCCTGCCCCACACAACACGGCAGGCCCCCGGGCCCTCCCGACGCCCCAGAAGATGCTCAAGGAATGAACACCAACTTGACTGTCATCAGATCAAATCAGGAAGGGCTGACTGGGATCAGGAGGGAAGTGGTGGTCATGACAACAGCTAGGAGCACCTACTACGTGCTGCTGATGCACCAGGCACTTTCCCACGTGCTTCACATGTCAACTCAGTTAACCCCTGCAGGAATCCTGTGTGGTCGCCATGGTTATTATCCCTATCTAATAGACGAGAAAACTAAAGCACAGAGAGGTTGAATAACAGCCCTAGGTCACACAGCCACCATAAGCAATGGTGTTGGGATTCAAACCAGGCCAGCCTGACTCCAGAGCCAACCCAGTCATTCGGGGCTACAGCCCATTGCCCACTTCCGCTTGGCCCAGATGAGCCCGTTCCAGTCGCTCCTCAGTGGCCTCTGGCCACCTGGCGGACCCAAGCCCCACGGCAACCCCGCCAAGCACCCGCTACTCACGTGGTTGTGGATGAAGAGCCGCATCCGCCTCCGGGGGTAGTGGAGGCGCAGGAGCCGCTGGAAGAACAGGGACAGGAACGGCGTGGGCTGCTCGATGAACATGCCGACCAGGACCACGGGCAGGGCTTCGTCCTGCAGGGGAAGGGGGCAGCACAGCGTCCAGCGACGTCCACCCACGGTGCGGCCACTGAGCCCCCAGGGTGGCCCGCGGGACCCAGGGCCAGAGGCGTGGGGACCTAGCAGGAGAGGGGCCTGGGCCAGGGAGCTCTGAGCGGGACGTGCAGGTGGGCAGAGGCAGGGACCGGCAGGGAGGCAGGAGGACGGCCCTGCTGGGGACCGGGAGCAGCGTGAGCCCTGACTCGGGGTGAGGACTGGCTGATGGTAAGCTGTCGGGAGAGCCCAGCCGGCATGGGGTTTGAAGGGGGCCATAAATGAGGAGTGACTTCGTGGGGTGGGGAGGCGGGGGTCGCAGGACATCCTGAATGGCCAGGCACAAAAAATCTGGCACTTAGGCATCCAGGGGTTGGTTAGTCTGAGAAGGCTTCCAGGAGAAGGTGCCTGGGGGAGGCAGAGGATGGAACCCCAGACAGGAAGGTAACTCCTTCTTTACCTTCTGACCAAAGACAACAGTCTCTTCCCGAATCGCCCACCACCCCCCACCCCAGCCCCCGAAAGCCGTACCCCGATGCCCTTGAGGCTCCGCAGGCCCTCGTCACACACGACGCAGCCCGTTTCGAAGGTCCAGAAGCGCGGGATATAGTTGCCCAGGTAGTTCAGCTGCAGCTGTGGGGACGATGGGGCTGAGGGGAGCCAGGCCACCCCGCCCACCCGCAGCCACGGAGGCACCCTCCCTGGGCCCCTGGCGGCCTGCACCCCAGGCACCTGCCGCCCCTGAGGGGGCAGGACTGTGCCTTGACTTTGGGCGGGCCCTGGAGAGCATGTCCATTCCCCCAGAGGTCCCCAGAGCTGAGGGGACAGAGGGCGGGCTTGCCTCTGGTGCTTCTTCACCTCTGGATCGGCTGAGAGCAGGTACAATGCAGATTCCCAGTGAGTAGCTTTAGGCGGGGTCAGGGAATCTGCCTTTTTAACACACTCCCCTGCCTCGCCCTTCCATGTGATTCTGGTTTGAGTGGTTGGGGACCTCACTCAGAGAAACGTGGTGTGAAGCAGGGGCCAGTCCCCCAGGGGCCAGCTCCCCAGGGGCCGGTCTGTAGCTCCAGGAGCGTGAGGACCAGTCTGTCCTGTTCGTGACTGAGGAGGCCTCACGCCCTGGTGCAAACATTCACTAAATGACAGAGGGAGGAGGACCTGGGGCAGCCGAGCCTAGGCCTGGGTGGGGGCAGTGGCCTCCTTCGTGTCCCGTGGCCCAGCAGATGGACAGGGCGTTATCGGCCACCCTAGTGGGAAAGGAGGCTCCAGGCTGAACTTGGACTTGAGGTCGGTGCCAACGAGCTCTCCGGGCCCAGGTGGGTGGCCCTGGCCCCAAGGAGAAGCTGACCCCTCACATACACTCCCCCCAGGGGCTGGGGCCCCTCCCTACCTTGGTGGGCCCATTGCCATGAATCAGGACCGGGAGGGTGTCGTAGACCAGGTTCCGAGCTCGAACGTGGCCCATTTCAAACTTCAGCACGACCTCATCTGGGGGTGAGAAATCACAGTGCCGTCCAGGGTCAGACTCCGGAGCCAGGCTCAGGGGCTCTCGGGCTGGGCTTGAACCCCAGCTCTCCCCCAGTGAGCAGCATGTGCCCTGGACTGGTCACTTCACCTCTCCAACCTCAGTTTCCTCATCTGTGAAATGGGGGTAACAGTGGCAGGGCTCCACATCCATCTGGCAACTGCCTAGCACCACGCCTGGCACAGGGTGAGCACAGAACCCACAGCGACCCTTATCCCGGCTCCTGACCCAGCCTGGAGGGGCCCCACAGCCAGGGTCTGGGTGGTGCCGCTCTGACAGGCCTGCAGAGCAGCGCTGAGTATATGCCAGCCACACAGGAGGGGCTGGGAGGGACGGGGGACAGACCCTGTCCTGGCGGAGAGAGCCCTTAAGCCCCATGCTAGGACCCTGCGGGTCTGCACTAAGACAGGAAGCCAGCTTGTTCGACAAGTACAAAACACAGCGTGGCCTTTTCCAGGGCCCGGGGGGAGGGAGGGCTTTGTGGTGGGTGACCACATGAGGGGAGCCCCTCTGGGCAAGCTCCTAGCCCACCCAAGGGTGATTTGGATCCAGCTTCTTTTTTTAAAAGATTTTATTTACTAACTTTTAGAGAGAGAGGAAGGGAGGGAGACAGAGGAAGAGAAACATCACTGTGTGGTTGCCTCTTGTGTTTCCCACACTGGGGACCTGGCCTGCAACCCAGGCATGTGCCCTGACTGGGAATCAAACCGGTGACCCTTTGGTTTGCAGGCTGGGGCTCAGCCCCCTGAGCCACACCAGGCAGGGCTGGATCCAGTTTCTTAACTTAGGTTCGTGAACTCCCAGAAACCTTAGCCCGAGGGTGTGATGTTCCCACACTGTCCTGAGAAAGGAGCCATAGCTTTCCCCGGATTCTCGAAGGGATCCATGTGTTCCATGTATAAGACCCCCCATCAGTGATCTGGTCCAACTTCTCCTTACTAAAGATGGGGAAACTGAGGCCCGAGGTATATGTGCATGTGTCTTGCCTGAAGTCACCAGCAAGCCAGTGGCAAAGCAACACCATCACCAGCCACAGACTTGGGGTCAGCCCGAGGGCATGTGTGGGTTTCAAGGACCAACTAGCCTCCACTTCCCAACTCCCTGCCCCTACCCAGGAACCTTCAGCTGGGAAGAGGGAAGGAGAAAAGCAGGCAGAGGGGTCTGGGGCAGGACCGGTGCCCGCTTGTGCATTGCCCAGCTCCCACCAGGCTGAGAGGCCGCCCCGCTGCCCGGGTGTTGGGAGGGCTCTGTGAGCTGATCTCATGACCCTACTTTCTCCACCTGCAGAGACACCCAGGTGGTCTCTGGGGGCCTGGGGACAGGGCGGTGGCAGGTGACCTCCCAACACGACAGAGAGGAACCAACGCTTCCTCTCCCTTGGGCTCAGGCCCTGCCTGGAACCCTCAGCTCCTTCCCACCAGCCCTCTCCCCATCCCCTCCTGTGGGGGCACTCACCCAAGGCTCCGTCCAGGTTCTGGAAGATGCGGCAGCGGTGGTCCAGGGTGATATTGATCCGCTCCTGCAGGAAAGAAGGCGGCAGGCTGCAGCAGGGACGGGCCACGGCGGGCAGCCGGCTCTCCCCACCCTGCCCTCCCTCTCCCCACATCTGCTTTGCCCGGCCACATCCGGCCGGCTGGGAGCCCTGGGAAGGCCAGCCAGTGGCCAAGCCCCTGGGATCTAGTGGCCTAGTGAGTCCGTTTCCAGAGAGGCAGGGGTTCTCAGAGCAGGAAGGAATACAAGGGAACAGCTGGCTGGTTCCGCCGCAATAACAACGCACACTCGATCAGCACCGCACTGCGTGCCAACCATTATTCCAGGTGTTGTATACACGCTAATTTAATCCGCACACCCTCCCCAGGAGAAAATTCCATCGGCATTGCATTGTGCAGATTTCTAAAACAAGGCACAGAGAGGTTGGGTAACTTGCCCAAGATCACACAGCTAAGAAGTAGCTGAGCTGGCATTTGAACCCAGGTAGCCTGGCCCTGAAGTCCCTGTTCACGGGCACAGTGCTGCCCGCTCCACTCAACCAGGCAGAGCAAGGGGCACTCGAGTCTCCGCCCTCATGCCCTGCAGAGCGGCTCCACTGGTACCGTTTAGTCCCTGCGCTTCTGCAGTGACATCACTGGGGGCAAAGGGGGAGGAAGGACTGAGTTAACAGAATGAACAAATTCATAGTTTCCACTGCACAGGTCCTGCTGCTTCAATTCATCATTTTGTGGATGATAAAAACTGAGGCCCAGAGGGGAAAGTGACTTACCCTAGGTCACACACCACAGCATGGATGGGCACTTGGGGGGGTAAGCAAGGCAGAATCCAGCAATCCTGACCCTGAAGACTTTCCTGTCTGCCCGGAGGATGCTGGCCGGGTCTGGGGCTGGATTGGCCTGATTCTGCTCCCTTCACTCCCCTCGGGGACCCCAGCCTCCAGACAGGCCTGCCAAGCTCTCATCAGGCCCCCAGGAACCCCCCAGGCAGAGTGGGGGAGGGGTGGCTCAGCCTTCCATTCCTTCCATCACCATGGCCACCACCTGACATGAGGCTGTCAATTCCTGTCTCCCTCCTTGAGGGTCCACGAGGGCAGAGACCCTGACTCTCCTGTTCACTGCCACGTCCCTGCCCTGCACCTGTCGGTGTCCCGGCCAGATAAGTCAGTGAATCGATGAATGGGTAACTGGGAACGTCAAGGCCAACCCAGGGGTTCAGGCCCTGGAGGGGCTACTCCCAGTGCAGCCTGGCCCATGGGACCCAGGATTCCCCAGCCCCACCCACTGACTCTTACCCTCTTCTCCGGGTCCAGGAAGATCTTGGTGTAAAAGAGCTGGTCACTGTCACTGTCCTGGCCCTGCCACTCGGCCACCAGCTTGCTGAGGTTGGGGGCGTAACCGATGAAGCCTGGGAGTTGAAGGGGACACAGAGATAGACCCTTCCAGCCTCTGAGCTGGGGGCCTCTTCCCAGCCTGCCCTCTCCTCCATCTACTCCTTCACCCACAAGCTCTGCTTCCTCTCAGAAGTCCTCCTAGATTGAGGAAGGGTGATGTCCCCAGGCTGGAAACAGCCTGCCAGTTAGCGACATTTGGTGACAAGTTCCCCCTGAGCCCAGAGAGGCAGAAAGATCACTGGTGCCCAGTGAACTGCACCAGCTCAGGCGCTGGGCACCACCCAGGTGGTGAATGAATGCATCGGACCAGGAGCTCCCAGAGAGCAGAGCTGGTGGGCGCAGGCTGAGGCCTTCTTTCTACAGTTCTCTGGGAAACTTGGCCCAGAGAAGGGCAGAGGCTGGGCCAAGGTCACACAGCGCATGGGGGCTCAGAGGGAAAAACCCACCCAGGTGCCTGGCCGGGGGGCAGACAGATGAGAGAACTGGGAGAAGGTGGGCAGCCAGGGAGGCCGTGCCCCAGGGGACACCAGGGCCAGGCCATTTGGACAGTGCCAACTCTCTCGGCTAGTGGAGAAAAGGGGCTGCTGGCGGTGGATCCGCTTTCCATGGCTGGACAGAGAAATCCAGAATAAAATACAGATTTTGTTCTCCGTGCCGAGGGAAGCCATTGAGTAAGGAGCGTGGATTTGCCTCTAGCTGCTGGGTGGGAAATGGGCTGGGAGGGGGTGAGGGGGCGGCTGCCAGAGCAGAATGGCGACTACTACTGATGGCCAGGAGCCCCGTGAGGCAGCGGCGGCGGGCGTGGACCTCACAAGGCAGTTTCAAGAGATCGTCTCATGAGGCACGGGTGGTGGGGCCCGAGGAAGGACTGAGCTGGCGGAGGGCAGGGAGGAATCGCTGTGACTTCCAGGTTTTGCCTTGTGTAGGATGACAGTGGGCGGGGGGAGGCTCAAGTTTAAGGGTTAAAGAATCAGGAATTCTATTCAGGACGTCCTGTCCTGCGTTTGGGACCTGAGAGATGTCCCGGTGGACAGGAACCTCAGGAAGGCTGTGGGCGGAGCTCTCCGGGGCCCGCCCAACACCCCCATGGGCGGGGCCATCTGAGGCTCGCCCCGCCCCCTGTGGGCGGAGCCCGCCACGGCTCCTCACCTCCAGAGCCCAGGAACCTCTTGCCCTCGTCGGACACCATGGGGTACTTGGCCTCCAGCCTGCGGTCTGGGTAGATGAGCTCCTGGGCGGAGAAGACCACCTGGCTCCTGGCCTGCCGGAACTTCTTCAGGAGCTCCCGGGGCCCCGACGCAAACACCACGTCGTAGCTGCAGCCGAAGCCAGAAGTCGGGGTGTGCTGAGGGGCCCCGGAGACCTGGATGGAGGCCTCCACAAGCCCCCTCCTCCCACAGTCTGGGGAATGAACCTGCTCTGCTGTCCCCTGACCCTGCCCTCCATGTTTCCACCCTCACCCCGGCAGAGAGATGGTCCCCACAACCCGCGCCCTTCTCACATTCAGAGCATGCCTTGTCACACGTGGGCAGGTCCCTCGCCCACCTTTTCACCAAGGGTGGGAATGGGCTACACCCTAGGGTCTTTCCTGCAGTGCACGGACCCCTACAGCTGTAGGCAACCTTAGCTAGAGAGATCCTCCCCCATCCTAGATGTCCTGGAAAGACCTCAATTTAGAATATTCTTCTCTCGCCCTGGCTGGCGTAGCTCAGTGGATTGAGCTCAGGCTGCGAACCAAAGTGTCTCAGGTTCGATTCCCAGTCAGGGTACATGCCTGGGTTGCAGGCCATGACCCCCAGCAATCGCATATTGATGTTTCTCTCCCTCTCTCCCTCCCTTCCCTCTCTAAAAATAAATAAATAAAATCTTTTTTTAAAAAAAAGAATATTCTTCTCTCTCTCTGCTGCAGGGCCCTGCGCGGGCAGCCCCCAGCCACTGACCTGTCTGTGAAGAGAATGACCAGGTTCTCCTTGTCTGCATGCTTCTCCAGAGCTTTCTTAAGCAGCCGAACCTTCAGCCCTCCACCGGCAGAGGTCTCCTTCTCTCCAGGCCAGTCCTCCCCCAGGCCCAGTGCCTGCAGAGAGTGAGCCCTTAAAGGTGGTCACGTGACCCTGCCTGGCCAATCAGAGTGGCCCATCCCTCCCCATCCCCATAGCCAAGGTTTAAGCATGATGTATCCCTGGGACTATTCTGTTACAATGAAGAGCAGAGCCTATCAGAGTCTTCCCTGGGACTATTCTGTTAAAATTAAGGAAAGGCTGTCTTTTCTGCTGAAAAGCAGAAAAGCTAGGGAATAAGTATGTAGCTGGTGGTCATCTTGCCAATACTTAGAGGGTGTGTGTCTGCAAATGAAAACAAACATGGCCTCGAGATGAAGAGACAACGACTTCACCACGCATGCACCCCTGGATCCAGCTATGCCTGAAGCAGTCCCATGCTTCAAATCTCATTCATGTGGGCTAACACACTTCCTTTCTGGCTTAATGCCTGCAGCTGGATTGTGAGTCGTGTAGGCAGTGATGGGGTTCGTCTCGTCCGTCCTTCCTGGTGCCTGACACAAGGAGGCACTCAGCACACAGCTAAATGGAGGAACGTCTCCCTGTGGGCTCAGCACCATGGGCCACACGCAGAGGACACACACCCGTGACACCCATGGGCTGGGCGTTAATTAGCCTGTGTTTCTCTGGAGCGGTGTTTGTACAGGCGAGGTCTCCAGATTGCGGTCGTCCCCAGATGGGGGGGGGAGGGGTTTGCAGGAATGCCAACACCCTCTCAGCTAGCCACTCCCTGCCAGGTGAGGCTGTGCACACTGATGCTGCGTGCCACCACACACCTCTCCAGTCTCGCCTCCCCACGCTCTCCACCTCCAGCCCCTCCTGGACTCGGCTTCTGTTTTTCCCCCTCTTGCTTTGCCTAACTCATCTCCATCTCTCAAGCTTCCAGAAGCTCCCCCTCTGGCCCCACATCAGTTGGGGGAGGGAGGACACCCAGCTCCTGGGCTCTCCCTCCACCATTCAGTTGTCTCTGCGCCCCCCCTCCCGCCCCCCGGGAGCCCCTTACCTGGATCTTGTAGTTGAAGAACTGGGCTGACCTCTTGAAGCGTCGGAACCCCTCGGTCTCCTTCGTGGCCACCGTGAGGACTAAGAGGTTGTCTAGGGAGGACAGAGAAGAGTGTGGTGGGTGGAAACGGAAGAGGAGGACAGGTGAGCAAGAGCAGGCCACGGTTGTTGTCAAATCCCACCGCAGAACGTGTATCCATGTCCATTACAGACAGGAGCGTGGGGCGCAGGTGGGTGGCTAAGATCACTCAGTTAGTTAGTGACAGAGCTGGGATGTCACCTCGGTCTCCTGATTCTCCTGCAGGGCTCCACTGACCTGGTACCTGACTAATGGGACAGAAAGCATCCAGAGCCCAGGTGTCTCCATCTTGCATTGTGGGACTGGGTCTCTCTGGCGTTAGGGGGCTCGTGGCCAGGCACAGGGGCGGAGGGAAGGATTCACCCCGAATGCTGAATGCCAGGAGGACCCCTCCGGCCCATGTGAGACACCAGCCCAGAGACAGCCACCACCATCCACAGATGCACCCAGAGCAGACACTGCTAATCAATCCCAATGCACTTTCTTGCTGAGCCTCACTCAGCCTTGGAGTCTCCCAGCACTGGGAGAACCAAGGAGAGACAGGACCAGAGTGGAAACCGACCTGAAATCCTGACCGAGGACCAGAGTAGCTGTATTACCTTTATAACAAGGGATCTCTCCCGGGCTCCGTAGTGCGGCTTTGCCTCTACAAGGAACCTATGGGACGCAGCTCCCAAGATGCATCTCAGGGACCCCTGGGGAAGCCCCTCCCAGACCACACATGGAGGCCGCACTCTCTGAGTGGCAAAGGCTCTGTAGCGGACCTGCCTGATCAGAATCCTAGATCTGCTCCTTACCAGCTCTGTGACCTTGGGCAAGTCCCTGGCCTTTCTAGCTTCAGTTTCTCTCCTGTAAAATAGGGATAATAACGGTACCTACTCCCCCACCCCCACGCCCGCCACAAGGGCTGCTGGACTACTTCCATGAGATCAGCCTGTAAAATCCTTGTTGGGATGCTGGCACAGGCTAAGAGCTATTACTGGTGATGATTAATTAGAAGCAAATGCCTCGCTCTGGCACTCAAGGCCCTTGCCGATCAGCCCCATGGGGGACTCATTCCCCGCCCTGAGTGGGCCCTCCTCCAGCCAGGAGTCCAGCCTCCCTCCTGCCAGGGCTCCCTCTGTCTGCTCTTTCCCTCACCTTCCTCCGGGTCCCAGGCACAGTGACCGTGACACCTCTTCCCTGCCACTACCCCTGTGAAGTCTTCTCAGACTTTTCCTGGCCTCTCTCCTGCCCTCAGAGGCAGCACCCCACTGTGCAGCACTCATCACGGTTCTGCTGATGAGAGCACGGGCACGGTCCTGCCCCGGAGTCCAGGACTGAGCACCTTTCCGGGTGAGCAGACCCACCGGGTGGTGTGGCCCGGACAGCAAAGGCGGGCTAAGCACCAGCCCACTCCCACCCCAGGAAGACAGGAGGAGCTGCAGCTAAAAGAACAAAGGGGTCCGGCCTGGCGGAGCCGGCTGAGGGGATTGGGGCGGGCTGCTGGCCATGAGAGCAGGGGGCTGGCGCCAAGCGGCCCAGCAGGGATTGGCAGGAATCCTCTGGGGGCGGGCCCAGGGACCCGGGGCAGGAGGGGTGCCGGATTCGCCGGGGCAGGTGTGGAGAGGGGAGGTCTCACCACCTGACCCTGGGGTCCAGAAAAGAGGGGTGCTTCTCACTCTTGGGGAAAGGCTCCCGCTAACTCCTGCCAGGTTGGTTAAGTGCCCCTTGTCCCCACCCAAGTGACAAGAGCCAGAGCCGTCAGCTCTGAGGCCCTCTTGTTGTGCACGGGGGCTACTGGGGACAGGAAGAGTGTCACGTTTCATGGGTGGAAAAAGCCAGCGTGTGTGTCTGTGTGAGGTGCTGGATCCTCCATTAGACCAGGGGCTCTCCTGAGGTCGGGCAGCCAGGGAGGGAAGGGGGCACGGGGCGGTGAGTCCTGGGCTCTTTCAGGTTTTTGCTTTCAGATAACAATAACGATGACGGCCAACCTTTACTGAATGAATACTTTCTGCTCTCCTGACTCTGTTGCACTTGTTAACCCCACCCCCACCTTTACGATGAGCAGCCCAGAGGGAAAGCGGGTGGGCGGGGCCCTGGTGCTCAGAAAGCCAGCCCTCCACAGAGACTCGCTGTGGGTCACCCAGAGCTCTGACCCAGCCTGCAGAGAGCTGAAACGGACCTCACCTCGTGACAGGAGCTGGGGCCTGAGCCCCAGGGCCTCAACCCTCCTGACCTACTGCCCAAAGTCCAGCTGTGGGTTCCCCGATGAACCACCCTAATCCAGGGTCGGCAGAGACAAGCAAGACAGCAGATGGGGAGCGGCAACGACAGGTCGCTGGGCAAATAACGGCCTCTCTGCGTCTGTTCCCTCCTCTGCGGAATGAGGGTAGTAACTATGGTAACGTGCCCTCCTCCGGAGCCTCCTGCGAGGGATAACAACGAGCCAATGGCCATAAAATGCCCAGCCCAGCACCTGGCAGGAGAGGGAGCTGTGTGAGGGCAGAGGCCACCCTGGGGTCAGGGGTGGGGCGGAGCCCTTCCTGGGAAGGAGAATGATTCCGGGAGAGGCTGGTGGGGGGGGGGGGGTGCTGAGAAGGCTGAGAACTCAAGCTGGGTTCCCTGCGCTCCAGCTGACATCCCTCTGTCTGTCCCAAACAGTGCCCGCCCAGACGAGGGCTGGATGGTAGGCCTGTGGCCCTGACTCTCCAGGCATGACATACCCAGTCTGCTCTCTGGGGAGACACGGGGGGAAGAACGAAGCTCCTCCCCTAGCCTCCACGCTCACCCGGCCCTGACCGGAAGCCATAAACTGGGTCAGGCAGAATGGGCGGCCACAGGGGACCCCTGTGCTCAGGAGCCAGCCTTGCCTCTCCGGGCTTAGCAGCCTCGGGTCCCCGGCTCTCCCCTCCCGGCTCACCCACGTCCAGCTGGGCCTGCCTGACTTCAGGGACAGCCCCGTCCCCTGCCGTGTAACAGCAGGACCCGGAGCCCCCACCCAAGCCCAGCTGACATCCCCGGGGCCTCCTCGGATCTCAGCAGCTCCAGGTTCCGTCCTTCCCTCTCCACGCGGAGGCCTGCAGGGAAAGCCGTGAGCCCTGGGAGGGCGCTGGGGGCCTCTGCCGAAGGGAGGAAGGGCCACTGGGTGTCCGGACGCCCCCTGCCCCTTAGCTCTGCTTCGTCGAAGGCCTTTTTCTGCCTCCCACATTGGTCTTGGGGTTCCCCGGGACAAGGTAGCACCTCCTCCCCGAGGCACAGGGCTCTCTGGGAACAAAGGGTTGTGTCTCCCCGATCCCCTGGGCATCCACTGGGGTGGGGAGCTCTGCGTCCCCCTCAGATTGGGAGCCCCCCAAGAGTGACAACGGCCCTTCTTTCTCTCCGTGTGCTGAATCCATGCTTGGATGAGGGGTGCCCGACAGTGTCTCCCCCCAGCACGGCATGGCAAATGCCCTGCCCCACCCCAGAGGGGCACCCAGTGCAGTCCCCGCGCCTGCCCCAGGGGAACACTCCTCTGCAGCCGCCCCAGCCCAGCCACACCAGGGAGAAGCTGGCGTCGCTGGCGCTGCTGGGGCACCCCTCCCCAACAGCAGTCAGTGGGCAGCTTGGACAACGCCTGCAGGAAACACCGCCGTCCCACTCTGTCCTCGCGGCCAGCAGGCTGAGGGGCTCACCTCAGCTGGGTCTGGGGGAGCTGCGCAGGCTCTCCCAGGCAGTGTCTCCGGGCCACGGCCCCTCCCCCCACCCAGAGGAAAGGTTCATAGAATGAGCAGGGAGTGGTCTGAGTTCCAGTTAGTGACTTGGCTTCCAACCAGCTGTGGCAACCTGAGACCAGGTGTTTAACCTTCCGGGGCCTCAGTCTTCCTGTCTGCAAAATGGGCTAATGCTCCCTTATCAAAACGGTCTGAAGGGAGCAAGGGAAGCACAGAACCTTAACTTGGGAGCTGCCCGAAGTTAGAGCCCCAGGCCTGGGGACCCGCTGCCCCTTCTTCATCGAAGAGTGCTTACGAGCTACTAGGTGCTTTCCCCGGATGATCTCAGCGACACCCTGAATCCTGCACACTCTGTACGGGCTGCCTGTCCCCACTCTGCCCCTCTCATCACCTGCTGAGGGTCGGGGCATCTGAAGCCTTGTCACCGAGTTGGTCCCCTCCCTGACTCGCCTCTCTGGGCTTTGTTGCGGGGGGGGGGGGGGGGCTGGAGTTTCCGTCATGGGGCGGTATGGGGTGGAGGGAGGCCAGGGAAACAGCAGAGGTTCCCAGCAGAGGCCCAGGGAAAAGAAAGGCTACCACAGGCCTCCTGGCTCCCAGCTGGCGAGTGGGCCCAGGCCCCAGGCCCTTTGCACATGCTACCAGCCCCGTTCTGTGCTCAGCACCTCCCTCGCTGGATTTTTAAAAATATTTTCTTAACTTTTAAAGATTTTATTTATTTATTTTTAGAGAGAGGGGGAGGGAGCGAGCAAGAAACACTGACGTATGAGAGAGACATTGAATGGCTGCCTCTTGCAGGCCCCCAACCGGGAACCTGGTCCATGCAACCCAAGCATGTGCCCTGACCGAGAATTGAACTGGCGACCTTTCAATTCGTAGGCTGGTGCTCAACCCACTGAGCCACACCAGCCAGGGCTTGATTTATTTTTTAGAGGGGAGGGAAGGGAGGGAGAAAGAGAGGGAGAGAAACATCAAAGACAGAAACATCGACTGGCTGCCTCTTGCACGCCCCCAACTGGCAACCCAGGCAAGTGCCCTGACGGAAATCAAAATGATGACCTTTAGGTTCCCACACTGAGCCACAGCAGCCAGGGCCCTCGCTGGATTTTTTTGACCCCTCTTACTGCTCTGCTGGGAGACTCCAGGAAAGCTGGGGGCTCTGGGCCAGAAAATGCCTTGATGGGCAAACAGCTCTGCAGGGGGAACCATTCTTTCCACACCCCCACGGCAATCCCGGCCTCTCATCCCCATGATCTGTTGGCTGGAGGTGGCCTCTGGAACCAGAAGCACCCGGGCGTTAACCCTGGTTCCAAAGCTGTGTGACCACGGGCAAGTGGATCCACTGCGGAGCCTCAGTTTGCCCATCAGGAAAATGGGGATCACAGGAGGACAGACACCTGAGGGCCGCCATCAGGCTTAACTGATGCCTGGTCCCTAAGCGCTCCCCAGGTGGTGGCCACTGTCATTATTATGAGTGCTGTTATTCCTCCCTCTGGGTGTGAACAGACTTGGGCTTTCTCTTTCCTTCTAGATGTGGGAACCACAACCCCTAGAGGGGAAGTGATTTGTCCAAGTCATCAGCAAATCAGTGGACAAGTGGCCGGAACCCAGACACCCCCGGAAGCCCAGGCCTCCTGTAGAGACCGGTCCTTCCCGAGGCAACCCTGAGATCAGCCCTCCCGCCCCGGATTCAACCGCCCGCCCCCCGGGCCGCGTTCTCACCCTCTGGCTTGGCGTCCTCCTTCGCATTGGCCAGAAGCAACCAGCCCAGCGGGACCACGAGCAGCAGGGGCCGCATCGCCAGGGTCTGGGGAGGTCCGGCCGGCCCCAAGGCACTAGCAGGATAGAAACTTCGCGATGGGGCCGGAGGTCCGGCTGCCACGCACTGGACCCGCCCCGGGGGCGGTGTCGCGCCGCCCCGCACCCCTCCCTGCCGCCCTCCCCGGGGGGAAGGGTTTTCCTGCAGACATGCCAGAACAGAGCCTCTCAGTTGGAGCAGTTTCTCTGGCGTGTCCCCGCGGCTCCCGGGTCCTGCCGCCGGCCCGACCTCCTCGCTCCTTTCCCAAGGGGGCCTCACTAAAAGAGGGGAGAGCGAGGCAAGGCAACGATTTCTATACCCCAGATTCTGCGCCAAGGCTTGATGGTGTCAGTAACCGTGAGCCCCAGCTTCGTCGCCTGAGGTGGGGATGACAATGGCATCTGTTCACTGAGTCTTGCACGGGTTAAAGAGTGTTACCTGTAGCGCACTCAGAGCAGCGCGGTGATAAGCCATCAGTAAGACTCAGCTCTTAGGATTTCATGAGTCTTCCCGTAAACCCCTGGGCGTGAAGTTCTGAGCCCCCGAGTCGGGGTGGGGGCGGCGAGGCCGTGGGGGAGCGGGGGGAGGGGCGGGGGGGTGCGGGAATGTGTTCAGAGCCATCCACACCTCTGCTGAGATTCTGCTGGCAGCTGGAACCCTGGAGAGAGCTCATCACCACCCCGCAAAAAAAAGGAATCACTCAATTTGCCTTTTCGTCCCTGGGAAGCAACGCTGATGAATGAATGGCTGGGAGGGAGGGAAGAAGGGAGGGAGGAGGGAATTGTTGAGGCCCTCTTCGCAGACGGGGGTGGGGGGGGTGGGGGGGTCTTCTCAAAGCCCAACAAACCACTCGGGGTCTCTAGAACAAGGGCGCGTGGAGCAGGTGTCTGCTAGGAGCTTCCGTGTCCTGGAAGAGACACTCGGACAGAGATCCAGCAGCCTCTTTGCAGCAGATTGGCCCCCAGAGGAATGGGTGGTGGGTGCGACCATGGTGGGCAGGGTAGCCCTTTAGGGGAACAGAGGGCGGAGGGAAGAGGACTGTCATGGTCATCAACAGCCACACAAAGCAGGCCACGGGCAGGCACTGGGATCAGAGAAGTCAGTGGCACCTGAGACGGCTCCCGCGGGGGAGACCCACTCCTGAGATGATGCGTCGTGGAAGCAGCCATGTGCACATTGGACCCCTCAGTGAAAACACGCTTCTATAGAGACAATGCTAAAGTGACAGCCAAATGTTTACAGTGGCTATATATATATATGTATATATATAAAATAGATAATTATATAATTGCCAGGTAGGGTTTTTTTCATCGTTTTTATTATTATTTTTTTTTTTGCAATGAGTATATACTACTTGTTCAAACCAAACAAAACCAATGCTGTTACTTTTAGAAGATAGGTACCATCTCTGGGAACCTGAGAAAACGCCTCACAGTACAGAGATTTACTCCTACAGATGGTGCAAGTGGGGCCCAGAGGGACCCAGCAACAAGGCCAGTAAAGGGAAGAGGCTTGAGTGTGATCCAGGGCTTCTACCACCCAACTGGAACTCCGGGCGGGGGTTTCTGCAGCTGGGGACAAGACTTGGTGCCGGAATCCACTGGATGATTTTGAATTCAGAGGACACAGACTAAAATTCCAAACCCTGTGAGGAGGAAACGGAGGGATGGGCAGAGAGGAGGAGAATGCGCACATGGCAGCCGGCTCAGTTTTCAAAGCTCCATCTCTTTGCTTGTTCACAGCCGCCTCCCAGTGGGACAGGATGGCCCCCGGTGGTGGGACTTCAGCCCAGAGAAGTGAACAAAGCACCTGCTCGAAGCACACAGCTGATGTGGGACCACAGTAAGGGAGGCAGCTGCGCAACCTGGCTCCAGCTTCCCATTTTCTGGGGCCCAAGGAGAACCTCGATGCTGCTGTTCTGTGGGCCGAAAAAAGTCCTTGGGCAGTGGAGAGGGGTTCCCATAACCCAAGTCCCCAGAGTCCTTGCAAACCAGGATGGGGGACCCATGTGGAAGGCTGCTGCCTCCGCTGGAGAAAGGGTTCACCCTGGGGAAGTCTGCCCCCACCCCCACCCCCACCTTCGGTATCTGTTTCTCACTCCCTTCACCAAACTGCTGGAACTTGAACCCAGTCCAAGCTTCATCCAAAAAGACAGCCTGTCTCTTTAACACGGGGCGGCTGCTGCCCAGATGTTACTCCTGGTACGTGCAGCACATGTTGTGCACAGTTAAAGGCGCAGGACCCCGCTTTCCTGGGAAGGTACCGAAGGGATTGCTGGCCAGGCGGGCAGTCGTCCGGTGCCACGGGATCATTTCTCACGTTCATTCTCTTCTTTGATCCAAGTCCTCCCTTGGCCTATGGAAGAGCTATGGCCTCAGTGGACAGCCACACTGTGTGCTGCCAGACAGGGTGGCAGCTGGCCCTCAGTCCCCTCCCCCTTCACACCCACCAACTAATCCCACTGGCACCAGCCCCTGTAATAATAATAATAATAATAATAATAACAGTAATAATAATAGTAATAATAGAAACGGAATTTCCAAGCTGTTTCCCTACGTGAAAAAAGTAAGATGCAAATGTAAATTATATGCTACAAATTCTGTGAAAGAAAAAAATATACACTGTCTGTCTATATGTCTGTATATGTGTGAGCAAACAGAGTATCTGGAAGAATCCAAGGTGGCTGTGGTTGCGGGGGGAGGGGGGCCCAGGAGGGAGGAAGACCATTGTCACTCTTCACCATTTTGCACATGTTGAGTTTTGTATCATGTATCCTGTTTCCCAGTAGAAATAAATTAAATAATGAATAGTTCTTTTGAGCCAGGCACTATGCTGAATGTTTCCCGTATTTGCCCAGTTTAAGCCTCAGAGCAACCCTACTCTGTCTCAAGATCCCCATTTTACAGCTGGGGTAACTGAGGCCCAGGGAAGGTAGTTGACTTGCCAGCAAGGGGTAAAGCCAAGACTCAACACTCAGACCGTCTGATGCCAAGGTCCTTACTCTTGGTCCGCTGGCTGTGTTGTGGCTATGTCAATGACCCTTGGCTGCGAGTCCCCTCCCCCTGGGGTGTTTCCGAATGGCCAGGGAGTTCCCTGAAAATGAACCTTCCCTTTGACTGGGAATTTGTTTACAGAAATTGCTACCCCCCCCCCAAAAAATTCACACAAGTGGGCCAAGATATATGCCTATTACATGGATGCCTGTAACGGTGAAAATAACAATACGGGTTTACAGTTAAAATTACTTAGTGTGTGCCATGCACCTTGCTTGCTTTATCCGTATTAACTTATTCACTCCTCAGAAACAGGGGAGGCAGGGTCTCTGGTCACCCACATTTCACAGGTGGGATTTCGGGGGGCTGGTTTGTTTTCACCTCACTGTGCTCCCAAGCCTATACTTCTGCCTCCTTCAGGAGGAGGTCGGGTGCCTCCCGTCTCTAACTGCGGGGCACGGATTCCTGTGCGGCCACAAACATATTCCGTGGGTTTTGTGAACTCCCAGTGGTAACTAACAATTTTGTGTTTGTGCTTTGATAAAAACCTTGGGGGGGGGGGTAGAAAAAGAGAAGGTACTGTAGGATCACCCGGACAGACACCTTCCCACAGGCGGCGCTGGCCCACAAACTCGTCAGACGCTCGTGTCTGCTCAAAGCCCACAAGAAGCCACTGCAAATGCCGGTTTAATTTCCAACAACTGGGGAGCACTACCGGGCCTTGGGATGCCCTGAAAGCAAAATAGAAACAATCGCCCCATTGTCCACCCCTGCACTCATATTGATTTTTTTTTTTGCCCCAGTTAACAAAGCAAAATGTCTCGTTTGCATTGATGATTCACAATTTAAGGGCATTTTCAAAGCCTGAGACTATATAGTGCCTTATGCTCTTTAATAAGTTATAACTCAGAGTTGACATGGAGACGACTTGGTGCAGTAGAGATACATGGCCGGTCCTGGGCTGGATTTGTGTCTGGTATGCGGCACACGCGGCCGGAGGCAGCCAGATGCAGCCAGACAGTCGGGGAGAGAGCTGTCAACAAAGTATTTCCTAGGAAGTCTAGTTTAGAGCGGTTACTCCTTTTCTCTTTTCTCTTTTCTCTTTCTTTTCTGTACTGTTCTGTACTGTTCTGTTTGCAGTAAGGATCATTTTTGCAGAAAACATTTTATTATTATTATTATTTTTAAATCTTAGGACTGTTGAATCCATCAGTGGCAAGCGGGGCCCACCACAAGCTCGGTTTGGCTGACTCGGTGTTTCTGACAAGTGAGTTGGATGCACCCCGTGCTCCTCGCTCTCCCCGCCACCCCTCCCTCGCTCCTCCCTTGAACTTCACTCCATCTGCCCTGGAAAGCATGGTCCAGCCCCACCGCGGGCTCCAGTCCCTTTCCTGCTGTGGCCCCGCCTACTTTCCCTGGCCCGCCCCTCTCTCCTCCCCCTCTTTTCCATATGTCGCAAAAGACTCGGCGGCCCTTGACGGCCGGCGTCGTTCGACAGTCGGAGGCCCGTAGGAAGGAGGAGGAAGAGACAGTGGCGGCTGCTGCGGCGGCTGCGACGCGGTCCGTGGTGGGTCCTGCGGTCCCGGCTGGACAGTGAGGCGCGGGCGGCCGGGCCGGTAGGCTGGGCGGCGGGCCCGGCGGCCGCCCCCGCGCCGCGCCCGCGCCTGGCGGCCCGATGTGGCTGCAGCAACGGCTTAAGGGGCTGCCGGGACTGCTGTCGAGCAGCTGGGCCCGCCGCCTCCTCTTCCTGCTCGGCCTCTTGCTGCTGCTTCTGTGGTTCGGGGGCTCCGGGGCGCGGCGGGCGGCGGGCGGCCTGCACCTGCTGTCCTGGGCCCGCGGCGAGGCGGGCGCCGCCGAACCCTCTGCCTGCCTGGAGGCGGCCACCCGTGCCTGGCGCGGCCTGCGGGAGCGCGGCGAGGCTGTGCCGCTGGGTCCTGGGGTGCCGGCCCTGGTGGCCAACGGCTTCCTGGCCCTGGACGTGACTGCCAACCGGCTGTGGGTGACCCCTGGGGAGCGGGAGCCCTCCGTGGCGCCGGACTTCGTGCCCTTTGTGCAGCTGCGCCCGCTCAACGTGCTTTCCGAAGCTGGAGAGTCAGTGCTCCTGCTGCGTGAAGGGCTGCTGCGCCGGGTGCGTTGCTTGCAGCTCGGGACCCCAGGTTCCGGCGCTGCAGCAGCCGCCGCCCCCGGGCCAGCCTCAGCCTCTGGCCTTGTCACGGGATCCAGCCGCGACTGTGTGCTGCTGCAGGAGGACTTTCTGGCCCACCGGGGCCGACCCCACGTCTATTTGCAGCGCATCCAGCTCAACAACCCCACGGAACGCGTGGCCGCGTTGCAGACTGTGGGACCCACGGCTGCTCCAGTCCCCAGGACCTACACCAGTACTCTGGAGAAGGTCGGAGACCATCAGTTCCTCCTCTATTCGGGCCTGTCCCCGCCTTTGCCCACCGGACTGGTGCACCTGGTGGTGGTGGCCGCTAAGAAACTAGTGAACCGGCTCCAAGTGGCTCCCAAGACGCAGCTGGATGAGACGGTACTGTGGGTGGTGCACGTCTCAGGCCCTGTCAACCCCCAGGTGCTCAAAAGCAAAGCAGCCAAGGAGCTCAAGGCGCTCCAGGACTTGGCGCGGAAGGAAATGCTGGAGCTCTTGGAGATGCCCGCAGCCGAGCTGCTTCAGGACCACCAGCGCCTCTGGGCTCAGCTCTTCAGCCCAGGTGAGGCCTGGCAAGTGCGTGGTTCAAAGTCCACGCCTTGCACCAGGGTGAACATGGTCCGCCTTGGAGATGTTCCTCCAGAGTCTGCCAAGGTGACAGTAAAGGGAGCAGTGGGGTGGCTAAGTCTTGGGCATGGCGTTTGACCTGGGGCTGCCCCTGGCTGCCCCATTATTTAGTGCCCGTGTGACCTGGACCTATGGCCTAACCTTTCTGGACTTGTGTTCAGCAATGACAGAGGCCCCTACTCGGAGGGCTTGTGTGAGGTCCTAGTGAAAGAATGCGGGTAGCGGGTAGGTCTTACTATTACTCGTTCTTGTAATTGAGGCCTGACTTGAGCACTGTGGTTTGGAGGGTCAGTTTGTAAAGGGGAAACGGGCAGAGAGGCCTGGTCGGTCCCCACATTGTTTTCTCGGTTCCCCGTCGCCTGGCTGGTGACAAGCGTGGGCTCACGACATCCCTTGAAGGCTGACATGGGCCCTAGCCATTGCGGCTGCAGTTTCTCCACAGAGAGGTGGTGGGACCTCTCAGCAGGCGGGATGTTCTGTCCAGTGAAAACCGTCCCCCTTGACTGTTTCAGAGAAGAAAGGTTGCGAGAGAGATTTTGGTCGCTGGGGTTCCGGCCTGCATCCCTGCACGTAACTGCTGAAGGAGCCTCTCATTCATTCAACGAGCGTTTACCGAGTGCTTTCGCCAGGGCCTGTTCTCGCACGGAGAAGGCAGAGGGGACAGAACGAAGTCCTGTCTCCGTGCTGCTCGCTGGGACGCTGGGAGGGAGGGAGACAAATATCAGAGACGTGAAAATTTGAACAGATAAGTGAGATGGCTTTCTAGAAGAAAAGGAACAGTGGAGAAAGTTAATCTGTGACTGAGGGTGACCCGAGAGGGACAGGAGCGGGTAGGGGCGGGGCTCCGTTTGGCTCCAGTTGGCACGAGGCCGCTCTGAGGAGGAAACACCCAGCAGGCCGGAGCCCCTGAGGCAGGGGTGGGTTTGGTGGAGTGGCGAGCGGTGAGCAAGGGGAAGGTCAGCAAGGGGAAGGTCGCAGGAGGCTTGCGCTGGCCGGATCCCACAGGGTCCTGGAGGCCTTAGTGAGTTTGTGGTGAATTCTGTCGTCAGTGGGGCGGACAGCAGGGCAGAGACGCCACGTGGTGCACGCTTTTAAAGGTCCTCGCGGCTACTCTGTGCAGAGTGTAGACTCGACGGGGGCAAAAGTCGAGTGTGGAGGCCAGGTGAGAGGTTTCCTGCGGGAGCGCAGGTGAGGGAGGAGCGGGGCTGGGGCCAGAGTTGTGACTGAGGAGACGGAAGTGGGTGGACTCTGATACTGTTGCAGGCGGAGCTGCCAGGACTGGCTGTGGGGAGTGAGAACTTTGGGGTGACTCCTGAACTGGGGGCGGGGAGGGCCTTTGGGGTGACTCCTGAACTGGGGGCGGGGAGGGCGTGAGTGGGTGTCTGGAGACAACTCAGGGAAGGGTAGGTTTGGAGTTGGAAGAATCCAACCATGTGAGGCTCAAACTGCCTGTCACACGGCCGGGGGGAGACACCGAGTGGGCAGCCACTGGCTGAGTCTGGAGGTTGTGCAGACTGGGGAGACCCTGGGTTCAGACGTGATTGGAAGCTGCAGGGCGGGAGTGAGAGAGACGGTGGAGGGGAGGAGCCCGGGCCTGGCCAGGGCGCCGGTGACAGTGTTCTGAGTGGGACTTCCACCCGGCTGCAGATGGTGTTCTTTCGGGACCGGGCAGGAGGCGCCACTGCCTTCTAACGAGACTTTAGGTTTCAGGCCCACAGGGCTCGGGCTGGTCAGGTGAGGAAGCCGGGCAGGACGGCTTCCCCCCTCTCTCGAGGGAAACCGGAGCTGCCACTTTCATCCCCAGGGACGAAAACTTGGCACCTCAGCTGCTCTCGATCTTTGTTTCGTAACCTCAGCCTCCGTCAAACTGTTCCCCATTAACGTGCAGCCTTTGTGGTGTCACAGGTGTGGAAATGAAGAAGATCACAGACGCCCACACGCCGTCCGGCCTGACGGTGAACCTGACCCTGTATTACATGCTGTCCTGCTCCCCGGCCCCACTGCTCAGCCCCAACCTGAGCCCCAGGGAGCGAGAGCAGATGGAGGCGACGCTCAACTACGAAGACCACTGCTTCAGCGGCCACGCCACCATGCACGCCGAGAACCTCTGGCCCGGCCGGCTGTCCTCCGTCCCGCAGATCCTGCAGCTGTCCGACCTGTGGAGGCTGACCCTGCAGAAGCGCGGCTGCAAGGGGCTGGTGAAGGTGGGCGCCCCCGGCCTCCTGCAGGGCATGGTGCTCAGCTTCGGGGGGCTGCAGTTCACCGAGAACCACCTCCAGTTCCAGGCCGACCCCGACGTGCTGCACAACAGCTACGCCTTGCACGGCATCCGCTACAAGAACGACCACATCAACCTGGCCGTGCTGGCGGACGCCGAGGGCAAGCCGTACCTGCACGTGTCCGTGGAGTCCCGCGGCCAGCCGGCCAAGATCTACGCCTGCGAAGCGGGCTGCCTGGACGAGCCCGTGGAGCTCAGCTCCGCGCCCCACGGCCACACCTTCTCGGTCATGGTGACGCAGCCCATCACGCCCCTGCTGTACATCTCCACCGACCTCACGCACCTGCAGGACCTGCGGCACACGCTGCACCTCAAGGCCATCCTGGCGCACGACGAGCACATGGCCCAGCAGGACCCTGGGCTGCCCTTCCTCTTCTGGTTCAGCGTGGCCTCCCTCATCACCCTCTTCCACCTCTTCCTCTTCAAGCTCATCTACAACGAGTACTGTGGGCCTGGGGCCAAGCCCCTCTTCCGGAGCAAGGTATAGAGCCCCTGTCCTCAGCACCCGAGGCCCCAGCCTCGTGCTCGGTCAGGCTCCAGGGCGGGCTGAGGCCGGGGTCATCACAGGGGTCCTCCTAAGCCAGAGCCCTCAGCCCTCGAGACAGAGAGAGGAGCAAGTGGGCTTTGAAGGGACATTAAAAAGTGACTTTTGAAAGGCGACCACAGGAAAGGTCAGCTGTGGATAGGTGAGCACGCCAGCCTCCCAGGGGTGTGGCAGCGGTTCCCCTGCCCCCGCCCCACATGAATCTCAGCATCCGTAAATATCTGCAGCAAAGCCCTAGATTGACCCGAAGCCTCCTTCTAAAGTGCTAGCAGACCCCCGCCCTAACCCCTGAGGGCCTGTGCACTGCGTTCAGGGGGCGGCCCCTCCCTGGGAGCCGGCCCAGGGGGTCGTCTGGGCTGTGCAGGACAGGGTCATTCCCCTCGTTTTTGCTCAGACACCTTTGCCCCCAGGAGCCTCAGCTCTGACCCCGGTCCCATTAGGAACGCATCTCAGGATGGCAGGGCCGGTGTCTCAGAGGATGCCACCTCTGCCCTGTCAGCCAGTCAGCCGCCAGGATTTCTGGGAGAAAGCCCAGAGGGCGCCCACTGTTGGCAGTCAGGAGAAAGGCTAGAGAGGGAGCCGAGCTCGCCCTCTGCCTGGCGTGGAGTGGGGCGGTGTGTGGCGCTCCGCTCTGTGTTCCCAAGCGGTCAGGGAGCCAGGGGCCAGCGCGGGAGAAATGCCTCCCACCTGCCCGGAGGGCTCTGTGGCCGGAACCCGGAGAAGGAAGTAGCATCCGACCTGGAGGAGGGGGAGGCGGGTCTGAGCTCCTGAAGCCTGAAGGACAAATTGAAAATCAGATCAAAACGAAATGTGCAGACACCGTCTGCTTAGCCGTCTGGGCCAGCTGTAATGGGACAGCCGCGTGGGTGGCAGCCGCCCTGTTTAGCCCGGGGCCGCTTCTCCCCGCTGGTGGGTGGGCTTCTCTGCTCTTCATGTGGCGTACACCCACCCACCGTGCTTCCCCACGCGCCCTCGCACGGTACTGCCCCCCCCACCCCCCGTCCCTCAGCTTCCTCGTGGAGAGCTGGCCCTCCCAAGAGCAGAGCCCGGCGGCGACCACTCTGCACCAGACCGCTACCTCCGTGGTAGATGGCAGTTAGTTCAGCCTGTCACTGGGCCGGGGGCTGTCTGCCTGTGCAGATCGGAGCCCAGGCGGGCGCCACCACGGCCGTCCCCGGGGCCGGCTTCCCTCGGTGCTCCCGTAGCTGTCCACGGGGTCCGGGGCGAGCAGTAACGGCTTGTTTTGTTGGTTGCACAGGAAGACCCCAGTGTCTGAGTGAGCCGGCAGCCCCGCTCGCGGCCACCGACTGCACGAGGCGCCCAGCACTGACCGTCCTGCTGCTACGAACAAGGGATCCTTTGCAAGCACCCACCCTTCCGTGCCTTGTTGGGGACACCAGTGACGCAGAGGCGCGTGTGGGTGTTCAGGAGTTTACACAGGGGAGTGGGAGCGGGGGGGGGGGGGGGGGGGCCGGTAGATCTTTTTGTAAGCTTTCGACTCAATAAAATGAACCTATGTGGAAAATACTTGAAATTGAACTCACTCCTTCCACTTTTCCCCTTTCTCCTGGCCCAGGAACTAGACCTCTTGAAAAGACTCTCGTCTGGGAAAAATTGTGGGGTTTTTTTCTCCTAATTTAATGTGTTCCTTCTTGACTGACTTTTTAATTTATTGTGGAGATTTTGCCGGACGGCTTTGGCATCCACTTGGGACAGTGAATCTCGGCGGTGATTTCTGATCTCGCCACCAGGGGTGGCGTCTGGGGGGCCGCACTCACGGCCCTCGGGGTTGGCGCGGGTCTCGGGTCATCCTTAGGTTTGTGCGTCGTCTCATTCTCACGAGCCCGTGGAGATCTGTGATTTTGTATTTCTGGGCTTCCGGGGAAGTGTTTTAACTTTCTAGTGATTGATGATTGTTGGGTTTTGAAATACCAAAGCTTTCTTTTGTTCTGTTTTTAAATAAATCTCTTTCAAACTTCACGAGCCGTTTGTGTGTGGTTGAAACCTCTGGAGCCATTCCCCTCCCTCCCTCCGTCACCAGATTTCTGGGGGTGTCTGAAGCAGAAGGGCTGGCAGCCTAGCCCCCAACAGGAAGCCTTTTCCCAGGTTTCTTCCTGCCAGAGGAGTCCGCTCAGAGGTGGAGGAGGCCTCTTTTCTGCTCCCCTGGGGAAGGGGGGTAGTCCAGCCCAGTGGGTTGCTCGAGAAAGCACCACCCGGGTCCTTTTCCTGCTACCTCGCCCTTTCCCCTACCTGCCCTAAATAGCCTTGATTTGCCTGCCCTGGGTTTTGCCGGCCATAGGGCTGGGCTGCAGGGGAACACCCGGGGTGGACTTCTGCTGGTTGTTTCCTAAAACTAAGATCTCACCCTTGCCTTTGCGGGGAGGAGAATGGAGCTGGCCCCCAGACACCCCGCTGGGAGCTGGGCGTGGCAGTCCACCTGGAGAGGCTGTTCCTTTGAAGCAGCCGGACTCACCGGAAAGCCGGGTTTCTCTGCCAACGAGCTGAGCGTCTGGCCCGCAGCAGGTGGCTTGGAGAGAAAGTCAGGCTTGGCTACCAGCTGTCCTGGTTTTCTAGTCGCTTCGGCCCCACGCACCTTCCACTCCTGCTCCGGGTGGTGCAGAGCTCGGAAATACCTCTCCACCCTGCTCTCCCCTCCCAGCCTGGGTCATGGGCGGGCTTGCGCATTTCGGGGAGCGGAGACTTCATGGGGTGCAGTCGGGTGTGGCTGATGGTATGCCATACCCCCTAGTCCCCTCTAGTTGTTGCTTTACACGGGAAGCTGTTTCACACAAGAGCCACGCTTCATCGCCCCCCTCCCTCCGTTTAACCCGGAACCCACATGTGGTTGTAGGTTCCCTAACATGGAAAAAGGAACCCACATACCTGGCGCTGGAGAGATGCCTGCTGAACAACCAAATTTTAATAAACTATTTGTGGATTATAGCTCTCGTTTAAGCGCTCACTGTATGAGTGTGTGTTAGGCATTTCACACGAACTTGGCGCTACGTGGGGAGGATGTTGCTGAGGGTTAAGATAACCAGTGTGAGAGGTGAGGAAATGACCTCGGACTTGAGTGATGGGCCCAGGATTGCTCAGCTGAAGAGCGCCAGACTGGCAGGCAGACGGGGCTGGCGGTGAGCCCGGACTCCGTCTGAGCCCCCACACTCCCTCCGTTTCTCCCCACCCGGCTCCTGTGCTGGATTCGAGCAGTGGGACGGGCTAAGGCACCCTCACCCGCTCCGGGATGGCACCAGCAGCCCGCTGTGAAGGTGACCCGGTTCCTCCATTCAGCCCCCCTTGCAGAGAGCAAACGCTGGCAGGCCTCCGTGGGGACCCTGAGGGGGCCCACCTCACACAGTCCACTCATGCTCTGAGCGGCGCTGTGTTCTCAGCCTCTCGGGCAGGACGCACAGAGAGTCTTTATCAAGTTGCTTCTTCAGAGGTGGACACCTGGTTTGGAAATTTGGGTTGCATACTACCCGGCTAGGGGACAAGCGTTCCCTCTGCTGTCCCTCTGGGGTACGATTCTGAGGCACGTTCTCTATGTGGCTCCTGGCAGGATTGGGCCCCTGCTGCCCACGCTGATGAAGAACTCGTTTAGCCACCCTCCTCAACCTGGTTTTCCTCCCTCCGTGTGACCCTCCCCCAGGCGCCCACTCTGTCCCTGGCATTTCTCCTCCAATGAGCAGCCTGCACACAAGCTCCTGCCTCAGACTCACACTCTAACCATGAAGCCCACGGCTCCTCCGGAGGGCTTTTCCAAGGGGAAGTGGGGTTCTCCTGCGGATATCATTGAAGACTCAATATCTGTGTCCTGTCCACTCCTCACAAATCCATGTGCCGAAATCCCAACCCCAATGTGACGATGGCATTTGGAGGTGGGGCCTTTGGGAGGTGATTAGGTCACGAGCGTGGAGCCCTCATGTGTAGGGTTAGTGGGGACCCAAGGAGAAGATAGCAGCCTGCAACCCTGAGGAGGTTCTTCCCAGAACCTGGCTGTGCAGGCACCCTGCTCTCAGACCTCCAGCCTCCCAGACTGAAGGGCTCCACAGGCTCACAGGACCTTTCCTGGAGAAGAAACCTGAGAGCTTTCTTGCTCCGGAGTTCCTAACCTTGCCCTAGCACCGCCCTATAAATCGAAAGGTTGCGGGTTTGATTCCGGGTCAGGGCACGCGTCAGGGCTGCCCACCAGGTCCCCAGTTGGGGGCGTGTGAGAGGCAACTCAAACACATCAGTGATTCTCTCCCTATCTTTCTACTCCCTTCTCTCTAAGAAAGAAAATCTAAATAATAATAACAATAATAATAATAATAAATTAAAACCCCGTTTAGATGCACACCTGGACCTCAGAGCCCAAAGCACTGGACACAGGCATTTACTTCTGACTGACCAGAGCTGGTCAGGTGAGGAGCAGCTTTCCTGGGGGAAGGATAGTATAATTAATACTGTCCCACCACGTGAATAGTGTCTGGGACCTACAGGGCAGGCTGGCTTGTGGGTAACTGCCTGACAACAGCTGGCCACAGAGAGGAGCATGAGAGACTGAGAAATGGAGCTCCAGGAAGGAACTTCCGGAAAGATACCCTCCCTTCTGCATTGGCACAGATGCTGCTAGTTTTCCTATTCGGTATTCTCAGACCAGCAGAAAGCCTCATGGCTGCCTAGAAGAAAGACTACATTTCCCAGCCTGCCTTGCAGCTAGGTGTGCTCAAGAAACCGTTCTGGCCAATAGGATTAGTTAAAAATTTCACTTCCTCGTTGCGGTTCTTCAAGTCCATTAATCATCATCCTGTGTCTTTCTCATTCCTAATTTTAACAAATGAACTAGTTCTAGTTTTAAGGCTAACTTGTTTCATCAAAAAGGAAAAAAAACCCAACAATGCTTATAAAATGTTACAGAAACTTTCCAAATTTTAAACTTACTTAAAATAAACATTGTAAATGCAACACTTAACAACCAGTCAGAAAGGTGATGAGCTTTGCCTAGTATTTATCTCTACCTGGAAAAATGTAAACCCTCATTTAAGACATGCACAAAAACCAGGTTAAGTAGGTGTTGTATGCTCAACAAACACCTAAGCCTAGCCCCACTTGTGGTTCGGGACGTTTGGTGGTTGGTGATGGAAACCAAGTTTTATTTTGTTACCACCCAGAAAATGTTCTAGCTGAGAGCCTCATTCAACTGGGTGTACTCTACTCTGTTACCATAATATGCATATACAAATCAGGAACTGCTACTAGGGCCTCAGAACTGAATTACAAAGTTTAACAAATACTAAAGAAAAAAGCAAAGTAGTAAGCTGTATAGAAATTACTGTTTACTTCTACCAAGAGATGAGATAGAGTCTATTCTTTAAACACAAATTAGTAGCCTTGTAAAAACAAGGCCTCAAAAAATTGGTTAAAAACTCAGAATTGTTCCTCTCCACGGAAATCTTTAGTAAAAGGCGAAAGATTTATACGATCTGAAGAGAAACCAGAGTATGCTGAATGCACCTGGCCCACATTCCTCGGGTAACTGTTACCCCTAACTCTATAATGGTGATTATTTAGCTGAAAGAGCTAGTCACATCTTCCTCTACTCCAGACAATTCTGTGAGAGAATTCTCATTTGGGGGGAAAGATAGTTCAAAGAAGAAAGGAAAAATCTAGTCATTTTTGGTGGGGCAGAAATTGTTTTATGTGCAATGCATTCTGGGTATGCAAATAAATCTTCGCCCCCTAGCCAGTTTCCGGTAATACCTTAAATAGATCATTTGTTTTGGTGCTGGGACGGAGACTACCACCAGGGGGCAGAGCGGAGGACAGATTTAGGGAATACGAGTTTAAACCTAAACCTTGGTCTGACCACAGAGTCTGAATCTTCTGCGTTGGCACTGCAAGTAAGATTTCTTTTGGACATAAAGAAATGAAATAAATACAATTATAAAATAAAACTTGAAAATAATTACCCCCAGAGAATATCACTAACATTTCATCCTCGAGGAGCGCGCCGTGTGATGGGGGGGGCCAAGTGTTTTGTGTGTGTGTGGTCAGCACTGACTACAGAATGTTCGCGGACATCCGGGCAGACCCTTAAAGAATCCACAGTAGAGGGACGGCCAGGGCATTCTGCCCGGGAGGCACCGTGCTGCAGGGGTGCCAAGCTAAGAGCTTGGATTTCCCTAGAAGGAAATGGGGAAGCGTGGAAGAGTTTTAAAAGAGAGTAGCATGATTGGATCAATGCTTTAAGACAGTGGTCTCAACATGGGTGGTCGCAGGACCCACAGATCAGCATCATCCGGGTACCTCCTCCTAGAGATGCAAATTCCTGTGGGGGGGGTGGTGTTTGAAGCCTAACTTCCGGGATTTGAGGAAGGAGTGAGTCTGTTGGGGGCGGGGGGGGGGGGTGGAGAGGGAGGCTCAAGGGGTATGAGGTTAAAGGGAGCCTTTTTTTTATTGGCCCTGGCTGGCATAGCTCAGTGGATTGAGCGCGGGCTGCAAACCAAAGTGTCGCAGGTTCGATTCCCAGTCAGGGCACATGTCTGGGTTGCAGGCAATGACTCCCACCAATTGCACATTGATGTTTCTCTCTCTCTCTTTCTCCCTCCCTTCCCTCTCTAAAAAATAAATAAATAAAGTCTTTTAAAAATAAAAAAGGAAGCCTTTTTCTTTCTTTGCTACCAGGAGAGTGACACTGATGGAAGAGGGTGAAGATTCGGGAGAGAGGAAATAAGCAGTAGTGGGATGGAGGGGGGGATGGGAAAGGAGCTGAGGCTGACTTCAGCCTAGAGGGAGGACCCCAACTCCATGGTAGAGTGAGGACCGGTGGAATAGTACATACAATACTGTGAATGCATTTAATGCCACTGAATTGCATACTTAAAAATGGTTAAAATGGCAAACTTTATGTTATATGTACTTTACTGCAATAAAAATCCCAAGCTTTACTGTAGCCCCAAGAGAACAGTGAAGCTTTTCATTCTGAACAATCATTTCCCACTGAGCTTCACCTTGAGAAAGAAGCTTGATAACTTTCACTGTTGGCTCACCAACATCCACTGGTACCAAACCAAATCAATTCTCACACTAGACATTTTCTTTTCTTTTTTTAAGTTTTACCTCTTTAAAAAAAGATTTTATTTATTTATTTTTAGAGAGGGAAGGGAGGGAGAAAGAGAGAGAGAAAGAAAAATCAATGTGTGGTTGCTGGGGGCCATGGCCTGCAACCCAGGCATGTGCCCTGACTGGGAATCGAACCTGCGACACTTTGGTTCACAGTCCGCGCTCAATCCACTGAGCTACGCCAGCCAGGGCAGTAGATGTTTTCTAAATGACCTAAGAAAGTAAACAATGGCTCACAGATCTTGAGATGAATCCGTGCACCACAATCTTCAATACATGTTTTAATTAGGTAAAACAACTCTATAGTAAGACAGGGTTCTTATTTTTCTTTTTTCCTCCACTTTCTCACTTCTCTCATTCATTGCCACTAAAACATGTCATCACGAAATAGTTCTAACTCCGCAGAAAAGCATAATAAACGAAAAAATGCACATCCAGCATCCAGATTTAAGAGATGCCAACGTTTCTCCAAATGTTCCTTAGGTCTGGCACTGACAACAAAAGCAAAAGCAATGAAAACAGTAAGCAAGTGGGGCTCCGGCAAACTAAGACGCTTCTGCACAGAAAGGAAACCATCAGCAAAATAAAAAGGCAACCTATGGAATGGGAGAATGTATCTGTGAAGCATATATTTGATAAGGAGTTAATATCCAAAATATATGAAAACCTCATACAACTCAATATCTAAAAAACAAACATTCCACCCTGGCTGGTGTAGCTCAGTGGGTTGAGCATGGGCTGCGAACCAAAGGGTTGCCGGTTCAATTCCCAGTCAGGGCACATGGCTGGGTTGCAGGCCAGGTTCCCAGTGGGGGCCACGTGAGAGGCAACCACACATTGATATTTCTCTCCCTCTTTTTCCCCCTCCCTTCCCCTCTGTCTAAAAATAAATAAAATCTTTTTAAAAATTCCTATTTAAAAAATGGGCAGAGGACCTGCATAGACACTGTTCCAAAGAAGATGTTACAAATGTTCACCAGGTACATGAAAAGGCCGTCAACATCACAAGCCATCAGGGGGGTGGAAATCAAAACGACGAGGAGATACCACCTTACACCCATCCGTCCATCCATCTGTTCATCCGTCCGTCCATCCATCCATCCGTGTGAGGTCAGGCTCCTGCTTTGAGCCTTCCAGCTGCAACTTTCTAAGGTCCCGGGAGGAGAAATACCCACATCTGTTTACAGGCTCACATATAGGAGCTCATCTTCTGAGAGGCATCCTGGCCCCTCTCCCTGCTCCTACTCACCCCAGTCTCCCCAGGAGCCAGGGACCACGGAGATGCCGAGTTCACTGGAGATGCTATTTACTGTATCCCCAGCAGGTGGCGCTAAAGGCTCTCTTTGCCAGGGTGACACTGACTGCTGTACCCCCTTTGAAAAGGAACAGGCCCTCCAAGACTCCACAGTGGCTCAGCCCAGGCCATCAGACCAGGCAGCGGAGTTCCCAAAAGAGACCTTGGTCCTTGTGTGAGCATTTCCAGGCTGCAAAGGAGGGTCTGTCCCCCTTCTGTCTGGGATCAGCTGCCTAGTGGTCAGAACTAACCTTACTCCTTCTTCCAGGAGTTATTCCTGGGCTGGAAAGGACATAGACCTTGCGCTTACACAGGCCACAGTTCAAATCCCAGCTCTGCCTGTGGATGGCTGTGTGTCTGCAGGCAAGTTGCTTCCTGTCTCTGACCTCAGTTTACTCACCAGTAGAATGGGGTAATGATGCCGAATGTTCAGGTCCGCATCTGGTTGAAGTGAGTCGTCACGTAAAAGCACCAATCGGAACAGCTGGTCTGTGGGCGAGGTTACTCCCCCCCCACCCCACACCCACAGGCCTCGTATTGGTGGCCCTGTCGGCAGTCTGAGCCCAGCGAGGGGCTGTATTTCTTTCTCCCTGAGCAGGGCCAGAATTGGGCTCCTGGTTAGACAGGACTGAAGGTGGGGCGAGCAGGGTCCCGCTAATAGCCACACTAGTTAGTATCTGCCCCCCTTTGGGGACACTTGGTCACGTCACCCCAATTTTCCAATACCCCCTGCTTCTTTCACAACAGGGCTGGAGGGAAAATTCTACTTTATTTTTAAACAGTGATTGCTTTTCTAGAAAAAGCCTGTCCAAGCAAACATCCTCATGCTTATAGGGGATGTTAAAACATAAAAGATCAGCCTGGTTGGGTAGCTCCGTTGGTCAGAGCGTCGTCCCAATATGCCAAGGTTGCAGGTTTGATCTCTAGTTAGGACACATATAAGAATAAAGCAATGACCTGGCTGGCGTAGCTCAGTGGATTGAGCACGGGCTGCGAACCAAAGTGTCATAGGTTCGATTCCCAGTCAGGGTACATGCCTGGTTGCAGGCCATGACCCCCAGCAGCCACACATTGATGTTTCTCTCTCTTTCTCCCTCCCTTCCCTCTCTAAAAATAAATAAATAAAATATTTTTTTTAAAAAAGAAAAAGAATAAAGCAATGAGCCCTGGCTGGTGTGGCTCAGTGGACTGAGTGCTGGCCTGTTAATCAAAGGGTCACCGGTTTGATTCCCAGTCAGGGCACATGCCCGGGTTGCAGGCCAGGACTCCAGTAGGGGGTGCACGAGAGGCAACCACACATTAATGTTTCCTCTCCTTCTCTTTCTCCCTCCCTTCCCCTCTCTCTAAAAATAAATAAATAAAATCTTTTTTTTTTTTTAAACAGGATGATTTTTTTTAAAGAAAAATTGCCACACAGCCTTGACCTAGCCGAGGGGAAAGAGCACCCCTGTTCGGCATCCAAGAGACCTGAGTTTACATCCATGCTCTACCGCCGCTGCGTGACACTGCAAGGTGCTTCACTGCCGGGCCTCGGTGTTCCCAGTCTGTCGGACGGGCACAGCAGCCTGCACCGTCTGCTCACAGGGTCAGGGTGCCAGTTGCAGGAGACAATGTGCTTTGAAAATAAAAGAAGCGTTAAGCTCCCAGCCAGTGCTGCCCCTCAGCCCTCTCCAGAGCTGGATCCCACCTGCAGACACGTTTTGCAAGAAACTCGAGCAGCCAAAAAAAAAAAGTTTTTGGCCAAGATTTAAAAATTGGATTTTTACCGAAGATTTTGAATTTACTTCTGCATCCGACAACACTAGTACACTCCCTCAAACAGCAGTCAGGTCCTCACAGCCTTCTGCATGCCCAGGGATGTCCCCAACACTTAGGTCCAAGGTCAGGTGCTATTTGTCACGTGGCTTGCTTCCCTCCTTCCACTAGCCACCCAACCCCTCTAGGTGTCTGAGTTTGTAACCCGTGCGTTATGTGCACGGGAAGCACAGTATTGTCACTGTCCCTCTGGTCATCTCAAGGCTCAGCACCCTTTCTGGTGGAGGAACAGCCCCCCGCTCCTTCCCGCTGCTCCATCTAGCCCCGTGTGTGCCCACCCGCCCGGCAGCAAGCACCGGCTCTGGAGGTGGGGGACCTTTAAGAAAGCTGCTGGCCCTGGCTCCCTGCACAAGAGAGGCTCTTCCTCCAGTCCGACAGCCATTGATTGCACCTCCCTGTCCTGACGGACCAGGGCTGCATGGGTGGAGCCCCACGGCTGGAGACATGTGAGGGTTCCTGATGGGCTCTGCTCCGGCTGAGTGGCGTGGGGCGGCCCCCTGACTCAGAGGGACGCCCTGCCCCACAGTGCCATCTCTGTCCTCCCCCACCCCATTCAGCCTCTGACGGGCCTGGTTGAGTGATCAGACTCCCAGGTGTCAGGGCAGGAGCCCCCCACCCCAGGAGCCTGGCCTCAGACAAGGCCCCCTCGGGGAGCCCAGTCCCCGCCCCACGGCACCTCCAGGGAGCCCCAGGATGTGGGGTTTGGGCTCTGACTGAAGCACATGGAGGCCAGGAAGGCCCACGCTGGCTTTTCTCCTTTGTGATGTGTCCCCTCCCCCAGCAGGACAGGGGGTCCTCACAGGCAGTGTCCCCGGGGAGCCTGCCAAGTCCTGCTTCCCGGACACCAATCCCTCAGGCCGCTGCTGGTCCCTCGAGAAAGCGTACACACCACTGTGTACCTGGGCCTGGGAGGGGAGGGCTGCTGGTGGAGCCTTCCCGGCCCAGAGGCCTGCCCCTGGCTGTTCCCCAGGCACCTTCCTCATCTCGGTGCGGACCCGCGCCTGGCTCTCTCGGACCCATCAGCTCGGGCGGCTGCAGCCTCCCTCCAGCAATGCCGCCTGGAACTCAGAACTTTGGGGCTGGCGTCTTCATCCCCTCACTAGCGTGCGGTGTGACCGCAGGCCTGCGTCTCCGGCCTGCTCACTTCGGAAGCCTAGAACAATCTGAGGAGAGGACTTGGGGGAAGGGGCTGGGACAAAGGTCACGGAGACAGGGCTGCCATGAGGATGGAAGTGTGACAACAGAGGCTGGGGGCCAGGTGTCCTGAGTTCAAATCCTACTTTCGCCCTTTGGTGGCTCCAGCCTTTTGGGGACGAGAACAGAGGATTGAATGGAAGCATGCCCAAGGAGCAACTGGCAACACAGTGAGTGCCCAGAAAAGGCTTAGCAACTGTTGTTATTATTGACACAGAAACGGCACAGCCCCTGCAACACGGAAAACAGAGGCCTCCTGGGTCCAAGTGTCAGCTGACCTAGGATTCCTACGGGTAGAGACAGGGTTTCCAGGAGGGTGGCGACCTGACTCCTGACACCCACCGGAGCGCGTGCCACCCCTGAGCACGGCAGGCTGGCAGGGAGGAGGCAGGGGCGAGCTCCGGCTGGTGCTGCTGCTGCGGGACCCCTGGCGGGGTGGGCGCTGTGGGCTGCCCTGTCCCGAGGCGAGTCTGCTCATGCAGAGCACACGGCAGGGACACGGGTCCTTCCACCCAGACCCATACAAGGCCTTGGGCCCGTGCTCCCAGCCCAGATCACGGGGACGTGGGGGCTTCACCTTCTCCAAGGAGGGGCAGGGACGAGAGGGAAAACAGGGAGCTATTTCGAGAAGGTGTGGAGGGCCGGCCACTAAAATTAGACCCTCGGTTCCTAAAAAGACATTGGCGCCGACCAAGGCCCTGGAGAGGGGCTCTTCAGCGCGGAATGCGACCCCAGGAAGGGCTCCCGCGGGCCTGGGCAATGAGGTCAGCCTGCAGGCCCAATGGAACTGCCCGCTGGCCGGGGGTCATGGGCACGTCTCCCCCAGCCGCCCGCCTGCAGAATTTGGGGCTGGTTCCAACCGCTTCCCGTCTGCGCCCAGCGCTAGCGGAGGGGGGGAGGGGGGGAGGGGCGTGGCCAGGGCCGCCCATTCTCGGCGCTGTCTGACCTTCCGGTCTGCCGCGCGTTTCCTTTTTTGACTGTCTCCTTGCCTCTGCGCTTGCTCTTCCATTCTGGGGGTGTGTATGTGTACCGGGGGGTGGCTCACAAGAGGCAGACACCTTGAAGCCCGGCGCTCC
Organism: Phyllostomus discolor; assembly: GCF_004126475.2. NCBI lineage: Eukaryota > Metazoa > Chordata > Mammalia > Chiroptera > Phyllostomidae > Phyllostomus > Phyllostomus discolor. The sequence continues at coordinate 6,985,729 of NC_040907.2, read as the reverse complement.
CATTGTGAGGCCAGGTGTCCTCGCCCAGGTGTCTCCGTCCAGGTGGGCCTAGGCTTCCCTGCCCCAGCTCTGCAGCCTGGCTCCTGGACACTCTCACAGAGCAGAGTGGACAAGCAGGTGGGCTGGGATCAACTCTCAGGGACCCTGCTGGGGGTTTGGAAGTACAGGGAGGAGAAAGCCACGTGGAAAATGACGTGCGTGCCTTCCCCAAAGCTTGGCGCACACAGGCCCCTCTGGACCCCCAGACCGTCTCCCCGGGGGCCCTTCCGATGATTCACTCAGAGCCTGTGGGGGTCAGAGTCTGGCCTGAGGTTCTCCCACCCTGGAGCCTCCGGGAGCCTGCTTGGAAAGCATGTGAAACACTCAGAAAAGAGGTGTGCGCTTGCTACACCATATCCCCCTCGGCTTTCATTGGGTCTCCCGGAAGGGAGAGAGAGAGAGAGAAAAACATCAATGCGAGAGGGAAACATTGATCGGTTGCCTCCGGTACATGCCCTGCCTGAGGACTGAACCCACAACCCGGGTATGACCGGAGATCAAACTAGCACATATTTGGTGGACAGACAATGCCCCACCCAGCCAGGGCCCCCTCGCCTGGTGTTCAGCGCTGCCCATTTCATGCCCAGACCACCCTGGTTTGGACTTCACGGTACACGGTCATGCTATTAAGTCAACGTATGTTCATCTCTAAGACCAGTTAGTAATTTTAGTAACTTAGTCACTGGCTAGCTTAATAATTTAAGTCAAAGAGTAGACATGTGCACAATGCTGGATGCCTCGTACTGTCAGGCAGACGCGAGTGCTGCGTGTGGGTGAGCTGTCCTGGAGGAGCTGTGAGGAGGGGAGCAGGACCCACTCACCCGGAGGAGAGCAGGACCTGGGGGAGGGGAGGGCTCCCAAGGGGTACAACCTTTTCAAAAGTTTGACTCCCTTTTTATTATCATGAGCATGTGTTACTTTTTTGCAAAAAGCAAAATCGAAGAAAACAAAAGGCCAGTCATCCACCAGCCCCCCTCGCCCTTCCCTGCACTCTCAGGCTTTTGTTACGTGTCTTGGGGCTTCCTCCTTTGTTACTTTTCTGTTACTTACGGCTGGGTTTTGGTGGGACACCGTGAGAGCTGGCCTTTGTGATGAACAACACAACAAAGCAAAATACAACAAAAAGTATATTGGTCTTTCCCTCCTTCTGGACTATGAATTCCTCTAGGATGGGGGCACTTTGGGGGTCCCCTCTGTCCAACACAGCGTCAGGCTCACCGTCAGGGTCAGCAGATGTTTGCCGAGGCCCGGGGAGTGGAGTCGGGGGAGTGGGGGGGAGGAAGGCCAGCCTGCCTCTCAGAAGCAGGAGGCCGGCAGATTCGCTCAGGGGTGCCCGTCCTTGGCAGCCCTCCCATCTTTTCTGGGAATTTTCTAGGTCTCCTACCAGGAAACCAAGGTGGTCCGTCTCGGAACAGATTCTGGTGGATTGGTAACAGTAGCCCTGGGCGTGGCCAGCGGTGCCTGGGGGGCGGGGCACATGCCGTCCGAGTGACGGCAGCGGAGGTGCGCTCACCGCGCTGGCACGGCTAGAGCATCCCTGGAATGCGGCGGGGCTGCTGACAGCACTTCATGCTCTGAGTGTGACCACCCATGTGACTTCCTCGGGGACCCGTGGAGGAGGAGAGTGTGCGGGTGGGCCCCAGGCCCCTGCCCTGCATCTCCAAGGTCCCCAGAGCCCCGGCCCTGGGAACAGGGCTGAGTGCTGAGCAGCGTCCCAGGGGACCCGGAGCTGAACTCTAATGGGACTTGATAAGAGTCACCGCAATCGTAATGGTCGTCCTAACAGCTGGGTTTTGAGGGTTACCAGGGGCCAGGAAGTGTGCGGAGCCGTTTACAGGCACCGTCTCCCTCCGCCGTCCCGAGAGCCCCGTGGGGGTGGACACCATTGCTTTGTCCACTTTCCAGGTCGGGGAACCTGAGGCTGGAGGACCCCGAGTGATTCTCCCAAGACCCCACAGCTGGTGGGGGGAGGAGCGAGGCCTGGTTCTGCTCCTAACACGTCGTCTCCTTGTTCCCACCACCCTGAGGCCCGGACTAATTATTCCCTAAGGGAAAAACCTCCGGCCCCACAGCCTGGGGCGGCGCTTGCTGGCCCTGACCAAATGGACACTGAGCAGCGTTCTTGCAGGTGTTATGAGCAGCAACCAAATGACGCTTCTGGGAGCCGAAGCCCACTCCTTCTAGGGACCTGTTCCGTGCGGGGTGGCTGCCCCAGAAGGCACCATAGGAACTCGGTCAGAGGCTGTCCGGAGTTGGACAGGTCTGGGCCTCGCCCAGAGCCCACCCCAGCGGCCTGTCTCTGTGTCCGAGTGCCCCGTTTCATGCGGTCACGTGTTCTATTGGATTAGGACCCACCCTAACGACCTCACTTAAATTCGGCACCCTCTGTAAGGACCTGGCCTCCCACCCAGTAAGCTCATTCTGAGGTTCTGGGGTTTGGGGCGGCTTCCCTGTGACCATAACCGTGCCCTCGGGTAAGTCAGTTTACAGCTCCGGACCTCCTCCTCTTTCTCCTCTGTGAAATGGGGTTGGGATCAATCCCTCCCTTCCCGAGCTGCTGTGCAGAGACACCGAGAGGGAGAAAAGTGCTTGGCACAGAACATAGCTCGTGTACGTGGTCAGCGCTCAGGAACACAGCTGCCATTTCCTGTGACTCTCCCGGGACGAGGGGCTGGGGGTCAGGAGGCACTTGCGTTTGGGGTCTGTGGGCAGGGCAGCGCCTGGCTGGGCTGCGGGGAGCCAGCCTGGGGGGAGAAGTTGGGGAGCCTGGCCTTTCCCAGCTGGGTGGCCCTGGTCCAGGCCCAGGCCCCAGGCCGGTGCTTAGACGTGGCTGCCGCACTCCTGGGTGAGGCATTCAAGGCCCCGTTTGCGGGCTGGCTGCTGTGTCCTCCAGCTCCGAGTGCCTTACTCTGGGCAGCGCTGACATCTGGGGCCAGGTAATTCAGTGTTGTGGGGTGTCCTGGGCACTGGAGGATGTTGAACACTACCCCGGCCCCCTGCCCACCAGCTGCAGGTAGCGCCCCCTCCCTAATCATGGCAACCAGCGGTGCCCTGGACATCGCCAAGCACCTCCCAGGGGTCAAGGTCACCCCCTGGGCCCAGCTGGCTGCCTCAGGCAGGGCTGGGCCTCTGTGAGCCTCATGTTCGAGCGGAAACCCACCTGGACGCACCTGGAAACGGGAGCCTGAACAGCACGTGGGCAGACAATCTCCACCCCGGGGGCGGCCCCCTCCCCATCCTGAATGAACTGTCCTCAATCCTGCTGCTTCAGGCCTGGCTCCCCGGGGGTCACCTCAAGGTGACGGTGGCCCGGCGGAGACATGGCGGCCAGGGCGTGGCTGTAAACAGTCAGCAGGAGGTGCAGACCGGGGGGTGGGCTCCGGGCGGCCGGGCCGGGAGCGGGTGTGAACGGGGCGCTGACAGGCCCAAGTTGTCAGGACCAGAGGCCCAGGCTCCAGACCAGCGGGTCGTGGGGCGTTATCAGCCGACAGCCCCGCTGGCCGAGGGCGCTGACAGCCGGGAGCTGCACGGTGGCAGCTTCTGCTCAGGGCCTCCGGTTCCCACCACAGAGCAGGAGGGGCACCTCAGCGGACGGAGGAAGAGAGGAGGGAGTGGCCGGGAGAAGGAGCCGGAGGAAGACATGTCGAGGGGCTTGCTTTCCCTCCACGGCTCTTTCCTTCGCAGGTTTAAAAATGTGTTTACAGTTTCTGAGCGGAAGCCTGCTTCCTGCCACCAGTTGGGTGATTTGAAAAGGGACTGGGGAGTGTGGGGATGCATCTGAGGGAGAGGCGGGGGTGGGGGGTGAGCGAGAGAACGGGGTGGGGGACGCACCAGGGACAAAATCTGAACTCCTTCCCGTCCACTGCAGCCCTGGCCCGGCCTGCCCTGGCCTGGCGGCTCCCCTGCAAGCCCTCGCCATTAGTGTGTCCTGCGGCTGCTGGAACAAATTACCCAAAACTTGCTGCCTTAAAACAACGGAGCTATCCCTGTTCTGGAGGTCAGAAGCCCAAACTCACTGTCGCTGAGCTAAAGCCAAGGGGGGAGGTGTCTGTGTCTGTGGGTGGGGGCACAAGGGGCACGCTCCTTGGGGAGAATCCTGTGCCTCCCAGCTCCCGGTGGCTGCACGGCTCCAACCCCCGTCTGCCTGGGCAAGGCGGCTCCTCAGCTGAGTGTGCTCCGGCTTGCCCTCCGCCTCCCTCTTATGAGGACACCTGGGATGCCCTCGAGGGTCCACCTGGATTTCTCATCTCTGCATCCTTCACTTAAGTCACATCCGCAAAGCCCGTTTGAGCCTCAGAGGCGGGTGTTGTTATCACAGACGAGGCAAGGACGCCGCCAGTGGCTTCCCCACGGTACACTGGGAAGGCCCAGTAACCAATGGCTACACGCGTCACCCGCAGGGAACCCAAATTCCGCCACCCTGTAGCTGCCCTTTGGGGCTGCTGGCTTGCGGCTGTTTATGAAGAAATAAAAGCTTCAGAAAGAACCTTTGATGCTCCCCCCTCTCCTACCCAGGAGATTCGGACAGAGAAACCTGCTTCAGGAGGATCTTCGCAGGCTGCCTTCGCCTAATGTGAACTCAGAATGGTGGTTAGAGCGCTTCAGGCCGGGGCCTGCTGGGGAGATACCCCCGTGTCCCGTGGTTTCCGAGTCACCGAGCAAGTGTCTCTGCCAGATGTGTCCCCTCTTCCTCAGCCACCTGCCAATCACGCACTCTCAGGTCTGCAATCCTAGACCCCTTTCTTCCTCCTGTGTCTGAAAATGGCTTACCCCCCCCAGTGTCACTCGCTGTCCCCGAAACTGTCACGCCTATGTGAATTCCCCATGCGCAGGTATTAACACTTTGATTTTTGTCCTGTTAATCTGTCTTGGTTGATCTGTCTATGAGCTCAGTTTAGAAGAATTTGGAAGGTAAGAGGAAAAGCCTGTATGTATCCCCAAACTTACTGGCTTAAAACAACAACATTTCACTGTCCCTGGTGGTTTCCGGGGGTCAGGCGTTTGGGACGGGTCCGAGGATGCTGGCTGGGGTCTCTCGGGCCACCGTGGTCAGGCAGGGGCTGGCCTGGCGGTTGGCTCTGCACACGTCCTCAGGGCATGTCTACGTGGGTGAGTTGGGCATCCTCACGGCCTGGTGGCCGCAGGGCAGTGGGGCCGCTCACCAGGCAGCTCAGGGCTCTGATGCACGTGGTCTGGTGAGCAAAACAGAAGCTCCTTCACCTTCTGGGTGAAGTAGCTCCAACCTCTGCCTCTGTGTGTACGTGGCTTTCTCCCTGCGTGTCTGTCTGCGTCTGTGTTTCTCGCCTTTTCTTAGAAGACACCAATCATATCGGAGTTAGGGCCCACCTTACTCCAGAATGATGTCGTCTTAACTAATTACATCTGCAAGGATCCTATGTCCAAATAAGGTCACATTCAGAGGCTCTGGGAAGCCATGAACTTGGATAACATCATCCAGCCTAGTATAATGCTCCTTTCTTTCTTTCTTTCTTTTTAATTTTACTTATTTTTAGAGAGAGAAAAAAGGGAGGGAGAAAGAAAGGGAGAGAAACAGCAATGTGTGGTTGCCCCTCGAGCGCCCCCTAGTAGGGAACCTGGCCTGCAACCCAGGCATTTTACCCTGACTGGGAATCGAACCAGCAATGCTTTGGTTGGCAGGCTGGCATACCATCCACTGAGCCACACCAGCCAGGGCTGTAATGCTCCTTTCTGATTTTTCTGTCACACCTGGCTACTTTCTCAGCCCCTCACAATTGCTCCACACAGCTTTTTTTTTTAATAGAGGTTTAGTTTTCTTCTTTTTTTAAAAATATTTTAAAAATAAAATAAATATTTTAAAAATAAAATAAATATTTTATTTATTTATATTTAGAGAGGGAAGGGAGGGAGAAAGAGAGAGAGAGAGAAACATCAATGTGTGGTTGCTGGGGGCTGTGGCCTGTAACCCAGGCATATGCCCTGACTGGGAATCGAACCTGCGACACTTTGGTTCACAATCCATGCTCAATGCACTGAGCTACGCCAGCCAGGGCGATCCACACAGCTTTTTAAATGCGGGAACACAGTTCTGGGTCCCCAGCTGGGTCCTTGCTGCCAGCCTTGGAGGGCCCGGGCCTCCGAGCCTGCATAGGGATGGCGTGACTTCATCAGGGAGCCACGTCCGGGGACAAGAGCCAGCCAGAGGGCCCCCGGTGCCTTGCCGACGCCTCCTCCCGCTCGGACGGTGAGGCTGTCACAGGACCTGCTTCCTGCATGCCTGGCCTGAGCCTGTCTGACCCTCCCCAAGCACAGAGTGTCCTCTCCCGGAGGAGAGCTCTATTAATATCCCTCATGCGGACGTTCTGGGACGGCCATTCATGATCTCGTCCTCGCGGGTCCCGTCCTCCCGCCCCGCTCCGAGCCATTCATGAATGTGACCCCCCCAGGCTTGGCTGGCTCTGCTCTCCGCTCCTTCCCAGCCCCCCTCCCCCTCTCCGTTCCCAGTGTGTCTGCAGGATCTCAGCCAGTGCCTGCTTGCCCTCCACACGAGCCCCACACTCGAGAGGCTGCCGCATGCCTGCGGTGCCCAAGACGAGCCCTGTCTGCCTGGAGATGTGCACCTCCAGGGGCTGTGACGGGAAAGGTGCCCCCTCCCCGCTCCCCGCAGGTGTGTGAGCAGCGGCGGGAAGCCGTTCTTCACCCTGCATGTGAGGAGCATCGCTTCCATGAGGATGCCTGGCTCCAGCCCCCTGCCCCCCTGTGACAAAGACCGTGGAGGGTCTCTGGGTCACGGAGGCCTGTGAGCACACTCATAGCCTGTGATTCAGTGCATTGCACTCTCGGGCCTGTATCTTGAGCAAAATTTCTAAAACAGTGGTGTGGTTTTATCCCCCCCCCCCCCAGGGGACATGTGGCGCTGTCTGGGGTCCGTTTTGGTCATCACAGTTCAGGTCGGGGATCCACCAGGGATGCTGCCAACTACATGGGACAGCCCCGCCTCCCGCCCCAGCAAGGATTTGTATCAGATGTCTCCAGGGTGAGGGCTGAGGAACCCTGACTGAAAAGGACAAAAAGCCCTGGCTGATGTGGCTCAGTGGATTGAGCGCAGGCCTGTGAACCTGAGGGTCGCCGGTTTGATTCCCAGTCAGGGCACATGCCTGGGTTGTGGGCCAGATCCCCCGTGAGGGGCCATGTGAGAGGCAACCACACATTGATGTTTCTCTCCCTCTCTTTCTCCTTCCCTTCCCTTCTCTCTAAAAATAAACAAGTAAAATCTTTAAAAAAATGTAAAAGCACAAAAAGCCCACATATGTATAGATTTTCATAGCAACATAATTTAAATTAACAAAACATCTAGGCACTATGTATCAAACTCAAGGTAATTATATTAGAAATATTAAGTTCAGTATAAAATGGCCATTTAGGGAGGCGCATATGACAGCTCATTAGCAATACTGAGAAGCATATTAAAGTGATATGTAGGATTATATATACTCACACACACACACACACACACACACACACATATGAATTCCTCAAATGACTGAACATAAAGTTATTATACGACCCACCAGTTCCACTCCCAGGTAAATAAATACCCAGGAGGTGAAAATGTCCGTCACACGAAACCTGTACGTAAGTGTTCATAGTGGTGCTGTTCACAATCGCCTAAGGGCGGAAGCAACCCCACTGCTCAGCGGTGGGTGAACGGATAAACCAAATGCGGTCTGCCCACACGACGGAATATTATTCGACGGTAAAAAGCAACGAAATACTGACACGTAACATTATAACCTTGACAATAGCATGCTGGGCGAAAGAAGCCAGAGCACAAATGGTCACATGGCGCGTGGTCGCATTTATGTGGGACACCTGGAACAAGCACAGTGAGAAAGTGCTAGGAATCGTGGCCAGGGGAAGGAGCAGCAGCCGTGTGACCTCTCCTAAGTTGGAGGCACCCTGGGATGGAGGGAGCTGGGGCAGAGGCAGGGGCCACCCCCAAGTGACAGGGCAGGGCAGAGCTGGCAGAAAAACTACCCAGACCTCCCTCTTTTCTCTTGCTCCCCCTGAACTTTGCTGCTCCCCTACCATTGGCTGAGGCCCATGGGAAGCTGGAGAACACATTAACCAGTCCATGTGAGCCATAAAATCAGCCTCTGGGATCCTGGGCAGCGGGGAGAGGACGAAGGGTGGATCTGCCCCGGCCAGGTAGCTCAGTCAGGTAGAGCATCATGCCAGCAGGCCAAGTTTGCAGGTTCGATCCCTGGTCAGGGCACATACAAGAATCAACTGGTGAATACATACATAAGTGGAACAACAAATGGATGTTTCTTTTTCTTTCTCTCTTCCTTCCTCTCTCTTTCTGAAATCAATCGAGAAAAAAAATACTTAAAAAGGCAACTATCAGTTATCAAGGAAATATGTCCAGCAGATGGATTCACCGAGCTGATACATCGGAACACACAAGGTCAACAGAGAATGCAAACGTCCCCACGCATGACCCGCACCGTCGACCTCACTGAGAGCAGAGCACACAGCAGCCAGTGAATTAGCCGCGAGCCTCAGACACCAGGTTCCAGCAGAGCCACTTGGCCATTGCCAGTCTGTGGGTGGGAGCCGCAGGGGAGGGAGGCTTAAAGGATTCAGGGTAAAAAAATAAAAATAAAAATAAAAAAAAAGGAAGGAGGAGGAAGAGAGGGCGGAGCAGGAGAAAATAGAGGTCACAGGTGAAACCAGTCCCAGAAGCTCAAGTTCCCCTAGGTGCCCAGACACTGAACACGGGTCTGGGACTTGGCAGCTCACAGGCTGCAGGGAAGGGGCTTCAACAGGGCGCAGGCTGAAGCAGGCGGCCTCAGCAAGGCAGCGCTCTGGGAAGGAACCCAAGCAACAGTTGTAGTAGCCTATTTCCAAGACGGTCGTGGGGGAGGGGGCCCCAGGCTGGCGGTGTGTGCTGCTGGGTGCAACCCTCTCGGTGGCCAAGGGCCACTCTGCTGCTCCCAGGCTGTTGCAAGGGGGTCAGACGGGGGCGCTCAGGGCCCCTGAAAGCGGGCGGCGGGACCAGCGCTGTATCAGCATCCACCTCATTGGGGGAGGGGCTGCAACTGTATCCATTTTCCTTTCTACACTGTGTGCTCCTCAAAGGTGGGGTCTGTCTGGCCCAGCCTGTGTGCTCGCCTCTAGGAGAAAGCTTCGTTTTACCTGCACGGTTCCATCTCACCCTCACAGCAACCCTGTGAGGTGGGCGTGAAGAAACTCAGGCCCTGGCCGGGCGGCTCAGATGGTTGGAGCGTCATCCTTGTACTCCGAGAGGTTGCAGGCTCGATCCCCAGTCAGGGTGCATACAGGACCGTAAATGGATGTTTCTCTCTGTCTCTCTCCCTTCCTCTCTCTGAAATAAATCAATATATGTATCCTTGAGTGAGGATTTAAGAAACAAAGAAAGAAACCAGAGGAGAGAAGAAGCAACTGCCAGAAGAGCTCACGGCAGCAGCAGGAGGGTGAGGCGGCATTGGAGCCAGAGTCGGGGCTGCAGACTGTTGGGACCCCACGCCTTTGAGAAATGAAGGGTCTTCTCCCTTCCTCTGCAGGCAGCACCTGGGGTTTGACGCTGGCGAGAACCAACACTGTCACCACGGCCACCTTTGCCGCGGGCTCAGAGTGCCAGGCACGGCGCGCTATTGTCCAGCCGGCCGCGTGTACCCCTCATCGCTTCTTGGGTGGTAGCGCCGAGTCACAGATGGTCTGGTCAGCTCCATTTAACAGAAGTGGGAAGCGCATGGCATACGGTGGGCACCCAGCAGACACTTGTGGGCATAACCTGGTGCAAGAGCTGATGGATGATGTATTGTTACTCCCTGGACAGAAGGCCCTGGCACGATGCAGATTCCGTCTTTGCCTGCCCTCAAGCCCTCCCCCACACCTGCCCTCCCCCACACCTGCCCTCCCCCACACACCTGCCCTCCCCCACACACCTGCCCTCCCCCACACACCTGCCCTCCCCCACACCTGGGCAGGTAGCAGCTTTGTCACTGTGTTTAGCACTCCATTGTCCCCCGCCTGGGGTGACTTTGTTTCTCCTTGGATACAAGGACAAACTCTCCCATGCATTCAAATTCTTTGGCTCTTCCCACACTGCCTTGGGCTTCTGCTGACATCCTCTCCTCCTTTTTGGTGCCTACAAGGAGGGGACATCTGTCCAGTTTCCAGAAGAGCGTGGTGCGGCTCAGGCTGGGTGCGGCTGCTCTGGACAGGCGCTGGCTGAAGACCCCGTCTTGCTCTCGACCCTTTGCCTCAGGACACCCCGCACGCGGGACTCCCTGCATCCCTGCATCCTCGGCGGCAGCCTGCAGACTCATCTCCGAGCTTGGCTGGATTTTTGTCTCTCTCGCTGCCATTTAACCATTGCCTATTCTTTCTGTGGTGTGCACACTGCCCCAGTCCCCGGAATTTCCCCAGGGCCGGCCATCTTTGTGTGCCTTCACCCTCTCTCCTCTTCGCCTGCGAAACACAGACCTTTGCTGGAGATCACAGACTTCCCCGTGCACACATGCAGCCACCACACTCCCCCGCCCTCACAGCCTGGCTCCCTGTGACTTCAGGGAGGATAACATGCTCATCTGATTTTATTTTATTTTATTTTATTTTTCAGAGTGGAAACACCTCTCGATCGCCCCCACAGTGATTAAGAGCTTCAGGTCTGAAGTCAGACTGGCCAAATTGGAATCCAGGCTTTACCGCTTGTCAACGGTGCGACCCAAAGAAAGTGAATTCATCCCTCTGAGCTCAGTTTCCCCATCTGAAAAGTGAGGAACAGTAACAGTACTTTTTCCACTCCATATCTGGCAGGTGTTTTTTTTTTTTTTTTTCAAAGGCAAGTTTTGCTTACCAGTCGCCGCTTCTGCCCCTCAATGCCTCCTTTTTCCCATTTCCGTTGTCACCCATCTCCCTCCCTGGACAGCGCTGCCCCCTCACCCTGCTGACCGCTGACACCAGTCATCTGGACCGGGTGGCGGCGCTGGTCACGCACACTCTCAGGGGATTCGATCTGCTGGGTCTCTTCCCAGGGCTAGTGTCCTGGGAACCTCATGTCTAACCCCAGGTGACAGGTTCAGGCCATCTGCTAGTGGGGGTTAGATCAGAGATGACCAGAGGAAGGGGACATCAGGGCAGACACGCCTCACACCCCTAGTATCCCCCCCACCCCACCCCCAACAGATCCCATCTTGCTGGCATCCCTGCTTTCCCCACAGGTGCTGGCCTGGCGCAGGAGGGGAAGTGTCGGCGCCTGGAGGGGCCGTGGCAGAAGGCATTTCAGGATGACCTCACCCCTAGGCCTCCCTCTCAAAATTCCAGCCAAATCAGCCTTCCTTTCAGGGCTGCAAGCAGGGTCAGCATTCCAGAAGTTCCTCGTCATAGCCAGACGTGTAATCAGGTGACATTGGACAAGTTGCCCCCGAGAGAAGGGGCTCGTGGGAGGGTCAGGTGGAATCTTGTCCCCCACCGCACACTTGCCTTTCTGGCTAGACCTGTGTTCCTGGAGCGAGGCCTCTTGCTTTGAATTTGCCCGGGGCGATCAGGACCACGGACAGCGTTCCAGGCGATGTGGAGCCTCGCAGGCTGGCCAGCAAACGGGTGCTGGGAGGGAAGGACAGGCTGTAGGGGTAGAATGTTGGCTGCAGCTGTTCTTGGGGGTCACTGGGTGCACCCCACACTTGTGTCATCGTCACAGGAGCCTCGGTACCCTGGAGTTTTCCCTTCCCTCCCCAGGAATGGCTGGGCTGGGGAGGGAAGGGAAAAGTGCCATGTTAAGGTCCAGGATTTTTGCAGGAAAGGAGGAAGTGGGAGGCGAGGGACCCGTTGCTGTGACCCACTCGCGCCCCAGCCGGGCTCCCTTCCCTGCGATGCCTGCTCCCCGCAGGCTCCGCCCCCTGGCAAGGACTGGTGGCGGGCACCGAGGGCAGAAATGCAGCTGATCACTCAGAGATAACCCTGGAGGGCAGACAGGCGGGCACCAGGCCAGGGATAAAAGGGCATGGATACTTCAGGATCCAGAGGAGCTCCTGCGGACCTGGAGGAGGTGATACCGGAACCGGGACACGGCGGCTGAAGGACAGCCACCTCTGCCCACCTCTCCGGCAACATGGTCCCACGGACGGGGCTGCCCGGGGCACTCTTGCTGCTTCTGTTCCTTCACCTGTCACCGCTGGAAGGTTGTCCCAACATGGACATGTCTCAGGATGACAACAGAAGCGAAAAGGTCTCTACCTACTGTTGCAAGAGGTCCCTTTGAGACTCAGAGAGGGGTGAGATTGGGAGCCAGGACCCTGGCCCACAGCGGTCAGCTCCCTTGGGTGCCATCGAGGGTGGTTGGGCTCGGGGGAGGGCCCCTGAGGCTCGGGCTGTTCCCCCCACTGCAGGAGCCGCTGACTTGTATTCCGGAGCCCCCACAGCACGGACACAGATCTGAAGCTGCCTGGACAGTCAAGCAGGCAGCCCCTGCGGGTGACCCTGGGCCTCGTGACGATGTCCTCCAGAGCACACAGGAACGGCAAATCCCCAAGAAGTTGCCTCCCTCGAGCTGCTTCGGCGGGAGGAGGATGGACCGGATCGAGTTCGGTGGCTTGGGCTGCAAGAGTGAGCTCCCTACCTGTCAGCTGGCCACCCCCACCCCCGTCCCCAGGTGTTCCGCCATGGGAGTCACCTCTGGGTTTGTTGTCTCTGGGGACCTCGGTCTGAGAAAGGGACTCCCGGACACCAGTCCCTGTGGCTGACAGCCCTCCGGGCCGAGGAATGCCTTTCTGGGAGTATTCACTGTGGCCCCCATTCATGTCCACGCCCACAAGACCCACCCATCCTGTTTATAGCCACCTGCTGCACCTGTGCTCAAAAGGGCAGCAGGGCTTTGGGGTGGGATTCAGTGGCATCTGGCAGCCTGTGCCTGGGGCAGAGAGATCCCTCAATACTTTCCTCCTGGTTTCCCTTCAACTGTCCACAGCGGTGAGGACAGGCCCCTATCACGAGGGTGGCCCCGGCCCTGCTCACAGCAAAGGAGACTGAGTCACAGAGCAACGGAGGACACTCCAAATACCCAGACCAGCAGAGGATGAGAGTGGGGTGAGGCGGTGGTGGTGGCAGGGGTGGCACAGGGTGCGGGGAGGCTCAGATCCCGCCTCAGTCTCCCCCCAACACCACCATCACCCCTTCTCTTCCCCCCACAGGACTGAGGAGCCAGTAACAGGAAGTCCCAGCGACAGACTGATTTCCCATCAACCCCCGGGTCCCCTTTGAAGCGCCTTCCATTCATTTACTATATTTTTAACTTGATTGCTTTCTATCAGCCAGTTCTTACCTTTGAGCACAAATTTTCCATGGGATAAAGTCAACACTGAAGCTTTTTCTTTTGAAACTGATTTGTCTCATTGTATTCAGAATAATTCAGCATTTCAAAGAAATTAAAAAGACAACAGCAAAACACCCCCCCCCCAACTCTGTGTTTTCTTGGAGGTCCCGAAGGCGTCTTGATGGGGGGATGTGGATAGAAGCCCCCAGCGTTGGTCAGCTGGTGGGGGCTGGGGGGGGTGGCTTTCCTTCCAGGGTTTGCAAGCTCTGGAATGTCCAGAAATACCTCAAGCAATTGAGACACTTCCCAGAAACTGCTTTCCAAGGCCCGGCAGCTGCTTCCTGGAAACGGGCCGAGGTCTCAGTGCCGCCTGAGGCTGCCTCTGCCTGCCTTCCCGTGCAAGGCGCTGGGCCCGGAGTGCGTTGTTTCCTGAGGTCAGAGACGGGGCAGTGTGTGTGTGTGTGTGTGTGTGTGTGTGGCTCATTTGCACTGGTGAATAGGAGTGAGCCCTCTGTCCTGCCCTAAGCCGCAGCCTCAAGCCTTGGGGTCCTGATGTCATCTGAGAGGAGTTTTCCAAACCCCAGGGTTTAAAGCACTTTCATTTCCCAAACCCACAAGCTTGGAAGCGTGGGGCAAGGGGTCCAGCGTTTCAGGGTGCCCCTCGCCTAGGCTTTGCATCATCATCTTCTGTCTGCCCTAGAGAGGGAAGCCCCTCCTTCTCAGTCAGAAAAGAAGACAGGCACCCGCACCCCACCATGTGGCCTCAGTTGGCGGGGAGTCCTCCTGGTCGGGGCCACCGCCCTGTGGTCTGTGGGGCCCCCTTCCCCTGTCCCCTGTGTTCCAGGCATCCCAGCCCACGCCACTGACCCTGACCCTGACCCTGCTTTTCTGGTTTTGGGGGCTGTACCTTTTATGACCCAACTCAGTAAAGGCGACAGGACTGTTATCATCCCCATGTTACGAGTGAGGAAACCAGACCTAGGAGAACAAAGCATCATATCTCTCAGTCCACAGCTGCTCTGTGCCCGTGCTGGGGTCTGAGCGCAGACCGGAGTGGCTGGGAGCCCACCTGCGCCCCTGGAGCTGCAGGCCTTGAACCGTGCTCTCAGCCGGTCTGCGCACCTCGCGGATGTTCCCTTGAGAGAGAGGGAGCCAGAGGCCGCCGGTCCCTGTGTTGTTGTTTCTCGTTTGAACCCAGGTATCAGAGATCACAGGTATCTAATGAGATCTCCCGAGATTCGAAAAGGAGATGCTGGAAGCAACCTAGGTGCCCATCAGTAAATGAGTGGATCAAAAACCTATGGCACATTTACACAATGGAATCCTATGCAGCAGAGAGAAAGAAGGAGCTCCTACCCTTTGCAACAGCGTGGATGGAGCTGGAGAGCATTATGCTAAGCGAAACAAGCCAGGCAGTGAGGGACAAATACCACATGATCTCACCTTTAACAGGAACCTAAACAACAAAACAAAGAAACAAGCAAAATGTAACCAAAGACACTGAAATAGAGGACAGGCTGACAGGGACCACAGGGGAGAGAAGAGGGAATTTCAGGGGAGAATGGGAAGGGTTCACGGGAACAAATTTAAAGGACACATGGACAAAAGCTAGGCGGAGGGTGGTAATGGGAGGGAAGTGGGGAGGGGTGGGTGGGTGGGCTGGATTGGGAGTAAAAGGGAGAAAACTGTACTTGAACAATGATTAAAATAAAATTTTTTAAAAAAAGGAAAAAAAAAAGAAAAGGAGGTTTTAGACTCTGGCCAGGTAGCTCCATCAGTTCCTGAGCTAACGCCTCCCGATACGCTAAGGCGGCAGGTTCTACCCCTGGTCAGGGCACATACAAGAAGCAACCAGTGAGTGTGTAAATACGTGCAGCACCAAGTCAGTGCTTCTGTGTCTCTCTTTCTCAGGTCCATCCCTGAGGTAGATGCATTAAAACTAACACAAAAAATGAGGTTTCAGGAGCAACTCCTTTGCAATAAAACTGTGAGCCGTCTTTGCCTAGTGCTTCTGGACAACAAGTCTGCGAAGTAAAAATTCCTACCAGTTCCCGTTTTACAGGTGGGGAAACCGAGGCGCAGACGGGCGATGTAATTCGTGTAGGGCCGCTAAGTTAGTACATGGCAGAGACAGGATTCAAGCTCCCCCAGCCCGGCCCTGGCACCCTGGCCCCCCCCCCCCAAGCCAAGGAGTCAGGCTTGCTGGGGGCATGGCCGTTTCCCCTCCCGATCGCATCCCTCAGGTCAGCCTTTGGTGCCATTGCAGCCTTGCCTCTCTGCTCAGGTGGTGACGATAAACCCTTCCAGAATACCCACTCGCCAAACCCAGCCACCAGGTGAGTCTGGTCTCTCATAAATAGGGCTCAGGTGGTGGAGTCTTCTTGCATGATACAGAGGCGTCCTGTTATCGGGCTTTTCCAGGAAGGGGGACCCTAAAGCAACTGCGAAGGAGCCAAACTTGACCACTGGAGGGGGGATAGCGGGTGGCCCGGGACACCCAAAGGAGCAGCGTCTCTGGGAGCTCCCTTGGTGTTTGGTGTCCGTGGGCAGCCTGGCAGCCCCCACACTGTCCGTGGTGCCCCCAAAAGCCAGCCTCTGAACCTGTGGCCACGACCCCTTCAAACATACCCCTCCTGGCTTCCCTGTTACCGACCTCGTCCTGCAAAGAGGCTGCCAGACGACACGCGTGGACGACACGTGTCCGTGGGTGTCGGTCACTTGAGTCTTCCCAGAAAGACGTTGGTGAACACAGGCCCAAGGAGGTCTAGCCTGTGCTTCCTTGAGCGCTGGAAGGAGGTTCAGTAGGGGGTGGACGGGCTTTGCTGCGTCTCAGACATCAGGTTCAGAAGTCAGGACAGTGTGGGGCCCGGACGCTGCATCTCGTCCCTGGGTCTGCGTCTGCCACCTTCTCAAGCAACGCTGGGCCTCTCTCTGTCCCTCTGCGGCACTGTGACCCTTCTGAGAATGACTGGAGGCAAGGTGGGGGGAGGGATGCATTACTTTTCCTGCAGACCCAGGTCTAAACAAAATCATGAACTTGGCCCTTCGTCTTGGTTCCTGGCGTGGTCCTCAGCCCTCTGTCTGTGTGTCTGCGGGATTTCTCGTGTACTGCCTGAGCTTTAACGATCAGTCTGGTTCCACAAAGTGACCTGTTTCTGCCATGGGGTCGGGATACGGCCGCCTGGATGTCCTGGAGATTTCTGAACCCGAACTCTGTGTCTCCCCCGGGACCCGGGCTTCCAATCTTGTTGCCCGATCTTTCTCGTCTCTGCTACGCACAGTCCCTGCCCTGCGGGCTCCGGGGCACGGGGGCCGGGCTGCCAGGCTGTAGCTCTGGCCAGCAGCCCTGCACTTTCCTCTGGCAGCGGAGCCCGCCGGGCTGCCCTGGGGCGGGCAGGAAGTGCTGGGGCGTTCACGTCGGAGGTTCACAGGTGGGACGCATCTGACACGGGCTCCCAGAGCTCTTTGTGGGGAGGGAGGGGTAACCTCCGGCTGCCCCAGGTGGTCACTGCCTTCCTCTTTAACCTGGTCACCTCCCCACTCTCCTGGTATTTCCTGGGATCCTCTCCAACGTAAAGGACAGGACTTTGGCTTGGATTCTTGTCTCATGTTCAGGGGAGCCCGCACAAAGTTACTCCTGAATGACTAAACCTCCACCTGGGGCCCAACCCTCGATGATTAGAGCCCCGGGAGACTTCGCTGGCTCCCTTCTCTGGCTAAACCCCCCAGGTGGCACCGTGTCCACCCCACGCCCCTCCCCAGCACTTCCTGCACACTGTCCTTCACTCCCTGTCCTGGTTGAGACCCTCACCGCTCGTGGGGACCTTGGCACACCGGCTCCCTAACTGGCCTCTCCCCCAGGTGCCCCATCTGGCTCTCCCTACATCAGGGAGAGAGCAGAACCTTGCTGCTCCATCCAGAAGGTGACTCCCCATCCTTGGGAGGCCCCCGGGGAGGGCAAGGGGCAGCATTGGCCATGGGGGGTTGTGGGAGAGGCGCTGAAGATGAACTCATTGACCCCGTCATTTAGGAAGTATTTTCTGTGCTAGGCGCCGGGACGCAGGGGGGCCTGTGGCTGGTTCACGCTCCATCTCACACCTGCTCAGCCTCTGGCTTCCTGGCCAACACAGCCCTGGCAACGGCTGACCCGCCGTTCCACCTGCTGTCCACCCCCATGTACCAACACCTCATCCTCCACGCAGGGTCACTGGCAGGGAGAGATTGCCAAGCTGGTTCATGGGTTGTCAGGCCTCAGGGTGGGGGTCTGTTCCCGCCCACCCCCTCACCACGCCCCCCCCCCCCGCTGCCTGAGGGAATGGGGTGACACAACTGGAAGTGCAGGGGAGACAATGGCCGGGATGCGGGGTGGGGTGGGGGTGGGGCTGGACCCCTTTGACCAGTGGCAGACTGGAGATGAAAAGAAGCCCACAGATAAAGCACTTGTGCCTTGCGTGGAATTATATGCCTCCTCCCAAAAGATACATAAAGACCCCAAAGCCCAAGAACCTCCAAACGGGGCCTCATTTGGAAATAGGGCCGTTGCAGACATAAGTAGTTAACGATGTGTCGTGCTGGAGTAGGCTGAGCCCCTAGTGCACAGCGCTGGGCATCCTTACAGTAGGGAGACACACGGACAGGAAGGATGGCCACGTGGTGACGGAGGCAGGGATGCAGTGACGCATCTGTGCGTGGGGGGAGATGGCAGCCACCAGAAGCTGGGTGAGGCCAGGAAGGACCCTCCCTTACAGGTGTCGGAGGGAGCTCGGCCCCACCGACGCCTTCCTCTCAGACCTCTGGCCTCGGAACCATGTGAGACAAGACTTTTCTGTTGCCAAGGGCCCCAGGCTGTGGCACTCCCTCACAGCAGCGGCCCAGGGACCCAATGCGGCACCCTCAGCCTCTGCTCTCCCTACAGGCGGCTCCAGGAAGCCCCCCGGAGATGCTCAGCCTGACGGACCAGCCGCTAAGGTGGTCTTTCAAAACCATGGCCAGGTGGTAACACCTCACCTTGTATTTCCTCTCTCTGTGTCCTGCCCTGGGGTGGGCGGCCTCTGGGGCGGCCCCAGGGAGGCTCGTGCCCCGGTGCCCATGCCCTCTGTGTGGTCAGCTTCATCCCTCTGTCTCTCTTTACCTAAAGAGAGCCAGCGGCATCTCTGTACAGGGGCCCATGTAGCAAGGAATCCGCGCCTCCAGCCCACAGGGCGCAAGGACCAGAGGGCTGCCAGCAGACACGGCAGCCAAGCCTTGAGAGGACCCCAGCCCCGGCCAACATCTGTTACTTTTATTTTTATATTGACGTTAGAGAGCTAGAGAGAGAGAGAAAGGTTGATTTGTTGTTCCACTCGTTTATGGATGCACTGGTTGATTTTTTGCATGTGCCCTGACCGGGGATGAAACCTGCAACCTTGGTGCAGCAGGACGACGCTCTAACCAACTGGGCTCCCTGGCCAGGCCTCGGCCAGCCTCTTAGGGCAGCCGGTGAGAACCCCAGCAAGAAGCACCCAGCTCAGCGGGGCCACATCCCCAATCCACAGAGACTATCAGATGGTAGACAGGTGCTGCTTTAAGTTGCTAAGGTTTGGGGTGGTTTGTCACGCAGCAGTAGCTAACCGATACACGACCTCCCCTCCTTCGATCTGGAACCCCCATAAAGCTTTAGCCAATGAGCGTTTCCTTGGGCTTTGTGTTCGAGGGAACCTGCTCCCTCACCCTCCCATCCCAGGGGCCTCCATATCGCACCAAAGAAACAGAACGGCACTTCCAAAGTCGGAAGCAACCATCCCTAAACACGCAGCAATGTCCGACCCATTTCTCCCAACTGGGGCTTCTGCTCCGGCCCACGCGGGTCTGATAGGCTCACGCCATGCATGCGATGATGGGCTTTTCACCCCCGTCATGCACATGCGTGACATCGCTGGGCCTTAGGGCTCCCCAGAGCAGCCCTGTGATCCCTCTGGAGGGTTGTGAAGCCAGCCTCAGCCTGAAACTGGGGGTGCCCCAGGTCTGGGTCCTCCCACCGTTTACAATGTCCATTCAGTACATGACTGACCCAACTCTTTCCAGCGATAAGGGAGTAAAGCCTTTTGCTTTTTCAGCCAGTGGGGGAGGAGGGGGCGGATCCGGTTACCTGCGCCTTTTGCTTTTCCTCTCTCTCACTTGTACAGGCTGGGTCCTAGGTACCCCACCGAAAACTCCTTCTCCATACGCACAGCCCGAAGCTGAGCAGGAGGCTGGACAGGAAGAGAAACTTTACATCAGGCCATTTTTTTGTTTGTTTGTTTCAGGCTCAAGTCAAAGGCTTTCATGGGATTTGGGGTAATACGTGTGTCCGGGGATTGTCTGTTTTCTCCGGGTCCAGTTAGTGCAGGAGGGGTGTTGCTGATACACAAAGTCCTCAGGGCAGCTACACCAAACGTTCTTTTTGTTGGCGACCCCTTCTGCAGACAAACAAACCAAGCAAACCCTGGCTAACGAGAAACCCCACAGATGCCACCCAGGCCCCAGGCCCCAGGTTCGCTCTGGGAGAAGAAAACTCTCTCCCATAAAAGGAGCTGGGTGGACTCTGAAATTCTCTTTCTGGAACCTTGGGCGGGACTTCTGCTTCTCCTCAGGCCACCTGCAGACTTCACACGTGGCTCAGGCCCGAGCGGCCGCCTGCGTGCTTGCAGGCCACCTGCCTCGATGCCCTTCCAGAAGTCTTCGCCAGCATCAAAGGCTCATCTTAAAGGGCATCTCCAGGAGACGGGCCGCGTGAGGCAGGCAGCTGGGAGCGCCACTTCCTCCCAGCGTGGCTGCTCACTGAATCCTCCTGGCTAATAATAACCCTGCCAACCGGGCAATTAAGCCCTGAGCGCACGCCAGGGACTTGTTAGGATGCGGTGGCCCTTGGCCGCTGGAGCTCCCACTCAGAGCGGCAGCCGATTCGATTTCAGGCTGAGTCTGCCTGACCTGAATCACTTCCTGAAGAGCCCTCCGGTTCCCTTCCGTCTTAGAATAAAACCACCCTGGACGCCTCTCAGGGGATCCTGTCCCATCCGGCCCTGAAGTCCTGTCCTTGGTATCCGATTAGCCAAGGAGTGAGCGCTGTGGGGGAGGGGCCTGGCCAGCGCGCACTTACTGGTCGTCAGCACGCGTTTCTGAGCTTCTGTGGAGATGCGGTGGGGTGTGTCCGCAGGTCGTGCAGGTTGGAGGTAGCACTTTTTCTGAGACGGTCCACACACACTGACTTGTCAAGCACACAAGGCTCCAGCCTCCTGGTGTGTGTGTGTGTGTGGGGGTGAGAGGCTGCTCAGAGGCAGACAGGGAGGAGTAGGGGTGTGTTTCACCAGGGCCAGTGCCTAAGGGGCTTGTCGGGAACCGTCCCGCTGAGCAGCAGCCTATCGGTGAAGTGGGTTAAGAACACGGGCGTTGTTGTCAGACCTGGGGTTCCAGTCCTAGTTCTGTGCTCATGACCTTGGGCAAGTGACATTCGTGCTTGGCCTCAGTCCTGTTCCTTTGTGAATGGGAGCGCTACTCCCCACCTCCTGGGGGGCATGGCAAGCTGCAAACTCAAAGAATCTGAGCTTCTGTGAGCGGGGAGATGACAACAGGCAATCTCTCGGGGCCCGTCTCCCCTGACACCTTGGAGGGGCTGTGGGGTGGGGAAGGGGGGCGAGCTCTGCGGAGGAACAACTGTGCCCCCCTGCAACTTAATTCCTGGTGTTCGTGTTTGGGAGCTGAATTCTTGGGGCACTTATCACACTCGGATCTGGCTGATCTGGTCCTCTGAAAAATAACTCGAGTTTCGCCTGATCACTGAGAGCGCTGGCCAAGTCAGGGCAGCCCCGCTGGAGGGAGAGGTTCTGCCCTCGCGGCCGATGAGTCAGGTGCGAGGCCAGCTCGAGCATCTGGACTAATTTGTCCCCGGCATCCGGCTGCCTGCCGTTTCCTCCTCTCCCACCCTTATTTGGAGCCCTGACAGCTGAGCCGTAAACCAACTGGGCGACGGAACCGTCACCCTCCTCCGCTTCCCGGCATGGGTCCCCGTTGCCCAGGAGAGAGAAGCCCGAGGCATCATCGCAGCGAGATAACCAAGGACTCTTTTTTGCTCTCCTCACACCTTTGAAGTGGGAAGCTCTTGAGGCCAATCAACAAGAATGTGGCTCTTGCCGCCTAGGTTCCCGGGGCTTGCTGGGGCTGCTCAAGGCGGAGGGGCCGTGGAGGGCTCTGCTGGACTGATAACTTTAAAAGGGCATCTTCTGCTGGCTCCTCACTCGGCTGCTTTATCGCTGCAAGTGACAGAATGGGGAGGGTTCTGTCCCTCTTGCGCCCTTGGAGAGCCGGGGGGCTATAAAAAGAGGAGGCGCAGGGCAGCTGGGAGACGGAGACAGGCGGAGACGAACCACGGTTGGTCGGCAGAGGGAAGCCGGAGAGGAGAGGAAAGGCAGCACAAGCGGCAGAGCACTCCTTGACCCGACGCCGGCATGGGCTCCTTCTTCACCATCACCACGAGCTTCCTCCTCTTTCTGGCGTTCCAGCTGCCAGGGCCAAGCAGAGCCAACCCCGTGTACAGCTCCGTGTCCAACGCTGACCTGATGGATTTCAAGGTAGGGCCAGGAAGGGGGCATGGTCTGGGGCCCGGGGGCTCCGTGACACTGCCCGTCCGTGAGACCTCTTTCTCTCCCCGTGTTTTCCTTCTGTAAAGAATCTGCTGGACCATTTGGAGGACAAGGTGCCTATGGAAGAGGAGCTCCTGCCCCCGCAAGCACTCAGCGAGCAGAATGAGGAAGCTGGGGCAGCTCTCAGCCCCCTCCCTGAGGTGCCTCCCTGGACCGGGGAGGTCAGCGCAGCCCAGAGAGATGGGGGTGCCCTCGGGCGGGGCCCCTGGGACTCCTCCGAGAGGTCTGCCCTCCTGAAAAACAAGCTGAGGGCGCTGCTTGCCGCTCCCCGGAGCCTGCGGCGGTCCAGCTGCTTCGGGGGCAGGATGGACAGGATCGGAGCCCAGAGCGGGCTGGGCTGCAACAGCTTCCGGGTAAGAGGACCTGGGGTTGGATGCGGGGCGGGGGCGGGGGGAAGGAAACTGTGGTTTCACCGAGCCTCACACCCCATCACAGGACACCGCCAGGGGGTGCCTGCGGTGGGAAGGGGGCCAGCACGGAAGCTCACGCCCTTGCACATTTCTGCCCCCACTTGGTGGGTGTCCCAAGCGTGTAGGGTCGATGGCATCACCCTTAGCTTGCTGAGACGATGCTGAGAAACCAAAGTGACCCCCGTGACTCCCAGGGACTCACATGTTCACGGGGCCAGGGTGCCTTCACCCTGCGGACTGGCAGGTCCCTCTCCTCCCCAGAACTGTCAGGTCCCAAAGGTCAACGGAAATGGACCAGCGCTGGCCCTTATAAGCTTCTTATGAGCAACCGGTTTATCCGTTCATGCAACTCAGAGGGTCGTCAGGCCACGCGGGGGCTGGTGGGAAGTGAGCGCAGTCCCACGAAGCTGTGGAGGGTGTTTATTTTTTAGGTGCCCAGTGCAGCCAGGACACCAGGCCAAACGTGTCTGTGTTTTCTTTGCAGTACCGAAGATAATGGCCAGGCCTGGGCGGACTCCGAGGCCCGCGCCCCCCGGGGGCCTTTCGCTCCACCGTGTATCACCTCATTGCCCTCCGGCTGAGTTGTGACGAGCACCCTGTCCGAGCTGCAGGCGCCTGTCCACACTTCCCACCTTTTATGCTAAACGTAGATGAAGTGGTTTGACTGTGGCTTCCCCGCCTCGCCCACCCCGTGCATTATTATTAACATTGTAGGGTAAACCCTCACCTGTGATTGAAAGAGGTTTGAAAACGAATAAACTTCAGCACCATGGACAGAAGCCAAAAAAAAAAAAAGCTGGGTTGTGCTTTCTTTCTGTTTCCTGGGGGGAAAGGATTCGGCTAGCCAGTCCTGATCATCTTCCTTTGAGTCAGAGAAAAGAATGCTCAATGCCTCTCTTCCTCCTTTTAAAAGTCACGAATGAGCTGTTTTTAGAGCAATTCTAGGTGCCCGGCACCCGTGAGCGGGAAGTGCCGGTCTCCCAGAGACGCCCCCTCTGCTCACTCGCTCAGCCGTCCCCACTGCCCACGTGCCCCGGGGTGGCGGGGGGTATGTTTGTTAGTTCATGTGCCCGCACACACAGGACACATAGTTCTCACCCCAGTGCCACAGTTTACACAGAGGTCGTTCTTGGTGGTGTGCGTTCTGTGGATTTGGACAAATCCTTCCTTCCTTCCTTTCTTTCTTTTTTTGGGGGTGGGTTGGGATTCAAACTGCACTTTTCAACCTGCTCTCTCACGCCAGCCTCCTCACAGATCCTGAAGAAGCCCCCAGAGACTGAAAGGGCATCACTGTTTTAGATTTGCTCCTAATTCAGGGCCCTCCATGATTAAAAAGAAAACGTAAAACATCTGAGCTTTCGAATTCCCCTTGGTTACACCTAATGTAGCCGGTGTGCAACAGACAATTTTTGCACACCTAGTACTTTTTTTTTTTAAGGAACATTTTACATAATGAGGGCACTGAATTTTCTGACCCATTTGCTGCAGTTACCTGCTGCCACTGAGTTGCACTTTCAGTTTTAAGAAGAGGCAAAGCATTTGGGTTTAAAAGCTGGGCAAACTGGAGGAAGAAATGTTTGCTATGCTGACACACTGCAAGTTTACGTGCCCTCTGGGTACTAACACGCTTTTAAAAACTGGCACCCTCTTTCCCTGATTCAGGCCCAGGGTGCCTGGACGCGTAGATTTCACGGAGGTGGGAGCCCCTGGAGAAGACGGTTTCTTTGTATCGGCTTCTGAAAATGTATCCTCCGTAGGAACTGGCTCTCGGACCCGTTTCCCACCCTAACCTCCCCGCCCCCCACTCTCCGTAGCAGCCGCTGTGCCCCTCCTCCTCCGCCTGCGCCATCACCGCTCTGTGCCCTTGTCCACGCTGTCCCTTCGTCCCGTGCTCCCTCCCGAGAACAGCCACTCTCTTCCTCAAGGCTCACTGCGATCGCCACTCACTCCCCGAAGCCTCCCGGACACCACGCGCCCCGTGTAAGCTCCACTCCCTGCTAGCAGCGCCGCGTGCATATTAACTATTGTATCAGGGCACAGTCTGTCTGGGAAGGCAAGTTCTTTGAGGGTGGATGCCCCTTTCAGCACCCCGAACTGTGGATGCTCTGTAAATGCTGGTCAAGCTGTCTCGGTGTTGTACGGAAACCGGGAAAAGAGGTAATAAAGTAGCAACTTACTCCTCGCAGAGTGTGTGGAAGCCAGAAGTGAACTCAGGGTTAGGGAGCGGAGACGGGAAGGAACTCTAACCTGACCACCTGCAGTAAGAATGTTCCTCGTGTGGACTCCAAGCTCCGAAGGGCGGGAAAGCGAGCAGCAGGGGACTCACGAGGACAAGGGGAGGGGCAGTGGAGGAGGTGTGCAGCCTGGCTCTGGGGTCGGGCGCTGGAGGGGTGACTGAGAGATGCTGGGAGGGAAGGGTGGTGACCGGGCGTGGCCGTGACACAGTGGGTTGGCTCAAAGTGCCACATGCACAGAAAATGCCCCTGGCACTTGGGGACAGGTGGAGGGGACTGACTGACAGACCGTTTCTACTGCTATGGGCAGCAGCCGCTGGAAGGAGCGGGCAGTTTCCAAAGGAGAAAAGGATGGCAAACACGACCTGACAGTGCCCACGTGGGGGGGGGGGGGGACAGGGACAGCCACGTGACGTTTGCCAGGACCCGTGGGGCCCCACTGCTTACTAGGGTGGTGCGTGGACCCCTGCGAATGAAGGCGCCTGCTGGGAAAACTCTATGGGGAGAGCTGAGACCACACAACTGTCTTCTAGCTTTGCAGCCTGTACACACCGGCGAGACAGGAGGTGTAGGGCAAAAACCAAACGTCACTTGAAAGGAGCACTGCAGAGACCAAAGGCTAGAGACAGATGAGGATGTTTTACTCTGACATGGTACGGTTATAATGAGAACGTCCAAGTTCCAACGGTTCAAATAAAAATAGGATTTTACAAATTAAAAAAGACACCATTTACATACACAGTGGAATTAGCAAACATCACTGTACAAACCAACAGTGCAAACGGAAACAAGGAAGCCATGGCCGTCGCTACGACCAAGGTCCGTGGGAGCTGCAGGGCAACCTGCTCTCAGATCCCGGGGTCCAGGAGGGCGCGCCTGGCCTTTCTGGTCACCAGGCTGCGTCAATGTGCCACTTCACATCAGAAACGTCCTCTGGGCGGCTGGGTCAAACAGGCGTCCAGTCCAGCCAGCAGTCGCTAGTTACACTAGGTCACAAGCAAATCACCTGGCAGAGTGCAAAGGCCCCACGGCCGTGGGGACTCTGCTCCCGACTTCCCCACCACCTACCTCAGCCGGGGAGCCACGAAGCACCAGGCTGGAGACAAAATACAACCACCTCTGGCCACCCCAGAGCCCTCCGTGCAGCTTTATCTGTGGAGGGACCACACCGCCGGGAGGCCGCGGGGCTCGCGGGACCAGGTGCGAGCTGGAAATGCAGGCTTCTAACAGAAATCAGAGGCGCGAGGCTAACAGCTGCTTTGCTACAAGGCGGGCAGTGGCTGTCTTTGGGCTTATCTGGAAAGGACAGCCACCCACAGAGGACGGGAAGGGTGTCCTTCCAGAGGGGCCAGGGTGTGGGTCCTCCCTGGTGGTCGTGCAGGGAGTTCGGGGGGAGGAAGGTATTGCATTCTGCTGTCTGTGTCTGGGCTATGCTGGTGGGAGCAAGGTATCTTGGTGGCTGAAGGGCAATACGATGTGCATGGGGGTCAATTCTGACGACATTCCCCCGGCGGCTCTGGGGAGCACCTGGTGGCCCGGCCCTGGATGCCAGAGGCCCTCCCTCAGGCCGTGGGCCCCTCCAGTCTCTGTGAGGGCTGGGAAGGCGGGTTCCGCCCATGATCTGTGCGACTGGCTCCCTTCGTCATTACAGGGACGGGTCAGGCGGCCACGCTCCCAGTTGCTGCTTTAGAATAAGGTGGCAGTTGGTGCAACCCCGTCACACTGAGAAGGGCTTGCCTTTTTTTGGTCCCGGTGATTTACTGGATGATTTATTGGGGGTTTCAGCCACATTTCACAAATCAAGTGCATCCGGGGATGCTGAAAAACTTAGGCCTCAAAGCACTTTTGGTCAAAGACATGAGGAAATAGCCCTGGCTGGTGTGGCTCAGTGGACTGAGCACAGGTCTGCGGACTGAAGGGTCGCCAATTTGATTCCCAGTCAGGGCACATGCCTGGGTAGCGGGCCGGGGCCCCCAGCAGGGGGCGTGAGAGAGGCAACATACTTGGATGTTTCTCCCTCTCTTCCTCCCTCCCCTCCCCCCCCTGTAAAAATAAATAAATAAAATCTTTAAAAAAATAGCAAGGAGAGGCCACGGTCTGTTAGAAAAGATCCTGAAGCAGCCCCTCGCTGAAAGGGAAGGAGTCATCAGAATGTGTTGAACGCGGGACCTGAGCCCCTCACCCACCCCCTCAGCTGCAAGGGTCATGGCAGCAACATCACCGTGAGGTGGAAGGCGGGAGAGCGGTGTCGCCCGGCCAGGCCCCGTGGTCCTCACGGCTTCCACGGTTAAATCAGAACGTCAGATGCAAACGGCGCCATATGTAGACCCAAAGCACAGCTGCCACCGGGCTGTCCCGTGGGCCCAGAACGCTGATGAACACGCGGAGAGGGTGGAGGGCAGAGGCCAGTAGGAGCACGTGCCCGACACGCAGATGCCCACTCAGGGGCCTGCACCGAGAGGCCCAGCCAGCCTGGAGGGAAACCGAGTCCCCGAGAGACACAGGGAGGCCTCCCGTGCGCGATGCTGACCCCTTGGGGCCTGCCGCCCCTCCCCACTCCAGGCAGGCCCCTCCTGCAGTTCCCACGTCTGAGCCCCCTCAGGAGGCAGGGGTGTGGTGACAGCGGGGAAGTGACAGATGTTTATGGAGGGCGGACAGCCTTGTCCTCAAATACGCCGTCTGCTTTGTCACCAGCACCTGGGCTTTTCCAGCTGGGACACGCACTTGCAGTGGCTACTGCCCCAGGGTTCCCTGCTCTCCACCTCAGAGGCCCCTGCGCCGCTCCCCAGAGCCAGGCATCACGTCTGGGGTGCTGCGTCAGTGCGCTGGGGGCGGGAGGGCACCGGGGTCCTCGGGGCTGGGCTGCGGCCGCTCTTCCAGGGAGACGCAGGCACAAACGAAGGGGGGTTTCCTGCCGCCCGGCTTTCCACTCGGAGACTGTTAGTGGGGAACGCTTTGTGCACAGAGACTGAGCCCGCAGCTCACGCCCCGGAAGCAGAGCGGGTCCCTCAGGTGAACAGGTACTGAGCCGGGAGGCCCGGTGCAGGAAGGCGTCCTGGGCACAAGGCTGTTTCCTCAATGCCCAATTCCAGAACGTAGTAATTCACTTAATTTTGCAACTGATTCCCCCTAGTGTCTGCCTGGGCCATAGCCCCTCTCATCACGGTTTAAGGCAACAGCGGGGTTCCCTAGGAAAGCAGCAAGGGGGGGCAGGGACAATGCACTGGGGTCTCCCTCCAGTGAGGCCCGCCGCCCGCCTGCTCTGGTCCTGGCATTAGTGGGGTGGAGGGGCCTGTGTGGACACTGGATGGGGGCCTTGGGGAGCAGGAAATGGGAAGATACTGCTGAGCGCGGTGGCCAAGGCCCAACCCTCGTGGGTTAACACCGTCCCCGGGACCTCTGGCCAGCAAAGCGTCTGATGACTGCAGGCTTTCCGAGTGAGGGGGTGACTGGGGATGTGCCGAGCCCCGGAACGGCCCAGGCAGGGCTGCCGCCCCAGGGAGCCCAGGGAGAGGGCCGGCCAGCCCGTGGCGTGAGGCCGCTGAGCGGGCCCTCAGATGGTCTGGTAGTGCTGCCGCAGCCGGGCCTGCAGGAACTCGTAGGTCAGGTTGTGCCGGGTGATGATCCCCACGATCTAGGGCGAGGAGGGAGAGACTTGAGTCACCCCAGAGTAAAACCCGCCGGGGCACGGCCAGGAACGGCCACAGAATGAGGACCCTCGCTTCAGAGGCCGCCTGACCTCCAGAAGGAACGGGACTCGGATGGCCAGGGCTCATGAGCTGGAGGCATGAACTTGGCTTCAAAACACCCTGTGGTTGCACCAGCTAAAATCTGAATTTGCCCATCTTTTTAAGCAGGGCACTCGCTCTCCGGCTTTCCCAGCTCCCGCTACCCCCAGCCTGCTGCACGTCCGGGTGCCCGAGGAAGGGCCCGGCCAGGGCGTCTCACGGGCTGTGACCCTGGCGCTCGTAAATGCCATCTTCCGAACCACCGTCATACTGACTCACAGTAAGAAGCACGAGCACATATTTGTTCTGCGTCCAAGTCCCGGCAGAAAGCTCTTAAAAACTCCTGGCATTTCCTAAGTGGTAAGAGTTCACAAAGGAGTCTTTTATTTTTCACAACAAGCCCTCCCAACCACACCCGAGTCTGTGTGGATGGTGTAACTTGTGGAAGGACCCCAAGGATGGGGGCTGGCTGCCAGGGGAGCCAACCCCGTGACTAGAGGGTCAGCACTCTCAGTCCCAAGCCCCTGCCCGGGGTGGGGGAGGCTCGAGGTGGAATCCGTCCCTAACGGCCAAGGACGCGCTCAATCGTGCGTGTAACACGGCCTCTCTTACAGCCCTGAGCTGCAGGGTTCGGAGAGCCTGCAGGCTGGGGAGCACGCCCGGGGCGGGGAGGCGGCATGCCGGGGGGCGGGGAGCCTGGCACACCTTCTGCACACGCCGCCCTGGGCGGCATCTCTTCCGTTAGGCTGTGGCTGAGCTGCGACCCTTCGTGATAAACCAGTAACCTATTGGCAGACTGCTTCCCTGAGTTCTGTGACCAGGGGCCGTGAAAACCTTATCTAGGGCCAGGTCAGAAGCCCAGGGGACTGCTGGGACTTCCGGCTGCCAAGGGCCCTTAGCCTGTGGGGCCTGGCACCCTCTGCCGGTCGACAGGGCCGGCGGGTGTCCAGAGGGTCCGAGAAGTGCTCGGTGGGGGGAGCCCCACCCCGGGTGACAGATGCACAGGAGACAGTGGGGGCATGGAGGGACAGAGTTCTTCCTGAAGGGCCGCTGCTCACTGTCACCGCAGCAGCGCCCTGTCACTCAGGCAGGCGCCGCACACTATGAACTGGTGGCCCCGTGAAGCAGGGGACACGATCGATGTGCGGCAACCACCGAGTCCGAAGGAGCTGTGCTGTGCACTTTGACCTCAGGGAGGGACCTGTCCCTCTCTGGGGGGGGCCTCAAAAGGCCACCGCTGCAGGGACATCTAACTAACACTGCAGCACAGAGGGCGACCGAGCGCGTGCTGCAGAGCGCGGTGCCTGGAGTGGGCGCTGCGGGGCCCCGGGGACTCCCTCACGCGCGAGTGCTTCGTGGTGCGGCCACGCCCTGCAGGCGCTGACCAGCGCAGCCCTGGCGTCGTGTTCGTTAACACTCGGCACACGAGATCCCTGTCCAGGTGCAGAGAGCGAGGGTAAACTGGAAAATTAACGTGGCCACCTCGGGAGAGAGAGCGGTTTGGTGCTGCTTTTTGGGTTTTTTGCTTATCTATGTCTTCTTATTCTTCTTCAATGAAACAACAATACTGTATAACAAGAAAAATATGGAGCTCGAACAAGAAAAAATGGCAAAGTCTGTAGCAATAATTATTGAATACCGAGTGTTGCATCTTTTAAAACGGTCCCAGTGTTTGGTTTGAAATCCTCTCATGTAACGGTATCGATGCCCACAGCAGGTGGGGAACAGGCGCCCCGCACCCCCACCTGCCTCCAGGTGCTGCCGGCCCAGGTGGAGAGAGTTGGCCAGAGCGTTTCTAGTCCACAGTGCCACTGGCGACACCTGCTGGCCACGCTGGAGACAGCACGTGAGGAATACAGGAGGCAGAGGGGAAAGAGGGTGAGGCTGGCTCAAGCCCCACACGCCCACTCCCTCCTCACTTCCTTGGGCGAGTTTCAGAGGAGGTTTTGGTCTGGAAACCTCCCTGGTGGGCTCTGATGTGCCCTCGGGGTGGAGAAGCCCTGACCCCCACAGGGCGCTGCGGTCAGGGGGTCCCTCCCGGCAGGCGGGAGGATGGACGGGCCGGCGCAGCTGCAGACTCACCTCTCCCACGGCATTCACCACCGGCAAGTGCCGCAGCCCCATGGTCCTGAACAGGTTGAACACCTGGGAGACGCTGGTGTTGGGCGAGACGGTGAAGGGGGACGGGTTCATGTACGGGGTGACATCCTGCGGAGGCGAGACGGCGCAGGTGAGCGGCAGCCCACGCTGCCCTCGCTGCCCTCGCCGGGGTGGGGTGGGGCGCAACCCAGCTCAGCCCGCCCCTGGGGGCGGCCCTCCTCACCACGATCATCCGGGGGTTCAGCAGGGTCAGGTCCAGGTCGTGGATGTCAGGGTACCGGGGGTAGTCCTCGGCCATCTCAGCATAGGACAGGCGTGGCTGGCTGGCGCTCTGCAAGCCCAACCGAGACACGGTCCTTGCTCGGGGCGCGGCCACAGGCAGGGTCACAGGTGGAGCCCCACCCCCACCGTGGGGCCGCATCTGCCCAGCCACAGCCCCGAGAGTGAGGCGGCCAGAACAGGCGCTTTGGGGCGAGACCCTGATCCAAGGCCAGTTCTCACTCAGCCTGTGCCCGGCTGCGTTGCCTGGGCAAGCCTCCGGACTCCCCGGGACACCCGTCTCCACCTGTGGAACGGACACGGGCTGTTCCGAAGTTTAAACGAGGAAAGCACTGACAGGGGCTGTGTGCGCTGGCTCGCGTGCTCCCAAAGATAAACCCGAGTCTGACCACCTGGAGCCCGGGAACGGGGCTGCACCAGGAGCCAGGCCTTTGCAGACGTGGGCCAGCACAGGCGAGGTCCTCCTGGGCTAGGGCGGCCTCAAACCCAGTGCCTGGCGTCCTTATAAAAAGAGGAGACACCTGGGGAGGAGACTGAGGGACGAGGAGGCAGAGATGGGAGTGACGCCTCTACAGTAAGGGAGCGCCGAGGGGGGCTGGCCGCCACCACTAACTCAGGAGGGGAGGCGAGGGGGGCCCTCCCCGGAGCCTCCAGCGCACACGACGCTGCCAGCCCCGGAGGCTGTGCTCTGGCCTCGGGAACGAAGGGAACGTCAGCTGCTGAGAGAAGCCACCCGCCGGAGGCAGCTGGGTACCGCAGCCACAGGAAACTCGGCCACTAGCTTGGTTCCTGCTCCTCCACCCCGAGTCTCATTGTTACTGTCACTGGGCCCCTGGGCCACCACCCCTGGTGACCACAGTGACCACCAGTCCTGGTCACTGCTCTGCTCCGTCCTCCTCCCTGAGTCCACTCTGCACACGGCTTTCTCCGCCCTCCACGGCTCCCGCTGCAGTATCAGGCCAGCTCTGGCTAGCGGGGCGTGCAGGCAAGGCCTCTGCAGTCCGGCCCACTTCACGCCCCCAGCTTCCTTGTCCCCTGTGCTCCACTCGTCCCCGCTACCCCACTCCCAGCCAGGCCGGTCCTCCCCAGAGACTACTCCCTGAAGCCCCAGCCTCTGCACCCGAGGCCCTCCCTGCCCCGCCCTGCGTGTGCTGCTCCTCCGTGCGCCAGCTGGACCATGAGTGACCTCAGCTGACCTCCAACGGACAAGGCCTGAACCAGGAGAGTCTGTGGGAAAACAGGCCTCTAAGCAACTTTTCCAGGCCCCTTCCTCGGCTCCCCCGGAAGGGACGCACTGCGTGAGGGGGAGCGGGTCTCAGGTCGCGAGGGAGCCACTGTGGACAACAACCCCCCGCGTATCTCCACAAAACCCAGTGGAAGAGAAAAGGGAAACTACGGGGGAATTTACGGGGAGAATGGTACTTCTTTTGGTAACATACGTGAGCAGGTTCACGCACAGCAGAAACCAAAACACAGAAATGTATTAAAAGCCTGCAGGCCGGCAGGACACCTGACAGGTGAGAGACCGAGTGCAGGATGGGGGGGGGGAACTCATATGCTCTGCTCAGTGTCACCTGGAACTTGGCGACTGGTGCAGAGGGGCCGTGGGGCGGCACGCACCCCTCGACAGCAGCCCGCGGCACATGACTCCCAGCGCCCCCTCTCCTCCCTGAGGTGCAGGGCTGTGCTCCTGCCCTCCTGCCCCCCACGATCCCACTGCAGAGGAGGGAGACTCACCGACTGACTCTCGGAATAGCAAACTCCCCGGACGAGCAGGGTGACCAGCTGCGACCGAAGGATGAGGCCGTGGAAGGTCAGAGGGCGGAAGCGTTCCTCCATGGTCCAGTCTTCACTTGGGGACTGGTCAGGGTATAGGTTGGGGTAGGGAGTGTATCTGTTACGTGAAAACCAGACGCTGCCGAGTGCACCCTCGCAGGACCGCGTGGCTTCCACGCCCGAGCCCTCCCCAAACCCCAACCCCTCCCTCCCCCCCTCCCCCCAGGGCCACCGGCCCTGTGCGTGCGCATGCGGTGGGCGGAGCTGCGCCCTCACCTGCGCTCCAGCATCTGCTGCAGCAGGTCCTCCTTCTCTGCGGGCTCCTCCGAGGCCACGTGCTCGTCGCACATGTTCCGCAGCTCGCTCGACGGGTAGGACTTCATGGACTGGCTGCGCCGGCGCTGCTCGCCGGCTCGGGTGAGGATGCTGGATTTCTGGGGGTGGGGAGGGGGGACGCGGGTGGCTGCACGTGGGCACACCAACACAGCGCCTACTCGGCGTGAGGGTCTGGGCGACAGAGGGGGTGCACAGCACCGGCCGGCGGGGACTGCAAGGCAACCTCGCAGTGGCTCGGGGGTTCATAGGAGCCTCCTGGGGCCGCGGGGCTTGCTTGCAGACCCCGTGGTTTCGGCCGGCCCACATCCCTGCTCCTTCGATTTGGAAACCGCACCTCAGCTCTCCAGTGGGAAACCACCCTTCTCCCGTGTCACATTTCAGTGGGACTGTCTGTCTCTGTGCCTCTCGGCCCCCAAAGCCAAGGGGTGGGCACATGGCCCAGGTGCCTCTACCTGGACTTCAAACTGGGAGCCCCCAAGGACAGACAACAGCCAGCTCTGAGGCCTCCTGGCCCCCACAGAGCGTCCACTAGCCGCCTGCGCACCCAGGGCACACACACCACTCCGGGTCTCCCGAGTCCCTGTGGGTCCTGTAGCTGCC
Organism: Phyllostomus discolor; assembly: GCF_004126475.2. Taxonomy (NCBI): domain Eukaryota; kingdom Metazoa; phylum Chordata; class Mammalia; order Chiroptera; family Phyllostomidae; genus Phyllostomus; species Phyllostomus discolor. The sequence continues at coordinate 6,952,252 of NC_040907.2, read as the reverse complement.
AACTGCTTTTTTCTTTCTTAAGTAGGACAAAGTCTGTTTCTGCGCTCGGCAGCTCTGAGCCCACCCTGGCACACCTGCACACCGTAAATAATGAAGCCCCGAGACTGTGGAATAAAAACCAATGTGCCCACTTGCTGCCTGGGACAACAGACGCCTGTCCCGCTGGCCTAGACGAAGCCCACGCTCGCTGCGCTCATGGTCACGCACCGTGAAGCGTGCCGACCCCTCAGAGCCGGCCGGAGCCACCCCATCGGCGGGGTGTGACCAGCACTGGTTGGCGGGAGCGACGGAACCACTTGTCATCTGTCATTCTCCTCTCCTCTCGGGTTGCTTCTCTCACCTTGAACTTGATGTTGTTGCTGATGAGCTGGTTGCCCTTCATGAACTCCTTCTCGTTGCCCCGGTTCTCCGTGACCACCGGGAAGGCGTGGTGGACGGTGGTGCGCAGGATGCTGACCAGAGACTGGATGCGGGTGTGCGGGTAGACGTAGGTCAGGTTGGGCTCCATGATGTCGCTGGCTCTCAGCCTGGGGGGGAGGGAAGCCGTGCAGCCTCGCACAAGGGCCCCCAGGAGCAAGCCATGACAGGCTGTGCTGGGTCTCCTGCCGCCCGGGCTGCCTCTCCCGAACCGTGTCCTCTGCACACGCCTGTCCCCGTGCCCGGGACGCCCTTCCCTGCCTTGTCGAACTGCCGGGCCTCTACCTGCCCCTCGGCTCAGTGTTCAAAGTCCCCTCGGCACAACCCCGTCCGCTCGCCCAGGGGACTGACTGGCCGTCCCCTCTGAGCACCTCATGGCACATTCCACATATCACCACTGACTGGTTAATTCTAGTACTGGAATTAAAAAAAAAAAGAAAAAAAAAGGGCCCTGGCTGGCGTAGCTCAGTGGATTGAGCACGGGCTGCGAACTAAAGCATCGCAGGTTCGATTCCCAGTCAGGGCACATGCCTGGGTTGCAGGCCTCGGCCCCCAGCAACCGCACATTGATGTTTCTCTCTCTCTCCCTCCCTCCTTCCCTCTCTAAAAATAAATAGATAAATAAAATCTTTTTAAAAATAAATAAATAAAAGCAATATGTTTAAAAATAAAAAGGGTCTGAGTGCCCCTTTAACCAGGGGTGGCTGTCTACGGCTCCTTCCGCACTGCCAGGGCAGAACTGGGCCACTGCGACGGAGACCACGTGGCCCGCAAAGCTGGCCGAGCTCACTCTCTGCCTCCGTGCAGAACTCTGCCGGCCTCTCTGGGAGACTCCCAGGGCCTCGAGTGACAGCACCGACACGGGAGGCACAGACATTTGTGCACTGGTGGGTGGTCTGGGGGTTGCGCCCGGGAAATCACTGCCGACAGGGTGAGATCCCGTGAGGCGCACGTGAGGCGGGCTGGTCCTCAAACAGGGCTCAGCAGACCCTTCCACGTTCAACCCTGGCGCTGGCTTCCTGCGCTGCGGAGCGCTCACTTCCGGTTTAACCAGAATGCCCCAGGAGCCAAACGAGCCCAGGCGTCCGCCCTGCCCGCTCTGCCCCTCTGTCCCCTGCCCTGTCCCCAGTGCCCAGCCACACCGAGCTGAGCCATGTCCCCAGACGCGTTCAGGAACCAACGGGCTCGCTAGTGTAACGACCCCCTGTTCTTTCCTGTCTCACTCACTGCAACCCCAGAGTCCAAACAACCCCTTCCTACCCTACAGCAAACCTCCCTCGGCCCTAGCGTTTACGAGTTCTGAACCCGGGACACGCGGGGGCAGCGCGGCCTCACTTGTCCATCTCTGCCTCCGTCTCCCACTCCAGAAGCGGCACTCCCCGCAGGCCCACGTGGATGTCGTAGATGCCCTTGTTGAAGAAGTCCCCTGTCCACTTGGCCACCTGCAACACACGGCCGGGGCTTGGAGGGAGACCGCCGTGGGGCGAACCTGGCCCCGTTGCTGAAAGGGGCCTCGCAAGGGAGCGCTCACCATCAGAGTGACCATAATGGGGAGCCCGTAAGTGATCTCATTGGTAGACTCGATCAGGATGACCGTGAGACTGATGGTCATCCGGACGACCCCGCCCAAGAAGGCCGCGGCGCCGATCAGGGCGAAGGTCCCCGAGTAGATGTGGCCCAATCCGATGTAGCTGGTGGAGGGAGAGACCGAGAACGTGGCTTAGAATCCTGCCTGGGGGCGGGGGCCACGGTCCCCACATCTGTGCGTCTGTGCACACACGCGCATGCTCAGGCACGCACACGCGGTACCTTTTGAGGACATTGGCGACCAAACGCCCAAAAGCAGCGCCGCACAGCAGAGAAGGCACGAAGAGGCCGCTGGGGACAGAAATGCCGTAAGTCCAGCACGCAAGCAGGAAGTAGAGCACGAAGAACAAGGCCAGAGTGACGGGGCTGAAGGTGCCTGCAAGGCAAGGGCAGACCTGAGTCCCGAGACCGGGTGCCCGCCGAGGCCCACTGGGCCACCGTGGCTCCTGCCAGGTGCTCCCGCACCCCGACCAGTTCGCCGCCGCCACCACCGCCACCACCACCACCACCACCACCACCACCGGAGGCAGGGACGCTGATCTGTCTGGGTCGGCACGGCAGCGGGAAAGCCCGGTTCCCGCCCAGAGTTAAGGGCGAGGCTGGCTGCATCTGACGGCCGGCAGAGGTGCCGAGGAGTCCCTGTTCTTGGTTCCCTGGAGAGAAGCCAGCCGGCCGCCCGGGACGCATGGGTGCGCAGGAACGCACCGTCCTGGTGGAAGAGCTGCAGGATGGCAGACTCCTGGGGGTTGAAGAACAGCGTGGCCATGTCGTTGTAGGTCTCGTTGGGACAGAAAAAGGTCTTGATGCTCGAATTCACATCTTCTGATGCAACCTAAGGAACAGAAGTCAAGGTCAGCACACCCGACTGCACCCCTTCATCTTCCAGCAGGAGGTTCCTGGCTAGGTCGAAAACGTCTGGCATTTGAGTTTTCCCTGCAAATTAACCAGGCGCTAAAAAAGAGCTCTGCACCCAAGAGCAGCCAGCTGAGACTGCACTCCTCACACTGGGGAGCGATGAACCAGGACGTGGCCCTGGTTCGCCCACACTCGTGAAGAAAACGCAGCTGGGATTAGGAGCCCCTGTGGATTTGGCCTCGCCTCCACCCCCTGTGCTGGCTTTGTGAGCGACACTCCCGGAAGCCCAGCCCAAGACCCAGGCGACCAGGGGGAAGGTGAGGCAGGTGACAGACAAGTGGCTGGGGGTTGGCAGGTCTGTGAAGCTGTGTCCAGGGTATGGCTGACCTAGCGCCCCAACTTTGGCTCCGAATGGAAAAGGCCTCCACCCTGGAACGCACTGCAGAAGCAAAGCCACTTCCGCACAAGGCCTGATGCACACCAGGTGCTGCAGGCTCCCCTGCCAGGCTCCACCCAGCTGAGCAAGACCCGCCAGGGAAAACAGATCACTGCTTCACACCTGAGACCTCTGGTTCTCTCCTTCATTTTGTGCAGAAGGTGAGGTTCTGGCACTGCCTAAGTCCTTAGAGGGCAAGGGTATCCAGACTACGGCCGTTCTGGCTTTCCATCTGATGGTGGGCGACAGCATGGGGGTGAACTTTACCCCTGTCGTCGGGCACACAGAAAGCGTTCCTGCAGGGCTCACCAAGGCTGTGGACTTGTCCTGGGCTCAGTCCTACTGATAACACTGGAGAGACAGCTGTGTGTGGACACTCCAACGATACTAGGTAATGGGCCTGTCTAACCCTAACCGGTGAACCTGGCTGGGTTCAGCTGGGGGAACGCTGCAGGAGGAAGTGGGACAGTGCCCCCTACTGGTGGAACGTGGCAGGGAAGCGCTGGCAAGGGAGAAATGTGTTTAGGGCAGCGATGCACGGACAGGCTGAGATGACGGCACAACAGCCAACACATGCGTTTCCCAAACCACATCTGGAGGAACGCCAGTCCCGAAGGCTCCCTGGGAAGAGTCACATGCCCTGAGCAGCACTGGAGCGCTTACTGGAAATCAGAGCACCCCCTAAAAGCAGAGTGCGGGCTCATATAACCAGAGGGACTCGACACTCTCTTGTGACCTTAGGAAAGGTACCGCATTTTGCTGTGTACAATTCACACTCTTTCGCCCCAATTTCCGAGCGAAAAAGAAGGATGTGCATTACACGTGGGCAGTACTAACTCCCATGTACAGTGTGAATTATACATGGGAATTAGCACTAAAACGTGGTGTGCATTATTCATGGCAAAATGAGGTATTCTGTTTTGTGCTGCTTCAGCTTCCTCATCTGTAAAACGGGCACGGCTCCCACCCCACGCCGCAGGTTGCAAGTGATCTTGGGCAAGACCTCACTTGGCCCCCGTTTTCCCACCTGCAGAATGGGGTAATGACACGCGCCTGCATGGCCCTGGTGGGGACGGTGTGAGATGGTTTTGTAAAGCGCCTCGTGGAAAATCTGGGGCAGTGAACATTCCAAACGTTCGTAGCTCTGACTGGAACTTAAGGGCCTTATGAAGTCCGGCACTGACAAAACTTATTCCGTTCTGGTTAACCCACTTGACCACAGAACCCGTTTCCACCTGTTTCTGAATCGTGTAAAAATCACTGTTCCTTGGGCCGCAGTTTAGGAGACACTGGTTTGGTGACGAGGCGGTGGCCTTGGGCATAACCAGGAGCAGGTCAGTGAAATTTGTCTGTGAAGGGCCAGATAGTGCATATTGTAGCCTTTGCAGGCCATATACACTTTTTCTTTTCTTTTTCTTTTCCAAATTGTATTTGTTTATTTTTAGAGAGGGGGGGAAAGGAGGGAGAGAAACATCAATCGGATGCCTCTCGCACACCCCCAGCTGGGGACCTGGCCCGAAACCCCGGCATGTGTCCTGCCCAGGAACTGAACCAGTGGCCCATTGGTTCGCAGGCTGGCGCTCAGCCCACTGAGGCACGCCAGCCAGGGGCCACATATAACTTCTGTCACACATTCTTCCTGGCCTTTTTCAGCTCTTTAAAAATGTAGAAGCCAGTCTCAGCTCGGGGGCTACATGGAAACAAGCAGTTGCCAAGGGCTGCGTTTGGCCTGTGGGCCGCAGGCTGCCTACCACCCCCTCATACCCGCTCCGCTGCCCGGGCCTGCCCGCGCACACTGAAGGAGCAGCCATCCGAGACAAAGGCCCCAGAGGGCCTCTGGGGCACTCGGGGGGCCCCTCGGGACTACAAGACAGGTACTTAGACAGCACTCCCAGGCCCCACCCTGCAGGCCAGAGTGGCGTAGCTGGCCGACCAAAGTCCAGCCTGCAGACCCACCTCCAGGCTGGCCCCGAAGCCTCGGGGCAGAGTAAGCTCCTGCCCCACGGACCCTGCTCTCTCAGGGAGAGGTTCTGGACACTCCCACATGCTCCTAAGAACGGAAAAGGGACAGTGCGGACAGGACGGGTGCCAGTAAGTGACCTCACCACCGTGAAAAGCCAGCACTGCCGTCCACCCTGTGGCAGTCACTCCTGCCGCCCTGTCTCAGTGCGACCCGCAGCCACCGGGGTCGGGGGAGGAGGTGAGGCTGGTGGCACATTTCAGGTGTGGAAATGCTAGAAGAGTGGACTGGGGCTTGAAGCAGCAGACTGTCCACTTCCCCGGCGTCTGCTTCCAAGTAGTGTTTGTTGTTCAAGAGAGGAAGCGAGGGGCCGGAGGTCATGTCTGTGACACCAGGGCAGCCGGGACGGTGAAGGAGGCAGAGGCGCACGCCTGCTCGTGCAGAAAGGCTGCTGCACTCCCCTGCCCCTCGGCAGGCCGGGCAGGCGCGGAACAACGCGCCCAGCACGCTCGGCTGCTCTAACAGAGACACGTCTTGTCCTACATGTTTCTGGATCCTTCCTGTGGACGCAGCACGAAGGCTGCTGCGGTTGTTGCACCGGGGTTACCTGGAGCGGGAACGAGTCATTCCCGGTCTGACTGGAGGACAACATCTGGCGGCATTCCCCGAGCACCATGGAGGCCACGAACACCACCGCGGTGGTCACCAGGGACACCAGGAGGCTCTCCAGGACTCTGGGAAGCAGAGGAGGCTGCGATGACGCGGTGCCAGGACACTCCACAGCCTCGGAGACTCGACACACAGCCCCGCCCGCCCCCCGCCCTCGTCTCCCCAGAGAGCACGCACACACAGCAGCCCCCAGTCAGCCAGCATTTGTTCCAGCAATTTCTACGCAAACAGTGGGTAGCCGGGGATGTGGCTGCTGCGTCCACATCGGCTCTCTCTGAGGAACAAGAGGGCCTTTTGTACATGGTCCCAGGGGTGAGAGCCTCACTGACCGTCCTGACTCGGTCAAGTGCCCTAGTGGCAAGTCAGGACAGGCTGGGGGTCTGCCAGCGACTCTGGTATCAGCTAAGCTCAGACGCAGCCTTCTGGCCTGCCTGACAGATACGGCGGGTGTGTGACCCTGTGTACTGCCCCAACCTTGGACATGAAATCAGAGCTGGTGTGGAAGGCAGGGTCTGGCCACGCGGTCGCCTCCCTCTGGAGAGAGGGCCCCGCCCACACGAGGCTCAGGGAGCCGCCGCAGCAGGTTGGGGGAGGTGGCTGCTCAGGTACCTGACGAGCTTGGGCTTCGGGTGCACGTTCCGCATACGGTACTTTGCAAGCCTCTTGTTCAGACAGTTGAATGTGGCTCCCAGGAGGCCCCCGATGACCCCCATCACGATGAAGAAACCCAAATCCACAGCTGTCCAGAGGTGACATTTTTTGTCAGAGTCAGAGCACTGAGAGGAGGGCAAGGGAGGGAGAGAGAAGCACCCCTGAGAACAGGCAGGGCCCCTGAGAACAGGCGGGGGTGGGAGCAGAGGAGGCAGACACGGTGGGGGGGGGGGGGGCTCTGAGGCTGCTGGCTCTCCCCGGGAGCCACGTGGTGCTGGAGCCCCGCCCACACCGGGCCGGGGGCGAGCCTGGGAGACTGGCGGGGAAGAGACCCGCCCCCCCCAGAAGCTGCACCTGCCCTTCTGATCACTTCTCCCTGGTACTCAGAGCAGCGGTCACGGGTCACGCAATAAATTCTGGGGGGAAAGGACGAAACATACCTTAAACTCGCCGAAGCTCAGCAGTCCAGGGAGGTGGAAGGAGCCCCAGCTCCCAAACTGAATCCCAGAACGGAAGAAGTTGAGGGTGAAGGTGGCCGACATGGAACAAAAGAGCTGGGGACAGGTGACAAAACAAGGACGTTCAACAGGGACAACTCCTACTTCCTCCCTGGCCCTCCTCATAGAGCCCCCCGCTCTCCACAGCAACCTGCAAATTCCAGGTGTGACCCAGGGTCCGGGGACCGCTGCGGGGAGGCACCCCCGGTGCGGCCGACTGCACTACGGGCCGCAAGAAGCTTCCGTTTCAACGGCCTGTGGCTATAGCCTATTTACTCACAGCCAGTTACGCACCAGCTCCCGAGCCAGAAGGGAGCAGCAGGCACGCGAGGAAGAACGCGCTACTCTAAGGCAGGGGACGGGGGTCCAGTGCGGGCTTGGCCCTGCCTGCCTGACGGCCCTGCCAGCGCCGCCTCTTCCTGTCGGGGGGCTCGCCGAGAGAGGGTGAGGCCAGTGTGACGTGGGGAGGTGGGGGCACGGATACGGAAAGCACAGGAGAGTCCACGGCCTGGCAGTTACGGGCGTCTAAGCAAAGGAATTTCCGACCGAGGGGGCCACGCCGGTCATCAGGACCACAGGTACCGGACGAGGCATGTCCAGCCTGACCCTGTGCGCGTGGCTCCTTAGGAGAAGGCGTTCCCCGGAGGGCCCCCTCACCACTTTCCACGTGAGCCCTTGGTTCCAGAAGGACGAGCCCTCCTCCAGGCTGAACAGGGTGCCCCCGATGGGAGCCCCGAAAGCTGCGGCGATGCCGGCGGCCGCCCCCGCAGACACAAAGTCGCGCTTGTCTCTGAGGAGAGAAGGGACAGGCGGTTTGTTGGAAAGAGCACTCAGGGCGACAAGGGCAGTTCTTCCCTTTCTTATCTGCCAACATTTTATCTGGGGACCCATGGGGTCAGGGCTGGAGGGCAGGTCTCTGGGGAAGCCGCCTGGGCAGCAGATCTGCTCCCCTGACAGCCAGGTGCTCTCCCCAGCCCGACGTCCGCCAGGTGGAGGGGCCCCCGAACACAGCATCTCAGCCCCAGCTCGGCCCCTGCTGAGCCAGACTCTCCCCAGCTCTTCCTTCCAGAGAGCCATGGCGTCGTGAAAATGTCCAAGTGCCGGCTACATGCAGAGGCGTGGGTGACAATGGCTTGCAGGAACACGGAGACAGGAAGGTGGACCACGGCTCTGACCCAGGGCTCCGGACTCCACGGGCCCGGTGGGCTCGGCGGTTTCACACACACAAATCCCACAGGGCGAACATGCGCCGAGAGTGCGCACCGCCCACCCAGAAAGGCGGCAGACCCAGCACACTGCTTTGGACTACGAAACTCGCCCTTGAGGGCGTGCCTGTGGGCTGTCTCGGTCCAGGGAGTTTCCACCTCCCTGGCCCAAGATGCCTCTGGGCCTTAGTTCACGACAGAACAGAAGCCACTGGACCAGCTGGGCCCTTGCCGCTCATTTCCAGGACAGAAGCTCAGGGCCCGCTCCTTCCTGATGCCGGGGTTCGCATACAGCCTGCCCGGCAGGGGAGAGGGTGAGCAGGCCAGAGCGAGTGCCGGGCCTGAGGGGGACCTGAGGGGCGGTAAAGGTCACCCTGCTAATTTAAAGCAGCAGCAGCCAAACAAAGAAAATCCAATTCCTAACCTTTCCGTACCTGTCACTTCGGAAATAGGGGAAGTTCACCTGGATCTTCCGGAAGGAGATGCTCTGAAACTAAAATGAGAGGAAACCAAGTCAGGGCCGAGCCTGCAGGACCCGGGGGGGTTCCCCCCCACCCGCCAACCACCTGGGCAGGTGTGCTGTGAGCACAGCAGCCCGGAGGAAAAGAAGTTATCTTTGGGAGGGACTTTCTTTCCTGCCCCCGAATGTCTACAATCTTCGGAAACTGCACTTCGTACGTGGTCAGCGCGGCAGAAAGAGAACGGGGAAGGAAGCGGCTGAGCGGAGGGCCGGGAGGGTGGGAGCTGCCGCAGATGAAGCGGAGCCCGCTTGGGGTGGCGGTAAGAAAGGGGCAGGCGCCACCCGCCGACCCGTCCACCACACACTGACTTCCAGGAGGCCAGGGGCTGGGTGAGAAGATGGAGCAGCAGCGGGACGGAGAGAAGACGGACTGTGGGAGAGACCCACTTGTCTCCTCTGCTCCCACCACTCACTATCGGTCACCCTCTCCCCTCGGAGCGGGAGAGGGAGGCGTCCACACGACAGATCACGAGGAACCGAGACGGCCCCCGCCTGCAGCCGGAGTCTAGACTAGCCCGCAAGGACGGGAGCATCAGGGCGCCGGGCCGGCTCCTCCCCCTGCGCTGCCGCCGGCCCTGTAATGCCTCCGGTGCACTCGGCACGGCCCTGCACCCGGGGCCACCTGGGACGGGCTCCCAGCCCCTTGGGATGCGGCAGCGCCGAGCCAGCCGCCAATCCACCTCGTGTGGAGGTGCCAGGCAGTGGCTGCGGGGCCCCGGGTGGCTTCCACCTGAACACACTTCCTCTGGGCCCCGTTTCTGACGCCAGGACTTGGCAGGGCCTCGTGAACACTTTGAGGTGTCACGCCCTGGCCAGTGTGGCTCGGTTGCTGGGTGGCATCCTGCCAACTGAAAGGTCGCCGGTTTGAATCCTGGCCAGGACACACGCCTGGGTTGTGGGTTTGGTCCCTAGTTGGGGCACGCGCAAGAGGCAACTGATTATCGCTCCTGTCTCATATCAATGTTTCTCTTTTTCTCCCTCCCTTCCCCTCTCCCTAGAATCAATAATCAGACTCCAAAGTCAGGTTCAGGTGCTCCCAGTGGACTTTTGCCCACGTGGCATCACAGAATGCCCCTGCCCGGGAGAGCGCTGCAAGGGCCTCCCCTCCCCGCCCAGCCGCCCTTACCTGAGGGAGGCCAGCGCCCACCACTGCGCCGCTGTGGATCATGGGGCCTTCCTTCCCCACGAAGAGCCCTGGGACGGGGGAGAGGGGAGACCACCAGTCAGCCCCGAGCCAGCTCCAGCTCAGGAGGCCTTGGCTACGCACGTCTTCCTCGTGCTAACTCTGCAGCAGGGATGATCGCGTGACTGCCTCACAGAAGGAGCGAGTCAGATCCCCATCAGGGGAGAGGAAACACTCTTAAAGTCTCTCTGGGCATCAGCAAACTACAGCCTGCGGGCCAAAGAGGACCGCCGGGCTGTATCTGTACAGCTGGAAAGGGAAGGATAAGTTTACACTCTTACCTGGGTATGTTTTATATGGTTATGTGTTGGGGACCACTTTGTGTGGCATCAGAGACTGCAGCCCCCCACAAGCAAGGCCTTGAGAGAGGCCCCTGAGTCTCAGCTGGAACGCCGGGAATGCTGGAGGCAGGCATGACCCGACACTAGCGCCCACGGATCCCGGATCCCGTGGGAAGTCAGGCCTAGAGAATACATTGTACCCTTTGAAGCTTGCTTGGCTTTTATGGCTCTGTCGATACACACTGGAAGTTGAAGTTCAAGGCTTAAGGAGTGAACTTCTTATCTCATGAAACACGTCTTGCAGACCCTCTGGCATCAGCATGACTCACAGACCCTGACCTGAGGCAGATCTCTGTGCTCCCTCAGCTGTTATCCATGGACGACACCTGTGTCTGTGTGACCATGGCCTTTGACATTGATTGATGAGCCATGCATGCATGCTGTGCACCCCTACACACACCATTCCCGATAAAAGCCATTTCAGAGAAGGGCTTGGGGCGTTCCCCAGTAGAGGGACTCGCCACCCCCTTTTCCTCGGGAGCAGCAAGATTGTGTTTGGGACGACTTATTCTCATCCACGGCGGCCGGCACAGCTCCGCGGGACGGGGCAGCCCACATCTTGGCGCCCCGACGGCGACCCTTGATTCGGGACCTGCATTGGCCAAGAGGCTACGCGCCATCATCACAGAAGGCACACCCAGACAGGGGCTGGGATTCGGGGCCTTGCACCCCACGGTGAGGGGCAGCAGCACCAGCACTTTTGGTTATGCTGCCGGCATAACCTCTCGTGCCGCCAGGGCCACCTCTCGTGCCAGTTTGGTTGCGGTCTCCTCTCCTCCCTCCTCTTCCCCCCTCCGCCTCCAGGTATTCCAGGAAACTGCCATCAGCTGACGTCTGCTCATTCCCCAGCAATCAGCCCGAGAGGGTTACAGAACCAGATAAGCCGAGTGAGGGTGGGGAAGACAAAAGCAAAAGCAAAACCATCCCAGCCCCTGACATGGGCTCCGGGCTTTCCAGGGAGCAGGAGGTGTGTTTTCCACTGCTTCAGCAGCTTCTTCAGGCTGCGGGACGTCAGGTTGGAGAACAGCACTTGATGAACTTACTGCAGACCGTTAAGAGCTACTTACTGCCCGTGGTTCCCAGACAAAGGCTCTTCGGGTGTGGAAGTGTGGGGGAAAGTGGGGCAGGAATCAAACGGGATCAGGAGAACGGGACCCCTACAGGACGTCAGAATGTATCACCCAGGAGCTAGTAAGAGTGGCTCTCGCCCCCACTCACACTAGAAACCCGGATATTCAGCAAAGCTCAGACACCACAGAGGGGACACACAGGGTGGCGGCGGCGGGCGTAGGTACCAAACCTAATAATGAAAACCCACTGCCACAAACGGAGGAGGAAGGCTCCCTCCCCAGCCCTCCTTCGGTCCCACTCCAGGAAAACCTGCTGGAGGAGCCGCCTGCTCCCCCTCCTCCTCATCAGATTCACCTCCGGCCCTCGGCCAGACTACCAGCGCCACGCAGCCGCGTCTCCCAGAGGCTGCGCAGCCAGGGACTGGAGAGCTCTGTCCGCTTCCCCATCGTCACTAAGCAGCGCAGACGGCACGTCCGGAAGGGGAATTCCGGCCGGGTCATCCCCGAGCTATGGGACAGCAGCCCCCGGGGTCTGGGAGGCTGTCGGCGGGCTTAGTTTCGAGAAAGGGGTTCCTACTTTCTCTCTGCTATCTTTCCACTTTTCTCTCCCTCCCCTCGAGAAACTGCTGCACCCCGTGGGCACGGGCTGAGCATTAAAGGCCTCAAGGGCACTTGCTGCAAAGGAAGACACCCGTGAGAGGACAGGCTGGGACGGGGACCAGGACAGGTGCTGGGTTCATGGCCAGCTGCAGGAAGAAGTCCAGGCGACGAGGGGCACACTGTGGAAGCAACCACACTCCCATCCCTGCGGCGCTTCCCCCACTTAGGTTTAGTTTTCAGGAGGAGAAAGCAAGATTTTAGCCTTTAGTGGAAGAGCTAGCTTTTCCAGGTTCTTTGCTCCTCATTATGCCTTTTCTTCGCTCATATTTGCTTCATTTATAAGTTTCCCCCTCTTCATTTCCTAATATACTCTCCTTCGGTCAGACATTCGGAAACCTCATCAGCCTTGAGTTTTAAAAGACTTGTTATAGAAGGAAAAATAAACACCTAAGTCTTTAAAACACTGCACATTCTAGAACTAGGAGCTACCAGGTCCAGAGAACAACAGGGTCATTAGCTGGCGTCACAACTTGCAGAAACAGCAGGGGGCCTGTCTTTCCGAGCAGGGGAAGAAAGTGACACTTTGAAAACTCAGGCTGGTTTTCAGCTGCCGCCTGAGGCCTGAGCCTGACCCGCCAGCTCCGTTTTCTCCAGATTCCGGAGCAGAGCAAAGGGGGGAAGATCACTGTAAGGATGGAGCAAACTGCTTCTCAGGTCACTCCCTCCCAGGCAGTGGGCCACTGTTTAACCGCTCAACTCCCCACTCAGGTTTAATTCTTAAGAGGAGAGAGATCTTTCTACTATCTGACCTCTAACCGAGACGGGAATGGGGCTATTGAAGGAACAAGAAGTTTACTTTCGATTGCTCCAGCAGCTGATCAAAGGAGCTGGCCGCCAGGTCACCGACCAGCACTGAATCAGTCTTTTGCAAAAGCTGAAGTATTATTGCCCTTGGTCCCCAGACGAGGGATCGTCAGACCTCCGGGTCTGGGAGAAGGCGGGGCAGAGGCCAAGGGGGCACCAGGAGCATGGAGCAGGCTAGGCTGGAGACGCTCCCCCACCAGGGTACTGTGTGCCACGCAGCCAAGAGTAAAGGGCTTTAATCCGACAGAAGAGGAGGCACTGAGTTAACATCACAGGGGTGTCTCTCCCCACTCCTGTGAGCTGAGTCTTGTCAATCAAGCAATTCACACCAGGCAGTTAACTCCAGTGGATCTCTCGAGCCCAGCGCTGTTACTTTGTTTTCCTACTCTTTACACACCCACAGAGTATTAGGACAGTGAACCCCAAATCTGAAGTCACTGAATGGCTTTTCCTCCCTCCCCAGCCACGAAAGACCGTCAAGCCCTACATCACAGCCCTCAGTCAGCTTATCTTCAAGGGCCGTGACTGGGCCCGACAGCGAACCTGGGGAAGAGGGTGTGCTTGTGTCTCCTCTCCCGCAGGAACCCTGGAGCTGCCGGCGAAGAGGGTGAAGCCGTATCATGGAAAAGGCTACCCCGTTCTGCAGCCTGCCTCCGTTCCGCTGGACTCCCCTGACCCAGGGAGGAATAGTACGGCTGACGGAGATGCTCCTGTCACCTGTCAACGGCTCACTTGTGTGTGACCCAGGCCTCTCCAAGCCGTGGGTCACACCTCCGCAGTGGGACTCCCACCAGTGCTCACGGGAGGAGGTCCAACCTGGCCCGTGAGGGGTCTTCTCCACCGATCTCGAGGGACAAGTCCATCAACTCCAGCTTGAGCCACGTCAACAACTCCAGGACGACACACGGTTCGCCGAACGAGGGGTCTTTCCGGCCTTGCATGACAACTTACAGTGGCTCAATCCAAGGACTTGGTTTCAAGGACCAAATCTGCGGGTCTAGGTCATAGGGGCTACGGGCTGCCTCCCGATCACTGTCCTCTTTTGAGCCCTGAGATGCACGCACCAACTGTTGTCCAGAGATAGTGCAGGCGGAAAGCAAGTAGCAGGCTTCATCGGACTTCCCACCGTGTCCGCCATGACAAACAGGGAAGGGGGAGATAGAAGACAAGGACCTGCATCTAAGACGACTCCACCCAGCAAAGCTCTCATTTAGAACGGAAGGGCAGATAAGGTGCTTCCCAGATAAGGTAAAGTTAAAGGAGTTCATCATCACCAAGCCCTCATTATATGAAATGTTAAAGGGACTCATCTCAGAAAAAGATAAAAAGTATGAACAGTAAAATGAACACAAACTCACAACTATCAACAAATGAACCTAAAAAGAAAAGAAAACCAACGAAAACAGAAACTAAGCCAACAACGAGGACAGGAACAGAATTAGAGAAATGGAGATTACATGGAGAGATTTCAGTGGGGAGGGGGAAGAAGCAGCATAATTGGGAGGCATAAAATAGACAGAGAGAGGTTAAGAATGGTACGGGAGACAGAGAACTCAAAAAAACCCAAACCATGTACAACCCAGACATGAACTAAGGGCATGGGAATGCTGGAGGGTTGGGGTGGCAGGGTGGAGGGGGAACATGGGTGGAAAAATTGGGAAAACTATAATAGCATAATCAATTAAAAATACTTTAAAAAGCGGGGGAGGTGTTGGGGACCACTTTGTGTGGCATCAGAGACTGCAGCCTCCCACGAGCAAGGCCTTGAGAGACGCCCCTGAGTCTCGGCTGGAACGCCAGGAATGCTGGAGGCAGGCATGACCCGACACTAGCGCCCACGGATCCCGGATCCCGTGGGAAGTCAGGCCTAAAGAATACATTGTACCCTTTGAAGCTTGCTTGGCTTTTATGGCTCTGTGGATACACGATGGATGTTGAAGTTCACGGCATAAGGAGTGAACTCCGTATCTCATGAAACACGTCTTGCAGACCCTCTGGTGTCAGCGTGACTCACAGACCCTGACCTGAGGCAGATCTCTGTGCTCCCTCAGCTGTTATCCATGGACGACACCTGTGTCTGTGTGACTATGGCCTTTGACATTGACTGATGAGCCATGCATGCATGCTGTGCACCCCTACACACACCATTCCCAATAAAAGCCGTTTGGGAGAAGGGCTCGGGGTGTTCCCCACTAGAGGGACTCGTCACCCCCTTTCCTGCCAGAGCAGCAAGACTGTGTCTGGGACAACTTGTTTTTCACCCGAGGCAGCTGGCAGAGCTCCGTGGGACCGGGCATCCCACAGCTATGTATGTTTAAGTTCCTAAATAATATTTCCCATTTTGCCTCTTGGCCCACAAAGCCTAAACTATCGATTACCTGGCTGTTTGCATTAAAAGCTGGCTGACTGTGCTGAAAGCCAACGCCACAGACCAACTAGATGGTCGGTCTACCTCAAACCGAGGGGCACCTCCCCAGCAGTGTCTGCACGGGAAGAGCCCGCCACCAACAGGAGGCACAGAGACCTGTTTGAGGGTGGGCCCCCGGCCCGGATCTGCCTCATTCACACACACCGTGCTCCTTGCCATCTCCCGCCCCCCGCCTCGAAGACTTGCAGGTAACGTCAGAGAGACCCTCCTTACCTCCGGCCACACTGAACAGCACTCCGAAGGCTTTGCAGAGCAGGGTCCGGAGACGCACAATCCCGGGCACCTTCACGCCATTCAGGTAGCACTTGATCTCGGGGATCCCAGAACCTGCTGCCACTGGCTGGCGGGAGAGCAGGCGTGCCCATGCACCCAGGTCCCTCGGCCCCGGCCCACCCTCACCCAACGCGACAGAGGGACACCCGACTCCTCCCTCAGAGCCAGCATCCCCTGGCGGGCCTGGGAAGACGGGATGCCTGGCCCCACCCCCTTGTGTCTGGCCCCGGAGTCAGAGGGGGGATTGGAGGATGTGTGTTTCTAACAGGTTCCCGGAGACTCAGCATCACCCGGGGAGCCTTTCGACCATACATGCAGACACCCGGCTTCTGGAAATGTTGATTTCATTCCTTTGAGCTGGGGCCCAGGTACCAGCTGTTTTCAAAGTTCCCCAGGGCATCCTAATGTGCGTCCCAAGGTGGAGAACCACCCTCCTAACCTAGATGTTTCCTCTTTAATCTCAGCAGGAGAGGCTACACACCTGTCCTCTCAGAACCATTTCTGAGTGAGTGAGTGGCCACTTTCCGCAGGAATCTGTATTCCAGGTCTGTCTAAGCCGGGTCTCCGACCTCCCGGCAATGGCGCCGGAGAGAAGGCAGGCGCGCAGGACCCAAACCTCGACAACAGAGGGGCAGCACCCACACCCCTCACCTCAATTAGGACGAGCAGACTCCCCAAGAAGACAAAGATCAAGTTGAAGCCCAAGAGCTCGAGGAGGGACAGGGCGAGGCACCCTTTCTGGCTGCACTCCTCCACCGCTGCGGAAGGGGGGTTAAGGAAACCGGGCTCGCCGACCGAGGGCTTCCCTGCGAACACGTGCGTGACACGGGGCGGCGTCTCTCCTGAAGCACGTTTACTGCACCCCTTCCTGGTCCCCACGTATGAACAATAAAAAACTAGAAACCGTTTTAACTATGGGATGCTTCAAATATTACAGCCCTCTCAGCCCTAGCTTTAATAAATCTCAATGTGATACCCTATTTGCTCTATTTTTAAATTTATTGTATTACTTATTTTTCTTTTTAAAGATTTTATTTATATATCCTTAGAGAGAGGGGGAGGGAGGGAGAAAGCGAGAAACATCAGTGTGCAAGGGACACATCGGCTGGTTGCCTCTCTCACACCCCCAACCGGGGACCCTGCCTGCAACCCGGGCCTGTGTCCTGACTGGGAATTGAGCTGGCGACCTTTAGGTTCGCAGGCTGGAGCTCAATCCATTGAGCCACACCAGCCAGGGCTATTTTTTTTTAAGACAAAACATTAAGAGCCATAAAAAAAAAAAAAAAGAAAAGAAAAAGAAAACCTCGCCCTGACCGGCATGGCTCAGTTGGGTGGATGTCATCCTGCAAAGTCAAGAATCGCCGGTTCGATTCCCGATCCGGGCACATGCCTGGGCCCGGTTCCCCCGTTGGGGCGCAGATGAGCGGCAACTGATCAATGTTTCTCTCACACATCGCTGTTTCTCTCCCTCTCTTTCTCCCACCCTTCCCCTCTCTCTAAAAATAAAATTTTAAAACACGATTAAAAGAAAAACAACCTTCATGCTTCTGTCCTCTCTCGTCGGGAGAAACCACCACCGTGAAACTGCTGCGCCTCCGTCCCTCTGAGACGAGTTGCAGAGACAGGGCCTCTGGGAAGAGGAGGCAGAGCTGCCGCCCCAGACGCCCTGCCCTGCCCTGCCCGTCTCGCTCCCCAGACCTCTGGAACGTGGGAACTGACGCAGCGGTGTTCACAAGGCGTGCAAACACCGGCACACAGCAGACGTCACGACTGACGTTAGCCTCACTCACGCTAGCGTACCCGCACCGACAGGAAGTCCTTCCTCAGCTTCCTGACACGCAAAGCTTCTCCCCCCCATTCCATGATGCAATTACCCCCCCTCTCCCTCCTCATTAATTCCTCTTGCCTTCCCCCCCAATCGCAGCACTGTCTGAGCTCCGCGCCAATCAGGGCTTCCCAAAAGGCTGTTCTTCGAATCTCGAATGAATGCTTGTTGCGTCTGGCCTTTTAGTTGTAGATCAACACTTGTGTTTTTTCAGATGTACCCATATCGTTCCGTGTGTTTCTAAAACTAAAATAATGGCATTATACTTTAGGCACATATTCCAACTTTCTTTTTTTTTAGTCAATGTTACATTTTTGGGAATTAGCTCTGTCCACATACACACTTCTGGTTCGTTCGCTTTAACTTCTGCACAAAACTGTACTATGTGAACCTTCCGTAACTTTTCCATGTTCCCACTTGGTGTGAGTCCAACTTTTTGCAATCACAAACCTGCAATAAACATCTTCGTACGTGTCTCAGGTCCACGGCTGGGGGAGGGACTCCTGAGTCCCCGGAAGGTGCAGCTTTAAACCTCCACTTCCCTGATGAGCGCCGAGGGGGGCGCTGTTCCATCCGGTTATTTACTGGCCATTCAGTGTCCCTCTACTGAGAAGTGCCTGTGTGCATCCTTTACTAGTGTGTCCGCTGCCCTGTTTGGGCTTTTCTCCTTAGAGCTACAGGTCTCCCCATGTTCTAGATACAAATGATCTGTCTCTCTCTTTTTTTTAAAAAACATTTTATTTATTTATTTTTTAGAGAGGGAAGGGAGGGAGAAAGAGAGAGAAACATCAATGTACGGTTGCTGGGGGCCGTGGCCTGCAACCCAGGCATGTGCCCTGACTGGGAATCGAACCTGCGACACTTTGGCTCGCAGCCCTCACTTGAGCTACGCCAGCCAGGGGCTGATCTGTCTCTTAAACGCGTCGTGAATAATTTCCCTGAGGCTGTGGGCTTGTGACTCACTTTGTTGATACTGTTTTGGGGTTTGTTTGTATCCCTAGACTATTGACTTTGATGTGGTCAAGTTTTTTCATCTTTTCCTTTTTGCTGTGTGCCTTCCAGGATTTTAAGAAATGATTCCCTACTCTTGACATCATTTAGTGCCTTAAAAGTTTTGTTTTGCCCATTTACATTTCCAGTCCATCTGGAATGAATTTCTAGGACCAAGTAGGAGTCTAATTTGCTATTTTTCCAGATGGAGAACCAACGTTCCAGCACCCTTTACTAAACGGCCCGTCTTACCCTCACTGCGTGAGCGCGCTGACTCCGTCGTTCCCTACACGGCCCGGACAGGCCAGCTGCTGCTTCTCTACTACCCCCGTCGTCTAACCAGGCGTCCTTGCACCTGTGTAACTGTTTCAATTACTGTCTCTTGACACCGGGTAGGGCATATCTCCCTGCTTGTGGCTCAAAACTGGACAGGACAGTAAGAAGTCAGGGTAATTCCTGGACAAGCGGAATGCGGAAACTGAGATATGAACATCAATCAAAGTTGCCAAATAGTTTGAGCAACTTATAACCAGCTGGTGAATGTGAGACCTTATCTCACCTAACTGAGGGCAAGGGAGCAAATGGTTTATGCCTCTCCTCCCTGACCAGAGAATACAAAGCCTCCCTGGCCATAAACCACAGGCGGCGAGGGGGGGGGGGGGATGCGGATGCAAATGGGGTGATAACACGGAACAAAGGGAGCCAGCCAGTTGGGGATGAGGCTGCACAGCTCCCCTGGCTCTCAGGACAAACAGCGCTTATTTCTGCCCCACCCCTCAGAATTGCCCCCCCCCAACCCCCACACTCCCCCACATGTAAACTTGCTTCTGAAAGCTCAAGGGAAGGTGGATGTTTGCAGGCTTCTCAGACTGTGGCCTCTGATATTAATGACAACGCAGCTATAATCCGACCCATCTGGGCTTTCTGGCTGAGTAGTGACAGGCAGCACGACCCCCGGACTCAGTGGCCCTCTGGTTTCAAAAGTATCCCAACTACTTTCGGCACTTTACTTTTCCGCACAGATTTAGGAAGATCATTTTCGAGTTCCATGAAAAATTCTATTGGCACTTTCATTGGCCCTACGTTGAATTTGTAGATTGGGCTAAGTAGGCATCCTGGTGGTTCGTGTCTTACTAAACCACAAGTATGAGTATCTATTTTATCAAAGTGTTCTTTTTGTGTCCTTCGCTGGAAATGGCTAATAAATAGCTCTTCACGGATCACGTCTACTGTTAAACCCATTTCTAAACGAGAAAGCAAACCCAGAAACTGCTGACACCCAGGAACCCCAAGGCCGACGCAAAGGATACAGGTCTGCACCACTCCGAACTTGAGCTGGGTGAAGAGGCGCACGAAGAAATCCACAAAGAGACCCACCTGCGAAGAGCAACGAAGGAGCCGTCAGCCACGCAGCTCTTCCCGGCGGCGGTGCGGGCGCTGCCCTCAGAGGCACCGGCCTTCCCCGCTGCGTCTGCGGCCCTGGGCACGCACAGCTGGGCCGCCAACCAGCGACGGGTGAACCGGCTTCCCTTAGTCACCCCGGCTCTCCGGAGGGCCCCGCTCCAGCCTGGCCCCACCGCCCACCAAAGGACAAACAAAGGCACGAGGTACAGCCATGGGAGAAGGAGAGTGAAACAAAGGAGGAACAGGATGCAGCAGAAGAAGACGGGAGACAGGGGAGGACGCCTGTCTTCGGGGACGCTCAGCAGGATGAGCACACAGCTCAGGTGACTCTGAATGACAGCGTGCACTTAGATGCTTGTGCGTTTTGCATGGTGGTTACCGCTGCAGAACTCACAAACACTGTGAGCTTTATTACTATTACTGTTTTATACAAGTCACCATTCTGGCTTATTCCTGTCTTATATACTCAATGGTTACCCTGGTAAATAAGAAAAAACACTCATGTTCCCCTATTCTACCCTCCTAAGGTCCCTACTTCAAGGAGAACTGGACAGAACTCTAGTTTCGGAGATTCAGGATCAAAGGCTTGAGGCCTTTAACTCTCAACTTCCCTGAAGCCAATGCTGGAGGCTCTTAAATGTGGAAGTCATAAGTGGTGACAAGTCCAAGGCCAAGAGAGCCAGGAGCAACAGACACCTGTTGGAGGCCAGCCTTCCTTCCCAGGACACGAGGGCGCCAGGTCAAGTTAATAGTATTGATTAAATGGCAGTTCAGAGGAGTTTGATAGGAAAATAGAAAGAAAACAAACAAGTAGATGGCTAACGGCTGTGCTTATTACAGGGAAATCTGCCATCAGAACCATACACAGCAAAACCGATACTCTGAAATTTCAATAAAACAGTGAAATCAGCCCGACTTGCCCCACACTGGTGTCCGTTAAAATGCTACCTAAGAGACCTTTGAAGGCCACTCGTCTTAACTAGTAAGATGCTCCTTGATCTCTGAATCTACTGCAGTGAACATGTGGCTACTGCCAGGAAACAAAAACTGTGGCCGGCCCTTGGGGCTACATCCTACTGGACACGTGTATACATTTCACGGGCACGTCACACAGACTTAAGGAGGAGACTGCAGTCAGTTCTGGAGAGAGGGGATGAACAGACCGCTGCTTGGGGATGCATGTGACCCCTACTGGGGGCCGAATGCTTGTGTTCGCCCCCATCCCAAATCCCTGCTGAGGTTCTAACCTCAGCAGGGCGGCAGCTGGAGGAGGGGCCTTCGGGAAGTGACAAGGTCAGGAGGGCGGAGGCCTCATGAATGGGGTTAGTGCCCTCTTAAGGAGACCTCAGGAGGGAAAGGGAGTTAGGGGAGGGGAAAATAGGGGCAGGGGGTTCACTGTGTGGTGACAGGTGGAAACTGCACTCACAGTAACGAACACTCCGTAGTAACACAAATACTGAATTATAACGTAGTGTGCCTGACATGCATGTACTACACCAACTTTACCAGGACTACAAAGAGAGAGACCCCGGAGAGTGCTCTTGCTCCCTTCTGCCAGGGGAGGACAGAGCGGAAAGGCGGTCACCTACGAACCAGGAGGCAGGCCCTCACCGGACACTAATCTGCTGGCCCTGAATCTTGAACTTCCAGCCTTACTGAGAAAGAGACATCTGCTGTTTCGGCCGCCCAGGCGGTGCTGCTTCTGTCACAGAAGCCCGAAGGGGCTAAGACAAGCCCCTGCTCAAACACCGAACTGACGGAAGTCAGCTGTGACGAGTTATCACTCCGGCTGACGGCTGCCTTCGCCAGCTTCTCTCTCCAGGTTTAACCACAGTTAAGTCAGCAGTTCCGGCCCCAGGCCTTGCGTTACTGTGGTCTTGGGTAACGTTGCACAATCTTTTGTTGCTGGTGATTCCTCTGTGAGTGTGCTGACCCCGGAACTCCGAGCATCGGGCGTCCCTTTGCCCACGGCTGCCTGCTCTACCTTCTAGAAAAACAATCGGCAGTGTGCAGGCAGGAACCCCAGGACAGCACAGAAAACTCCCTGAGATCTACGGGGTCCTGTTCACCGGTGCGCTGTCCTGTAGGGAAGGGCGTGATGCTCACAGTTTCGGTCTCACTGCTTTGCTTTTTCCCTACAGAGTGACCTTGATGTCCACTGTGTACTGTCCCTCCCAAGTTATCTACCTGATAAGACCATCCCTTATGTAAGGAACAGGGCTTGACCAAACCTTTGAGTGCTTTAAAGAACACCAGAGCTGTATGACTCACTTTCACTTCATAAAGGGAAAGCAAAAGTATGAAAAACAGGTTATTAATTTAAAAAAAAAAAAAAGGAAAAAAGACAAGGCAGGCCCTGTTATAACAAACAGCTTACTGAGCAGGCCCAAGCTTGACCTCTGACCCACCCCCCTCGGCACCCCCTCCCTCCCACGCCCGCCTGCTCACCAGACCCGTGCAGACTCCGATGGCAAACACCACCATCCACTTCACGGCCTCGTACCTGCGACTCTTCTGCGCACACGGGAAAAGAATGACTCGGTTTGTTAGTGAGTTCTGCGGGCGGCAGGGAAGGCACATGCCCTGGCCAGCCCGCTTGGGAGTGAGGTTCACTTGGGCAGCGGAGGTGGCGAGGGCGGCCATGTCCCGGGCAGAGGGCGCTCTGCAGTGCCAGGACAAGGGGCTCTGAGAGGCTGGGCCAGTGAGTGCTCTGGCTGGCAGGACAGGACGGAGGGCGAGGGGATAAATGCCGGGACCCCGTGAAGGAAGTTAAAAGGGCAAAGGGGCAGAAGCGAAGGAGCTATCATAAGACCCGCTCAGTCCCGAGAGATCGGTGTGAGGCCCACCTTGCTATCCACGGTCTCCAGAACTTCCAGGTAAGGGTCATTGATGCAGCGGTCATAATCCAAACTCTGAAAGAGGGCCATGCAGGGGGAAGTCACCGGACGGCATGACAGGGTCCCATTTCGAGGAAACAAAATGAAGGTCATTTGCACGTCAGCGTCCATAAAGCAAAAGCATCTGGGAACACCGGTGAGAGTGGCCACCTCTGAGGTGGTACTTTAGGAGGTGTTCACAGCTGGGTATTGTCTGGAATTTTCACAGCAAGCACAGTGCATTTTTTACATTAAAAAATATCATTTTTTTTCTGATTACACAACAAAAGGCCAGAGTAAGAAATTCTGCTGGGAAACTGGATTCATCCATGAGTGATTACATATACATATTTCAATCAAGTGAGTGACATCCCATTCTAGGACTAGGAAAAGAAAATGTTGCAAGGTATAAATATCCCTCATACCAAATATTTATAGAAATGACTGGTTAACTAATTATCTACTTGATGGCTTTGTCTAATTAATGCTGCAAGTCCACGAACATTTGAAAGGTGTTCAGATGTCCGGAACAGGCAAATCTACAGGGACAGAAAGTAAGTTAGTGGCGGCCTGGGGTCAGCGACAAGGGGGATGGGCAGTGACCCTGCTAAGGGGACGGGGAGGCGACAGGATGATCTAAAACGGATTTGGCGACGACCGCGCAACTCTGACCACACTGCACATGCCACTGAGTCGTACCCTGCAAAGGGGTGAGTTGTGTAGTCTATGAATTATATGCCAACCTAACCCTGAATACAGCTGTTCAGAGGGGCAGCTAGCAACAAATGCAACGCCAGAACACCAATCTTTTCTTCCTTTTTTTTAAATAAATCAGTCGAGAGCCTAACACTGTAAGTACGTCCCAGTGAACTACAGGAGCTGCTGTTAAAATCAGAGTTACTTCTCCTTTGCCGTGACTAACTTCCTCTTATTTCTGCTGTATACGCTGCTCTTTGGTTTGGGAGACTAATAACTTTTTAGAAAGTTTTTTTTACAGGTGTCCAGTAGGGCTGCTTCCTGTGGTAATGAGCAAAACAGCACCTGGCCGTGGAGGCAAGCGGGGGCTAAGACTCAGCCCAAATTCAACCAGGCAGGGCACGTAGCGCTCACCCAAAAAGCATCTTGGGTGGGCCTTGACCTGGGGATGTTGTTACGGCCCAGACAGGTGGGCCTTTTACTGTAAGGCCTCTGCTCGGAGGGGTGCCTTTCTCTAATCCAAAAGAGCCTGTGACCTGCAAGAAAACAGTGCTGTTTGGACCCGGCACCGTCTAACTCCCAGCAGGACAGGTAGGAAGTTCTTCTTCAACCCGCCTCTGTGAATGGACAGCAAAAAGGAGAATCTACCATCTCGTAAGACCCCACCTCACATCTCACCCCACAAAGAGCCAAGCACGTGGGATGAACTCTTACTAAGGTGGGGAGCACATTTCAGAAAGATTTTCAGCAGAAGGGTTTTCGAGGTGAGCCTTAATAACCACCGTCGGAGCGGGCTTTTCTGAGGGAGTGCCTGGCTAAATGTGCTTTCTCACACAAAGCTCACGCTCTCACGAAGCTCTAACGCAAAACATGGCTAATTGAGAAATATTAATGACTCACAGGCAAGAACATTAACTCATAAAACTTACATAAGTGCGCATGTCAACGGGAAGTAACTGTATTACAAATGTAAGTTGCAACTCAGTGAAAGGGGTGGAGGCGGCTTGGGACCAGCAGGGTCCATGGTGGGTGGGGCGGGGCGGGGTGTGGGAGCCCCCAGGCACAGGAAGAGGAAGAGGAAGAGCGCTGGGATGGCGTCAGTCCTGGGAACAGGCAGGATGATATCACCAGGTTTACTGGGGTGACAATACAATATACAGCATCTTATCCTTATTCCTGCAAACCTCTCAACTATGTACAGCAAATGAGTATTTTAAAAGCGTGAGAAAATACATCCGTGGACACCAGGCTTTCTGACTCACTAAAAGAAGTCCCATCGGAGTGGCACATTAAACCACACGGCGGTGGGGCAGGCAAATTCCAGAATCCTGATTATTTTGTCAAGTACATTTCAAGGGGAAAAAAAAAGATGGAGGAACCTAAAGACAGAAGAGATTTAAGATACAAATCAAATACATGCGATGTGAAGACCTTATTTGGGACCCGATTCAAACAAACTATTGAAAAATACACGTGACATTTGTAAGACAATTGGAAAACTGGACATTTGATATCAAGGAATTATTGTTAGTTTCATAGGTGTCAAAATGGTATGGTGTTGTGCCCCCCCCCGCAAAAAAAGTCCTTACTCTCTAGAGATGTATGTTGAATTATTTATGGATGCAATGATGTCACGTACAGAATTTCCCTCAAAATAAGGTGGGAGGGGGATGAGGAAAGAGTGAAGGAACCACATGGCGTGAGCACAGTTGAGCGAACAAAATTACTCCAGTCAGCATGGGCTGAAACGTGAGAAATTGATTTTATTTCACTTTAATGAGCCCGAAAACTTAAAACTCTTGAAACTTTCAGTTTGTACATCAGTGCCTGAAGGTTCTGCACATACACTCTCAATCAGCCTCTGAAGGATTTAGGAAAGAGTGCCCAAGGATCCAGGTTGCTGACACCTGAGAGATCACCGTCTCGGACCAACCCAGAAGTTAAGAACGCAGGATGGCCCTGCCTGGCGTGGCTCCGTGGACTGAACGCCGGCCCGCGAACCAAAAGGTCACCAGCTTGACTCCCAGTCGGGGCACGCGCCTGGGCTGCAGTAGAGGGCCCGCGAGAGGCAGCTGAACGATGTCCCTCCCTCCCTCCCTCTCTAAAATAAATAAATAAAATCTCAGAAGCCTCCCCATCCACCCACCATCAGCAGACCCGGAAGTGGATGGGAGCAGAGGGGAAACAAAGTCAAGCCCAGCGGCGTGATGAGTACGGGGTTCCGATACACTCTTCTGTCCATTTTGGTATATGTTTAAAATTGTAAAAAGTTTTTTTCTTTCTTTCTTTCTTTGTCTTTTTTTTTTTAAGCAGGAGTGGAGATGCTATGTGTGGGCAATGTAGTCTCGTGCCCTCTGCTTACATGCCTCCGAAGTGCTCGGTACCGCTTGAAACAGCGTGTGCTTGCCTTGGATGGGGAGAAAAGGCAGGATGTCGCCCAGCCCCTCCATGCAAGCCCTTCCCCTGGCTGGGGATGCCCTTCAAGGACTGTCCTCAGTGAAGCACTGCGCCTCCAGGCTCTCAGAGTGGTTCCTGGGCCAGCAGCAGCAGCCGCAGCCCCTCCTGGGAACTAGTTAGGAGTGCGAACTCGGTCCCACCACAGGCCCGCTGAACAGAAGCTCTGTGTCTTATAACAAGGCCTCCCTTGGACTGTGATACGTGATCAAGTTGCAGGCCCATGGGAGCGGAGGACTGGAGGAGAAAACTGACCTGAGATCCCAAAACCATTGCTTTGAGTTTGTCTCCTCCATGGGTAGAGTGAAGCTGGGAATTGTATTTGGGGTCAGGGTACGGGAGGGGAGAGGTGGCTGATGCTCTGTGGGCTGTGTGCTAGCTAGCACAGAAGTGAGGGCTTTCTTTCTTTCTTTTATTTTATTTTATTTATTTATGTTTAGAGAGATGAGGAGGGAGAAAGAAAGGGAGAGAAGCGTCAATGTGCAAGAGATACATCAACCGGTTGCCTCTCCCATGCCTCCAACCGGGGACCTGGCCTGCAACCCAGACATGTGCTCTGACTGGGAATCGAACCAGCAATGCTTTGGTTCACAGGATGGCACTCAATCCACTGTGCCACACCAGCCAGGGCTGTGATAAAAGATTTTAAAAATGTTCATGCTACATGACAAATCATAATAGTTACACCAAATTCTGCAACAAAAGATGAACTACTAAAAAAATTAGTCTTAATATATTATTGCCCTAGAGTATTGAATTTTTAAAGTCTACGTGACATTTTAAAAAAAATACTAAACATATTCATGATTAATTTCACTTCTTGGAATTAATCCTAAGGAAGCAATTAAGGATGAACAAGGAAGGATGGTCACCACCATGTAGTTTATCAAAGAGAAAAGTCAAATTAAATAAATTGTGGCACAATAAAATAATATTCCCCTACTTAAAAAGATAGTGTAGAGAAGTATCTAGTGATACAAAAATTGCTATCAAGTAGGGAAAAAAAGAGGTTAAAATATTCAGTAGAATCTCACTTCTGTTACGCAGAAGAAAGCATGTATGTCTGTGAACCAAAGGGTCGCTGGTTCGATTCCCAGTCAGGACACATACCTGGGTTGTGGGCCAGGTCCCCAGTAGGGGGCACTCAGGAGGCAACCACACAATGATGTTTGTCTATTTCTCCATTCCTCTCTCTCTAAAACTAAATGAAATCTTTTTTTTTGCAAAGCATGTATGTAAGCATAAAAAAGAATATTTAATAAGGTAGTAATAATCATCTTTTAATGAGCAGGATTATGGGTTTTTCTCTAGCTCCTTTTCATAAATAGTTTCCATCACAACGATGGCTTTTTTGTGTTTTCAGAAGTCATTATGAACTGATTACCTTATGGCTCACCCCAGCAGTACTAAACACACACACACACAATCTACAAGTCCCACGTGGAAATCAGAAGCCACAGTCAAGAATGCTTCAGAGAGAAGCTGCTCGGGCAAGAAACAATCTTCTGAGCACTAAGTTCTCCCAGAAGAGAAGCAAGGTCTACTGGCCCACGCCTACTATGAGCATACACTGCCAGTGGCTTTGACTCTGGGTCTCTGAGATGTAAAAGCAAGCAGTTTAATGGCAAACGCATACTCTATCCAGGTTAAGGCTCTAACAGACCCATGGGAGCGTGGAGACACCCAGACCTTGTTTTGCAGTTGAGGTGAGAGAAGGGCTTGTTAAACAGCCCCTTCCCCAGAGGGAAATTACCTCCTACTCATTTACTCCCTGGGACAGAAGGTCAAACAGCACCTCTCGTTGGAAGCCTCATGCTTCAGTCTTAAGGGACCAGGTCATTCACTGCATTTGTTACTCAAGACAGCATCTGAGAATCTCACCTCATAGTCTTTCCTTGGAAGGATCTCATCCTCCTCCTCCTGGGTTTCTCCAAGAATGGTCTAGAAAAACAGATCCACGGAAGAAAGACCCTTTTAATGGTTAAACATGAAAGGAGGCAGGAGTGTGTCTACTGAAACCAGCTGCTAGTTTCTAAATCATCTGGAGCCATTATCACCACAAAACAAGACCTCACAAACAAAACAAACAAAACAAACTTTTGGGATGGGGGGCGATTTGGGTGGGGATCCAGCTGAGCTCTTCATTTCTATTACTACGTTCTCTAAATAACCAGTGTTGTCTTCAGAACACGTGAAAGATGTCCACTGTCGGCTTAAGGGGGCGGGGAATCAGATTCCATCTGATAATGTGCCGAATCTGAAAGTGCAAGGGACCTGTCAAATCTGAGGACACAGCAATTCAGATTTTCCCAGGGTGCTTTGCAGGGAAAAGCTGGATTGTTAATGACCCAGAAAGGGTTAGGGATACAGTGAGAAAGGACTGGAGAAATTAAGCCAGCTGCATGATAAACACAAGGTCCAGTGAAAGGGCTTCTGCCGAAAAGACTTCTTTCATTCAAAACTCCTTTCAGATGGAAATAAGGGAAAATATGTATGGGATTAATTAGAGCTAGCCTGGATTCTCTCTTCCATTCCAGGGATGAGTTATGAGAAAAAGACTACAGACTTGGGCACGGGAACCAGGGCAGATTTTGAGAGCCCAGGATGCGGTCCCCACCTGCTGGCTCAGCTCGACCCAGCCCCACCTCTGGCAACGCCTCTCACCGTCCCTTAGCAACCGCCCCTTCCCCAGCCCGGCTCCACCAGCTCCTTACCAGCTCCTCCGGGGTACGGGTCTCACGCTCACCGCAGCAGCAGCACCACCTGCAGCAACAGCACAAGGACCCCCTGCACCCCGCCATCTTCCTCGTTTACTGCCACTCTGGACCCTTATGCCGACCCCCCCACCCGAGATCTGCGCTTCACGTGACTGGCCCCCGGAGGGTCACGTGGCCCTCTCGAGCTTGGGGACCAGACGTGGAATGGCTGCAGGCGGGTGGGACGAGGGCCCACGTCACATGACGGGCGGTGGAACCTCCACAAACGAGAACTCTGGGCGCGGCCATGTTAGGGGCGGAGCTTCCGGTCGCCTGTGAGGGCGGTTTCGGTCCTCTGGTCCCGCCCCCTTAGCAACAGGCTCCAAGGCCACGCGACTCCTGCGCCACGCCCCTCCTCCCGGCCTTCCGCCCCCTCCGCGAGCGCCTCCGCAGCGGCCAGGCATCTGGGACTGGCGCTAGTGTTCTGAGACACCCGCGACAGCAGGGTGAGTGACGGTGTGGCCTGGGGTTGTCGGGTCGAGAGACCTGGCATCCGGGGACCACCACCTGGGGCGGGGACTTATTCGTGCGCACAGAGCGATGGGGGCCGGGCTGCCCTCTGTAGATGGGGGCTCCGGCCCGAGGATGAGGCGGCCTTGAGAAAAAGGTGGTGACCCAGCATCCCCAGGACCCGCGTCCCCGCTCCCCTCCCATGACCCAATGACCTAGCGGCCCGATTCGCGGCCCTCGAGCCACCTGGGCGCGGGAGGCGTTTTTCCGGTTCCAGCTCTTTAAACCTGCCTGCTCGCCGAGCATCTGGAGAAGAGCCTTGGGCCGCTGGCACTGCTGCCCCTGGTGCCCACTGCGTCGGGCGCGCACAGTTGTGGGTTTCATATGCCCCCAGTGGCACCGATGAAGTGAGCGCTCGGTAAATGGCAGCCGGTTATTTTGAGATCGGAGTGACAGCGCCTGGCCCGCTGGCGCGCATTGCTGGCAGTCCCATTTCATTGTGGCAGTCACTGGAATAGCAAGATGCCTGTCAAAGGCAGGATACCGCCCTGGTCTTGGAGCTCTGAGACAAACCTGCAAACCCGCAATTACAGCGCAGAGTGCTGTGAGAGTCCAGCTTAAGATGGATAAGTAATGGCATGAGAAAGCAGGGGGAAAGAGGGTGTGTGCCTGGTGCGTACTGGGAAGGCAGTGAGTCTTTATTGAACGAATGAAAGAGCAGATAATTTGTCGCTGGGTCCATCTCCCTGCCCCACCCCCACCCCACCACTCTTAATTTTGTTTCAGCAGACAGTGGGCACTCTTGAATTCTTGGAAAGGGCCAGGGAGTCTGATCTTGACACTCCCCCCTTTCTGACTCCAACGGTCATCCTCACTGAGAAGCTGGAGTTTTATGTCAGAATCAAAAGGGGGGTCCCTAGGGAGAGAAAATGCTGGCACAAGTGTTCTGAATCTGGTCTTGGCTTCTGGACTTTGGATGTGTCACTATGTGTTTTGCACACTTGTGTGTGTTATGCACACTTGCGTGTGTTTCCAGGGAGCGGGGAGGAGCATTAGATTTCGTCCACTTCTCAAGGCTCTAGGACCCCAAAGGGGTTAAAAACACCAGCTTGACAGTGGAAGTTCCTTGAAAGGAATGAACTTGGTCCTATTATCCCTCTGGTCTCCATGTTACCACTCCCCGCGCTTCCAGGACTGCGTGTTTGCACGTAGCCAGGCATGAGTAGTGCTTTGTTTCGTTTTTAAGTATTGGTCTTACTTGTCCCACTAAACTGCCCACTGGCACTGTGCCCGCCCTCTGTTGGCCAGCCTGTGGTTGCCACCGCCCAGGGCTTCGGATGCTGTGGCCGTGCCGTCACCGTCCTTACTTTGACTGACTTCAGTGGTGTGTGTAAGTGGTGGTGTGCCTGGAAGGCAGCCTGTGTTCCGAGTTGGACACAAATTCATGGCCTTCCTGAACTGGGTCGGGCTACTTTTAGAACCCAGCCCACGTCAAGTTCCAACGCGTGACCTGGTCCCTTTGGAGTAGCGTGAGCTTGGGAGAAATCTGGCTGATTTGTCGAGCCCTCGCTCCGTCCATCCTGCACACAAACTGTTCCGGGGAACTGGAGATGTTCCCCGCACGACCACGCCTTTCCATGCCTTCTTTGGAGAGAGAACCGGTGACCCTGAACGTTTCTAGGCCTCCTCCCACCAGCCCCTGCTGTCTCGGGCCTGAGTTCCCCTCCTTCCATCTGCCTGCGGCAGCTAGCGCCTCAGCCCTCCCTCTTGCCGGGAAGCCTTGCCCCCACCTCCCGCCCCGCCCCTGTCGCGGGCCCCAGCTCCAGCTGTAAGCCCTTCCTCAGTCACTGCTCCGCCCCTGAGTGCTGGGGAAGTTTCCTTTTTCTTCCTAGCCCAGTCTGGGTCCAAGCTGGCCGGGATGGACCTTCCAAATCCGGAGGTCCTCCCAGCCGGGCACTGCTGGCCCTCCCTGGGAATGCGGGCCTTGGAAGCTGGCATTGTGAGCCTGTCAGTGCCCCCCTCCATCAGGTAGCTGTCACTGAGGTTCCTCGGGCTGACGGTGCATGTTTCCGTACGGGCGGGGGCTGTCATACAGGGAACCAGGCTACAGGGGAAGGAAAAGCTTGGAGCTGTGGTGTGTGGAGCCAGCTGGTAGGGGCATCGGCACGCTCCCCCTTGGGCAGCCTTAATCCTGCGTGGAAATGCAGCACCTCTCGCCTGACCCTGCCATTCAGGGGTTAGGCTGCCTGCCGGCTCCTGACACCCTCTGCCCCCACCCCGTGCAGCAAGGATTCGGCCATGGTGAACGAACCCAGAGGGAACAGCGGCCCCGGCACCCACTGGGAGGGCAGCAGCTGCGGCATCGAGAGCTCCAAGGACAGTTTGAAAGGTTCCTCGCCAGGGCTGGACCCCGAGCGGCGGGAGAGACTCCAGGAGAAAATGAAGCGAAAGATGGAATCTGGCGACAAGTGGTTCTCCCTAGAATTCTTCCCTCCGCGGATGGCTCAGGGAGCTGTCAACCTCATTGCAATGTGAGTGGCTTTAAGGTTCAG
The DNA here is from genome assembly GCF_004126475.2 of Phyllostomus discolor. Lineage (NCBI taxonomy): Eukaryota > Metazoa > Chordata > Mammalia > Chiroptera > Phyllostomidae > Phyllostomus > Phyllostomus discolor. Next base: position 6,920,693 of record NC_040907.2, on the reverse strand, counting down.
GAGTGGGGCTGGACTAGAAGGGGGGGGTGGGGGAGAAAGTGCTCGCAGGGCCACTGTGACCCGGCGGGAAAGGCAGCCAGAGGGGACAGGAAAGGGTAGTAAATGCAGGCTCAGTCACTCGATCTGTAGCTTCTCAGTTGGCAGCAGAAGTCCCCCCCAAGTAGAAGCAAGCCTCTGGATTTTTAAACACACTCTTCAATGGGCTCGAAATTGATTTCTCGGCATCCCAGCTGGGTCATGAGTACCGTGTAGGAAGTCACAAAGCAGCAGCTCGGAGGACATTTTCACCAAGTTAGGAATTTGGATTATGCGTCTTGAAATCTAGAAATGCCAACTGAATTACATTAGCACTTTGTGAATTGCAGTTCTTTTAGAGTTGATGCTTTTTTTTTTTTTTTTTACCACTCGTGCATCTCATGCTTCACTCCCGGGGCTTGGAGTTGAAGGCATGGGACGTTTAAATGCACCATAGAACGGGCTGTGGCACAGGGCGCATGCACAGCCGTGCTGCTGGAGTCTAGTTCCGCACCGGGGCCGCGCTCCGCAGCGCCGGTGGCTGCAGCACCAGGTCTGGGGAGAAGGGAGCTCGGTGGACACTTGTGTCTGCTGCTCCTCTTTTTTCCTGCTCCTAGAAGGAGGCTGTGCCTGCCGTACCGAGGGTTCGCCAACCCTTGGCCATTGAACTTTAGTCAACCAAGATAAAAGCAGGCAAGCACTTGGAAAAGTCTACAGTACTACTTTCAGGCAAAACGGTGGCATTGTTGTTGTATATTATCTCCACAATCATAGTAACATAATAATAGCAGTTCAGTTGTAGGGGCTGAGAACTGTTCTAAGAGCTGTGGGGCCATCTGTTGGACTCTCCTCTGTTGCGTTGTAGAAATGAGGAAACTGAAGCTCAGAGAGTTTAAGTAATTTCCCCAAGGTCACACAGCGAGGAAGTAGCAGAGCCAGGATGGGAATGCACGGCGGTCTGATGCCACCTGCTGTGAGGCTTCTCTAACTTCCGGACCCCATGGCAAGGTGGTGATGGGTAGGGTGCCCCCAGGAACCCCTCTTCAGAGAGAAATTCCCTACAGGTTTGACCAGATGGGGGCAGGCGGGCCCCTGTTCATAGATGTGACCTGGCGCCCCACCCAAGACCCTGGCTCGGACAAGGAGACCTCCTCCATGACGATCGCCAGCACCGCCGTGAACTACTGCGGCCTGGAGACCATGCTGCACATGACCTGCCTGTGCCAGAGCCGGGAGGCCGTCACGGGCCACCTGCGCAAGGCCAGGCGGCTGGGCCTGAAGAACATCTTGGCCCTGAGAGGAGGTGTGCAGCCAGCGCTACTCTCTGGGGTCTTGCTTTCCCGGGGACCTCTTCTGTCCCCGAAATGGCCCTTTGCTTTTCTCCGGGTCCCACCCTGAGCATGCTTAAGGTCCCATCCCCGCTGGTAGCATCCATAGGCGCGGCCCAGATGGAGTCACCTCTTGACCTCTTGACCCCCACGTTCAGTGGGGAATGCAGCTGGGGCCCGACAACACGCTGCCCTGGTGGCGCGGCCGCGTCCACCGCCGGCTGCTCCCAGCTCTCGGCCCCGTGAAGACGGCACTTCTGGCACTTGTCCCAGAAGTGCAGACGGCCGCCTGCGCCTGGGGCCACGAGAGCGGGCAGAGGGAGCCTGCGGGGTGGGCGTTGTGGCCTCGTGTTCTCCGCCACAAGACCGTTTCTCACTCGAGATAAGTGGAAAACTCTCCCCGGAGGCAGGAGCTCCAGGACGGTGGGAGGGTGCGCGGTGGGGTCGGGCGACGGTGCCTGCGCGCAGCCAGGTTTGCGTGGGGGGCGGGGGCGCAGATCTCCAGGCTAAACTAAGCGCACCAGCTGTCCCCTGCTGCCCCCTGCTCACCGCCGCCAGCCCAGCGCCTGGCTCGGTAACGCCTGGCAGGCCTTCCCCGCCACGGTTTACCAAGTGCTGTGCTAGAAAGGAGCCGCCAGTTTGAATACCACGAGGGCTCTGCCGTTGAGGAGCTCACGGACCCGGGTGTAGGGGTGGGAGAAGGAACAGAGCGGCTCCCTGGAGGTCAGTGAGCCCCAGTGACCGTGACCTTCACCCCCCCAGACCCCCCAGGTGAGCAGTGGGAGGAGGAGGAAGGAGAGTTCTCCCACGCCACAGACTTGGTGAAGCACATCCGCAGCGAGTTTGGTGACTACTTTGACATCTGTGTGGCAGGTGAGCGGCCAGAGTGTCCCCGTGGGTGGGGACAGAGCGGGAGGATCGAAACACCCAGAGAGGCACGCCTGGGTGTACTCAGTTCAGGGTCTGGCCACCCCTCGCTCCGGGGGCCCGAGCCTGCACTGGACAAGGGCAGCGCCGAGGCCAGTGAGGCGAGGCCCCGACTCACGCTCCGTCATCGCCACCCGCCCCAGCCGTCCCCACCCCTCCAGTTTCTGACCCTCTGCCTTTTCCTGCTCTCCGCCTGTTCTTCTTCCGTGAAACGAAAGAGGAATATTTATTCAGGAGGCGGAGTCTCTCAGAACCTAAGGTCAAGCCCTGACCGGTGTGGCTCGTTTAGTTGGGCGTCACTCTGCAAAGCAAAAGGTTGCCGGTTCAGTTCCTGGTCAGGGCACATGCCTGGGTTGCAGGTTCGGCCCCTGGTTGGGGAGCGTGAGCCCCCATCTCTGCCTCCTGCTGCGCACAGTCTCGCTCATCCGCTCCTGAGGGTGCCTGGTCAGTTCTAGCTAAGAGCCCAGACTGATCGACAGGCCTCAGTGTCCATTCCAGAGTCTCAGGAGAGAGAGTCGGGTGAGCTCGACTCCAGCGCCGCTGGCTGCAGCTGGAGGCAGGGCCTGCCTGCTGGAAATGGGCGGGGCGGCCTTCCTTCCTCTGTCCACTGCCGGGGCTGGGTCCCCGGCCTCTCACACGGGGGCTGGGGACGGCGGGGCAGCTCTCCACGGGAGCCCTGGCACGTCATCTTGGCTCGACACTTTTTTCAAATAATTGAGGGGAAATGATATTTTTTATATTAAAACAAACACAGCCATATCACGGAGTCAAGTGTCAAAGCGATGTGAACTTTAAAAAATAAGTCATGCAGCTTCGAGGAAATTACTTGTTGCGGGCGACCTTGGACTCAGTCCCAAGCCCCACGTACACTTCCACTCCGCTCAGCCCGCAGGGGCGTTTGGGTGGACGGGTCTGGGCGGAGTTAGGGACAGGGCAGGCGTTTCTGAGCGCTCACGTGGCCACTGCTCACACGGCCGCGGCCCAGTCAGCTAGTTGGGGGTGTGCACGTGTGCAGTGGGCATCGGACGGTCACGAGTGGAAACCAGCAGAGCTGTGTGCATGCAGTTGCCGTGTGGTTTCGCGCATCGCGCCCGCTTCAGTGGGTGAGAAGGAGGATCGGTGGATGGGAAAGCACCCAGCTGACCACAACAGGAAAACAATACAGGGAACCAAGCAAAATCCAACTCTGAGCAAATGCTACATTTGTTCGGTGGTGTCGAAGTTTTATAGCCACAAAGTTTCAGCTATTAAAACCTCTTTGTTTCTGAAATTCCTACTGGAAGAATGGCCTTGTGATTGAAAAGTGTAATTCTGGTGCTTAATCCTCCCTCTACCTCAGCTCTTAAAACAACAGCTTTTACCACCACTTTTCATGACTTGGGGTTTCTTCGGAACGAAACTGCCTTATCACAGAAACGCAGCTTGGCGACCCACCAGCCTGGGTCCCGGGACTGCCCGCCGCCTGGCTTGGGGTCCTGCCCTGGGCTCAGGCTGAGGAGGCCAGCGTCCTGCCTGCAGCTCGTGGTTTTGGGCAGGCAGGGCCGATAGTGCGTTCAGGAAGGGGTCCTGGACTTTCTGGAGCTAGTGAGGAGCCCAGGGCACGTCAGCTCCCACCTCCTGGGCAACCCGAGTCCATCTTGGCTGCCCCAGTGTTCTCACGCCCCAGGAGCGTGTTGTTTTGTGGGGCCGCTTGGCCCAGCGTCAGGCAGCCCCCGAAACTGGTCCTGGTTCTGCCAGCAGAAGCATCAGGGAACAGGACTAATAAGGAACTGGACTAAGGTGAACCCTTTTTTCCCATGAGGGGCCCTTGGTCATTTAGAAATAGTAACCACGTTCTCTTGATTCGTTTCTCCAAGCAAAGCGTCACTTTCTTCAGTTCCCCTTTGTGTAACGCCGTGTCTGACTTTTCACTGTCTCGGAGCTCTGAGCAATTGTCGTGTTAAGTGAAAAGCGCGGCTGTAACCCGGTCCCTGGCGCCCGGCGCAGTGCGAGCACCGCCCAGCTGTGCCGAGCGTAGCCTGTTCTCTGTTCCGTGGCCAGGAAGCGCAGGCCTGGTTTGCCCGGCTGGTGGCAGGGAACACGAGGTAGGACAGTGCGGGGGCTGTGGGGCAGTCCGCCCCCACTCTAGGGAGGTGGCTGTGAGCCACCTGTCACCAAAGGTCACCTCCAGGCCGAGGGGCACGTCAGCTGTGCGCCCAGCCACTCCCCGCGCCCACCTGTCCGAGCTGCGGTGTTGGGAAGTGCGCGTCCGGAGCCGTGGAGGTGGGGGGGCTGTCTGCTTCCAGCTCCGGATGTCTTCGTCACTCACCTGAGGCAGGTGTAGCCAGCCTCTCCCTACCGTCACCCCTTTGGCAGGGTACCCCAAAGGCCACCCTGATGCCGTGAGCTTTGAGGACGACCTGAAGCACCTGAAGGAGAAGGTAACCGCGGGAGCCGACTTCATCATCACCCAGCTCTTCTTCGAGGCTGACACGTTCTTCCTCTTCGTTGACGCTTGTTCCAAGATAGGCATTACCTGCCCCATCCTCCCCGGAATCTTCCTTATTCAGGTGAGGGGCCCAGCAGGGCTGATGGCCTCCTTCCACCCCCACCTGCACCCCGTTCTTACACAGGCCAGGGCCGAGGGTGAGGTGCTCAGTTCACGGTCAAGTTCTTGGACACTCACGGGATTTCCTGTCAGGTGCTCCTTGCAAAATGTCTCACCACCCCATTTTGGTTACCTTGTATCCTCCCGCCCCCACCAAAACAGCAGCAGTACCTGTTGGAGGGGCTTTTTGTACTGTGGCTTAAGTGTCCCTACGAGGGGTTGTTACAGCTCTCACCCGGAACCTCGATTAAGTCAGTGTCTCCCGGACTCTGCTGTCATCACAATCGTTGGACAAGCTTTGTCAAAAGACGGACTTCCCGATCCCGTGCCTGGAAGTTCTGATTTAGTAGCTCTGAGGTGGGGCCTGGGAATTTGTATGCCACTTCTTAAGTTTTGCAGGCGATTCTGATGACCCTGGAGGCTTGGGAACCTCCAGGGCCAGAGGGCTGGCTCAGGCCAACGGCAGGAGCACTCTGAGCCGCTGCCGTCCTCTACAGGGTAGGAAAGGCGGGGCCAGGCAAGCGTCCTCGTACCGTGTGGTCTGGCTTTCCTGGGTCACTCCGTGTCATACTGCTGTTGGCCAGGAGACCTGGTGGGTGCAGGAGAGGGATCAATAGGGTGAGACACGGGGTGGGACCCGGCCCCACAGCCCCTTGGTGTCTCGGACAGAGCTACCACTCCCTGCGGCAACTCATGAAGCTGTCCAAGCTGGAGGTACCGCAGAGCATCAGGGACGTGATTGAGCCGATCAAGGACAATGACGATGCCATCTGCAACTATGGCATCGATCAGGCCGTGAGCCTGTGCCGGAAGCTGCTGGCAAGTGGTTTGGTGCCAGGCCTGCACTTCTACACCCTCAACCGCTTGAAGGCCACCACCGAGGTGCTGAAGCGCCTGGGCATGTGGACTGAGGAGCCCAGGTGAGGCCGGCGGCCCCGAATGCAGGCCCAGGAGCCCCAGAGGCAAGGCAGTGGGCAGGAGGTCAGAGAGAGGTCACAGAAAGCGTGTGCCCTGGCAGTGCCAGCCGCCCAGGGGTGCCAGGGGCTGTCTGCCGAGGCTGTGGGCACACTCAGGGTTCCGGTCTCGGCACGAAGTTCCTGTGCACCCCAAAGTTACCAAGTCAGGTTGAAGAACCCAGGCGCGGTGGGCTCCTGCTCCCTGCCCCCTCCAGCCAGCCCCTTACCCTCCCTGTGCCCGTTCTCACCCAGGCGTCCCCTGCCCTGGGCTCTCAGTGCCCACCCCAAGCGCCGGGAGGAAGACGTGCGCCCCATCTTCTGGGCCTCCAGACCAAAGAGCTACATCTACCGCACCCGGGACTGGGACGAGTTCCCCAACGGCCGCTGGTGAGGCCGGCACGCGGTCCTTTGCAGATGGGGCCGATGGCTTGGGAGGCGGACGGCGGGAGGAGTTTGCACGCTACCTGACCCCTGAGGGACAGGAGTCTCGGCAGTGTGTGGGACAACTGTCTGCCGGGAGCCCGAGGTCTGGAGTGTGCCTTGACCTCTGGGTGCGTTCTCTGCCAGGGGCAACTCCTCCTCTCCGGCCTTCGGCGAGCTGAAGGACTACTACCTCTTCTACCTGAAGAGCAAGGCCCCGCGGGAGGAGCTGCTGAAGATGTGGGGGGAGCAGCTGAGCAGCGAGAAGAGCGTCTTCGACGTGTTTGTGCGCTACCTCTCGGGGGAGCCGAACCAAAACGGCCATCCAGTGAGTGGCGCTGGCAGGCACCCCCGGCCACACCCCCGGCCCCGTCTCCCTGTGGGGCCTCCCTCCCCGGCCTGGCTGTGGCATCTCAGCAAAGGGCGAAGGGCTCAGCAAAGGGAATCCCCACCTGAGGGCCCGCAGGGGCTTACGGAGGCAGAGACAGGCTGGATCTCTGATGGCCCGTGGGAGGGAGGGACCCAGGGTGCCAGGTCCGATTGTCACCCCAGCCCGGCCCCTGTTCCGCAGGTCACCTGCCTGCCCTGGAACGACGAGCCCTTGGCAGCGGAGACCAGCCTGATGAAGGAGGAGCTGCTGCGAGTGAACCGGCGGGGCGTCCTCACCATCAACTCCCAGCCCCGCGTCAACGGGAAGCCTTCCTCGGACCCCGTCGTGGGCTGGGGCCCCAGCGGGGGCTACGTCTTCCAGAAGGTGTGCGGCGGCCACCCCACCGTGACCGGCGCCCAGGGGCCCTCCCTGCTGAGCGGCAGCAGATGGGCTGGACCGGCTCTGCTGTTCGTCGCCGGTGTGGCCCAGCTGCTGGGCTTCCCTGAACCTTCCAGCCTGCCACTGGAGGGATGACGGGGCCCGCCCTGCAGGATTACAGGCCTCAGAGCGAAGGAACTGAAACGCACCCAGCTTAAATCTCTGCTCACACCCAGCTTAACCTCCTCGGGCAGCTGGTGCCAGAGAAGCCCTCAAAGCCCCGGCACCACCCCATGGGTGGGGAGGCCGGAATGTGGCAGGTGCCTCTCTCCTGAGCCTTCGCTTGCCAGCCTGGGCCTCCTCCACAGCTTCTGAGGCGGCTTCTCCGGGGCCTTCCCTAGCTGGGAGTGGGGTGGCAGAGGCCTCTCTGCCCTGTCCAGCTGAGAAATTCCACATACCCACTCCCCCCGCCCCCCGCCGCCGAGTTGGCGTGTGTATCTGCCAACTCCACAGTCGCATTCGATCCCCGTGGCCGGCGCTCGTCCTGAAGCCTTGTGTCCTGCCACGGCCACACCTGCGCACGCGGGCCCCTCCCTGGGGATGGTGGGGGGCGGGCATCTGACCGGTGTCGCCGAGCACCAAGGAGGCGGCCTGCAGGGACCTGGGGTGGCGTGACGGGCACCTGCCTTCCCCACAGGCCTACTTGGAGTTCTTCACTTCCCGGGAGACAGTGGAGGCGCTGCTGCAGGTGCTCAAGAAGTACGAGCTCCGAGTCAACTACCACATCGTGGACGTGAAGGTGGGCCGGCTCGGGGGGTGGGGGGGAGGGGCAGCCCGAGGGCCCCCACGGTTCCGCCCCCACTCGGCAGGTGTTGCGTCCTGGCCCCGGCCGAGTCTTGCGCCGGACAGACACGAGGACATAGGCAGGCCCCAGCTCAGAGCTCCCCGGCTAGCGAGGGAGGCCCGTCGGTGGATGGTTAGGTCAATACAGTTCAGTGTGGGATGCTCGGGACCCTGGGAGGTCACGGGAAGCTCCTTGGAGGGTCCTGTGTGGCCTCAATCTTTAAGGATGAGGAGGAGAAGGGCATTCCTGGCAGAGGCACCGTCTGCAGGCCTGGGGGCGCGCCGCTCACTGGTGTCAGAGTGAGGCCGAGAGAGCCGAGGTCTCCAGGGTCCTGCTTAGAGTCTGGGTTTGCCCCGGGGGCGGGGGGGGGGGGGAGCAGAGCCTTTCCCTGCAGCAGAGGGACTTGGCTCGAGTCTGATCTTAGGCGGGTCCCAGTGGACAGCCGATGACTGGCGCAGTGGGAACACGGGAGCCGGGAGCCAGAGGCCCGGGGTGGGGTCTTGAGTAGCCGAGGGAGGTGCGGCCGGGCTGGACTCGTGGGAACGGACTGGAGAGGAAGCAGGCGAAACTCCGGGGCGTGGCGCTGACGGAGGCCCAGGGAGGGAGAAGGAAATGTCCGAGGTGGCCTTTAAGTTTCGGCTTACGGAGCGGAGCGGGAGGGTGGGGACGTGCAGGGTGTGGCGGGCGGGCGCTCTGGGCAGTGAGAGGGCCCTAGCTGTTTCCGCCGCACCTGCTCTGACCTCCCCTCGCCCCCCGCCCCCCACCCGCAGGGGGAAAACATCACCAATGCCCCTGAGCTGCAGCCCAACGCTGTCACGTGGGGCATCTTCCCCGGGCGGGAGATCATCCAGCCCACCGTGGTGGATCCTGTCAGCTTCATGTTCTGGAAGGTGAGGGGGCTGGCAGCCAGCCCGCCCTGCCCACATGGGGGAAGCCTTGGACGGGCGGTACGGCTGGGTCCCCAGGGTGTCGCTGGAAGCCACACCCCCACAGCTGACAGACGGGGCCCTTCTGGCTGCATCACAGTTTATTCCTGGGCAGGGCGGTGGGAGGCGGCCCTGGCCACGGGCCTGATTCTATTCTCGGGAACGTGCTGTCGGGCTGTGGCAGAGGCTCTGCGGCACGGGGCGGGGAGCCCTGACCCAAGGGCAGCCCTGTTGACCTTGCCTGTGTGTCTGCACCCGTGTGTGTGTGTGTGTGTGTGTGTGTGTGGCCGTGTCTGCGCCTGCGCTCTCGGGCACGTGCAGGACGAAGCCTTCGCCCTGTGGGTGGAGCGGTGGGGCAAGCTGTACGACGAGAAGTCCCCGTCCCGTCGGATCATCCAGCACATCCACGACAACTACTTCCTCGTCAACCTGGTGGACAACGAGTTTCCGCTGGACAGCTGCCTGTGGCAGGTGCTCGAAGACACGCTTGAACTTCTCAACAGACCCACGTCGGAATGAGAGGGTTGCTAGCTCCGTGATCCCGCACCCCGGCATCCTCAGCTCGGGCCAATCACGTCCCACCTTTCTCCTCCCCGGGACTGGTTCTCCTGGGGACACCTGTCTTTGTCCCTCCCCAGGCCCGGGCTCCACTCCCCCGCCTACAGCGGAAGCTAGACCGGTGTGGGGCTTCCGGGCTCTAGCTGGACCTGAGTCCGCCCCACATGGGAGCCTGGTGCTCCCTGGTCAGCTGGGACATTTTGCTCTTTCGTGGGGAGCACCTCCGCCCTGCCGAGGGCCCCAGTGGGTGGGACACCGCCTCCCTGAGAAGGGAGGAGACTGGTTATTGCTGACTGAGCCGTCTGCTAGGAGCCAGCCCGAGACTGCCAGTGACCTTACACTTGGGGCCTAGGGGAGACGGGCAGAGCGAACGTGGGCAGCGGGCACTGGTGGTGTTGCCAAAGAGCTGTGGCAAAATGAAGATGTTGCCCCCTTCCACCTCCAAGACGTTGGCAGCCGGGCACTTCCTCCTTGTGTCCGGACACTCCCTGGCCCCAGGCCCCTGGCGGGTCTGGGACCGCAACCTAATGGCACAAGCGTCTCTTGCCACCTCCCACCTGAGAGCTCCGCTGGGCCTGCTCCGTTCTGCAATGCTGCTGTTTGAAACAGTTCTCTCTGGATTCTGGTGGCTCAAGAGATAAAGGACCTCTTAAAGTGTCCGAACCTTTGTGCGTGGCGTAGCCCCCGGCCTTCCCTTCCCCCCACCCCATCCCCCCATTACCACCCGGGGCAAAGGTGAGGTTTGCTTGAGCAGGGCTTGTCTCCGCCTCTGCGCACCCCACCCTGGAGTCTGTCTGCCTGGCACCGCTCCCCGGGAAGTTGTGGCATCATCCGGAGCCCCAGCGCTCCCCTCTCCGGCACCAGGCTGGGGGGCGCGTGCCCTGTGGCCCCCTGAGAGCCTGCACTCCTGGGACAGTGGGGCGCAGTTCCTCCCCGGGGAGGCTGTGCTCGGCTCCTCCGCACTCGATCTTAGCGGAAAGGCCAGAAGCGATGGGCTCCGTTCGGATGTTCTTTCCAAGGAAATAAGTCACAGCTGCCGCTGGGCCCCTCCTCCACCTCAAGACCACCACACGCAGGGGCTCGGGCCGCTGCCAGCCCACTCCTGGGGCTCCCGACGCCCACCTCCCTCAGGGGTGTCAGGCTGCTTGCTGGTGGCTCCTCTCCGCAGGCCCCTGGTGGCCTGGTTCCGGTGCCACTTCTCAAAGGCCTGGAGTCAGGGAGGGGCAGGAAGGGTTACTCAGCTCCCTCCCAGGCCTGGGTGGTGTGTGCCAGGCTCACGCCTGTGCCCAGCTCCTTCTGAGCCTTGAGGGAGTAAGGTCCCTCCTTCCACCCCAGGGGGGTAGGCAGCCAACCCTGCCCCAGGTCAAATGCATAGGTTCCGACTAGACCCAACCGGTGATCTGGCAGCCGTGCCCAGAGCGGTCAGGGAAGGGACACTTGGGGACCATACCCTGCACAGCCGGTCAGGCCGCGTGTGCGGCAGCTGTGCCGCAGGCCGAGCCTCTTCCCAGTCTGAGTGATGGGCAGGACAGGGCTGGCCACGTGGCCACCAGCCATATTAAGGGCTCCAGAATCCGAGCAGCTTTCCCCAGCCAAACTGACCCCTGCTCCCTTGTAAAAGAAGGGGTCCCGGGGTGGCGAGAGGAGAGGGCCTGAGCTCAGCAATGTCCAGGTGTGGCACCGGTTTTGGAAGGGCCTGCTGGGGGTGGGGGCTGCCCCACTTGTGTCTGAGAAAGGGCCCAGCCATTGTCTTGCTGCTGGAGTCACTGAGCCACCTGCAGCTGCACGACCCGCCGCCACCACGTTCGCCAGGCCCCTCCCAGGTGCCACGGCCTGAGCTGTGGGGACAGCGGGTGAGAAGGCCCCAAGCTGGGCCCGCTGCTGCCTCGGCACCCGTGCTCCCCGTGGCCCCCAGCCCCGCTGTGGCACGGCGATGAAGGGAATATGACCGGGGGGGTGGTGTTGTCTGCGGTGTGTGAACAATGCAGATTCCTGGGCCTGGCCCCGGGTTTCAGACCGAGTCGGTCCAAAGATCTTACTTTGAAAAGACCGCACTCTAAGGGTTCGGACTGAGGATGCAATGGGATGGGAAACCAGAGTGAGGCTGGGGCCGCCCCGCTCACCTGTGACCGCACCAGCTCCTCTGCCCCCCTGAGCTTCTACCCTGAGCTGCCATGTCGCTGCCGGGCCCCTGGCCTGCTGGGAGCCCTGCAACTGGCGGAGCAGTGCCTCCCAGTGCCAGTGTCACAGGCATCTCCTCCCGGGGGCCCAGGGGGAGAGGCCCTGTGTGTGTCCTGACAGTCGGGCACTGTGACCCCTTCCAAACAGGCCAGGCTCTGGCCTTGGGCCCACTCCTCCGGGATCCTGCAGGGATGAGCCCTGGCCGGAGAGGCCCAGTGCTGTCTGCACTCAGGCAAGCCCCTCGGCCCGGGGCCCCCCACCCCACGCTCTCCACGCAGCTGCTCACCCCAGCCGCCTCTAACCCTCTGGCCTTCGCCTGTGAGGGAGGGTGCTGGCCTCAGAGCTCCAGTCCCCTCCCGGTCCCGCAGGGGGCTGGCCCTGGGCCCAGTGGGTCAGCCCAGGCCACTGCGTCCAGAGCTGGACGGCACTGTCGCCTGGAGGGGGGACTGAGTTTGGCAATGCTAACACTCTCGTTCAGGAGGGCAGACTCCCCTGGAGTCCGCTCCTGGAAGTGGAGCGCACGCGGCAGGGTGAGAGGAGGGGCTGAGGTAAGCGTTGTGCCCCCGCTTCCACCACATCCGCCCAGCCCCCAGGCCCTCGCTGCTGCCCCCCCAAGAACTGACGGGGGGGGGGGGGGGGGGGGGGGCGGGGCAGGATGTGCTGTTTTCTGAAAGCAGCTGAACTCCCCCAGAGGAGGGAGGGGGGAAATATACAGTAGGTACACGGGAGGAATCTTCCGAGGAGCCGGGGCTCGCTCCCAGGCCCTTGTGGCCCTGTGACCCTGCGGTTCAGAAGTCCCACTTCCCCAGAGGCCGGTCTACCTACTCCGAGCCCAGGGCATCTCTCTGCTCTCCCTCTGTCCACCAAGGCTGTGACGCTGTGGGGGCCTGTGGGGCCGGCCAGCCTGGGCTCCGCGCCCTGTGGCCTGCGGCTGCGGGTCTGAGGGAAGAGCCAGAGAGGAAAACCTCAACCCAACGGGCGTGGCCCTCCTGGGGCCCAGGTGACCCGGCAGGATTCCTTGCCTGCCCTGCCCTTACCCCCCACCCCAGGAGCAGGGTCTCCTACTTGGGTGGGCCCACGTGGGATAGCTCATGGGACCGCACCTCCGCCCGTGAACCCTGAGACTCCCAGAGATGGAGAAGGTGCCCACGGGGAGTGCGACCGTCGACACGCACCACCACCTCTCCCCGCATCCTCCCAGGTGGCCGGAGACTCCAGCATCAGGGTGGGTCGGCGATAGCTGCCCCTCGGTGAGAACGCACCTGTGCCAGGTACGGCCTGTGAGGCAGTCATGGCTCTCCCACGGAAGCTTCACAAAAGCTTAGCCACTTGCCTGAGGCCCCACCTGTCAGGAGTGGTCCGACTCCAGGGCCCACGCCCCCTCCCCGCTACCGTGCACACAGGCGCTGGGCTCTCCAGGGGACTCAGTGCCGCCACGAGTCGGCACAGTACCAGACGTGGGGCGAGGGCGGCCTGGGCGCGTGGGATCACGTGGGAGGGAGGGGGGCCTGGAACTCTCAGCACCCTAGTTCCCATTCCCAGCACTGACCCAGTTTCTACAAGCCTCGGTTTACCCATCATAAGTGGGAGCCCCGCCCGCCTTTGCCGACAGGAATAGCATGAAAGTGTTTGTAAACATGCTCTGAAAGCAGAACCATCTTGCGACACAGATCTGGAAATGAGAGGTCCCGAGGCCCCAGAGTCTGCGGTTGCCACAGCCCCACACTGATGACGTGGGTTCTGCAAAGACCAAAGCTGCTCCCTGGCCGTTCCGTTAAAAAAAAAATCTTTTTTTTCTTCAATGCTCTGGAGTCCATTAGCACTTCCTGGCATCCTGAAGCAGGACCCTTGACGATGCCAGTTCATTTGCAGGAACACGACGTGGCCCGGCCAGGCCCGGAGGCTGTGAGCACCGTGGTGACGTGTCCCGGGACCGCCGTGCACTGTCACCGCCGCCTGTGCCTGGCTCCCGCTGTGGCCTCTTCCCTCCCGCGGGGCCGTCACGCTTCTGCCGCCATTTGCTAGTCTCAGAGCTGACTGCGTCTGGTCTGCAGCGGCTGGCCGTTCGCTTCGGGGAGAGAATGTCATCAGAGAAAACTTTTCATTTATGTTTTCTGATTTTTCTGCGATGAGCATGCTTCATTTTTCCAGTGTAAAAAAGTGGTGCTGTCCTGGTGTTCCTGTCCCGCTGCTAGACTGCACCATGACGTGTCATGAGACTCGGTGCCATCTGCCTGTGCAGCAGAGCTGAGCCGGGCTGGCACGCGGTAGGCGCCCAGTAGCTGTCTGCTGATGGACCGGAGTCGGCTGCTTCCAGAGCCCGGGGGCTGAGAACGAGGCAGGGGTGCTGTCCACAAGGCTGTGGGGCCCCCGCAGAAGCTTCCAGCCATGCTGGCCACCGCGGGCCACAACAGGCTGGTTCTGAGGCCACGGGCCCTCCTCTCATTCTTGGACCTCCTGCTGCACCTGGGCCCCACCTCACCTGCTTCCCTGGGGCTGCGGTGTCCTCTGCTGGCCAGTCTGGGCCAGTGCCTGAGCTCGGCCCTGGGCCTGGGATGGGCTGTGCTGGCCACACTCTGAGCAGCGCTGTCCGCCACTGGGCCCAGTGGGTGCCTGTGCCCAGACTGCTGGGACTGAGTGATGGCGACCCACTGCACACGACCCTGGGAGGCTGACTGAGCCGAGGCCTCTAGGACCCTGGGGGAGAGGGAGAAGCCCACACCCAAGGCCCTGAGGGCTCTGGGGCGCTGTGGCAGCTGCAGGGAGCCCTTCCCAGCCCTGCCAGTGCCCTTTGGTATAAGGCCTGCAGGCAAAGCCCCAGCCCTGCTCCCCTGCCCCCAACCCCCCACCCTCTGCTGGAGAAAACAGGCTGAAATGGGCATGGAGAGCCGCACAGTCGCACACAACAGGCACAAGCATCCTGTTCAGAGAAAGGACGGCTCCGCCAGCCAGGGACACTCTGCCTCTCCTTTCCTCCCGGGAACTGCTTTATTGAGCAGCTGCTGTCTCCCGCGTCTGGCCCCAGCTCCCAGCTGAACGTTTGCATTCATTATCTCCAATCTCTGGGCCCTCCTGCACAACAGGCTGTTATCTTCCTTCAATCTTTAAAGTCGGACTCGCCCAGGAGGGGTCACACAGCTGGGGGGTGCAGAGCCGGGATCTGACCCCAGTACTAAGGACAATGACCAGGACCACCTCTCCCTATCACCCTTAGTGTCCTGAGCCCTGGCAGCAGCCACCAAATACCCGCTACCCCTGTCCCAGACAAGCTTGAGGCCCAAGCTGGAAGCACAGTGAGAGGCTGCCCCTCGGGCCACGGGCACCCACCTGGCATTCAGCTTCTGGGCAGGGTGGGCCTGGCTGAGCTGACGTAGGTGGGACTCAGGCACCCACAGTGTCCAGCACAGGGCCACACAGGCCTGGGCCCGAGCTCTCTCTTCTGCCTGCTGGTGGGCCTCAAGGCGCTGGCCCAGGGCCACTGGCCATGCTACAATGGCCTGCGGGGCCCGGGTCCTCCTCAGCTGCCTCTCTGCCTGGCCACCCAGCATGTAGCTTCTCCAGCGAGCAACGGAGGTCCAGGCGGTGCCGTGCCCCCGTGTCCAGGCTGCGGCCACTCGGGCTTCCCACCACGGGGTGAATGCGGCCCCCCACGCCCTTCTCCTCGGTCCATCCTGGAAGACCCAACACCGGGCCGGGGGCATCCCTGAGCTCCTTGCAGATCCGCACCAGCTTGGAAGCGGCTGCCAAACGAGCAGAGGAGGGGTCCAGTGGCTGCCACAGTCAAAGTCAACGTTTACTCAGCCCTGGCCAGTGTGGCTCAGCTGGCTGGGCATAGTCCCGTGGGACTCCTGGTTATAGGCTCAGGACCCCATTAGGGGCATGTGTGGCCAATTAATGTTTCTCTCCCTTTCTTTCTCCCTTCCCCTCTTTCTTTTTTTAAAAAAAGATTTTATTTATTTTTAGAGAGAAGGGAAAGGAGGGAGAAAGAGGGAGAGAAACATCAACATGTGGTTGCCTCTCCCATGCCCCCCACACTGGGAACCTGGCCCGCAACCCAGGCCCATGCCCTGGCTGGGAATCACACTGGCGACCCTTTGGTTTGCAGGCTGGTGCTCAGCCCACTGAGCCACACCAGCCAGGCCCTTTCCCTCTCTCTTAAAAAATGTCATATTTGTTCAAAATTACACCCATAATTTCCCCACAAAGTCTTATAGGTTACACACGGTTTCATAGACAGCCCTGAGCCTTAAAAATGTAGGGACTGACGTGTAGGGGGGAGAGCACCGGCTTTCATTTGAGGCCCCGGCTCAGGAGAGAGGGAACCCAGCGGGTGAGGGTTCAAGTCCCAGATCCACTGGCGGACAGCCGCCCCTGCCTCCCCTCACAAGCCTGTTCCCAGGCAGGAGGTCAGTGAGGGGACATGTCCACAGCCCTTAGATGTGAAAGCACAGGTCAGCCGCTCTGTGGGCAGTGGAGCGCAACTGTGGGGACAGTGTGAACACCTGCAAATCTGTCACTGAACAGCAGGAGGACGCGTCACCTGTGGCCTCTGCTTTGTTTGTTTGTTTGAGAGCGAGAGAAACAT
The DNA here is from genome assembly GCF_004126475.2 of Phyllostomus discolor. Taxonomy (NCBI): domain Eukaryota; kingdom Metazoa; phylum Chordata; class Mammalia; order Chiroptera; family Phyllostomidae; genus Phyllostomus; species Phyllostomus discolor. Next base: position 6,904,618 of record NC_040907.2, on the reverse strand, counting down.
GGATTTGTTATTCTACTTATTTACGCATTCATTGGTTGGTTCCTGTATGTGCCCTGACAGGGGATTGAACCTGCAACCTTGGCGTATTGGGACAACGCTCCAACCAAGTGAGCTGCCCAAACAGGGCCTGTGCTGGCTGCTTTTAAATGTGCAGGAACGAACTATGTGCACGTTTCACCAGAACGTCTCTATCTGAGACTGCATCCTCTTTGGCGCCTGTAGACAGAGCTCCCCTGAGCCAACCCCTCAGACAGCACGCGGTGTTGGGACACAGGTGAGGGTGGAGGTCTGAGGGGTTCGTGTCTTAACTCTGACCTGGCCGGGAGGGCCAGGCTCTGCAGCTCCAGGCGGGGTCTCCCTTCACGCTCTCCACCCCCTGCCATTTTCCAGGTCCCAGGCCTCCAGCCTGGGCTCCCCTAGAGCTGCAGAGGCAACCCAGCCTCCCATCCAACCCCTGGGCTCTCTCCCTGCTTTTCCCAGGGGTGGGGATGACCCTCCGCCTCCCCCTCCCCATCCTGAGCTCCCCCACCCACCTCTGCAGTAGGAGCTGCTCTGGCCGGGCCCCCCGTGTCTCCGCTGAGCTGCTGCTCGCAGCCAGCTCTGGAACACAGCTCTTCACAGGCCCTGGACTCGAACCCGCACCCACCTCCGCTACTGTTCACGTAGGCACTGCTGCCCTGTGGCCAGGGAGATGCTGGGTGCTCTTCCTGGCCTCACCCCTGGGCCCTGGGTGCCCGTGGGCCCCTGCTTAGCTGGCCCTTGGCCCTCTACCCAAGTGGAAACAGACGAGGCCACCCTAACTGTCTGGGTCAAAGTGCTTTGGTATACAGGTGCCCTACAGGTGACCAGGCCCACCCGACTCATAGTTGTTGGTTTTTAAAAAATTGCCTGGTGATGTTTAGGAATCTTGAGAATTTCATAAAAATCTAGATCTCCAGCTTTTCTTTAAAAACTAGAGTTCTGGCAGCACTGGGCCAGACCTCCTGGGCAACCGGACACCTGGGTGGCGAAGCAGCTATTTCCTGTGGGTAGCACGTGAGCTTCCAGAGCAACGAGTGCCCTCCCCAGCCCACTGGTATGAGGTCTCCGTGTAAAGGGGCACCTCTAAAACGCCCCCCAGGGGCCCCCCACCTCCTGTGCTGGGATCTGAGGGTCCCATGACTTGGTGCTCAGACCTGTGACTCCTGAAAGCCAGGTGAGGAGGAGAAGGAGGCAGATGAACAATAACCCTTCTAGGAGCTGGGTTCTGAGCCAGGCACATGGGTGGATTACCTCACAGGATCCCACAATCCCCCTGTGAGACTCGGGATGAGTAGTTTGTTTAAAGTCCACACAGCCGGGGAATGGAAGTGGGGACATGAACCTGGGGACCAGTGTCCATGCTGCCCTGGCCGTGCCCTGTGGGGGCCCTGTTGTTGTTGAACCTTGTGCGGGAGGACTGGGACTTCCCTGGGTCTCCCTGATGGGCCTGGCCCTCCTTCCCCCTTGGTGCCCCGTCACAGGCCCCGCTCACTCTGCCAGCAGGGACCATATCCCTTCCTGGTGGAAGATGAACCAAGTGTCTTGCTTAGAGGAGCTCACCACGGGGATGAGATCCAGCCAAGGCCGACCCATGCCGGGGACCCCTCCTGAACCCTCCCAGGCTGCTCCCCTGAGAAAGGTCCCAATCCCATCACTTCCCATTGCAACGATCCATATTCAACATGCCCCGCCCCCTTCCGGCAGAAGGAGCTTAAGTGACGCTGCTTGCTGGGGTGGGAGGGGGTGCTGTTTGCTCACCGGCCTTCTGCCCGCAGAGGGACAGCTGAGTCACCTTCGCCCACCCGAGGCCCGCAGACGCGTCACCCTCATCTGCCGTTTCAGGCACACCCTCGGGGCTCCCGTGGGGCGGTCAGCCAGGTGATCCGGGTCCTGGGCGCCTCTCTTCACCACCCGCCGCCAGGCCCCGAAACACCTGGGGGAGCCGAGAGGACGCGCAGGCGCTCACCATGAAGGCAGCAGCCGCAGCCGCCTGCCCTGCGCCAGACTCACTATTGGGGGAAGCCACTTCGCCTCTCGGCCTCAGCTCCCTCATCTGTAAAACGGGGCTGCTGTGAGGACCCGAGGCCACCACCTCGGGGCGCCAGGATGGCCTCAGCTGCCTCCTACCAGGCCGCCCGCATCCACCCTGGGCCCCTCCACTCAGTTCCTACTCGGGGAACAAGGGTGAATTTTTCAAATCTCAAAGCAAACCGTTGTACTCCCCCGTTAACATCCTCCAGTGGCAGCCAGCCCCCTTGCATGGATGATAACAAGCAGCTCCTCCCCAGGCCTGCAAGGTCTGCCACACACCTTTCCCGCCCCCGGCACCCCAACCCCGGGCTGACAGGGCTGCCCCTCGACCGCCCTTCTTTTTGAGTTTTCTGCACTTTGCCGTCACGGTCCTTTTTGCACGTGCTGTTCCCTCTCATCCACCTCCCTCCCCTAGTCCACCTTTCATCTTCGCACCTCTGCTGAGCTCTGGTTGACGTCAGCTCCCTCTGTTAAAAGTTCTCACAGATCCCTGGCTGGCGTAGCTCAGTGGATTGAGCTCGGGCTGTGAGCCAAAGCATTGCAGGTTCGATTCCTAGTCAGGGCACGTGCCTGGGTTGTGGGCCAGGTCCCCAGTGGGGGCCACATGAGAGGCAACCACACATCAATGTTTCTTTCTCTCTCTTTCCCCCTCCCTTACCATCTCTAAAAATAAATAAAATATTTTTTAGAAAGTTCTCATAGAAATTTCTCCTTCATTTTAATCTTGGGTAATGTAATGATGATGTGCCTTGGTGTGTTCCTCCTTGGGTCCCACGTCTTTGGGACTCTCTGAGCTTCCTGGACTTCCTGGAAGTCTATTTCCTTTGCCAGATTGGGGAAGTTCTCCTTTGTTATTTGTTCAAACAAGTTTTCCACTTGTTGCTCTTCCTCTTCTCCTTCTGGTACCCCTATAATTTGGATGTTGGAACGTTTCAAGATGTCCTGGAGGTTCCTAAGCCTCTCCTCATTTTTTGTTTGAATTCTTATTTCTTCATTCTTTTCTGATTGTATGTTTTTTCTTCCTTCTGGTCCACTCCATTGATTTGAGACCCAGTTTTCTTTCTATCGCTACTAGAAGCAGCAAGAGATAAGGGGATAGTTACCTATAAAAGAGTTTCCATCAGACTGTCAGCTGATTTCTCAAAAGAGACCTTACAGGCAAAAAAGGGCTGGAAAGAAGTATTCCAAGTCATGAAAGGCAAGGACCTACATCCAAGATTGCTCTATCCAGCAAAGCTTTCATTTAGAATGGAAGGGCAGATAAAGTGCTTCCCAGATAAGGTCAAGTTAAAGGAGTTCATCATCACCAAGCCCTTATTATATGAAACATTAAAGGGACTTATCTAAGAAAAAGAAGACAGAAAATATGAACAGTAAAAAGACAGCAAACTCACAGTTATTAACAATCACACCTAAAACAAAAGCACACTAAGCAAACAACTAGAACAGAAAAGGAACCACAGAAATGGAGATCACATGGAGGGTTAGCAACAGGGGAGTGGGAGGAGGAGAGGGGGGGAAAGATACGGGGAATAAGTAGCATAGATGGTAGGGAGAAAATAGACGGGGGAGGGCAAGAATAGTATGGGAAATGTAGAAGCTAAAGAACTTATGACACATGGACATGAACTAAAGGGGGAAATGTGGGTGGGAGGGGGTGTGCAGCAGGGAGGGGAACGAAGGAGGGGAAATGGGACAACTGTAATAGCATAAACAATAAAATATATTTAAAAAATAGTTCTCATAGAAAACTCTACCACGGGGCTGCAATCAGCAAAATGCGGACAGCCGGAAACCACGGGACAAGCAGCGTGGTTTCTTCAACAGGTAAATCGCAAGGAAAAAACAAATCCAGGGGAGCCCATAGCTTACAAAAACTTCAATGACTCATCAACCAATTACAACATGTGCACTGTGTTAAGCGCCTGATTCAAACAAACTGTAACAAGGTAGGGGCTTGTAAAGCAACTGGGAACTCGAAGGCTGATCAGACAGTTGCTGGCATTAAGGAATTATTGTTCATTAATTCCTTGTGTGAGCATGGCCTTGTGGTTATGTTGTTGAAACGAGATGGCTAAGCCCTGGCTAGGCCCTGGCTAGGCCCTGGCTAGGCCCTGGCTAGTGTGGCTCAGAGGACTGGGTGCCGGCTTACAAACCAAAAGGTCGTCAGTTTGATTCCTGGCCAGGGCACATTCTTGGGTTGCGGACTGTATCCCTGGTTGGGGGCATGTGAGAGGCAACCAACCCACGTTTGATCCATGTTTTTCTTGTACATCGATGTCTCGCTCCCTCTCTCCCTCCCTTCCCTCTCTAAAAATAAATAAATAAATCTTTTTTAAAAAAAGAGATGGTGAGCATTTGCCTCAAAATAACACAGAGGGGGAAGCAGTTGGGGTGCCTTTGAAACAAGGTTTCCCAGGAGGTGATTTTCTGGAAGCTGGGTGCTTTACACAGGTGTTTGTGCCGCCTTCTTTACTTCCGTGTGAGATAAAAATGTCCCATAATTAAAGAGTTAACAAAGAAAAAAAAACTCTTACAGATCTGTGTTCCTTCCCTTCACAGTACTAAACTCAGGTGCTGTTTGCACACGCCCGTCCCGGCGTGACCGCTGACTTCCTGTCTGTCCCCCAGCCTGGCCACGGGCTCCACGTGAGGCAGACGACGAGTGGCAGTGTGCTTTACGTAGCACTAACCCAGCTCCTGGGTGGTCTTAGGCTCTCGGTGCTCGGCAGCTGCCTTCGTCTCTCGCTTTCATCTTTGTCTCTGAAGACGAGGCGTCCAGAACTCAAAGGGCGCCTCCCAGCTGCTGCCTCTGCCTCCGCCTTGGGGAAAGGGACCCCGCCCCGCCCCCCCCCATTTCCGCCTACCTTCGGAGCCAGGCTCTCTGATGCTGGGGATCCAGTGGGGCCACCAGGCTGTATCTGCAGCGGGAGAACTCCAGGCCTGGGGGGCCCTTCCCGTGCTCCGAGTGCTCCGCATGGCCCGGGAGGTCTCTCTCTGGGCCCCCTTCTGCTCCTGCCTGGCCTATTCCTTCCCACTGCCCCACAGGAGGAAGGCTGTAAAGGGAGAGGCTAGAGAGTGAGTGGAGGGAAGGATCTGGGCCAGGAGGGCCAGGGACACCCGGGGCACCCAGCTGTGTGGCTTTTGGCCATTCGGCCATGGGCTCCTCTGCTCTGGACTGCAGTCTCCTGGGAGTGAATGACGTCTCAGGGCCGTTCCAGGTCTAACGCTCAAGCTTCTGCTGGGCCCGTGCCAGTGTCAACGGCACATAAACCTCGTACTGTGTGTCCTCGAACTGGGCACTCCATTTCTCCGTGCCCCAGCTCCTCCCCAGCAGTGAAAGGGGCACAATGTCTTGCCAAGGTCGCCGAGAGGTGTCTGGGAAGTTGCCAGAGCAGATGCTCAGTAAACACTTGTTCACTCAGGACCCCCATCAGCTCTGCTCAGCTCTGCGTGCCCCCCTTCCCCAGGCCCCGCCTCTCACCAGCCAGTTGCTGCAGGGCCTGCAGGATCTGAGCTGTCCCGTCTCCTCCATCTGGTCTCGGCCCAGAAGGCAATGGGACTGGCCAGGCTCCAGCCTCCTCCTTCAGACCCCCCGGACTGAAAGGAAAGTTACGCAGGGAGAAACTGATGCCCAGGGCCAAGGAAGGGCACACGATGCAACCTGCCCTACCCAGCCCGGGGCGATGCTGCCGGCCTGCAGGAGCGAAGGGGCACCGGCCTCCCCAGGTCTGTTCCAGGTGAGGCAGGAGATAGTCAGGAAGGAAGCTCCAGAGGCCCCCCGCAGGGCTGAGGTAGAAAACCTCTATACATGACAAAGACCCCCTAAGACAGGTTGTTCCTGTTTACTGGGATAACTCTGAATCATAGAATGCGCCTGCGCGCTACCCCTGATTCATTATAATATCATTATAATGAAATAACATCGTGGGACTCCCTTCTCCAGTAGCCAATCAAGAAAATCATAGGAAACCACACATGCGCAGTAGCTTTGAAATCCAACTCCTGGTACCTGCGCAGGAAAAGCCCGCCAAAGATGAGCAAGGGGGCTTCTGCCCTATAAGAATAGAATCCCCCAGCCCACGTGCCCTCTTTTTCTCTGCTCAGAGCTGGCCCACTCCTGTGTCCTGTGGAGTGTACTATCACTTAATAAATCTTCCCTCTTTCTTTATGCTATAAACTTTGTGTGTTCGGTTCAATTCTTTGTCCTCGATCACTAAGAACCTGGTTACCTGTGCACACCTGTGACAGTTTTTGGCGAGCCAGCCTAGGAGAAGACACCGGAGTGGTAAGCCTTCTTTGCTGCTCTGACACCTGGGATGCCCTTTTCCGTTATCACCTATTCTGTTTCGGTGACTATGATGTTCCGTGATGGAAGGTCGGCCGCTAATTTGCGGGCACAGGTCGGGCAGTTAAAAGCCACAAGGGCGCCCGCCGCTTGAAGACTCCTGTGATAGGATAACTTGGATGCGGAACGGGGTTAGCCTTAGTCCCCGCCAGGTACAAGAAAATGTCCGCACAACGGTCAGGCACACTGTGGAAAGCACAAAACACTGCCCCACCCCGCGGCCACTCCCCCAATAGGCATAGTCGGACCTTCCATGCGGGATATCAGTCACCACCTCACCTGCGCTATGGCTTCCTTTTGCAGTCTCCTCATCAGGCCCACAGATAGTCTTTTATGCTTTTCCTCCTCAACTGACTTCTGGTCTTTATGCCTTCACTCATACCCCACTTGCCTTTTATGTATGAAGGGCTCCTGCTGTCTTTGTACTAGGATATCTACCTTGGGGTCATTGACAGGCTAGCGCTAAGTACAGTTGCAGGAATGAGCCACTCCCATCTTTGCCACGTGTATACTCTCATTGTAAGCAGCAACATCGCTCAGAACCACACAACAGGTGCCTGCTGGTCGCTGGTTACTAAATGGCTGCGTAGAGCCACTCTTACCTAATTAATTGAATTTGGGAATCTAAGGTGGTTTACTTGTTCCTATAAGGGTATTTTAATTTCCCCTCTCAGTCCATTGTCCCTCTATGAGATCCGCCTCCAGTATAAAGGGTGGTGTTTTAGACATCTCTTGAGGTCCCTTCTGCGAGACTTCAGACGCAGGTACAATTTCTTAAAGCTCTGGAAAATTACATAGGATATTTAAGGGTCTTCTTTGTGATCTAGAAAAGAGTCATTTTATAATAAGATCATGTTGGTGCTTCTTGAATGGTTTACAAGGCCAGAAATTATTTTTCTAGTAACACACTTCCTTTGCCCCAGATCTTAAAGCCTACAGGAAAATGAGGGTCCCCATAGATGAAGAATACAGAAATGGAAATGTACTAGGGCCACAAGGGTAGAGTCTGGGATTGTTGGGATTATAGGCAATTGCTCAAGAATGCAGGACTGGTTCCTTCCCAATAGTTAGAGACAAAAGTAGACTGTGGTGATTCTCTCAAGTCTTTTAGATTTCTGTCGGCCGACACTCACTAGGATTTCTTTTGCCAGAGACGTCTGGTAGTTCGGTGGGATCCCAGGGGACGCCCTGTGGCCCACTAGGAAGCTCCTGAGGCAAGAAAAGGGGGACGCCTCTCGATTGCAAAGGAGTATCTCTCTCACTAGAATCTCTTTCGCCAGAGACGTCTGGTAGTTCGGTGGGATCCCAGGGGACGCCCATGGCCCACTAGGAATCTCCTAAGGGCAGCAAAGAGAGGGACGCCTCTAGTCTGCAAAGGAGTATCTTTGTGTTTCTTTTCCTTCTCTCTTAGGATCACCGCAGTCGAGATGGGAACTACATCTTCCATCCCTTCCAAATCACCATTGGGTTGCATTCTTAGCAACTGGGATAAATTTGACCCCAAAAATTTAAAAAAGAAGAGATTAGTTTTCTTTTGTAACACAGTTTGGCCCCAATATAAATTAGGGGATGGAGAAATATGGCCTGAGAATGGGAGCAAAAATTATAATACTATCCTACAGCTAGATCTATTCTGCCGGAGGGAAGGCAAATGGTCTGAAGTTCCTTACATACAGGCATTTATGGCTCTGTACCGAGATCCCTCGTTTTGCTCCAGCCCCACCCTGACAAAACCTATAGGCCCAAGTGTTGATCAATTAGAAGATACTCTCCTTAGCTCCCCACCTGTCTCTCAAGGGAGATTAAGGGAACCCCAGAGTTCTGGAGTCTCTGCCCCTACCTTAGAGGGAGCGACCTCTCCACCACCCTATGCTATAAACAACCTAAAGCCACCAGCTGAGGAAAAACCCAGCCCTGCAGGACATACTAGAAGTGGCGCTTCTTATCTCCCTACCACTCCTGCACTCCTACCCTTGAGGGAGGTAGCAGGCCCTGAAGGTGCTATAAGGGTACAAGTGCCATTCTCTATAACTGATTTACAACAATGTAAAGACAGGCTTGGGAGTTTTTCAGAGGATCCTTCACGTTTCACTAGTAATTTCCAGACTCTTACTCTAGCATTTAGTATGTCGTGGAGGGATTTGTACATAATTCTGACCACCTGCTGTTCCCCAGATGAGAAACAGCGGATCTGGGAGGAGGCCCGTAAGTATGCAGATCAGCTGCATACCCAGAACCCTGGCACTAACCAGCCAGCTGCCCAAGCTGTCCCGGACCAGGAACCTGACTGGGGATACAATACTCAGGCAGGGATCCGGAGTAGGGATGCAATGATAGATTGCTTACTGGCAGGAATGAGAAACTGCATCAAGAAACCTGTGAATTACGAAAAGGTTAGGGAAATCTTTCAGGGCAAGGAAGAGAACCCAGCTCTCTTCAGAAACAGACTAGTGGAAGCCTTCCAAAAATATACAAACTTGGACCCTTCATCCCCAGAGGGTCGAATCTTGATAGGACAGCATTTTATAAGTCAATCTGCCCCTGATATTCGCAGGAAGCTTCAGAAATTACAAATGGGCCCGCAGACCCCCTTAGATCAGCTCATGGATACAGCCTTTTCAGTCTTTAACAATAGGGATTTGGAGGAAAGAAAACAGGGAAAGAAGGAAAGAGAGAAGCAAGCAGAGCTCCTTGCACTAGCCTTTAGTAGTGCCATTGGCGGAAACCAGCCCCATCAGGGGAGCTCGGGGAGGCCTCAAAAGAATCAGGGGCAAAAGGATCAGACCTGTTATAAGTGCAAGCGCCCTGGACACTGGTCAAAAAACTGCACTCAGCCACCTCCGAGGCCCTGTCCTCTATGCAAGAACTTCAGTTCTGATCCCTGGCACTGGAAGGTAGACTGCCCCCGTTCCCATAGTGGAAAGGGGTCATCTCCCAAGGCCATGGCTACTCTTGAGGACTGAAGGTGCCCGGGGAACAGGTCGGCCCCAGGGAATACTCATATTCCCATCTCTACCGAGGAGCCCCGGGTAACTCTAGATGTGGCAGGTAAGAAAATCAACTTTCTTGTTGATACAGGGGCCACTTACTCTGTCCTTAACTCTTACTCTGGACCTCTTTCCTCCAAATCAACTAAAGTAATGGGGGTCGAAGGAAATCCTAAGGCATATTTCTATACATTCCCTATCACTTGCCAATTTGAGAGTCGAATATTCAAACACTCCTTTTTAATTGTTCCTCAGTGCCCTATTCCTCTGTTAGGCCGGGACCTTTTAGCTCGGATGGGAACTATCTTGTTGTTCCCTGAAGTGCCATTTGAGTTAAGTAAGGTGATGATAATCAGTAGTATTCAAAATCAGGAAGAAATCCCAAGTTCAGTTCTGGATGCAGTAAACCCACTAGTTTGGGAGTCAGGAATTCCTGGAAGAGCAAAGACTGCATTACCGGTTAAAATCCAGTTAAAACCCAGGTCAGATTACCCTCACAGGAAGCAGTATCCTATTAAACAAGAAGCTTTGGAGGGCTTACAGCCCATCATAACTAAATTTATACAACATGGGCTCATAGTCCCTTGTCAGTCTCCTTGCAACACTCCCATCTTACCAGTGATGAAACCTACAGGAGAATACAGGCTAGTCCAGGATCTAAGGTTAGTCAATGAAGCAGTAGTCCCTTTACATCCAATAGTAGCTAACCCTTACACCTTGCTCTCGCAGATACCAGATGATGCTCGGTGGTATTCAGTATTAGATTTGAAAGATGCCTTCTTCTGCATCCCTTTGCATCCTGACTCTCAGTATTTATTTGCTTTTGAGTGGACTGATCCAAAGACGATGATACATCAGCAATATACTTGGACTGTATTGCCACAAGGGTTTAGGGACAGTCCTCATCTCTTTGCTAGGGTATTAGAAAAGGATCTTAGAGATTTACAGCTAGAAGGAGGGGCCATTTTACAATATGTAGACGACATACTAATCTGCAGCCCCTCCAAGGAGGCTTCTGATCAAAATACCATCCAGACTCTGAATTTCCTAGCTGAAAGAGGATATCGGGTATCAAAGAAAAAGGCTCAGATTACCAAACAAAAAGTAAATTACTTAGGGTATATTTTGACTCCTGGATGTAGGCAATTATCACAGGAGAGAATTAAAGCGATTACTGAATTAACTCCACCTGCTACTAAACAGCAGCTTCGCTCCTTCTTAGGAATGGCAGGATTCTGTAGGATTTGGATCCCCAACTTTGGGCTAATCGCCAAACCTCTGTATGAAGCCACTAAGGGGCCAGACACTGAACCCATTATATGGGAAAAAGAATGTGATCAGGCTTTTAATAAAATCAAGCAGGCTCTAATCGAAGCCCCAGCCTTAGGCATCCCCAACTTAAGTAAGCCTTTCTCTCTATACATAGCAGAGAAGCAAGGGATAGCTTTAGGGGTCTTAGTCCAACGACTAGGGAATGAACCTCAACCAGTTGCATATTTCTCAAAAAAACTGGACACTGTAGCAGCTGGGTGGCCTCCGTGCCTAAGAGCAGTTGCAGCCACAGCCATGCTAACCGAGGAAGCTAGTAAACTAACTCTCGGGCAGAAGTTAGAAGTCTTAACTCCACATCAGGTACAAGGGGTGTTAGAAATGAAAGGGCACCTCTGGCTAACAGGAAATAGACTGACCAAATATCAGGCCCTTCTTCTAGACAATCCTGAAGTAACTATAAAGACCTGTAACACCCTAAACCCAGCCTCCTTAATGCCTACAGAATCGTCCCCAGATTTGATCCATTCCTGCTCAGACATTATTAGTCTTACTCAATCGAGCAGGACTGACTTATTAGACCAGCCCTTAGAAAACCCTGATGATGAGTGGTTCACTGATGGGAGCAGCTTTGTACAGAATGGGCAGAGAAAAGCAGGATATGCAGTAGTTAGTTTATATAACACTATTGAGGCACAGGCCCTTCCATCCTCAACCTCGGCCCAAAAGGCTGAAATTATAGCCCTTACCCGAGCTCTCATCCTAGGACAAGGAAGAAGGGTCAATATCTATACAGACTCCAAATATGCCTTCCTTGTTCTGCATGCTCACGCTGCCATATGGAAAGAAAGAGGGCTCCTCACCGCTAAGAATTCCCCTATTAAACATGGACCAGAAATCTTAAATTTATTGGAAGCAGTTAGGCTCCCTAAGCAAGTGGCAGTTATGCATTGCAAAGGCCACCAAAAAGATATGTCCCATATCTCTCAGGGAAATAGGAGAGCAGACCAAGAAGCAAAGAAAGCAGCGCTAGGGACTGATAGACAAATGGCTTTATTCCCCCCTGTAAATGTCTCAGATATCAAGCCCAACTATACATCTGAGGAAATATCTTGGGCTTTGGAACAAGGAGGTGTCCATGAAGGACCCTGGATATATATCGGCCAGAGGCTCTTCCTTCCTCAAGCCTCCCAGTGGAAGTTCTTAAAGGCTTTGCATGACTCCTTCCACCTTGGAAGGGATGCTACAATGACAATGGTTAACAAATTATTCATAGGTAGGGGAATAGCTACTACCATAAAGAATATTTGCCAGGCTTGTACTCTTTGTGCCTATAACAATCCTGGGCAAAAACCATCCCTGCCCCCGCTGATAGAACCTATTCAGCGAAGAGGGACCTATCCTGGAGAGGACTGGCAGATTGATTTTACCAAAATGCCTCCTTGTAAAGGATACAAATACTTACTAGTCCTGGTAGATACCTTTACTGGATGGATTGAGGCCTTTCCGACAAGGACAGAGAAGGCCACAGAAGTAGTAAAGGCTCTCCTAAAGGAAATAATACCCAGGTTTGGTCTTCCACGATCCCTACAAAGTGATAATGGGCCATCCTTCACTTCTAAGATCACTCAAGCAGTTTCTGAAGCTCTAGGCATAAAATATTATCTTCACTCTGCTTGGAGACCACAGTCCTCTGGAAAGGTAGAACGAGCAAATCAAACTTTAAAAAGGACATTAGCAAAACTTTGCCAAGAAACTTCTGAAAACTGGGCTAAGTTACTACCTATAGCCCTCATGAGAATTAGGGGCTCCCCTAAGGCCAATACTAAACTCAGTCCATTTGAAATGTTGTATGCCCGGCCCTTTTTAACTCTAGATCTGATATTCGATACAGAAACCCATCAAGCAATTAAGTATATAATAAACTTAGGACAAGTGCAGAAAGCTTTACAGGAATATGGAAATAAAGTTTTACCAGCTCCGAAAGGGAATTTTCAAACTGCCATATCTCCGGGAGACTGGGTACTCCTTAAAACCTGGAAGGAGGGATCACCAGCAGACCAACTCAACCCTAAATGGAAAGGGCCTTACCAGGTAGCCCTTAGTACCCCTATGGCTGTGAAACTCTTAGGGGTCGATAGTTGGGTTCATATTTCCAGGGTAAAACTAGCCCCCACGGATCCCAATCTGACTCAGGACCAGCTGGAGACCCAAAGCCCAGACTATACCTGCGAGCCACTGGAGGACCTCAGGTTCCTGTTCAAAAAGAAGAAGCCCTAAAAAGATAAGTAATAACTAATAACAGTGCACTGAAATCACCATTATTCTGGATAGTTGCACTTCTCGAAAATTTCCTATTCGTACTGGTCCTCTGCTTCATATAAAGGCTTGCTCAATTCCTTCTGGGTAGAATCATATCTGGGTGGATTGTCTAAAATGAAAATGTCTTTGTTATTTCTATTAACCATTCTCTACTTGCCTGCACCCTGTATAACGGAATGGGATGAAAATTTTCTAGTGAATGCTTCTCGGACCTTAGCAGCAGGAGAAAACCTGGCCCAATGTTGGATATGTCATCCTAACCCGGAAACTCCTTCCAGATACAATACTCATATAAAAGCCTACCCAATAGCTAATGAATCCTTAATCAGTGCTTTGAATTCCTCCGCCAATTACACGCGTTCCTCTTTTTCTTTAAGAGTCAGATGGGAGCGAAATCCTCCTTTGTGTTTCCGTATAACCCCACTAGAATTAAAGCCATTTAATTACTCCAGCACCTCTCTTAAGTGCAACAGTACAATGGGATGTACCCCATGTTATAATAATACTCATACAAGGGCCATCGACCCATTTCAAGCCCTGGCTTCTCTTTCAAGTTCCAGCTTTCTAGAGAATCTTTCTGAGGAAGAAATTTTCAAACCATTAAATTGGTCACATATAGTATGCTACCCAAATTATGATTCTAACTGTATTCCTAATAGTACCCATTGTTGCTTTGACAAAACTCACAATGCAGATACAAACGATACTTCTAAATGTGTTACTTGGAAATTAAACCAATCTCTTCAAGGAGTATTAGCAAAATTTCTACCACCTCCTGCAGGTGGGAAAGATCAGAGAAATAACTTAGGCCCTTTTAAGGACTGCCTTTCCCCCTTGCCATATGCCCTCCTTAACAAATATAACTCCACTAATGCCACAGTTATTGCAGCACCCCCGGGGCTCGTCTGGCTATGTGGGACTCCCAATAACTGGCTAACGGATCATTCAGAATTTCAAGAAGCTATTGCTTATACTCATCTCAGCAACTCTAAACATGGGGGTGACTGCACCTTAGGGACCTTGGCACCCCAAGACCTTACCGTTATAAATATAACCATGGGTCCTGGGAGTCCATCTCTCAGCAGAAAAAAACGAGCTTTTGGTCTAGTAGTGGCTGGAGCTGCTGCCACTATAGCCGCTGCAGCCCCCTGGGGAGGCTTCGCCTATCATGAGGCCACTCTAAAGGAACTCACTAAGATTATAGAAGAAGTCTCCAAAGATACTGCTGGTACTCTAGCTGGACTCTCAAGATCAGTAGACTCATTGGCAAATGTAGTCATGGATAACCGCCTTGCCCTTGACTATCTTCTAGCAGAACAAGGAGGGGTATGTGCTGTTATCAATAAAACCTGCTGCACCTATGTAAATAACTCTGGAATGATCGAAACTAACATAAAGAAAATTTATGAACAGGCAGAATGGCTACATAAGTATAATCAACAGGGCCAAGGGATTAAAGAAGCCCTGACCTCATGGTTCCCTGGCTTAACATGGTTATTACCCTTCTTAGGGCCCTTAATAACACTGCTGGTTTTACTACTTTTAGGGCCTTGCTTATTTAATTTACTTGTTAAATTTGTTTCTTCTAGACTTAAGCAGTTCCACGTCAAACTGATGACGCTCCAAGGTTTCCAACCAATCCCTGAGAACGATGTCGAAGCTGACCAACATACAGCATCCGCGGTGGCCTCAGGAATTCCTCTTCAACCTCTAGATAGAATAGGGCGAGAGTTCCGTGGTTCTCAATAGGCAGGGTCTACTGTCCAATCTAAGCCTGAAGCAGCTATGGAAGACGGATCTTCATCCTTCAACAACCCCAAAAAGATTTTTGAGAACCATGTCTCTCAGGGGGAAGTTGAGGCAGGAGATAGTCAGGAAGGAAGCTCCAGAGGCCCCCCGCAGGGCTGAGGTAGAAAACCTCTATACATGACAAAGACCCCCTAAGACAGGTTGTTCCTGTTTACTGGGATAACTCTGAATCATAGAATGCGCCTGCGCGCTACCCCTGATTCATTATAATATCATTATAATGAAATAACATCGTGGGACTCCCTTCTCCAGTAGCCAATCAAGAAAATCATAGGAAACCACACATGCGCAGTAGCTTTGAAATCCAACTCCTGGTACCTGCGCAGGAAAAGCCCGCCAAAGATGAGCAAGGGGGCTTCTGCCCTATAAGAATAGAATCCCCCAGCCCACGTGCCCTCTTTTTCTCTGCTCAGAGCTGGCCCACTCCTGTGTCCTGTGGAGTGTACTATCACTTAATAAATCTTCCCTCTTTCTTTATGCTATAAACTTTGTGTGTTCGGTTCAATTCTTTGTCCTCGATCACTAAGAACCTGGTTACCTGTGCACACCTGTGACACAGGCAGCTCACTCGCCCCCGATTATACACGAGGGATTTGGGGAGGGGGTTCTGCTTTGGCTTCATTCTCTCCAACACTATTTGCATTTTTTTACAATGAACATGTAGTAAAATAGATATTGTTTAAATCATTATTTTAAACAGTTTTGAAAACAATTAAGAACAATACATCACAGTAGTGGAAAACTGAGGAAGTGAAATAAATAGCAGACTTTAACCCCGCTGTTCCAGAGATAAGCACTATTTGCACTGTGGGTTTTGGGGGGCTGAGGGATGAAATATTTTCTTATTCTTATGTTTAAGAGTGGCAAGATACACATAATGTAAATGTATCATTTTAACCACTTCCAAGCGGACAACTCAGTAATGTTAAGTCCTTCACTTAACACTCAATGTGGAACATTTTAGTATTTTTTCCTTCTGGTCCTTTTTTTTTTAAGCACTGTTTTAGGTGCACAGAGAAAATATCTTAGATACTACTTATTTATGCTTAACTATTGTTCCTTGTCATCAAATTCTACACAAATGGGCCCTGGCTGGGATAGCTCAGTGGATTGAGCTCGGCCTGCGAACCAAAGCGTTGCAGGTTCGATTCCTAGTCAGGGCACATGCCTGGGTTGCGGGCCAGGTCCCCAGCAACCGCACATTGATGTTTTTCTTTCTCCCTCCCTTCCCCTTTCTGAAAATAAATAAATAAAATCTTAGAAAAAATAATTTACACACGTGCCCATGAAAATACTTCCAGGAAGGAGGATATGTGCGGAGGGGAAAACATTTCCAATGATACTGGATGTTTTTTCAAATCAAGCGTACAGGACTGTCATGGTTAGAAATAAACATCAAAGGTATGGAAATGGAAGATAAAGGGAAGGAGAGGGAGGGCACCCTTGCCTTCATAAACACCACGCCGAACAGTTGCCAAGCAGCCGCCACACGGTGAAGCCATGGTTTCCTCACCACGGGGCACGCAGGCTGTTTTGCAGTCTTTGCAAGGACACACGACGCTGTGGTGGACATCCGTTTGTGCAAATCTTTGCCCGCAGCTGCTGTGTGCATCCCGTTCTCTTGCTGGGGAGGGGGAATGTGGGACCAGGGGGGAAGGCTGCCAGCACCGCCCAAGCCACACTGGGCGACCCAAGGTGTCCCCAGCTACCTGCTCCTCTGGGCAGGGTCCACCGCTGGCTTCCTTCCCGAGGGGCCTCCCCCAGAGGGCGGGGGTGCTGGCCCGGCCTGGAGGCAGGGCTGCTCTTGTTTCTGCTGCCGAGTCAGCCTTCTCTCCTGGACCATGAGAGAAGGGGAAAAGGGAAGTGAGCTGCGGCCTCAGATGTGCCCGGAGAGGGAGCCCCAGGGAGGGGCAGGCACAGGGCCCAAGCACATCCATCAGACTCCACGGCCTGTGGGCTTAGCCACTGGGCTGCCCTGCCACTCTGGAGATGCACAAATGAACGGAGAGAGGGAGCCCAAGAGGGCAGGGCTTTCCTTGGGAGGCCAAACCTGGAGCTGGGTCCTCCCACAGCACCCCTTTCCCAAGGAGGGAGGAACACAGGAATTCCCCCCCGGGCCTGGCCCCAAACCACTAGTAAAAAATAGCAACCGCTGATATGGTAGTGCTAGCTGTGGGCCAGGCAGAGTTTGGAGTCCCTTTATTTATTTAGCCTCTCGACAACCCTAAGGAGTGTGATGTGCTATGACTATTCCATCTTAGAGCTACAAGACTAAGGCACAGAGAGGTTAAGTAACTCGCCCACGGCCACACAGCCAAAGAGTGTGAAAGAAAGTAGTGGAGGCAGGATTTGAACGGAGGCAGAGCTGGTTCAGGCATCTGGGCTGACCACCGTCCACTCACGGTCCACTGTACTTCAGATCACTCAGAAGGGCTAATCTGTGCCCAGAAGAAGCTCCTCCCCAGACACTCCGGCATTTCACCACCTCCCCATGACCCAGCCGGGAGGCTCCCGACCTTCTGGAAGCTCCGGGCCAGCCCAGTCCTTGTGTGTTGACTCCACACCGCCTCCAGCTGGGCCTCCAGGAGCCACGGTGCCCAGTGCAGCAGCTGTGGTCCTGCACTGAGTGCCGCCAAGCTCTGAAACATCTGGACAGCAGCTGCCGGCTGGGGGTGCACCAGGGCTGGTCGGCAGGTGGGCCTGCCCCTCAGCCCAGGGGGGCGTCTGGGGGCTGGGCAGCAGCGCCCCCACCCCACCCCTGTGGCCCTTCCCACAGTGACAATTCGCAGAAACGGCAGTTCCCACGTGCCTGTCCCGTCCCTGCGGCCCTGGAGCCCCCTGTGGTTCCCAGCAGGGACAGTGTGGAGGAAGAAGCTCCTCCCCCTTAAGGCCAGTGTGGATCTGCCATCAGGGACGCATCTCCGTCAGGCCCTAGTGTCCCTCCGCCCAGGCAAATGGGAGAGGAGCTGTCCCGGCCCGCAGCCAGGAACTCACCGGGCTGTCTCCCACTCCAGGCTCACCACGTTTCGGGCTTTGTTCTTGGAAAACAAAAGGACAAGGCAGCTCTCAGGCCCGAGCAGCAAGCAGGACAGGACACCCCGCCCTCCGGAGGCCACCCTTTCTGAGGGAGCGGGGTGTGACAGGGTGGTGGGAATGCCCAGGAGAGGCCACAGCCCCCTGGAACTGCCCACAGGCCCGCTCCCAGACTCCTCTGGCCTCTACCTGCAGGGCACCTCCGGCCGGGGCTGGGGCGGGCAGACAGGAAGTCTCCCCGCTGACCTGCTCCCTGGGGGCCTCCACCCCTCCTTCCTGCCCAGGGAGGACACCCCTGGCTGCTCTGGAGAAGGTGGAAGAGCAGAGTCTGGCCTCTCTGCGGCCCACCCCTTGAGGGAGCAGGGGGCCCCCCTTCTGCTCCCTGCCGTATGCGGCCTCTCTCCTTGCCTTAGGGCACAGGCAGGAAGGGCGCCCTGCTGGGAGCTGAGGAATCCCTAGTGAGCACCTCCGCAGGGGTCTCTGGTGGTGGCGATTCGGGCTTGCTGCCTGCCTGAGAGTCTGAGGGACCAAGCTGGGCCCTGGGTGTCCCTGGGAAATTCACAGCTCCCCTGAAACCGTGGGGGTGCTTCTTCCTCTTGTCCCAGGAAGCAAAAACAGGCTGGTAGGGCTGGGGGCCAGCAGGGAGGCCCTGGCCATCACCGGTCCAGGGCTCTTGCTGCAAAGGGACTGGGGGTTCCTGGGTCCTCCGGCACCTGAGGCGGGCCACCTTGTGCTCCAGGCATTGCAGGAAGGCCAGCAGCTGGGACATGGCAGCCTGGGATGGGGCCCGAGCCTGGCTCTTGGCAGGGACAGCCAGGTCTTCCAGGGTAAGGGGTTCCCCCATGAGCCCAGAGGCCCAGCTCCCCAGGCCACCCTGGGAGCTGGGGCCTGGCTGTGTGTGCCCATCGACAGGGGCATAGTGCTCAGTGGGGCTGAAGTCCAGACGTGGGGTGTCTATGGGCAGCAGCCGGGACTGCTTCCGGGTGGAGGATGGGCGAGCCTGTGGCCCTTGGGGTAGGGGACTTCTCAGGGGCATTCTGTGAGGCCAGAAGCTTTCTGGAGGCTCCGACCAAAGATGGGGGCTGCTGCGAATTCCACACTCGGCCAGGCTGGCCTCCCCGAGGCCCAGGTTACTCTGCTGGACGGCTGAGGCTTGCGCTGCCCCCTGGGGGAGGCTGCGCAGGGGCTGCAGGTTGCTCTGCTGCTGGAAGCGTGAGTTGATGAGCCAGTTAGGACCAGTCGTGGCCTTTGGGGCAAGGCCCAGGCGGGGGAGGGGGCTGGCCAGGTTGCTCTGGACTCCGCAGGGCTCCTGGCGAAGCACCGAGCCAGGGGAGGGTGCGGTGGCAGGCCCTCCCCTCTCAGCCTGGCCCCTGGGCGCCCACCGGCCAGGGCTCTGTGTCACCAGGAGTCTCCGTGGCTCTAAAGAGAGTAGAGACAGTCATGCCCTGAGGGTGGGCGAACTCAGTGCTCAAGTGGGACAGTGGGGGCCTGTTAGGTCCCAGAGCCAGGGATGGACAGGGCCCCAGGCAGCAGGAAGCTGGGACTTGGCGGTCTGCCTGGCTCTGCAAGTCAGTGGGCAGCGAGAGCCTGGGGGCCTTGAGCGAGAGCCGTGACACGGTCTGACTGCGCCTGGCCGCTTGGAGCAGGGGCAGGGCAGGGTCAGAGGACAGTAGGCTGTGGAGGGTCCCAGGCGAGAGGTGACGGGGCTGGGGTCAGGGGTGGCAGAGAGGGTAGAGAGGAGACAGACTCGGATCTGCTGTGGAGGCGGAGGCTTAGAAGAGGGGGAGGGAAATTAAGCTGATTTCCAGCTTGAGCAAAGAGGTGACAGGGAGCAGGCAGCAGCTGGGGATGAAAGCAACACCCAGCCTGTCACACAGCTCCGAGTGAGCTGCTCTGGGGACCCAGGGGTGGGCCTTGGAGCCCTCCCTCTGACTGCCCCCCGCCCCCAAGGCCATCCCACCGGAGACTGGGCCTCCTGGGAGCTGGCGCCATGCCTGGGAAGGCCTGGCAAATATAGTGTGGGCCATACAAGTTTGTAAGTAGGAACTAAAGCTCAGAGAGGTTAAGCAACCTGCCCACAGGCACACAGCTAGAACACAAAGAAACTGGCATGTGACGCACAATCTGAATTTGTTCTGGGCTGCATCTGCCCTTGGCTGCACCCACCCTGCGGCCTTCTTGAAGCTCTAGGCACCTGAGCTTGGAGGTTCTCCAGGCCACCATCCCTGGCACAGACTGGCCTGTGGGAGCCCCTCCTCCCCCTGGGCCCCAGCCGGACCTTCTTCCTGACCTCCCTCCCTGACTTCCTGACCTCCCCCTGGGCCCCAGGCCGAGAAGCCTCTGGCCCAGTACAGCTAATCTCTGGAATCGGCAAGGCCCTGGGTTGGCCTGTTTGGGACCCGGCTCCTGCCACCTCCAACCCAGACCCACTAAGCCTCTTGCCTGGCCTCAGCGGGGTCGCAGGCCTGGGGGGCACATTCTCCTTGTGGCTGGCATCAGGTGTCAGCTCCATGGGCTCCAGGGCAAAGCCAGGGGGGCAGTAGTGTCCTTGGTCACCCCACAGCCAGCGGCCTGTTGGATCACACGAGATCTGAGGGGTGAGGACAGAGTGTCCTGGCTCCCACCAGGCCACACCCCAGCCCTGGCCCACACCCCACCCCTCACCAGCACCCCTGGTTAGCCCAGCTCCAGCCATCCCGGTCAGGCCCCCTTGGAGTTTCCTTGCCCTGTACACCCCCTAAGACCCTCTTTCCATCATGGTCATTTCCTCTTGTCTTGCAGTGTCCCTGCCCAGCCCCTAGAGGGCGCGAGGCTCTCTTTGTTTCCTGTCTCCAGTTCCTGAACATTCTCCCTCCTCCCTCTCTAAGAGACTGGGTTCCAAGCTCCAGGTACTCCATGAAGGAAGCGCTGGTCAAGCCCCCTGGCTCCTTGAAGATTTCAGCTCCTGGCTCACTGACACTTTCTTCGCCACACGCCTGTCTCCGTTCTGGGTGATTTCACCGCGATCCACACCAACGATCCCTCCAGCTCCTGGCCTGTGGGGTCCTTGGCCTTCTCCTCTCCTACCATCCTGCCCTTCCCCCGACCTCGGCCACCAGCTCCCCAGACCCTCCCAGACTTCGTCATCCTAAATAACTGCACCCCTCCGAGATCTCCGTTTCAGAGCCCGCCCCTGATTTTTCCAGCCCATTCCCTTGAGTGCCCAATCCTACAGTCTTCCCCTTCAAGGACCCTTCCTCTCGCCACTATGCCACCCCCTTGGTCTGTTCTTCTTCTTTTTTTTTTTTTTAGAGAGGGAAGGGAAGGAGAAAGAGAGAGAGAGAGAAAGAGAGAGAGAGAGAAACATCAATGTGCGGTTGCTGGGGGCCGTGGCCTGCAACCCAGGCATGTGCCCTGACTGGGAATCGAACCTGTGACACTGGTTCGAAGCCCGCACTCAATCCATTGAGCTACGCCAGCCAGGGCTCCTTGGTCTGTTCTTGCCCACTGATGTCTCTCTCTGCTCCTGCACTTAACCACCCAGGGTCATAATCACCCCGTTTGCACACCCTTGGCTCCCCCTCTCCGCCACATTCCCTCTGTGGAGTCACAACGCTGGTCCGAGTGGCTAATGCAACCCCACCCTGCGGCCTCACTCCAGAACCTTCCGTCTCCAGTCCCAAAAGGCTGCTGGAGAATCAGATTCTGCTCCCCTCCCCCCCACCCATCTAGATACTAGTTCACACTTTCTCCTGTCCTTGGACCTCTGCCACCTCTTCTCCCCACACACCCTTTGGCAGAACTTGTTGGCTATTGTGCCCACAAAATAGGGCCATCAAAAAGAAACGCCACCAGCTCCCTCACCAGCGTCATGCCCACTGCCTTTCCCGCCCCTCCCCCATCCCATCTGGTCCCATCCCCCAGCCGGACCCTCCCCTAAGCTCTGGGTTCCCTTCTGTGTCCCCCGCCAAAGGGCAGCACCCAGGGCCATCACTGGTCTCCAAGATTCCGAGATACCATTCTCTGAATCAGGAAAAGGACCCATAACGATGTCCACGCCACACAGCTGACTAAACCACACCAGGGCACAGAGCTTGGGGGTCAGGACACGGGCTATGCTGTGTCAGGGCCCTGACCCTGCTCTCAGAGTCCCCTCCCCCATCCTTGATGCTTCCTTACTGACTCAGTCCCATCAGCACTTACACAGGGCGGTATTTTTTCCACCTTTAAAAACGAGCAAAAACACTAAACTTCTTCCCTTCTCATCACACCCAAATCCTAATTCTTCTCCCACTGCTACCTCTGGTGACCTCGTTTCAATCAACCCCCCCACCCCCACCCCAAAGCTGCTTTCCCCTGGGTGACCTCCGAGGTGCAGGTCCCCGGCCAGTTCCCAGGCAGCGCTAGGACAGTGGTCACTGGTCCTCCTTGGCGCCCCCCAAGACGCCACCTCTCAGCCTCTCTCCCTCCTGCCGGCATCTCTTTCCCAGTCTCCGCTGCTGGTCCCTCCTCTTCTCCTGAGCTCTCAGTGTTGGGGGTGCCAGGGCCTCCTCCCTTCCCTGACGCATGCACCCCAAGTGATCTCAGCGCCAGACCCTTCTAAGGCATTGTCCCTTCTCTGAGAGCGGCAGCTTTAGCCTCCTGCTGACCCAGGGGACCATCCTGGAGCCCCCCTGACTACCTGCTCCCACACACCACTTGCAATCCATCAGCCAATCCTGTCTGCTCTACCATCCAAGGATATCTAGAATCCAGCCCTGCTCACCCACTCCGTCCTCACCTCCTGAGCCCAAGCGATCACCACCTCTTGCCTCCTGACTGGTCTCCCACTCTGCCCTGCCCCCCTCACCCTGTGGCCTCCTCACCACAGTGGCAAGAGTGACCCTGAGAACTTAGGTCAGGGCTGGTCTGGACTCAACTCAAATGGCTCCAAAGACTCCCCAACCCACTCGGTTCTCAGTGAAGGCTCCCAGATCCCCACATCAGGGAGCCGGCTGGTCATACAAGGGGACACGGGGACACAGCCAGTCTGTCGGCAGATGGCTTGTCCCTGGCTACTTTCTCACCACGTGGCAGCGTAGTTTCAACAGACACATGGTGGCCCCCAAAGCCTAACACATTTACTTTCTGGCTTTTAGGGAAGTTTGTTTAAGATGGGAGGGGGCTGGCAAATGAGTGAAAAGGGGAATGTAGTTGATCATATTGTGATAAGTTTACACGGTGACAGATGATTCCTAGAATTAGTGGGGTGATCACATTGTGAGGTATAAAATGGTCAAATCCTGCCTTGGCTGGTGTGGCTCAGTGGCCTGAGCATGGGCCTGCGAACCAAAGAGTCACTGGTTCAATTCCCAGTCAGGGCACATGCCTGGGTTGTGGGCCAGGTCCCCAGTAGGGGGCACTTGAGAGGCAACCACACATTGATGTTTCTCTCCGTCTCCCTCCTTCCCCTCTAAAAATAAATAAAATCTTTAAAAAAAAGTTGAACCCCCACATTGTACACCTGACTAATATAATCAACATAAGAATGTATACCAACTCTACTAAGGTTTTAAAACGTTTGCTGACCCCTGCCCCAGTGACCTAGCCCTGGTTACCAACCTCATCCCTACTCCTGTTTGCCGGCTCTTTCTGCTCCAAACACACCCGCCTCCTTGTTGTTCTCCCCAAAATGCTGCGTGTGTTCCGGCCTCAAGGCCTTTGCACTTGCTGTTCCCTCTGCCTGGAACTCTCTCCCCGCTCTCTTCTCCTTCAAGTCCTGCCTCGAACTTCACAGCGAGCCCCTCCCTGACCACTGTTTCTGCACGGCAGCTCTCTCCCCACCCCCTCCTCTCTTTGCAAGATCTTTGTCCGTGACTTAGCGCCACCTAACAGACTGAGGAAGTCAGTGTCTGCCTCTCTCTCTCTCTCTCCAGGGTCCGGGAGCCACTGTGTCTCTTTTCCAGGCCGTATTCACGGCATACGGAACAGTACCTGGCACACAGCAGGGGCTCCCGCACTGTGCTAAGCGAATGAGCCGTACTAAGCACCACGCCCCCTTGAGGATGCCTCCTATCATTACATCTGCACCGCGGCCCAAAGAATTAGGGCTTTGCTTTAGACAACAGGAAACTGGAGCTTAACAAAGCTCCCGGCTCCGCCCTGGGTCAGGGGCTGCCGAGGGGCCCCCCTGGGCCTGACTCCACCTCCCGGCTTCCTCACCAGGACAACCCCACGCCCCACCTCTTTCCAAAGGAGACTTGAGACAGCTCAACCACATATCCCTTTCCACCCCCCCCCCCCATTTTCTCTTCCCCTCACCCCACCCGGGCTCTCTGTCTCTCTAACCCCCCACACTACCCGCCCCCTTTCCACTCCAATCAAGGACAGCAGAGCCTCGCTACTCTTCCCACCAAAAGCACTTGTGATCACTTTCCCTGCTCTCCTGAACTTGCCCTTCAGTGTGCTTGTCTTCCTCGGGCCCTTTTTACCCAGTTGGGTTTGAACCTGGAGGGGACCGCAGGCAGGACCGCTAACGATCCAAGTAGGCAAAGGGTGGGGGGGGGTGGTGGCGGTCAACGTCAGCGAGCGTGCTCCCGGGGTCCCGCACCAGCCTCGAGGTGCGCAGTGTGCCTGAGAGCCCCTAGCTGTGAGCGTGGCCTCCGCCGTCTGCGCATGTAGGGGTCCGAGGGCGGGGCTAGGGGGCGCCCGCGGTCCTCGGCCCTGGGGGTTCTGGCCGCCCCCGCCCCCACTCAAGCTGGGTCTCCGCAGGAAAAGCACGTGGCCTTGTGCAAACTTCTGGCTCGCGCCAGACACGTCAGACTGCCGGCCTCCAGGCCCCTCTGAAACTGGCTGGAATCCACCCCACCCCCTCCTCTCTGCACGGTGTGCTCCGGCCAAACCACACTTCCCCTGCGGCATTTTCCGCCTCTAAGTCCTGGTCCGTGCTGTTCCCCACAGCACCCTGCGCCACCCCACCCACTCCTTCCTCGGTCTGAAGTGTGTTCTTGTCCTTTCTAAACACCCACCGGGAGAGAAAAGAGCACTGGGCCGGGAAGACCCGGTCGAGACGGGTTCCGCGGCTGAGTGACTTGAGGCAAGTCCCTAACTTCTCCGAACCTCAGGCTCCTTTATCTGTAAAAGGGGAGTGGTAACACCCACTCTATTGCCCTCCGGCTTGATTGGAGAGCCGCTTCGGGGACGCCAGACAGCCTTTCAAATTCTACCGCAGTCCTCGGAGGAGGGGGTGGTTATCGCTTCCTGATTAAGTCCGTGCATCTAGTACCTCCTCCTAAACCTGCTGGATTGAACTTAACTTTCTCTTTTTCTTTTTTAAAGATTTTATTTATTTTTTTAGAGAGGGAAGGGAGGGAGGGGGGGAGAGAGAGAGAGAGAGAGAACATCAATGTGCGGTTGCTGGGGGTCATGGCCTGCAACCCAGGCATGTACCCTGACTGGGAATCGAACATGCGACACTTTGGTTTGCAGCCCACGCTCAATCCACTGAGCTACGCCAGCCAGGGCTGAACTTAACTTTTTCAACCTTTCACTTTCTTCAGCCTTGCTGCGTCCATGTATTTAGGTGTGTTTTATGAACACAATATGGCTGGAATTTTTAAAAAAATTATTTACAGCCCTATCTCTATCTCCCTCTCCTCTCTCTCTAAAAATAAAATCTTTAAAAAAATTATTTACAAGTATATGATTATGACACATTTCTACAAACCATCTTAATTTTGTGCTTGCTAGTGATCAAATATCATGTTTCTCTTTCCTTTCTTATCTTTTTGTTTTTTTTGCAAATCTTCCCCCCCCCCCAACTAGCTTGGAACTTGTACGTTGTATTTCTGTCGTTCAGTTGTTATCCAAGACATTTTAATGTGTATTTTATTTGACCAAGTCTACAGTTAATCCAGTATTTACCTTCCTTCCAGACCCCCACCCCCTAAAAAAAAAAAGGCTTTATAATACGTTGTATCTGGTCCGCTCTCCCTGAAATATATTATTTTCATGAACACTAAACCACATTTACTATTTCCTTTGTGCTTGTCAGATCTCCCTTATGGAAAAATGTCCTTCCCCCAAAACATTCTTTAGACATTGCTTTCTTGAAGGTCTGTCGGTGATAAACTCCACTGTCATTTCTCTGAATGTCTTCATTTCACCCTCATCCCTGAGCGATAACTCGCGAGCACAGTTTGAGGGGGACGGTTATTTTTATCAGTATTTCGAAGCTGACATTCCTGTCTTCTGACATCAACGGTGGCTGCTGCTAAGTCATCAGTTGCCGCTGTAACTGTTACCCCTTCTAGGATATCTTTCCTACCCGGCTGCTTTGGGGGTCTTAATGTGTGTCCGGTGTTCTGCGGTTTTCCCTCGTCCATTCGTTCTACCTTTATGAAGCACTGACTGCAGGAGTCCCCGAGGCCCAGCGGCAGGCGTGGCCTGTTAGGAACCAAGCCTTGCGGGAAGCTCGCCTGAGCCCCGCCTCCTGACCCACCCCCACCCCCGCCTGAGTCCTGCCTCTGGTCCCTCCCCCCCGCTCCGCCTCCTGCCCAACCCTCTACCCCACACCCTGCCGCCAATCCTTGGAAAAACCGGCTGCTGGTGCCAAGAAGTTGGGGACCGCTG
Organism: Phyllostomus discolor; assembly: GCF_004126475.2. NCBI lineage: Eukaryota > Metazoa > Chordata > Mammalia > Chiroptera > Phyllostomidae > Phyllostomus > Phyllostomus discolor. The sequence goes on along the minus strand of NC_040907.2, from coordinate 6,878,209 downwards.
ACTTACTGGGTGCGGGCACTGTTCCAGGTGCTGAAAATACAGCAGTGGGTGAAACAAGTCCCCATGTGAGGACTAGGAGCGTAGATTTCTTCTTATTCTGTTTGGTGATTATTTGGCGTCCGGATCTGAAATTCGGTGTCAGTCTATTTTAGAACATTCTCTGCCATTTTTTCCTCCTGAGGGTCCCCCCCTCTCCCATTGTCCCCCGCAGGAACTCTGATTATACTGTTGGGCCTTCTCACTCTATCCTTTATTTCTTAACGCCTCGTATTTTCTGCCCTTTTCTGGTGCGTTCTGAGTCATTCCTTTACATCTGTCTGCAAGACGACTGATTTTTCCCTTCTGGCGTCCTCGACCGAGTCTCCTCTTTCCGGGTCTGTGTTTCCAGCTGTGACATGAGGAGGACCCAGGGTTGCCATCAGTTTGTGCTCTGGGGCATCCTACGTTAGAATGACAGTGGTGACAGGGGACATGCTCCACCCACCTGGCTGTTTCACATACGGGGTGAGATTTCTTTTGAACACAGGGTTTGAAATAAGACTTTTCAAACCCCTGGGCTAGGGAGGCGCTGAGCTTCCTTCCAATCCAGGTGTGTGGTTCTGCATGGAGATCTCCGAGATGGTAACATTTAATAATAACCACCTGGTGACTCTGGTGACAGTCTCCGGAGTGACAGGTGTGCGCACAAGCTCCCAGGCACCTGGAGAACTGGACCCTCGGGGTTCTGCTGTGCCCAGTGAGGAACCTCTCTGCTTTACTTCCCCACAGTTTTTTCAATCTTTTGAACACTTGCAGAAAGCACTCAATAAATGCGTATGGAATGAATAATAGATGAATAGATGGAGGGATGGCCAGCCAGCCTGGTGTTGGGATTCAGGATGCGCTACCCCCAAACATGGCACCGGGGCATATTGGTGCCTTCAGCTGAAGGGGTTTAAGAAAATCACAGAAGCAGGAAAGTCATTCCGACATCCGCCCCCCCGCTCCCCCATTTCACTCTCCTCCCCCGAGACAGGTCACAGCTCTCTGGTGGGAAAGGTCGCCTCTCCTACCAGGAGGAAGACTTCTCATCACGGGAGATAGGGGATTACGGCCCAGAACTCTGTATAAACAAGCCTCGTGAAACTAAGCCTCATCTTCCTCGTTACTTCACCATCGACCACCCCCAGCTCAAATCCTTTAGTCTCATCTTTTCTTCCCAAGTTTGTTGTTTGTCTAAAAGTTATAAAAGCTTCCTGTTTTGGTCCCTTCGGGTCTTCAGTCTCTTGTGAAGTCTTGCAGGTACACATACAACTTCAGTGAAAATGTGTACTTTCCTCCTGTTTATCTTTGTTAGTTTAACTTCCAGACCCCACTGGGGACCCCCCCAAGAGGGTTGAGGAAAACTTTTTCCTTCCTTTCCTGTCTCTGAATACAGGTAATGAGAGCTTACATTTATTAAACATGTTGCTAATTTTTTCTTTCTTTTTTTAAAGATTTTATTTATTTATTTTTAGAGAGAGGAGGGAGAAAGAGAGAGAGAAACATCAATGGGTGGTTGCTGGGGGCCGTGGCCTGCAACCCAGGCATGTACCCTGACTGGGAATCGAACCTGCGACACTTTGGTTCACAGCCCGAGCTCAATCCACTGAGCTACGCCAGCCAGGGCTACATGTTGCTAATTTTCAGTCCTCATTAATTCCCAAGTTAGTCACTATTATCCCCATTTTTTGGATGAAGAAACCGAGACACAGTGAAGTGAAGAGACTCTTGCACAGCCAGTGACTGAGGGCAGCGACACTGAAAGCAAGGCCTGCTGGCTCCAGAGCTGGTCTGGAGGGAGGCTGTGAGAGCTGGGATTTCCAGACTGTTCTAACACTCCGAGGGCTGGCCCAAGTGGGGGGGGGGGTAGGGCAGGGGGGTGAGGTGGGGATCTGTGGGTTCCACTGACTCTGGTCTGGTTTTGGTCAACAGAGACAGTGATGGCCCTGGGGCAGTTACTCTGGCTTCCTCATTGGGAAGATTCGGCTTTGTGAAAACAAGAAATGCATTATCTGTGAACTACACAGGCCCTTTCAGCTCTCCCCCGCAGAAGACCAGAGGCAAGAGGAATTTGCTTCCTGTGGTTAAGTTTCTAGACTGTCAGACACCATAACCTATAGACTATTTCCCAGTCCATACGGAAGCTGGTGTTTAAAAAAAAATACAAAACAAAACGCAGTGGTGAGAAAGTCTAGTTGGAAGCCCCATTGTGACCCACCTGAGACCGAGTTCCTGGCCTGGCCCTAACCCTGGCCTTCTTGCTGACCCCGGGTCAGTGGCAGCTCCGGCCCCCAGCTGTTCAGGCCCCAAACCTTGCAATCACTGAACCCTATCCAGCAGCCGCCCTGTGGGGGAAGTCAGTCTCCTGCAAGCTGTCTTCCAGCCCCAGGCTGCCTTGCCACCACAGGCCTTGGGTGACACTTCCTCACCAATAGAGGGAGCCACACAGCCTGTGCCCAGCCGGTCACCCTGTATGGCAATGTCTTTCCGTAGCTCAACGCATGCCCGTTTGTTCTGCTTAAGCATGGGTGCCACATGGCGCCTGGCCAGCCCTGCTGCTGTGTGTCTTCCTCGGGGAGGGCACAGGGTCCTTCCATCTTGGCATAAGAGAAAGCAGATGTTCCCAAGTCAGATGCTGGGGGCCCGTGCGGGGGGTCAGAAGTGGGGGGGAGACCTGCCTGGGGGAGGGACACCCGCTGCTGAAGCTGACCCCGGCCGAGCGAAGCACGGTCCATTCAGTGCGGCGTCACCCCCTCGGCACCTCCACGACCGAGGCTCGATGGGCGCTAGGATCTGAGTCGGCCCCGGGACTAGAGCCGGGACCTGGTGTTCTGCACCACGTGACTGCGTGTCATCGCCCCACCTGCACCTCCTAGCCCAAGTCACCAGCACTGTCCCTTCAGAGCAAGTCAGAGCACGACCAACTCTGTCCTTCTCACTCAGTGAACACCCATGTCCTCAAAATGACCCGCTGACCTGCACCATCGGGCCCCTGCTGCTTCCCTGACCTCCTTCCCTCCCCGCCCCCAGCTCCAGCCACCCTGGAGGCAGGGTGGCGCGCCCACAGGCTGTTTCTGGGTGGCCACAGCTGTGGCTCTCAGTGTCCCTTGGCCCCAGCACATGGGTCCCTTCCCAGAGATCATGTTCTCTCCTTTTAGGGCTCTTGCCTCCCAACAGTGGACTCCGACAGTCTGCTCCCCGAGAACAGGCCCTGGAACTCACCCCGTGGCACCGGCACCGGCACTGGCAGAGGCTCCGCTGCCCTGATGGGTGCAGACGGAGGACGGTGGGGACTGTGCTCAGAGCCTTGACCTCTCCGTACTGGGGACAAGCTGGGCTGGGCCAAACACCTGTGGCCAGTGCTCAATGCCCATCCCCACCGAAGTGGGGTGGGGTCCTAGCCAAGGAAGGGACCCTCAGAGCTTCTGGGCAGGCAGCAGTTCCAGTCGGCTGTGCGGCCAAGACACAGGGCCCGCCAGGAAGAGGTCACCTGTCACCTCCAGACCCAACCCCACCACAGCTCGAGGAGCAACCCCACTACCAACTTGGCTGTCGTTTCGGGGCCCTTCCGAGGGCATCATCACCCTTGGGCATCATCACCCTTGGGCAGGCATTAGTTCTGGAAGAACACTGAGGTCAGAGAGGCTGCGCTGCCCGAGGGCACACAGCCAGCCAGCGGCCCAGCAAGACCTGCCCATTACCTGAGTCATGTGACCTAGAGAAACAGACCTCCCTGTGCCACACTGACAGCGTCCTCCTCTCCAGGGGCCTTGGCATGATGGGCCCCACTGAGCGGGAGCCCCCGCCTCCTGGGCCACGACAGAACAGGCCGCTCAGCCCAGGTGCCCCGGGCATTCACAGAACAAAGCCTCCCAGGAGTGGCAGGCCCGGGCCCCGCCCATCGGATGCGGCTCCACACACACCCTGCTACAGAAATCCCCACACTTTAATGCCATGGCTCTGGGAAGAGCAGTGGGGGGCCATGGGGAGCGTCGGGCATAGCAGGCACCTCCTGCCTCCAGCCCCGGGGTTCCCAGGACCCACTGACCAGGTAAGTGAGGAGCACAAGGACCTCACCCCGCTCTGATGGACAGCTCCTGGGGCGGAGCACAACTGGCAGCCCACAGGCCTTCTGCCAGAGGGCTGGGCAAACTGAGGGAGAGGCCCAGGGCAGGGGCATCTCTGGACCCTAGAGGCTGGGCTCCGCCAGCCTCAGGCGCGGCGTGGCCTGGAGCAGCCAAGGGTGGCAGTGAGGAAAGTGGCCGTGGTTCCCCGCCCGGGACCAGTGGGGTACACGGAAGGGAAGGGAGGCCCTGGGGCCAGGTGTGTGTGCAGGTGCGTTCAGACAACACCTGAGACAGGGAGCGGGAGGACACGTTCCACAGCAGGTCCGAGGAGGGGATCAGGTGCAGCCCTGGGAGGGCGTCCTGGGCACGAGCAAGGCCAGCGGACCGGACCTCCCCTACAGTTCGTCACCCTGGCCGCCAAGTGGGGGCCAGGCGCAGCGGGGCTGGCTTCAGTACCCCTGCGGGCTGTGACCCTTGCCCTCCAGGCCCGCGTAGTGGTCTGCAGGGGCCTCCGGCGAGTCGATCGTCTGGTAGGCGCTCTGCTCCTGCGGAGGCCCGAGGAAACCTGGGGGCGGGGGGTGGAGAGAAAGGAAACACAGAGGGTGAGGGTGAGGAGGGGCGGTCCACTGAACCCAAACCAGGGCCCGCTCCACCCCCCGCCAGGACAGCGACGGCGGCCACGGCCCAGGCACCAGGCCTTCGCACGTGTATTCCACTCAATCCTCCCCCGACCCTACAGAGCGGGCGGTTTTGCTGTCCCCACTCTACAGATGAGGACACTGAGGGTCAAGGCGCTGACCCGACCTGCCTGACATCCCACAGCTCAAAGCTGAGGACTAGGATTCACACACAGGCAGCGCGAGCCCGAGGCCTGGGCTCCCCTCTGGCCCCGGCCCCGGCAGGATGGACACGGTTACTCTGTCCAGTGGTTTTCAACCTTTTTCATCGCATGGCTGCGTAAGCTAATTATTGAAATCCTGCAGCACAACAGAAAAAATATTTTTTGCAGATGGGACAAAAAAAAAAACAGGTATGCTTTTGACTCATTCACACCCAATTGCTATTGTTGTGTTGGCTGTTATCATTTAACTGGATGACCTGAGGGAAAAGGGGTCAGCGCCCCTGTCTAAATAGTCAGGCGCTGCATGTCGTGAAAATGCCTGTGGCGCACGGGCTGAAAGTCGCAGCTCTGTCCGGAAGGCCAGCGCCCGGCTGCTGCAGAGCCCAGGCAGCTGGAACCGGGGGGCAAGGCAGGCGGTAGGAGTCTCGGTGCCCCCCTCCACACTCCTGTCTACTCTGTTCATCTGTCCTGTGACCCTGAACAAGTCCCAAGGGCTCTGGGCCTCAGTTTCCCCATCTGTCCAATGGAAGGATGTTATTGGCTTCCCTCCCGACACCCTTGGGGCAGGCCCAGGCAGTGCTGAGGTCAGCCAGGGCAGGTGCGCCCAGGGCACTCCTGCCCTTGGCCCCGTTGCTCCCCCAGGTGGGTCACCATGGGTCACTCTAACCCTCTTCTCAGGAGTAAAAGGCAACAGACCGCACCCACCCCTCCCCACTTCTGTCTGAGAGAGGGGGGAAAGGAAATGAGCACAGGTGTCAGAGGGAGCGGGACACTGGGCCCATGGTACAACTCAGGGAGGGCAGTGAGGGGCAGGGCCGAGGTGAGAGGGCCAATCGGCCATGGTGGCACCATCTCTCCCTTGGCCACCCAGACCCCAGGAGGCAGAAGAGGGGCTGTACGGATGGGGTCGGTGGTAGCTGAGAGGAGGGGGTGGCCCTGCAGGTCGCTTCACGCCTCACACTGCAGACGGCCCAGAGCTGGGACTGGGGCACACCCCCAGCTGCATCCGAGCCTGAGCTCAGCCTGGGATGGGGAAAGGTTACGGTGGGCTGGGACGGCCGGAGACCTCGGAGCTCCCGCAGCAGAGACCCGGAGCCCACCTTCTGGCCTGGCACTCCGTGCTCACGCCCAGCCCCTCCCTGCACCTTGTCTCCCTGGCGCGGGGGTTGTGGGCGAGGCGAGGAGATGAAGGAGATGTGGGGAGAGGGCAGGGCCAGCACCTGGCCAGCAAGAGGGGGCTGGGAGCTGGCTGGAGGGGCGCCTCACCGGTGTGCAGCGGGAGCGTGCCCCCACGCTCCCTGTACATGTGGTAGACCAGGCAGCAGGAGAACGGCTTGAGGAGCAGGCTGAGGATGGCCATGCCAGCGCCGAAGCGGGCCGTGTCCGTGATGTCGGGCCGCGGGTAGAAGATACTTATGTGGACGATGTCCAGGAAGATGGTGACCGCCAGTCCCCCCAGAAACTGCAAGACAGGACGACAGCACAGGGGCCAGGCATGACTGAGTGTCATCCGAGTTTGTGAGCACAGTGATGCTCCATCACACCCTATTGTTGCCCCCACCTCCACCATGTATAGCCCAGAAGCTGCATCCAAGCCCTGTCCATAGGATTTGCTGGAAAGCGGCCTCAGTGAGCAGGTAGGACCCTGTGGCTGAGGTTCCCGAGGGGACGACAGGGCTGGAGCAGGGACTCGGGGGGTCCCTGAGGTCCCGAGCCAGCCTGCCAGCTCCACAACAGTCCCCGCTGTCCCTCCTGTCACCACCGTTGAGGTCATGCCGAGGCACAAGATTTGGTTTTAGAACCTCCAAGATGGAAGGTGCCTCAGAGTTCGCCCACTGTATCCGCCACTGAGGAAACCCCTCCCCTGTGAGGCACTAGCCACCGCCCTCCAAGGGCTCTGTGGGTGTTGGGAAGCCCCCGAGGGGGCACTCGGTGGGACTGTGTGCACTCTGACCTCATGGAGTAGTGGAGCTTCCTCTTCGTGGGCGCCCCTCCCTCCCCCCTTCTAAGAGGGTTCTGGGGGGTGATTTAGGAGTTCGTGTTCTGCCACCCTCCAGGCGTGGCCAGTCTGGGCCACTGGGGGGACCCACCCCATGCCTTTCTGGGGAGAGGCAGGGAGAGACTCCAGGCTGTCGGGCCAGGCTAGTGAACACACGTGCGTGGGCTGCACGAGCAGGCTGACCTGCAAGGCTTGTAGGAAGTGGAAAATGGGCACGAGAAACAGACAGAAGAGTGGGACAGGCGAGGGGAGGCCGGAGCAGGTCCCCACGCTGCTTCCCCAGCTCACCATGCTTATGGCGTCAACGGAATCCCGCTGGGCGACGGCCCACACGCCCACGGCCAGGATGGTGAAGTTGGCCCAGGCATATGCGCCGAAGAACGTGAGGCAGCCCCTGCAGGAAGATGCACCTGAGTCAGGTTAGCAGGTGCCTGCCCCACCAGTGCCCACCCCCTCCCACAGGTCACCTCCCTCGTGCTCCCGGGTCTGAGAAGAGGCCACCGTCTGCCAGGCCACTTGTTCCCCAGCTGTGAGCCCGGAACCTCAGCAAATTCTATGGCACCACCTGCTCCTGCCAGGATTTACCAGCCCCGCGTCCCCACTGGTCTCACTTCCACTGCTGCCCCCTCCAGGCCATTCTCAGAATAGCAACTAGTAATACTAATCCCGGCACACCAGTCCTCTGCTGAAAGTCCTCCAACGGTTTTCTGTCCCACTTGAAATAAAATAGACTCTGCCCCATGGTCCAAGGGGCCCTGTGGGCGCTGCCGGTGACACAGCCCCCCTTTACGTCCCTCTACCGGGAACACCTGGCCCCCTTTTGTCATTTTAGTCTCAGCTCAAATGTTAACTCCAGGACTCCTTCCCCGACTGCCCCACTTTAAATGCCACCTTGTCACTTTCTGCCACGAGGCCCACTCTGTTTTACTTTTTAGGGCACGGCAACTAACCGATATGTTTACTTATTTACTTATCAGTATCTGGTACACTCCTAAATGCTTTGCATTAACTCATTCACATGCATCTGTGTTACCGACTCTAGGAAGGAGGCACTGTTATCCTTATATTTTATGAGAAAACTGAGGCACAGAGAGGTCAAGTAACCTGCCCAAGATCCCACAGCTGCTAAATGGTGGATCTGGGATTTGAACCCAGGTCATCAGGCTCCAGAGGCCATACTCTCATTCAGCATTTCCACTGGGCCTCGACGGCCCGGCATGCAGTGAGGCCCTTTGTAAATGCAACAACAACATTCGCTAAAGTGTTCCACACGGAAAACACGTGCAAAGCAGTTGAGCGTGGCATGCAGCTGGGCTCAGCAGTCTTTGGGGGTTTTCAGAAAGCGGGTGCTGGGCTGAGGCCCAGACTCACTCACGCAGGAGCTAGGGGAGTGTGGCTGAGAAACCTGTACTTGACCTTGCCACCCTGGGTGAGGGCTCAAAGCTCCTAGGAGGCGGGGATGGCAAAGGCCTCTGGGAGGGAACTGCCTGCCCCTCCCGAGTTCCTGGGACTCAGGGAGCCTGCTGACGATCTGCTCGACAGAAGTGCTGTTTGGTCTTGGGAGTGGCTGGGAGACAGGTGGACACGGAGGCGGACACTGGGAGTCACTTACCAGGTCGTCAGCAGCCAGTGCGCCAGGATGATCATCTGCGGCACGAAATGGGGGCGGGGGAGAGATCTGTGAGTGTGACCGCCATGGGGGTGGGGGAGCCAGAAAACACAGGAGACCCTTCCCTAGCTCCTAAGTAAGAGGGCTGCTGCACAGGTGTCTGCTATAAACACCCGCGGTGGCACGAGAACCCGGCTGGAGGAGGCGGCACAGGCCAGGCCAGGGGACGCTGCCACAGCGGACACCCACACTCTTCTTGCTCCCTTGGCCGGAGGCTCCTCTGGGGAGCGGGGATCTGCCCTGGAAGGGGAGGAGTCCTCGATTTCAGTTTGCCACTGCAAGTGAACCAAAAGAGGTCTGACTCCACAGGCCCCAAAACTCAGAAGACCAGGAAAATAATTCTGTAAGGACCGACGAGCCCGACATCAGGGAGGTCCTGAAACTGTGAAAAGGTCGCATCTGTACATCACAGGCCGGCTCCAGAAGGAATCTGAGCAATCATCTACCTTTGTGAACTCGTGAGCACTTTCTGTGTGTCAGGCGCATTCTAGGTACGTCCTGTACAGGGACTCATTCCATCCTCACGACCCTCTGGGGTGCATTCCAGAGCTGAGACTCAGAGGCAAGTAACTCGCTCACGGTCACAGACCTGGACAGCGGCAGAGCCAGGATTCAAACCATCAGCCTCTCGGGGCCTGTGTGGATGTGCTCACCCCATCACAAAGATGGGGAAACGGAGGCAGCGAAGGCTTCGTCTCCCATGGGTGTCTTCTCCCAGAGGCTTAAGAGAAGCGACCAGGTGGTTCTGTTTCTCAAATATTTACTGGTTTAACCCGACACCCCTGACAGCCGCTTGGTGGCTGCCCTGCCCTGCGGAGACGGCGAGCACAGCAGAGGTGGCACCGTACGGCCCTCCCCGGCTGGAGACGCCCACTAATCCTACAACCACCCGGGGACCCACAACCACCTGAGGAACCAGGGATCCAGTGACACCCCCGTCCTGAAGGAAAGTTACAACCCAGGAAGAGAAACCTCATTCTACGACAGGGCCACCGAGATGAAAATGGTGAGCGAGGGGTTAAGTAGGGGCGGAGAGGAAAGAACACTTGGAGCGGAAGGGACACCAACTGCTCTGTGGGCATTCTGGAAACTGAACAGCAGCCCGTGTGACTGCAGCAGAAGATAAGAGGAGAGTGGGGGAGGGACAGGAATCGGGGTGTGGGCAGGGCTGGGCCTGAGTGGGGGAAGAACCTGATCTTTATCTGGAGAGCAGACCGCTGTCCCCTCTAGCAGGCGGGAGGGGACCTGCCACGCCATGTAGCCGGCCACAGTGGTCCTGGTGTCCGGCTTTTAGACTCAGACTCGGAGAGAGGAGGCACGGGGGCGGCAGCTCGCACCCCATCGTCCCCCTGAAAATCAGCACCCGTCGTTCCCACTGCTGGCTTCCGTTTCAGAACCGGGCCTCGCCCGCCAGGGCTCTGGCTGCTCCGGCCAGGCTGTGTGCAGCACAGCTGTTTCCCATGTGGCCCTGCAGAGCCCGGCCCGACCGCGGCGAGGCCAACGGCTGGGACGCAGGAGAGCCGTGGGTCCGCAGGGGGCCCCCCCCGGGGGCGGGGGGAGGTCACTCGCTATTACCCGTGAGATAAAGACGTTTCCGAGACGGAGCGAGAACCTGGCTAAGGTCTGAAACGATGCCATCCCTTTGGGGAAGAAAAGAGAATAACCTGGAAACAGGGCAGATCCTCCAAAGGCATCCAGTCCCCCCATGAACACTGCTTTTGTTTTATAAATATTTACGAGAGGTAGCATTATCATTATCACCTCTCTTAAGCCCCTGGGAAAAGAAGCCCACGAAAGACTAAGCCTCCTCTTCCTCAGTTTCCCCGTCTTTGGAAGGTGGGGCACCCCCCCTCCCAGGCCCACATCCAGGTGAGCTCCAACAAGAAATCTGGCCAAACCGGCCCCGCCCTTCCCCCCAGCCCAGGAGAATGGTGACTCATCTCAGAACAAAACAATGTCTGTGGGCTCTGGGGGAGGCTTCCGGTCACCGGTCGCCCCCCCCCCCCAGGGGACACCTGGGATTCTCAGGCACCGCCCCAGAGAATATGAGAGGGAGGAGAGGGGATCTGAGAATGTGTCCAGGGAAGGAGGAAAGACAGACTGAGCTCCTGGACTCCCTGCACAGTGCTCACCCAGGGGGGCTGCCCAGCTCTTTCCCGGATGGTGTCCGCACTGTGTCGGCAGCCGGGAGGGTAGAGGCTCACACGGCCAAGGAAGCGGGGGTCGTGGGATGCTGGATTGGGCACAGGAGGCCCGGGTTCCGGTCCAAGGACCAGGTGCCTTTGCGTCTGAGCCCCAGGTGCCTTCCTTCCCTGTGAGATGGAGGCAACGCCTGTCACCCATGCGTCCCACGGGGTGCCTCCACCACAGGCAGGTAGGCAGGCAGGCGGGCACCTGGATGGTCCCTGCATGTGTCCACTTGACAAGCACACACGCCTGTGTGGGACAGGTGTCCTGTACCAGCATCGGCAAGAACAACACCTGCTCCCGATGAGGACCCGCCCACCACGTGTCTGCACTGCCCGGAACACCGAACCTCGCCACTCACGCAACTCCATGGAGGAGAGCATTAATCCCGCTTTACTCATGAGGAAACGGAGGCTGCGGGAGACCAGGCAAACTGGCCCAGGCCGGAACACTCATAAATAATAGAGCGCAGATGCCCATCTCAGAGTCGGCCTCTCCAGGCCGGGTCTTCCGGCCAACAAACACGAAACGCTGCACCACCTCCAGGACCACGGGATCCTCCTCTTATCGCCCCAGAAGGCAGGGGCTATCTTTATCCTCTTTTCACAGTGAGGAAACCGATACTCAGAGAGCTAAGAAACCTGCTCAAGGTCACACGGCTAACGAGTAGCCAAGTCTGGCCTTGACTGGCGGCCTGGGCCCACGGCCTGTGCAACTGTCAGGGCCTGGGGAAGCAAGGGAAGGGCAGATGGACATGGGGTTCGACCCCAGGAAGGCAAGGCTGAGGGGAACCCAAGCGGGCATGTGGATGGGGACGTAGGCCCTCTGTGTGCCACCAGAGGGCCCGTGGGGGATTGGGGTGGGGGCGGAGAACCTCTGATCAACACACGTTGATGGGTGGGCTATATCCCTGCCAGCCCCTGGTCCAAACACGATCCGTTCTGTGAGGCAGCTCAATCCCCGAGGGCGGCTGAGGATAAGGGCCACCAGTCATGGCTGCCTCAGTGGGGAGGCAGAATCAGCCAAATAGGTGGGTCGGATCCTGGACTCAAGACCAGGAAGCTGTGTGACCTTGGGCAAGTCACCTGGCCTCTCAGAGCTGCTGCGTGCTCTTCCGTCTGTGAGGGCCCGTTTCTCAGGGCTGTTGAGTGGATCTAGTGGTACAGCGGGGCAGTGGGGTTGTGTGTGCAGCGTTGAAGAGGGGTCTGAGACACTCAGCGAAGTGCCTACCAGGTGGTCGGCCCCTCCTACCCAGCTGTCCTGAGCTCTTAACTCAGACTGCACACCACCGCCCCCCGCCCCTCCCCGAGGGCCTCTTCCAGCAAGGCCTCCTGGACCCAAGTCTAGTCCTTTCTAAGCTTGTCGCAATGTCACTCCTCCCACCCAGGACTTGCCTCAGGACAGGGCTCGGTGAGAGACCGCCCTTCGAGCAAAGGGCCCGGGGCAGCTGTTTCTTCTCATCTGGCCCCACTGCCCACCTGGCTGGGCAAAAGCAGGCATGTGGCCAATGCCCAAGGAAGGTGAGAAACCGGGAGTGTGGAGGTGCGGGGGCTCGGGGGCGCACTTCCCCAGCTCCCGCAGGGCCCTGACCTCACATCCCACTCAGTGCCTGCGAACAAGGAATCCGCCGCTGCCCTCCACAGGGTGGCCAGGTTTAACAATGAAAACACAGAACACCTAGGTAACTTTTAACTTTAGATCATGAATTTTTTGTTAGTACGTCCCAAATAGTGCCTGGAATAGACTTACGCTAAAAAAAAAAAAAGTCACTCATTGTTGACCTGAAACTCAAATTCAGCTGGAGGTCCATCATGTCCTGTCCATCTGTCCATCTCCTCCTGTGTGTCACCCGGCAACCCCAGCCCCTCAGAGACTCCCAGCACGGACTGGTCATTGTCTAGTGGCAGCAAAGACCCTTAAGAGACAAGGGGTCTTATTTCCCAAGTCAAGGGTAGGATCAGCCGTCTCATTTGGGGGCCCCCAAAGCCAGCGCAGCTCACACGTGCGGTGGCACCTGGCTGGCAGGCCCGGACAGACCGAGTCCTCCTGATGGACATAAACAGCCAAGGGCGACGCCGGCCCTCCCTACCAGGTGGTGGCCAGGAAAGGTCACAGCTTTGAAGTCTGACCGGGCGGGTTCGGGTCCCGGCTCTGCCACTGATTCCCTACAGGCCCTCGGCAAGTTGTTTACCCGATCTGGGCTGCAGTTTGCTCATCCGTAAAAAGGTGACGGTATCGGCTTTCTCGGAAGGCTGCTGTGATTAAATAGCTAACCTGGTATACCACAGATGCCCCTTCAACTCCGGCCTCTCTGTTCGTCACCTCGTTTTCTCTTAGCATTATTTTGGGCAAATCCCCAATCCGAGAAAAGGCAGCTGGCGTTAACCTCACACTGCCTGAAACAGCATGAGCACCGATGCCTGCAAACCTCAGCTGCCCTCGCGTACTTTCTTCCCAGCTAACAGGCACCTGAGCCTGCTCCCTGGCTCCCGCCGTCTCTCCGAGCAGCTGTCGGCAGCTGTGGAGCAGAAGCCTCGGGAGGTGTGCCCAAGGGAGTGTGCTTACAAGATCGGCCAGTGTGAAGTCAGAGCCCAGAACACGCCTCGTGACCCAAACATGGATGCTGTGTTGTTTGTAGTCATTTATCGCTTGGGCTCCTTTGGTGCCAGACACCGCTGGCTGCTAAATGCTTTGTCACTTGTGAGTCTTCCCGGACACAGGTCTCAAAGGAGTCTGCACCAGTACCCAAAATGACAGGTTTGGTCCAAGATTCACAGCCTCCCCACCAAAAGCTACAGGCTCTGCCCGCGCCACAGGGAGCACAGCGGGCTGGGGGCAGGGGGAGCCGGCTGGGGGCGGAGGGCAGGCAGAAAAAGACCAGTCAAGGGCACCCTGCGGAGCGGGGGACGAGGCTCAGGAAATGAAGACACCCCAGGAAGCCCCGCAGTGTTTTCGTAAGTGCACAAAGTTGCGGTTTTCTGCTTTTAAGCAATTTCTACCCGAGTTCGTGTTCCTTAGGAAATAACCACGCTGGGCTTATATATTTTGGAAAAACTACTTGTCTGGGAAATCTAATTTTCTTAACCTGGCTTAGCAAGCAAAGGAGGGTACCAGGCGGTGCTGGGGGAGCCAGGTGAAAGGTCTAGCCCCACCCCCATCTCTGTCGGTGAGGGGAGGTGTCCCGCCTCCAAGTCCCGTCTCGGGCTCTCCATGGGCCCCTCCCCCGCGCCTTCCTCTTTCTCCAGGGGAATTCTGGGCGTGTAGGGCAGAACGCTCCCAGCTGGAGGGGGCTGGCTCCGGGAACGGGCGGCCCTGTCCCTCCCCCTACCACCTCCAGTCCCGTCTCGGTCTTCCCTGAAGACCTTTTTCCTGAACCCCGCTCCCTGTCCTGGTCTGTCTGCCCACCTCCTTCTCACCTGAGGCTGCACATTCCCTTCCTCCCTACCTGTCCTCTCTCGCACACGGTCGGCCCTCTCACTTCTAATACCCCATTGAAAAAGCAAACGCCCCCCCCCCCCCCGCCCACTCGGGAGACCCGCCCCGCGCCCGCCCGCCTGCGGCGTGGCCACTCCCGCCCCGCCACGCCCGTCGCCACCTTCAGGTTCACGACGGGCAGCTCCATCCCGACCTAGGACGAAGGCACCGGCGCGACAGCCGCAGCGGCTCCCGGCCTGCAAACTCCGAATGAAAACTTGCCAGCCCCACCCCGCCCGCCCGCAGCTCCGGGTCCAACCCCAGCTCAACCCCCGGCCACGTGAGTCGGGTCACGAGACCGCTGCCGAGTTGCTAGGAGACGGCGTCGGGCTGCCTGCGCTTGCTCCAAGCTCCCAGCTCCTGCCACTCACTGCTCAGGCAGCTGCCCGGGGCGCCTGGAGACCGGCAGGACTTCTGTCGCGAAGGGCGCACTATCTTGCCTGGTTAATATTCCAGCAGGTGGACTGATGGGACCACCTGCTGCCGGGAGAACCCGGGGGGATGTCCAGGTGCAAACTGCGGGTGTGGCAACAGCTGGTGTCTCATTTCTTAGGGCATCCTCTCTCCTCCCTACTTCCCCGTGTTAAGGAGGAGACCTTTACAGGACCTGCCTCATAGGATCCTTGCGAGGATAAATGGCCGAATTCACGTTGTCGAAGAAAAATTATTTTGACACTTGTTAAAATGGTCAGGAAGGCTTTATTCCAGACTCTTGCAATAGGGATATTGCAAGAGGGGAGGGAAAACAAGCTTAATTGTGAACACAGCAAGGACAAGTGGGGTTCCTGGCGAAGCAGCAGAGTGAGGGGTCAGTGGATGGAAAGTTCCTGAGAGGAGATGTCAAGGGTGCGTGGGATTCTGCTGACCTGACCTGACCCAATTCCTGCTAAAGGGCAGGCCAGGGACTCAGACATCGTAAGTGTGTGTGTGTTTGAGGGGGGGGCTTGATCAGACACCAAGGGGGATCTGATATCCAGGTCAGGGTTCCCGCTAAAACTGGGCTATGCGGGCCCAGCGAGAGCAGGATGGACACAGAGGCCAGGCTGAGCCACACTGGCCTCAAGGAGAGGGCTCCGAGGAGCCAAACTCAAGTTTGGTCCAGGATAGAGTTTCTGTCGCGGCCAAGTCGCTGGCACTCAGCGAATGGACAGTACACACACGATCACGTTACGATCCACACGCAAGGGGCCAATGGTTGGCACCCACCTGAGTTAAAACGCTAAAAGCTTGAGAAAACCTGGCGGGAAGGCCAGCAGAAAACCTGTCGGATGCGTCGGTCTCCGGAAGGAAGAAGACTGGGGGAGACAGGTCCTGTCAACATCCTGTTTGTCCCTTGACCGCGAATGGAAGAAGTCGAGGAAAGAAAAGCCTCTCTCACCAGGTATCTCAAAGACTGCTGACCCCCCCAAACGGGAACATCTATTCCTTCGACCTCCATCCTCCTCCCCACTCCCTCCTTCACCCATGACTCGAGAAAACCTTTGCGTGCAGAACACCAGCTTTCCTTTGGAGTCCCCCGGGGTGGGAGTCCCCTGGGGTGAGCATCCCCCGGGCCCATCTGAGAACTTGCTCTAGTTTCCAGGAAGGGGGGATCCCTGTGGGAACCTGGGGAACTTCCTGGGTGGTCCTGAGATCATAACAAGAGACAAGCTCTCTTCAGATACAAAGAGGGGATTTTCCCAGAAGGGCATGGGGACTTCTGCAGGGCCCGTGGGCTGAATTTCATGCCCCCTACGTGGAGATCTAGTCCTGCCCAGGGCAGAGCAGCGCAGCCCCTGCCCTTATAACCGAGGACGGTGAGCTGTAGAGAATGGCCACACGGCTACACCGAGCTGGACTTTTCGGGATGTAGAGCACAGGGGAGCAGCTCTAGACCGGACAAAAAGAGTGTGAGTCCACAGGTGGCTTTGTCCACTTACTGTCCGGACTTGGGCGAACTGCTTCGCCTCCCTGTACTTCAGTTTTCTCATCTGTACAATGAGGGTGATAACAGTATCCTCCCCCAAGTTAGGATTTCCCACACATGAAAAACACGGTGAACGGTGCTTGGCAGACGAAATCAGGATTGGCTATATTTTCTTACCATTAACGGTTAGTTAATTATTGTGAATTACTGTTGTCGGAAGAGTACCTAGAAAAGAGTGGGTCCTCAATAAGTGGTGGGTATGATAACACTTATTAGATTATTATTGATTAGTTTCCTTCTAAGAAATACCCCCCAGGTACTCTAAATCCTAGAGGCATTTAGCCCAAGGTCTGTAGGTCTGTAACAAGCCTGTAGGTCTGTAGGTCTGTAACAAGACCATGGTCACCTCGTCAGGGGAAAATGCAAAACGAGTGACTCTGGGATGAGAGCTGACATTCCTTAAGTGCTCGTTTTGTGGCAGGCGGTGTGAGAAGCGCTCAGGGGAACCGCTCACTACCGCCCGGGGCTTGTAGGTATCAGTCTTGCCCAGAGTTATGGTAAGGGGGCCGAGGTTAGGAGGAGTCGGGAGGCGTGGCCAAAGTCACATTGCTGACTGCATGAAACTGGGCTGGGACCCCAGGAGGTCCGGCTCCAGGGCCCTGACATTCAGCTGCTCAGCTCCGCTGCCCACATTCAAGGGCAATACTGCCCAGGCTGAGACGGAGGAGACAGATCGGAGCCGGATGAAAGACAAGGCAGGTCTGTGTGATAGCTCTGCAGCTCACGCTGTGACACTGCATTCATCCTGACCAGCTGGGGTGGTTGGGGGGGAGGCGAGGACAGACCCAGCTGGTGGGATGGGGAGGGAGCCCAGGGGGACAAAGGAAAGTGAAACTCTTCTCAACAATCACCAGTCCCTGCTACAGACCCAGTCATGACTAAGGAAGGACAAGTGGGCCCCCCCCCAAAAGCACACCCCACAAGGTTGTTTGGGGGGAGGTCCTACATTTGGTGAGTACACTTTTGGAAGTCGAGTTTACGTTTTTCATGTCCCTCATCAGTCCTGTCTGTCTCAGCCACGTTTTATCTCAGTACCTTCAACAAAGAAACTGACCTGCAGAATAGGTTCATTCATTTCTTCAGACAACGGCTACTGAACACCTACTTGGGTGAATGTCTAACTGAGGAGGGACTGGATCCCACGATGGGGATATATGGGAACTTTTAAGAAACTGTCCCCCTGGCTGGCATAGCTCAGTGGATTGAGCACGGGCTGCGAATCAAAGTGTTGCAGGTTTGATTCCTAGCCAGGGCACATTCCAGGGTTGCAGGCCACAGCCCCCAGCAACCGCACATTCATGTTTCTCTCTCTCTCTTTCTCCCTCCCTTCCCTCTCTAAAAATAAATAAATAAGTCTTTAAAAAAAAAAAGAAAGAAACTGTCCGATGATTGTCCAGGTTGTTTGTACCATCCTATTTTATTTTCTTCGTAGCACTTACCAATATCTGAAGGTATTGCCCCATCGATTCACTTGTTTCCTTGTTCATTGTCTGACCGCTCCCCCGCCCCCAAGGAGTCTGCAACTCCTAAGAGGGTCTTGCCACCTCGACACTTGCCTGGCACATAGTAGGTGTTCAGGGGATGGACAGACACCCACCCATGGGACACATCTGTGTGTGCCACCTCCTCTCTCACAGGCGCCTGGAAGACCTGCCACCCAGCTCCCCGTTTGTCCTCAGGGTGCTGCTGACAGTCCAGGCCCTGGCCTGGAAGTCACTTGGTCAGTGCCACTGGTTATGAAAGTGGCTGATGAAGCAACCACAGCCATTTCCTTCCGACAGCTGCTTGTGTCCTTTAAAGGTATTTTTTTTTGATCCCTGCCTTGCCCCCCCCCACCCCCAGCAGAGTGATCTTGGGCAAGTTACTCAGCCTCAGGGTGATTCGGGGAAATCACGTGAGATAATTACACAGCCTGCCTGGCGCAGCTCTTGGCCCTTTGTAAATGCCCAGTGAGTCAGCAGCTGCCCTGCTGCGATGGCAAAAAAAAAAAAAAAATGCAGCACCTGTCAGCGTCTCTCGGCACCTCCTTGGCCCACCATAAACACCAGGATGGAAGCAGCAAAAAAGTCCGCTTTGATGCAGAGAAGACTCCACCCACATGGCTTTCCTAGGAGCAAAGCCTGGGAGCCGCCCCAGCCCCGACCCCGCCAACCCACTTTGCATCTAGAAGATGGGGACAGTAATGGTCAACCTCGAGGCTGTGTCAGGCACAAAGGAGGCATTGAATATGAAAGGCTGTGACATGATTTCCAGCTGTCCTCCGGTCCTCAAAGTTCTGGGCATCCAACAGTTCTCACGTGGGCTGGCCACCTCTTTATTCCCCAGTAGGTAAATCAAACTGGAACAGAAGAGAATAAGCAAGACGCCGTCTGAAAGGCGCATGCGCCTGTGAGAAAGCAGGGCCCTCCACATCAGAGAAGGGTCTGGAGGGCAGAGCGTGGGTCTTGGTGGTGCAAGGAGCATCACCGGGATTTGGTCCGGAGACCTGTCCTCCCGTGTTCCTTCTCGGCTTGTCACAAACGCACCGGCCGGCGCTGAGCTCCCTCGCCTAGGCTCCGGCAGAGCCGGGGAAGGAAGCCCCGGCGTCGTGTGGCTCGAACTCCGTGTCTGCAGACCCGCTCATCTCACTCGGAAGCCCGCAGCTGGAAACGGGCAGCGGGAAATGGGGCAGAGGAGCAGGAACAGGAAGAACAGGGCCCTGTGGACGGGGGTCAGGGTGGCTCTTCTGGGCTCCCAGACTCTCCCCCCCCCCCCCCCCCCGTCCTCTGGCCCAGGTTCTGGCTGATGCCAAGGTTCTAAAAGTATCAAACGCCACTATGGTTCATTAGTAGAATCGCTGTATCCCTACAGCCATTCATTCGTTCAAAGCGGGGAAGGGGGCGTGGCCCTGGGGGAAGCACGTGGTTGGAGGGAGGCCCCCCCCCCCAAGTCTGCGGCGTCCCTCTTCCTGGAGGGGGCTGGGCATTGCTGGGAGGTGTGAGAGGCCCTTCTCCAGAGGAGACGCTTGTTTTTTCGACTAACCAAAACAAAGGGGGGGCGTGATTCAGAACTATTTGCCCCAACAGCACAGACTTCAGACTTCCAGCAGTTTCCATTGCCGACCTTTATAGGCCCAGCCAGGCTCCTCGAATGCTCAACCTTGAGCCTTAAAATGCAGCCAGTAATGTCTAATGTTCCTATTGCTTCCCCAACTGGTTGGGGTCCCATGCAAATTACTACCGGGTGAGCCCCGTCCTGGCGAGTCCTCACCAAACCCTTAGCAACGTAGCTCTGGCCCTCCAGAGACCCGGGCGCCCATGCCGGGCACCAGAGAACCCGTCGGAATGCCCTTGGATGCTTGGCGCGTGTGAGAAAAGCAGAAAGGAGACACCTGGGGCTTCTCGAACCCCAGGACACCGTGGTTGTATCTGACACCAGCCAGAGAGAGAGCGGATTTCAGAGGCTGTTGCTCCAGACGGGGGCAGCCCGTCTGCCCGGCGTGCGCTGACCCGTCCTGTGGCCGTTCTCCGCTCCCCTCATCCTGCTCCAGCAACGCTCTCCATGTCGTCATGTGGATGTGTGCGCGCATGTGTACACATGTGTGTGTGCACCCACGCCCATGCTTGCACTAAATGTGTGCTGGCTGCCTCCTGCCTCCCCCTGCCTGTCCTGGCTCTGCCCCCTGGGCCATGTCTGTCTGAGTTCAAGCCGCCACCACCTTCTCTCTCCCAGCCTCCCGTCTCTCCATGCGGATGGAAGTCCAGTTCCGAGGGAGGCCCTGGCTGCGCCCTGGAGGTGGCTCAGATGCACCCTCAAGGCCAGTTACGGCCACCACGCCCTGAGGCCCCCCAGATGTCCAGCCGCCTCGGGGCTTATCCTGGCGTTTGCTTCCACTCCCGGTCGCGGGACCGGCTCACTGCAGATGGCTTCCCGTCTGCTCTGTGCAGGCTCCCCGAGGGCAGCGAGAGGGCTGGGGCTCAGGTGGGTGTGAGGCAGAGAGAAGAGCAGAATGAGGCAGCAGGTGGTGAGGGCCGGCAGGGTGCTTCCACAGCTCCTGCCAGTTGGGGAGCCCCTGGGAGAGAACCTGAGGGGCCCTCCAGAAGGCAGTGGGAGGGCGAGGACATGTCCTCTGGTTCTGGCAACCGGGGCCAGGGCCTGCCCCACGGAAGCCCCGTCCCCTGCAGGCCCTGACTGCAGCCTCGGAGATCCTGGCTGAACTGGGGAGTGGGGGGGAGGGCGGGGGGGGGGGGGGGACAGTGTGAGGATGGGTGGCTGGCTACCAGCAGGTGCTCAGTAAACCTGAGGCATTGCAGAGCAACATGGGGTCAGTGAGCACAGTCCGGTTTGGGAGTTGGGGAGACGTGGGTGGAGCCCCTGGCACGGTCACCCCCGCACTACTTTGACAAGTGGCTTTATTTCCCAGTGCCTTAGTTTCTCTCCTCTGCAAAATGGGGTCCAACAATTTCCATCTCTGCAAGAGGGTGGGTGGGGGACACAGCAGTGGACACAGCCCGATAGACAGAGGCCAGGGCTGGACTTGGATGGGTGTGTTTCTTGTCTAAACATGTACAGCCCCCCCTTATCCATCCCTCTTAGATAGCCCAAGACCCCCAGCAGATGCCTGAAACCCTGGGTGATACTGAACCCTACACAGACCAAGCCCTGTGTAAACTGTGTCCTTTCCTATGCAAACACACATTCCGAGGATAAAGCTACATACATGAATCAGGCACAGGAAGAGATGAACGACAATGACCGATAAGAGTGGGGCAATTATAACAAGCATGCTGTAATAAAAGTCATGTAATAAAAAGAATGTGCTCTCCCCCACAAAACACTCTGTCTGGTACTGGGTGCCCCCTCCTCCTCGTGACGACGGGAGAGGACGCGGCGCCTACGTGGCGAGGTGAAGTGAGGCGAGAGAGACACTAAGGAAAACAAAGGTCACTGGGACACAAGCGCGGCGAGGGTTGATCTGGTAACCAAGGTGGCTGCCACCTGGGAGTACCACCAGGGGTGCCCACGCCATCGGCGTCTCTGGGCCACGCTGGAAGAAGAGGGGTTGTCTTGGGCCACACCTTAAATACATTGCGACGTGTCATCACAAAATAATCTCACAATGTTTTCAGGAAATTTATGATTTTGTGTTGGGCCCTGTTCACAGCCACCCTGGGCTGCACGCGGCCCGAGGGCCGTGGGTTGGATGCCCCTGGGACAGCACGGATACAGTGGACAAAGGGATGATTTATGTCCCAGGTGGGACAGAGCGGGATGCTGGGAGACTTCACTACACTACTCAGAACTGCACGCAGTTGAAAACATATGAATCGTTTATTTCCGTACTTTTCCATTTAATAATTTTGGACCGCGGGTAACTGAAACCATGGAAAGTGAAAGCGTGGATAGGGGGTCACACAAGGTCAGTGAGCTGACCAGTGCTCGCTGCAGCGGCCACTGAGACAAGAGGTGTCCTCCTTGGTGCTGAGCCAGGCCACCCCCTTTCCCAGTTCATGTCCTTTCCCAAGGTGGCATCTGAGCCTGCCCAGGCCCGGCTTTCGGTGGCGTTACTCCGTTCTTCCCCATCCTGCCAAGTGTGGCGCCTTGTTTCTCTGCACTCGGGCCACCGGGGCCCGGAATGACACTGCTGGAGGCCAGCCTGCTGTGAGCAGCCTGGTAGTCTCCTGGGGACCTGAGCTGCCCCAGCCCGACAATGGGGAGGGAGGTAAAGATACGAGGACCGGGGGAGGGCAGAGACCCTTTCTGCCTTGTTTACAGCTAAGCTCGGGGCGAAGGCTCAATCAAAGGTGTGTGTGAATGAATGAGACGCACAGTGGCAGGGGCAATACGAGGCTTACGGCCCCCTCCAGACTCAGCCTGCACAGGCAGGCCACCTCCTGGAGGGGCAGAGAGAGACAAGGAGTCGGCTTAGTAAGCATCGTCTCTTTATTTACATCTCAGGAGGGCACATGCGACACGGGACTTCAGGGCCTCGCGCCTCCCCCGCCCCTGCTGCCTCACACTGTTAGGAGGAACCACGCACCCCCAGGGAGAAGTTCCAGGGAGTCAGAGCGGCCAGTGAGGAGGGCCCCAGGCCCAGGTGCCCCACCTGACTTTCTCTAAAAATAAAGGCCAGTTCCAGCCCCGGAGGCAGGGTCTCAGAGCCTGCGCGTTCACGCGGGTTATCAACTGGGCAAACCGGACTGCCCACCCGCACCTGAATGTGAATGCCCCTGAATCATCCAAACATCCCTGTGTCCTAGACCTGTCTCTCACTTTACATTACATAAAAATGGCCTGGAGAACTTGTTAAAATTCACGTGGCCTGACCCCCACCCCCAGAGATTCTGACGCAGCAGGTGGGGCCCCGGGGGGCCTGTACTTCTACACAGCTCTCAGGTGGGGCACCGCGGGAGTCGGGAGGGGCTCGGAAGAGGCCACTGATCCTGAATCCCAGCACCCGCCCTGACACAGGGTGCAGAAGATACACCCATAGCAATGTGAGCGAGCCGCTAGTGCCTGCCGCCCCTCCCAGGACACACACACACTCTCATACCCTCCTCCCAGCCTCCCGTGAGAACCAGGAGCCAAAAGAGTTTGCTTTTCGGCCCCTCGCTCCCAGCACCCGGTTTCCCTCGCTGTCCCATTTTAGAAACACGTTCCCCGCAGGTTACTCGGATCTTTGGTGCCTCTCCGGCTGACCAGGGGATCCCACTCCAGGGGGCTGCGTGCCCCCCACCCAACCCTCGATTTTGTGGGGTGTGTTGGACACAGCTTGCAGGGAAGACCCACCTGCAGTGTCTCTGCAGTGGAAGGGCTCGTGGCTTTGCGATCGGACCCGTATCTCAGTTACTCCCCAAGGGGCGAGTGGAGCTGTTACTTCCCCAGGAGGCTGGGCTCCTGTGTCCTCTGACCTTCAGGGCATTCCCGGCAGCCTGACAGAGCCTGGCTTGGTGTCACCAGACAGAGCGGGGAAAGGCAGCCCGTGGGAATGGCGGGTATCTCTGGGGAACCGTGTGAGACTCCACGGGAGGAATGCAGGAGGGCACAGGTGACTGTCCCAGCGGCCATGGGTGTCCACTTGGCCCCTGCTTGGCTCCCCCGCCCCCGGAGCGTATTTTTAAAAACCCGTGAACCTGTTATCTCAAAGCCTCCGCTCTGCCCAGTCTTCGCCAGCTGCCTCGGGCGAGTCCAGAGCAGTTTGCCAGACCTCTGCGACCACGGAACACCCCCCCATCCTCTTTCCTAATGGAGCATCTCCAGGCCCCAGCCTTCTGGGGGATACACTTTGGGGAAGGAGCCTGATGCTGACTTAGAAATGATCTGCGAACGAGCGACGGATCATTAGCAAAGGACGAGACACCTATTCAAAAGATCCTAGAAAGTAAATTCGCTAACCCTGGGGGCTTATTATGCGCCCGGCACTGTTCGAAACACGTTATGAGGATTTGGCGGTTACCTCCCACAACACCCCATGAAGGAGTTATTGTTCCCATTATACAGACGAAAAAATCAAGGCACAGGGACCTTAAGGAACTTTTCTAAGGTCACGATGGCGGTGAGGGGTGCAGCAGGCCTTTGGTCACCAGCTCCCCCCCACCCTGCCCCCCAGTCGGTGGGACAAGAGCAGCCCTCGGCCCGGCTGTGCCTGAGTCGCCTGCAGAACTTTGAAAACACAGGGCACCCACACGCAATGAAGGCCAATCGAGCCAGAATCTTTGCAGGTGGCCCCGCACAGCAGCGCTGTTGCAAGTCCCCAGATTATTCTACCGTGCACCCCAGGTTGCGTCTAGAGCGGGGACCCGAAAACTACGGCCCGGGGAGCCCATCCAACTCACTGCCTATTTTCGTGTAGTCCACAAGTCACATGAGGTTTTTACATTTTTAAATGTGCTTTAGGAAACCAAGAGAAGAATAGCGGCTTGTGACGTGTCAAGATTATACGACATTCACATCTCTGTGTCATAAAGAGTTTCAATGGAACCTAGCCTGAAATATGTATCTGGTCCTTCACCGTCAAGTCTGCCAAACCCTGGATTGGAGGAAAGTGGCTCCTGGACCAGCAGAAGGAATTTAAGATAGACCTAAGGAAGGACTAGGACCTCAGACAGAGAGGTTTGTTAACTACTGAGGGGGCCTTGGGATCCCTAAATCTGGAGATAAGAGGATTTCACCCTCACCCCCACCGCACTTTGCAAACGCCATGTGGAGGTAGCCAGGGCAAGTGACATAACTAGGCCTCGAATTCCCACGTGCCCCGGTGGGCACTGAGAGTTCCGTGGGGTGGGGGTTTCAGCTTTGTCTTGACCTTCTGGGTTCCACTGCTGACCTCTGGGGCCATCTAACCGCTGCCCCCAGACTTGACGCCGGGTTTCCTGCCTGCGGCCGCGCCCTCCGGGCTGTATCACAATCTCCCATCAGCCGCCTCACGTGAGGCGCACACAGCTCTCCAACAGACAAAACCGCCGACAGATAGAGGGTTCGATTTCCAAAGAGCTGGCTTTGATCTCTTTCAGTGCCCCCGCCCCACTCCACAAGGGTCCCTTGCCCATCGAACTTGAGCAGCAGGAAAGAGCAAGCATATTTGGTTTCCGCGAGATGAGTCTGCTTTCACTGGTGCCAGACCCCTGACCCCGACCGATTTTCCCAGGGGAGTAAACAGCCCTGGCATCCTGGGGGCGGGGCCCCTCCCTTCCGCGGGTGTCCAGGCCTGCAAAGAATTTCCATGGGTGGGGCCTTTGTCATTTGAGACCTGGTTTGCCCTGGGCCAGAGGGTTGACCAAGAGTGAGATGCCAGGTGGGGTGGGAGCATCCAAGTTGCCCCCGAGAGCCAGCTCCGAGTGGAGAGATGTTCAGAGTGGGCATCATGGGTCTGGCCTGTGGGAGCAGTTAGCTTCAAGCACCTCAACCTCAGAGGTGCCCCAACTTCTCAGTGGGCTCTGTGGCAGAAGTGTGGGGTGGGGGTCCTGGCAGGGTCTCCGGGAGGCCTGAGGACCACTAATTAGCAAAGTGGAAGCACGTGGGCAATGCCTGTGCTTTCTGAGTCCATGGCTGCATTAGATTCTCAAAGGGCTCGAACTACCAAAGCTGAAGAACCCCTGGGGTGGAAGGCGATGCGGGGGGGCAACTCCAACACACACGTCCCAGGCCTGGGGGAGCAGGGCTAGAGGAATCTCAGGAACCTGCTGAATCTCCAAATGCCAGCCCCCAGAGGGCAGGGGCCCATCTGCCCGTAGCATGCCTCACGAACAAGCAGGTGCTCAGCACAGGTTTGGTTTGGTTTGGTCTTCGAGAGGATGCCCATTTGTCCAGGGAAGGAAGAGGGCAGGGCGGTCAGTTACTGCAGCTGCACGCCAGCGAAGGGGCTACCAGGGCACACTTCTCTCGCTGCCAGCCCCGGAGAGCTCACAGCACGTGCTCAGTGGTGGGGAAGCAAGAACCTGGGCCGTGGAGCCGGATGACCCTGGGCCAGGCTCTGACCACAGCTCCACCACCTGTCCCCTAAGCAGGGGTGTCCGACCCTCGCGGCCCAGGACGGCTGTCAGGCGGCCCAACACAAAATTGTACATTTACTTAACACCTTTTTCCTGCACATCAGTTTCCATTAGTGTTTCTGTATTTAATGTGTGGCCCGAGACAACTCTTCTTTTTCCAGTGTGGCCCAGAGATGCCAAAAGGTTGGACACCCCTGCAAGGCATGGGTGGGTGCTCTTGGGGGTGGGGTGGAGTGGGGAGGGCCAGCAGCGAAGGCAGGCAGGCCCCCAGAGCTGGCTGGGAAGGCAGAATCGGCTGAACAGAAACCTACGTTTTCACTAGATGGCGCGGGGGGTGGTACACAGGTTAAGGTTTGAGAGGCATTGATCTGGGACCCCGAACAGGTCATAGGACTCAACTGTGCCTCAGTGTCCTCACCTGGGAAATGGTGATGGTGCTTACTTGAGAAGGTCACGTGACGACTAAATGGGATACCGTATGCCGCTGGCAGCACAGTGCCTGGTACGGAAGAGGTGCTGCTATTCAACTGCTGTCTTTGAGTTCCCTATCTCAGGGCGTTTCCATGTTCCAAATTAAGCTCGAAGCTATTGCAGTACTGCGGTCGGACAGTAGAGGGCACTCTGGACATTGCCATCGCGGAGAACCGGGCACCTTGTTGCAGGAGGTCCTGCGTGTGGGTCCCCCAGGAATGGTGGGTGCGGATGTGCTGCTGCTCCGCTCCTGAACAAAGGGAGGTCCCCGGGGCTCCCGTCCTGGGACTGCAGGTCCCAGGGCCGGAGCCTGCAGCCTCAAACATCTGGTCCCCCCGATTTGGTCTCCCATTGCTAGTTAATACACAAATCGCCTGCTTCTCCAAACCTCCGGTGCTCAGTCCTCAGGCCTGCGGGGGTCACCTCAACCTGGGCCATTAGACGTTGATGAAGGATCCCTGGTCGCCATTGGCCGTCTCGGGCTCCACGCAGCGCCCCTTCCGCCGTGTGACCCTGCGGTTCCGGTGGAACTTGGCGTAGCAGCGCAGCCCTGAGCGAAGGGAGTCCAGAGGGTCAGGGGTGTCTCCCACCCCCGGCAGTCTCCTCCCCATCCTCCCACACACACCCTCTGGGGCTCCTGCACCCTCCCCCACTCCCTTCTTTATTCTGCCCCACAACCAGCCCGTCCTCTACAGAATGCGGAGAGAGGGAACGGAGAACAGATGGAGCACTGGGGGCGCGCGGAGCTGTGAAACCGTTCTGCGCGATGCTGTCATGCTGGGTGCATGTCGTTAAGCATTTACAAAAACCCACAGAACGTACAGCCCGAGGCGTGAACCCTCACTTATCCTATGGACTTTAATGAATAATAATGTATCAAGGTTGGCTCATCAATTGTAAAAAGTGTACCATGCTAATGTGAGGGAAAAAAGCCTAGGAAAGACTTCTGAAAGGACCGCAGGTGCTGCCCTCCCTTACAAAACCTCCCAGGATCCCCACTGTACTCAAAAGGAAATCTAACGTCACTCTTCCTGCTTTCCCTCGCATAGCCAGGCATCTCCTGCCTCAGGGCCTTTGCGCCTGCTGTTCTCTCAGCCAGAAGCCCTTCCCCAAGCCCTTTGCATAGCTGGCTCCTTCGTGGCCTTCAGGTCTCAAAGAGACCCCCCCACACTCTAAATCAAAGTAGGTGTGGCCTCCTGGTGCACCTGTGGGAGGGCTTTCTGGCTGTGGCTCTCTCCGCTTTGCCACAGCCACCCACGGAGATCCATGGGTAGATACACTTTTCATTTAAGGCTGCGTCCTCTGGATTGTGGGGGAAGGGCATGTCAGCGCAGTCTGAGCAAAATCCCAACGTTTCCCGTTAGGAGTGACCGCAGACAGAGAGGACCTTGCTAATTTAAGGTCCACTTATGTCACTGTCAAGAGAATAAGGGGACTGCTACGAAGCATGTGCTGAGTGGCCTAGAACTGACACCTGGGTCACTGGGCTTTCAGACCCATGGCCCCACAAGTGATACCTGGGAGTAGGCAGGGGATTCACGAGCAAGAGTGGTTGGTAGCCACTTCAGAAGCCCTTCTGGAACCGTCCAGAGCCCAGACTGGCCCTGCCTGCTGGACTTCAGCCCTGAGCCCCGTGTTCAATGTTTTGGGGTATCTTGGGAGTCCTAAGAACTCCTGGTCCTCCCGAGGGCTCCTGGCACCCCCTGGACCCCTCTGGGGTGGCATCTCGGTGAGAACTTCCTCCTGCACAGCCTTGAAGGAGCTGCCTGAACTGCCACTTACGCTCTTCATTTTTCTGAGACTGAGTCTCCAAGGAGGAGGCAAGGGTTTGGATGGAGCCGGTCAGTGCGAGGGATCAGTGGAAATGAACAGATGGGGCTTTGTTTGTAGACATACCCTTCGGATGCCTGGAAAGTGGTCCCTTCCCACTGGAGGCCCAGGGAGGAAGGGAGGAAGGGAGGAAAGGTGGGAGGAAGGAAGGGAGGAAGGACTGATTTTGATTCCTGGGCAGAGGGGCTGCCACTGAGCATCCAGCCAGGCACCGACCAGGCACAAGCAGCTCCCTCACTCGGTGGGGCTGGACATGGAGGCCAAGGCTGAGGTTTGGCCCCATTGCGGTTCTGGGCTTCCAGAACTGGAGTGCCTCCTGCCCCCTCTGCACCTTGGTCTCCTCCTCTCTGAAATGGGGCCCCGACCCTGCACGCAGGTACCAGAAAGCAGCTTCCAGCATCCCCCCACTCCCACACCAGCTGCCCCCACTGTCCCCATTCCCTCTGACCTCCCAGCTGGTCCTTCCTGTCTCCACTCCTGCCCCCCAGAGCCCTTCAGCCATAGGGAGCTTTTAACCCCAAAGTCAGACCACGTCAGTCCCCCGTTTAAAACCTGCCTGCACCTTCTGATTACAAGTCAAACAAGGGCCTGCGAGATCCTCCCGACCAGCTCCCCTGCACGCCCCTGGGCCTCTTGCCACCCTCCCTGGGGCCTCTACGTGCCCGGCCCACTCTCCACACCGGCCTCAACGCTGCCTGAGGCTCTTGCCTTTTCCCTGCCTCTCGCCTGGGGCTCCCCTCCAGCAGCCCAACACCCTCAGGTGGCTGACTCCACTGTCCACTCCCGTCCATCCTTTCATGAGGCCTCCGGACTGTTTTCCTTACAGCCCTTCTCACTTTATAAAGACATTTTATCTATTTATTTGCTCATTGTCTGCTCATCTCACTCGCATGGACTCTGTGGTTGCAGAACTTGCTGGTTCTTCAAGTTGCTGAATCCCCGGTGTCCAGAACAGTGCCAGACACATAGTAGGAACTCAGTACGTATTTCCTGATGGAATGGATGAATGAACAACTGGACCTAGGTAGTGTTCTGGCGTTCACAGCAGATGGTCTTTAGGCTGAAGTGAACCAAACCAGGGCACGTATCTCAGGTTGGCTGATAGAGGAACTGGGACCGAACTCCCCCACTCAGGAGGTATGAACACTAATGAGATATTGAGTGATATTGACTAAGTATTGTTTATTCTTGTTATTTTTTATTCCTCGCCTGAGGATATGTTTTTATTGATTTGAGACAGAGAGGGAGACAGAGGGAGAAACATCGATTGGTTGCCTCCTGCACACTCCCGACCGGATCGAACCCACAACCCAGGTGTGTGCCCTACCTAGGAATGAAATCGACAACCTTTCGGTGCACGGAAGGACATTCCGATCACCTGAGCCACCTGGCCGGGGCTTTGGTATTTTGTTTTTAAAAGCGTCCTTATCTCTGAGAGATAGACTGAAATATTCACAGATGCACTATCTCTAAACTCCCAGGAGTTGTTTCAACATCATTCCGGAACGGAGGACACTGAGCAGGGGGGTGACGACATGGACCGGCAGAGAGCTGGTCACTGGGGCGGCTGGGCGCTGGGCAACGGGGGCTCATCATGCTGACCACTTAACGTATTGTTTGAAAGTTCTCAGAACTCAACACTGAAACGATTGCCCTACGTTTCTAGCTGTGTGCGTTTGGGCAAGTCAATTCAACATAACCTCTCTGGGCCTTCCTTTGCTGATGTGTAAAATGGGGATCATAACAGCCCCTTCCTGGGTGGCTGTGAGGATTAAGGAGACACAAGGACTAAGGATTAAGGAGGATAGTGTGAGTCAATTGCTTAGCACAGAGCCCGGCACACCTGGGCAGGAGGGCACCCCCCGAGCTGGGCGGGCGCTCAGAGGAGTTAAAGAGGTAGCTGGGCAAGGGCATCCTTCCCTGGGACGCGCCGGGAAAGCCACCCCCAGCCGGGCTATCACACTTGGAAGGCTCCCCTGGGGTAGAATTCGGGCCTTCTCAGGTTTGATCTTATTTAAAGAGATAGGCTCCTCTCGGCTCCCTTCTCCCGCTTCCAGATCGTGGGAGATCACGCCAGCTTGTATTTCAGAGGTGAGAAAAGCAAATCTCACAAGCGACGCCAGGAACCCAGCCTGAACGAGTTCGCAGATTGGGAAGGCCCCGAGCAAAGCTGCCGTTGCTCTCGGCTGCAGCTCCCGAGGGATTCTCCCACCCCCCTCCTTCGCCGCAGGCCCCCCTCGGCCCGCCCTCTGCCAGGAAACCGTGTCCCCCACGCAGTGCCGAACCCGCTGAGGGAGGGAGGTTGTGTGGTTCTCAGAGACTGAGGCCCCTCCCCGGGGCCCCGGCTCACCTTCCACACACATGCAGTCGTCGAAGCATTTGTTGTTGAGGCCCCGGTTGTGGGGCGTGCAGAGGTGCTCCCGCAGGCCGCAGCAGGTCCCTGCCGGCACAGCGAGCACACGCGGTCAGCCGAGCTGAGTGGGCCCGCCCCCCGCCCGGCGTGCGCGGTCCCGATGGACAGGAGATCCATCATCTCCGTGGCAGGGCCGTGCCCTGGCGGGGTGGGGCCATCTGGTGCGCAGGGCTCCCAGCCGGAACCACTGACGGATGTCATGGCCCAGGCCCCTGCGGGCGGGCGGGCGGGTGGCAGAGACCCCAGCTGCCCCAGATGGGCGAGTGATTGACCGTGGGAGGGGCGGAGGCGGTGCGGGATCACCTCCCTGGAAGAGCGGGCAGGACGGCTAGAGGCCGGCGTTGTGGAGTCAGCTCGGAGCTGGGGGCGAGGCCTCCGGGACCCTCGGGACCCTCCGCACCAGCGTCCTCTTTGGACAGATGGGGAGACTGAAGCCCCGCCCCCCCAGGAAACAGCGAGGTCTCCCGAGGCAGGCCTCGCCCACCGCAGACCAGCTCTCCGAGCGACTGTCCAGTTGGCCCAAACGGTGGCCTTTTCTCTCTGTGCTCAGGGCGAAAACGACGGTTTGGAAAGAAAACAGCCGGTCGGGGAGCCGGTGCTCGGGCTCACACACGGCTAAATGCCAGCTCGGCTGCTGTTTTGGAGACTGTTCCGGCCACCGAGTAAACCATGGGGCACCACCAGGGAGGCGCGCCATTTGGGTCTCCCCCTGGCGGCACTGCTGCCCGACAGTGGAGAGAGCGGTTAGCACCCTCAGGATGCCGCCCTGGGCCCGTGTCACACTGGCCCTTGAGCGGCACCAGCTAATGACTTAAGGCAGCACGTGGAGCAGTGGTCACCCGGCAGGCTCAGGTTGGGCCACTTCCCAGCTGTGCAACCTTGGCCGAGACCCTCAGTCTCTCCGAGGCTCAGTTTCCTTGCCTGAAAACTGGGGGTGACGGGGTCTCTCTCCCTGGGTTGCCGTGAGGATTTAAATAAAGTGTGGCAGCAACTCTCAGGGAAGTGGAAGCTGGAGCTGCTCCCCCTGATGATCCCCAGAGGGTCATGAACCCCAAGGCCCCCCTCGTGTGCCCGGGAAGGCCCACCCCAACCCCACCCAGGTCCCCCAGCACCCGGGCAATGCTGGTTCGGTACCTGGCAGGCAGTCTTGGTGGTGGTCGCACGGTTCCCCTTCGGCCAGTGACGTTTCATTGCCGTCGCCGGAGAGTTTACCCCGGTGTCTCTCTGGGGACGAGAAGGTCGGCGGTCAGGAGCCGAGGCCCAGCAGAGCAGGGATTAAGCCGCAGGACACCGGTGTCAGGGTGCTCGGCCAGCACCACCCCTGCCGTGTGGCTGGGACACTCTGCCTCGACTTACCTCTTCTCTACAATGGGGTCAACGGCAGTACAGACCTAACATGGTTTTTTTTTTTTTTCAGGCTATGTGACAAGTTCTCGATAGTGGTATTTCCATTGGGGTGCCCGTTCCAGTGTGGACTCCATGCATGCCTCACCCATCCCCCACTCTGGACATCCGTCGGTCAGGCTGGGCCGACGAACAGATGGATGGTGGCGGAGGGGAGGGGGCCCAGGCAGGGGGTGGCAGGCAGGTGGACGTACCTTTCTTTTTGGCAGAGGGCCAGACCTCGGGTTTTAAGTCTTCATAGTCGGTCCAGTCGAACAGAGCCATGTCCAGCGTGGGCATCACCTCCCCACCAGGCCTGGGCTGAACCTGCAGAACGAGGGTGGAGAGGAGACAGCATGGAGCTCCCGACCGGTGGAAGCAGACATGTGGGCCCCAGGGCCAGGGGGCGAGGGAGGGGCTCCTTGGAGGCAAGCTCACCCTCTGCTAGAATACAGTCCCCCGTGGTCCCTGCCCCAGCAATCCCCAATCACCGGGGTGCCCGCCTCATCTGACAGTCGAGCGGAATGGTGCCTACAGGCGACCCATGCAGACAGCAGGTGGGGGGTGTGGGGGCTGGGAAGGCAATCGTGCCTGCTCAGGGGCTCTGCACCCATGTGGAGGGAATTCACTTCCCCGCCCCTTCTTGCCCCTGCAGAAGTTGTCAGCTCCCTGCTGAGGCCACGGCCACGGCTCCACCCCACTCACAGCCGTGGGCCAGCCATCTTGGGGCTGGACCTGCCCAAGGCAGGATGTGGGCAGTAAAAGCACCTTCCGGAGCTGGGTGTTCTGTGGCTGGGCTTCAGGGGGCCTGGGACAGCAGGGAGAGCCACGTACTTATGGGGGTGGTCCATAGCTTTTATCAGGATCTCAGGGCGTACAAGACCCAAAGAAAGAGAATAAGAAAGATCTGCTAAAAAAAAATAAAGCTTTTATTCCACACGGATGTTACTGCTCATTTTAAATGATAGGATTTTGGGGAAATATTTCAAAGCTACCGAAGAGGCGCCATAACGCGCACCTCGCTAACTGCAAGAACGACCCGACGAACGCCCGCGGTCCCTGCCTCTGGACCCGCCAGCGGTAGCCACCTGGCCGCACGTGCTTGCCCGCTCCCTCTCCATACATCCGCCCTAAAGCTCTGAAGCACGTGCTAAGTGTTGACGAATGCCTGTTCATTCTGGGCCCCGGGGACCTGGGTTTTCACAGTATTGAGATCTCCTGTACTTCCTGGGGCGTCTAAGTTCTCCCCAAGGGTGTCGCTCTTCTCAGTGAGGAGGCCAGGGTGCTGAGCGGGCACTGGGTTCCTGGGCGGTCCCTAGGGTGCGTCCCCAGGACCACTTTCTGCTGGACAGCGGCAGCCCTCAGAGGACAGGGTACCCACCAGGCTGTAGCTGGGCTGGACGGGCATCAGGAGACCCGGTTTCCAGCTAGCCCCAGGGGCCTCCGCCCATCCCCTCCCGCCCCTGTGCCTCAGTCTCCCTACGTGTCCTGGGGGGGTTGTATGCTGTGGCTGCAAGGACTCCTCTGGCTCCAAGGCCATTCCGAGGCCCCTTACCTGGGGCCACAGGGATGTGACAGGCAGGATCAGGGACTCTTCTGTGGCAGGCGCTGCCTCCAAGGTGGAGAGGTAGAGGACGGTCGGGGCCAGGCTGGTGGAGGATTCCTCTGTTGCAGTGTCTGGCGCCTGGTCTTCAGACAGCTCCACCCTCTTCATCAGGGAGCTGGGGCCTCGGACCAAGGCTCGGCCTGAGACACGGAGTCGGAAACACAGGACCTTTATCTGCTCACCACCCCGTATCGGCCCGAAGCAATACCCACATTCCCCGCCGCAAACAAGGGGCGGCGGGTAGCATGGGACGAGCCTGACAAGCCCTTGGCTCAGCAGACATCCCTGCTGCTCACTCTCCTGGGGAGGTGCAGACGGGGACGAGGAGGTGAGGGGCAAAGTCTTAGAGGAACTTGCAGTGTTGCCGGGGAGACCACCCAAGGGTTCTCAGTCTGCGGCAACGGTCCAGCAAGTCCAAGGAGGGGTTGGCTGGGTGCAGCTGGGGGTGTATGCACAGCAAATGGGAATGGACAGGGTTGCTTTAAAGGAGGCCTGCCGGAGGACGTACAGTCTGAGTAGGGGAGCGAGGGGGTGAGGCTGCGCTGAAGCTTTTCACACGCAGGGAGGGCTTGCCAGGCGGTGAGAATCATCGCCCTGTGTGCTGAGGCCCCGAGGTGTGTGCCAGCCCCGTGGCGGGCCCGACCCTGCTTCACAAGCATTATTGCACGACCCTGCAGCAGCTCTGGGAGGCGGGAAGGCAGCCTCATCCTCCAGAGAGGAAATGCAAGCAGAGAGGTTCAGACACTTGCCTGAGGGCACACAGCTGGTCAGAGTCTGAATTCGAACCCAGCTACGCCTGAGTGTAGAATCTCAGCACTTTTTACCACCAACATCACCTTCTAAGACACATGGGCACGAGGCAGGGTGTGACTAGGCAGGTTTGGGGCGGTTGGGACAAAGGGGTTTTGAGAGAAGCTGGAAGGGCCGGGCTCTTCCTGGCCTTTTCTTTCTCAGCAAGATCTGACTTTACCCTGGCTGGCGTAGCTCAGTGGATTGAGCGTGGGCTGCAAACCAAAGTGTCACAGGTTCAATTCCCAGTCACAGCACATGCCTGGGTTGCAGGCCACGACCCCCAGCAACCGCACATTGATGTTTCTCTCTCTCTCTCTCTCCCTTCCCTCTCTAAAAATGAATAAATAAAATCTTAAAAAAAAAGATCTGACTCTAAGGGTGGTTGGGTCGGCTGGGATCACTCTGCTCTCCCGAGATGGATCCCGGGAGCAGCAGGGCTGCCTAGGGACCGTGGGATCTGCTCCATTCATTTCCCAGGCCTCGCAGCTGGTCAGCGGGGCAGGGCCTGGCCTCCGGACCTCTGCGGTCCCTTCCTCTTGCCCACTCTCTTAGGAGGGCCCCACTGGCCCGCTGGAACTGGGGGCCGGAGCTGAACTGAGCTGGATTCACACACTGTGTTCCCTTGGCCTCAAGGATGCCAGCATCCCGGAGTGGGAGGCTGAGAGTCTAAGCTTACACTTCCCCGCCCCCCACATGCACACACTTGGCGGGGGTGGGGCGGGGCGGGGGTCTCAGTAGACCTGGTAGGGAAGCATGCCCCAGCTGTTTGCAGGGGAAGGTGGGGCTGAGATTCCACCACCTTCCTCCTACCCAGCCCCTCTGCCCCATCCCTGTTTGCAGCACTGGACCGGCCCCTAGGGGCAGTCTCGTCACACGGAGGGAAGCTGGTTTGGCAGTGGGCTGGAGGCCAGGTGAGACTGGGGCTGGGCCAGCCGAGCAGAGCTGCTGGGAATGCTTGCTCAGAGACCGAATGGGCAAAGGGAGTGGGCGGCTGGGGCCAGTGGGCGGCTAGATGCTTATAGGGATTTGGAAACATGGAGGAAACTTAAAGGAGGGCCAGGGGGGCTGAGGGGGCGGGGGGGGGGAGCACCGCAGGAAACCAACAGGGCAGAGGCAGGAGGCATAAGGATGGGGTGCCTCTCCTGGGACATCTGTGTCCAGGTTGAAGGACACTGATTTGGCATCGAGAGAAAGCTGACAAACTAGTGACAACTGCTCACTGTGCCTGCCACTTCCCAGGCACCGTTCTCAGCCCTCTACATATCAAGTGGTCTCCAAATCTACACTGAGGGTACATGGGGACCATTATCCTCATTTTGCAGAGGGGGAAACTGAGGCAAAGACGGGTGACTTGCCCTGGGCCACACAGCCAGTAAACAGTGGGGCCAAGACCTGAACCTGGGCAGGTCTGGCATCAGAAACTAAGCGCTCAGCCCCTGCTGTGTGCTTCAGAGCTGGTTAAGCGTTGTTCTCGGAGGGCACTGAACTGGCCCATCTCTACTCAGGAGGATAGTTTAGGTCAGATACCAAGTAGAACTTTCTGACTTAGGAGGACCATCTATTGATAAGAGCTTCTGTGGCCACATGTCCCTCTCCTCCTCCCGGGCTCCAGCCCTGAAGTTCCCTCGGCCATTTGG
Organism: Phyllostomus discolor; assembly: GCF_004126475.2. Lineage (NCBI taxonomy): Eukaryota > Metazoa > Chordata > Mammalia > Chiroptera > Phyllostomidae > Phyllostomus > Phyllostomus discolor. Next base: position 6,842,383 of record NC_040907.2, on the reverse strand, counting down.
GTCTGAGCCCTCTCCCCTCCCCCACTCTGTCCCCCCCCTTCCGTGGAAGGACACCACCCAGTCTAGCTACCTCTGTGCAGCTTCAACCTCTCCCTGCGTCGCTTGTGTTCCCTGCCGCGCTTCTTCCCCAGAGACCGGTTCTCCTTCTCAGGGTAGGGCAGCGACAACCCCAGGAACAGATTCCTGTCCTGCAGCAGGCCAGCAGGACTTTGTCCAGGCGGCAGTCCTTCTGCCCCTGGCAGCCTGGAGGCCTGCCTGGTGGAGGTGCCCCCAGCTCCCTCCTGGGCCCAGCCAGGCACGCCGGGACCCCGATCCTTCTTGCCCAGGCCCCCCCGCCGGCGGTGGTGGCTGGTCTGTGGCGTCCATCGTGCCGGGCCTGGGAGGCTGAGGTGATTGGCAGGGAGGTTTCGAGCAGGAGCTCCAGGTCCCAGGGAGCCCGCCAGGCTCAGCTCCAGGAGCACCAGGAGGGCCAGGAAAAGCATGGGGGCACCACGGGGGGCGGGCCGGGCCATGGGCTCCTCCCTGCAAGAAAAGCGGCCTGTGAGCGGGCGGCCCTCCTCCTCCACTTTCCGCTCCCAAACCCCCTCCCTTCCATCGTCACTGCCCGGTGTTTCTCAACAGGGACAGAGGGGGACTGTGCCCCTCGGGGGACACTTGGTGACATCTGGAGATGTTTGCCATCAAAACTGGTCAGTGCCACTGGCTGCTGGCTGGAGGCCGGAAAGATGGTGGCAAAGATGCCGGAAGCCCGGACGGTCCCCCACAGCAGACTCCCGGCCCAGACAGACCGCAGCGCTGGGCTGAGCACCGCCCCCTGCCTCACCCCCCCACCCCCCAGGAAAATAGCTGGAGCAGCACCCAGGCTCCGGATGAGTCTAGAATTCCTTTCTCTGCACACACCTCTGCCCTCTGCCCAGTCCCCTGGCGTGAGCTCAGAATCACGTCTCTAGTCCCCGGGACCCGACCCGAAGCCTAAATGCAAACAGATGGAATGACAGCCTTTGGGCATGTGCCACGGGCAGGAGTCGTGTTCGGTGCCTGACGGGGCATCACACGGCTCGGTCGTCTCCACGGCGCTCTGGGGTGGCGCCTGCTGTGCTCTGAAGTGGAGGTTAAGGCCCAGAGCGCGTCGGCCAGGCCAGAGGGCTGTCGTGGGTGCAATCTCACACCTGTGCTCGGAGCCATCACGTGGCGATCCCTGGACATCCTGGTTCTGTTAGGGCCTGTTTTTCCCTTCAGGGTCCGGGCAGGTTCCCTGCTGGGTTGAGGGGTTCTGGAGGCTTGACGCTAAACCCTGCAGGGTGGAGTGAGCCGACAGCTCCACCCCATTCTCCACCAGAAGCGGCACCCCCTCAGGGGACCCACAACTCTGCCCCATGCTGGCGGAAGAGTCAGACCCCTGGACGGTCCAGAGGACCGTGCAGCTAAGGCCCACAGGGCCTGTGGCGGGCAGTGGTGGGGTGTCAGCCGGACTCTGGAGAGCACCCCTGGGCCCTCCTGCACAGTGGCCCCTACACCTGCTTCACTGCACCCAGACGAGTCTTGGTGCCAGGTTAACCGGGCTGATTGAATTCTGTGGACTCCCGGGGCCCCCACCCCAGAGGATACCATTAGGCTCACAGAGGTGCTTATACACCACTTCCCAGTGATTGGTGGCCACGGGATTGTCCAGGGAGGGCTGCCGGGCCTGCGAGGGCTCCCGCATGCACTCTGCCAGCCCTCCGGTGCCAGCTGCCCCCACCCTGGCCCCCCTGTCACCCCAGGTGCGCCTTTAGCCAACCGTGCCTGAGGGGCCCTTGAAGTGGGTGCCGAGGGCAGGCTGACCCACTCTGAGGGGGCCCGGGCACCTGCTGCCCTTTACCCCACTCCCCCTTCATCCCGGCTTCCCGTGTCCTGGTCCCTTGGGAGGCCGGGGCCTGGGCCTCCACCACCCTCGGTTCCGCTCCTCCTAGAATCGTGGGCTGAGAAAGAGGCCGTCCCATCCCTTCTCCGCTCAGCCCCCATCTCCGGAGCCACCCTTGTATCCTGGGTGAGCGTCGGTGAGCTGCATGGGACCCTGGGACGGGCTTGTTGTGACAGCCGCATCTCATCACACACCCTTCCGTTCCTCAGACCATTATCGATAACTTGGCGGCCCTGGCCGGATGGCCTGTCCACCTGGCAGGCCCAGGGGGCCTCTGCGCCCTCAGCCTCCCCGCCAGCCTTGCCATCGTGAGGGTCCTGGAGGCTGGGGATTGGGATGACTGGCCACCAGGCAGGAGGAAGGGGCCCATTTCAAAGGGCTGTTAGTTAAGCATTGTTCCCTCCCAGGGACTCCTCGAACCCTGCTCCCAGAACGGAGTCATGATGTCATCTTTGTTCCCTCCCACCCTTTGTTCCCCACGAATCACATGCAGCCCGCCTGGGGCAGGGGAGAGGGGATTACAGTGTGTAGTCCTGGTGCCTGCCCCCTGGGGGGGGGCATCCCTCTGCCCAGACCCAGCCTGTACTGCTATCAGATTTCTCTGATTGTATACCCTCTCCCTCCCCTGCTCAAAACTATCCATGGCTCCCTATTGCCTTCTCTTTTAATCACAGACTCCTTACTGTGGCACTTAAGACCTTGTATAATGTGGCCCCAACCTAGCTTCGCAGCCCTGACTTCGACTTCTCCCCCTGCACAGCCAATAGACTATTGGCCCCCAACACGCCCCATCTTTCCTGTTTCTATTCTCCCTTAGGCTGTTCCCTTTGCCTGGGATGCCCTCACCCCCCCACCCCATCTCTCTCTGTCCCAACACTGCCCGTCTGCTGGCCCCTCCCACACGTCCTCTCTCCCAGGAAGCCTCGTTCAGCCCTCTGATTGGCTGTGCCTCCTCCCGTGTGCTCCTACCGGCTCTTCAAGGCCTCTGGAGCCATTTCCTGCTGGGTGATCAGCTTTTCGTAAAGCTCCAGACTACGAGGGAAGACCCTCAGGGGCTCTGTCCCACTGTTTCCTCTGGTCCTATGGGGCCTATAGGGCCCTGCAAATAGTAGGCACTGAAGATGGTGGATTGGAATGGAAGTGGATCTCAAGCGCAACCTGACTGACCCCTGAGCACAGGATCCTGAACCTGTTCTCCGGGCGTGTGCGTGAGGGGTGGGGCTGGAGTGAGCGCTGGGGGACCTGGCACCGCTTTGTCCTGACAAGCGCCTGGAACTCTCTCCAAGCCCACAGGGCTTGCACGCAGATCCTGGCACAGCCCAGCAGCCAAGACGCCAGCCTGGCGGAGAGTCACTCGGGAAGTGTGGGCTGCGATGGGCCCGTGCCAAGGATCCACAGCGATGAGGGGCTCCCGTCGTTTCTGCTGTTCTGGAAACCGGCTGGGGGCTGAGTCGCAGAACAGTGTCCAGCATCCAGGCAAAAGGGGGGCAGCAGGCACCCCTCCCACACCCCCAGTCGGCCACAGAGGCAGTCTGCCCGTGGCTTGCTCACAAAGCCTGCCCGTCTGGGGCTGGGTTGCGCTCCCCTCACCTCCCAGACGGGTGACCACCAGCAGCTGGGAACTGCCCTGGCGAGAGGTGTCAAGGGACATCAGGACCACCCACAACCCAGAGACGGCGTTCTTGCAGCTCGGGTCTGATAGTGACTCCTTAAACGCAAAGCCAAACAAAAGCAACTGTGAGGACGGGCGCGCCACTCCCGGCGGCGCAGCGGTGAAGCCCAGGCTGGGTCTCGCCTTTGGCCCCTTTCTTATCGCATCCTCTGCACTGCCCCGCAGGGCGGGTCGTTTTCCACGTTTCCCAGATGAGGACTCCGAGGCGCGGAGAGGGTGAGCCACAGATCCAAGGTGACACGACTGCAGAGTGGCAAAGCCACTCAAGGCTGGGGACCTCTCCGCACAGGGGCAGCCCTTGCTCGCCATCGTCCGTGCACGGTGCTGCTTCGGGGGTCCCCTGCGTCCCCCGCCTGTCCTGTCCTATCCTGGCCGTGAGTGCGGTCAGCACCCAGCAGGGGAGACCAGGGCCAAGGAGGGGAAAAGGGGCTTCTCGCAGGCTCTTATCCTGTGCAGAGCGGGGCTGCAAAACTGTCTCCATGCAGGCTGCCAGGAAGCAGCATCACGTGTACATGAAGGCAGTGAATCCAGCCTGGAGCCTGCTTTGATTCCTGAGCCCCTTCCCCTCCGAACAGCCTTGCATTTAGGGGCCACGAGGTTGGGGGGCTCCTGTCTGGTGGACAACTGCAGAGCTGGGCGGCCACCAGGCAGTCTTGTTGCCTTGCTGATCAGCTCGCCCGCCGCATGGTGGGCTGTGGCAGGAGAAGGAGGTGATTTGGGGGTGGGGCGGGGGGGGTCTCATCAGGGATCTCAGCGGGCCGACTACGGTGCTCATTCCAGGCTTCGAGCCAGGCAGCCACCCACTGGGAGAACTTGGCCCGTCGACCCCCACCCTGACCCACAGTCTCCTCCTCATGTGTCCAAAAGGGACACATTTGGCACAGACGTGTCCGGGGCTCTGCAAGCATTCGCTTCTAACCTGACTTTTTAAAAGTGTATTTCCCACTATCAGGTACACTGGAGTAAAAACCACAGACACTCTCCGAGGCGTTCTCCACCAGCTGCCACACAGGCGCAGCGCCCGCCCCGCCCCCCCCGCCCCATCGTGACTGGGGGGTTCCCCTATGTCACCGGAGTGTCCCGCGGACACAGGGTGAGCCCTTTGAAGAACCGCCGCCATCTGCAGCCACGTATTCGCACGTACGCTCCAGGGGTTTCCAGACGCGAGCGACCCGAGCCGGTCAGAGGTTCGGTCTCATCCAGACAAGTGCGACCGACCGACCGACGTGCATTGTATCCTTTCGCGTCCCTGAGGAACAGCTTCCTTTTCCTCATTAACTTACTTTGAAACCGGGCGACGCTGTACACTGAGGGCCTAGCAGTGGTCATGCAGCCCCTCTAGGGAGAAGAGGCTGAGGAGTCGGGGTGGGGGGGGGGGGGGGGGGGGCGGGACCTCCTGTAGGCTGCCAGCGGGGGCAACCGCGATGCGGGGGAGGGGTCAGTGGTGGTGGTGGGCGGTATGCCGCTCACTGGCGCTGCCTCTGCGGGCCTTACGGATTGGGATTACGGGTGAGATTGCCCGGAAAACGATCTGCCCTGCTCAGAACATCGGGGTGGGGGCACATGGGGGAGAAGACCACTGGATCACCGGGTGAGACGGTCTGCCAAGGGCGGTGGGAATTCAGGATCCACAGGGACAACAAGACTCCTCCATCTGTCAGTCTGTCCCACTGACAGCCCCCCCGCCCCCTGTGGGGAGGGATGACAGATAATTCTCCAGGATCTAGAGGGAGTCCCCAGGGGCTAAGGACATGTATTGAGGCAGTGCATGTGCAGAGGACATATTTGTAAATGTTAAAAGATAAAGCAAGCCCTAGCCAGGTCGCTCGGTTGGTTAGAGCATCGTCCTGATACACCATGGCTGTGGGTTCGATTCCCTGTCAGGGCACATACAAGGATCAACCAATGAATGCACCAGTAAGTAGAACAACACATCGATGTCTCTCTCTCTCTCTCTCTTGCTCCCTTCCTCTCTCTCTGTAACAATCAATTTAAAAAAAGATGAAGCAAAACACAATACGTAACAACAACCGACACACTCAGGGCTATCACCCCCACTCACTTTTGGAGGAGCCCTGCCTGCTCTGTCCACCTTTCTGACTGTGCCCGACTCTGTGGCACAGATGCGACCGTCACCTGCCGAGCTGCCGGGATGGACACCCTGAGACCAGCACGGGGTCCCTTTGGGGTGACTGGGGCCCTTCTCTCTTCTGTGGGAGCTTCAGAAAGGGAGGAAGGGTGCTCGGGTGGGGGCAGGGGACTGGCAGGGAAGGGGGCCTAACTCTTGGCATTCCTCCGGTCACAGCTCAGATCTTGAAATGACCCCCCCCCCCATGCAAACACCCTAAACCTCCTCTGCTCTCAGCAAACTTTGGATGGGAAGGGACCTCTGACCCCTGAGAGGCCAAGAAACGCGTCCAAGGACACCTTGCTCCATTGAGAGAAGCCAGACGGGGAAGCACCTGCCGAACTCAGCCCAAACACATCGCCTTACTTGGATGCAGCCTGGGCCCAGGGGACGAGCCCTCCCAGCTCCTGGGGGAATGGGCCTGCGGTTTCTCGGCCTGCTGGGCACAGCTGGGCACCTCACACCTTCCCCTCTGGGGAGCCTGGACACCAAGGGCTGAATTCTGCCCTTCGAGTGGCAGCCTCAGCAGGACTGGCCTCCCTGTCGGTGGCCCCTTCGTGACAAAACCCTCTCCAAGCCCCCTGCATGTTGCAGGCAATGAAAGCCTCCTACACTGTTCTTTTGCCTCGTCCCCGCTTCTTACCAAAATGTTGTCCAGGTCATGGTCAGAACAAACCTGATCACTGGCGCTCTGGCAGCTTAAAACTCTTCAGTAGACAAAGCTGCAGACACACAGCCGACAAGCCACTCCTTAACTCTCACTGCCCTCTCAGTCCTGGGCATCGCCAGCCTGGGACCCCGGGGGGCCGTGACTATTTACCAGAACCCCGACACAGTACTGCCGAGGACAGATCTTGTTAGAGGCAGGAATCTCTGATGTCGTGTCCCCAAATATCCCTGAATATTTTAGGGGTGTTCTCACTTGGAAGTGATGGGCCTGACTCTTCCCAGGACAGCTGGAACTAGAGGATGGAGGGGGCCGTCCTCAGGTGCCCCCCCCTCCACTTAGACCAGGGGGGCTACCCTGCTGGCGGCTCCTCGAACCTGGGACTCCAGCTGGGGGGGTCTTAGAGCTCCTGGCCCCTGGGAGCAGAAGACTGCTGTCTTCTTTAGGGGGAGCTGACTCCCCCAGGGCTGCAAAGTGCATAGTTTTGCTTGTTCAATCAAAATATCTACATTCCTGCCCTGGCTGGTGTAGCTCAGAGGATTGAGCGTGGGCTGCGAATCAGGCATCGCAGGTTCAATTCCCAGTCAGGGCACATGCCTGGGTTGCAGGCCACGGCTCCCAGCAACCGCACATTCATGTTTCTCTCTCTCTCTCTCTTTCTCCCTCACTTCCCTCTCTAAAAATAAATAAATTAAAAATCTTAAAAAAAAAATCTACATTCCCTGTGAGAGCCAGGGATAGGTGGGTAGATTCTAAATACACGGGCGGGGCTCCTCCCACGGCAGGTTGGGACTAGACTGTCCCTCTAACCGCTCTCACCATCTCTCCCACCATCGCGTCTCTCGAGTCACCATTTCACAGTCTGGGAAATGGGGTCCTTCGCCGCCTGCCATGAGAGTTTGACTGTTTAGGAAGCCGGTCCTTCCGTGCGGTGCGGGGGTGGTCCTGGGGAAGGACGGGAACGGGAGGGGTACGTGGGGCGAACGGCGGCGGCGAGGAGGAGCTCACTGCGGTGGGCGAGACTGGAAGCAGCTGCTCGGGGAGGCGCTCGCGGGCAGCTGGGGCGTGGACAGTCCTGAGCACCAGCTCCTTGCCCATCTCCTGCCTCCCTGCGGCTCTGAGCCCTGCAGTGTCCCCTGCCCAACAGGAAGGGGCCTGTCGGCTCCCTTTAGGCTGCGGAACAGCCAGAGCCCTACCTGCTCCGCCACACGCCATTGACCCGCCCTGGTCTCCCGCACAGAACTCCGCCTCCCAACCTGCGGGGCAGCAGGTGCTTCTCTGCCATGGAGGCTGCTGGGCAGAGTGACGCCAGGGGGTCACCACTTGCGGAGCCCCTCTGGGAGCCACGCAAGGGAACCTGCTCCCATCTGAAGGAGGGGACAGGGTCCCTGCTCCTGGACATCACGGGTCTGACTGGGGGCGATGAGCCCTGGCTCTGGAGGAGGGGGGTCGCAGTGTGACAGGGAGCTCGAGCTCTTGCCTTGGGGTGCTCTGTCTATGCAGGCAAAACAGCCCTCGCCCCAGAAAGCCTCCGGTTCAGAGGGTGAGTTCCAGCTGCTGCCCTTAGGGACAGAGCTCCCCGTCTGACCGGAGGGACCCAGCTCCGGCCTGGGAAGTTCCTGGAATGCTGGGAGAACAAACTCTTTGCTGGACGGAGCTGCTCACCTGCAGGCAAAGACTCAGTCACGGCCCTCCAGGTGTCCGCTCTGACCTGGCGGAGAGCACAGGTCTAACAGAGGACCGAGGCACCGTCACAAGTCCTACTGATGCCAACACACAGACGTCAGCCCAAAGCTGCGAAGCTGAGCCATGGGGGAGCCCCACTGAGCCGAATAGAAAGAGCTGTGTGTCCCTGGGCAAGCCGTCCACCTCTCTGAGCCTCAGCGTCCCCTCCTGCAGAGTGCCAGTGGGTGTGAGGGTGAGGGAGGGAAAGGCAAATGAGTTGTTACCCAGTGAGGACCCGGTAGGCAGCAACTGTGGAGGGAGGAGAGCAGGCGGGGGGGGGCGGTGCATCTGTGCCTGCGTGTGCAGGGCAGGCACAGGTGGTCCCCTCTTGCGTCTGTGGCGGGGTGATCGATGGCTTCCATGGGGCAGGCCGGGCCGGGCCAAGGCCAGCCTGGAAGCGGCCATTGTCTCAGAGGTTTGGCTTCCCTGCAGGAGCAGCCCCATCTGCTTTTATTGTTTCCAACAGCAGCCTCGGGAATTCCTGCCCCCCCACGAGGCCTCTGAGAGCCTGTGCAGGGATGTTGGGGGAGGGGTGCTCCTCTGCCGGCACCCCACCTCCTGGTTACAGGTGCTCCTCCCCTCCTAGGCAACCCTCCTGCCCCCCTCCCCTGCTCCCCAAACTTCATTATCTCCGTGCCCAGACCATTTACCACCACTTGCCGCCCATCAGACCCATCGCTTAATCATCGAGTGACAAAAGTGCCTGCTGTCGGCGCTGGCAGAGCTGGCGTGGGGCAGAAAGACACCTGGAGTCAGGCAAGCCTGGGCATGAGTCCTGGCTCCCTGCACTTTGTAGCTGTGTGACCCTAGGCGAGTCCATTAACCTCTCAGGCCCACATCTGAAAGAGGCGTGTTTGTCTGGGTTTCATGCCTGGGGCATTTACTAAGCTGGCTCTGGAGCTTTAGTTGCATGATCTAAGTTAGCCCTCTGAAGTGGGCGGTATTTTTCCCATAATAATGGCAATAATGGCTCCACATTGGGACAAAGATTTGGGAGGTTTGCCCAAAGTTACATAGGTAGGGTAAGTGGTACAACTGGGATTTGAACCCATGGCCATTTGACTCCAAAGGCAAGGTCTTGACCACTCATGCCACAGTCAGTGACCGATACCGGTGCAAACACCACGACTGTCAGGGGTGAAGCATTCTGGGGGCACAGAGAGCACCCCTAAAAACTTGTGGGATATACAATTAGTTCATCTCAGCTGCTCTAGCTCAGGTAAAGGCTTCATCGCTCAAAAGCCCGCATCCCTCCGGGGGTGGGTGCAGGCAATCAAGGCCAGGCCGTGGTGCTGCAGTGTGGGGGCTGCCGAAGCTGGGCCCTGGGGGCAGGGGGGGCAGGGCCTCTCGTGGTAAGTCTTCAGCCAGCCCCTCACGTCTACTAGAGAAGAAGGGGTGGGGTGGGGCGGGCCGAGGGCCTGGAGCAGCCAGAGAGGCAGGTCTCAACTGTCAGGGTCAGAACAGGGACGCTCGCACGATGCCCCGCTGGGGAACGTGCCCAGGACCCCTCCCTGCTTCTGCTCTCCCGGGCTGCCGCGTCAGGGAGGCCGGGATGCAGATCCCAGCCCTGCCTCAGTCCTGGCTGAGACGGGTGGGGTAGCTCCTTCTGGGTCTCGGAGCTGCTAAGCAAATCAGCGGGGGAAACCCACCCTGAGGACCTCGGCCTTCCCGTCCCTGGCTAGTCTGTTTCCTCCGCTCTGGTCAGGTACAGCATCCCCCGAACCTTCCAGAGGGGTGCATGGGGCTTCTCTGGGCAGCTCATTCCCCCTCTGACCCCCCCAGCCACGGTCCTTGGCTGCGGGACTGACTCCGCCCCTGGCCTGGCCAGCAGAACCCAGTGGCACCTTGGGGTAACCTGTGAGCTGCAATTTTCAGCTCATTCCGTCTCCTTGACCGAGGATCCCCTTCAACAGAACAGGTGTGTGCCGAGCACCTACCGTTGGCCAGGGACTGGGCCCACAGGTGGAGCGGGAGCCAGCCCCACCCAGGGAAGTGAGGACCACGAGACACAGGGAGGCAAAGGGTAGCAGGAGGGCTTCCCATGGGAGGGGGGGGGTGTCTGCCCTCGGCCTGCAAGGACGGGCAGCCTTCTGCTGAACACAGGGCAGGGAAGACACTGCAGACAGAGGGAGGCGTCCCGGCCAAAGCTACGAGGGATCCAGGGCATGGAGATGACCTGTCCTTCATCACGGCCGAGACCCCAGCTGTGGATGGGGCGCGCTGGAGGCAGGCAGTTCATTTAGTGGCATTAGGAAGCCATGGGGGGTTTAGGTTGAACGGTGAGGAAGACAGAGAAAGCGCCATCACTTTCACGGGGGCGGGGTGAGGGGCCAGGAGGCTCTGAAGGAGGCTCCTAGAGGTCGCAGGGCCACTCAGCTGGCTGTCCCTAGGACGGCTGCGGCCCTGGGAGGCAAGGGACAGACATGGAGGAAGGCTCTGGGTGGCCAGAGTGGGCCTGTCCGCCAGGCAGATCACAAGCTGCAGGCTGAACGGGGCGCGCAGGTGAGGGGTCCCCAGCCCCATCCTGGCCTCTCTACGGGGAAAGGCTCCAGGGGGTCAGCCCTGGGCGTGGCTGCCGGCAAGAACTCAGCCAACTCGCCACCTGGGAGAAGGTTTCCCTTCTCCGAAGCTGTTCTCAGGAGGCCACGTAGCCCACACCCCGGAGGACACGTGGGGTGGGTGTCACCTGTTAGGATGACTCAGAGGATGATCGGAGGGTTTGGGCGACAACACGGCAGGTCCGAGGTCCAGCAAGACGACCCCTCCCCCGGAGGAAAGCGAAGGGCTTGGGAGCCAGTGCCATGGGAAGAAGCGATCAGTGTGAGGCAGGGGCTCAGAACTGGGGATGGGCCCTCTGGCTGCCTCTGTGATAACTGAGCTGCTGTGGGCAACACCGGCAGCTACGCTGGTCTCATTTTGAAAGCAGAGACACTTTTCGCCCTGATGTTTCAACTCTGGTTTTAGGACAAGCGGGGGGAAGAGGGGCAGAAAGAGAGACTAGGGTAAGAATGCAAATGCGTGTATGGCTGGGTGGGCCCCCCCGTGGTGCGGGAGGGAGCCCGCACGCTGGCTTCTCTGCGGTATCTCTAACCTTGACTTTCTGACCCTTTCCCCCCTCTCTGTGGAGGCCCCATCCCCACCCCACCCAGGGGCTGTAGACTCCCTCGCCGCCTCCGCTGGGCACGGCGCTGGTATCCAGCACGCTTTTTTTTTTTCCTCCTCCCGCTGATTCCACACACATCCATCCCCACATGCGGGTGCTATTATTATCCCCGTTTTGTGAAGGGGACACTGAGGCTCAGAGAAGTGCGTTCCTTTGTCCAAGTCACTCCCAGAACGTGTCTGCCCGACCCCAGAGGGATGGTGCTAAACCAGGAGCTGGGCACTTCCTTGCGTGCCACGAGGCGCGGAGGTGGGCAGCGTGGAGGAGTACGCTGGGCTGCAGGGACCAGGCAGAGGCAAGGCTGGGGGCGCACCCAGTGGAGGAAGGCGAGAGGACTTGGCGGGAAACCCAAGAGCCCTCTCGGCTGAAACCTCGGTGCCTGCGGGAGGCTGAGACCCCAGCCCGCAGTTACAGGGAAGCCGGCAACGGGGACGGAGAAAGGCTGCGCCAGGGGAGGAGGAGAGAGCTTACGCCGTCGGGGTGGCTAGGGCGCGGTACGGGCCCGGGCGGAACCGGAGAGCGCGGGACCGAACGTGAAGCTCGCGAGGGGCGGGGGTCGCACCCAGAGTCCCCTCTCCCTGCCACGCGCCTCAGCCCCTGGGGCAGCCTCAGAAGGGGCAGGTGGGCGTACCTGCCAGCTCCGTCGGGGTTCAGGGGAGTCTTCAAAGCTTCTTCGAGCGGTAGTGGACTGGGGTCCTCGGCCAGAGAGACCACCCGGCGAGTCAGAGACAGAGAGACAAAGAGAGACCCGTCCCGGAAGGAGAAGGCTAGCGCCAAGGAAGAGAGTGGGCGACACCCGCGACCGGGAGAGGGCGGCGAGGGCGCGCGCGAGGCAGAGTGTCAAAGCGTGGAAAAGTGAGTGTCCGGCGCAAGGTGGGTGGATGAGGGACCCGGAGCAGAGCCAAGAGCGGAGGGGAGACACGGCGGGGAGCGGAGGCGGCAGACGGACCGACCCGCGCGTCGGACGGCGGGGAGGGCAGGGAAGAAAGCAGCATCCTCACCTCTAGCCTAAATCCTACGCGCCCTCCGCCCCTGAGCGCGCCAGGTAGCCCACCTTTGTCCCGGCGAGCAGCCAGGTGAGGCGGGAGGGCGGGGCCAGGGGCGGGCCACCGCCAAGCCTTACCTGTCCGGCCAGCGGGGCGGGGGCCGAGAGCCTGCGGGGGCCGAACGCAGCCGACAAACACGCGGCTGAGCGGGAACCGCGCGGAGAGGTGCGCGGGCGTCAAAAGGATGTGCCCAGGCTGCGCGGGGCTGGAGGGGAGGGGGCGGAGGCGAATGAGAGTGAAGAGGGCGGGAGCAACGGGAGGGGGGGCGGAGGAGGGGCGGTGGGGAGTCGGCTCGGAGGCCCCCCGTGGAGGGGCAGCCCCCGGCCACGCCAGCCCCGCGCGCTCCCGGCCGGCGCGCCCTCGCCAGCTGCCCTCGGCGTTCCCGGCCCGCTCCCCAGAGGCCTAGCCGCCGCCGCCGCCGCCGCGGCGAGGGCGCGGGGCAGACAAAGGAGGCAGACAAAGGCGGGCGCAGCCGGGCAGCCGTGCGGGCTCCGGGCGAGGCGGGCCCACTCCTCCCGGTGCGTAAGAGCCGCCTCGGCGCGGCCCGAGGCGCGTGGGACGGGCGGGGCATGGGAGGCGGTGGCGCATTTGGAGTGGCTCCGCCGGGAGCGGGCGACAAAGGGCCACGGCAGGGGGTCCCTGGCGGACCCCAACAATGAATCGGAGCTGAGCGCTCAGCTGCTGCGGCGTCTGGCCCAGTAGGGGCCGGCGGGTCCCCAAAAGGATTATTCCGCCTAGGCTGTCAAATAGGACAGAAAAAATGCCCCGGTGCGAGGGAAGCGGGACCCGGCACCGCTGAGCCTTTGTAGCCCCGGAAAGTACATGAAGTGGTGGTGGGCGGGGGAGCATTCGAGGAGAACTCGCTCCTGCACGTAGGGGTGTGGGGCCTTTAAAGCGGTACCTGGTGAGATTCCTGGGCGCCGACGGCCGCACTAATGCGCCGTGCCCCCACGCTCCCAAGGAAGCAGAACAATCCTACCTATCCTTTCTCCCACCCCCCCACCCCCCACACACCACCAGCCTCTCGCCACGCCCCGTCCAAAGTCTGATGCTCTCAGCCTAGCCCGCACGGGACAAAGCCGGTGGCCGGGAACTGGCTCATCCATCACCGCTCGGGGCTCCTTGTCTTGCCGACCCCGGGAGTCCGGGAATGCTGTGTTATGGGTCCCGCTGCCCCCATAACTCACGGCGGGGTCATCGGGGCCATGGGCGCTGAAAAGATCAAAGAGCGGTGGGGTGGGACCGGCGCACGGGAAGCGGCAGTCTTTCCATTTCGACTGTGTGTGTGTGTGTTTCTCCTGAATATGGCAAATTATGGCTCAGAGGTCTAAGAGCTCTGCTTTGCAGTCAGGCTGAATGCGTGGGCCCCTCTTCTGAGGCCATCCCCCTTGTCTTTGGGCGGGTGGCGCAAGCTCTCTGAGCTCATTACTATCCCTGACTCCAGGGTTCAAGGGTTAAGCGTGACAGATAACCTGGGTAAGGAGATGCTGTTTGTAAGGTTCTGGACCCACAGGAAATGCTCTAGAAAAACCAGCTGCTGTTGTCACTGTGATGTTATCGACTCGGTGGGCTTCAGGGTGGACTGGCCAAAGGGCGAAGCAGCTTATTCACTGGAAGGTTTAAACCCCCTATCCCATAAATACCCGCTGTGCACCTACTATGTGCCAGCTCTGTTCTGGGCGTCAGGGCTACAGCGATGAACAACATGGGCCGGACTCCCTGCTCTCATGGAGCCTCCGTTCTAGTGAAGGAGAGAGCGAGCAGGTCTATGTAACAGGCCAAGTGGTGACTAGTGCTGTGAAAGGGTAAGAAAGCACATTAAGGAGGGGAGACATGGAAGGGGAAGAGCCGTTTCCCATCAGATTCTCAGAAAAGGCCTCTTTGGTGAGGCAGTTTCTTCAGCAAAGAGAATGAGGTAGTGGAATGACTAAGAACAACGACAAAAAAAAAAAGAAAGAAAAGAAAATGAAGTAGTGAAATGACTAGGACAACACAAAACGTTTTTATTTATTTATTTTTAGAGAGGGAAGTGAGGGAGAAAGAGAGAGAGAGAAACATCAATGTGTGTTTGCTGGGGGCCATGGCCTGCAACCCAGGCATGTGCCCTGACTGGGAATCGAACCTGCGATGCTTTGATTCACAGCCCGAGCTCAATCCACTGAGCTCCGCCAGCCAGGGCACAAAACGTTTGTTTTTGTTTTTGTTTTTTTTCCCTCTTTTTTTTTTTTTTTAAGATTTTATTTATTTATTTTTAGGGAGGGAAGGGAGGGAGAGAGAGAGAGAGAGAGAGAGAGGGAGAGAGGGAGAGAGAGAGAAACATCAATGTGCGGTTGCTGGGGGTTATGGCCTGCAACCCAGGCATGTACCCTGGCTGGGAATCGAACCTGGGACACTTTGGTTCCCAGCCCGCGCTCAATCCACTGAGCTACGCCAGCCTGGGCTACTAAACGTTTTTAAAAGGAAAGAAAGTGAAGAAAACGAGGCAACGAGCCAGGCGGCCGGGAGAAGGATGCGGGATGCAGGCGGGAGAGGCGGTCAGAGGCCCAGAGGCAGGAGCATGCGTGTGTGTTGTCTGGGGAAGCCCACCAGCTGGAGCAGAGAGCACTGACGTCGGAGGGGGGTGGGCCGGGGAGCCCCAAAGGCCACGGTGAGGACATGGACGTGTAGTCAGAGTGAGGTGGGAGCCGGCCGGAGGGGTCTGAGCCCTGCAGAGACGGAACCCGACTCGGGCTTTAACAGCAACTCACTCCGTTTCCTAAAGCTGAGAACACACTGTGCAGGGACAAGCACAAGAGCGGGGAGACCAGTTAGGAACAGGGGCAGAGAAGAGGGGAACACACTGTGCAGGGACAAGCACAAGAGCAGGGAGACCGGTTAGGAACAGTGGCAGAGAAGCGGGGACAGGGACTTGGGCCCGGGAGGGGGACAGTGGTCATGATCCTCCTTTCCAAGGAGGAAGCCGTGGTCGGTCAGGCACTCACTGAACCAGAAGCGAAGTGCTAGGCACTCTGGCTCCAATGCTCCCCAGCAGGCGACCTGCAGCCATGCCTGGACTCGCTGTCCTCCGGGTGACACAGTAGGGAAAGCTGGGTGTGAGGGGAGGCTTGGGCTCCTATCCCATCCAGGTTATGGTGACTCTGGGCCTCAGTTTCCCCACCTGTAAAGTGTGGCAGTTGAATAGCCAAAGAGGGAATGACAGAATGTGGTGTATTCATACCACGGGCTATTATTTGGCCATAAAAAGAAACGAAGTACCAATGCACCTCACAGCTGGGTGAATCTCGGAAATAAGACCTGAAAGTCTAGGTCTTAAGCCAGATGTCCAAGACCACGTATCAGGTGGTTGAGTTCATGGGACATGTTCAGAACAGGCAGGTCCACAGAGACGGAAAGCAGACCAGGGATGGCCAGGGCTGGGGGAGAGAGACTGCGGCGTGACTGCTAATGCGTGTGGAGTTTTTTCTCTTCGGAGTGAAGAAAATAAATGCTCTGGATTAGACCGCGGTGGTTGGTGCACAGCTCTGGGGCTCTCCTCCAAACCACTGACGTGCACACTTTAAAAGGGTGAACTCTATGCTTCGTGAATTGCATCTTAACAAAGCGGTTCTTTTTTACAAGCTGAGCTGGATCAAGGGCTTTTGCCCTGAGGTCCGGGATGACGTTGGAGGGCCTGGACACCCCTAGACTGGTGGGAGACATTTAGAGTCTCTGTGCATTAGGGCAGAAGATCAGAGTTTCAGAAGAAATGAAGAAGTTCAGCCCTGGATGAAGTATGGGGAGCGCCCAGTGTCACGGGCCTTTGGCCGGGGTCGGAGGTCAGCAGTGGAGCCCAGGGTCTGGGACAGCTGTGCAGGCCAGGCCTCACGTCAGAAGGCGGGATGAGGGAGGAGCGGAACTGTCTGTCTGCTGCTGCCCCTTGTTGGGCATCTCGGGCCCTGAAGGTGTGTGTCCTCCGTTAGGGTGCCTTGGGGGCTGCCTGCTGCCCGGGGGAATGAAAACGGGGTGGGAGGGCGCACAGCTAAGGTTGTTTAGGGTGGGGTTTTGAAAAGCATGCTGCCTGGTCCAGAGCGTTTGCTCTAGGGGCTTAAACGGTGTGTGCTCATTTTAATATCCTTGTCGTGACAGCCATTCATTGAGCATTTATGTGCTAGGCATGGTATACCTCCAATTTTTACAAGCGTTATTTCATTCACTTCTACTCAACTTGATGGAATTTGTACCACTACTATCCCAGTTTACAGATGAGAAAACTGAGGTTCGGAGAGCGAAGGGGCAAATGGCTGGTGCAGAGGCAGCGGCGGGTGAGAAACGGCAGGTTGGATGCACGAGCAGCCTGGTGGGTGTGGGGGTGCCAGAGTGAGCACACATGCCCCTCGTGCCTTTTCTAAAGCAGCTCTTTTCTGCACACCATGCCGAATCACTGCAATCGGGGGTCTTTGCTCCTCATCCAGACTGTTAGGGTTTGAGTCGGGCAAGTGGCAGTGAACCACTGTCTGCCATTGTTCCATTCCTCTGTTCTTGACTTCACTCATTTAACACACACTCATCGAGAGCCTGGATTTGGCCGGGCCCTGGGTGAGGTGCTGAACTAAAAGAATGAATGAGGCTGGGTCTCTGCTTAGGGGTCGTTCCAAGTGGATGGGTTCCTGAGCACGGGGGTGTCTGTGGCTGACTCTGTGACTCTCCCACTCCCTGTGTGTGATGTCCCAGGAGCCTCCAGCAGGGGCAGGATCCACGATTCAGCCTGTGATCAGCCTGGTGGGTGTGGGGGCGGGGCTTTGAAAGCATCTTAAGGTCTGAACGCTGTTGTCCTTTGTCTTCCCCAGTTCACTCGTAGTGTGCTTGCTCGGTGGGCCCCAGGAGCCCTCGTTGGCCCACGCAGGCCTTCGCCTTTGCAAGGCCTTTCTCTGCAGGATGTTGTTGCATCTTGCCTCCTCTGCAGTTTCAATATAAACGTCCCTCGGGAACGAGTTTGTCTCTGTTCCCATTCTCAGACCCTTGGGGACCTGCTGCAGTTGGCAAATAAGCTCCTCCTCCTCCTGAACACCCCTCCTTCCCTCTCAGACACCCTCCTGCAGCATGTGTCGTTGTGGTGAAAAATACGCAAATAACTTTGAAAAACAGAAACGGTCTCCCAGCAAATGGGTTTCCAAACATGTAATAAATTAACCCCATAATGTCATCTGGGCCCCTCGACCATCCATCATGCTGATGTGATTAAGATATGAAAAGCCAGATGCCGCAGAGCCGTGTGGATGGGAGTGACAGATGAGTTTCCACAGCGCTCCCCTGCAGCCCCCCCTCCTACCCTCCTGTGGAACCCAAGGCCACCAGAGGTTTAGGGGACATCTGTCCAGCCTCTTCATTTCAGGAATGAGAAGGGGCCTCTTTGGGGTTAGGGGTCAGGTCACTTTGAATCCCTCATCTGTCTCCTGCCTGCCTTCCTCTGCGTAGGGCTGACTCTGAATACAAAGCCCCACACCCAGGCATTTTTACCTTTGGGTTTTGACAAGGTGGGTTCCCCAGTGTCTAGCAAGGGCTGTTGGGACCTCAGTCTGCCAGGTGGGGAAATGTTAAGTGTTGGGTTGTATGTCCTCCAAGGTTTCTCTGGAGCTCTTGAGCTGTGTGTCAGGAGACCTTTGGGTGGCTTGCACTGCGTCCTCTTAGGGCAGAGGGCTGGGGGCCCACGGAAGGGGGCCTGGCACAAGCCCCATGATGCTCACACTATGCCCTGGGGACCCTTGACGACGAATTGCCTCCCTAAGACTGCCACTTCCTGTCACCAGTGAAAAAGCTACTTGAATAGCCTCCAGACAGAGGCGATGAAGGACCCTCACTTCCCTAGTGGCCAAAGCATCACAATGATTACATCTCGAGCCAGGGGACACCTTCTACCAGCCAGTGAGCAGCTTGGCTGCCTCTGTGTGAAAGGGGTCCTCTCGCGCATGGCATGATGGGGGCAGAATCTCCATGTCTCAAGAAGAGTTGCTGTGCCCCAAATGCATTGCCAGATGCATCAACTCCTGAAATAAATCATCCACCCCTTTGGGTTAAGTGCTGCGGTTTGATGAAATGCAGACTTTTCCTTGGGAACAGCCCAAACCAGTTGTGGTGATTCCCACACTTTCTTGGGCATCAAGGCCCCTGGGCCAGTACCATGCTGTGCACTCTGGCTGAACTGGTAGGTCTGGGAGGCCAGGGTTTCCGTATTTAATGGGCTCCCCACGGATTCAGATGCAGATTTCCAAGGACCCCTTTTGAGACCTGCTCTGCTGGCATCCCTGGCTTAACAGGCCAAGCCACACCTTCTCTCCTCTGCCCCCACCCCATCGGAAGTGTGTAAATGAAGATTTGAACGCTTCTGGGGTAAAGGGTCTCCCACATTCTTGGCTAGATCTGCGTCCCCACAGATGGGTGTGGCTTCTGACAAGCTCTCAGAGGTCAGAGACAAGGTCCCTGGGCTTCTGGTTCCGACTTGGTTTTCCGTAACTCCACAGCCATTTCTCTGATCGTAATTTCCCCACCTGTAAAAGAAAGGGGCTGAAAATAAGCTGAAGTCTGAAGAGAAGTCAGAACTGGGTTTGTATTCCAACCGTGTGACTTTGGCAAAACAGAGAACATCTCTGTGCTTGTTTTACCATCTGTGAGTGGGGCTGTATAATGGGCGTTTAGCCCCTAGGGTTAATGAGGGAATTAAAGAAATCAGCGCTTGGCATATAATAAGTGCTCAATCCATGTTAGTAATTATTTTAACATGAATACCTTTCAGGAGTCCATGGGGGTGGGGAGGGGGTGATCCCAGAGCTGTGAAGTGGCTGAATGCCCCTCTGCACGTCCCTCCCCTAATTGCTGTGTGACATTTTACTGCACCCCTCTACATCTCGTTGGCTCATTTGCAAAATGGGGACAATGAGGGTAACTCGCATAGAATTGTTCTGAGAATTTAGTGATATGATCCATGTACACACAGTGCAGCGTCTGGCACACGGATGAGCCTTTATGAAGGCCAGCTATTGTTTTGATGTGTGGGCCGGGGAGGTGTTATCTGCTTGGGAGGTAAAGCCAGGCTGTACAGGTTCCGGGTGGGGGTGGCGGCATCCCAGGTGCACCCTCGTCCTCCCCTTCTCCCCGCCCCGGAGCCGGCGGATTCGCTTTCGGTTGGGCGGCGGAGCCCGGGAACCGTGACTCCGGAACTAGCAGTAGATGTCGCTGTCCAGAGTTCCCAGCTGTGACCTCCATCTGGTTCGCACCGGCTGCACGTACCCACCTCCTTACCGCGCCTCCTAAAGTGAGTGAAATGTCCCGGAGAAGAAGATTCGTAGCGATCTGGCGTGGAGGCCGAAGTTGTCTTCTATCGCGCCCACTCAAAATTGAAACCAGGCGGGTTAGCGCAGCGCCGTCCCATTCCGGCCGCGGGGCTCTCGGGCCCCGAGGCTGGCCCCGCCTCTTCCGCCCCCGCCTGGGCCGCGGGGGGGGGAGTAGGCGTGGCTCGAAGCGCGCTCCAGAACCCGCCGCGGCGCCACGGACGTCACGTAGCGGCGCGCCGGCCGCGCGGATTGAGCTGGGGGTGCGAGTGGCTGCGTCCGTGGTTCCCCGCGCGGGGGCCGGGCCTCGAGCTGGCCGCCGAGGCCACAGCCGGTACCAGGGGAGGGGAGAGGAGAGGGGCGGGATTCCCTCCGGGGAGGGGTTCGGCCCTGGAGAGGGTGGAGCCTTATTGCAGCCGAGTTTCTCCTCTCGCGTGTCCCGCGTTCCGCTCCCCGCCCTACGCATCCTGCGGTTATCTCTGCGGTCCTTTTTGCCCGCACAGCTCTGGCCTTTCTTACCACCCGCCACGAGACGTTTGGTGAAGTGCCGGTGAAAGCTGGCTGATCGAGGGGCAGCTGGTGCCCCGAGCTGTGACGCCAGTGTGGGGGGTCTTTCGCGGCTGCCCTGCTTCTGTGTTCTGGGGAGTCCTGCTCTATTTTCCCCAGGAGGAGGGGAGGGGCCGTTGAGGCGGGCGGGTCCTGTGGCTGACTGGGCCTTTGGAAGAACCCCCCCCTCCTGTCCCACCCCTAGGAGGCGGGAAGGATGACTACGCTCACGCGACAGGATCTCAACTTTGGCCAAGGTAGGGATGCTGGGCCTGCGTACTTGGGGGCGAGGGAGGGCCTGGGCCGGCGGGCTTCCCAGAGCACACTGGGTTCTGTCCCCTCGCAGTGGTGGCCGATGTGCTCTGTGAGTTCCTGGAGGTGGCCGTACACCTGATCCTCTACGTGCGCGAGGTCTACCCGGTGGGCATTTTCCAGAAGCGAAAGAAGTACAACGTGCCTGTCCAGGTGAGTTCCCACAGCCGGCTGGGAGCCACTGGGTCACACCTTAATTACAGAGTGGGTGGAGAGTGGATTTTAAAATTCTTTCCCACCGTCAGGCCCAGCCTCCTTTCTGCAGCGGAGGGGGTCTTGCCTCCCAGGTCCTTGCAGCTGCTGGTAGCCACTCCCACCCCTCCTTGCAGTGGTTCAGCTACTTCCATCCCCTCCGAACTGAGAGTTCCCCCCCAGACGTTAGGGACCAGGCCTTCGGATTAGAGCTGCCTTGGGGCATGATTATACTGGGAGAGTTCCTGAAACAGCTGGTCAGTGGTTGGTTTGGGGATTCCTGTAAACCTCAGGCACCTTCTTCCTGCCCTCACTTACCCTAACTGCAGGTTAAAAGGGAGACAAATCCATATGCTACTCAACCCCCAGTCTCTAGCAGTGCCTGCCCCTTGGAAGGTACGCAGTAAACATTGGAATCCATGACTGGATCCTGGAAGGCGGTGGAAGCTTCAAGGGCATACAGCAGGGAAAGGAAAAGCGAGCAGCGCTTACTGAGTACCCCCGAGATACATTTCATATTTAATTCTCAGTTTTTCTTTGAGATCTTCACGGATAAAGTTTATTAAAGCTCAGAGAAGTAATTCGCCTGAGGCCACACAGCTCCTTAGCTCCGGATTCTTCACTTTTGAAAACTGATTACATTTCTGGATCCCTTCTCTGGAATAATGCCCACATGCCCAAATACATACCATTTAGGGCTTTTTTCAGACTCTGGAGGAGCCAAAGGACCCTACGTTAGGAAACTCGAATGCTAAGTGCTAATGTTGAGATGAAATTCTTATCCTCTAACTCATCCCCTTCTGTGGATAACTCAGAGTTCTTTCTTCGCCCCATGATGGGAAATCGGTATCCTGGGTGGGAAGCTCCAGGGAACTGCCGGGCCTCTCTCCAAGGGCAGACAGGGCCTGGGCTCCTGGAGGGGATGGTGGGTGTCCCCGGTGGTGCTGCAGGCCTCACCGGCCGTCACGGCATCGTGTGCAGATGTCCTGCCACCCGGAGCTGAACCAGTACATCCAGGACACGCTGCACTGTGTGAAGCCGCTCCTGGAGAAGGTGAGCCCCCGGCCCCCCTCATCCCCGCTATGGGGCGGGGTGATGCTGGGCCCAGGAGATCTGGCTGGTGGGCAGTTCTGTGAGCGGGGCCTCCCTGGGAGGGTTCTGGGTTCTCACGCCTGTTTCTCACTCCCACCGCCGAGTTCTGCCGGGGCTCCGCCCCTTGGGGTTTCCTCCTCCTGTCTCTGCCTGCTCTCTGAGATGTCCTAGGACCCCTAAGGGGTCCAGTAGTCTCTCCCCTCAGCCTGTACCACTCCTGTCTGGGAGTGCCTACTTGAACTTCTCAGACTTCTCTGGGCTCTTGGGGACCCTCGGCCTAGGGGCTGTGAGTGTGTCCTTCCCATTCCTTCCTTGGGTGGGGCGGGGGCGGTGGTGGGTGGGGCCCACTTCTGGAGTATGGGGTTCCTGTCCTTGCAGAACGATGTGGAGAAAGTGGTGGTGGTGATTTTGGACAAAGAGCACCGTCCAGTAGAGAAGTTCGTCTTTGAAATCACCCAGCCTCCACTGCTGTCCATCAGGTGAGCCACCGCCCCCGCTGTCCCCCTGCTAATGGTGTGAGGTCCCTAGGAATGCCCTTGCATCGCCCCTTGCAGGCAGCTCCTAGTACCTTGGAAAAATGCAAGATGTGCCAATAGGCAGGCCACCAAGTGGTCTTGGGACATCACACAGGTTACACAGAGGCCCTCCTGTGTCATGCCTAGAGTATCACGAAGCTGGCGGATGACTAATCCCAGCCTCGTCTCACAGAGCCGGAGGAACTGAGGTCCAGAGGAGTAACAGGAACTACCCAGGGTCTCCCACATGGTGGCAGAGCCAGGCCAAGACCCAGTGTCTTAACTTCCCAGTCAAGTGGTATATAGTCCCTGGTCAACTAGAAGTTGACCTTGGGCAGGAACATTGGCTGGTCGGCTGCTGGCTTCCTGTGGTGAGATCAGGACGATAAAATCCGTCCCTGTCCCAGTCCGGCCTTGGGCAAGCCCTTTCCCCTCAGGCTTGGGGTCCTGGTTCCCAGTCTGAGGGGTGCGGTGGGGGGATGTCAGCATATAGGAGCCACCTGTAGGGAATCCCTTCCCTCCTTTCCCCCATCCTGACTTTTAATCAGTCTGGGGTGGGGCTCTGCGTTGGTTTTAAACTTCCCAGAGGATAGGTAGCCAGGCTCTTAGAAGCCAAAACTCTCAGAAGGACTAGAGGGTCCTTGGAGCCCCTGGTTTGCTTCCCAGGCTGCCTCCTTGCTGGCGGGGGGCGGGGGGGGCACCCGAGTGACGGGACGCCCTTCCCTCCTCTCCAGCTCAGACTCGCTGCTGTCGCACGTGGAGCAGCTGCTCCGAGCCTTCATCCTGAAGATCAGCGTGTGTGACGCTGTCCTGGACCACAACCCCCCAGGTGTGCTCCCCTCCTGCTACCTTTTCCCTGGGTCTTCCCATGGCTGCCTTGGGTTGGTCTGTGTTCTCGAGTCTCCTCCTGCCATTTAGAACCCCTCTGAAAGTCCACTTCCTCCAGGAAGCTTCCCTGGCTGACGCCGCCCTGGCGCCAGTCTACCTGCTGACTGTGTCTTAACGTTTGGTTTCCACTCCGACCCGTGGGGCTGCTGAGCTAGCCGGGGAGGTGGGAAGAGACCGAGCCGAGTGGCAGGCGTGGTGTGGCGCGGGCGTGACCAAACGCTCCTCTCTTCAGGCTGTACTTTCACAGTCCTGGTGCACACGAGGGAAGCCGCCACTCGCAACATGGAGAAGATCCAGGTCATCAAGGTGAGATGACGCTGGTCTGGGCTGGCCGGCAGGGGGACAGCTGGGAGGCTCTGATGAGCAGATGCCACACTTCCAAGTGGGCAGGGTGCTGCCCGTGGCCACCACACTGATCACATGGCGTGTGACAGTGCCTGGCACCCGGGCGGCTCCCTCTGGGTGTTAACTGTGTGGCCACAGGCCTGCCATTGTCAGCCCCGAGGGAGGGGTGGGGCCAGATGCTGGTGGTTTTGGTGGGGGTTCTCCAGGGTGGGGGGGTTCTCCATGGAGGGGGTGTTCTCCATGGAGGGGGTTCCTTGCTCACCAGTTTCAGAATTGGTGCTTAGGGCTTATTAAGTTACTTGGGTTCCCAGCCCAGCTCTGACCTACAGACCCACCCTGTCCTGTGGAGAAGCCTGGGAATCTGCGCTGCCCTGGCGATTCTGAGGCTCCCCAAAGTCTGAGGACCCCAGCGCTGGGGGCGGGGAGCCAAGGGAGGGCAGTCCAGGGTCCAACGGCCCCTCCCCCCTCCCCTGGACTCCCTCCCCAGGACTTCCCCTGGATCCTAGCAGACGAGCAGGACGTCCACATGCATGACCCCCGCCTGATACCCCTAAAGACCATGACGTCGGACATCCTGAAGGTGAGCTGTGTGGCCACCGGGTACACTGTATTTGGGGTGTGCCGAGGCCTTGTGGACAGCGCTGGGGGACACTTCCAGGGAGTGCTGGTGTAAGGCTCCTCCCACGCCCCTCTCCCTTCACTTCTGGCTGTGGCCATGCACCCCGACCCTTGGCACAGAGCCACCTGCCAGGGGCTTGTGGGCTCACCACACAGGTGCCCCGAAGGAGCCGTCCCCCCTGATGTGGTCATTTGTTCCTGTCCATCAGATGCAGCTCTACGTGGAAGAACGAGCCCATAAAAGCAGCTGAGGGTGTGTCTGCCCTCCCCCCCCCCCCCCCCCCCAGCAGATGCCACAGCTATCGGACTTTGGGGGCCCTCAGCCTCGGGCAGCGCTGCAGGGCGCCCCTGATTCCAAGTGCTCTTATTGCCTCTGTGTATGGATGGCTCGCCCTCCAGCTCGGGGCTGCTCGGGGCTGGCTGACTGCATGGAGGAACTTCCCCAGAAGGGCAGGAAGGGTGTGGGACCCGCACGCCTCGGCCCCCTGGGGTTTCGCCGGGCCAACACTGTCTCAAACACTGTGCTGTGAGTTGTTTCAATAAAGGGCCCCAAGGGCCGACCTGGGCTCTCACCACCTGTAGCGGGAGGGCCAGATGCAGCCAAGTTCACCTGGGGCAAGGACCACTTCCCTGTCAAAGTGCCAGGGACCCCAACCCCCCCACTCCTACACCCAACCCAGGATGGTTTTACTGAAAACATTTATTATGAAAAAAACACAGAGCTATATTTAAGAGTAACTTGTAACAGAAAGTTAGGACAATCTGGTGGGGTTGCCCAAGCTTAGGACTGTGGCAGGAGGTCCCTGGGCTGACAAAGGCCGTATAAGTAGCTGTCAGATGACAGACTGCCAGGAGGGCCTGTAGAATAGGGCAGGGGGTGGGGGGGTCAGTACCTCCTCCCCCCCCCTACCTGGGCCTGAGCTGGCCCATGGAGGGCACCGGGTTCTTGGTGACCTTGGGGCTGATGACGATGCTGCTGTTGGTGACACGCGGCCCGTACCAGCCTGCCCAGAACTGGGTGTCTTTGCCCCCGTGCTGGAAGAGGATGTGGCGGACTCCCCGGGGGTAGTCCGAGAAGGTGTGGGTGACCTGAAGGGAGGGCAGAGGAAGTGACCACCGGGATGGGGAGGGCACGAGCTCCAGGTGGCAGTGCCGGGGGCGGTGCAGGCCCTGGCAGAAGTGGGTGGCAGGCGAGCCGTGGAGGCCTCACCTCAGTCCACGTGGCATCGTTCCACTGAGGGATGGTCACGGGTGTGGGCTCGAAGGAGGCCAAGGTGCTGTAGTCGGCGGAAAGCAGCTGCACTTGGATGCTGTAGATACAGCCGCAGTCTGCTCTCGCGGCGAACCTAGGTGAGCGGGGTGGGGGGCTCAGGACTGTGCACCCCAAGACAAAGGGTGGCCCCGGTGGGGGGTCGGCAGCAGGCCTGCACATTGGAGCTCTTGAGGTTCATTTCCTGTGCAGCCCACGAGGCCCACCCTCGGCGCTCCCTGGACCCCGGGAAGCAGTCTGCCTGGGCTGGGCCTCAGTTTCTGTGTCTGGGAAAAGGGCGAACCTTTTGGGGGTTTCAGAGAAGAGTTTGCCTTAAAAGGCAGAGCATAGAGATGAAGGCCCAGGCAGTGGGACCGGTGTCACCTGCAGGCTGCCGGAGGCCAGGCTGTGGCCTCCGCGGGAGGTTGAGGGAGCGGTGGCCCGGGCAGTCGGGGCCGACACAGAGCTCGCCCTCCACTCAGCCCCGCTGCTCCCGCCCGAGCCCCCGCAGCTCTGTCCGCCTGTCTGTCCCTGCCCCTCCACCGTCAGAGGGCTGGCCCTGCCTGGGACTGGGGTCCTGCTTCTGCCATGGCCAAGTCAGAGCCCCGCACAGCTGTGTCCAGAGGAGGAACGTGGGAGGTGTGGGCTGCACGGGGACCAGGGCGGGGAGGCAGACAAGGCACGTGAGCACCGTGAGGTCCAGGGAGGCTGGAGCTAGGCTGGCTGTTGCTGCAGTGCCTGTTGGTGACACCTCATCTGTAGGCCTCAGTCTCCCCAGTGTAAAGTGGGGTCGGTGTCCACTGCTAACAGGGAGGTGGGGAGGCGGGAAGGTGCTACTGGATGAGCAAGTGCCGGGTCTGGCGATGGGGAGGGCGTGGCCGGGCTTGGGGGCAGCCCCTGCCGCAGGACGCTACCGGGCACAGAACAGGCACTCGCCCCGGGCGTCCTCAGGACGAGGGGAGGATGCACAACTCGGGCCCCGGCAGCACTCACCAGTCCGTCACCACAATGTCAGGCCGAACTTCATCCATCAGCTCCTCCCAGTAGCCCGCAGCTTTGAGGTTCACCACCTGGGACTTGAGGCAGAGGCTAGGGAGCAGGAGGAGAGGCTTGCACTCCCAGGTGTGCTTTGCATGGCCCGGACCCGGGAGGTGCCTCAGGGGACCCAGCAGTGTCCCCTGACTGCTGCACGGCAGCTGCTGGCTGGTGCTGACTCTGGCTCCTAGCTCCGTGTACACCCGTAAGAAACATGCCGGGAGTCTGACCTCTTTGAGCTTGAGGGCATCTGATCCCCGTCCCTAGGCCCAGTCTCCCGGGGCCCCAGGGAATCCACATTCCCAGGTTAGGGACAGTCTGTAGACACCCCGACAGCCTCACTGGCCCACGGGCTCCCAGCCTCCTGGAGCCCCTGAGGAGGTTGGCCTGGGGTCTGGCAGAAGGTGTCCTGACCCTCCTGCCCACAACCCAGCCTGCTCGGGTCAGTGTGTCTTACTCATAGGATGTGGAGAAGTAGTTCCTGACGTGGGGGCTGGGGAAGTCTGTGCCACAGGCTCCAGGTAAGCTCTCCACCTTCCACTTGTCGCCCCCATTGGCGTCGATATGCCAGGCTGTCATACCCTCTGCAAGAGACAGGAGCTGGGTAAATGAAAACTCACAGCCTGGCCCTCCCCATTTGGTCCTGGGAGGGAGGGGGAAAGGGGTGCTGAAAGGCAGGGCCTGCTCACACTCTCAGATTCCAAGCTGTGCCCCCTGCACCTGGGAACACCCCTACAAAGCTCAGCTCCCCCAGCCCATTCCCACCTGTCCCCAGGGTACTGCTTCTGATCTGGGACCCGCCCCCCCTGCTGTGTCCTTGACCAGCTGGACTCCTCACGTGAGGCTGGGGCAAAGCCTCACCTTTTCTCACCTCCATGCTGCTGAGGGTCTCCGGGAAATACCCAGGTTTCGGTCCTCAGAACTATACATTAGCATGATACCTTCGTTCTTTTTTAAAAATTGATGATCTTTTTAAATTAAAGATTTTACTTATTTTTAGAGAGAGGGGGAGGGATGGGGAAAGAGAGGGAGAGAAACACTGACGTGCAGGAGAAACATGGATCGGTTGCCTCTGACATGCCCCCCAACTTGGGGACGTGGCCCGCAGCCCAGGCATGTGCCCCGACAGGGAATCGGACAGGGGAACTTCTGGTTTGCAGGTGGACACTCAGTCCACTGAGTCCCACCAGCCAGGGTGCTACTTCCGTTCCTAGTGGCTCATGTGAGTGTGTCCCAGTGGGACAATTGACATTGCCCCCAGGCGTCCTAACCATGTCACCGGAACCTGAGGGGCGTGAGGACCATTTACAGGTTTGTTGTTGGGTCCCAGGAAACCTCTGCCTGGGGTGGGAGGGGTAACAGCTGGGAGAACATGCCTCCTCTGGGTGGGTGGGGTGCAGTGGGCCCCCGTTTGCAGAAGGGTTCCCACCAGCTCGGGCAGCAGGTTCCCGTCTCCCCCTTCAGACTGAGCTGAGAAGCCCTTCACACAACAAGGAACAGCGGGTTCTCACCAAGGCTTGCCAGAACCAGCACCAGGGGCGCTTTCCCAGCTCCCTCCCTTGCTTTCTCTACAGGGGCCCGCTCCGCACCCACCCCCCAGGGGCCTAGGGCCTGTGCAGCACAGAGGCAGACGGGCGGCCAGGAGCTGGGCTGCACCGAGCTGTGTGAGCCGAGATGGTGGCCTGGCTGGGTAGCTTCTGAGAGGGACCCTGGGGCATGAGGGGGAGCTCTGAGTGTGGGGCCACTGGCTGTGGCGTGCTGAGGGGCCCAAGGGCCTTCAGCAGCTGGGCGTTTCTGGGTCTCCCGGCCAGACAGCCGTCCCGATCTGGGCCTCCTGTTCCCACCTGCACCCTGCAGCCGACCTGCCTTAATGGGCCAGCCCCTGGGACCCGGGTGAGAGGGACTCCAAGTACACACACAGCGCCTCTTAGTCGGTTGCTGCTGTAGCCCCCACAAGGGGCACGGTGCCTGGGACGTAGTAGGTGGCTGCAGAAGGGGAGAAACCCTAGCGAGCACAAGAACACGAGAGAAACGGGCCTCAAATCATGTGACTGCAGCCACCTCTCAAAAGCCTCCTTTTCGTCACCCACATAATGGGGATAAGGGAGGCAGTCACACTTGGGAAGAGCTCAGGACAGTGCCTGGCACAGAAGCAGCCCCCACGGACCTCAGGCAGCTCGGACTGAGCGAAGGGGGAGCGTGGACCTGCGGTGGGTTCATCCTCTCGAGCACCTGCCGTGTGAAGGTGCTGTGGACGCTGGATGTACAGAGGCAAGCAGGAGGTTTTGACAAAGAAGAGAGCTGAAAGGTACTTCTAGGGTGTGAAAAGGTCTAAGAGGGAACTGGATGGAGGTGGAAGGACAGAGGTAGGGAACGCTGCTTTCAGATGGGCCAGGGCAGGTCCCCGAACTGAGGCCTCAAGAAGGAAGAGGGACCGAGGGAGCATGGTGGGTGCTAGGTTCTGAGAGGACTCTCTGGGTAGCGTGGGCATAGCAAGTGCAAAGGTCCTGAGGTTAGCCCACCTTCCGCACACGGGTTGCGCAGGAGGTTCCTGCGGAGGATGCACAAAAAATAGAAGCTCTTCCAGTCGGCCACGGGCTGGTCCCAGTCCTCGGTGATGAAGCCGTCACGCAGGCTCTTGAGTTTCCAGAGGGTCGCCGTGTCGATGAGGTTCAGCCAGAGGCTGCACACGGGTCGGCAGCGCAGAAGCAGCTGTCGGGCTGGCACGTGCGTGAACACCTCCAGCAGGATCTGAATCGGCAGCAGCTTGTTGATGCCGACCAGGGCCATGGCTGGGGTGGGTCGAGGTGTCTGCATGGGTGGAAATCTGCACACCAGTGGCCTGTGGGGGGGTGACGGGGGGAGCGTGCCAATGGTCAGAGTGCCGACCAGGGAGGTGGCCGCCTCAGATCCCTAGGTTCCCAGGCCAGGGACCCCTGATCCTGCTTCTGTTGTGAAGGGGGAGGTTAAGACCAAAGTGCTTGAGCAGCCTTCCAGTTCACAGTAGACCCTCAAACTACAGACTGTTTTTAAAATGGATTTGACAGGGGTGGGGAGAGAAAAGAAGAGAAAGACCAATTTCCTGTTGTACTTACGAATGCATTCATTGGTGGCTTCTTGCATGTGCCCTGACGCAGGATGGGGGATCGAACCGGCAACCTTGGTGTAACTGGGTGACACTAACCAACTGAGATACCTGGCCCGAGCCGGACTAATCTTTTAAGAGGCCTTTCCCTCCCATTACAAAAAATAATTGCTTAATTTTAAGTGGTGCACAGTAAGAGTTTGCCAATGCCACACTGCCGTCTGGGAGCCCTGTAAGGGTCTGTGCTGGTACTTTAGCGTTGTGAACTCACTGTTCTCAAATCTTGGTTACCGTGTCACACCTGACTAAGCGCTGCGGCTGCTACACTGAGGAAGAAAGTGGGTGCTTCGGCCCGGAAGCCAGGCATGATAAGCACCCCCGTGAGCGCGCCCCTTCCCTCCTGCGTGGTGGTCAGGCCAGAGCCGCTGGGAAAGGCCCAGGAACCGAAAAGCACTTCTGGGGCCGTGAGCGAGGCTGCCCGGGTTCGAATCCTGGCCTGCAGTGACTCACTTGTGAGGCTGTGACAGGGAGGCGATAAGTGTCCCAGCCTCAGAGGGACGGGAACAGCTAAGAAAAGCATTTGGCACAACAGTTCCTCACTTCTATCACTGGGCCAAAACCAAAACCCAACGGAAGTACGCAGGTGTAGAGCCCCCCGTTTCCAGGAAGGCTTCCCTCCCCCCACATCTGAACACCACAGCACAAGGGTGTGGACTCTGGGGGGCCTGGGAAGGCAGCTGTCCTAGTGGGTCCCCCAGGTGGGCGCGGTGGGGAGGGAACACCCTGCACCCACACAGAAGCACGGGGAAGGCTTTATAGGCTGTGCCGAGGCCTTGTGCACAAGGCTGGGGGCACTTCCAGGGAGTGCTGGTGTAAGGCTCCTCCCACGCCCCTCTCCCTTCACTTCTGGCTCTGGCCGTGCACCCCGACCCTTGGCAGAGAGCCGCCTGCCAGGGGCTTGTGGGCTCACCACACAGGTGCCCCAATGAGGCAGTCCCCCCACCCACCCTCCCGACGTGGCCGTTTGTTCCTGTCCATCAGATGCAGCTCTACGTGGGTGAACGAGCCCATAAAAGCAGCTGAGGGATAAATAGCTGTCAGATGACAGACTGCCAGGAGGGCCTGTAGAATAGGGCAGGGGAGGGCAGGTCCCCATGTCCTCCCGCCCCTACCTGGGCCTGTGCTGGCTGGTGGAGGGCGCCGGGTTCCTGGTGACCTTGGTGCTGATGACGATGCTGCTGTTGGTGACACGCGGCCCGTACCAGCCTGCCCAGAACTGGGTGTCTTTGCCCCCGTGCTGGAAGAGGATGTGGCGGACTCCCCGGGGGTAGTCCGAGAAGGTGTGGGTGACCTGAAGGGAGGGCAGAGGAAATGACCACCGGGATGGGGAGGGCATGAGCCCCAGGTGGCAGAGCCGGGGGCGGAGCAGGCCCTGGCAGAAGTGGGTGGCAGGCGAGCCATGGAGGCCTCACCTCTGTCCACGTGGCATCGTTCCACTGAGGGATGGTCACGGGTGGGGGCTCGAAGGAGGCCAAGGCGATGTAGTCGGCGGAAAGCAGCTGCACTCGGATGCGGTAGGTACAGCCGCAGTCTGCTCTCCCTGCGTACCTAGGCGAGGGGGGGGCTCAGGACTGTGCACCCCAAGACAAAGGGTGGCCCCGGTGGACTCGGGCAGCAGGCCTGCACATTGGAGCTCTTGAGGTTCATTTCCTGTGCAGCCCACGAGGCCCACCCTCGGCGCTCCCTGGACCCCGGGAAGCAGTCTGCCTGGGCTGGGCCTCAGTTTCTGTGTCTGGGAAAAGGGCGACCCTTTTGGGGGTTGCAGAGAAGAGTTCGCCTTAAAAGGCAGAGCACAGAGATGAAGGCCCAGGCAGTGGGAGCGGTGTCACCTGCAGGCTGCCGGGGGCCGGGCTGTGGCCTCCGCGGGAGGTCGAGGGAGCGGTGGCCCGGGCAGTCGGGGCCGACACAGAGCTCGCCCTCCACTCAGCCCCGCTGCTCCCGCCCGAGCCCCCGCAGCTCTGTCCTCCTGTCTGTCCCTGCCCCTCCGCCCTCAGAGGGCTGGCCCTGCCTGGGACTGGGGTCCTGCTTCTGCCATGGCCGAGTCAGAGCCCGGCACAGCTGTGTCCAGAGGAGGAACGTGGGAGGTGTGGGCTGCACGGGGACCAGGGCGGGGAGGCAGACAAGGCACGTGAGCACCGTGAGGTCCAGGGAGGCTGGAGCCTGGCTGGCTGTTGCTGCAGTGCCTGTTGGTGACACCTCATCTGTAGGCCTCAGTCTCCCCAGTGTAAAGTGGGGTCGGTGTCCACTGCTAACAGGGTGGTGGGGAGGCGGGAAGGTGCTACTGGATGAGCAAGTGCCGGGTCTGGCGATGGGGAGGGCGTGGCCTGGCTTGGGGGCGGCCCCTGCCGCAGGACGCTACCGGGCACATAACAGGCACTCACCCCGGGCGTCCTCAGGACGAGGGGAGGATGCACAACTCGGGCCCCGGCAGCACTCACCAGTCCGTCACCACAATGTCAGGCCGGACTTCATCCATCAGCTCCTCCCAGTAGCCCTTGGCTTTGAGGTTCACCATCTGGGACTTGAGGCAGAGTCTAGGGAGCAGGAGGAGAGGCTTGCACTCCCAGGTGTGCTCTGCATGGCCCGGACCCGGGAGGTGCCTCAGGGGACCCAGCAGTGTCCCCTGACCGCTGCAGGGCAGCTGCTGGCTGGTGCTGACTCTGGCTCCTAGCTCCGTGTACACCCGTAAGAAACATGCAGGGAGTCTGAACCCTTTGAGCCTAGGGGCATCTGATCCCAGTCCCTAGGCCCAGTCTCCCGGGGCTTCAGGGAATCCACACTCCCAGGTTAGGGACAGCCTGTAGACACCCTGACAGCCTCACTGGCCCACGGGCTCCCAGCCTCCTGGAGCCCCTGAGGAGGTTGGCCTGGGGTCTGGCAGAAGGTGTCCTGACCCTCCTGCCCACAACCCAGCCTGCTCGGGTCAGTGTGTCTTACTCATAGGATGTGGAGAAGTAGTTCCTGACGTGGGGGCTGGGGAAGTCTGTGCCACAGGCTCCAGGTAAGCTCTCCACCTTCCACTCGTCGCCCCCATTGGCGTCGATATGCCAGGCTGTCATACCCTCTGCAAGAGACAGGAGCTAGGTAAATGAAAACGCACAGCCTGGCCCTCCCCATTTGGTCCTGGGAGGGAGGGGGAAGGGGGTGCTGAAAGGCAGGGCCTGCTCACACTCTCAGATTCCAAGCTGTGCCCCCTGCACCTGGGAACACCCCTACAAAGCTCAGCTCCCCCAGCCCATTCCCACCTGTCCCCAGGGTACTGCTTCTGATCTGGGACCCGCCCCCCCTGCTGTGTCCTTGACCAGCTGGACTCCTCACGTGAGGCTGGGGCAAAGCCTCACCTTTTCTCACCTCCATGCTGCTGAGGATCTCCTGGAAATACCCAGGTTTCGGTCCTCAGAAGTATATGTTAGCATGATACCTTCGTTCTTTTTTTAATATTGATGATCTTTTTAAATTAAAGATTTTACTTATTTTTAGAGAGAGGAGGAGGGACGGGGAAAGAGAGGGAGAGAAACACTGACGTGCAGGAGAAACATGGATCGGTTGCCTCTGACATGCCCCCCAACTTGGGGACGTGGCCCGCAGCCCAGGCATGTGCCCCGACAGGGAATCGAACAGGGGAACTTCTGGTTTGCAGGTGGACACTCAGTCCACTGAGTCCCACCAGCCAGGGTGCTACTTCCGTTCCTAGTGGCTCATGTGAGTGTGTCCCAGTGGGACAACTGACATTGCCCCTGATGTCCTAACCATGTCACCAGAACCTGAGGGGCGTGAGGACCATTTTCGGGCAGCAGGTTCCCATCTCCCCCTTCAGACCGAGCTGAGAAGCCCTTCACACAACAAGGAACAGCGGGTTCTCACCAAGGCTTGCCAGAACCAGCACCAGGGGCGCTTTCCCAGCTCCCTCCCTTGCTTCCTCTGCAGGGGCCCGCTCCGCACCCACCCCCCAGGGGCCTAGGGCCTGTGCAGCGCACAGGCAGACGGGCAGCACAGGCGGCCAGGAGCTGGGCTGCACCGAGCTGTGTGAGCTGAGCTGGTGGCCTGGCTGGGCAGCTTCTGAGAGGGACCCTGGGGCGGGAGGGGGAGCTATGAGTGTGGGGCCACTGGCTGTAGGGGTGCTGAGGGGCCCAAGGGCCTTCAGCAGCTGGGGGTTTCTGGGTCTCCCGGCCAGACAGCCGTCCCGATCTGGGCCTCCTGTTCCCACCTGCACCCTGCAGCCGACCTGCCTTAATGGGCCAGCCCCTGGGACCCGGGTGAGAGGGACTCCAAGTACACACACAGCGCCTCTTAGTCGGTTGCTGCTGTAGCCCCCACAAGGGGCACGGTGCCTGGGACGTAGTAGGTGGCTGCAGAAGGGGAGAAACCCTAGCGAGCACAAGAACACGAGAGAAACGGGCCTCAAATCATGTGACTGCAGCCACCTCTCAAAAGCCTCCTTTTCGTCACCCACATAATGGGGATAAGGGAGGCAGTCACACTTGGGAAGAGCTCAGGACAGTGCCTGGCACAGAAGCAGCCCCCACGGACCTCAGGCAGCTCGGACTGAGCGAAGGGGGAGCTTGGACCTGCGGTGGGTTCATCCTCTCGAGCACCTGCCGTGTGAAGGTGCTGTGGACGCTGGATGTACAGAGGCAAGCAGGAGGTTTTTGACAAAGAAGAGAGCTGAAAGGTACTTCTAGGGTGTGAAAAGGTCTAAGAGGGAACTGGATGGAGGTGGAAGGACAGAGGTAGGGAACGCTGCTTTCAGATGGGCCAGGGCAGGTCCCCGAACTGAGGCCTCAAGAAGGAAGAGGGACCGAGGGAGCACGGTGGGTGCTAGGTTCTGAGAGGACTCTCTGGGTAGCGTGGGCATAGCAAGTGCAAAGGTCCTGAGGTTAGCCCACCTTCCGCACACGGGTTGCGCAGGAGGTTCCTGCGGAGGATGCACAAAAAATAGAAGCTCTTCCAGTCGGCCACGGGCTGGTCCCAGTCCTCGGTGATGAAGCCGTCACGCAGGCTCTTGAGTTTCCAGAGGGTCACCGTGTCGATGAGGTTGCGCCAGAGGCTGCACACGGGTCGGCAGCGCAGCAGCAGCTGTCGGGCTGGCACGTGCGTGAACACCTCCAGCAGGATCTGAATCGGCAGCAGCTCATTGATGCTGAGCAGGGCCATGGCGCGGGTGGGGTGAGGTGGGCAGATGGGTGGAAGTCTGCACACAGGAAATCTGCGCACCAGTGGCCTGTGCGGGGGCCGGGGGGAGCGTGCCAATGGTCAGAGTGCCGACCAGGGAGGTGGCCGCCTCAGATCCCTAGGTTCCCAGGCCAGGGACCCCTGATCCTGCTTCTGTTGTGAAACGGGAGGTTAAGACCAAAGTGCTTGAGCAGCCTTCCAGTTCACAGTAGACCCTCAAACTACAGACTACGTTTTTAAAATGGATTTGACGGGGGTGGGGAGAGAAAAGGAGAGAAACACCGATTTCCTGTTCTACTTACGAATGCATTCATTGGTTGCTTCTTGCATGTGCCCTGACGCAGGATGGGGGATGGAACCGGCAACCTTGGTGTAACTGGGTGACACTAACCAACTGAGATACCTGGCCCGAGCCGGACTAATCTTTTAAGAGGCCTTTCCCTCCCATTACAAAAAAAATTGCTTAATTTTAAGTGGTGCACAGTAAGAGTTTGCCAATGCTACACTGCCGTCTGAGAGCCCTGTAAGGGTCTGTGCTGGTACTTTAGCGTTGTGAACTCACTGTTCTCAAATCTTGGTTACCGTGTCACACCTGACTAAGCGCTGCGGCTGCTACACTGAGGAAGAAAGTGGGTGCTTCAGCCCGGAAGCCAGGCATGATAAGCAACCCCGTGAGCGCGCTCCTTCCCTCCTGCATGGTGGTCAGGCCAGAGCCGCTGGGAAAGGCCCAGGAACCGAAAAGCACTTCTGGGGCCGTGAGCGAGGCTGCCCGGGTTCGAATCCTGGCCTGCAGTGACTCACTTGTGAGGCTGTGACAGGGAGGCGATAAGTGTCCCAGCCTCAGAGGGACGGGAACAGCTAAGAAAAGCATTTGGCACAACAGTTCCTCACTTCTATCACTGGGCCAAAACCAAAACCAAACGGAAGTACGCAGGTGTAGAGCCCCCCGTTTCCAGGAAGGCTTCCCTCCCCCCACATCTGAACACCACAGCACAAGGGTGTGGACTCTGGGGGGCCTGGGAAGGCAGCTGTCCTAGTGGGTCCCCCAGGTGGGCGCGGTGGGGAGGGAACACCCTGCACCCACACAGAAGCACGGGGAAGGCTTTATAGGCTGTGCCGAGGCCTTGTGCACAAGGCTGGGGGCACTTCCAGGGAGTGCTGGTGTAAGGCTCCTCCCACGCCCCTCTCCCTTCACTTCTGGCTCTGGCCGTGCACCCCAACCCTTGGCACAGAGCCGCCTGCCAGGGGCTTGTGGGCTCACCACACACGTGCCCCGACGCCTCCGCCCGTCGACGTGGCCGATTGTTCCTGTCCATCAGATGCAGCTCTACGTGGGTGAACGAGCCCATAAAAGCAGCTGAGGGATAAATAGCTGTCAGATGATAGACCGCCAGGAGGGCCTGTAGAATAGGGCAGGGGAGAGCAGGTCCCCATGTCCTCCCGCCCCTACCTGGCCCTGTGCCGGCCGGTGGATGGCGCCGGGTTCCTGGTGACCTTGGGGCTGATGACGATGCTGCTGTTGGTGACGCGCGGCCCGTACCAGCCTGCCCAGAACTGGGTGTCCTTGCCCCCGTGCTGGAAGAGGATGTGGCGGACTCCCCGGGGGTAGTCCGAGAAGGTGTGGGTGACCTGAAGGGAGGGCAGAGGAAGTGACCACC
Organism: Phyllostomus discolor; assembly: GCF_004126475.2. Classification (NCBI taxonomy): domain Eukaryota; kingdom Metazoa; phylum Chordata; class Mammalia; order Chiroptera; family Phyllostomidae; genus Phyllostomus; species Phyllostomus discolor. Next base: position 6,806,008 of record NC_040907.2, on the reverse strand, counting down.
GGGATGGGGAGGGCATGAGCCCCAGGTGGCAGCGCCGGGGGCGGAGCAGGCCCTGGCAGAAGTGGGTGGCAGGCGAGCCATGGAGGCCTCACCTCTGTCCACGTGGCATCGTTCCACTGAGGGATGGTCACGGGTGGGGGCTCGAAGGAGGCCAAGGCGATGTAGTCGGCGGAAAGCAGCTGCACTCGGATGCGGTAGGTACAGCCGCAGTCTGCTCTCCCTGCGTACCTAGGCGAGGGGGGTGCTCAGGACTGTGCACCCCAAGACAAAGGGTGGCCCCGGTTGGGGGCAGGCAGCAGGCCTGCACATTGGAGCTCTTGAGGTTCATTTCCTGTGCAGCCCACAAGGCCCAACCTCGGCGCTCCTCGGACCCTGGGAAGCAGTCTGCCTGGGCTGGGCCTCAGTTTCTGTGTCTGGGAAAAGGGCGACCCTTTTGGGGGTTGCAGAGAAGAGTTCGCCTTAAAAGGCAGAGCACAGAGATGAAGGCCCAGGCAGTGGGAGCGGTGTCACCTGCAGGCTGCCGGGGGCCGGGCTGTGGCCTCCGCGGGAGGTCGAGGGAGCGGTGGCCCGGGCAGTCGGGGCCGACACAGAGCTCGCCCTCCACTCAGCCCCGCTGCTCCCGCCCGAGCCCCCGCAGCTCTGTCCGCCTGTCTGTCCCTGCCCCTCCGCCCTCAGAGGGCTGGCCCTGCCTGGGACTGGGGTCCTGCTTCTGCCATGGCCAAGTCAGAGCCCCGCACAGCTGTGTCCAGAGGAGGAACGTGGGAGGTGTGGGCTGCACGGGGACCAGGGCGGGGAGGCAGACAAGGCACGTGAGCACCGTGAGGTCCAGGGAGGCTGGAGCTAGGCTGGCTGTTGCTGCAGTGCCTGTTGGTGACACCTCATCTGTAGGCCTCAGTCTCCCCAGTGTAAAGTGGGGTCGGTGTCCACTGCTAACAGGGTGGTGGGGAGGCGGGAAGGTGCTACTGGATGAGCAAGTGCCGGGTCTGGCGATGGGGAGGGCATGGCCTGGCTTGGGGGCAGCCCCTGCCGCAGGACGATACCGGGCACATAACAGGCACTCGCCCCGGGCGTCCTCAGGACGAGGGGAGGATGCACAACTCGGGCCCCGGCAGCACTCACCAGTCCGTCACCACAATGTCAGGCCGGACCTCGTCCATCAGCTCCTCTGAGTAGCCCTCGGCTTTGAGGTTCACCATCTGGGACTTGAGGCAGAGGCTAGGGAGCAGGAGGAGAGGCTTGCACTCCCAGGTGTGCTTTGCATGGCCTGGACCCGGGAGGTGCCTCAGGGGACCCAGCAGTGTCCCCTGACCGCTGCAGGGCAGCTGCTGGCTGGTGCTGACTCTGGCTCCTAGCTCCGTGTACACCCGTAAGAAACATGCAGGGAGTCTGACTCCTTTGAGCCTAGGGGGATCTGATCCCAGTCCCTAGGCCCAGTCTCCCGGGGCTCCAGGGAATCCACACTCCCAGGTTAGGGACAGCCTGTAGACACCCCGACAGCCTCACTGGCCCACGGACTCCCAGCTTCTGGATGTTGGTCTCTACCCCCAGTCAGAGCTGACTCTGCCCCAGGAGGCACTAGGCTGCCAGCCACACAGAGCCCCTGAGGAGGTTGGCCTGGGGTCTGGCAGAAGGTGTCCTGACCCTCCTGCCCACAACCCAGCCTGCTCGGGTCAGTGTGTCTTACTCATAGGATGTGGAGAAGTAGTTCCTGACGTGGGGGCTGGGGAAGTCTGTGCCATAGGCTCCAGGTAAGCTCTCCACCTTCCACTCGTCGCCCCCATTGGCGTCGATATGCCAGGCTGTCATACCCTCTGCAAGAGACAGGAGCTGGGTAAATGAAAACGCACAGCCTGGCCCTCCCCATTTGGTCCTGGGAGGGAGGGGGAAGGGGGCGCTGAAAGGCAGGGCCTGCTCACACTCTCAGATCCCAAGCTGTGCCCCCTGCACCTGGGAACACCCCTTCAAAGCTCAGCTCCCCCAGCCCATTCCCACCTGTCCCCAGGGTACTGCTTCTGATCTCGGACCCGCCCCCCCTGCTGTGTCCTTGACCAGCTGGACTCCTCACGTGAGGCTGGGGCAAAGCCTCACCTTTTCTCACCTCCATGCTGCTGAGGATCTCCTGGAAATACCCAGGTTTCGGTCCTCAGAACTATACATTAGCATGATACCTTCGTTCTTTTTTTAAAATTGATGATCTTTTTAAATTAAAGATTTTACTTATTTTTAGAGAGAGGGGGAGGGACGGGGAAAGAGAGGGAGAGAAACACTGACGTGCAGGAGAAACATGGATCGGTTGCCTCTGACATGCCCCCCAACTTGGGGATGTGGCCCGCAGCCCAGGCATGTGCCCCGACAGGGAATCGGACAGGGGAACTTCTGGTTTGCAGGTGGACACTCAGTCCACTGAGTCCCACCAGCCAGGGTGCTACTTCCGTTCCTAGTGGCTCATGTGAGTGTGTCCCAGTGGGACAACTGACATTGCCCCTGATGTCCTAACCATGTCACCGGAACCTGAGGGGCGTGAGGACCATTTTCGGGCAGCAGGTTCCCATCTCCCCCTTCAGACCGAGCTGAGAAGCCCTTCACACAACAAGGAACAGCGGGTTCTCACCAAGGCTTGCCAGAACCAGCACCAGGGGCGCTTTCCCAGCTCCCTCCCTTGCTTCCTCTGCAGGGGCCCGCTCCGCACCCACCCCCCAGGGGCCTAGGGCCTGTGCAGCGCACAGGCAGACGGGCAGCACAGGCGGCCAGGAGCTGGGCTGCACCGAGCTGTGTGAGCTGAGCTGTGTGAGCCGAGCTGGGCAGCTTCTGAGAGGGACCCTGGGGCGTGAGGGGGAGCTCTGAGTGTGGGGCCACTGGCTGTGGGGTGCTGAGGGGCCCAAGGGCCTTCAGCAGCTGGGCGTTTCTGGGTCTCCCGGCCAGACAGCCGTCCCGATCTGGGCCTCCTGTTCCCACCTGCACCCTGCAGCCGACCTGCCTTAATGGGCCAGCCCCTGGGACCCGGGTGAGAGGGACTCCAAGTACACACACAGCGCCTCTTAGTCGGTTGCTGCTGTAGCCCCCACAAGGGGCACGGTGCCTGGGACGTAGTAGGTGGCTGCAGAAGGGGAGAAACCCTAGCGAGCACAAGAACACGAGAGAAACGGGCCTCAAATCATGTGACTGCAGCCACCTCTCAAAAGCCTCCTTTTCGTCACCCACATAATGGGGATAAGGGAGGCAGTCACACTTGGGAAGAGCTCAGGACAGTGCCTGGCACAGAAGCAGCCCCCACGGACCTCAGGCAGCTCGGACTGAGCGAAGGGGGAGCTTGGACCTGCGGTGGGTTCATCCTCTCGAGCACCTGCTGTGTGAAGGTGCTGTGGACGCTGGATGTACAGAGGCAAGCAGGAGGTTTTTGACAAAGAAAAGAGCTGAAAAGGGACTTCTAGGGTGTGAAAAGGTCTAAGAGGGAACTGGATGGAGGTGGAAGGACAGAGGTAGGGAACGCTGCTTTCAGATGGGCCAGGGCAGGTCCCCGAACTGAGGCCTCAAGAAGGAAGAGGGACCGAGGGAGCATGGTGGGTGCTAGGTTCTGAGAGGACTCTCTGGGTAGCGTGGGCATAGCAAGTGCAAAGGTCCTGAGGTTAGCCCACCTTCCGCACACGGGTTGCGCAGGAGGTTCCTGCGGAGGATGCACAAAAAATAGAAGCTCTTCCAGTCGGCCACGGGCTGGTCCCAGTCCTCGGTGATGAAGCCGTCACGCAGGCTCTTGAGTTTCCAGAGGGTCGCCGTGTTGATGAGGTCCCGCCAGAGGCTGCACACGGGTCGGCAGCGCAGCAGCAGTTGTTGGGCTGGCACGTGCGTGAACACCTCCAGCAGGATCGGCATCGGCATCAGCCTGTTGATGCCGACCAGGGCCATGGCTGGGGTGGGTCGAGGTGTGTGCATGGGTGGAAATCTGTACACCTGGGGCCTGTGGGGGGATGGGGAGGGGGAGTGCGCCAATGGTCAGAGTGCCGACCAGGGAGGTGGCCGCCTCAGATCCCTAGGTTCCCAGGCCAGGGACCCCTGATCCTGCTTCTGTTGTGAAGGGGGAGGTTAAGACCAAAGTGCTTGAGCAGCCTTCCAGTTCACAGTAGACCCTCAAACTACAGACTATGTTTTTAAAATGGATTTGACGGGGGTGGGGAGAGAAAAGGAGAGAAACACCGATTTCCTGTTGTACTTAGGAATGCATTCATTGGTGGCTTCTTGCATGTGCCCTGACGCAGGATGGGGGATGGAACCGGCAACCTTGGTGTAACTGGGTGACACTAACCAACTGAGATACCTGGCCCGAGCCGGACTAATCTTTTAAGAGGCCTTTCCCTCCCATTACAAAAAATAATTGCTTAATTTTAAGTGGTGCACAGTAAGAGTTTGCCAATGCCACACTGCCGTCTGGGAGCCCTGTAAGGGTCTGTGCTGGTACTTTAGCGTTGTGAACTCACTGTTCTCAAATCTTGGTTACCGTGTCACAGCTGACTAAGCGCTGCGGCTGCTACACTGAGGAAGAAAGTGGGTGCTTCGGCCCGGAAGCCAGGCATGATAAGCAACCCCGTGAGCCCGCCCCTTCCCTCCTGCATGGTGGTCAGGCCAGAGCCGCTGGGAAAGGCCCAGGAACCGAAAAGCACTTCTGGGGCCGTGAGCGAGGCTGCCCGGGTTCGAATCCTGGCCTGCAGTGACTCACTTGTGAGGCTGTGACAGGGAGGCGATAAGTGTCCCAGCCTCAGAGGGACGGGAACAGCTAAGAAAAGCATTTGGCACAACAGTTCCTCACTTCTATCACTGGGCCAAAACCAAAACCAAACGGAAGTACGCAGGTGTAGAGCCCCCCGTTTCCAGGAAGGCTTCCCTCCCCCCACATCTGAACACCACAGCACAAGGGTGTGGACTCTGGGGGGCCTGGGAAGGCAGCTGTCCTAGTGGGTCCCCCAGGTGGGCGCGGTGGGGAGGGAACACCCTGCACCCACACAGAAGCACGGGGAAGGCTTTATAGGCTGTGCCGAGGCCTTGTGCACAAGGCTGGGGGCACTTCCAGGGAGTGCTGGTGTAAGGCTCCTCCCACGCCCCTCTCCCTTCACTTCTGGCTCTGGCCGTGCACCCCGACCCTTGGCAGAGAGCCGCCTGCCAGGGGCTTGTGGGCTCACCACACACGTGCCCCAATGAGGCAGTCTCCCCCCCGCCCCCGCCCCACCCGACGTGGTCATTTGTTCCTGTCCGTCAGATGCAGCTCTACGTGGTCGAACGAGCCCATAAAAGCAGCTGAGGGTGTGTCTGCCCCTCCCCCCCCCGCCCCCTGCAGATGCCACAGCTGTCGGACTTTGGGGGCCCTCAGCCTCAGGCAGCGCTGCAGGGCGCCCCTGATTCCAAGTGCTCTTATTGCCTCTGTGTATGGATGGCTCGCCCTCCAGCTCGGGGCTGCTCGGGGCTGGCTGACTGCATGGAGGAACTTCCCCAGAAGGGCAGGAAGGCTGTGGGACTTGCACGCCTCGGTTCCCTGGGGTTCGCCAGCCAACACTGTCTCAAACACTGTGCTGTGAGTTGTTTCAATAAAGGGCCCCAAGGGCCGACCTGGGCTCCCACCACCTGTAGCGGGAGGGCCAGATGCAGCCAAGTCCACCTGGGGCAAGGACCACTTCCCTGTCAAAGTGCCAGGGACCCCAACACCCTCCCCCCCACTCCTACACCCAACCCAGGCGGGTTTTACTGAAAACATTTATTATGAAAAAATGGCAGAGCTATATTTAAGAGTAAGTTGTAACAGAAAGTTAGGACAATCTGGTGGGGTTGCCCAAGCTTAGGACTGTGGCAGGAGGTCCCTGGGCTGGCAGCGACAGAGGCCGGATAAGCAGCTGTCAGATGACAGACTGCCAGGAGGGCCTGTAGAATGAGGCAGGGGGTGGGGGGGTCAGTACCTCCTCCCGCCCCTACCTGGGCCTGTGCTGGCCGGTGGAGGGCGCCGGGTTCCTGGTGACCTTGGGTCTGATGACGATGCTGCTGTTGGTGACACGCGGCCCGTACCAGCCTGCCCAGAACTGGGTGTCTTTGCCCCCGTGCTGGAAGAGGATGTGGCGGACGCCCCGGGGGTAGTCCGAGAAGGTGTGGGTGACCTGAAGGGAGGGCAGAGGAAGTGACCACCAGGATGGGGAGGGCACGAGCCCCAGGTGGCAGTGCCGGGGGCGGTGCAGGCCCTGGCAGAAGTGGGTGGCAGGCGAGCCATGGAGGCCTCACCTCTGTCCACGTGGCATCGTTCCACTGAGGGATGGTCACGGGTGGGGGCTCGAAGGAGGCCAAGGTGCTGTAGTCGGCAGAAAGCAGCTGCACTCGGATGCGGTAGGTGCAGCCGCAGTCTCCTCTCGCGGCGTACCTAGGCGAGCGGGGTGGGGGGCTGAGGACTGTGCACCCCAAGACAAAGGGTGGCCCCGGTTGGGGGCAGGCAGCAGGCCTGCACATTGGAGCTCTTGAGGTTCATTTCCTGTGCAGCCCACGAGGCCCACCCTCGGCGCTCCCTGGACCCCGGGAAGCAGTCTGCCTGGGCTGGGCCTCAGTTTCTGTGTCTGGGAAAAGGGCGACCCTTTTGGGGGTTGCAGAGAAGAGTTCGCCTTAAAAGGCAGAGCACAGAGATGAAGGCCCAGGCAGTGGGAGTGGTGTCACCTGCAGGCTGCCGGGGGCCGGGCTGTGGCCTCCGCAGGAGGTTGAGGGAGCGGTGGCCCGGGCAGTCGGGGCCGACACAGAGCTCGCCCTCCACTCAGCCCCGCTGCTCCCGCCCGAGCCCCCGCAGCTCTGTCCGCCTGTCTGTCCCTGCCCCTCCGCCCTCAGAGGGCTGGCCCTGCCTGGGACTGGGGTCCTGCTTCTGCCATGGCCGAGTCAGAGCCCCGCACAGCTGTGTCCAGAGGAGGAACGTGGGAGGTGTGGGCTGCACGGGGACCAGGGCGGGGAGGCAGACAAGGCACGTGAGCACCGTGAGGTCCAGGGAGGCTGGAGCTAGGCTGGCTGTTGCTGCAGTGCCTGTTGGTGACACCTCATCTGTAGGCCTCAGTCTCCCCAGTGTAAAGTGGGGTCGGTGTCCACTGCTAACAGGGTGGTGGGGAGGCGGGAAGGTGCTACTGGATGAGCAAGTGCCGGGTCTGGCGATGGGGAGGGCGTGGCCGGGCTTGGGGGCAGCCCCTGCCCCAGGACGCTACCGGGCACAGAACAGGCACTCGCCCCGGGCGTCCTCAGGATGAGGGGAGGATGCACAACTCGGGCCCCGGCAGCACTCACCAGTCCGTCACCACAATGTCAGGCCGGACCTCGTCCATCAGCTCCTCCCAGTAGCCCTCGGCTTTGAGGTTCACCGTCTGGGACTTGAGGCAGAGTCTAGGGAGCAGGAGGAGAGGCTTGCACTCCCAGGTGTGCTCTGCATGGCCCGGACCCGGGAGGTGCCTCAGGGGACCCAGCAGTGTCCCCTGACCGCTGCAGGGCAGCTGCTGGCTGGTGCTGACTCTGGCTCCTAGCTCCGTGTACACCCGTAAGAAACATGCAGGGAGTCTGACCCCTTTGAGCCTGGGGGCGTCTGATCCCAGTCCCTATGCCCAGTCTCCCAGGGCCCCAGGGAATCCACACTCCCAGGTTAGGGACAGCCTGTAGACACCCTGACAGCCTCACTGGCCCACGGGCTCCCAGCCTCCTGGAGCCCCTGAGGAGGTTGGCCTGGGGTCTGGCAAAAGGTGTCCTGACCCTCCTGCCCACAACCCAGCCTGCTCGGGTCAGTGTGTCTTACTCATAGGATGTGGAGAAGTAGTTCCTGACGTGGGGGCTGGGGAAGTCTGTGCCATAGGCTCCAGGTAAGCTCTCCACCTTCCACTCGTCACCCCCATTGGCGTCAATATGCCAGGCTGTCATACCCTCTGCAAGAGACAGGAGCTAGGTAAATGAAAACGCACAGCCTAGCCCTCCCCATTTTGTCCTGGGAGGGAGGGGGAAGGGGGCGCTGAAAGGCAGGGCCTGCTCACACTCTCAGATCCCAAGCTGTGCCCCCTGCACCTGGGAACACCCCTTCAAAGCTCAGCTCCCCCAGCCCATTCCCACCTGTCCCCAGGGTACTGCTTCTGATCTGGGACCTGCCCCCCCTGCTGTGTCCTTGACCAGCTGGACTCCTCACGTGAGGCTGGGGCAAAGCCTCACCTTTTCTCACCTCCATGCTGCTGAGGATCTCCTGGAAATACCCAGGTTTCGGTCCTCAGAACTATACATTAGGATGATACCTTTGTTCTTTTTTTAAAATTGATGATCTTTTTAAATTAAAGATTTTACTTATTTTTAGAGAGAGGGGGAGGGACGGGTAAAGAGAGGGAGAGAAACACTGACGTGCAGGAGAAACATGGATCGGTTGCCTCTGACATGCCCCCCAACTTGGGGACGTGGCCCACGACCCAGGCATGTGCCCCGACAGGGAATCGGACAGGGGAACTTCTGGTTTGCAGGTGGATACTCAGTCCACTGAGTCCCACCAGCCAGGGTGCTACTTCCGTTCCTAGTGGCTCATGTGAGTGTGTCCCAGTGGGACAACTGACATTGCCCCCAGGCGTCCTAACCATGTCACGGGGACCTGAGGGGCGTGAGGACCATTTACAGGTTTGTTGCTGGGTCCCAGGAAACCTCTGCCCAGGGTGGGAGGGGTAACAGCTGGGAGAACAGGCCTCCTCTGGGTGGGTGGGGTGCAGTGGGCCCCCGTTTGCAGAAGGGTTCCCACCAGCTCGGGCAGCAGGTTCCCGTCTCCCCCTTCAGACTGAGCTGAGAAGCCCTTCACACAACAAGGAACAGCGGGTTCTCACCAAGGCTTGCCAGAACCAGCACCAGGGGCGCTTTCCCAGCTCCCTCCCTTGCTTTCTCTACAGGGGCCCGCTCCGCACCCACCCCCCAGGGGCCTAGGGCCTGTGCAGCACAGAGGCAGACGGGCGGCCAGGAGCTGGGCTGCACCGAGCTGTGTGAGCCGAGATGGTGGCCTGGCTGGGTAGCTTCTGAGAGGGACCCTGGGGCGTGAGGGGGAGCTCTGAGTGTGGGGCCACTGGCTGTGGGGTGCTGAGGGGCCCAAGGGCCTTCAGCAGCTGGGCGTTTCTGGGTCTCCCGGCCAGACAGCCGTCCCGATCTGGGCCTCCTGTTCCCACCTGCACCCTGCAGCCGACCTGCCTTAATGGGCCAGCCCCTGGGACCCGGGTGAGAGGGACTCCAAGTACACACACAGCGCCTCTTAGTCGGTTGCTGCTGTAGCCCCCACAAGGGGCACGGTGCCTGGGACGTAGTAGGTGGCTGCATGAAGGGGAGAAACCCTAGCGAGCACAAGAACACGAGAGAAACGGGCCTCAAATCATGTGACTGCAGCCACCTCTCAAAAGCCTCCTTTTCGTCACCCACATAATGGGGATAAGGGAGGCAGTCACACTTGGGAAGAGCTCAGGACAGTGCCTGGCACAGAAGCAGCCCCCACGGACCTCAGGCAGCTCGGACTGAGCGAAGGGGGAGCGTGGACCTGCGGTGGGTTCATCCTCTCGAGCACCTGCCGTGTGAAGGTGCTGTGGACGCTGGATGTACAGAGGCAAGCAGGAGGTTTTTGACAAAGAAGAGAGCTGAAAGGTACTTCTAGGGTGTGAAAAGGTCTAAGAGGGAACTGGATGGAGGTGGAAGGACAGAGGTAGGGAACGCTGCTTTCAGATGGGCCAGGGCAGGTCCCCGAACTGAGGCCTCAAGAAGGAAGAGGGACCGAGGGAGCACGGTGGGTGCTAGGTTCTGAGAGGACTCTCTGGGTAGCGTGGGCATAGCAAGTGCAAAGGTCCTGAGGTTAGCCCACCTTCCGCACACGGGTTGCGCAGGAGGTTCCTGCGGAGGATGCACAAAAAATAGAAGCTCTTCCAGTCGGCCACCGGCTGGTCCCAGTCCTCGGTGATGAAGCTGTCATGCAGGCTCTTGAGTTTCCAGAGGGTCGCCGTGTCGATGAGGTCCCGCCAGAGGCTGCACACGGGTCGGCAGCGCAGCAGCAGCTGTCGGGCTGGCACGTGCGTGAACACCTCCAGCAGGATGGTGTTTGGCAGCAGCTCGTTGATGCTGAGCAGGGCCATGGCGCGGGTGGGGCGAGGTGGGCACAGGGGCCTGTGTGGGGCAATAGTGGTCAGAGTGCCGACCAGGGAAGTGGCCGCCTCAGATCCCTAGGTTCTCAGGCCAGGGACCCCTGATCCTGCTTCTGTTGTGAAGGGGGAGGTTAAGACCAAAGTGCTTGAGCAGCCTTCCAGTTCACAGTAGACCCTGAAACTACAGACTACGTTTTTAAAATGGATTTGACGGGAGTGGGGAGAGAAAAGGAGAGAAACACCGATTTCCTGTTCTACTTACGAATGCATTCATTGGTGGCTTCTTGCATGTGCCCTGACGCAGGATGGGGGATGGAACCGGCAACCTTGGTGTAACTGGGTGACACTAACCAACTGAGATACCTGGCCCGAGCCGGACTAATTTTTTAAGAGGCCTTTCCCTCCCATTACAAAAAATAATTGCTTAATTTTAAGTGGTGCACAGTAAGAGTTTGCCAATGCCACACTGCCGTCTGGGAGCCCTGTAAGGGTCTGTGCTGGTACTTTAGCGTTGTGAACTCACTGTTCTCAAATCTTGGTTACCGTGTCACACCTGACTAAGCGCTGCGGCTGCTACACTGAGGAAGAAAGTGGGTGCTTCGGCCCGGAAGCCAGGCGTGATAAGCACCCCCGTGAGCGCGCTCCTTCCCTCCTGCGTGGTGGTCAGGCCAGAGCCGCTGGGAAAGGCCCAGGAACGGAAAAGCACTTCTGGGGCCGTGAGCGAGGCTGCCCGGGTTCGAATCCTGGCCTGCAGTCACTCACTTGTGAGTCTGTGACAAGGACGTGCGTGATAAGTGTCCCAGCCTCAGAGGGTCGGGAACAGGTAAGAAAAGCATTTGGCACAACAGTTCCTCACTTCTATCACTGGGCCAAAACCAAAACCGAAACCAAACCGAGTACGCAGTTGTAGAGCGCCACCCCCCCCCGCCCCCCGTTTCTAGGAAGGCTTCCCTCTTCCCACATCTGAACTGCACAAGGGTGTTGACTCTGGGGGGCCTGGGAAGGCAGCTGTCCTAGTGGGTCCCCCAGGTGGGTGGGGAGGGGCGGGAACACCCTGCACCCACACTGAGAAGCACGGGGAAGGCTTCTCGTGTCCCATAAAGACTGGGACACAGGGGCAGGTCAGCATCTTCTCTAAGCTCCTGTTTACGGGGGCAGAGCAGAAGGGGGGTGGGCACACACACTCTGGCTCCTGCCCAGCGGACAGTGTTTTAGCACGGCAGAGAAAAACAAATATAAGTAAATCACTGTACGCTACGTAAAATACTGTGACGATGAAACACTCACGTGGCCAGATCTAATTTTTCAGGAGGAACTGTAAACATTTCCTAATGATGAAGCCTGTGAGTTTTTAAATGTGGTCAGCTTCTAAAAGCACTGTCCAGGACTGAGACACCCCGCAAGGGTGTCCAACCTTGGCATCTCTGGGTCACACTGGAAGAAGAAGAGTTGTCTTGGGCCACACATTAAATACACAAACACTAAGGAAGACGGATGTGCAAAAAAAATGTTTTAAGTAAATTCACAGTTTTGTGTTGTAAATTCCCAGTCATCCTGGACCTCATGCGGCCGGAGCAAAAGTGTCTGGGCTCTGAGTTCGGTACCGGCAACTCCTCACTTTGGCATCCAAAGCCCGGTCTTTGGCCTTGGTCGCCTGTTATCACTCCCCCTACCCTTAGTTTCTGTCCTTCGTGGGCCCTGTGTCCTGCGGGAAATCTGACGGCGCGGTGGTGGTGGGCCATGGAACGGGAGCCCACCCTAGGACATTCACGCCAGCCTGAAGAAGCCACCTCGCACTTACTAAGCTTCCCACAGGCACGCCCGGAGTCGCGCACTGTCACAGTCGCCCGGGACCCTCCCAACAACTCAAAGCGCTCTCGAAAGCAGAAGCAGAGTCTCGGAAAAGGGAGGCGCTGGTTCCAAGCCCCGCGGGCGTAGGAGTGCCGGCCGGTCCCAAGTCATCCGCCGGCGGGGGTCTTACTCGCGAGGTGTGGGTCCAGAGGTTTGGCGTGTTTTGGGGCGGCCCGCAAGCCAGGACGGAGTCGGAGTCAGGACTGGGCGACGCGGGATCCCGCGCAGCGCGCGGCCAGACCCGAGAGACCAGCCTCAGCCCCGCACCCCGCCGGAACCCCACCCCGTGGTCCCGGGAGGCCCTCCCGGGCCCTCCTGACACAGCGTCCGCGGGTAATGCCCTGGGTCTACCCCCTTCCCGGCGCGGGACACTCACCCCTGGCCGCCGGCCCGGCGGAGAGCTGCGCAAATAGCGGCAGGCCCGGAAGACGCGACCTCCCTTGGGGAGACACCGGGCGCCCCGCCTCGCAGGACGCACGCGCGGCGTCACCCGGCGGCCTGCGGGCCGAGACGTCGGCGGCGCGGGGCTGACGCACAGGGAACCCGAGGCCCTGGTTTCCCCCGGAACATCGGCTTTCCCCCCGGGCGGCGGGCGGCTGAGCGGCGGGCGGCTGAGCGGCGCCGGCCTCTGTTTTTTTCCCTTTGCTTACTCCCGCCCCCGGCGAAACCGAGGCTTGTCCTAACCAAGCCCCTAAATACCTGACCCCTGCACCAGCTCCGCCTCAGACCTCTTAACCCGCTTCTGAGATAGGGAAAGGAGGTGGGGCGAGGGCGACTGACGGCGATCAGTGGGTCCTCCCGGGGCGGGGCGGGGGGGGGGGGGGGGGGGGGGGGGGGGGCGGGTTGCTAAATGCGAAGGTCAGGCTTAGCCTGTCTCATACCTTCCCTAGGGCTTGACCACAGGCAGGCCTCCATTTACTCAAAGGTAAAAATCTCTCTGCGTGCTTTTCTGGATTAAATCCACTGGTCCATGAACAGCAATTAAAATAAAAAAAATGCTATAAAAAATTCGTGGCTCTCTTTCTCCCTCCCCTCCCTCTCTAAAAATAAATAAATAAATAATTTAAAAAAAGATTTTATTTATTTATTTTTAGAGAGGGAAGGGAGAGAGAGAAACATCAATGTGCGGTTGCTGGGGGCCATGGCCTGCAACCCAGGCACGTGCCCCGACCTGGTATCGAACCTGCGATGCTTTGGTTCGCAGCCCGCACTCAATCCACTGAGCTACGCCAGCCAGGGCAAATAAAATCTTTTTTAAAAATGTTATAAAAAATTCACTGTTCCTTCATTCTACAAATAATTATCAAGCACCTGGTCCTGCAGGGAACCACAAAGGGTTGTGCAGGCCGTGAGCGGCACCAAGGTGCCTGGCCAGATCCCATTCACTCCTCCTTAGGGCTGTGTCTCCTCCAAGGTCCTCTGCTCACTTGCATACAGCTGTTGAGTGGTGGTCCCTGCCCCGGCTGAGGCCCTCATCTAGCTCCTTGTTGAGCGAGATAATTAAGTTTAACAGTACTTACTGAGCACCCACGGAGAACCATTCTAAGTGCCTTGGCTTCACCTCACGTCATTAAAGCTTTGGGAAGAGTAGGTTAAACACCTTACACCCAGCAGGGCTGGGATGCCCCTGCTGCCCCAGCGTGAGGGGCACGCAAGGGCTGCCGGGAGATATCTACACCCCCCCCCCCCGCCCCCGCTTGCTGCCAGGCCGAGGCAGAAGCTAGCGATGCTGATGGCGACTGGGGCCAGGTGTTTGCTGCTCATCGAGGGGTTTGTCCCGTAACCCCGATTCTCCATGGCGCGGCTCCCGAAATGCCTGCCCCTCTCTGTTCCTTGGACAGAGGCCACGCGTGCTGCCCCTCTGCCAGGTCTGGGGCCTCCCATGAAGTTGGCCCTTTCCCCCCCAGAAACCACACGGCACAAGTTGGGCTGGGATGGCCTTTTATTTGGCTGCATGCGGCAGGGGTGGGATCAGAGCGCTGGTGTCCTTCCAGCAGGAGGGAGAGGCGCAGGGCAGGGCGGGGAGGCCCTGTGAATGGCAGTTCCCAGGGCGAGGTGGGGGCCTGGTCCAGGCATGCAGGTGGACGGGTGGTCCTTGAAAACCCCCACCCCACTCATCCTATGCCCATACGTCCTAGCTCTCAGAATCACAGCCCAATCCTGCACCCACCTGCCCTGCATTACCACGTACGGGATTCTGGAGGTTTTCTGGAGAGCCCCACCCCATCTGGCTTCTGGGGCGTCACCGATGGTGAGGACAGCCCAGACCTGGCGTGGGCTCTACCCCTCCCTGGGCCTGCCCGTCTCAGACCAGGCAGGAGCCCCTGGGCCTCGGCCACCACTCAGAGCCAGTGGGCAGAGGGAGAGCTTGGGAACAGCAGAGCCCTCCTTCCCCTCTCAGGCCTGTCCGAGCTCCACAGTCACCTGCCAGCATCTGCATGATCCAGGGCAGCCACAGTCTTGCCAGATGCCCTTTACTCTGCCCCTGCTTCAAGGGGCCCCAAAAGACACACGGAGAAAGGCCCAGGAGGGGAAGGTAGAAAAACCCAGATCTAGGCTGCCTGCCATCTGAGCTTGGAGACCCACCCTCAGAGGGTCTGGGGGAGGACCCTGGGGGACACCCTATACCTCCCTAACCTCAGGGGCCCCTCTCTTAAAGGCCTCATTGTTCAGGTCGAGCCCTCGGACGGAGAGCTGGCTGTCCACGGCACGTGAAGGTGGCACGAATGGAGAGGCTCCACAAAGAGGCGGGGCGGGGAGTGAGGCTGAACTAGGAGCTCTGGGGAAGCCTGGCCCACCTCCCCTCCCCACGCCCGGCCTTTCTCTGACAACAGTTTACCAGTCAGCGTTCTGTGGATGGGGGCTCGGAGACATCAGGGCAGCGGGGGGCCCGATGGTGATGCTGCTGTTGGTGACCCTCGGGCCGTACCAGCCGGCCCAGTAGTGGGTGTCCACACCGCCGTGCTGAAACCAGATGTAGCGGACGCCGGGCGGGTAGTTGGAGAAGGTGTGGGAGACCTGGGAGGGGGCAGGTGGGGGGAGGAGAGTGAGGTCAGGGGAGCTGACCCTGAGGGTAGCGCTGCCTGAGGGGCGGGGGGCGGGGGGAGCAGGAGGCGTCTGCTATCTTAGTGCTGGTCCAGGAGTGAGCGGAACTGAGTCCCAGCTCTAACTCTGAGATGCTGGGCAGACCACCTCCCCCTTGTAAGCCTCAGTTTCCTCATCTGTAAAATGGGGTACAGTCCTGGAGGGTCTGAGTGCGGCACAGAATGACGAAGGCGATCTCGCAAGCTTTCAAAGGATGCCCACTTCCGTCATCGCTGGGCACATGCAGCTATTTAGGTTAAAATTAGCTAGCATTAGGTGAACTTAAACATTCAGTTCCTCGGTCACACTGGGAACTGGCTCTTATCAAGCGGCTATTGGCTACCACACTGGACAGCGCAGACAGACCATTGCTATCACCGCAGAAAGTTTCCTGGACGCCACTGGTCCAGATCTGGAGTTGGCCCCTGACCTACTTTTGTAAATCTGATCGGAACACAGACGTGTCCACTCGCCGAAGCTGCGTTCACAACGCAGCTGCGGAGTCGAAGAGTCGAACAATCGTAACAGGGACAGCACGGCCTGCAAAGGCTGAAGTGTTTCCATCTAGCCCTTTAAGAAAATGTTGGCTGACCATCTGCTGTCACCTGCCAGCGTCGAGACAGCAGCAACAGTCGACATTAGTCATTAATTGTAGCCTTTTGAGTGTGGCTTTACCGGCATCACCTTGCTGACGTCTTTCAGAGCTCAGAGCGGCCGAAGCCCGGGTGAGAAGCGGCAGAGCTGGGATTTGAACCCTGACCTGTCTGGCTGTAGTCTCAGCCTTGAGCGGTGTGCCCTTGCCCGCTTCCCCGCCCACATACCTCCCTCCACTTGGCGTCGCTCTTCTG
This sequence comes from Phyllostomus discolor, assembly GCF_004126475.2. Lineage (NCBI taxonomy): Eukaryota > Metazoa > Chordata > Mammalia > Chiroptera > Phyllostomidae > Phyllostomus > Phyllostomus discolor. The sequence goes on along the minus strand of NC_040907.2, from coordinate 6,790,095 downwards.
CTGGATCATCGCTGGGTCTGGCTGGAAGGTCCCCAGAGGCGCATGCGCTGACGACAGGAGCTGAACGCACAGCTGGTACTTGGACCCGCAGTCCGGCCTTGCTGCGAACCTGCAGGCAGAGGGAAGGCCCATAAGGGCCTTGGAGATGGGAGGCAGGGTGGGGGTGGGGCGCCTGAGTGGCAGGATCCCCCCCTCAAACCCTCGCTCCGGGCACTCACCAGTCCTTGACCTTGATGTCCGGCCGTGTGGTGTCCATCAGCTCCTCCCAATACCCTTCGGCCTTGAGGTCCACCACCTGGGACTTGAGGCAGGTGCTGGGGGGCGGGTGGAGGGTGGGAGGGGCTGAGGCTCACCACTAGGGCACTGGGAGGCTAGGACGGCCCGCCCAGAGCAGGAGAGACCCCAGGGTTAAGTGACTTGGGCTTCCCCGCCCCCCACCCCAAGGCCCCCTGACCTTGGATCTTACTAATAAGAAGTCACGAAGTATTTCTTGACCTGGTCATTGGGGAATTCCTTCCTCTGGTCTCTGGAGAGATCTTCCACCTTCCACTCATCGCCTCCATTCACGTCCAGGCTCCAGAACTCAAACCCCTCTGGCAGGAAAGCACCGTGCACATCAAGGGGATGCCCCTTCCTGGTCGCCGTCTCCCAAGGGCCCCTTCTCCCTGCACCTCAGCAGGTGCTCTCCAGCCCTGTGTCCCTGCGGTGGAGCTCTGCAGGTCGGTAACTCCCGCCTCGAATGAGGAACTTCCTGTGCGTCAGGCACCGCGCACGCGTGGCCGGTGGTTTCCACTGGAAGCCTGAGACACGGGGTGATGAGCAAGCAGCGGCCCCTTCTGTGATGCAGAACGCTCTGACGCTGGCCAGATCTGGGTCTAGTCCTGCCCCTGCCCAATCTGGGCTGTGTGACCCTAGGCAAGTTGCTTCCCCCCCTCTGAGCCTTGGTTTTGTCTTCTAGAAACTGGGGTCAAGAATAGGAACTGGCAAACTTTCTGTAAAAGGCCAAAATATTTTAGGGTTTGCAGGCACTGTCTCTATCACATAGTATGCTTTTTAAAAAATCTTTTTAAACTGTTAAAACTATTCTTAGCTTCTGGACCCGATCTGACTCACAGACCACATAGTGCGCCCTCTGCTGGGCGAGAACAAGGCTGTTGGGACGTCCAGTGAGGCGGGCCTCCGACAGCGCTGGAGAGCCTGGAGTTGTTTTACCATCGTGTTGCTCCAGATTTGGCCACGTAACTGAGAATGAGGTTCCCGCCCCCTCTCCCCCACCCCCACCCCGTTCCGGTGTGCAACTGATGAGTTTACCACACCGAGGGAGCAAGGGAGCTCTGGACGGCTGCAGAGGTCTTGCCTAATCTGTTGTTGAAAGCTGGTGCTGGAGAGAAGACTGGCTTTGTCCTTCTTCCATAAGCGATGCTCCCTTTGGCCTCTGGGGCGCTCTAGTAGGCCTGGCCCTGGAGGTTGGCTTCCTGGTCTCGTGCCTGGGACATAATTAGTCCTAACGGGCCAACACTCCCTCTCCTAGGAAAGGTCACCCGGGAAGTAATCTTAAGGGTGAAATAAGAAATGCCCCTCTTGGCCTCAGTGTGCGCATCGGAAAAATGGGTATGCTACCAGTACCTACCTTTTACGGTTATTGTGAGAGGATTAAAAGAGTTAAACCACTGAAAGTGCCTAGCGCATAGTAGGTGCTTAGTAAAAGTTAGCAGGTGTCCCCACAGCATGTGTGTTGGGAGCATGCCAGACCCACTCCGCGCCCCACCTTCTGCGCACGGGTTGTGCAGGAGGTTCCTGTGCAGGCTGCGTAGGAAGTAGAAGATCTTCCAGTCGGCCACCGGCTGGTCCCAGTCCTCGGTGATGAAGCCCTCCCGCAGGCACTTGCGCTTCCAGAGGGTGACGAGGTCGATGAGGTCGCGCCAGAGGCTGCAGACCAGGCGGCAGCGCAGCAGCAGCTGGCGCGCGGGCACGTGCGTGAACAGTTCCAGCAGGATGGTCTCGGGCAGCTCGTTGATGTTTCCCGCCGCCATGGCTCCCGGCTTCCGGACGCTCTCCTGTGGATATTGAAAAGCCAGGCTACAGACCAAGCGCGGTAGTGCAGCACCCCACGGTGGTGGAGGTTCCTGTCCCAGGCCCGACATTGACTGTCTCAGGAAAGTCACTGTGCCTTTCTGAGCCTGTGTCCTCCTCTGTAAAGGAGGCTTAAGGAGGCGCGCGCGCACGTGCACACACACACACACACACACGCACACACACACGGGAGCCAAGGGGAGGAGCCCGAGTTTTCTCCGATTCTCAAGGCAGTTTTTTCCCACGGGCCAGACAGCCTCTGGAACGGAGGTAACGGAGCGCAGCCCCGCAGAGCACTCCAGGCTGTCCCGTGCCTTCTCTGGTCTCTCTCCTGTCCTCGGAGAGAGGGGGCGATGTTGGGGGCAGGGATAATCATTGTCTCAGACGGAGGTCCAAAGGGCTCCGGCGACATTCTCGAGACCGCAGTGGACCTGATCCGCCCAGCGGGGACTGGAGAAGAGGTGGGCGACGGACAGGCCTTGCCTGTTCCCCCCACCCCCATTCCCGTGTCTGGGCTCCAGCTCCAGGTCCCCTTGCGCACCTTCGGCCTCCCATTCCGCGTCGCGACTTATAACAAAGTCCCCCAAAGTCGGGACTCGGACGGACCCTTGCACACCGAGGAAGAACTCTGCCCGGGTTTCCGCTCGCGCCACCGCTGGGGGCCGCACCACGCAGCCCCGGCGGCCTGAGACTTGTCCGAGCTGGGCCTCCCTCCGCGCAGAGCGGCGGGGCCGGGAACCGCAGAGCCGGCTGCCAGGCCCCCGCCCGCCCGCGCCTGCGCCCCTGCGCCCCTGCTGCGGCAATCCCCGCGCCCACTCCCGCTGGTCACCTGCATTCGGCCGCCGCTGCGAGATCCCGCTCGGTCGCAGGAGCTGAGCCGGCCTCCGCCTGCGGTCGCTGGTGTAAGCGCCCTGCCCCGGCCCCGCCTCCACCGCCCTCTCCCCTCCCTGCGCGGAGCCGTGCCGGCGTGCGCCTGGGTGCGTGGGACCTGGGACGCGCCCCCCCCTCCCCGCACCGTGAAGTAGGAAAATTACCCGGGGTGGGGGTGTCGGGAGGAGCCTCTGCCCCTCCCCTTTGCTTGGCTGCATGCCCCGCACCCTCCGCGTGACCCAGACTCTCCCTGTCCCCTCGCGTCCTCCTCCACGCAGCCAACCCAGGAGGGAGCTGGGAGAAGGCTCAGATCGGACCTCCTCCCCATTAAAAATAAAATAAACAAACAAACAAAAAATAAGAATGATTATTGATCTTTCCCGGCCTCCCGGGTCCGCCGAGGAACCTGCATGCAGTCTCAGGCCCCGCCGGGCCGACAGCTCCGGACTGCGGGGCGGCCGGCGGCGGCGCGGGGCCAAAGGCGGGGCGGGGCCGGAGGCAGGGGCCTTTAAGAGGCGCCGCGGGCCGGGACCCGACCCAGACGCAGGCAGCACCTAGACTCGCCCACGCCTAGGGACCAGGGCAGCCCCGCAGCGCTCCGGCTCCTCCTCCTTGCGATCGCCCTCCGCAGCGATGGACGGAGACGGTGACCCAGGTAGCTACCGCAGCCCGGACCCACTAGCTCAGCCTGGGAGGGGAGACCGGGGCGGGCGGGCGAGCGCTCCAGGGGGTGGGGGTGCCGAAGCCCAGCGCTGCAAACTTGCACCTGAGCAAAGCCCTTGACACAGTCTCAAAAGAGCACAGTCCTCTGAGGCCTCGAGAGGTGATGACGGGCAGGGAGGAAGGAATCCGGGTTTCTGTTTACCCAGGAAACAGCATAGGAGTAATCCCACGTTCCGGCCTCCCGGCTTTCTGAGGGTGTATCAGGCCGGGGTCTGGGTGACATCTAGGACGGAGGAGACTGCAGGAGGCTGCACGCCCTTTCCTTCCATCGGTTTCTTTCATTTGCCAGCTCCGGCTGCTGTGCTATTTGAATCCGCATGGCTGTCTTGGGGGTTACCAGCCTCTCCCCACCCCATTCTCCTGGGTTCCCTTGTCTGGAGGGGCCGCCCTTCATCTGGGTGGCCCGGTGCCCAGTGGGGACCTGGACAGCAGTGAGGGGAGGTTAGGCATCAGCTCTCGCCAATACTCGGGGCCCTCTGAGACTGCCCAGTCATCTTGTCTGGCACCAGAGACCCCCTTCCCTGGCCTTCGAGCTGGCGGAGCCGGCTTGGCCCGTAGGGGTTGGCCGCTGAGTCAGGGTGGGAGCAAGTCCTGCCTGCAGATGGCCCGGCCCTCCCTCAGCAGGCCCATCTAAGAGGGGGCACTCACTGCTTGGGGGAGGCGACGGGAGACAGATCGGTGCCGGCTCAGGCAGCCAAGCCCCCTCCTCCCGGCCCCGACAACCCCAGCTCCTTGGGCTCCCACTCCCAGTCCTCCTCGGCCCCCTTGCCGCACCTTGTCTAGGGCCCCAGCATGGGCTCCTGCTTCTTCTCAGGGCCCAGCTATTCCCTGGACTCCGGGGCCCAATCCAGGTGAGTGAATCAGCCCTGGGGGCAGCTTCCAGGGGCCAGATAACTTTCCGACGGCAACAATGTGGAGAGTTGTGTGTGCTGGAGCAAGGGTGGGGGGGCCTGTAACCAGATCTGGGGCCTCAAGTGCCAGGCCTGGGGCCAGGAGAGGGGCCTGGGCGAGGTGCACCTTTCGGGGGAGCATCAGGTGTCCACCAGGGCCAGGGCAGGGCAGGGGGAGGGGTGGAGAGGTGAGGACACTGGGCTCCGCTCCCCGGAGAGCCGCGGGCAGCAGGATGGGCCGGTGATGTGGCGTCGTCGGGGCCTGGCGTGCTCTTCTCTGACTTCCCACCCATCCACAGTGTGGCTTGGGAGAAGCCAGGTAGCATCTCTGGGCCTTAGCTTCCTCTTTGCCAAAAGGGAAGGGGTAAAGGCCCACATCATACAGATGTGGCAAAATAAGCAAATAACAAAAAGGCTAATAATGGAGGGAGCTCGCTGAGCTGAATGATAAGACTCACAGAGAAGGTCTACTGAGGATCCACTGTGCGCTCTGGGCTCTGAGGAGGTAAACCCTGGTTCCGCAAGCAAGGGTCTGACTGTGTGGGGAGGGGGAGAAAACGGCATGTGAGGAGGTGAAGGGCTGGTAGGCTGGGGTCCTGGCAACAGCCGGACTTGGGCCCAGGCCCTGCCTGTTCCCTTCCCCAGTGTCCAGCCGATTTCCACCACCACCTCGGCTTTCCAGGGCTCAGCCCTTAGAACCGCCCCCCCACCCCAGTCTGAGAGCTGTGGCCTCCCCTGTCACCCAGAGTGGCCCCGTCTCCTCCTCACGCTGTCTCCCTCCTCCAGAGACACTGGGCACTTGGTATCGGCTTACTCAAGGCTTCAGTGGCCTGGCCGAGGCCAGCTGGGATCCAGAGGCCAGTCTAGTCCGCAGCGCCTGACGTCTGTTCACTTCCTGACCATTGAGAATGCCCTCGCCCCCTCAGGGGATTTGGACATTAGCACTGTCTGAACGGCCTGGCGTTCTGTAGATGAGGAACCCGAGGGCCAGGAGCGGAAAAAACCTTCATGGGACCTTTTAATGAGCCCCTCTCCCCGCACCCCCAATCAAGGACCCCTGGTTGCCTCCCCCTCGGGCCTCAGGTCCCTGTGTCCCCTTTCCTAATCCTAGCAGCATGACCTTCGGGAAGCCATCGCACATCCGGAGTCTGAGCACTTCCATCTGCAGAATCCAAATCACAGCGGTGCCTCCTAATACAGGGAGGGGTTTTATTGACGTGTGCGGGCTAAAGGTGGCCCTGGGGCCAGGCTGCCTGGGGTCAAGTCTAGGCTCTGACCACTCACTTGCTGTGTGAGCCTCAGCCGGTTCACCTCTCTGTGCCTCTGTGTCCTCATCGGTGAAATAGGGACAGTGACAGAAAAAGCCTTGAAGAGACGCTGTGAGGCTTTAAAGAATAAATGAAATTAAGATGCTCAGAACAGGCCCACACTCCCTAAGTGTCCAATAAACATGAGCTACTGATGGTATGCCAGATGCCAGGCACTGGGGACACAGCAGCGAGCTCCCCAGACCCCGTTCCTGCCCATCACACCCTCAATCTAGTCCCAGGAAAGGTGTTTTAAAAACCATCACCCACTAGGACAAAACCTGGGAAGGACTGGAACTCCGGTGGTGAGAGGGTGTAATGGGGAAGTCCAGGAGGGCTTCCATGAGGAGGTGACAGGAGCAGGGATCTCAGAGGGTGGCTGGAAGGATTAAGGAAAGTTCATGTGTGAAATGTAAGGCAGTCCTGTTAATAACATCATCAGCTGCTGTTATCTACTCAGGTGTGCGGTGTGCTGGCCTTGCAGGGGAAACTGAGGTCTCTAAGGCAGCTCTCGGCCTTGGGGCTGGTCTGTGGCCCTGGTTCCCCCGGGGCCTCCTCCGCTGGGCACCAGTTTCTCGTCACAGAACCTCTGCCCCCCAGCTGCTGGGTCGGGGGCGGTTCTGGGGGTTGTAGGGAGACAGTCTGGGGGAAGTCATCACCCCGCACCGCTTCGCCCCCGCAGAGAGCGTGGGCCAGCCTGAGGAGGCGAGCCCCGAGGAGCAGCAGGAGGAGGCGTGCGCGGAGGAGGCGAGCGCCGGGGAGGAGGAGGAGGCGGCCGCGGCGTTCCTGGAGGAGCTGCCCGAGCCGCTGCTGCTGCGCGTGCTGGCCGAGCTGCCGGCCTCCGAGCTCGTGCAGGTGTGCCGCCTGGTGTGTCTGCGCTGGAAGGAGCTGGTGGACGGCGCCCCCCTGTGGCTGCTGAAGTGCCAGCAGGAGGGGCTGGTGCCCGAGGGCGGCGCGGAGGACGAGCGCGACCACTGGCAGCAGTTCTACTTCCTGAGCAAGAGGCGGCGCAACTTGCTGCGCAACCCGTGTGGGGAAGGTGAGGCTCAGGCCCTCGTACCCGACGACTGGGGGGCTTAGCTTCCCCCTCTGGAAAATGGGCCATGCACAATGCCAGCGCGCTTGAGGGTGAAATGAGAGCGCTTGGCACAGCGCCCAGCACAGAATAGCCCCAATAAACACTATTATTTCCCTGTCCGCCTGCTCCCTGGGGGTCTCGTTCCCAGGCCCTTCCACCCTCCGTGACCCAGGGCAAGGCTTGCCCTGCAGGGGACCCTCCCAGGAGGGAGAGAGGACAAACAGAAAGCGCCTGCCATTCAAGCCCACCATCGTGTCCCACCCGACACCATTCAAGTCCCGGCGGGCCCAGCACCCGACTATGGGGGGAAAAGCCAGCGCCGCCACACCATCACAGGGACTGGGTGACGAGGGTGGGGCTGTCGTGTTCCCGCAGAGGACTTGGAGGGCTGGTGCGACGTGGAGCATGGCGGGGACGGCTGGAGGGTGGAGGAAATGCCCGGAGACTGCGGAGTGGAATTCGTCCAGGACGAGAACGTCAAGAAGTTCTTTGCTTCCTCCTTCGAGTAAGGAGAAGGGGGATGGGCGGGGAGGGGGAAGGGGGCCTCCGCTCCTCCCTAACCCACTTCCCCCAGGTGGTGTCGAAAAGCGCAGGTCATCGACCTGCAGGCGGAGGGCTACTGGGAGGAGCTGCTGGACACCACGCAGCCGGCCATCGTGGTGAAGGACTGGTAAGCCGCCCTGCGGGGCTGGCCTGGGGGGTGGGGAGTGGGGACCAAAGCCACTGCCTCCCCTAGTGGTGGTGGCCACGTGGAACCTGTCTCCAGGAGAAGGTGGTGAAATCCACCTTTCTTCCTGAGTTTAAATGCTGGCTTTTTTTTTTTTTATGCCTCTACTGTCCAAACAAATCACGTCATTGTGCCCAAGGTTGGGCCTGGCCCATTTGGGTTTTAGTCCTTGGGTTTGGACCTTCGGCAAGTCCCTTTCTCTCTCTGGCCTCAGTTTCCTTATCTGTAAAATGGGAACAGTGGCAGTAGGGTCAGCAGGGTTACCTGCTGTACCCAGGCCTACCGGCTGAGGCCCACCTCCGCTCTCACTCCCTCCCGGGGCAGGTACTCCGGGCGCAGCGACGCAGGCTGCGTGTATGAGCTCACGGTGAAGCTGCTGTCGGAGCATGAAGACGTGCTGGCCGAGTTCAACAGCGGGCAGGTGGCGGTGCCGCAGACGGACGACAGTGGGGGCTGGATCGAGGTGAGCTCGGAGACTTGGGGCGGGGAGGCAGGACCAGGATACAGAGGGCGGGGTCTGCGGAAACCCCGCCCCGTGGGCGGGGCGGGGCTGGGAGAGCGCCCAGGGGCTGAGAGATCCAGCGGGGCTAGGGGTGAGTCAGTGGACCGGGTGGGGTGGACGGGGAAGGTCTCGGGCCCCCGAGACTGACCCTTCTCCTCACCCCGCCCCCCCACCAGATCTCCCACACTTTCACCGACTACGGGCCCGGCGTTCGCTTCGTCCGCTTCGAACACGGCGGCCAGGACTCCGTCTACTGGAAGGGCTGGTTCGGGGCCCGGGTGACCAACAGCAGCGTGTGGGTGGAGCCCTGAGTGACCCCTCCTCCCGCTCCCCGCCGCTGCCCCCCGAGGGGCAGAGGCCCGGGGTAGACAGGCCTTAGCGGTAGCACCCACACCGCCCCCACCCCCCACCCCGTGCACTCCTCTCCCGCCCCTTACTCCAAGCCCAGCCCCCACACAGGTAGAGAAGGGTTTTGCCGGCACAGGTTTGCATCTGGAAAGTAAGATGGGTGAGGGCTCGGGCCTGGACTGGGCCCACCACTGAATCCCCGACCCCTAGCACAGTGCCTGCCACAATGTGGACGTTCAATAAATATTATTTGTTCAAGGAAGAAATGCATGAACAAACGGACGAATGAACACCCACCCCTTTGCACCCTGCCCTGTCTCCTGAGGGCCCCTGGCTCAGCCTGGAAAAATACTTGGTGGGGCTCCAGGGGCTTGGGTTTCCAGAGCCCATCGGGCCTCGGCAGAGTCAGCCAGGCCTGGGCGGCGGCAGACAAAGGCTGGGATTGTGAGGCCACAGAGCGGGGAGCTGGGCCTGGCGCCTGACTGACACCCAAGCTGCCCAGAGGCCGGCACGGAAGGGGGGAGCCTCGCAGGCCTCTCTCAATCCCCATGGGTGATGGCAGCACCTCACCTGGGGCACGAATTCTCTTGGGCCCAGGGATGGACGCCCATGACCTGGGGTAGGGGATGGGGAGGTGGGGGTGGGGAGCACAGAAAGGGCCAGCTTGGCACCCCTCTCCGGTTCGTGCCCACATCCCGGCTCTTGTCCCAGCTCTCGTCCCCGGCTTGCTATTGACTCGTGCAGGAGCTGTTTGCATCTGGTCTCATTGGTCATTTTCTGAGCCCTGTCGGGAGACTGGCCCCTGGCACCGGTTGGAGGGGAGGGGAGGAGGGATGGGTGTGGTGCCAGGCTCTGGGCCAGGCTCTCTTTCTGGCCTCCCCAGCAGCTCTGAAGCCCGGCCCCTCCCTGGCACTCTCAGCTGCCGCTCCTGGGCGGAGCGAGGTCCTGAAACAGCTGCTCTCTCCACCGTGGGGACCAGTACAGTCTCCGGACCGCTCCAGTCTCCCTTTGCTTCTGAGCCCTGACGCCACCTGCTGGCCGGGCGGGATCTCAGGGTTCCCGCGGGCCCACCTGGGCTGGTTCATGGGTTCATTCATTCACCCACCCATTCACTCACGGTTCCTGAAGTCCCCGTCATGGCCAGGCCTTGTGCAGGGCCCTGAAGTGACAGCGGTGAGCACGACCCTCCTTGTCCCAGGGAAGAGCCATCACCCTGGCTACATTGAAGAGGTGGCACTCTGGGAGGGGATTTATGTGTGTCCTGCGGGGTCTCCAGTCTAATGGTGGAGGCATAGTCCCTGCTCTGGGGACATCCTCAGTCTGACAGAGGGGAGCAGAGCCCTGACCTCAGAGGACGCCCAGCCCCAAGGTGGGAACACAGCCCCTGCTCCCTGGGCACCCCCAGTCCTTTCTAGGGGATTTCACAGTCGGGCGGGGGAGGGCATCATGCACACCCACCTGCGTTGCCAGTGGGCAGGGAGGTCCAGTTGGATGAGGATTCACAAAGGAAGAGGCTCCCCCCCTGAGGGCTCCCAGTTGTTTTTTTTTTTTTTTTAAGATTTTATTTATTTAGTTTTAGAGAGGGAAGGGAGGAAGAGGAGAGAGAGGGAGAGAAACATCAATGTGCAATTGCTGGGGGCCATGGCCTGCAACCCAAGTATGTGCCCTGACTGGGAATCGAACCTGTGATGTTTTGGTTCGCAGCCCGAGCGCAATCCACTGAGCTACGCCAGCCAGGGCTGAGAGCTCCCAGTTTTAAGTACAGGAGTAACAGGCAGTGGGAAGCTTTGGGGTGAGGGACGAGGGTGGGCATGTGGGGGGCCAGACGGGGGTGAGTCGGGAGAGGACCAGAGCCCACGTGGGGGCTGTGGGAGGAGGCCGGACTGAGATGTCAGTGGGCCCGAGTGCTTGTGAGGACTGGGTGTCAGGGTGGGAATTTCGGGGGGCATGGAAGATGTTGCAGTGGGGGAGCCCCCCCCCCCACGGGGATTCAGGAAAGAGGCCTGTGCAGTGTCTGGAGCTGTGGGCCAGAGACAGTGGAGTCGCAGGGTATGTGGCCACCAGTCAAAGCCAAGGGCACCGGTAAGGGCTGGGGACAAGTGTGCAGTGAGGCAGGGGAAGGCCCAGGGAGACCTCCGTCTCTGGGCCGTGATGGGGACACAGAGCAGCCAAGGACGGGGGTGGGGTGGGGTAGGCTAAGAGGGTGCAAGTGCAGTGAGGCCACCTCCAGCCAACTGCCTGCTCTCAGAGGAAAGAGCCAGAAGCCCAGAGGCTAGATTCTCTCCCCCCAGAGCCTGCAGAGTACACCTGGAGGGCTTGGATAATGGGGTGGTCCAGACCCACTGCCCCCAAGCACCTGTCCCTGGAGGGACCGTCGGATAGACTGGCGGTGTTTAGCTCGGGAAGACAAGACAGCAGCTCCTGAGCTGTCGAAGGGCTGATGCTGTGGGGGGCGGGGTGGGATGGGGGGAGCCTGCAAGCCTGGCTGTGCCCAGGGCACATCCTGTCACACCTCCCTGGCCCCCCACGCAGACGGAGGTGGGGAAGGGGGAGAGAGCATTGTTACCCTCTTTCTTCATGGGACGAGACTGAGGAGGAGGGACTTTCTCGGCAAGTGGCACACAGAATGACGGGAGAAGCACAAGTTCTAATCCACGTGCATCCTACTCCAAAGAGCTTGCTCGTAACTCCCCCGGCTTCATTGTCTCTAATCTAGAGGGCCGAGCTGGGCCCCCAGGAACCATACAGTTTAACGGGACTGCGGGTATCAGCTTCCTTCGAGGGAAACCTACACACTTGCCAGCAGGGGGCGCCCGAGGGCCCTTCCAGGCAGTGCGGTGAGCTAAAGCCAGGGATGGTAGACAGGTGCGCCAGCCACGTGGATGGTTCAACGGTCGTGAACACAGGCTAAGGAGAGACAGGCCTGCATGTCCCCTAAGATCCTTTCTACTGATCAATACTTATGGAGCACCCTACTATCTGTTAGGCAGGGATAAAACAGGCAAGGACTCTGCTGCTCTGGAACACACAGCCCAGATGGAGAAACATAAACACAAGAAGCTAAATGAATGAATAAAAAAATTACTAACATGGTACAGCACTTAATATCCATGCCAGGCACTACTCTAAGATATATATAATAACAACCTTATGAAGTGGGGATATGATTACTTCCAGTTTTTATAGGTGAGAAAACTGAAGCACAGAGAGGTTAAGCAACTTGCCTGAGGCCACACAGCTAATAAATGGAATTCTATTCAGCCACGTAGGCTCTTGACTTCTACAGCACAGTAGACAAAGTACAGAGTGAGGGTGGGAGTGCTCTTTTGGTCAAGGGGATCAGGGGGGGACCTCCCTGAGGAAGTGACATTGAACGATAAGGACAAACCAGCAGACAGCTGGGGGGAAGCAAAGTGCAGGAGCAGTAAGTGCAAAGGCCCTGAGGTGGGAATAGACTTATCCACAGATCAGAAAGGCAACCGGCATGGCCAGAACTCAGCGGGCGAGTTGGGGAATGGTTTGACGTGAGGTTGGAGGTGTAGACAGGCAGTCCTGAGAGTTCCCTGAGCACCTACTGTGTGCACTGTCTTATAAGGTAGACATGCTACAGGAGGCAGAAATGACCGCAGTGTCCTTGAAGGGAAAGCCTTGCTTTGTCCAGCGGGACCCGGGGTGGGGAGTTGGATACCAGCCACTGACAGCCTAGTTGATGAAACCAGATTTCCCAAGAGGAACGGGCTGAACGGTAATGATGACAAGGATGACGGTGAACATAACGATGACAGCAATGACAAGTGACAGGCGTCGGTGGAGGCCGCACAGGTGTTGGTTCCCGTGCCGAGCACACAGGCTCATGTAATCTGCCCAGCGGCCCTCCCCGGTAGACCCAGATACTCCTGTTTTGCAGACAAGAGAGCGACAATTCCGCGACGTGGGGTGGTTGTGTGGCGTGACCCGGGAGTCAGTGCTTGAGGCCGGGTTTCCAGTTCACGTCCTGGCACTTTCCCTCTGGTGCCTGACCGAAGACGGACACAGGCCAGGGGGCAGAGCAGGGGCGGCAGTTGGGGGCTCCGAGGGGAGGAAGAGTGGGAAGGGCCGAAGGTGGTAAGGGCTGGGGGTTGTTAATGCTTCTGTGCACAGCACCGCCCGGGAGGAGGAGGAGCTGCGGAGTGTCTCGCGGCCACTTTAGCTACAGCGGCCGGGGAGGTAAGATGAATTCTCTTTCAGATTTCCTGATGGAGCCCTGTAGCCGTGTTGCAGTTGTCAAAAGTCCCCTTTCCTCGTTTTAGTTTATTCATTTTGTGAATCTGGATTTTTGTACGCATGGTACCTTTCCTTGTGGACCTAGAGGGAGGAAGAAAGGAGGGACGAGTTCTACCACTAGGTGGCAGCATTGTCCAGGGAGTACCGAGAACGAGCAGGTCCTGCCCAGTTCTTCAAAGAGAAGGGGGCCTCCGGAGGCTGAATTTGAACCCAGAGCCTGACTTCTTTCCATTGCTTGGGGCTAAGTCTGGGTCTGCGGGGGGCTGGGCCTCTTGCCCTGCTTCGGGACTGCTCTTACTTACGCCAGAGGCTCCCAAGAAACATTTCAGAGGCTGGGTCCTCTGGGTCATAAGTCCTGTAAGACTAGGGAGGGCTGATGGTCTCCAGGAAACCAGCCCCCCAAAGATCTGGGTCCTGGAGCCCCTGGCCCGTCCACCCTACGCAGAGCCCTGAGCCGGGTGAACACAGACCACCCAGGCAGATCCAATCCTGATCTCCTGGTGAGTAATGACTTTGCTATTTTTTCTCCCATAAATTAAACCTAATCTTGTGTTGACTCTGCTGAACCAGGAGAATAATGAGGAAGATTAAGATGAGATGGTATTCATTCTCCTCCAACAAGAGCCAATTAATTGTCGGCAGGATTACCTTGCCCTGAGCCAGGAGCTCTGGAGACCGGGTAGGCGGGGCCGGGGCCTCTCCTGCTGCTCCAGCTGGGGTCTGTGGGTGAGGCAGCAGCAAAGCCTTGGGTCAGATGTCAGGAAGAACTGCCTGGGTGAGGGAGGGGGCTGGGGTCAAGGAGGGGGATGTGAAGGGCATGGAACCACCCACCCAGGTGATGTTTGTGAGACACAGACGGGCACTCGGGGAGTTCCTGAACCCCTGAACTACTGGGCATCTGCTCTCCGAGGCCCCTGACCACTCAGGGCACCTGGTGGCATGCTCCCCCACATTCCCTCCCTCAGGGGATGTCCCTGTGAGCTGTCTCAGCCTCATGGTCACCTTTGTTAAATGAACCTGCGTGTGGGGGGTCTCCAGCCCCTCCCCACCATGCTCTCCCTCTTCCCTTCCTGCCCTAGGGGTCGTGGGGGGGGCCACATGTCCAGGCTTGAGAGCATGGATCTGGAGACAGAAACCCTTGGGTTTCACCTGGCTTTGCCCCTTGTCCCATTGGCAACATGGGACCTGCCCCGGGACCTGGCCCGCCACCTGCCAGCCTGCTCTGCTGTCCCGAGGAGCTGATGTGCCCAAGGTTGCAGACACCACAGGTACCAGGCTGGCTGCTGAGAGGCGGGAGGAGCTAACGTTCGTTGATGTCTTACCCTCCACAGTCTGTCATCCACTGCCCGCGGCAGCCCCTGGGGACGCTTCATTTTGTCAACCCAGGTTATGGAGGAGGAAGCTAAGGCTCAGACAGGAGGGTCTAGTGGTCAAGGTCGCAAGGCCGTGGCCAGCAGAGCTAGCTGGGCCAGGGTCTGGTCGGAGGAGCCCCAAAGTGTGTGCCCCTCCCTGACTCCATGTTGCTTCTCGCACACGAGAGGTGTTCCACGGGCACTGGACGAACAAAGGGACACTTGCCAGGTGCTGTTTCCGGTCCACGAAGTCCCCGTTTCAGGCTCTCCCGCCTCGTGGTCACACCCAGGTGTCCGTGGATCATGTGTGATCTGCCAAATCCTCCTCGGCGACACTTGGCGGCTCGCCCCTCTCGCCTGCACTGCATCAAGAATGATCCACCCTTGCAGCCGCGTCTCAGAGCTTGCTTCACCACGCGGGTCGATAAGCCGTTGTTATTTTCCGAGCACCGCAACGGTATCGCCTGGTCCATATTTGATCATTCCTGATGTTTCGCACCTACCGTGTGCTCGCTGCGTGCGAGGTAGGTTCAAAGCGCTGCTCGTACACGGTTGCATTTGATTTCCGCAGCACGCCCGTGTGCTAGCAGCGTCCCCATTGGCGCGTCTGGGAGGACACAGAGGCCCAGAGAAGTGCCGCTTTTCCAGTTCTGCCCAAGGCCACGCAGGCTGGACTGGGCAGGGCTGCGTCCCCCTGTGGCCCATCGCGCTCCAGAGCTGGACTTCTCCCCACACCAAGGACGTGACTTCCCGGGACGTGACTGCGCTGTGGGTGGTCGGGGTGGCGGGGGAGGTGGAGGGCATGGGCCTCAGGGTTCCGTGGAACCAACAGGGTGTCCAGCTGAGCCTTGGGGACAGACCTGTGGTTCTTATGCGAAGGCACGCAGTGCCCAAGCATTTATTGAGCGCCTTCTGTGTACCAGACACCCTGCTCTGTTCCCAGGATACAACAGCAAGCCAGTGAGGCCCTGGCCCCCGGGAGCTCACAGGCTAGAGGGGGAGACAGAGGTGCGTTCCCAGCCTGGCCCTCCCTGCCTGTGTGACCTTGGCCACATCAGTTAACCAGGAACTGCCTCAGTGTCCTCATCTGCAAAACGGGGCCGGTCATAGGTCCTACCTCACAGGGTCGTTAGGAGGATCACACGATTCCATATTCACACGGCACTCAGGTCGGCATGTGCACGGAGCAAGTGCTGCCTGTGAGCTTGTTACATAAATACAATGAACAAGGGGTGACCGCAGGCCCACGGTAGAAGGACTGTGAGACACCAGGCCCTGTATTTTGGGAGCCTGAAGGAGAGGCATCTAATCTAGACTGTAATCAAGGAAGGCTTCTCGGAGGAGGCAGTGAGTAGACACTGGATCTGGGTGGACACTTGAGCTGAGGAAGAGTAGGATACTAAATTACTTCCCTAGCCAAGGAAGCTTCCTTCCTCAGCTTCCTGTCCATCAGCCGCACCTGTGGGACCAACTGGTCTTTTCCCAGGGCTTATTGTCCTAATTTATCAGCGTGCTAAGCGCCATAGTGGCATCTACATTTGAATAGAAGCCTCTGTCCCCAGGGACCCGCGGCTGAGGGGGCTGAGCGGAGAGGATCCCACACCGTCTCCAGCACAGCGGAGGGAGACCCTGGCCAGGCAGGCGGGCAGGTGCCAGGGGCCTCTGGCGGTGGAGACTGCAGCGGAGAGCCTGCATAAAGACAAAGACGTCTCTGAAAAAAAAAACAAAAAACCAAAAAACACACACACAAAAAAAGGAAAGGAAGAAGCAGACAGGGAAATGATTTTCTCGGCTGGCCGTCTTGGGGAATTAAATCTTGTTTTTTGTCACCAGCGAGTGGAATAATCCAATATATTAAAGCAGAAGCCCCCTCCTATTTATTGCTGTGACTTTGGCCTAACCGTCTCGGGGCTGCGTCTGGAATCAGACGGTCCCGGGGAGGGCGGGCGGGCGGGCGGGCGGAGGGAGGCATCGGCCCCCTGGATCAATTACTCTCCTCTCCGACACCGGAAAAATGAATTATTCCCCGAAAAGCAGCCTCCTCATCTGATGAATTCTGCACTGCAGAGCTGGCGGAGTCAGACCAAATTGAATTTGGTCTTTGAGAGACATTTAAAACCAGGTGGAGGCTGTGTGTGTCGGTGGCGGGGGGTGTCTGTTTGCTATGGGGGGGCCTCGGCCGCCTGGCTGGGGAGCACCCCCACCCCACACTCACGGTCCTCTGGGGTGGGGGACAAGGGGCAACCACCCTGCCTGCCCGAGGGGGAACCTGCGCCCCCCAGGGGTGGGACGTTTCGTTCCCAGCCTGAGGCCCAGAGACGTGAGGCCGCCTGTCCGAGCTCACACGGTGGTGTGGCAGCCAGGGCAGTCTGTTAGCTTTCTGCCCTCTGTCCTTGGGGTCCTGCTGACTGTGGCCTCAGAGAACCCCCCTCTCCCTCCAGGGAACCTTCAGCGGATTAAGGTGGGGGTGAGAGCTTTCCACTCTCGACACTGGTCCTGCCCATCCATAGCTGTGTGGCTTGGGGCAAGTAGCTCAGCCTCTCTGGGCCTCACTTGACTCATCTGAAAGATGGGGTTTATTAAAATCCTTATACCGGCTGTCCCCCTGTCAGCTACAAAGGACAGACATGCAATGCAAAGTGGCTTACTTAAAAAGCAAAGTGGGTGGCCCCGGTAACAGAAAAGCCCAGTGTAGATCTCTTCCAGGTAGAGCTCGACCCAGAGGCTCCACGGGTACATTCGGAGCCCCGTGCTGCTCCTCGTCTCTCGGCTCTGTGACCTCACCCCAGGCGGGCGCCCCCAGCTCTGTGTCCCTCCAGGACCAAGTCCAGCAGGTGCCCACCTCTGAACCGCTGCTGCGGCGGGAGGCCTGGCCGACTCCCCGATGGGCAAGGCCTGGGGTGGAGCCGCCCCGTGAGAACCGCAAGGCGGAAGGAAGGAGGTGCACACGGTGGGGCTCAGAGAAGGGGGACTGGTTGCTGGGACAAAACAGCAACTCGGAGTCCCACCCCTCACAGGCCCAGGGAGGGCGGGGAGGAGTGGGTGCCCCGCCCAGCGCTGGGCGCACACAGGCCAGGCTCCCAGCTGACCCAGACCCTGCTGACCCGGTGCAGTGTCCTTCCGCGCATGCAGTGTCCTTCCGCGCAGGAGAGGAGGGGCTCTGCCCAGACTCCCTCTGCCTCCCTCCCCCTCTGGGCCTGCATCTGCTCCCTGCCCCCCACCACCCAGGCCAGATCCCAACCTTCCTCCCTCTGCCTGGCCAGGGGTCCCCAGGGAGGGGTGCTTGTCACCCCGCGCAGCCCCGGGAGCTGCAGAGGTTGCGCTTTCACTAATGATGTGGGCAGGAGAGCAAGAAGGAGTCTTCGGCGCGGCTCCTCCTGGATGTGAGCAGGTTTGTCAGGGCTAACGAGCTGGGGCCCGGGGAGTGGCTTCTGGTCCAGGCTGGGGCTCTGCAGGGGCTGGAGGCCTGGACTGGGACAGAGGCTGAGGGGACCAAGGAGGGGACACAGGGGGTGCAGGGGCGTCCTCTGTGCCCCCCTGCCCTCCTCATGTAGGAAACACCCCCGTGGCCAAGGCAGTTTCGCCAAGCCCGGTTTTCTCCAGCCTGTATTGCGGGAACCCTGGGTATCTGTTCTACTTCCCCCGAACATCAGGTCCTGCTGTAACATTGCCGTTGCCTTTGCACATGACACCTGCCACCTCCCACCCCCTTCTGAGGGTTCTGACCCACCCCGGCGAGTGTCCACCTGCCCTGGCGATGGGGGCAGGGAGGGGCGGAGGACAGAGAGGAGAAGCGTCCCGTCTGGCCCCCGCCCCAGAGTGCGGTGCCGCCGGCCTGCTCTCCGGGCAGCCCCTACGCTGCCCCTTTCCAGCTGCAGATGAGGAAACCGAGGCTGTGCTGGGGGAGGGAATGGATGTGCCTCTCTTGAGAGTCAGCATGGTTGGAAAAGAGCGCAGCGAGGACCTGGGTTCAAATTTCATTTTTCCCATTAGCAAGCCTGGTAGCCTTGGGCAAGTTACTTAGTTTTCTGTAGCTCTACAAAATTGTTTTCTTAAATGGACTTCATGCCTACCCTTAGGGTTGTTTTTTTTTTTACATAAAGCATTGGGCATACACCCAGGGGCTCACTAAGGACTTTGGTATTGATCTGTTTTTTTTTTTTAAGATTTTATTTATTTATTTTTAGAGAGGGAAGGGAGGGAGGGAGAAAGAGAGAGAGAGAGACATCAATGTGCGGTTGCTGGGGGTCATGGCCTGCAACCCAGGCATGTGCCCTGACTGGGAATCAAACCTGTGACACTTTGGTTCGCAGCCGAGCTCAATCCACTGAGCTACGCTAGCCAGGGCTTGATCTGGTTTTGACATGCGCAGGGAGGGGGCTCAGATCCCCTACTAGTCCAATGCACGGTAGGGAGGTGGGGGCCTGTGATCGGGAGCCTCACTGGTCAGAGCTGCTCCTAAAAGACGTGGCTCAGAGGACAGGGGACAGAGATTCAGACTGGAACAGCAGGAAAGGGTGACAGTAGATGAGTTGCCTGGGAAGTGTGCTACAGCCTTCCCTGAGGCCGGGGGCACCCCGTCTTGGAAGTGTGCGAGGGCGCACGCACCCAGCTGCCGTCTGGAGTATGGCCTGAATCCCTAGAACTTCAGTTCAGGCCCCCTCCCCCCCTACTTTTGCCCTGAGAGGGCACTGGCCCTCCCTGCCCTCTGCCGGCTCCCTTTCCCTCCTGAGCCAGGCGGCCTGGGCGTGCGGACAAGGAGAGCGGGACTGCCCATGTCTAGAGGTCAAGCCTGCAGCTGCTGCTTGCTCCTGCGCCCGTCTTGGGCGGGTCACTCCACCTCTCTGAGCCTCAGCTCCCTCCCCTGTGAAGTGGGGTCGTGGTGCTCCCCACACAGAACGCCGCCCCCAGGGCCAAGGAGGCGAGCGGCTGAGACAGTGCTCTGTGACTGTGTGCGGCTTGCAGACAAGATCCCGCCAGAGGTGAAGAGTCTTCCGTCTCACGAAACTCTCCCTTGGAGGCCTAGCCACGCCCCAGACACATGGCCTTGGGGACACTTGTCATGAGCAGATTCTGAGCTGCAGCCTCAGGTGCTCCCTGCTCCCCCCTAACCCCGCCAGTTTCTCATGTCCATGGAGGGGTGTCCACCTGGGCTGCTGGGCACAGGGCAGACTGGAGCTGCAGACCTGGGCCGACACACCGCGTGGGTTTCTGGGTTTCTCTGGGTCATGGCTGGCCGGCCTGCAAAGCGGGGTGATGACCTCTGCTTTCTTCCCCTCTCAGCCCTAATGCTGCCCAATCAGAACTTGGTCGGGGGGTGAGGGGCCAGGAAGCCAGCTGGCCCCGAGCTGCTGGCACCAACACACCATGGCCGGGACGGTGGCCCATCCACACGCTGTCCAGGACTCGGAAGGAAGATCAGCCTCGACCAACAACGTCCTCAGCACAGCTCCCCACAGTCCCGCGGCCTGACTTCTGCTTGGCTGAAGGTGGGGATTTTCTGTGTCAACAGGGGTCGGGGATTGGGGTCCAAGTCACACGGTTCCTTTGGGTGCCTCTGCCTCCCACTCGGGGTTTGCTCACTTGGGAACTCTGGGAGGCAGAACCTTCAGGGGAAATCTGGGCCCCTGTCACCCAGGTCACCTGCGGTGGCTGCCTGGGGTGGGGCGAGAGCCTCGGATCAAGCAGAGCCGTCTGGAACCGAGAGCAAGCTGCGGGTGTGGTTCAGCACCACGGCCAGCACCCCGCCATCCCTGAAGCCCAGAGAGCCCAGGCGTGGAAATCCTGAACAGCAGGGCTTCAGGTGGGCAGGAGGTAACTCAGGCAGCATGGAGTGAAGGCACAAGGGAGATTGGACACTTACATCAGCCAGAACCAGGGTCCCAGGGTCGGGCGCGAAGACATTGTGCCACCCCGGCCTCGCCTCCGTTCCCACTCGACAGCTGAGGACGGGCGGCTTAGCGAGGCTCAGTCGCTCCCGGTCACACAGCAGGTCACACAGCTGGGTACTAGGAGTCGGCTGTGGGCCTCCACCCACGTTCTTCTGGCTCCAGAGCCTCTTGCGGTTTCTCTGGTCAGGCGGGAGAGAGGCTTGGCCTCTGCAGGCTTGTGGCCACAATGACCCCAGAGCCCCTGGGTTAGTAGACGGGATTCTGGGTCTGTTCGCGTGTGTGGTGTGTGCGTGCCTCTGGCACGCATGCGTGTGAATTCCGTGCCGTCTGACCGTCTACGGGAGGCCGTGGGAGTCCCTGTGGGAGTCAGAAGATGAGAGTTGGGGTCACATCTTGGAGATCTTCCCGCTTCCTAAAAAGAGACCTAGAACTCACTGCTGACCTTTTTCCCTCCTTTTTCTTTCTTTCTTTTCTTTTTTTTTTTAGCACTTAAAGAACAGACCAGAACTGATAGCTAAATTAAACCTGCTGAGCGCGCCTGTTTAATTGAAAATGCCATCTGTAATTTAAATGTCAGAACTGGGGTGGTTATTACAGCTGCCTTGAACACGAGGGCTCATTTCACAGTTTCAAAACAGACCAAGAAAGGCAGCAAATGGACCATGGCCTGCGGCGTCGTGGAGCGATTAATAACCTCTCTGGTCCCACTGAGCTCTGGCTCCCACCGAGGCCCCCCCCGCAGAGGGAGCGTGGCTGGGAGCTGGGGGCTGGGGGCTGGGGGCCTGGGCTCCACTCCTCATGCCTCCACTCAGCTGCAGAACAACTTTTCTGAAGTGCAAGGCTTGTTTCGTCCTTCTCCGGGGTCACCCTGGCCCTTCTGGGATGAAATCCCAGCCCCTGATCCTGGCATTCAAGGCCTCAGGAAGGCAAGGCCCTGCCCACCTCTCCAGCTTCAGCTGCTGCCACGACCACCTGCCGAAGCCCCCAGGCCTTTGCACAGGCTGAGCCCTAGGCCTGCAAAGCCGTTGTTGCTCCCCTTGTCCACCTGGAGAACACCGCTTCTCAGCCCCAGTGCCACCACCCGCAGGCAGCCTTCCCTGACTGCCCCGTGCTCCCTAGGAGCACTGCGCCCGATAAGGATAAATGTGCCTTCTTGGTCTGCCCTGGCCCTTCGGTCACCTCCGTAACTTGCCGACAACTGTCACTTTCTTCCTACCCCTTCTTACCTCGGTGCTCCCTTTCCCCCATTCTCCTCGTATTATGAGCTCCTCAAGGGGCCTCACTCATCTTGAGACCTGGTGCTCTGCTTGGAGCCATCCCGAGAGCTAACATTTATTGACCACCCACTGTGTGTCAGGCATTGTTGTCGGTCCCCTTTTAGAGATGGGAAAACTGAGGCACGGGGGGAAACTGTCATAAGCCAGATGGCCGCCCATGGCAGAGCTGGGATGTGGGAGGAGGCGGCTGCCCCGAGGCCAGGCCCCGAACCGCTGTTCACAGCGCCTTGAGCCAGGCCCTCGGCCGAGAGAAGGTTTGTGCACTGGGCATGCGAACAGCCTGTCAGGCGTGTTCCAGTCTCTATCGAGGGGCAGACGCCGTGACAAAGTGACTGGCTGTGAACTCCAAAGGCATGTGAGCTGGTCCCGTGATGATCTCCCTGTTCTTGAAGCTCAGGCCTCCTCGCATGAGGGGCCTGCAGGAAGAGGTCCCTGGGACCAAGACCCCCATGGCTTCCAGGGGGGAGTCATTGTCCCCTCTCCCATCCCGCCATGGGCAGCTCTGCCCATGCATGCCGCCTAGGACCCCCGGTTGCACAGAATGAAGCAGTGGGGTACAGCGGGACAGCCAGGGTTGGTGACCCACCTCCTCTTTACGGCCATGGGACCTGGCAGGACATTCCACCTCCGTGACCCCACTGTCTGCACCCCTGAAGTGGGGTCACGGCAGAGCCTGCCTCAGAGTGTCAAGGATTCGGCGAGCGCAGGGAGGTACAGGGCTTCATGGAGGCACGGAGCGCAGGTTCGGCGTATGACAGCTCCATTCATCCATCCATTCATTCATTTGTTCTTTCCTCCTTGGCCCACGTCCAGGGGGCAGACTCTGCCTGCTCTGTGTTCCTGGGTCCCCAACTTCCAGCTTCGGGGGACTTTAAACTGCTCGGTGGGAAGAGGGTCTCCCAGATCACCCACTCGTGCTGTGGCTGCTGCTACTCTGCGCACGGCCCCACCTCCCCACGCGCCCTCTGGTCCGCCCCTGTCGTCCTGTTCCCTCTGCCCCCGGCCTGTTCATCCAGGGACCTCGTCGTCCCTGGGGTCACGCAGCCACTGCTCCCCCGGCCCCGAGAAGAGCAGAGAAACACGTTCCTAATTAGACGGGCTTCCGTCTCCCCAGGTCTTCCGTTCTCGCATGTTCTCCACTTGTTAGAGGAAATCACATATCGACACCGGTATTGATATGCATAATTCAGATATAATTAGGAGCAAGATTTGCCAGAGGGGCAGACGCTGGGGCTGGTGCTATCATATCCAGCTGACCTTGGGGAGAGCTGGGAACGGGGCCTTTCACTCTTATCAAGTTCATGGCTCCCCTTCTCTACAAAGTCCCATAGGCATTGGTCCCTAGAAACCAGCTCCTCCGTGAGGTTTCAAGGCAACGGGAAAGCCCTCGGGCCCCCAGAGCATCTGCCTGCCTGGCCCGGCGCCTGAAATTCTGGCCATGCGGGCTGTCTTGTGGGGGCTGCTGGGGATGCAGAGAGACACTATACTGACCAGCAGGCCAGCAGATATGGGCCAATTTGCATATGACACCCACCATCTGGGGTGGGGGAGAGGGCTTCGGGGCACTGCCGTTCTGAGAGTGGGAGGAAAGGCAGTGAAAGCAAGCGGCCCCTGAAGCAAGGGAAATGGGTGTGGCCCAGCGGACGAGACTGCTGCTGCGGAGAAAAGTGGTCCTTGGGGAAAAATAGGAACAGGACGAGGCCGAGAAATAGATGCAAAGACACACCGCTGCCTGGTCTGTCCTGTAGCCCTTTCTTCGTGCCTTCGCTTCCTCATCCATTCACACAACAAACCAATGTTTACGGAGGGGCTCTTGGGTTCCAGGCCAGCGGTGAAGAATCAGGTGTCGATACCCCGGGTCTTATCGTGGGTCTGCTGCCGCCCTCTCCAGCCCTGGAGGGTGATTCTGGTCCGGGATTAGGGCTCTGCAGAGGGTCCGCGCCCGGACGACCATACGAGGCTTCCTTCGAAGTGCGCCTCCATGTGTGTCCCCTGGGAGCTGGTTCTGGGTCAGGAAGGTGGGGGATGGTGGGGGGCCGTGGGGGGGACATTACCAGTCAGATGAGAATCCAGGCAGTGACAGCACAGGGGTGGGGGTGGGGCGGGGTTCCCCATCAGGGGAGCTTCATGGGAGGCAGGGAGGAGGGGCAGGGAGTTTCTCTACATACCCAGCCCCTGTCCCGACTCCTGCCCCACAGTGACCCCCTCTGATGGCCACACGGCCCCTGCAGAGGGGCCCTCACCAGAAGCTGCATCCAATTTCCCCAGGGAGCGGGCTCAGGGCCGAGGAGTTACTCGTTAGCTGTCACCATGGGCCCTGAGTAATGAGGCCTCTTCCTGCGGAAAGGATATTAGAGGCTGCGATGGGCTGGGCTGGGCTGGGGCAGTGGGGTATTTTTTTTCCCAGACATTCTCGGCCGCCAATCACAGGGCTGTCTCTAACCTGCCCTCACGCGGCACTGCGGGCCCCCCGCCCCTGCAGGCCCAAGACACTTTCCCAGGGTCCCTGGGGCCCCTTGCCTGGCAGCCCACGACTTGGGTCACCTGTCACGCATGTGCATGGGCGTAGAGAGGGAGAAGGCTGCCTCCCTCCATTTGGAAAGGATTCTGATTCGTTCATGCATTCATCTAGAAAACATTTATTAGGCACCTGCTGTTTCCTGCTGTGCACTGGGCTGCGGGCTGGGGCTGGGCACAGAGGGGTGATGCAGCCAAGCCTGGTCCTGGTCCTGGGGATCCTCAGTTGTGTCACGTTTGCCTCCCTCTGGTGCCACTCATTGGGCGAGACTCTGGCCCAGGCGCTGGTGGGGGTGGGGATTCCGCTGTACCTTCTCCGCCCTGGCCCCGCCCCCTGGAGCCCACTCACCCCAGCTCTGCCCGGAGGGTTAAACAAGGCAGCCAGTCCCTACATCCTCCGCTGATATTTCCCAGCTTCACGCCAGGAATCCTCTACGTTCCTCGGGCGGGAGGAAGAAGCCCGTACCATATCAGCACCAACCCGAGCCAGGCCCTTCCTGAGGGCGATGGTGGCGCACCGGCCCCATTCAATCTTCACTTTGCAGATGTGGGAGCTGGCCCAGGGTCACACCTAAAGCAGCAACGTGCCGGGCAGACTCTTTCCAGCTCGGCCTTTGCTGACGTCAGGTGGGGTTGAAACTGGCTGCAGTGGGAGTATTTACACCATGGAAATTGGCAGATGCTACAGCTCCCCCCGGGGGTTGGCATTTACACCCCTGAGTGCTGTGACCAGTGCTGTCCCCGGGAGCAGCCATGGGAGGGGGCTGTCCCTCCTCCTGGGAAGCAGCTGCTGCATCCTGGGAGAACTGGGGGACGGCCAAAACAAAGTCTCCCTGGGGGCCGGGGGTTTTCGGCCTCTGTCGGGACACTCTTCGACCTCACAGGTCGTTTGGGGAATCAGATGCGGTTCCGGCTATCTTCCCCTCCCACATCCAGGCTAAGGATGGAGTTCAGGCCTTGTAGGTAATTGAGGTCTTATTCGAGGTTAACCGGTGCCTTATTGGTGTGAGTGGTATAGCTCTCTGCTTTGCACCGAGGACGAGGCAGGTATCTGGCAGGGGCGTGCAGGGAGGCCCCTGCTCACAGGTGGACATGGGTGTGTCATCCGGGATACCCGTTTTGTGTGGCTGGGATCTCCCCCTCATCCTTCCGACCCCAGCTTAAATGTTGTCCCCTCAAGGTGACCCAGACCGTCCTATCTGCAGTACGTTTCTCCACACCCACAGTTTCCTCTTCCAGTTTACTTCCTATTTACTCATGGCTTCGTTTCTTTCACTGGAATGCAAGCTCCCTGAAGGTGGGAAACTGAGTCAAGAGGGCCTCAGCCATTGCAGGTGTTTCTTCTTCCTCATCAACTTGTCTTGTTTCCCGATTCCTGGTCCGGGAAGAGAACTGCCCCCAGCTGTTTTGTACCTCGGCCTGGGTCAGCATGAGGTCCGTGGTTCGGAGTCAGAGCCCTGCTTTGTGCCCTGGTGTTGGTGCTCACCAGCTGGGGGATCGTGGGGAGGGGGCAGGAAAGGCAGCCTGGAACAGAAGCGGTGGGAGCCCAGGGAGACCACACCCCCAGGCCGCCAGCCCAGCGTGCGTGGCTCCACTCTCAATCTCCCCAGACGCTCTGAGGCCTTCTCTGCTTTTAATGTATTTATCTAGATTCTTTACTTTTGATGTTATAAAAGTAATGTTTTCCAGGGGAGGAAATTTGGAAAATGCAGAACAACGTGAACACAAAATAGAAGACATTTTTTATTCTTTTAAAGATTTTATTTATTTACTTTTAGAGAGAGGGGACGGGAGGCAGAAAGAGAGGGAGAGAAACATCAATCAATTGCCTCTCATTGCCCCTACTGGTGACCTGGCCCACAACCCAGGCATGTGCCCTGACTGGGAATCGAACCTGAGACCTTTCGGTTCACAGGCTGGCGCTCAATCCACTGAGCCACAGAAGCCAGGGCTAAAAGTCATTTTTTACATAAGATAATTATGCCAACTTTCCTGAATTAGCCCTGCCCACCTGGGCTCTGGACCCCATCTCCTCCAGCAATTTAAGTAACATTAGCACTGCCTCCTGGACCAACTTATTACTTCCAAGAACCATAGCCTCTGTTACTACAAGGAGCTAATTAACAGCATGCAACGAGGGGGAAAAATTCAATTAATTAGTGGCTTAATAAGCGCTGGCAATGACTCTGGCCTTGGCTTGAGAGTTGGGGAGCGGAGGGGGGATAAAGGCTTCCCCCGAGGGCCTGGGGTGGGGTTTGAGAGGTGAGGGGAGCACCTGGTTTGGGAGTGGGGTTCCCGAGAGGCTGTGAAGGTGTCGTGCACAAGGGAAGAACCCCGTTTCTGGCGGTGCGGGGGGGAGGTCTGAGTGTCGCCCCAGTGTAGTGGCTGGGCGGCTCCCGGGGAAATGAGGTAAGCCTTCTTTCTTGGTCCTGTGGGCTGGGGGTGGGAAGGGGAGGTGGACACACAAGGTCCCCTCCTCTCCCTCACCGTTCCTGCTCCCAGAGCCCCCACCCTTCGAGTCCTCCCCTCTGTCAGCTGGAAGTTTGAAGTCACCCCTGACACTGCCTTTCCCTAAAGCCCACCTCTAACCTGTCCCCAAATCTTGTGGCTGCTGCCTCCTAAGTGGTTCTCCCACCTACCCCATCGTCACTCTGCCTCCTCCCCAGCCTCCAGCAGGCCCTTCCTGGAAACCGCAGTAACCTTCCCAGGACCGCCTCCACCTGCAGCCTGTTCACCACCCAGCAGCTGCTGCAGCCTCTCCAGGGTGGACTGGGCGGGGTGGACTGGGCGGGGTGGACTGGGCGGGTTCAAGGCCCTGCCGGTCCGGCCTGCCCCCACTCCCATCACTCCTCCAGGCTCTCTGTGCGTCAGCCAGCCATCGTACTACTTTGAGTTACGTCAATGGGGCAAGTGTGGGTGGACCACAAGCTCTGCCCCTCACGGCCCAGGGCTCCGCTGACGCTGACGTAGCCTGCCGCCGGCTCAGACCTCTCTGCCTCCCGCCCTTGGCGCAGGGGAGCTGGAGAGGCCACGGGCGGGTTTCCGATCCCTCTAAGGCAAAGCGGAGTGGGCGGTTTATGCAGTGAGGGTTCAGTGGGATTGATGTACATGGTTCACGGTCTCTCAGTCCAGAGAAGGAGCGCTCCTGCCCGCCCCCCGCCCCACCCATGGCTCACCCCAGGTCCTGGCAGGAAGACAGAGGGCCAGGGGTTGAGTGTGCCCTTCAGTGCCCAGCCCAGAAGGTCGGACACAGGCAGAGTGGGAGCCAGTTGCGAGGCGTGGAAATTTGTCAGTGGGGAATTTCGTTATCGAGGCCTTATCAAAGAAGGAGTGTGTTCTTCCAGGCAAGAACACCTGAGGAAGCATCGTATACACATACGTGTAGTGTGTGTGTGTGTGTGTGTTTCTTTTTCAGGGACAATCATCCGAAGCAGAATTGATCCGAATGCCTGTGTTCGCAGGTGTGTTCGTTTCCGGTGGCTGCTGTCACAAATTACCACACACTGAGCGGTTTCAACAGTACACATTTATTATCTTAACGTTCTGGAGATCAGAAGTTCAAAATGGGTCTCAGATCAGGGGCTAAAATCAGGGTGTCAAGAGACCGCACTCCTTTCTGGAGGCGTTAGGTCTCTTGGCCCTTCTCGGCTTCCGCAGGCTGTCGCATTCCTCGGCTCGTGGCCCCTTCCTCCACCTGTGTCCAGCAGGGTCCTTCTCATGCTGCCAGCTCTCTGCTGCTCCCTGTTCTCTCTCCCCCTTCCGCTGTGATGACGTTGGGCTCGCCTGGCCAATCCCGGACAATCTCCCTTTTTTTCTGGTCAGCTGATCAATACCTTGAACTCTAGCTGCAATCCTAATTCCCCTGTGCCATGTACCCTGACCCGTTCACGGGTCCTGGGGACCAGACTATGATTCCGTTGACCAGAGGGGACATTCATTAGCGTTCTGTCTTCTCTGTAGGAAATGATGTTGCAAAAATCTTGACATCTGAAACGGGAATCCAAGAGCGTGCAGCCAAAACCACAGGAAGAAAACACTATAGAGGTGCTAAGCAGTTAATAAAAATATTTTCCCCTCCGGATTTTGTGATGTTTGTGTTATTTTTAGCCTTGAAAATGTGCAGTTTGTAACAATTTTTCGTTCTAGATAAACAGTAACCTTCACATCCAGTTTTGCATCCTGTTGAATGAAGATGCATTCTTTTGCATTTTTGTATTCTTTTTTAAAAAGCCTCTGCCCCATCCAAGGTGTATAAACTTCAGGTCCTGCAATACTAGGAGCCCCTGCTGCTCGCACCCCAGGGCCTTTGCACACGCTCTGCCATATGTTGTGAGCTCTTTACCGCTCCCCCACCCTCTCCCCCACCCTCTCCTCTTGGCTCACCTTCCAGACCCCGGCTCAAGCTCAAGTTTTCACATAGATCGTTTCTCCCTGCATGCTCCCCCATTTGCTTGGGTCTCCCGGGCTTCTCATTTGTGGCCCCTCTGCAGTTGTAATCAATTACTCATGAACTTGCCCGTCTCTCCCATCGCAATGTCAGCTCCATGACCTTGAGTATCTTGCTCACTGCTCTTTCCCCCAGTGGTGAGCACAGCCTGGCACGCAGTGGGGAATTTGTTACAACGTGCAGAACGCAAGGATGTGTGGCGGGGCGGATGGCGGTGCTCTCAGGGTGGGAAGGAAGGCGCATGCTCCTGAACACAGATGCCTGTCCAAGGCCTTCAGAAAACTGGGCGAGGATCCGAACCCAGAACTTTGTGGAGTCTGAGTATATCCAACCACACCACACATTCAAGGCCAAAGGCCACTGGCTGGGTGCCCCTGGGGCGGGCTGCAGAGAGTGCGCCAGCAACTCTGAGGCAGGATGCTGGCGAAGAGCTGGGCTGGGTTAGATCGTGGTGGCTGGTTGTGGAGCGCCGTGGGCCGCCTTTGCAGGAGGCTTCTCTGGTGAAGGCCCCCCGACCCGGTCCCATCGGTGGCGTGGGCTGGACACCGGGCCAGGGCCTCCCCTGCCTGGGGCTGGCCTGGATGCACTGACCCGTCTTCTTCCCGCCACCCCTCCGTTGTGCCTTTGGAAGCCGGCTGCTGTGGGCCAGTCAGTCTCAGAGGGAAGCCGATAAGGAGTTTATTGAATTTATGATTTTAATTTATGACAATTCTAATCCCATTATGGCTTCCCTTTTGTCTGCAGCCTGGGTGGTGACGGAGTCCAATTATAGCCGAGCAAGATTTCCCTGCTTGGGAAGCCTTTTTTGCCAGTCTCGGCAGAGGTCCGTCCATAGTGGCTCGAGGGAGTTTGGTGGCCCTGGGGCTGGGGGGGGCGGGGCAGGGCGGGGGAGGAGGGGCTCCCTGGCCTGCGGAGTGGCAGGCAGCTGCACCACTGAGACAAATGGTGATGCCTCATGAGTGACAGTTATGACAGCAGCCCGTGGGGGTGCCGGGGGAGTGGTGCGCACCTGCACGGAGGCATGGGTGGCGCTGGGGGTG
Source organism: Phyllostomus discolor (assembly GCF_004126475.2). NCBI lineage: Eukaryota > Metazoa > Chordata > Mammalia > Chiroptera > Phyllostomidae > Phyllostomus > Phyllostomus discolor. Next base: position 6,760,790 of record NC_040907.2, on the reverse strand, counting down.
TCCAGAGACAGCCGCAGCCCCGGAAAGGAGCGGGGAGGGTGAGCTCGTGGGTCTGCCAGGACCCGTATATCAAGGGCGCTCAGTAAATGACTCTCTTGGGCTGGGTCCAAGACTCCACTGCCCACCCAGAAAAGGAGGCGGCTCCCTGGTGATCGGGGTCCTTGGGGGGAGGTCCAAGCTAAGGGCACGGTCACAGTGACATCGCAGTGTGCCTTTTTGGCTTCCGTGGAGAGCAACTCGGAGTGGAGCTGGAAACTCGGAGAAAAGGGGTCAGGGGTCAGGGGCTGGTCTCAGCTCTGCCAGGAGCAGCTGTCACCTTGGGTCGCATTGAGCCTCTGCGATGCGTCTTCTTCGGCTGGGAAGTCAGGGGCAGAATCAGGCCCCCTGTGGGCCGGAGGGAGAGTGCCGCTGGGGCGGGTGTGAAGTGGGGGAGGCGGAATGAAGGATCCGAATCTCAGAGGAGGAGGGTCGACGGGGGCACCAGACTCAGGCTACTGGAGGCCTGTGTCCCGGCGAGGGTGAGGGGGACTCAGCCCTGGTCCTAGAGCTCAGGGACCAATAAGAGAGTCGTGAATAATGAAGAGAACCAGCCTTGGCTTGTGGGCTGGGACACCTGGGAAGTGAGAGCAGCCTCGAATGTTGCAAAGGAAGACCCAGTGTCTCACCTCAGTCTCTGCATCTGTCAAATGGGCACGAGGATGGGGGTCCTCCCTACCTCCCCCAATAGGTAGGAAGGGGAGTGGGGACCGTGTAGGTGGGGCAGAGGTCAGTGACTGGGTGAGGGGTGAGCGGCATTTCACGGCTCCCTGGGCCTCCATCTTTTCATCTGTAACTGCTGGGTTAGGACCAAATGACCCCAAGAGTTCTCTCAGCTCAGGCATTTGCAGTGTTGATGATTAAACAAGGAAGGCTTCCTGGAGGAGTCAGCCAGAAGGATGGAGAAGGATGGAGTTTTTTTGCAGATCTGCAGGCCTCAGACCCTGATTCCTTAAGAAGCAGGTGAGGGTGTAGGAAGCACAGGGGAGGAAGTGTAGGAGTTGAAAGCTCAGACACCTTGGGGGTGGAGCAAGTCCCTTAAAAGAGCCAGGCAGCTAGGGTGCAACACAATAGGGAGTGGTGGGGACTATGGCTAACTGGGTGTGCAGGTTGCACTTAAAGGAGGAGCTCCAACGATCATTGCCATGGGAGGATGCTGATTCTGGTTGTCAGGTGGTCTCAGTCTTCGCAAGTGCCCCCCCATCTGTAAAATGGGCACAATATTAATACCTGTCTCATGGAGTTGGCGTGAGGACTCAGTGAGCTAATGCAAAGTGCTTAGAATAGTGCCTGGCATACAGTAAGTGGCAGTTACTTATAGTGACAATTATAATTATTACACTCTATCATCACAAGAGACCAGATAGCCTCCTTTCCTGACCCCCAACCCACTCAAGGTGGGAAGGCAGGGTGTCCGATCACTGTGGTCTGGTTGTTCGGGGTCATTGGAGATGTGGGCCCCCCTGGCTGTCCTTGGACTTGGCCTGAACAGCTACTGTAGACAGGAAATGTTTGTGACCTGGGGGAAAGCAGATGCTGGGACATGCTGCTGTGAACGGGAGGCTCTGAGACAAATGGAATCACTTCATGAGGTTTTTGCTTTGTTTGGGGAGGCTATTCTGAGCCCGAGACGTACGTGTTTCAGGGAGGGACTGTCTGGCTTCTCTGGGCTGCGACTGAAAAGCTTGGGGAGGGGGGAGACACGTGCTGAGAGGGGGAAACAAAGCCAGCTGGGGAAGGAGCCTAATTGTGAGCCTAAAGAGAGACTCCTAGTGGTGACCCAGGACAAGGAGGGAGCAGCGAGGGGCAGGAGAGACAGGGTAACCGTCTAGCCAGTCCTCTGCACGGCACGCATCCCTAATTCTGCGGGGGCTGGGGGAAAGGGAGGGCGGGGATGTGCGTGCGCACCTAGTGCATATCACTCCGCTTCCCCACCTCCTCAGGGTCTGCTCCCTGGTTAACCCCCGCGGGTCTGGATCACGCTTTCTCCCACGTCTGGGTTTCCGGTCGCGGATCTTCGGATCACCAGCTGTGCGTCCTTGGGTAAGTCACCTACCTGGCTGTGCCTCAGTATACCTACCTGTGGAGAGGGATGACCATTCCGGCCCTCCCTGCTCCGAAGGGGGGCTGGTCAGGGGCTGCCTATCGGATGCTGGGTTTTCAAAGGGCTGCCTGTGGGGTCGGATAGGCCTCCTCCCGTCTGCAGGGTTCGCTGAGGTTTTAAGGCTGTTTGCAGTGGGTGGATGCAATCCAGGTTATAAATAGGGGACACCGAGGTTCGGGGGTGTTTTCAGATACAGTCTTATTATTCTTTTTTTAAAAAAAAAGTTTTTATTTATTTATTTTAGAGAGATGGGAAGGGAGGGAGAAAGAGAGAGAAACCTCGTGAGTGAGAGAGACATCAAATGGTTGCCTCTCGCATGCCCCTAACTGGGGACTTAGCCTGCAACCCAGGCATGTGCCCTGACTGGGAATTGAACCGGCGACCCTTCAGTTTGCAGGCCGGCACTCAGGCCACCGAGCCACACCAGGCAGGGCCTGGTCTTATCATTCTTTAGGGGTGGTGAGCCTACAGATCAGGAGGCGATTGCCCTTAACAACACTGCTCCTCACAGGTCCCCAGAGGAGGGGGCATGGAAATGACGGGTAGGAACTCGGGACAGCCCAGTCCAGTCCCCACCCCTCATATCGCGTGTGCATCTGTGCGCATGTGTGTGAGAATGGGCGGCACAGAGTGAGGTGACTGTGCTCCATCAGGACCTCAGGGAACAGGGACAGGTGGGCAGAAACAGGCACGGTCTGCCTCCTTTCAATGTTCCTAATTCCCCCTCAACACCTCTCCACCAAGGCCCTGCCTTCAGGCCTGAGGGCGGGGGACTTTTCCTGCTGTCCCCTGAGTTGGCTTAACAGACTGTAGCATCTCAGTGGGGGAGCTCAGAATACCCAGGTTTGAGTCCCAGCACTGTGGCTGAGCCACCCCTCGACCCAGGATAAGCCCCACGGGCCTCAGTTTTCCCATCTGTACAATGTGTGGGCTGGGCGAGGGGTCCTCATGGTGCCCCCCAGACCTGCCAGTGAATCCAGTGCTCCGAGCGGTGGCTCCCCAGCCCGCTTGCCCTCATGGACTGGGTGGGGACGAGGGTGTTTCATGTGCGATTCCTGGGCCCTCTCCTGGGCCTGCCAGGTCACCCTGCCTTGGGGGCACAGCCTAGGAAGCTGCATCTTTGAGAAGGGATCAGTGTGGCTGGTTCAGAGCCTGGTGTTTGGGAACCGCTGCCTGACCAATCCAGTTCCTCAAAAGGCACGGCGCACTGGTTTCTGTCTGAGACTCCACCGGCCTCCGCGGCTGGTTGTCAGCTGCCAGGCCTGTCGTGCATACAAGTGGGAGGAGCCCCAGGCCTGGTGGTGACTGTCCTGGGTCCACACTTGGCAGGTGGCCCCCCTGGGGACCCAGGGCTCCCAGCCGGTGAAGGACGTCGGAGCCTCCTCAGGAGGTCTCAGTCCAGGCCAGCGTGTGGGGCTGAGATGTGGGCTGTGGGCCCGGGGTGGGCACCAGGGGCCCTGGAACAGCCTGCTGGGGTCGGCCGGGGATGGGAGCAGCCTGTGAGCTGGGCCGAGTCCGGTCGGGTCGTCCCCTTGGGAGCCTCAGCCTTCCCACCGGTAGAATGAGCAAGGGCATGGCTGAGGTGACTTGTCAGGCCTTTATATCTCCGGCGTTCTGAACGCACGTAGTCTGGGCCTCAGAGAGGATGCAGTGGGGGCTGCTGGGTGTGGAGCAGGGTGTGGGAGGGGCTCTGCCTGCAGGAGCCAGTGGGCGGCTGAGTCCCCCCCCCCAGCCAATCTGGTGGGGTGGGGGCAGGAAAGCAAGGGCTCAGGGAGGCCGGTGAGGAGGTAGAAATGGGAGGAGCCACAGGAAGACTCCGGGATCCCCTTGTCATTGCTGGGGGCAGGGGGGGGGGGAGGGAAGATACAGACCCCAGAGCTTCTCTTTCTGGTCCAAATGCCAGCTGAGCCCCCTCCCAGCTGTGTGATCCTGGGGAAGCCACTCCACCCCTGTGCCTCAGTTTCCTCACATATACAATGGGGGGGGGGTGGTGGTGGTGGTAATAGCCCCTCTCTTGGGGGTTCCAAGGTCAGCCTTAGAACAGTGCCCACCGAGCATTAGCTGTCGTTGGCGTTGCTGCCATTATATCAGTGCCAGGGCAGTGTCCCTGAGCGGTTACAAGCAGGTCCCTGGGGGCTGAGCCACTGACTGGCCATGTGACTTGGTTGCCTGACCACCCCGTGCCTCAGTTTCCCCCCTTTTTTTTTCTTTTTAAAAAATTTTAAAAAGATTTTATTTATTTATTTTTAGAGAGGGAAGGGAGGGAGAAAGAGAGAGAGAAACATCAATGTGCGGTTGCTGGGGGCCATGGCCTGCAACCCAGGCATGTGCCCCGACTGGGAATTGAACCTGTGACACTTTGGTTTGCAGCCTGAGCTCAATCCACTGAGCTACGCCAGCTAGAGCTAGCTTCCCCACTCCTACAAGGAGGAGAACAGTATCTATTTTATTGGGGTGAGTCTCCCGTGAGTTTCCAGGTAAAGGGCTTAGCCCAGCACCCAGCCAACACCAGACTCTAAAAAAGGCAATTCTTGTTGGTGGTGTTACTATTAATCGAGCAGAACTGAGTCGGGGGTGTCCATACCATTACTGATGTGTTTCCCGCCAGCCCTAGCGGGCGGGTGGAGGCAGGTCCTGGGCCTCCAGGCAGCCCTGGGCCCAGCTGACCCCGGTGTGTTTTCGCTCGCCCGTCAGCCCTCCCGAGGTTTGTGCCCTGCTGTGAAGCAAGCGCTGAACTTTGAGTCCAAGGCCTGGGTTCAAGTCTCAGCCCTGGTCCTGGGCGAGACTTGCCCTGGGCTGGCCTGACCCTTAGTTTCCAAATCTGTGCAGTGTGACGATGAGGTCCCTTTGCCAGGAGGCTGGGAGGTTTAAAGGAGAGGGTGGGGGTGGGGGACAAACCCAGCACAGACAGCTGTGCAGGCGGAAGGGGCTGGTGGCTACGGTGACTCAGCCCCGCATGCAATCAAAGGGACTTGGATTTGCTTGGCTGCTCTGCCACTCACCAGGGGGACGGCCCCAGGGCGGTCCCTCGGCTTCCTCCCTGCCTGTCCAAACATACCAGTTGTTTTGTGAGGCTTGTAACCTCGCTTCTGCATCTTCTTTCACTGGCTGCCTCTGTCCGCTCCTTCCGGCGTGGCGTGCCTTGCCTCGTAGTGAAGATTAGATGGACTTCATCGCTCGTGTTTTGAGGGCGTGGCTATCACACGCTGGTGTCTTTGCGTCTTCCTCCCCAGCCAGCCTCAGTTCCCCACAGGATTGCTCTGCCGGACCCTCTGGCCTCAGTGCGCGCACGGACCCCGGGTCCCGCTCCGCACGCTGCTGTGCAGACCTGCGGCTGCGCGGGGGCCGGGAGCTTTTATTGATTCATGCTTCTCGCCGCCTTGTCCCCTGCGCTCGATGTGGCCTCTCCCTTTTCCTGTGATGTTTAAGATTCTAATTAAGTGGGAAAGGCTCTTACTCCTTACAATTCTCCAGTTATGAATAATGATACTGGCTCATAAATGAAAATGGCCTTTCCATTTAAATTCGGTTTTGTTTTGTTTTTTTTTTTTAAAAAAAAAGTTACGAAGGCCGGGCTCCTGGGTCATTTGCAAGTTATTAATTTCAAGTGGCTCTCTTAGCTAGCTTATTCATGGGGAGGGTATTACAGCTGGGTTAAATGACTGGGAAATTAATTACCTTGCAGGCTTGTATGTGTGGGGAAATGGCTTTTTTCCACGTGGGTGGGTGGTCTGGGTGGGAAAACACGATTCCACTTCTGGGAGGCCCGCGAGGTGGGTCCTGGGAAGATGCTTGCTTGGTAGACACTGGGTCCCCACACCTGGTGCCGGGACCTTTCCCAGGGTCCACGGGAGCCTGGGGCGGGGTGGCCGGACGTGCTGTGGTGCCTGGGCCGTGGGTCTCAAAGCCAGACACGGGTGGGGGAGGCAGCAGGTCTTCCCGACACCCGGGACGCTGTCCCCTTGGTCTTCACCTTCACCAAGGAGCAGGCTGAGAGGACAGGTCAACGTGGTGGCAGGTGACATTTCTATTAATCTCAGTCACTTCTGTCCTGTTTTGGCCACACTGAGATACTGCCTGTCTGGTTATGTTTTTTTAAAAAAACTTTTAAAGGTTTTATTTATTTAGTTTTAGAGAGAGGGGAAGGGAAGGAGAAAGAGAGGGAGATAAACATCAATGTGTGGTTGTCTCTCATGTGCCTCCTACTGGGAACCTGGCCCACAACCCAGCCATGTGCCCTGACTGGGAATCGAACTGGCGACCCTTCGGTTCAAAAGCTGGCACTCAATCCACTGAGCCACACCAGTCAGGGCTGGCTGTTCTTATTATTTATTTACTACTTTGATTTCCATGGACTCGCTTTAAAAAACACCTTAGATTTAGTTTAAAGGGAAACTTTGTATCACTGCCACAAATGGCAAACAGCATACCTAGTCATAAATTCAAAGCAACATAAAAATGAATGCATGCCTATTAAAGTAACAAATGCCTGTTTGCTCACCACCTGAAGCGCCTCCCGGCGCGTTCACCACCTGGTGGGAAACCCGGATGGGCTGAGGAAAGGACTTCCTGGCCTCATGGCCCCTGCGGCCCCAGGGTGGGCGTTGGGAGACATGTGGGGGGAAGGACGGTGGGCGGGCAGGCAGGTGGGCAGCGACCAGCCCAAAAGGACCAGTGCCCTGGGAGGCCCTTCCAAACACATGCTGCTGAAGAAGGAGGCTGTAGGGAAAAATGTGGATCTGAGGAATTTCTGTATACTGTTTTTTAAAAGATTTTATTTATTTATTTTTAGACAGAGGGGAAGGGAGGGAGAGAGGGAGAGAAACATCAATGTGTGGTTGCCTCTCACATACCCCCCCTTCTGGGGACCTGGCCCAAAACTCAGGTACGTGCCCTGACTGGGGATCGAACCAGCAACACTTTGGTTCACAGGCCCGGCACTCAGTCCACTGAGCTGCACCAGCCAGGGAATTTCTGTGTGTTTTGAACTTTAGAGAACAGCATGCAAATGACATGCAAATTTCACAGCAGCCAGAGTTTTTTTTTCTCAGGGGCCAGTTGCTCAGGGGTGTTGGCCTGGCAATGTGACCACCCTGTCTGTGGTTCTTGCTCTCATCTAGCCCTTGGGTTCCCAGCAGTCACCACAGGAGTGAGGGGACTGTCCAGGGAGCACTGGCTGGGGAGTCAGGGCGGAGGTAGCCAGGCTGTGCTGCTACATTGCTATGCGACCTCGGACAGACTGCTGGGCCTCTCTGGACCTGTGTTTCTTTATATGTACACATGGGTGGGTAGACAAGGTGTGTCTGAAAGACTGATTTTATTATTATTTTTTATCCTCACCCGAGGACATTTTTTGATGGCTTTTTAGAGAGAGGAAGGGGGAAAGGAAGGAAAAGAGAAACATCGATACAAGAGAGAAGCATCGATTGGTTGCATCATGAATGCACCCTGATAGAGGATTGAACCCACAACGTAGGTATATGCCCTGACCAGGAACTGAACCTGAAACTCTTCGGTTACAGGCCAGCACTCCAACTAGCTGAACCACATGGGCCAGGGCTGAATCATTTATTTTATGTGTCACCTTAGTTGGTGACAGTGTCCAGATTATTCTGGATGTTTCCATGAGGGCATTTTTGGATGAGATTAACATTGAAATCAGTGAAGTTTGAGTCAAACAGGTTGCCCTCTCCATAATGTGGTGGGCCTCATCCAAGCAGTCGAAGGTCTACATAGAACAAAAGACTGACCTTCCCTGAGCAAGGGGAGACTGTTCAGCAGATGCCTTTGAACTTGAACTGCAACCTGGGCTCTTTTCTGGGTCTTCAGCTTGCTGGCCTGTCCTGCAGATTTTGGGTTTGCCAGCTTCCATACACATGGGAGCCAATTCCTTAAATACATCTTTCTTTACACACACACACACACACACACACACACACACACCAGGGGTTCTGTTGCTCTGGAGAACCCCGACGAATAGAGACATCTTTTAGCCATTGGCCACCTTTGGCATCAGGCAGAACAGAGATGCTCAGGGAGAGCGTGGTGGCTGGTCCCCAGGTCCCTCTGTTTTCTGTCACTCTTGCAATAAAGATAGAAGGATTCAGCGCAAAGTGGCTTAAACCACTGAGGGGGATCTCTCTCTCCCTCTCTTTTCTCTCTCTCCTCTGCACAGAGCTTCTTCCACGCATCCTTTCCACCTGATTTCAACTCCTGCCTCCGCCTCTGCTCTGGGACCTCCCCTTCCATGGCACACCACAGACGCTTTCTGGGTTCCTCCTGTGTGCCGGCCCCAGCAGCTTGGACACGGAAGGGCCCGGACTAAACACGCATAGGGTTGGCTTGAAGAGGACCTCTCCCTGCCTCAGCTCAGCATTCAATACCATCAAAGAGCTTGTCTTTTAAAAAAATGTGTAATTTATAAAACATAAAATCACCCTTTTAAAGTGTGTAATTCAGCAGTGTTTAGTATCATCATGATGTGGGGCAACCAGTAGCACTCTAATTCCAGAACATTCCATCTCCTGGAAGGGAATCCTGTGCCCATTACCAGTTAGTCCCACTTCTCCTCTTCCCTCAGCCCCTGGCAACCACAGGTCGGCTTCCTGTCTCTATGGATTTGCCAGTTCCGGGCCTTTTGATACATGAAATCACGCAGCGTGTGGCTTTTGTGTCTGGTCTCTTTCACTTAGCGTGTTCCGAAGGCTTATCCAGGTTATAGGGTGTATCAGCACTTCATCTGTTTTTTTTTTTAAGATTTTATTTATTTATTTTTAGAGAGAGGGGAAGGGAAAGAGAGAGGGAGAGAAACATCAATATGTGGTTGCCTCTCATGCGCCCCCTGCTGGGGACCTGGTCCGCAACCCAGGCATGTGCCCTGACTGGGAATCGAACCGGTGAAACCTTTGGTTCCCAGGCCGCCACTTGATCCACAGAGCCACACCAGCCAGGGCACTTCGTCCCTTTTTGTGGCCAAGCAACGTTCTGTTGTGGGCATAGCCCGTGGGTTGTGAGCCAAGAGGACCTCTCTGAGGCATGGATCAGATGCTACCACGTCCTGCCTGCCCAGGGCTCCCTCATGGCTCCTTCCCCTGGAGAAGTAAAGGAAACCCCACACTTCCCCGCTGGCGCCGTGGCTCTGCGTGGCCAACACCTCCTGCATCTCCGACCCCTTCTGACTCTTGTACCATTGTCCATCACGCTCCAGCCGCACCCACCGCCGTGAGCTGGCCAGATCCACGCCTGCTTCAGGGCTTTAGTGAGCTCGTAGCCTCTGTCTAGAAAGTTCTCACCCCAAATCCCGTTTTCTTTGTTTTTACTTTTTATTATGGACAACCTTCAAACAGATACAATAGGAAAGACAACTCAGCCCTGGCTGGTGTGGCTCCGTGGATTGAGTGCCAGCCTGTGTGAACCAAAGGGTGGCTGGTTCAATTCCCAGTCAGGGCACATGCCTGGGTTGTGGGCCAGATCCCCAGTAGGGGCCGTGCAAGAGGCAACTGCACATTGATGTTTCTCTTTCTCTCTCCCCTTCCTTTCCCCTCTCTCTAAAACATAAATAAATAAAATCTTAAAAAAAAGGGAAAGGCAATACAATAATAAACCTCCCCTTTCTCCATCACTCAGATCCAATGATTATTATTAATTCATGGCCAGTCTTGTTTTATTTATAGCTCTGCCCACTTCTCTGCTGCATTATTGTGAAGCAAAATTCACACGTCTTGTCTTTTAATCTGCGGATATTTTAGCGTTATTGCTAAAGGATAAAGAGACTTCCCCAAAATACAACCACAACCTTATGATCACATCTAAGAAATGAACTCTATTCCCTCAATCTCATTCCACATCTAGTCAGTGTTCAAACCTCCCCCACTGGCTCGTCCATTTATTTTTTAACAGCAATGTGTCAGTTTATTTTTATTGAATTTTCACTTGGCACACTGTGGGTTCCTGCCCGTCTCCAGACACCGGTGGCTTCTGGATTCAGCTAAGTATTCTTTTGCTTCACCCTCGGTGTCAACCTCTGCCCCATTCCTTCCGTTTTCTTCGAGAGCACGCACCGCGTTTGGGTTGCAGCCTTCGCGGTTTGTGGAATCGCTCCCTTCTCTCACTGTCCTCTTCCCGATCTTTCTCTTCTGCGTCCTGGGAGCGCCTTTCCCGCAGCGCCATTCCCCGTCCCGGTTTAAGTTCCCACAGTGACTGGTCTGCCGCCGCCGCCTCCTCCATCCAAGCCTCGGTCGCCCGTCTTCTAAAAGTTTGTAGTCTGTGAAGGCACTTAGTAGGATCATCTGAACGTGGCAATGTGTTGATATATCTCTTAAGCCTTATTGCGGTTAACACATCATTTCTCTCTCTTCCTCCTCTCCTCCTCCTCCTCTTCTTCCCTCCCTCTCTCCCTTCCTCCCTTTTCCTCTCTCCCTGCAATTGCTGTGGTGAAGAAACGGAGTTGTCTGTATTTTCGAGTTCCCCGCTGTCTGGAGTTTGCCGATGGCATCTTTCATGATGTCAGTGAACCCGTTCCCTTGTCCCCATAAAATGCGGTGGATCAGAGTCAGGGAGATGTTTCAGCCAAAATATATCAAAGCCCAGCACCTGTCCAAGGGATGGAGGGGGTTTCCGGGAGGCAGAGCTTTCAGCCCCAAAACCAGGACAGTCGGGGCACACTGGGATGGGATGGTCACCCTCCCTGTCACCTGTAAGGGCTGACTAAACATTTATTAAATGCACTCACGCAAACTGGAGGTAGAGGTGTCTTGTTTGATCTGCACAGCATCTGAGTAAACGTGCTTTAGTTAGATAACTTTTACCAACCAGAGCACGTCATGTAAAAATCCGGGTTCCTGCTTCCTGGAAAACGAGAAGACGTTACCCCCGGGCCCACATTCCCACGTGGCGACTGCCCACCGGAGCGGAATGTTGGCCACGTGTGCACGTAGGGCCCTGGCTTGCTCACTCCCCGCAGGACCTGACAGTCACATTCTGTCCCCCCATCTGTTCAGGCCCCCCCGCCCCGGCCATCTGCTCGGCCCCCTCAGGCATTTGCGTCTTTTGTGGCCTGATGGCCTAGGGGTTGCCAACGCAGCCTTTGAACTAGATAGGTGCGGACTGTGGTCAGGGCTGGGGCACCTGCTGGTTCTGCAACGTTGGCTGCCCCTGGCCCCAGCCCCCGGGCCTCAGGGCCTCAGTTCCCTCCACCTCACCCCCCCGCCCTTCTCTCCTTGGGGTCAAGGCGTTCTCGTTCCTGGACATGCCTGCTGCAATGTGAAGATCTGGCCGCCCTGGAGGGCGTACTCATCCGCTCTTCCTCCTTTCCTGACCCCACCCCCCAAACCAGGAGTAAGGGACCAGGGGCACTGGGGCCACGTCATCACGTAACACACTTTGTGCCTTCAGGGACTGCCCAGGCCCGATCTCACCTGTGGCACTTCCCCTGGGTGACGCAGTGTGGCTGGGCCCACCCAGCGTCATGGCTGGGTGGGTCAAGCACCACCCAGAAACAATGTTTTACCAGCTATCCGGCATCCTTGGGCCAGTCAAGTGGACACGTAGAACTAGCTGTCACAGTAGATTAAAACAGCAATGTGCCCTGGCTGGCATAGCTCAGTGGATTGAGCACGGGCTGCAAACCAAAGCATCGCAGGTTCGATTCCCAGTCAGGCCACATACCTGGGCTGCAGGCCACAGCCCCCAGCAACTGCACATTGATGTTTCTCTCTTTCTCTCTCTTTCTCCCTCCCTTCCCTCTCTAAAAATAAATAAATAAAATCTTAAAAAAATCACATTCATTATTTAAAAAACAGCAGTGTATTATTAATGATCACGTTTCCGTGGGGTAGCTGGGCTCAGCTGGGTGGACGTGGTTATAGCCAGATGCTGGCTGGGGCGGGAGTCCTTCGGAAGCTCGGCCGACAGGGCTGGAATCCAAGGTGGCTTCCGCTGGCCCTCATCTGGAGCCACATTGGAGATGCCGGAGGGGCTGGGACTTCTTCCCTGATGGCTGGCTTCCCCAGGAGTACGTGGTCCGAGAGTCCCAGGTGGAAGCGTCAGGTTTCTCGTGACCTGGCCTTGAGAGTCAGGCAGCCCCCGCCCCCCAGCATCGTGCTCCGTTATTCCGCAGCGAGCCACAGGCCAGCCCAGATTCCAGGGCGGCCCCGCACGAGGGTGTGGGTATCGGGAGGTGCGGTTGGTGCCCGGAGACCAGCCGCTTGCTGCAGGGCTGCAGGGCTACAGAGAGGACGTGGTGTCCTAGCAGGCGGGTCTCTGAGCCGGGAGGGGTCAGAAGACCTAGTGCTGGTTTTGCTGGTCACCCATGGACAAGCGTCTTGACCGTTCCAGGTCTCAGCCCCCCAAGGTGTGAACAGTGGACTGGATGCTCTTGAAGGTTCCCTGGCACCCACAGACCTGGGCGTGGCTCCCGGACGCCCAGGCTGGCCCTGCTCTGCAGGCTGGGTCTCTGGCAAAGCAGGTGGGCTGGTTGCCCACCTCCAGCCCCAGGGCCCGTGCCCCCCAGCGAGGTGCCCAGGCGTGATTCCTGAGAACAGCTGAGGCTCCGAGCCCTTGGCTTCGGGGGAAAAAATCGCCCTCCCTCGCCCTCTCTAGGCACATTATTCATGAGTTCATTACTGTTTAATTTAATCACCAAATGTCATCCAAATGCCATTCACTCTGCCTCCTCACCAGAGATTTACCTATTTGTTTTACATTTCAAATGAATGGCTCGTGATTCTGTCATTTGGGGCTTGCTTTTCTAATTCACTGGGCACGTTCCCACAAGTTGGAATAACGAGGTATGAACCCGGTACCCCTGGGCCCCTCTCAGGAGCCCCATCCCTGAAAGAGCCTCCCCTGAGAGTCTCTGTCCAGGAGGCCAGACCCCGGCCCCTCCCCACTTACCTGGTGGGTAACAGAGAGGGAGACACAAGATTCTGCTCTTGCCCGCAGTCCAAACCCTGCTTCTGTGAGGCTCCCAGACCCGCACGCCGAGGGCTGAGGCAGGTAGGAGAGGTTGCTCGGCAGTGAATGCACCTGGGTTTGAGTTCTGGGTCAACCACTTCGTTGTTGTCGGCCTGGGGCCTTCATTCCCTTGGGCAAGTGGCTTAACTGCTCTGAGCCTCAGTTTCCTCATCTGTAAAATGGGTGGTATTAGGTCAGCATCTGCAGCATGGAGGTGAAGGTTCAGGGGGCATGAGGCTTGTCCAGCGCTTCCCCGGTGCTGGGCACACGGTGCTCCCTCAGTGAGCTGTGAACTCATTTAATCCTGCAGTCCAAGTGGAAGGTGATGACCCAGATCAGCTCTGGCCAAGAAGCTGGGGGTTAAGGTCAGAGGGCCTGAGGCATCGGGTGTAATGGGCAGTTCTGGGGCTCCTATGGCGTGCAGCGTCCTGCCAAGGTGGTGGCTGACCCCGTCCCCTCCCCTCAGCCTTCGGTCCAGTTGGGGGACCCCCTGCAGCCCTCCCACGCTTCTTTGGCGCTGCCTGGGAACTGGCTGCTGAGCCTGCAACCCTGGAGGGGCCACTGATCTAAGAGACGGATGATCCCACCGCCTGGAACCGAAGGCCACGTCTGTATTACAAAGCCTCGCGGTACCTCCAGGCACCTTTACTGGCTGCGCAGCAAGGCTGCGGAGCCCTACCCCAAGAATCAGATCCCAGAAGCCAGGTGGGGCCTGGGGTGAATCTCAGGGCCCTCAGGCAACTGCCTTCTGGGTGTTCTCCTACCCAGAAGCTCTCCAGGCCTCTTGGAGTCTTTTTAAAGATTTTGTTTATTTATTTTTAGAGTGAGGGGAAGGAAGGGAGAAACAGAGGGAGAGAAACATCAACGTGTGGTTGCCTCTCAGTTGGCCTCCACTGGGGACCTGGCCCGCAACCCAGGCATGTGCCCTGACTGGGAATTGAACCGGCGACCCTTTGGTTCAAAGCCTTCACTCAATCCACTGAGCCATACCAGCCAGGGCCCCTTGAAGTCTTAAAAGAAAAAAAATAGCACACGGAGACTGGGAAGACACAGAAAAACCCACTTGGGGGACACGGTCACCCCATTCCCAGAGAGCGCTAGCGTGTGAGTGCCCGACCCCCAGCTCTGCCTGTGCGTGCAGGACCCGTGACTCGTTGCCCGCACTGTGCCGCTTTATTCAGCCCGTGAAGGCCCTCCTCCCCAGTGTCTGCCCCGTCCACCCCCACTCTGGCCTGGCCTGCGCATTCCTGCTCTCTCGGGCAGAGCTGTCCTCCCTCTCTTGGACCCTAGTTTTTGGCCAGTGTCACCAGACTGCCATCCTAAAAGACTGTCGCTGGGCCCTTGCTTCCCCTCTGGCCACCTACCACCTTCCCTCTTTCGTTCACTGCCGATTTTCTGAGAAAGCTACCTTCTCTCCCCAGCCCGCTCCGTGTCCCCTTAATGCAGTCACTTCCTGGCCCCAACACTCAGGCTCTGACCCCTGAGGTGTTCTGGGAGAGCGGCATCCAGTTGAAATTGAATGCCAGCCACATACAGAATATTTTTTAACCCTCACCTGGTGATGTTTATTGGCCTTGGAGGGAGAGGAAAGGGGGCGGGGGAGGGAGGGAGAGAGAGAGAGAGAGAGAGAGAGAGGGAGGGAGAGAGAGAAACATTAATTGGTTGCCTCCCATTCACACCCTGACTGGGAATCGAACCCACAACCTAGGGATGTGCCCTGAGTGGGAATCGAACCCAAAACCTTTTGGTGTATGGGACGATGCTCCAATCGACTGAACCACCCGGCCAGGGCCAGATACAGAACTGAAAATCTTCCAGCAGCCACAGGCAAAAAAATTAAAAAGAGACAGGTGAAATTTTAATACTATATCTCACTTATCTCAATATAGCCAAACCATTATCATTTCAACCTGAAACATGTAGTCAATGTAAACGTCACTCATGGGCTACGTCGCATTCTTTGTATTTTTATTTTCCTGCCAAGTCTGAAATGTGGGGTCTATTTTTACACGTACAGCACATCTCAGTGGGGACTCTCCATCTCCCAAGGACTCGGCAGGCACACGCGGCCAGAGGCTATGGCGTTGGGCGGCCCATCTCCGGCGGACTCACCCCGGGCGTCGGGGCCAAACGCAACCACCTCTTCTCAGGGAACTGATTCCTAGGGTTTATTCTCGTGGCCCCACAGCGCCCCCTGCTGCCCGCCTCCTACTGCACCCTTGCACGCTGCATCTTAACTTCGGAAAACTCCTTTACTCCCTCAGGGATGCATGATCGTTTCCAAATACCAGGAAAACCCAGGCGCGGGGATCTAGATCTTTGAAACAAGGTGTCTGTGACTCTTCCCCGACGCAGGCCCCTGTAGACAACTGTCCTGGTCCGGCGGGGCGCTCTCCTAGCCTCAGGATCACTTATGGGCGGGCGGAGCGTAGAGAGGCGGGGCCTTAGCGTAAGGAGGCGGGGCCGGAGCGTAAGGAGGCGGGGCAATCACGGTGGGCACTCTTTGAGAATCACAAGGGAAGGCGCGAAGGGAAGCTGTGTTTCGAGTTTGGGCCATAAACGTAGACAGAGCAGAGAAGAAGGGAGGGCCCGGCTCTGCCTCCCTGCCGCCCTACCAATGTCTGTGCCCCCCCGCTGTCTGTCTGGCCACCTTCGTTTCTCTCCAGGGACCCCTTTATAAATTGGAGGCAAACCAGCCTCTACAATCTCCCTCTGGCTGACATCCACCCAACCCCCGGCCCCCTCACCCCCAGCATCATGTCTGTCCCCTTCCTGGCCCCAAGTAACTACGTGATAAACAGTCCATAAGACATAACCCTCCTGGGGAAGGCTTGCGGCCAGCATTGGGGGCGCCATCCTCGGGACTTGTTACCATCTCAGCGGCCTGAAGGGGAGATGGTTCACGCTTAGTACAGTCAAGGTTTCTCTAACGAGAGCGAAACAGAAAGCCGTATCTTAAAGAATCAGCTTTAACGTGCTTTCCTGCAGCTTCCCCGGAGCACCAGACAAGCTTCGGCACAGAACTAGGCGGATCTTAGGAAGCACATCCCCCAAAGGATGGAGGAGAAGTTGACTACAGATCTCATTATAAAGGTCTGCCGGACGATATCTGCGGGGATGGGCTTTGCTTCAGTCCAAACCAGGTCTTGTTTTCCTCCCCAGCCAGGGTCTGACCAACGCATCTCTGCTTCGGAAAATCTTCGGAAAACCAAAACCTAACAGCAGCAAAAAGCCCAATCTGGTCTCTGTGGAGGACCCTCAGTGGTCTCCTCCACCTTCTTTGTCTCTCTCTCTTTTAAAAAACACTTTATTTATTTATTTTTAGAGAGAGGCGAAGGGAGGGACAAAGAGAGGGAGAGAAACATGGTTGTGGGAGAGAGACACAGTTGCCTCTCGTGCACCCCCTACTGGGGATCAGGTCTGCAGCCTCCACCTGTGCCTTGACTGGGAATTGAACCTGCGACCCTTCAGTGTGCAGGCCGGTGCTTAATCCAGTGAGCCACACCAGCCAGGGCCACCTTCTCTCTTGAGCTGTAGACCGGACATTAACTAGATGTTCTGCTGAGACCTCAGACTCAAGATGCGGCCACATTATCACCTGACCTTCTTCCTACTGTTTTAATAGCCAACGTGGAGTGAGCCTCCCCAGGGGCAGGGACAGAGACGGAGGTGGGAATAGTATGTTTGGGAGTGATCCTAGGGGGCACTGGTTGGGAAAAGTCAGGTTGCGAGCGGTAAAAGCCAGTACAGGGTGTGGTGACGAGCCGGTGGCAGCGAGCAACTGGGCTCACCCCGGGGGGACCTGGTAAGAGCAGACCTCAAAGGAGCCCCAGGCAAGGGACAAAGAAGCCAGACACGTATCCACCAACTTGTGCGTCATTGCTTTGAGATCATCTGGAAGGGCCCGGGGCCATGAGACAGGCATGGGGCAAGGCCTTGCAGGGGGAAGCCACGGGCTTTTGCAGGAAGGGGGAGAGCCAGTGGGCCGGGAGGGGCAGACGCAGCATCCACTACGAGAGCTTCTTACCCACCGGCAACCTGCTACTTGATTTGCATGCATCAGTCCCCGCCAGCAGCTCAGGGAGAGGAGACTCTTGTGATCCCCTATACAGACAGGGAAACGGAGGTTCGGAGATGTCAAAGGATTGGCCCAGGGTCCCACGCGTCCAGGAGGGGAGGAGGCTGCGGGGCTTTGGTCCGCAGAGCCTGTGCCACCCGCTCCGCACCTCCTGCCTCCTGGCACACGGCTGGGCTCCCTCCTGCCCGCCCGCTCCTTCCGGGAGGCACCTGGTGAAGAAACGGGAGGCAGAGAGAATCAGGGCTCATTTACCTCCCACGCTGTGTGTTTCCTTAAATCACAGGGTTCTTGCCATTTTCCAAGCTGTCGATTCCCCACTTGGTGGATTTTAGACTCTGGAGCAGGGCAGGGGGGCGGGGGTGGGGGAGCTCCGCCCGCGAGGCCGTGCGGAGGGCACGTGCACCCCCAGCGGCGCCGCGAGGCTGCGCGCACAGCGGCTTGCCTTTGATTAAAGCGAATACGTGTGTGCGCTAAGTTACGATGCTTTCCCCCCCTGGAAGACAACCATTTTCTTGTGCTTTGAGTATGTTCTAAAGGAGGTCCACCCTCCATCTGCTGGGCTCAAAATGTTACTTAAGCCCAGGGGAGGAAAAGGATTTTCATTCTTGAGTTCCGCCCCCTGTTCACTTTGCTCTTCCCTTTAATACACTAAATAATAGCAGGAGTAGTGGTAGTAGTAATAGCTATTATTGAGACAGGGCTTAACCCACATGCAAAATGATATACGGAAGTGGTGGATTGTATGTGTATAGCGCATAAATATATGTATTTATATATGTTATTACTGCTACATATCTAAATATAAATACGTAACCATTACGTTATTGACTTTCCACAATAACCTCGTGAGAGAAATCCATCCCCATTTTGCAAAGGTTGAAGTTGAGGCTCAGAGAGGTTGAGTGACTTGCCCAAGTTCGCCCAGCCAGGCGGGGTGGAGCTCAGATTGACTCCCAGTCTGGTGCCCGAGCCCCGGGCTCTAGCCCCTGCCCTCCCTGCCTCCCTCTCACCGGCTGCACGACCTGCCTCTTCCTGGATGTGCCACCTGTGTGTTTCAGGCTCCGCCCGCTGTGTCCAGACGGGACAAAAATGGAAGCTGGGCCTGCGTCTGCAGCAGCTCAACTGGTTAATTGGCAGTTAGGCTAGGTCACTGGGGGCAGCCCTGGAACCCGGTCCCCGGCGCCGTGTCCTTGGAACGGTGGCCTGCACCTCCGCCCAGGGCCTGTCGTCACAGATAAGTACATCCAGCGTGATTTGTGGAGGGAGCCTGCCAGGACCGTGGGTCATTTCCTCACCCTCTATTTCGATTTCCATTATTCCAGCCGTAGCGTAAGTGCAATGAAAAAGCAGCACCAGGACATTTATCTCCTCCTGTGTCCTCCCTGCCGGCCAGCTCCCTCCTATCCTTTCTCTTCCTGTGGCTTGTCTTGGATGCAAATGACCTTTTCACCGGTCCAGTCTGGTCACCGGTCCACTCCATGCCAGCAGTGGCACGGAGCAGCTCCCCGCCCCCTCCTGTCCGCAGCTCGGTTTGGGGGCTGCGGTTCTTTCTCTCTCCACCAGGTGCTCCAAGAAACTCCAAATGGAAATCGGTCAGAAAAGATGTTCCGAACATCCAATCGGCCACAAAGTAAAGGCAGGGTGACCCAGATCCAAGCCTCTTTCCTGAGCTGCCGCTGAGGGCTCGTTACTGACACCATGGGGCGGGGGTGGGGGGGCGGAGAGGAGCAGAGGGGCCAAGGTGAACGCGGCCGCTCCCCCTGCAGGCTCTGCTGGGTCACGCACCCACTCAGCAAACACCCCCTGAGCACCTGCGTTGCTGCGGGCACAGGTTCCAGCACAGGGTCTAGAGCGGGTGAGCATTCCTGCTCACGGGAGCTTAGGCCCTAGCGGGGTGCCTGGCTCTCTGGAGCCCGATGGTGTTGGAACAACACAGGCCTTTTCATCCCTGCAGCTCCCTGCCGCCCTTCGCCCGGCACCCCGATAGTGCCACCCACGGTCCTGCATTGCCCACCCGCTGCCTCTGTGTCCTGGCTCCTGAGGGCCCCTGCCCGGCTTGTTTCCGAACCTCAGTGACGATGACCACACACGCGGGCCTGACCCAGCGTGTGAGTGGGAAGGCATTGGAGGGAAGCATCCGGACGTCCGTGGGCTCCCCCTAGGAGGTGAAACACCCCTCCCAGCCGTGTCTGCTCTCGGGTTCCTGGGACACAGTCTCTCTCATTGACGACCGTATCTCCGCTTCCCACACCATCGCCAGCGGGGAGAAAGGCAGGGGCTGGGGACAAGCAAGAACAGAAGTCCAGCCCTGGCTGGCGTAGCTCAGTGGATTGAGCGCGGGCTGCGAACCAAAGTGTCGCAGGTTCAATTCCCAGTCAGGGCACATGCCTGGGTTGCAGGCCATAACCCCCAGCAACCGCACATTGATGTTTCTCTCTCTCTCTCCTTCCCTTCCCTCTCTAAAAATAAATAAATAAAATCTTAAAAAAAAAAGAACAGAAGTCCCTTTTATGCAGGGAGTGGTCAACCTCCGTCCAGCATGACTTAGGACAGGTCGAGCAGAATGTCACCACGTTGTTAGGTGGTGAGAAGACACTGGCAATAGGACCCTCGGGCTCAGAGAGCAACGGCCTCAGAAGCCCTTGGAATAAACGGGCACAGCCGCGCCCCCAGGGGATGGCCTGACTCATGGAGTCCAGTGGAGGGGGACGGGTGGCTGACCCGGTGCCATGGGCAGGAGGGACGCAGGGTCAGGGGCACGGACCCCACAGTCAGCCTCTGTCGCTTCTTGGCTGTGTGATTCTGGGTGAGTTATTCAGCCTCTCTGAGCCTCCGCTCCCCGACCTGTGCTGCTGATCCCACGGAGACCTGCTGTGAGCGTCTCAAGGATTAACATTTGTAATGCTCTGGCTCGTGGTAAGGACTACATAAGTGTGACCGTTCAGAGTAATACAGACAAGCTAAAGAAAGTGTTGGAAGCAGGAAAAAATCCATTATCCTCTGTGAATAGAATAATTGATTTGCTTTTTCACTTGGGAGACACATCCAGCCAACCCTCTAGAGTGTCTCAGGTGTGTGTGTGGGGGGGGTTGTCGGAGACCCCCGGTCCCCTTACGTGAAAAAGCCCTACACTGGAGGTGACAAGGGAGGGACTCCTCGCCAGAGCTGCCTGTGGGGTGGAGGTGGGGAAGAGGAGGGGAAACTCAGCTCCAGGTCTTCCGGAAGAAAGCTGTTTTCTGGCTGCCCCTCCACCCCAGCCTCCTAATCTTTTTCAAGCCGGTCATTTCCCTTTGTCTCCCATTAACCCGCATCGCAGGTGGGCTATTTTTAAGGATCTTTGAGTTCTGTGTGGCCCACACTTCAGCTCCTGAGCAAATGCGGTCCCTGCTGTGGCCACTTAGATCAGGCTAAATGGAGCTGTCAGGAGCTCACGCGTGATCCTATGGCCACCGCTGGTGGTTCTGAAAAGCACGGTGGCAGGGGTCACCTCTGCCCCGAGGTGTGTCTGTCACCTCCCACCCCCACCCCCACTGCAGCTGAAACGCTACTGTTTCTGAAGGGGAGGCTGGAGGTGGGTGTGAGTGTGTGTGTGTGTGTGAGTGTGTGTGATGCATAACTCAGCATCCCAATCAAGTATCCTGCCCCCCCAATGGTGAGGCGGCGAGTGAGCCGTCTCCACCTGCATCGGAATGAAGGCCTTGACACGTGTCCCAGTGTCCCTGCGGACCCGCAGGCCCCCAGCACAGGGCAGCCAAGCTGTGAGCTTCATGGCCATGGCGCACTGGGACTTCTTCCCGCTCACACTGGTGGCCCCAGGCTGGCTGCCGCCCTGCCTTTGTACGGGTGGCAGACCCAGAGAAGAGGCCGACGGTCACGCGGACCATCCCAAGGCCTCCTGAGGGCCAGACTCCGCGCTGCTGCACACGCACGTGGGTGTTCTCGCTGGGTTTCTACGGGATGACTGAATTTCGCTAACAATCGTTGAGTGAATGAGTGACCTGTGAGGAGGGTTCTCTTAGTATCCCATTTGACAGATGAGCAAACAGAGGCTCAGAGAGGGTGAGTGACTTGCCCAGGGCCACACAGCACAGAGCTGGCAGAGGTGAGATGGGAACACAGGAGGCTGCCCCTGTTTGTGTAAGTCCTACCCTGGCCTACCCTGGCCCAGCCCGCTGCTCAGCCAGGAAGAGGCCTGGGATGAGTCGGGGCGGAACCTCAGCGACCCTGTCCCCCGGCTCCTCCCCCGGGGCAGCTGCCTGCGGGGCAGCTGCCTGTGGGGGCCCCCACTCCCAGGCTGCATCTGGTCCAGTCCGCGTCTGGCACGACTGAGTCGCCTCTGAGCCCCACGGGAGTCCCACATCCATCCTCCCTGACACAGTGTGCTCTGGGCCATGGGGGCCTGCGACTGTGCCCGAAGCACCAAGTGTGCTTACAAATTGGCCGTGTTCTGCCACGGAGGCCATTACCGCAGAGCAAGCCGAAACATTCTGCTTTCTCCTGCCATCACAGCATGACCCGCAGCCAGCTCCTTCTCGGAGCAGAAGTACACCAGGCCCCTGTAAGGGGACAGGACAGCAGCTGTGCTGGGGGCAGGGTGGGTGGGGGTGGAGCAGCTGGGGCCCTCCTTGAAGGGAGGTCTGTGCTTTCTGCTGCTCTTGGGCCTTCCACAGGATGCCCCCTCCCCCCACCTGGACATTCTCCAGCCCTCCCCTCCCCCGCCCCCCCCACTGATTTCCTGCTTCCCCCCCCCAAGAAGCATTCCCAGAAGACCCCCCATTCCTGTCCTTCCACAGCCACCTTTGTCATGTCTTCTATAATATCTGATTTTCTAGCCCCGGCTGGTGTGGCTCAGTGGACTGAGCACTGGACTGCGAAGCAGAGGGTCTCCGGTTTGATTCCCAGGCAGGGCACATGCCTGGGTTGTGGGCCAGGTCCCCAGCAGAGGGGTGTGTGAGAGGCAACCACACGTTGATGTTTCTCTCCCTCTCTTTCTCTCTCCCTTCTCCTCTCTCTCTAAAAGTAAATAAAATCTTTTTTAAAAAGTCTGATTTTTCTCACTAGTCTGAGCTCCAGGAGGACCGTGACGCCGGGCACTGTGTGTGCAGCCGTGTCCTCAGACCCTTTGGGCCCGTTTTAGGCAGGAGCCTCTTCCTCAGACACTGCCGCCTGGTGGGCCGTCTTCCTCGTGCACCCACAGACATGGGATCGCAAAGTGGGAGCAGCGCCCCCTGAGTTCCTGCGGTGCACAGCCTGCCTGCCGCTGGCTTGGTGCACCATTTTTGTCAACGGACTCTAGTTGTAATTCAAATGCTTCAGTATGTAAATGACATACTTTAAATAACAAACCCTGTGTCTGCCGGGGCCGATGGGAACCCACCCTCTGGCACCCAGGGAAGAAAACCGGGTCGGTGACAGATAACCCTGAGAGAGGCTGTTTAGAAAGGCGAGACCTG
Source organism: Phyllostomus discolor (assembly GCF_004126475.2). Lineage (NCBI taxonomy): Eukaryota > Metazoa > Chordata > Mammalia > Chiroptera > Phyllostomidae > Phyllostomus > Phyllostomus discolor. The sequence goes on along the minus strand of NC_040907.2, from coordinate 6,738,166 downwards.
GAAATGGGTCAGGGCTCGATGCTGTGCAAATGAGTGACTGTTTATTTAGCGACTTCTCTCCACGCTGTGTGGCGGCACAGTGGGAAACCTCGCTCATTCGGGGATTTAGTTTCAACAGAACAACACAGTTTATTTTTAAAAATAGCTTTCCATTCTTAAAGTGAACCGGTTTCCACTGAGCCGAGGCCGGGCCGGGGCTGGGCGTGATTGGCATGCTGGCACCGTGGGGGCAGGAAGGGGGAGAGCAGCGAGCTCCGTCTGCATCTCCAATGAGCTGGAGTCGCCGGAGCTGGCCCAGCCTCCCCAGCTTGTGTCTCGGCTCTGGGGGGGAGCAGGGGGGAGCCCCGGTGCCCTGTCTGGTGGGGGGCGGTGGCAGTCAAGGATGTGTATGGTGGAGGTCGAAGATGGAGAGAGGCGGGTGGAGCGGGGGAGTAGCCTATGCAGAACCTGGCTGCCCTGCTTTGCCCTTGCAGCCTGAAAGCAGCCATAGACGATGTGTGAGTGAACTTGACTCACAAACACAGGTGGCCGTCTGGTCGGATTTGACGGGAGGAATGTTCAGACAATCTACTTCCTCTCCCGAGGTCGGACAGAGGGAAGGTTGGGGTGGGTAAGAACAAGTGGGTGGCACTGGGATTGGAATTCCATCTCCCACAGAGAAGTCTGACCCTGGGCAGACTTCATGACCTCTGTGTGCCTCAGTTTCCTCATCCACAGAATAGGGGTCATAGCCATACACACCTAACGCACGGGCTTATCTGAGGGTGGAATGAGCAAGGCCATCGAAGTGCCCGGAGAGGGGTGGACGCTCGGCAAGTGTGAACTGGAGCCCAGGGCAGTCTGAGTGCAAGCTGGAGCTCCTTCTCCCGCTGACGGGGATGGCTCAGTGCGTCCTTCCCTCATCCCCCCTCCTACCGCCCCCCCTCACAGAGAAGCTCCTGTCAAGCCTTTGGGAGACCCCCCTTCACTGGCTCCCGAAAGGCGGCAGGCAGGCAGGCAGGGGATCAGGGCTGAAGACTCGCCACAGCTCCAGCTCCCTCTGCTCCCCCCGCCCCCACCGCACCCCTTGCAATGTGTCAAAACACGTGCTTCTTCCCGCTGAACCCTCCAGCTTGGCTCTAATTCCTCCCCGTGAGGCTGGGGGTGGGGACTGGGGCAGGGCTTCTACTGAATAAGTGTCAGGGGTCTTGCCTTCCAGGCCAGAGCTCTTCTCCCACACTACTCCCCACCAGGGCACCCCCACCCCCACCCCAGGACAGCAGAGCCTGATGCCTTTCCAGCAGCGGGGCCTGCGTCAGGGGCAGCTCCTACCCATGGGCAGCTGTACCATTGTGCCATTGGCCGGGGACTGTGCTGGGGGTGACCCCCAGACAAGGGCTGACGGTGGGGGCGGGTGGTGGTGATGTCAGAGGGGGTCCCATGCTGGGGGCACCGTGTAGCAAGGGGCGGAAAGGAAACGTAAGGAATGAGTCACATTTCCGGAGGCCGGGCTGCCGCGGCCCATATATTTCTGCCTTGAAGAGTATTTATGGAGCCGGGCACTCCCTCCCGCGGCCGGGCTGCCGTGTGCTCACAGAAGGGCTTTTTTTTTTTTAAAGAATTTTATTTATTTATGTTCAGAGAGGGACGGGAGGGAGAAAGACACACACACACACACACACACACACACACACATATCAATGTGCGGTTGCTGGGGGTCGTGGCCTGCAACCCAGGCATGTGCCCTGACTGGGAGTCGAACCTGCGACACTTTGGTTTGCAGCCCACGCTCAATCCACTGAGCTACGCCAGCCAGGGCCACAGAAGGGCTTTTAAAGGAAGTGTCTGCTACCGGTCTGCAAAGCCGTGATGAGCGGAACCCCAAGAGCCCTGACTTCAGGGCACACTCTGCTGTTTCCGCTGGAGCGGGCCACCCTGGCTTGCGGGAGGCCGTGTGTCCCAGGGCTATGGGGAGGAGGCTGGGTTGGCGGGGTTCGCAGTGGCCACGGTGGGGTCCTTAGGAGCAGGTGGGGCACAGAGGGTAGCACCACCCCAGGGGAGGTTACCTGGCACAAAGCTTCCTGCTAGTTTTCAGATACGATGACCCCGGGGGTCGCTTCTGACAGTCTCTCCAGTTTGAGAGTGAAGAGTGGAGGTGCAGAGACAGGAAGTGCCGTAAACTGTGTGCAGCCGCACAGCCCGAAAGGGATGGAACGAGGGCCTGAACCCAGAGCCGGGGACCGTCCTCTGTGTAAGGCCTTCGCACGGCCCCTGGGGCCTCCTGGGACTTGGAAGGAACACAGCCCTGGGCCCCAGTCCCAGCCTCGCTGCTCACTGCTGTGTAAGCTCAGGACAGTCAGTTAACCACTGGCAGGTCACTGTCCCTCGCCAGACAAGTGATAGATAAGCACCAAAGGCTTCTCAGCAGCGTGCTAATTCCCCCGGGCTGCCAAAACCAAGGGTCGATAACTAGTGTAAAGAGTAGAAACTTATCGTGGCCCAGTTCTGCAGGTCAAGGTCGGAGATCCAGGGGTCGGCAGGGTGGGCCCCCGTGTCATGCCTCCTCCCGGCTCCTGGTGGCGGCTGGCAGCCTTGGCCATTCGCATCACCATCACCTCCGAGTGTCTGTGTCTGTCTTCTGTCTCTTTAAGGACCCATGCCCTTGGATCTCAGCTAATCCAGATGATCTCATCTCAAGGTTTTTAATGTAATTACATCTACGGACTTTTTCTGAATAAGTTCATATTCACAGGTTCCGGGAGACATCTGTTGTGGCAGTGGGGGGGTTGGGGGGGGCACCATTCAACCCACTACAGCCCATGAGAGGGCTCAGTCCTTACCAGGGCTCCAGCCCCCTCCCCCTGTGGCCCCCCACTTCCGTTCCTGAAACCTCAGAGCTAAGTTCCGGCTCCTTCATCCTTCCTTCTCCGGGTCCCAGGGGCGGAAATAGCCCAGGTGCTCCCCCACCTTCAATTATTCACCTGTCGGCTCCCCTCTACTGACGGGCTGGGGTTTCGGCAGCCTGTCCTTGGGGGTGAGGTAATGCGCTGAGGGGGGGCTGCTCAGCTCTCAGGAAGCCACCCCCTTGACCCCCAAAATGTGGCTGGAGGGGTGGCTGTGGCACCTGCTGGCCGGGCTTCTGACTGGGGCTTCCAGGGGGAGACAGGGGCTCGGGCCCCCAGCTCAGGGCAGGAAGCTGGGGCGTGGGGCTTGAGACGGGGGCTTGGGCTGGGAAGGCTGGGACGCTGTGAGTCCCGTGTCCGATCCCAGGCCTTTCCTCGCCCTGGGGGTGGCAGGTTGGAACAAGCTCAGATGGTAAATGACTTAAAGTCTTCTTATTTTAACAATAAATGCTGTTGCTGCCGTGACAAAGGCAGACACGCTCGGGATGGCACTCTGGGGAGCTGGAGAAGAGAAGGAAGCAGGGGAGATGAGCCGGCTCCCAGGGACCGCCCTCGTTAAACAATTTTTGGCAAACTTCATTTCAGTGTTTCCTTTTTCCTCTGCGTAAATTTCATTTCACAGAGTTAACACTGTTCGCACGTCTGTGTCTTGCTCCCCCCGCCCCCACTTACTTCTGCAGCTCGTGCGTGCTTTCCCACGTAAGGACAGGCTCCTTGTGAATGTAACTTCTAACGGCAGGATAATACCCCCTGCAGGGGCTGTGGCGTGATTTCCCCACCGATCCCGTCTTGCTCCTGTCTTGGCGGCTTCATGGCTGTGAGCGGCCAAAGCAGCCAGCCTGCCAGGCAGCAGCGATCCTGGGGAGGCTGCACCCCAGGTCTCCGGCCAGCTGGGAGGGGTCAAGGGCGGTGCCTCTGAAAGGCTGGCTGAGCCACTTTGTCAACTGCGAGGCCGGGTGTCCCGCAGGAGCTGCCGCGGCCCTGTCAGACACCCTCACCTCTGAGCAGCTTTATCTTCGTCTCTGACAGGTCTGTAGCGGGCCTTGGCCTTGACACTTCCTCTTTATGTCTCTCGCTTTCGGAGCCTCTCTGTCAAGTAGCTAATGAACTGTAAATAGACACGCCAGCGCTGCAGGGGGCCCTGGAGGCCGTGTCTGTGCAAAGAAGCCTCGGGAAGGCAGCGAGTGCCCATGTGGCACCAGCTCCTCTCGGGGGCCGGACAGCGAGCCTTGTCCGCTCTTGCCTTCCCTGTGGGGGGCACTGGAGGTGCTCCCCAGACAGCCTTGGCCCTCACGCCCCGTGCTCATTGCTTTGGGAGCTCAGAGAGCCCCTGCCCTACCTCCTTCCCGCTGCCCCCCCCACCCCCTCCAGCTCACTGTCTCCTAAACTGGGTTGTGACTAGACTCCCTAGGACAGCTTTTTTTTAAATGAAGATTTTTAAAAAGATTTTATTTATTTATTTTTAGGGAGGGAAGGGAGGGAGAGAGAGAGAGAGACATCAATGTGCGGTTGCTGGGGGTTATGACCGGCAACCCAGGAATGTACCCTGGCTGGGAATTGAACCTGGGACACTTTGGTTCCCAGCCCATGCTCAATCCACTGAGCTACACCAGCCAGGGCTTAGGACAGCTTTTAGAAAATGCAGATCCCCGGGTTCTCCATCCTAAAGAGTGGGACTCAGAGGGTTGGGGGGGGAGGGTCCCCCTGATTAGATTATCAGGCTGCTTTGGGTTAGTCTAAGGACACCCCACAGCTCTGCTCAGTAACGTCCTTGAGCTTGGTGCTGCTAACAAGCCCCCACGGCCCCCCACTCCAGAGGGATGACTGCGCTCTTTCTTGAAGGTTACTGATCCGATCCGATTCCTTCGTTTTACAACTGGGTGAGCTGCGTCCAGAGAGGGAAGGGGACCAGTCCCAGATCAGCAGGCCGAGATGAACTGGAACAAGGCTCCCCCCGCCCCCCTGCACCTTCCCTTATTCATGGCCGTGTATCCCTGGGGCACCGTGGTCCCCAGGCCCTGCTGGGCAGTGTTTTAGCCGACTCCCCTGTCCCCTTGCCTATCATCCGAGGCCAAGCTGATACAATCCTGCAGTTTCCACAGGCCATTGGGTCTCGCCAAGCCCTGCGGCGGCTTTAGTCTCTAGTTGGTTCTGCAAGGAGGAGAGAAAGGCAAATGCTGACCACTCGGCTGGTAAAGGGGGAAGAAGATAGTGGCCCCTCGTCTCCGGGGTCTTTTCCGTGCTGCAAAATCCCTGATCCGTCCTAGCTCCTCCTGCAGGGACTGGAGAGAGATGGGCCCCCGCACTCTGGTGCCGATGGGCCTGCGCCATCCGGGTTGTCGCAAGCACCAGGACCAGGACCCCCGGGGGAGGTGGGGACGCTGAGAGACAACCCCCTGGTGAGGGGGGTGCATGGCTCTTCTGGCCCATGGGAAGGGACAGAAGGTGGGGCTGGGCTCAGAGGGGGCCCGAGCCCTTTATAGAATGCGTGTGACTGTCATTTGGGCAAAGGGGCCGCCAGCCGGGGGACAGCATGTCCCTTTTGGCCCGGAGCCCCCACCGACCGAGGCGAGGAGGCGTGAAAGGGGCCCACCCAGGGGGTCGTGGCAGCAGAAGGAGCCGAGCGCCTGCGATGAAATACAGACAAGCCTTTTCACCTCCATGAATAGGTAGCTGGGCCCGTGGGCGTCGCTGGCTGGAGGCCCTGGAGTTTGTCTCAGCTGGTAATGGCCATTGTTGGCGACACTGGCTCCCTGACCTCTGGTCTATCATTTTTTAAGGTTCCTGGGGAGAGTTGGGGGGTGGGTAAAGAGGGGGCCTGGAGAGAGCTGGACCCCTGGGGAAGAGGCCCAGGGGACCGAGCGAGGTCTGCCCTGAGGCGGGGCGGGGGGCCCCTGGTGTCAAACCGGGGCCACCGTTCTCAGCTCTGCAAGGGCAGGGACAGCGCCTGCCTCGGGTGCCTGCCCCCAGCGCCCAGGGCAGTGCCCGGAATGCGGGCTGGGCTAGAACTCGTTAAGAGGATGCATGGATGGATGAGGGAGCTCCAGGTCCAGTCCCTTCGGAAACTAACTCTCTGCCCGGGGGCCCCGCAAGGAGCAGGATCTAACTTACTCTACGCTCTTGCGTTAGTGGGTACTGGTTTATTTGTTCAACTTACATACCTTGAGCACCTACTATGTGCCAGACGAACGCCGGTGGTCAATACACTCATCCCCCAGTGCTGGAAGGTGGCCAACCTCAGGAAATGGTTCAGAGGCAATTTCTTGGACCAAAAATGTAAGGGGAGTGGTGGTGTGGCGGGCAGGGCGGAGGCGAGGCGGCTGGGGGGCAGAGCTCTGGCTGGGGGGCGGGGCAGGAGACCTCTGAAGCGCTGCCTCCTCTGAGCCTCACATCCGTCTGGGCCAGGCAGGTGGGCCGGCCTGACCCCAGTGACTCGTTCCAAGTAGCGCTGGGAGTTGGGGGCGGGGCCAGCGTCCCCCTGTGGACGGAGATTAAAAGCGTCATCACCGGGCTGTTTCCCCATGTTCTAGGCTTGTACTGTGAACAGCCGGAGCCGAGAGAAGCAGAACCTTCTCCCTCCTGCATCGCTCCCCAATCCCCAACTCCGATTTGCTGCAGTCCCTGGGGGTCGGTGTTGGGGTGACATAGGATAGATGCCACGTTGGCAAGGCTGCCGCTGCCGCCAGGAAGAAGAGAGATGCTAGCCGCTGAGGGTCCTTATCGCACTAATTGGTGTGTGGGGGGGGAGAGACTGGACACAAAGATTGCCCTGCAGTGGCCCAGCCTGTCCCCACCCCTCCTGGACAAAGAGGGTCCGGCATCAACTGTCGGTCTCTTCCTCCCCTCGGCCCCCACGCACCTCCAGGGAAGGCCCTGGTGTTATTGGGCAGCCCTTCGGCTTTTGGAGGTAGAATCAGGGAGAATACGGGGAGTAGCTGGAAAATCTGGAGCTCGGGAGGGGGAGCTGGGGCCAGGGGGGTTTGGGAGGAAGACGAGGAAGGTAAATGGGAGAGGCGAAAGTAGTGGGAGGTTCTTCTGACCACGTGCCCCCTTCAGGAGGCTTGAGAGACACCACTGAAGAATTTGAAATAGTGTAAAATAACTTCTTAGTTGCTAGGAACTAAGCAACTAAGGTGACTTTCATCATGGGGACGCTGACCATTCGGATGACGGTTTAGCAGGGTGACAGGTCATCAGAACAAAAACAATGCTCAACAGGGACTGAGTATCATCATGTACGAATAAAAATGATCAAGTATCTCCCATTTCGTTTAATAACACTCTGCTGCCTTTTCCCTCTTTTCTGTCGTAAGCTTTGACCTCCGCCAGCCTGCTCTCCTCCCCCATTGTGCCGGCTAATAGAATTCCGATACCGAGTCTTGAAGCTGCGAGCCCTTCCGACTGCTGGGGAAAGAAATCTCCGTGAGATAAGATGTAAGAAACCGGCTCCCGCTTCCCCTGCAGCTATAGGAAAGCAGATTCTAGTCTGTGCTAAAAACCCATTCCTGCAAATGCTATTTCTAACGAAAGACTTTTATTGTTTTTATTTATTACTTTTTTAATCCTTCTCCCAAGATATGTTTATCGACTTTTGAGAGAGAAAGGGAGACAGAGAGAGGGGAACATGGAGGTGAGAGAGAAACATTGATCACTTGCCTCCCGTTCACACTCCAACCAGGGATTGAACCTGCAACCTAAAGCGCGTGCCCTGACCCAGAAATCGAACCCACAGTCTTTGGGAGTACGGGACAGTGTCCCAACCAGCTGAGCCACCAGGCCTGGGCACACACACTGCAAGCTCCTGGTGACTCAAAACTGTTCTACAGGCTCTTCAGCTGGTCCAGACTCCTCTGATGTGAGCACAGAGATGGAGTCTCAGCATATCCAACATAACCTCTGCTGCATCCAGGCTTCTCTCTGTGCAGCCCGTGGAACAACCAGAAATGGCAAGAAGCTCTCAGGCTGGGCTGTTCACAGGTACAGGGAAGCCGTAATTTCCATAACAAACACAGGCACACACCGGGCTGTCACAGACGCCTCCACGGGGCTGCAAGGGGAACACCTGCTGAACCAGGACTAGCCAATGAAGCCCAGAGTGTCTTCCTCTCCTTCCCCATGCTAATGAGCTGAGCAGACTCCAATTATGAGCCCGGTGCAAGGGCCTGGCCATGATGGAATTTGCCAGTGGCCTTGAAACTGAACTAGCGGTACATACTGAGAGGCTGCGTGAAACACGGGCATCTTCATAGTGCTGGCACCACTCCCGGTGAGGACAGAGAGGATGCAGGAGAACCAGGGCCCTGCAGGGGCTGGAAGGGGCTGGGAGGTGGGGAAGGGGATGGCTGGAGGGGGAGGAGAGTGAGGCCTTGCAGAACGTGTTGCTTCTGTAAGATTTAGGGTTTACCTGGGTGAGTGGTAACAAGAGCTAAGCCCCCTCGGGCTCAGTTTGTAACTGAACAGTCCTTGTGACCTCGGGGTCTCAGTTTCCTCATCCTGAAAAAGGGGCACAATGACACAGGCTTTCCCTACTTTTGGGGGGATTTGGGAGGCCCAGAGGAGATATAAAAGGAACGTGGGAAATGTGGGTCCCAGGCCCATTTACAGATTCACGCGCTGCTGGAGCTGGAGGGTGACGGAGTTCAGGCACACCTGCTCCTTTCCTGCTGGGAAGACTGAGGCCCAGGGAGCGGCAGGGATTTGCATGACATCCTCAAGTGAGCTGGTGAACGAGATGAGACCAAGTGCCAGGGGCCCTGATGCATGAACGAGGGACCCTTGCTTTTCCCTCCTTGTTCCTTTGCCCCCTTCCTGGCAGTCAGGCAGGTCCCCGAGGCAGCAGCGGCTGCTGAGCCTGGCTGGGTGGGGTGTGGGCCCGCACACCATGCAGCTGTGCGCTCCCTGGGCGCCCTGGCTGCCTGGGGAGGGATGTCCCTGATGTAGCAGCACTTCGAAGGCCACGTGTACCGATGCTTTTGTTCACCGCATAAATGGTAGTGCGTGGTCTCCCCCACCGGCGTCCCACCCACACGAGCCCGTCCCTCCCACGGGCTGCGATGATGTTTGTGTCTCAGACGATGAGCCTTGAGGAGTGGATTAAACGTCCTGCATGCCCTTCGTCCCCAAGTGGTAACCCATACATTGGAAGAGTTTGGGAAGAACTGGCCTAAAAAAGGCAACAGGTTCTGTTTCTAGATGAGCCAGATGCCTCTGGAGCCACCCTTCACTTATTCCTTCAGCGGTAAAGAAGCCACAAGATGTGACGCTGTGCACGCAGGAGCAAACAGCTCCTAATGTCTCACCAATGCATGGTGCCGGCCCCAAGAGGGACGGCAGGAAAGGAGCACAGTGCCTCGGAGGAATGCAGCCTTGGCTCGGGAGAGAGAACTGCGTGTGCTGGGAGGTGAGGAGGGGTTATCATCGCCGCAGTCTCAGTGCACCAGCGCAACAGCCCAACTTGGCCTCTCCGCTTCCCCTCCTACCTCCCCAGTCCATTCTCCACATAGCAGCTAAGAATGCAGGTTGTTTCATTTTATTTCATTTTTAAAATCCTCGCCCAAGGAAATGTTTATTGATTTTAGAAATAGAGGGAGGGACAGGGAGAGAGAGAGAGATCAATGCGAGAGAGAAACATTGATGGGTTGCCTCCCATACATGCCCCAGCTGGGGATCAAACCCGTAACCTAGGTATGTGCCCTGACCAGGAACGTTCTAGTGCATGGGATGATTGACACTGTAGTCAGCTGAGCCGCCAGGCCAGGGCAGAAAAGCAGGTTGCTTTGTGCACGAATCAGATGATGTTCCTCACATGCTGGAGATCCAAACTCCTGGTACAGCCTGCAGGGCCCTCGTGATCGGGCCTCTGCTTACTTCTCCAGCTTTACCTCCTCCCTGTCTGCCCCTCAAGCACCCTGCTTCGGGCCTGGCCTCCCGTTCTGTCCCTTGAATGTGCCACGGTTGTTTCCACCCAAGCACCTTTGCAGCGGCTGCACCCTTTTCCCGGAATGAATTTCTGCTAGATCTTCCCAAGTCTGGCTCCTCCTCACTGTTCAAGCCTCAACTCAGACACCATGGTCCAGAGCTCCCTGCCCCGATGACCCTAGCGACAGCCGGTCTCACCCAGTCACCATCCAGCCTTTTACTCCGCTTATTTCCTGAATAGAACCTACAACACGTGGAAACTTTGTCCTAATTATTGGTATGCTTATTTACTCCCTGTGTTTCCCTCCCCCTAGAATGTAGGGCATGTATTCGGCTCATCACTGCATTTCCAGGGCTTAGCACAAGCCCTGGCACACAATTGGTTTCCAATAAATGCTGGTTGAATGAACGAGGTCATTGATGGTGCACATATTTTAAAGGAAAGATTTCTAAATAACGCCCCCCCCGCCCCCGCTTTTTTCTCTCAGAGAGGAAGGTATTCTTGCACTTAAGTTTCAGAGGGAAGGTAAGCAGGGTCCCAGGGGTTCCGATTTCCTGCCCATGTCCTTCACTGACAACGCTAATTGTGAGAAGCTCCATTCACCCGGGTATCGCCCCTCACCCCCCGACGGCCCCCTCCCCACTATGCGCGAGTCCCCTGGGAGACACCTGGATTAGAGGGAGAAGGGGGAGGTGAAAGCAAGGGAAATGTTGGCTGTCTTCCAAACCAATCTTCTCATCGCACATACGTTTTTAACGCCGTCGGAATTTAATTTGTTACAGAAAGCTGGAAGCAGGGACGTTGTGCGTAAATAGTGAACCACGGACGGGAAGAGAACTTTCCACAAACCCGTTTCACCATCCCGTTTGTCTCCTCCCCCATTTGGCGCGCGAGCCGCGGCCAGGGCACCTCTGTCCGAGGTGCTGAAAGAGCGTCCCGGAGCTGCCTGGCGGCGCGAGGTCACCGTGCCCTGCCACAGCTGCGTCGCACTGCAATGACAGCTGCTGGAAATCCCACGCCAGGACCAGAATCCGATTCTCATCTGGCATTCCTGGAGGCTGTTTAGGAGGGGCTGCCACCGCCATCCTATTCAGCTCCAGGGAGAGCGGTCGGGCTGCGGAATGATGAGCCCCTCTGGCAGCTCTGAGGAGCGTGTCCAGCCGCAGGCGTTGTGAATCACACCCGTAATGCCACGAGCAAGGGCAGAGATGCCATAGACCGAGAATTCATGGGCTGCACTCGCGTGACACCTGTCAGTCCGGCCTCAGGCTCATGGTCTGCCACGGTGCCTCCGCCCGGAGACTCCCCTCCTCAGTATCCTCATTTGCAAAACAGGCAGATACCTTTCTGCTTCCCCCACGGTGGAAAAGGACGCGCCCGCTCTGTGAATCTCGTGGCCCTCGAGGAGTGACTGACAGGTGGTGATTTAAATTCCGGAGTGATGGGCTGACCGCTGAAAAATGTTTGTTGAAATTTTTGAGGCACAACTTCCATAAAGTACACAAATCTTAAATATAGAGCTTAAAGTGCATGCATGTGTGTGTGTGTGTGTGTGTGTGTGTAGCCACCACCCGGATAAAAATACATAACGTTTTCAGCACCATCCCCATGTGCCACCGCCCCCCAAGGGCCACCACTGTTCTGACCTCTGTCACCAGGGATTGGTTTTTCTTGTTCTTAAATTTCGCATACATGAGATCATTGCGTATGAACTCTTCTGAGTCCAACTTCTTTCCTTCGACATTATGTCTCAAGGTTCATTCGTGTTGCTGCATAGCATTAGTTTCTTCTTTTTTATTGCTTTATAATACTCGCTTGTGTGAAAGATTGCTGTTTATTGATCCACTCTACTGTTGATGGACATTTGGAGCATTTCCAGACTGAGGCTAATTTGAATAAGCTGTGAACATTCTTCCGCATCCCTTTTTGATGGATGAAGCACTTATGTATGTTGGGTGTGTACCCAGGAGTGGAATTGCTGGTCGTGGCGTACATATATTTCCAAAATGACTATATTAAGTGACAGTCATTTTTTTTTGGAAAGATTAAATCCTTCTTCCTGATTTTTCCTTATGTGCATTCTCTGACCAATGGAGAAGATGTTCTGGGGGAAGGCTCTGTTTAATAATGTGGCTTCAGGTTTTCCTGGAACACTTTATGGATCGATATTGATTAGATGACCATTCCCTAGTGATCTCTTCCTAGAAACCAGAGACCTTCTTCCCTCAGACCTTTCTTCTGTCTGGTCATCACCGTAACCGACTCCTACAGTGGAATCGGAATGAGATGCTTTGGAGCTTAGGATGAATGACCTCCCCCTCTCTCTCCACACCCTAGGCGGCAACATTCAAAAAGAGCTGGGAGCCACGGAGGAATCCTGGAAGCTCCACATACTCAAAGGAGACTTCAAAAATCTGCCAGGAGCTATATGCTCCAATGGCAGGACAGGGAAGGCAGCAGGGAAAAGAGCAAGCTTTGTTCTTCCCTCCTGCCTTTTCTCCAGGGTTTATGATATTTGGGAGCATTGTATCTACTGCTATTACCTTGAGATAACGTTAGGGTTCAAGTTTGACGTTACTGTAGACAGCCCAATAATCACCAGGGCATACACGGAGCATTTTACAGGTTATCCTAAATGCGGATACATTTATTAGGAGACCCAGTACCCACAGTCTGCCTCATCCCCCTGGCTGGTCTCTCCGAACTTGGCATCATGAGATTTCCCTTATACGTTTGCTCCTCTGTGAAACCTCTCTCTCTCTCTCTCCCCCTACTCCCTCCCATGCACTCTTCTTTTTAAGTATGAAATCTCTATCATGCTCCTCACTCCTTTCCTCTGGACCCCTCTTTCTCCCTCTCTCTTTCTCCTTCCACTTTTACTTATCTGGCATATTCTTTTTTTTTAGGATTTTATTTATTTATTTTTAGAGAGGGAAGGGAGGGAGAAAGAGAGAGAGAGAGAAACATCAATGTGCAGTTGCTGGGGGTCATGGCCTGCAACCCAGGCATGTGCCCTGACTGGGAATCGAACCTGCGACACTTTGGTTCTCAGCCCGCACTCAATCCACTGAGCTATGCCAGCCAGGGCTATCTGGCATATTCTCTGCAGGAGAAAAAAATCTCTGGATTCAGACCAGCCAAAGTGGCTAGTGTAGAATGCAATGATGCTCCAATGTTCTCTTGAGATGAAGCTACAGGTCCCTATGGCCCCATTGTTGAGAGAGCCACAGAGAGGGCAATGGTTCATACTTCCTGCAACGAGACTGGTCAGAGCTGAGCCAGCTAGGCCCAGAGACCTTCTGCCTACTGGAGTGGGGGAGGTCTGAGCTGGGGTGAAGGTGAAAGGACTCAGAACTCAGGGTGGGGATAGGGGAGGACAGAACAAATATATGTGTGGGGTGCACATATTGGCTTGGGTTTCCTCGGCCTGGAGAGTTGTGGGGGCAGGTAGTCACGGCGAGGTGGGATAAGGGGAAGTGTTCGTCCCGGTGCCCCGGGAAGGGTCACACAGATCCTTGGCATGTACCTTCAGGGAGTCCCTGCAGGACCGAGATCGGGAGCGCCGCCTGTCCCCAGGTCATTTAACTCCCCCATCAGCCACCAAGACCCCTGCAGGTCACACAGAAGGGGTCTCCAGATCTGCCGCAGCTGCGGGGTTCTCCCCCGGCCCCTCCCTCCCCCACGGCCCGAAGAGGTGGCTGTCAGCACTTTCTCTCTCTTTACGCACATCAATAGGGCCCTTGGATATGACCTCAAGTTCAATTATGGCTTCAATTATGGAATAAAGAAGCGGTTATTGCACACCTATCCCTCACCAGAAACGCTGTCTGGGGGCCGGCAGAGACCGGACCTGGGGGAAATCATTAGGGCGCTAATTTGAAATCAATTTAAAGTGCATTTGCTTAATGATATGAGCGTTGTGAGTTATCTATACATTGTTAATTTAGTTGAGTGTCACACTAGAATTTCATTTCATAAATTGCATTTTTTTTGGGTCGGCTTTCCCTCTTTTTCTGAAACGAAGGTTGATAATCCCGCCTTGTGGGATTCAGCCCATCAGAGGGGGTCACGGGCACTCACACTCACGCTCCCGGAGCCCCAATGCTACTTCGTGAACAAGCCCGGTGAGTGACAGTGGCCCTGTGACCTCTGTTCCCCGAGACTGACAGCTGGAAATTCTCAGTCACTCTGAAGTCTCTGGTGTCCGAGACAGTCAGGGCAGGAACGGGGTGCTGCAAAGAGCTTGCATATCTACGACCCGCCTGTGCATCATGCAACCGTGACAATTTGGGGAGGAGGGCGGAGCACAGTCGCGCCCCCGGAAGAGCTGACCTGCTTCTGAGCTAGCTCTGCCTGACTTGGAAGGGGAGGCAGCCATGCCCCTTCTCCGTGGGTCGCTGCCTCCACCTGGACCAGGAGACAGGAGCACGTGCTTGGGAAGCAGCCTGCCATGAAGAGTGAGCCTGGCCTTTGAGTGGCCTTTATGTTCTCCACGGCGGCTGCCACAGGAATGAGGCTGTTGGCTTAAGTGGCAGCTTTTTCGCTGTGCACTGGGCACCTTCAAGCACTGGCACTGGGTGAGCCCCTGCAGGCGGGCAGGCAGGCGGGCAGGCTGGGTTCCACACCGAAGCAGTGGAATTCACTAGATTCTTCCTGGAGTCCTGCTCCATGCCCGGCACTGGGGCTCAGTGAGTGACAGACCATCCTGGCATTTATGGAGCCCTCACCTGTGTCACCCTCTGTCCTAAGGGCTTTGTCCTTGTTGCCTTGTTGACTCCTCACGGGAACTCTGAGTTGCACCCAGTCACTGGCCCCAGTCAACAGATGGAGTAATTCAGCGCTGTTGGTTGTTTGTAAAACTAGCAACAATTATTCTCACTGTATCCCCACCGTTTTGCAACCTGACTTTGCAGCCCCTCCCCCCCCCCCGGGGTTGTATATAGTCTATTTCCCACCGTCCGAATCCGGGCTGCCCCGCATGGACTCTGACGGGAGGATGCAGGAGAGGTGACGATGTGCCGGTTTTGACCCGAGGCTTCGGGAGGTGTCACCATTTCCAGGGGCAGGTCCGCACAACACACCCCAGCTGGGGCCCTAAACCAGAGACATCCATCATCTCACGGTTCTGGAAGCTAGAATTCCAAGGCCAAGGTGCCAGCCTCTGAACCCCGCAGGGGAGGACCCTTCCTCGCCTCTTGCAGCTTCTGCCGGCGTGCCCACACGTTTGGGCGTTCCCATTGGCTGGAGGGTGCGATGCTCCAGTCCTCCGTTTTCACAGCGTCTTCTCTCTGTGTGTGTCTGTGTCCAAATCTCTCCTTTCTACAAGGACGCCAGTTGGGTTGGTTTTCTAGGGCGACCATAGCCAGGTACCACGGAGTGGCTTAAACAACCAAAACGTATCTTCTCACAGTTGGGGAGGCTGGAAGTCCAAGATCAAGGTGCTGGCGGGTTGGTTCCTCCTGAGGCGCCTCTCCCTGGCTCGTAGAGGGCCACCCTCTTGCTGCCGCTGCACCTGGCCGTCCCTCTGTGTGTGCACACCCCCGGTGTCCTCTGCATGTCCCAACCGCCTCCGCTTGTCCTGACAAGAGTCAAGTTAGGTCAGGAACCACCCGACTAGCCTCATTTTAACCCAATCCCCTCTTTAAAGACTCCGTTTTCAAATAAGGCCACCTTCTGAGGTACTGGGGTGAGGGCTTCCACTTGTGAATTTGAGGGGGGTTCATGATTCAACCCACAAAAGGAGGCCTTGTGCACCCCACTCATTCTCCAGAAGCCTGGACGCTGCCTGTGAGTGACGCATGGCCCTGTGACCCCGTTCCCGCAGTCTGACAGCCAGCTGAGCCCCCGAAGCAAAACCAGGCAGCTAATCCCCGGCTGACTGCAGACACGAGAGCGAGCCCTCTAGCACCAGAAGAACCATCCAGAAGAGTTCCACTTAATTTCATCAGCTCACAGAATCACGAGCTGAACAAATGGTTGTTTGAAGCCACTTGATGTTCGAGATGGTCTGACAGGCAGCAGTGAGCAGCAGCTGGTGTGCTGAGGCTCAGGCCGGGTGTCGTGTGGCCTGCACGAGGTCACGGAGCAGCCTGCTGGTGTGATTGCCGCACTGTGGGGAAAGGATGTGTCTGTCCCCACGTATCGGGCTTGTCAGAGTCTCCCTGGGGCTCGGGCCCCAGAGCATCTGAGTGGGACGTCTGGAACTTGGTGGTGCAGGGGACACGCTGGGAGGAGTCCTGCCTCCGCTTCCCCATTTGCCGAGAGGCCCCGGGGACGTCACTTCACCGCTGTAAGGTTTTCCTGTCTGCAAGATAGGCTGGCGATAGGGCTGGCTTCCAGAGTGGAGAGGAGTCAGTGAAATTCTGAATGTGACAGCCTCTTGTGAATGGCATAGTGCTGTCCCTGTCTGGGGGAGGAGGCTTTTTTTTCTTTTATTTTTTAAAGATTTCATTTATTTACTTTTAGAGAGGGAAGGGAGGGAGAAAGAGAGAGAGAGAGAAATATCAATGTGCGGTTACTGGGGGTCATGGCCTGCAACCCAGGCATGTACCCTGACTGGGAATCGAACCTGCGACACTTTGGTTCTCAGCCAGCACTCAATCCACTGAGCTACGCCAGCCAGGGCAAGGCTTTCTTTTTTTATTGTAATAATGTCATCGATGGCCTCTGTCCCCTCGGGTGCTACTTGCACCCCTGAGGAGCTCCGGGTCATTGCTCCAGAGTGAGCAATAAAGCAGTGGATAATGACCTTGGAGTCGGCCAGCCTGGGCCGGAAGCCCACCGCTGGGGGCAAACGGGAGAGTCATCCCCGCCTCTGCAGACTGGGGCACGCCTGCCTTCCAGGAAGGGTGTGGGATGAAGTCCTGTCGTGGGTGCTGAGGAGCCCTCTGCGAGGGACTCAGGACATCTCCGCCTCCTTCCCTCCCCCGCCTGCCTGCAGAGTTCTTCTCCTTCTCACCAGGCGAGACAGATCAGTCCCGAAGGCGCCTGGGCAGGCAGAGCAAAGAGGCAGGGGACAGCCCAGTCAGAAGCCTTCTCTCCCCACGCAAGCCAGACAAGTGCAGGCAGCATGTCCCTCGGGTGGGTTTGCGCAGAACAAAGGCCCCCTTGATCTCCCGCTGATGATCCGGAGTCCCTGTGAGAAGAGGCGGGAGGAGGCTGGCGGCCAGGAGGGGCTGCAGGGCTGTCGGACGGTGATGGGCGCCTGCTGCTAAGTCCTCCTCCCGCAGTGGAGCAAGGGGAGGGCATCGCGCCGCCCCAGTTCCGATGAGATGCTTCCCATTTTCCAGGTAGACAGGTGGAGGCTCGAAGGGATGGGAAACTCATTCAGTAAGTAGATATTCACCGTGAGCATCCTCTATGCCAGGAACTGGGACGCCCATCTTTGCCTTCACGGAGCGTGCGCTAGTGGGGAGACAGAGGCAAGCAGGAGGTCGCTGCAAATACAGGCACAGGTAGGAACTAATGCCGTGGACTCACATCCCGGGACAACTGACCCAGACTTGGGGCACCAGGGAAGGCTTCCTGGAGGAAGCTGAGTGCTGAGGGCTGGGGAGGAGTATGAAGGTGCAGCAGGAAGAGGAGGAGCATTCCAGGCAGGGAGACCAGCCCGTGCCAAGGTCCGGCATGGAGCCACAGCTCTGCCCTTACCAGCAACTTTTGAGAAGTTTGGTCTAGCTTTGGCCTGAGGTGTCAGGTGAGGAGGCAGGAGCATGAGACGAAAACAGGGAAATCATCAGAGGTCCCAAAAGGCCTGGAAGGCCACATGGAGGACCTTCACCTTTACTCTGGAAGTAATAAAGGAGGCTGTAGCCAGCTACTGCTGCAATAGTGCTGCATAACTAATCTCCGCAACCTCAGTGGCTTAAAACAGCGATCACTGTACTGATGCGAGCTGGGAGTCAGGTGATCTATGCTGTGCAGGACCAGCTGCGCTTGGGTCAAGTCTGTCGACGTGTCTCTCAGCCTCCGGGAACAAGTGGGTTCCCTGGGGGGTGTTCTTCCCAGGGGTTCTTCCCGGGGAGACCAGAAGCTCAGAAGGCAACTGCCTTCCAGGACCGTTCCTGCTTCCCTCTCGCCAACGCCTCAATGGAAAAAGAAAACATTCCACCCACCGTCAGAGAGAAACTAATCAAGGAGAGCGCGGTTCCTTATTTATTCAAGTGCTTTGCAACTCCAAGCACATAAATGCTATCCTGAGTTGGGAGAAGTCTATTTTATTACAATGATAATGGTTGTGATGATGGCTTCACAGGCATCTCTACGGCCGAGCCCTCGACATACATTACCTCCTTTAAAAGACACCCAGGCGTGATGAATGTTATTATGCTATTTAGTGGGTGAGCAAACAGGTTAAGACAGAGCAAAGGATCGGCCCACATTTGCAGATAATGGGAGCAGAATGAGGCTGCGAACCCCGGTTTCTCTGACTCCGCATCAGCATAACCCCACAGCCCGGCTCCAGGCTCTTCCTGTCGCCCCGTGCGCTGCCCTCGTGGTCCAAGCTTTCCCTCTGCCAGCTCAGCCACAAGGAGGGAGGACGTGGCATCAGTCAGGTGATGCCACCCTCCTGATCGCTGCAAGGGTCGGCAGGCCAGGCGGGTGGGCTACAGAGTGGGCCATGTCCCTCGTCCGTCCCCGTCTGTGAGCAGAGCAGGCGGAAGGCAGCTCCTGGTGACTCCTGGCTCCCAGAACTTCCGCTGATGTTTGCTGATGCCTTGTTGGGGCGAGGGTGCGCCCCTGCCTCACCTCACTCCCCTGCCACCGCCAGGAGGCTTTCTAAGGCGCTACTGAAGGCCACTTCTCTACCTGGCTTTAAGGAAACCATCCGGGTAACACACTCCTGCAGTCAAAATGCAAGAGAATGGCGAGATTTGTAACGAAAGCCTTCCTCTCACGGCTTCCTGCACCCACCCCCACCGGTGACCACTGCTTTAGTTTTCCCTGGGTTTCCTTCAGAGTGTCCTTGTGCGTACACAACAAAAGCAGTGTATGTTTGCCCACCTCCCCACTTTTTAAACACACAGGCTAGGGCGTTGTACACCCTGTTTTGCCACCTTAAAACGGCTTGGGGATGTTTTGCACATCAGCCCTCAGAAAGCCTCCGCGCTCTTTCCCCACAGCTGCGGGTACCCTCTCGTCTGATCGGACCGACTGTAATGTAGCTGGCCCGTCCCTGGGTGCGTGGGTGTTTCAGGGCTCCCGGTCAAAGCTTCGGCGAAGAACTTCCACACGTGGCCAAGGGTAAGTTTACCCGCACGAAAGATGCCCAGAACGGGATTGCTGAACCGAAAGGCTCGTGACGGGGATGTGGTCGTCCCTGCAAGTCCCCCTCCACGATGGCGGAAGCAGTGTGTACTCCCACCGGCACGCAAAGAGAGCCTGCTTCCCCCCAGCCTCGCCAACAGGGCGTGCTATCAGACGCTTCAAGTTTTACAAACCGGATAGGCGTAAAATGGTATCCTGCTTTAAAAAAAAAAGAGAGAAAAAAACCCCTCTGTTGTGTCCCCGTTCCCCTCGGATAGAATCCAGCTTCCTCGGGCAGTCACAGGGGTGGGCACCGCCTTGTCCTTGCTCAGGAAAAGGACATGGCCAGCCCCGAAGATGGACGTCGACACGACTCATCAAAGCCTGGGCTTGGTGTCCCAGCAAAGAGTCAGGAGGAGGCAGAGGAAGCCTTCCTGGCGGAGGTGGCATCTGAACTGCGCCTTGACAGGCAGGTTGGAACTCAGCAGGTGTTAAGGGGGGAAGAGAGAGGGGAGGGGGTGTGTGTTGTCCAGGACGGAGATGGGGGGGTGTCTGGGGAGGCCGAAGAGCCCAGCGTGGTTGGAGGACCTGGAAGGAGACGAGCCTGCAGGGGTTTGGGGCCAGGTTTCGGAGGCCATGTGAAAGAGCTGGGGGTTTAGCCTGTGAGATAGGAATACAATGAAGCCTTTTGAGAGGCTGTGTGAAGTGGGTGGGTGGGTGGGGAGGTGCTGTTTAGTTGGGACTCCTGATTTAAAGTGAAAGAGAACCTTGTTCAAAGTGGCTTAAGGAAAAAAGGAATGGATTGGTTTAAGGAAAAAAAAAAAACTTGGATGGTCAGCATCAGGCATGGCTAGATCCAGGGGCTTAAGTGATGTCATCAGAAATCCGTCTTCCATCCTTGGCTCTGCTTTCCTCGGTTGGCCTCATTCCGAGGCAGGCTCTAGGCTTTTCTCCCGCAGCCTAGAAATCTTGCTCATCTTTCCCAATAGTTTCAGCGAGTCCCGGGAAGACACTCGTTGGACAGATTTGGTCAGGTGGCTACCCCTCAACCAATCACTGTGGCCAGGAAGATGGGATGCACTGATTGGTCAGGACTAGGTCACATGGTTACTCATGGTGGAGGGGTTGGGTGTGGTAGGGTGGCCTCTGCTTCATGCGCATCGCAAAGTCTGGGTTGGGGTAGGAGCCTCAAAGTAAAACCAAGGTACAGGGACCAGAAGAGAGAAGAACAGGCTTCGTCGGGGGACAGATTAAAGGTGGGGACACCAAAAGCGAGGCTCCCTTTGAACTCCTTTCCGGAAGGCGTGGCGGGTGGGCCTGAGCGCCCCCTTGTGGCGACGAGGCGCTCTCCACCTGCTGTTGCGTCCTGGTTCCACCGCGGAGACTGCAGACCTAGTCCTTAAAGCAGGTCGGGCAGCCTTTAAGGGCAGGGCTGGGCAAAGACGCCAGGCCCTGTGCCAGCCTGGGACCCCCCAGGCTGTGTGTGAACAGCGGTGTCTGGAACCCCATCCCTCCTGCCGATGCTGGCCTCGTATTTTAAGTCTGTTTGGAGTGGCCGGCACTTCATGGGACTCGGCTGAGCCTCGAGTGCCCAGGGCAACAGCATTTAACCTGCTGGAGCAGGTGTGGAGGCTGCTCTGAACCCCTCCCCAGAGGCCCCGAGAGGAAAAGGAGGCTCGGTTCTTCCTGGGCAACTTTCTCTGCGGCAACGGGGTGACCGAGGCTGGTCTGAGAATGTTGTGCAGCGGGCCACTCCACGGGCTTTGTCTCTTGCTCTCGATTTACTTCGTGGGGTGGGTGGGTGACTCTGAGTCCTGCAGGTAGGAGTGCCAAGTCCCTGAGACGGCCAGAGGCTCCGTCCTGGCCCAGTCAGGTGCCCCTTTCCCGGTCCACCCCCCCAGGAAGGCTCCAGCCTTGTCCCCTGTCATATACGATGCACCCCTTCTTTTCTGCCACAACATCACGTTGCAGTTTCCTTCGGCTTGGGAAGGCCTGTGTCGCATGGGGTCCATTCCCCAGGGGCACGGACACCTGTCCTCATCCTCAGCACAGAAGCCACTTCCCCAGGGATCCTTCTGCCAGCCAGGCCACGTGGCTTTGTGGCCTTACCCCCCCACATTTCTCCCTTGCAGCCCTCTGCTTGGTGGGTATATATTTGGGGGACTCTGTTGTTATTTTTCCCACCTTGACTCTAAGGTTTGGGGTGAGGGTTTGGGGCTGTTTTTGCATTCCCTAGTATTACCGAGGACTCGAATAGTGCCTGGCACATAGTAGGTGCTCAGTAAATCGTTGTTGCACAATCAAATGAATGGCCAGCAGTGCCATTGGGCACTCCCCTGCTTCTAGGATGTGGACAGTGATGAGAACAGGAGAGACTCACAGGAGGGTGGCCACTGGGGGCGGCTTGACTTTAGAACCAAATCCTGGCAGCACAGCCATGAAGGAGCTGGAGTTCTGGCTGCCATTTCACCCCCTGGTCCCTTTTCCAGGGGCATTAAGTCAATGCTCAGGGGTTTGATGAAGGTCGCCCAGGCAGGGCTGGAGCTAAGACTTGGATGCTGGACTCCCAACTCTAGGTGTCGGGAGAGGGAGGCACGCTGGGGGTGCCTGTGCTGAGGATGAACCCTGGCTGCCCAGCTGGTCAAATCACGCTGGATGACGGGTGGCTCTAGGGGAGAGCGAGTGCGCGCTCGGAAGCCAGAAGCCCTGGGTGGCAACCCAGCTCTGTCACTCACAAGCTGTGTGGCCTCAGGCCAGTTACTTCACATCTCTGGGCTGCAGTTTCCTTAGCAGTAGGAAATAGGATAAATAGGATGAAATAGGATAAAAAAACCCTTCCCTTCTGAGGAATGCTGTGAGGATTCTGAGAATGCATGGCTAGGGCCTGGGACGTGGCAGACACTCCGAAAAAGCTGGCACTTGATCTCTCCTGGTCTCTGAGGGACAGACGGTGAGAAGCAGGGGCCCAGGGGAACTATGCAGGTGTCAGGGGTCCCTCGGCCTCTCCTCGGCCCTCCCCCCGAATGCCCACACTTCCCAGCAGACCCCAGGGTAGCTGCTGTGCCCGAGCTAATGAAGAACATCTCGTGAATGCTCAACAGAAGCTCATTAAGACCAGGAGCTGTGCATCAGCGGCAAAGGAAGGTCAAGACTCTCTTTATGGGAGTTAATGCTTCAGGGACCCTGCGTGCAAGACGGAGGCGCATTTATTTGCAGGCAGGTAGCAGACAGGTGTGTGGCCGAAGTTCCCCAGAATTCCCAAACAGTGGCCGCCCTGCTCTTCCCCCAGCCTTGCCTGGGCCCCTGCGCCTGGGAGGGGAGAGCTACCTGCTGGGAGCTGGACAGGGCCATCATTGCAGGGCCTAAGGGGCCAGGACAGGCCAGTTTTGAGGAGGAGAGAACGTTCTGAGGTTGAGAATGCCATGTGCAGAGGGGGAGCCTGGCAGGCGGGCGGGGTGGGGCGGGAGCCCTGGGCGCGAGTTCCTGGTGGTCGCTGTGCGAACTCCTCGGCCCCTCTGGGGCCCCGGGGTGCTGATCTGCAGGATGGGAGCCAGCTCGCAGGAGACCTATGAGGGTCATGCTGATGCGGGGCGGCCCCGGGGCGGGCAGGGGACCGGGACACCAGGGCCTCACCTCCTCCACCCTTGACCTGCGGGCCTAACAACCCCACAACACTCAGGAAAGATGGAGGCCAAGGGGAAGGAGGAGGAGCTGTTCCTTTGGGGCACGGACTTGGGCTCGGTGGTCTCTTTACGAACGGCATCGTTTGGACTGCACGCGAGTGACGCGCACGTGCCTGTGCCTCCGCAGGGGAGCTGGGTTACTGGGACGGTCTCAGGACCAGGACTTGGGGACGACAGTCCTGTCCTCACCTTCTGGAAGTCTCGCTCACTTGCCAGCCCCTCCCCTTCCCCACCTGGCCCCTCCTACAAGCTTCCTGGACCTCCCACAGGGGTCATGGGAACAGGGCGGGGGCGGGGGCAGGAGGAGCTCCATTTCCGCTCTATCCGTTGGTTGCACTCCCCACGTGAGCGGACTGCCAGAGTCCTGGGTGGGACCGCCCGAACCCCTGATCAGCCCCCGGGGCTGTCACCCCCAGCACGACCCTGTCCCTCGGCCACCCTGCTCTTCGCCGGGCCTCCCCTCCGAGGGCTCGGGTGCGCGCAAGGCCGAGGGGAAAATGCTGAAGCGTGCAGCAGTGCGCGGGCTCAAGGGCTTCGTTCCGTTTCCTCGGACCGGGCCTCCTGACTTCGCCACCAACTTGGTCATCACCCTGAGTTACAATCCTCTGGGGGATGCACACTCCGCCCGGGGCAGGAGGTCAGGGATGGGTCCGGCTCCACCGTCACCCCCCGCGTGACCGGGCCTGTCCGTTTCTTGGAGTCCTGGTCTGTCCCCGTGTGAAACCGGCATGACAGCAGCCGCTCCTTCAGGTTAACGAACGAGCTGACCCACGTCCAGTCCTGTTACCGGTTGTGTCGTGTCCCCTTCTGCCCCCAAAACACATTCTGAACCCTGGGACCGGTGAACGTGAGCTTATTTGGAGATGGGTCTTCGCAGGTGACTAGGTTGAGGCCGTTAGGTGGGCCCTCATCCAATGGGACTGGTGTGCTAACGACAGGGGACAGGACGTGAGCGGGACGGGAAAGAAGGTGGAGGCAGCGACGTGTCTGCACCCTGGGCACACCAGGGGCGCTGGCTGTCACCAGAAAGGAGGGGCATGGACACTCCCTCCGACCCTCCAGAAGGAACCAGCGCCGCCCACACCTTGACTTTGAACTTCCAGCCTCAGAAGCCTGAGGAGTGCATCTCTGCTCTTGCCAGCTGCCCAGCGTGTGGCTCGGTGTCAGGGCACCCAGGCCGACCGAATCCGACCCTGGCACAGTCACTTCCACGTGGCGGCTCGTAGTGTTAGATGCTGGTTTGCTCTGTCTCACCGCAGGCGGTGGGTCCGAGGGCCTGAGGTGCCCTCAGCAAATACGCAGCCCCTACTCGGTGCCGGGCGAGCACTAGGCAGGGGACACGGTGTCACATGTCTGGCGCCCTCAGCCCCTCACATTGACAGATGACCGGGGGAGCTGGCCCGAGACCACCCTTGATGGGGTCTTTCCCATCCTCAGGGCCCAGTCCCAGCACAACGCCAGGCACACCAACAGCCTGTGACAGTGTCCCAACTGGGGAGCCAGACGAGCACCTTAAAGAAAGGGGCGTGCAGTGAGCCCCCGAGGCCCCCAGTCTTGCCCTGGGCCAGCAAAGCCCCCTGAGGCCCCGGGCCCCAGCGGCTCAGGCCCCCTCCTCCCCACCTCCATGTCCTCCTGGCCGGGCAGCACGTGAACACTCATCTCCACTTTAAGAATATGATAGAGCCAGCGATGCTTAAAATTCTTGTGTTAATGGCGGCGGTCTGTAGTTTCATTTCACTTTAATAGGAACCATCTGCGGTGAGCAGGCAGCAGGCTCGGCCAGCTCGTCCCCCTGGCCCACCCCCCGGAGTCAGGTTGGGGAGATGGTGGCTCCATAAGGAAGGTTGTGCTGGGGCCCCCACACGCTCAGGGAGGGTCTTAGAAAGGCCCCTTGAGGCTGGGGCCGAGGGTAGGACATGCAGAACCCCAGGCTGGTCCCTCTGTCCTCTCTGGCCAGGACCGCAAGGCTCGGGGAGGGCCACGGGACCACCTGGCAATGGCCATGGTGAAGCGGAGGGGAGGGGAGGGGAGGGGAGGGGAGAGGCAGGGGTGGGAGGCCCCTGCCCTGGAACCCACTGTGCTTGCCCATCCTGCCAAGTCCCCAGGGGAGGTGTGGGGCCCAGGCAGCAGCCACTGGCCCAGTGGCCGGCCTGTCACTTTGACCCCTGGTGCCTCAGTTTCCACATCCCTTGCAGAAGTGACCTGACCACCGTGGTGACCGGGCCGGGAGGAGGGTGGGCCTCTTCCGCTGTCGGGGGTAACCTAGTGCAGGGCCGCTGCTGGCCTCACCCCCCAGCTCTGGCCCAGGGCCACGGGGGGCTTCCAGCCCAGGCCCGGGGACAAAACGAGCAGGGGCCGAGCAGGAAAAGAGAGTGCTTCTGGGGTCGGAGAACAAGCGTCGCGTCCCCGCCGGCTGGACCAAAGCGAGCAGGCGGGGACCCGGCGCCGGGGCTATAGGGAGGTCAGGCTGGGCAGGGGGATCTTGTAGCCGCTGCGGAGCAGCGCGAGGCAGGCGCCCAGCCCCAGCGCCCCCGCCAGGAGCACGGCGCCCAGGGCCTTGAGGAAGGAAGTCCTGGTGCGGGTGAAGGAGCCGGGGGCCATGATGGCGAGCAGGGCCGTGCTGACCGTGAGCGTGTACAGGATGGACACGCCTGTGTTGAGCGCGACGATCTTGCCGAACTTGGCGAAAGGGGCAATGATGCAGAAGAAGAGGGGCACCGTGGCGACGACCGTGGTGAGGGCGCTGGAGACGATGGCCACGCCCACGTGCCGCACGGCCTCCAGAGTCCGCCACTGGCGCCGGGAGTGGGCGTCCTGGGGGCGGGTGAGAGCAGAGGCCGGGGGTGGGGGCCTGACAGGACAGCAGGACCCCTCCCTGCCTGGGGCTGGGGCTGGGGCTGGGGCGCTGGGTCAACATGCAGCCCCTGCCAAGGCCTGGCCTGCCCTGGGGAGCCCCCAAATCTGCCTCGGTAAGTGGGCTGATTCCTGCGCCAGCTCCACAGGGGTGCGGGGAGATGAGATAGTTTCCCTACAGCAGCTCACAGCACACAGTGGGGCACCCCTGCCAACCCGCCCGATTTATTACTGTTGCCACGACAACCAGGATGCTGATGATTTGCATAGTAGGTCCTCATAAGTGGGAGCCCTAATTGGAACTGACTTCCTTCTCTTGACTACAAGCAGCTAAGTTGTCTAAATAATTTAATTTCCATATTATGAATGTTTTCACACCAATACAATTCCAAACTAGGAGAAAACAAAATCTTTAGGGGACCCAGGGCTGGTTTTGGTGTTGAGCAAAGGGCATGTCCTCACTGAGCCCCTGAGGGCCAGCTGGTGGCCTCGGGTCATGAATGAAGGGTTCAGCCCTGCTGCCTAGGCTGGAGTGACACCGGGAGTCAGGGGGCTGGAAGCAGGAAAGACCCTTGCGTGCCGCCTGGCCCAACCTCTGGGGCTCACCTAGGGAGGCTGGGGGAGAGGACCCCCCAGGGCCCAGAGTGCGGCTTTGGGGAGCTGCTGTGGAACTGAGTCCCCTGGGATATCGGGGGACACCACGCTTCTAGAACACACCGTGATTGGGGGTTGGGCACGGAGGTGTCCAGCTGCCCTAGGATGCTCTCAGCCGCACTGGGGCAGGGCCTTGCGGCCCAGGGGCTCACCTCGGCCTGGTGGGGGGGCAGGCTCTCTCCGGCTAGCAGGTAGCCCTCGACCAGATGGACGCAGTAGTCCACCGAGGAGCCGACGAGGATGGACAGGGAGATGGCCTCCACGGCGCCCATCTCCCAGCCGCTCCAGTACATGATGGTCACCACGAGGCAGACGATGCCTGTGGGGGCAGGGGCAGCAGGGAGGCGGCTGGTGCTGGTCCCACCGCATGGTCCCAGAGGGGTTCTAGGGGAACTCGGAAGGTCCCTGGGGAATGTGGGGGGGGCAGTCTAGAGTGGAGCCCCACACCTGGCAGCAGGAGGGCCAGGGCCAGAGAGAGATGGGGGCAGCAACATGTCACTGGGCCGAAAGCTATACCTGGTGATGCCTGGCTCACCCCGGGAGCAGACTCGTGGGGCACAGTCCTACGAATGACCTCGCAGGGGGGGCATTTTGCTGGGGGTCAGGGTGGGGTCGGTCGGAGGGCCATCACTGAGGAGACGGGACAGTGCAGGGCTGGGAGGAAGCTGCTGACGGATGGACGGCCACCCACCAGCGGGGCCCTCAGCCGCAGCCCTCATACCCAAGATACTCAGGAGCACGGGCAGCAGCAGCAGCACGTGGGTGGTGAACACGGCCACCGCGGCCACACAGATGAGCAGGGACAAGGCCAGGCCGTACAGGGCGCTCTGCACCCCTGCCGGTGAGAGGAGAGGGCCCTCAGCCGGGCCGCACGGGCAGGGCGCCCACAACCCTCCCCTCCCCCACAGTTCGGAGGTCACCGGGGTCAACCGACGGGCACGGCCACAGCTGGCCGGGAAAGCCACTGGACCTCTCTGTGCCTCCATTTCTTTATCTGTAAAATGGGGCAACAGCAGTACCCACCCACAGCCCCGTATGGAGTTTAAAGAGATAACACAGGTCAGGTGGCCTGGCCCCGTGAAGGGCTCAGAATGACAGCAACCGCTGTGGTGGCCATTGCCTTTCCCTTGCAGGCGGCCACATTCGGGGTCAGAGAACGCTGACCAGTAACCAGGTGCTCCCGGAGGACAGCAGGAGGGGACCCAAACTCTGGTTGCCAGCCAGCCTTCCTGGCCACTGGGTCATTCCCGCGTCTCCCGGGCTCTGGGCCAGAACTGAGATGACAAGTGTGGCTCAGGCGGCCCACGGCCTGCCCTCTCTGCCCATCACCTCTGGGTGCCCCACTGCCGCCACCCATCCCTCGGGAGCCGGGGTGCGGGGGGAGGGGAGAAGGGAGAGGGGAGGGCCGGGCCGGCGGCTGCTCACCTATGATCTCCATGAAGATCTGCTTCCAGTGCTCGCAGGTCTGGAAGCCGCGGCGCAGGGCCGAGCCCTCGGGGAACGCCAGCAGCTGCTGCTGCAGGAAGCCCTCCCAGCGCAGGTAGTCCGAGTAGGTCTGGAAGGAGGACTTGCCCTTGTACGTGGTCTGTGGGGACAGAGCCGGTGAGACGGGCGGGCGGCGGCGGCCCCCTCCCCCTTCCCAGGCCACGGCTGGTCTTTTCTGGGGCAGAGGCAGCCAGTCCTCGGCCGCCTGTGAGTGGAGCAGGTCGTGTGGGGGAGGGGAGGGTCAGCCAGTGCAGGACAGCCACCTGCCAGCTTCGGGGGACACGTTCCCAACAGCAGCAGCAGGTTCCAATGCATCCGAAGTCCCCGCCCCTTTCCCACAGAGCCCTCCTGCTCCGGTGTCCCACCCTCTGCCTGCAAAGCCAGCTCCCGTCCATCCTTCCAGGCCCACTACAGTTCTGTCTCCTCCGGGAAGCCTTCCTTGATGCCCCAAGATGGGCATCCTCTTGGCCTGGCAAGAAACCTATAGAGAGAAATCTACTCCTTTTTAAGCGGCCCAATTCAGAGAAGGGCCAGATGTCCAGAGCAGGAGAGGACCCAAACTCTGGCCTGCGAATCACAGTTCTCGTTGCTGCCCAGCAACCTCCCATCTGCTGGCTGGACTGGGTGTCTAGGGAGGCAGGGAGCGGCCCGGCCAGTTCGCAGTGTCCAGCTGAAGGAGCTGTTCGGGGGGCAGGGGGTGGACACGGGCCCTCATCCTCCCCTGGACCTTCCACCCGAGTTATTTCACTGGCCCAGTTCTGCTCCTCAAATCTGAGTGAGTCGCAGTGTGTCTGTGCACATGCGTGCAGCGGAGTGTGGGTGGGGGTCAGCCTGGAAGCGACATCCTGTCACGCGGAGAAGCCTGTGCGGGGACTCTCTCGTCTCCGAAACCGTGTGTGGCTTCAGCCTTCCCAAAAAAGGGAGGACATTCCGACACGGGCTGGCCCTGAGGGCACCGCGCTGAGGACATGAGCCGCACACACACGCTGTGTGATGCCACTTGGGCGGCTCCGAGAGGAGTCCAAGTCACAGGGACAGAAAGGAGAACGGTGGTTGCAGGGCCGGGGGAAGGGGACAGAGTTTAGGTTTTGTGTGATGAGAAGTAAAGAGACAGGAGGTGGCAACGGCTGTGCAGCAGTGTGGGCTGCACTGTACACTTCCAAATGGTCAAGACGGTCAATTCCATTGTATTTCACCCCAGTTACAACCCTCCTGGGCTGCCCTGGCTGGTGTAGCTCAGTGGATTGAGTGCGCGCTGTGAACCAGGCATCGCAGGTTCGATTCCCAGTCAGGACACATGCCTGGGTTGCAGGCCATGGCCCCCAGCAACCACACATTGATGTTTCTCTCTCCCTCCCTCCCTCTCTCTCTCTCTCTCTCTCTCTCTCCCCTCCTTCCCTCTCTAAAAATAAAATCTTAAAAACAAAAACAAAAAAACCTCCTGGGCTGTGAACCGGTGTCTGCAGTAGCCTGGGGTTCACTGAGGGCTTGGAGGGTCCCCGGGCCCCCTGGCTGGTGGCCAGTGGTTTGGCTGTCTGTATGGTGAGTGACACATGTGGTAGGAAGGAAACGGGGGCCACTTGTGCCCTCATCTCCATTACTGTCATTCCCCAGTGTCCTCCTGGGATCTCCCCGTTGCTTCTCCACAACCACTAGAGGGAGGGCAGGGGTCTGGGACCCTGTTCTTTGAGGAGGACCTTGGGGCCAGAGGGGACGAGCTCCTTGCTCCAGGCCACGGAGCACACAGGGGTCAGAGCAGGACTGCGCCCCAGGTCGCAGCATGGAGGTGGCAGGGGTAGACTTGGCGAGCCTCATACAGTGACGTGCCGGGGCTCCGAGACCTGCAGATGCCCAGGGCAGGGTGTGCGTGTCTGTGCACATGTGTGCATGTGTGTGTGCGAGCACCTGTGCCTTCTTGGGCAGAGCCCGGAGAGTGTCCGGGTGAGAGAGGGAGCAGTGAGGTATGGGACAGCCAGTCCCTTGGTTTCTGAGTTCCTCTGGGGGCGGCCCTGCACCGGCCCCCCACAGTGGCAGAGGGCAGTGTCCTGTTGTGTCACCAGCTCCTAACCCCACATGCCCCTGCAGCCCAGAGGCTGCAAGAGGATGCAGATGCCAGGCAGGCGGCGGGCGGTGGGGCGGGGGGAGGGAGGGCGGTGGGAGTGGCTGGCGGCCTGCATGGTGCCAGGGCAGAGCCCTGAGGGCCAGTTCCGCTCTCCACACCGACGCTCTCTAACCAAGTGCCCTTGGATGAGCAAGTCCACCTCCCTGGGCCCCGTATCCCCCTCTGAAGAGCAACCCTTCTGCTCTGGGACAAGGGCCAAGGGCCAAGGGCCAAGGGTCAGAGGTGACGCACGCACGCATGGCCGCCAGGGGCTCACCGACTCAAAGGCCATGGAGATCCACTGCACGCGTCCCTCCTTGACACCCACGGCCCCGTGCGACAGCTGCCCGGGCAGCAGGTTGGGCTCGGGCAGCTCCCTGCACTCGGGGTGCAGCATCTGCAGGAAGGAGGAGATGCTGTAGCCTGCGGGAGGAGAGAGGGAGTGGGGGTTACCCCGGAGAGCACCCCTCCCCAACCCGCCCCTCCCAGCGTGCCCATGTGCCCATGTGCCTGCCCGCCCGCCAGAGTGGGAGAGTGTGTGTGTGGGGGGCACAAGCCCTCCCTCCGACCTCAGGTCTGAAGTGTGCGTGACCATGGCAACGTCCCTGGGAACCTACACCACCCGCCTGCCAGCCCCACGGAGAACGGCGTCCTGTGCCGTCTCAGGGAGGGAGAGCCCGGTCACGTACGGGCCCGCCCCGATTCTGGAAAAGCTCCTCCTGCAGGTGCGGCCACACACGGGTGCCTCGGCCAACTCACGTTCACGCACGAGCCCACTCTCTTCCGGAAGACACGCCAATGCCCGCAGCCCCCACCCCGGCCCCAGGGTGGCTGCTCACGCACAGAAACATGCCTGCAGGCCCCCAGTCCGTCCTCCCCCGGAGAGGCCGGCGCCCGCACACCTGAGGGCAGGCACTGGGCGCCGCCTGGCTTCACCAGCTCTGCGTTCCCCGCGATGGCCTTACAGAGGCGACACAGGTGCCCGATTTCCTTGAAGAGGTCAAAGCTGCCGTCGTAGATGACGCTGCCCTTTCCCAAGGAGACACGAGCCGGCGCAGGCCGCTCAGTGAGCCGGGAACTCGGTGCTGGGTCCCCCTCCTCATCGTGACCACCAGGTTGGAGCCCTGGGCATGGCACCCCAGGGTCCCCGCCCAAGCCTGCCCCCAGCGGCACCAGTTGCTCCCCTTACGGCCCACCCCGCACAGGCCCCTTTGGCCTCACATCCTTGCTTTCACTCCCAACCCTCTCCCCCGGGCTTCCTGCTCTCCTCTGCCTCCACACAGCCAAACCCTCCCTGGCCTCCCCGGGAGGAGGCCCGGCCCCTCCCAGCCTCCCAGCCCTCCTCCGAACACCTGCGGCCTCTCCTCTCCATCTGGACCACCGAACAGGCTGAGGTCCTCCGCCCCACCTGCCCCCAGATCACTTAGTGTCTGACCCTGGGCTCCCCGCTGGACTGACTTCTCAAGGTCCCTCCCAGCACACGCCCAGCTCCCGTCAGGAGCCAGTCACAGCCCTCGTCACAGCCCCTCCAGCGCCTCTCCCTTTCAACACCCGACAGCCAGCATGGAACACGGACACGCGGAAGGGGAGGGAGGCCCCACGGGGCGGGGGTGCCTGCAGCAGGCGGGGCAATGGTTTTACATGCGTGTGTGGCCCTCACCTCCGTCCCAGCCCCAAATGGGGAGGGACAGCCAGCTCAGGTCCCCACGTGTGTCCAGACTCCTGGGTGACTCTGAGAGCTCAGCTGTGCTCAGTCCCCAAGAGAAATGACACCCAGGGACCTGTGAGGGTCCTGCGCGGCCTGGGGAAGGTGTGGCAGGGGGGAGCCCAGGAGGGTGGCTTCTGGGCTGGTCCTTGTCGGTAAGCCTGGCTGCATGGGTCCTGTGGCGTCTGCTCCGAGTGGGCCCACGTACCGGGTCCCCGATGACATGGTTGTCCACCTGCCGCGTGCGGTTGATGCCCACGATGCCGAAGACCACGAAGACCATGGCGCCCGTGTCCACCAGCGGCCGCACTGCCGGCTTCCCGCAGCCTGTGTTCACGCAGGGGTTGAAGCCGAAGGTGGCCGAGAGGCGGGCCCTGGGCCCTGCGGGGGGTGAGTCGCTGTTGCAATGGAGGAGGCGCCCAGCCCCCCCGGGCCCCGCTGCCGCCTCCCCGAGGGTACCTTTCTCGCTGGGCACGTAGAAGAAGCCTTTGGTGGGCCCGTCGGGGCTGGAGCTGAGCAGGCAGCCGGGAGGGGCGGCACACACGCGCCCGTGGAAGGGCGGCTTGTGGGACTGCGAGAAGTACAGCTTCCTGTGGGGGCAAGGGAGGCGGGGCTGAGGTCGGGCGGCTGGGGGACTGGGGGAGGTGAGGCAGGTGGGGTCACATGCAGGGGCAGGAAGAGTGTGGGGGGCAGGAAGAGTGTGGGGGACGGCCTTGGGTTTGCCCAGTGCAGGGATCCGGGGTCTTCAGGCTCATTCTTGTCCAGCCCCTGCCAACGCCCACTGTGTGGGGCTGCTCAAGGTCCTCCTCATACTAGATTCTCCCCTCACAGATGGCAAGAGGGTTGGAGAGCTGCAGTTTCCAGATTGCCCTCTAGAGGCGCAAGAGTTCACCCAGGGGCCCCAGGGCAGCCTTGGGGGTCCCTGCTCAGAAGCTCTGCCACCACAACCTTGACAGCTATGGAGACTCGAGATTCTGTTTTGAAGAAAGGGTTCTATGGTCAGCTTGCTCACCACTGGACTTGGTGTAGCTCAAGGCTCTTTCTAGAATGTTCTAAGTTCATCCAAGCAGCCTGACCCCAGTCACTGTTGTGTATGTGCAGAGCAAGCCCAGCTCTGGGCTCAGGGGAGGGTGGGCAGAGGGTGGACCTGGCTGGAAGGGCCCAGCAGGCCCATCCTGGTCACCCCCAGCCCCCACATCACAGCCCTGGGCCCCCAGCAGCGTTCAGCCTTGTGTTGGGGCCGGTGGTCCTGAGGCCAGGGCCCGTCAGAGACCCCGGCCCCAGGGGCCCACGAGTGCAGGGCCCCACACTGCCCTCGGAGCTTGTACATAATTTGTAACGGCCTTGCAGTGGACCAGCTGGCGGCTGTCTCCCGCCGGCTGGCCCGAGGGCAGTGGCAAGCGGTCTCACCCACCACCGGATCCCCAGCACCCGCATGGTGCCGGCACACGGGCGGTGCTCGGGGTCTGTGAAATGAATGCAGCGGGGAGAGCCAAGATCCGGGGCCACTGACAGCCTCGACGGGAAAAGGCACGTAGGGCCCCGGGCCAGGACAGGGGATGAGACCCGGGGAAAGACGCCCGGCTGGCTCCAGATGCCCCGAGGCACAGGGTGCAGGGAAGCACTATTCTGAGCGCTGACTTCATGCCAGGCACAGGCAGGCCTGAGCGTACCGTGCAGTTGGTACACACGACAGAGTCCTTCCTGTTACCTTACAGTCTGACGAGGGACATGCAGTGCCGTCCGGATGAACTATCTACATGGAGAGTGAGGCGAGTGCCTTGGAGAGGAAGTGCCCAGGGCGCTCACCCCCTCACTCCTTCAGCGGGTGTTCACGGAGCTGTGGCTCTGAGCCAGGCCCGTGCTGGGTGCTGAGTGCTGGGTGCTGGGTACTAGGGACGCGGCAAGGACTAGCCATCATGGTGGCCACTGCCGACCTGCCGGAGCTCCAGGGGGAGACCGGTGATCAGCCAGTAGATTGGAATGACGCAGGTGGTGACGGGCCAGAAAGAGGCGGTGTCGGGGAGAGACCAGCTGTGACTATTTTTCGTGGGGGGCAGCCTCTCCCAGGAGGGAACGGTGGGCCGGGGCCTGAATCTCGAGAAGAAGTGAGCCACACGAGGAGCGAGGAGCGGTGGAAGAGCGTTCTGGGCAGGGGGACTGGCAGACGCAAAGGCCCCGAGGTGGGAACCGCTGGGCTGGGCACGCTGAGGAGCAGCGAGGTGGCCGGCGTGACCCACTGGGAGGGAGAGGGGCAGACAGGGGAGCGGGTCCCGGGCCGCCGTCTTTGCTCGTGTCCCCACCCCCGTGTCTCGGGCAGAGAAATGTCTGAACCAACGTGTGGAAAGGGACGTGGTTTCTTAGATGCGCCTGCTGGCATCGGGGCGGCAGAGGCGGGGGGAGGGGAGGAGCGGGGAGGGGGCGGGGCTGGAGTGGAGGGGCGGGGCGGGGCGGGGCGGGGAGGGGAGGGGCGGGGCTGGAGGAAACGTGCGTCTGGGCGGCGAGGCTCCGTTACCGGGTGTGCTGCTGCTCCTTGGCTGCCACGTAGAAGCTGAAGTCGAACTTCCAGCCCCGCTTGGTGTCGCAGGCCACCGTCGTCACCAGCCACTTGCGGGCGGGGCTCGCCGCCTGCAGCTGCCCTACTGTAGACATACAAGCGGTCAGCTTCTTGGTGAAGTTACCGAAAGGCGCTCTATACACCTAAGCAGTGGATCGACAGAGACAAGACACGTGACTCCAGGGGGCTGCCTCCGCAGGGGCCTGGATTCAGGCGCCGTCCCCTCCCTCCTCTGCCTGGCCCACCCAGTCCCGGCCCCCAGAGTGCAGGAGAGAGCCCTGGGCAGGGGCGCGGGAGGCCTGGGTTCGAGCAGGGAGATCAGGCCAGTCCCTCCTTCCCTCTCTGAGCCTCAGTCTTCCCTTCGCCTGGGCGCCGAGCCCACGCCAGGCCCTGCCTGAGCCGGGCTCACAGCAGTGAGCGAGCTGGGGCGGTCCCTGCCCTTGGGGGCAGCCAGGTACTGTGGCTTTAGGTTCTCTCGGGGGCCAGGAATTACACGGCCGCGAGGATGAGACACAGGATAGATGAGCAGGGGGAGCGGAGGGCCAGCCAAGGAGGACGGCCAGGACGGGGATCTGCGGGAGATGACCCGTGTGCTGACGCCCGAGTGAGGGGGTCAGCACACAGGAAATGCCTGGACCCCTCATCTTTCAAGTGGACAAATGTGCTGGCACACGTGTTAAGTTCCACGCAGGAGGCTGTGACATATTAAGGAAACACGAATGATTCCCTCGAAGGAAAACCCGGAGGCCTGCTGAGGCCTCCGGAGGCCCTTCTCTGGGCACCGGAGCCGCTGCCAGGAGCAGACTCATGGGCGGCAACTGACCGGGGATTGGGCCCCCTCGGCGCTCGGAGGCTCCGTGACCACGCACAGGCCGCATGCCTTGCGTGTCTCCCACACCCTGGCTGGGACTTTTCATAGCCTGCTTCACCGAGGAGGAAGCTGAGGCTCAGAGAGACCAAGTCATCTGCCCAAAGGCACACAGGCTAGAAATGGCAGAGCGAAGACTTGAACCCAGGACTGGCTGACTCGGAAGCCTGTGCTCTCACCCCTCCGCAGGGCCCCACCACAGACTTGGCCAGGGGCGGGGCGGGGCGGGGCGGGGCGGGGCGGGGCCCCCATTGGCCTGTGGCCACTCCCACCTCAGAGACCCGCCCTCCCCCTCCCTGCACGGCCAGTGCCCCACAGCAGGGCACGGAGGGCCCGCTTCCCTGGTCGTGGTGACTCGCTTCACGACAGCCCAGGCTCACCTGGAAGGAGGACACCTCCCCGTCCCCAGGAGACACGATCTGCCAAGGGGCAGGCAGGCTGGCGTTGAGGGAGAACCTGTAGACGGCCGGGCGGCCTCTGCTCATCACCTTGGAGATGTACACGGTGCCTGGGGAGTCTGGGGGACAAACGAGGGGTAGGAGGGGGTGCGCCGTCACCTCGGCTGCGTCCCCTGACCCCGGGGCAGTCCCCTCTCTGCCAAATGAGCCCTCAGCTCCTCCTGGGACCTTGGTGGTAGTGGTCACCAGGATGGGGCGGCTGTGTGAATAGTGGGGGACGAAGTGGTGGTCACTGGTTCAGGGTGGAGGCATGGGTGGGGAGAGTGACAGCAAGGGCGACTTGCTGGTGACACTGTGTCATCACAGACTGGGGTAGTGGCAGCCGTGGGAGCAGCGTGGACCTGGGGCTGGGAATGACAATGGTGGGCACAGATGGGGTGACCATGGTCATATAGAACTGCCCTTCAGGGGACTTAATTCCTACACAGGTCGCAGCATCCCATGTCTGATGGAGACCCCATGTCCAGATGCCCCTGCCCTCCCCCACTCAGCGTGGGTTCGCTGCACAGGGCAGGGTCACGGGCACGCAGGCCGGGCTGGAGTGGGGGCCAGAGGAGAGCCCACAGTTCTGGCTGGGGACAGCTGGGGGGACAGTGGCAGGGGACCCGGTTCGCCCCGAATTCAGCAGCCATCCAACCCACCCACAGTGACCCAAGAACAAGGTTCTTGTCTCCCAGGAGACCTCAGCCTGCTCTCCTCACAGGGCCCCCGCACCCCAGCACCAGGCAGGGCCCCCCGACACCCCCGTCCCAGGCAGGCCTCGCTCCCCACTGACCCTGCGGGGTGGTCTCGGGCCGGCCAGCCCACAGGACCCCTGAGCCCCGCTTCTTCTTCTCCAGGGACGTCCGGAGGTTGCTCTGCAGGCTGCGGGGCTTCTCCTGGAACAGACCTGCCCCCACCAAGCTGGGTCAGGGGCCGCAGGGCCACCCCCACTGGGCCCAGCGGGGGAGGGCAGAGGCTGGGACTGGGGACAACCCCAGGGACAGGGGAGCCGCCGCAGGCCGGTGGGGGCCCTGCCCCCGGCTTGAGGAGGGGGCGTGTCAGAGGTCTGAAAGAAATCAAATGGAACTGGAAAAAACACCAAATATTGAATTTACAGGAACCTTAAGCAAGAGGAAGCACGTGCCAGCCAGAGACGCTTTGAAACTTTCCCTGCACCCACCCACAGTCCTCGCCCTCCTGCTGTCAAACAGGGCGACACCGTCCATCCAGATGGTGGCTGAGGACCGAGTGGGACGCTGCTTCTCATGCTCTAGCTCAATCACAGCTGCTCAATCACAGCCCCGGTCGGGGGCGGTCAGGAACGGACCATTACCAGCTAGCAGAGGTGGTGGTGGTGGGGGCGGGGGTGTTCCTCTTTTGCCCAAGCTTTGTGGATGAGTTTTGCTTTTTAACGAGAGGAATTTTACACCTTCAAAAACTCAATCCTCCCAATAATCCTAGGAGGTCACTGTTGTTAACTCACTCGAAGGGGATGAGAGCACAAGGGCGGGGATGTTACACGACCTGCCGAGGACTCGAGAGGCAGACCCCATCAGGGCCAGGTCTTGCCTGCCCCTCCAGCTGAAGCTCTCTGCTACAGTGTGAAGGGGTCCCTTTAAGAGGCCATCCAGAGCTCCAAGAGATAAGAGAGGCTGGACTCTGACGGAGGCCCTGACCCTTCTCCCGATGCTTCCAGGAACTTCGGGATCGCCCTGCGGTTTGTCCATCTGTGAAATGGGGGTGGGATGTGGCTTCTGGCCTCCAGGCCCCGAGGGACGGACAGCAGGAGCCCTGGTAGCGGCAGCGATAATGGAGTTTAATCCCTGTGCCCAGGCGGGCAGGAGGGCAGCCGGAGGCGCGGCCCAGGCTGGCTCCAATTTAGGAGGGGCTCCTCGGGCACCTCTCTGAGCCGCAGTCAATTACCGTGCATTTGGCTAATGCCATTACCGAGGGGAAGGCCAAGTTAATCTGAACACCACCCTAATTAGAGGAAGGCAATTACAGCAGTCAGCGGATCCTCTCCCAGGAGCGGAGCGCATTCGCCCAAGCGTCTTCTCATTTGGTTTCTCGCTGCCCTGGCGGAGCTGTACGACCTTGGGTTGACGCGCTGCCCTCTGTAAAGTGGGGGCCCGGCCCAGGCTCCCTCTAAGGCAGGGAGACGTCTTTATTTCATTTCCTTGCTCCTCCCTCCCTGACACGCCCCGTCACTAAGTTCTGGGAAATGTCTCTCGACTCCACTGCCACCACCAGCACTCTGGTCCTAGCCCCCACCATCTCTCCCTCCCAGCTGCTTCCCGTTCTTCCAGTCTCTGCTTACACGTGACCTCTTCCAGGAAGCCTTCCATGATGCCGAGTGCCGGGGCACCCTGTTCTTCCTCCGTCACAGCTCAGATGTACTATTTCCATGGCTGTCCCCTAGCAGTGGAGTGGACTCCCTGTTCAGCTTGGGAAGCCTGTCCTACCCACTGCAGTGTCCCCAGTGCCAGCCGGCGGCGGACACCCAGTAAATATTTGTCTAATGAGATGCAGAAACGCTGAGTGTGGGTCTCACACCTCTCAGGTTGACAGCCATTGAGACCTGGACTCCAGAGAGAGCTGGGGCCCACAGAGGACCCCCGAACGGAGACCCTCACCTGAACAGGTGATACAGGAGATGCCCTCAGCGCTCAGGTTGTACTTGAGGTCCAGCAGCACCTGGATGTTGGTATCCGGCCGGAAGAGCAGGGGGGCTCGGCTGGCGGGGCGCAGCCGGCTGGCGAACACCAGGGACAGGATGAGGATGGAGACAAAGAGCCCTGTAGGGAAAGGACACCGCAGGAGGCGGGGCTGGGGCCCAGGTGATGCCTCCGGAGCCTTGACTGACACAGAGCTGCTCCCGCGGTGGGGGAGCCGGGGGCGGGGCTGCCGCAGGAGAGGGCGGGGCTGCCGCAGGAGTGGGCGGGCCCCAGCCTGCCAGCCTGTAGGCGGAGCTGGCTAGGGATCCATCCAAGGGTTGGGGTCGGTTGCTGGGTATCCCTTGGGAGTCAGATGATAAGCTCCACGCTCACACTCCTGGACAAGAACCAGCCACTATCTTAGAACATGTAGTTTACAAAGAGCTGGTTCATTCAGTTGTTTGTACACAAACCTAAATATGGTTGCCAATGAGAACAGCAGCCGCACTCACAGTTTACTGAGCACTTACTGCATACCCGGGCATCCGGCTAAGTGTCTTACATGCATTGTGGCATCCCTTCCACAACCTGCCTGCCCTGACCTTATCTTGCCTGACTTTACCCCAATCACAGGATAGGAAACTGAGGCTCAGACTGACTGACATGGCCAAGGTCGCCTAGCTAGCACTTAGTAGGTTTGGAGTCCAACTCAGCCAAGCTGGTCTAACTCCAGAGCCCAAGCACTGAGTGTCCTGCTGTGTGGCCCAGCATGATGACTGGCATGTAGTAGGTGCTCAAGAAACAAAAGCTACTGGAGACCAGCTACATGCCACAGAGGAAAGAAGTGAGGCTGAGAGCCAGTGAGGGACACCAGCCCAGGTCTCTGACCTCCAGCTCCTTTGCAGGATGGGGCGGGCTCCCAGTGCCTGCACAATCTTTGGGGGAGTCTGCCCCTCACACCCCGATACTGGATAGAAGCTACAAGACAGAGAGAAGGAGGGTGCAGAGCCCACTTACCCACAATCACCCAGCGGCTCTTGACAGCCGACCACAGCACCCAGTGGTGCAGCAGCTCCTGCAGGTGAGCGATGAGCTGCCCCCGGCTGCCCCCATGGGGGACGGGCTGCAGGCCCTCGGGGGGCACAGACACCAGGGACACGTCGCCCAGCTCCAGAGACACTGCCGGCGCAGAGCAGAGGCTCGTGAGAGGCCCGGCCCAGGCCAAGCCCAAGCCCACCCTGCCCTTCACCCTCTCCGCCCCAGACCACCTGGTGCAGCCCCTGGCTCCGGTCCAGCCTGTCCGCAAACCGTCTAGAGCCACTCCTCCTGGCAGAGGCCACGCCCAGGCCTCATGGGGCAGGGGCAGGCCTGCTCCATCTCTTACCTGGCTCCTCCTCCACGTTCAGCAGGGGGATGTCATCGTCCAGGTAGGGCATGGGGCCCTGGGCTGGGCTGCCCCCAGCCCTCTCGGGAGTGGCAAACATGTCCCCCGGGAAGTGCAGGGAGCTCTTGCGGCCACACTTCTGGTGGCAGCTACGGAGAGAGTGGGGGAGGGGGGTGAGCCCTGACAGCCTGGGTGTCCGGGGAGGGTGGGGCGGCGTCCCGGCTGCCACGGGAACCCAGGGCTCACACTGCTGCTGACATCTCACTCGGGACATTCCAGAAACCCGTGCCTGACTTCTTCCCAGCGCCATCTCCCCCCCCCCGGGCCCTCGGGAGCCACTGTTCCTCTGGGGAGAGACAAATGGTGACAGCAGCCAGTACCCAGAGGGAGGGGATGGCAGCACGTAGACCCCCCACTGAACAAGGGCGTGTCGGCTGTGGCTGGAGTGAATGACGGGGGGGCAGGGGACGGGGCTGGCCCCAGCAACAAGAATAAGCACACGGCAAACACGAGTGCCACGTGCCGGGCAGCAGGCTACGTGCCCCCGTGGACTCGCACTTAAGCCTCACAGGAACCCTACACGGCAGTTACACTCGCTTTAAGAAAAGGAAACTGAGACGCAGGGAGGTCGAGGGATTCGCCCAGGGCCCCACAGCTGCGGGGCGGAGAGGCTGAGGCCGGAGCCCAGGCCTGGGAAGACAGTCCACTGTGGCCTCTGCGGCTGCTGCCCCAGGCTGGGGTTGGGGACGGACACAGGGACGGGGTGGGGCTTATTAGGTATCTCTGTGGAGGTCAGAAAAAGGCACCCTCCCCCGAGACACTTCTCCTTGATGTTATACAACTGTCACAGAGGCCATCACATCTGAATGCCCACGGGCAGGGCCTGGCTGGGGCAGCCCTGGGCAGTGCCCCACCCCCAGCCCACCCCCACCCAGAGGGGAGGGTATGAGTGGAAGAGCCGAGAAGTCAGTTGAGGGCCCAACTCTGAGCTCCCTGTGGGCTCTGGCTCCCTCCT
Source organism: Phyllostomus discolor (assembly GCF_004126475.2). Classification (NCBI taxonomy): domain Eukaryota; kingdom Metazoa; phylum Chordata; class Mammalia; order Chiroptera; family Phyllostomidae; genus Phyllostomus; species Phyllostomus discolor. The sequence goes on along the minus strand of NC_040907.2, from coordinate 6,697,720 downwards.
GCCACCCCCTGGCTCATGTGGTCAGGTGGACATTGTGGTGGGTGCCCGGCATTCCTGCCTTCGTGTGCCCTGCCCCACGGCCAGAGACCCCCCATGGTTCCTCAGTCCGCCCAAGCCCAGGCCGGACCCCATTCCCTTTCTCCCCTCCTTCCTTCCCTCCCTTCCCTGGCCACCTGGGCCCACGAGGTCCCGGCCCCCCCACCTCTGGCAGCAGCTCTGGACTGGCCTGTGCAATGCTGTGCATGGCTCCTATGTCTAAATATTGTTTCTCCATCAAGACGGGGAACTTGAGGACATCTCATGGGTGGCTAACAGCATAGGGTCGAGTCGGACCTCCCTCGGTTAGTCCAGGCTCTGCTGCCCACTAGATGGGTGACCTAGGGAAACCTGCTCTGCCTCCCCAAGCCCTTGCTTCCCCATCTGTGAAATGGGCAGAATGAGAGGGCCCCGTGCCATGGCTCCCAGGGCGATGGGTGCCAGTATAATCAGTGCCAAATCGCAGCAGGTGGTCACAAATGCTAACCACCCAACAGCAGGTGTTCTCTCCTCCTTCCCTCGTCCCCTCAGCGGCACCCAGCAGAGGGCTGGCCATACAAAAGGGGCTCAACAACGAATCAAAAGGGCCTGTTGTGGATATTCAGGGGGAGGACACGCACCTGCCCGCCCCACCTACTAGCTCACCTGGTCTGGCAGGCGCCCTCTAGCGGTGCCATGTAGAGGCTCCAGATGCCCAGGGCAGCAGGCATGGTGAAGAGCACAGCCAGCCAGCAGCAGGACACGATGAGAGACATGAACAGGCCGAAGTCATGGACGGCCGGGATCTGGCGATGGAGAGGTAGAAGGGTGTGGGGCTGGTCGGGCCTGCAGCCCAGCGAGCCCACAGACTCTGCAGCCAAAGGCACTCGGGAGGCCAGACCGCTCCCGAAAGCAGGACAAAGGGACCCCGGCTGCTGGGAAGACAGCCACTGGCCCGGGAGGACACTGGAGGGCAAGGGCTGGTGCCAGGGGATTTGGCAGGGAAGAGCCCCACCCCCAGAGCCAAGGCTCTTGTCTGTGCTGCTGCCCACTGCCCGGAACACGCCCGGTGCGGAGCAAGAGCCGGTCACTGTCCCCACGGTAAGGGCTGGGTCGGCCCGGGCCGTGTGTCCGTGAATGGGAAGGGAGGGAATGCTGCCCCGTGATGGGACTAGGGAGCTGCGGCCACGGGGTAGTGCATGTGCTCCGGAGGTGCAACAGGGACCTGCACGGGGGTGTGGCTGTCAGGAGCAGGCAAGCCTTCACTGTTTGTGAAACACTTTCCCAATCATCTCATGTCAGTCTCTGCATAATCCACACATGAGGAAAGTGTGGCTCAGAGAGGTTCAACAACCTGCCTGGGGTCACACAGCCAGGAAACGGCAGAGGTAGGATTTGAACTCAGCTCTGCCTGTTTCCTGGATGTGGTTCTCCAGGAGACCTGGATAATCCTAAAGCATCCAGGGGTTTCTAGACGGGATATTCGGCCCAGGTGATAAAATCTCTCAAAGACTCAGGCGGGCTCACTGCCTGTCAGGTTCTATCAGCGCCAACAAGCTGGCCCAAACTCAGCGCTTCCCCTGAGCCCGACTCAGAAGCCTGAAGGAGCCCGGGGTCAGCGGGAGGAAAGTCAGCGTGAGTGGTGACAATGCAGAATGAAGCTGCGGGGTGGGAAGAGTGCAGGGGCCAGGAGACTTGGTCAGGCTCGCCACTCACCAGCTGTGTGACCTTGGGGAAGTCACTTTACCTCTCTGGGCCTCAGTGGATGGATATTAGGAAAATAGGGATGTAATGATACCTTGGTCATAAGTTGATCACAAGGACTAATTGCAAAAGGGCTTTGGAAACTGCCAAATGCACTTCAGGGCGGACGCTGGATTACTATTAATGAGCGTTCATAATAAATACCATTTGTATTATTACAATTTTCCCATTTGTTAGGTTCTAGCAATGGTGATGAGTGACAAGAACGACTCTACTGACGTGGCAAGTGCCTGAGGGAAAGGCTGTGTGGCCAGAAGAGAAGGGGCCGTGGAGAGAGCAGGGGCCAGGGGCTGGGTGGGTGTGTGTGGGGGGCACGGGGAGGCCAGGACAGGGGCGGACGGCGGCCCCCCACCTGGGAGAAGACATTAGCGGCGTAGGCGGCGGCCGTGGTCAGGGAGGTAAAGAAGGTGGCTTTGCCCGCCGTCTGGATGGTGTGGATCATGCGAAGCTGTGGGTCTTCCAGGTGGGTGGCCTGGCGGTAGGTGTTGATGAACACGAAGACATCGTCCACACCTGCGGGAGGGAGTCCCGGGCCAGCAGGCACAGGCTCAGGACCACTCTGTTGTCTCCAGGATCAGGCCCCGGCTGGGCCTGGACCGACCCTGAGAGGACCTCTGAGAGTCCAGGCTCCAGGGGAACCCCGCTTCTCAGAGAGGACTTGGGGAAGGCCCACCTGACCTCGGCTCCACCCACCAAGAATCCAAGCCCCGTCCTCCACCCTCTCCGGCCCCACCCCAGCACTAAGCTCCTTCCAAATCTTTGCCTCCTTCCCACCTTTCCTAGACTTTCCCTACCATTCTTAACCTCTACTCAGCACACTCGCCAGTTCTTTCCACCCCACAGGAGTTCACCATATACAGGGACCTGCCTGTCACTCCTACTCCACCCCTCACCACACTCTGAGGCTCTTGAGATCTGACGGGGACTTTCTGGAGACTCCACGGGAGCCAGCCTTTGCATCCAGGGACAAGCCTCTTTCCGGGGCAGAGCTCTCAAGCAGGAAGCCCATCGCCATGGCAATGGAGGCCACTCACCAATGCCCACTATCACGAAGGCAGCCACGCCATTGAGGATGCCCAAGTACTGGACACCAAAGACCACGTGGTACAGGAAGAGGGCCACCAGGCAGCTGAGGCCGATGCTGGCGATCCCAAAGAAGGACAGAAACACTGGTGGAGCAAGGGGACAGGGAATACAGTGGGGGGACCCCTTGGAACACACATCCCCCCTTTGTGTCCCTAACCCTGCTGGTCTTGCCTTACCCCCCACCTCCACATTGCAGAGTACCCTTCACCACCCCATTTCTGTCCTGCACAGTTCATGCTCAGAGAAGGAGCCAAGCCAGAGGCCCCAGTGGCAGCGGGAGCTGTGTCTGAGCAAGGCGGTTTGCTCGGGGCCCTTCATCTCTGCAGAACTCATTCAAGGGCAAGTAGGAAATTGCAAACATTGTGCACTTATTTAAACACCTGTCACCCCAGTAGACAGAGGTTCTGTGGGAGCAGGAAGTCTATCCATGACATTTATCACCGGATCCCTGGCACCTTAGAGCACAGGTGGCAAACGCAAGGCCCGCAGGCTGAATCCGGCCTTCCACCTTGTTTCTACCCAGTGGCAGTGCCGAGCTCCTTGCCCCCAGCAAGGAGCAGTTACATGTACACAGTCCTAAGATGACATTCGGCCCTTGGAAGGGACTGCGAGGCTGATGTGGCCCCGGGTGAGAACGAGTTTGACACCCCTGCTTCCAGCATCAGGCACAGAGTTGGTGTCCAATGAATATTTGCTGCGTGGACGAATGAATGTCTTTTTAAAAAATATTTAAAACATTTAAAAAATAATACCCATCTTTCATTCATGTGGGCAACAGAGAGCTCCTACTGTGCACACAGTAAGAAGCAGCTAGGGTGCATGGGACGGTGGCGCTGGAAAAGTGAACGGGGGACAAAAGTGTGGCTGACGTGGGACTGTAAAACTGTCCCATAACAAGGGAATAATCCATACCAAGGGTCCAGTTCTCCAGACTCTCCAAAACAGGGTTGCCAGCAAGAAAAAGATGGTCAAAAGGCAAAATGTGAAACTGTGAGAGGTCCTGGGAGCGGGGGACACTCAGGTAAGGCCCACCTGCCTCTGGACCTCAGTCTACCTGCCTGAAGATGGAAAGTGACTTCTGAGCACCCCTCCCCGCCAGCTCTGACACAGTGGCCTGAAGACTATTTGTGGCATTCTTGAGAAGGAGGGCTTTGTTCAGACAGGAGCACCCTGGGAGGAGACGAGGCCTTCAGAGACGCCCTACCTGAGCAGGAGGTGAGAATGTAAACAAGGGCGGCGATGCAGCTGCTGCTGATAAAGGCCAGGAGCATGTCGTTGTTGAAGGTTCTGCGCACTTCGTAGTCAAAGAGGTCTGTGCCCCCATAAAGAACCTGGACTTTGCTGGGGGAAGGGAGGAGCGTGGAGAGAGAAAGATGGAAGTGGGTTAGAGATGGCTGTCAACACTTGGAGGAGGACCAGGAGCTAGCCACGCCAATGACTATGTCATAGTCATTGACACAATAGAAGACAGGTCAGTGAACTGGAATACCAAACCACAGGGTGGGGGGGGAGAAGAAAAAACCTAGAAAAGAGCATTTGAAACACGTGAAACTCAGTGAGAAGAGCTAACATTTGTGCAATTAGCATCCTAAAAGGGAAAGGGACAGAAAGTGAGGGTGAGGCAATATTCAAAAAGACAATAGCCAGGAAATTCCTAAAACTGATGAAAGTTATCAACCCATTCAAGAAGTTCTGTGCACCCCAAGCAGAGCAAAGAAAACCGTGCCAACATAAATCTTAGTAAGACTGGTGAAATCAAAGACAAAGTTTAAAAGCAGCCACAGGGAAAAAAGACAATCATTCAAAGGGGCGACAAAAAAGATCGACAGCTGACTTTTCCACAGAAATGATTGAAGTCATGGCACAATGGAATAACGTCTTTCAAGTATTAAAAGAAAATAACTGCCACATTATAATTCTATACCAGCAGAAACACTTCAAATAAAATACTTTATTTTACTTCAAAAATAGAAGTAAAATAAAGATGTTTTCTAGGCCAACAAAAAGAATTTATCACCAGCAAGCCTGCACTAAAAAAACAAAACAAAAACAAAAACAAAACTAAAGAGAGTGAGTGCTTCAGGTACAAGGAAAACAATCCCAGAGGGAAACATAAAATTGTAAAGTAATGAAGAGCAACAAAAAAGGTAAACATGTGAGTAAATATGAATGAATACCGACTCAGTAAAATAATACTATAATACTGTAATGTCTCATGAGTTTAAAAATATAGAGAGAGTTAAAATGCATGCAATAAAAACGCAAAAGGCTAAAGGGTTATAAATGCAGTGAACTGTGTTCTAAGATTCTAGTATTAACTAGAAAGTAGAAAAAGTGATAATTTGTATTATTCTGTAATAAATCAAGGTGCATGAGGCCACCTCTTAGGTAACCAATAATAGAATAATAGGAAAGATTTTATTAATGCAAAAGAAGGTACTAAGTCAATTCTGCAAGGAGCCTGGTTGCCACCACTCCTATGAAGCTCTGGGGGGACAGAAAGGGAGGGAAAAGCTTTTTGCTCAGGGAAGGGATTTTGCCTCGGCAGCTGAGCATATTAGGCAGAGGTAATCGCTGGTATCGGAAACCCTGGAGATCCTTCTACCGCCAGCCCCTCCCGGCTTCCTAACCAAGGCGAGTACCTTTCCCCAGGGCTCCTCCCTCCCTCCCTCCCTCCCTCCACACTTCCATCCACCCATCCATTCCCCCAGACAAGTCCTTTAATAGGTGTTCTTGGCACATAGAAATGAGCCAAGAACAATCCTAGCCTTCAACAAACTTATCCTCTATGAAGACATAATTAAACCAAACTTCCTCAAACTTTAATGGGAAACAGGTCGCCTGGAAATCCTGTGGGTCTAGGAAAAGCCTGGACATTCTGAGATTCTGCATGTCTAACAAGCCCCACCTGGTGCTGCAGGTGCTGCTGATTTGAGGGCTGCACCTGGACTGACGAGGAATTTAACACCTACAATACAGGTGGCCAAGGGCTGCGATCAAACTGTAGCCCAGAGGGGTGAGATAGCGCACTGAAATGCCCACAGCTGAGTGGCGTCAGTGGGGCCTGACCCCAGACACATCGGACTCCAGAGCCTGTGCGAGCCTGTGCAGGCTCTTTCCTGCTCCCTTAGGGAGAAGGAAGGGGACTGTGGCAGTGGGTAGAAAGGCAGTTAATCCATCCTCAGGGAAAAGCCTCCCGGGTTGGATCTCAGTGGATAAACAGGGGTTTTCCTGGCAGAGCAGGGCTGAGAGCAGCTCCTAATGCAGCAAAGGGTGGGGGCTTTGGATAAGAAAACCCAGATTTTAATCCCATCCTGCCTCTTTAGGGGTTTGTAATTTTGAACAACTTAAGGGTGGCGTGCCTCAGTTTCCTCGCTTGTAAAACGGAGATAATCATAACAGCACCTACGTCACTGGGTTGGTGTGAGAATTCAAATGAGATAGTGTGTATAAAGGGTTTAGAACAGCGCGTGGCACAGAGCGAGGGCTCAATAAATGTTAGCTCTGATTGTTACAGCACTGGCTCCGTGTAATGAATGGACGAGTCACGGAAAGAACGTGCCGGGGGCTGACCGGGGGGGGGGGGGGGCGGGGGACTGCGAGGCAGTGGAGTTGCTGGCCAGAGGGCTGACAGTTGAAGGATCTAATGCCCTTTGCTGGCCGAAAGCAGCCCAGCTGTATTCTCAGACACACACCCCGAGGCTTAGAGGATAACCAAAGCCCCCACTGCCCCAAGTGCCCTCCGTCCAATCTCTTAGCTCATTTCCTCCTGACTCCAGAAGGGTAGCAGGACTCCCCCCTCCCCCCGTCCCCCTTGATACAAGTAGGAAAACTGAAGAGAAATGAAGTGACTGGTCAACTACCTCCCTGGATATTAGAGGAAGAGAGGAACTCCTTAATCCCTGCTTAACACTCTTTCTAGAAAAGTCCTCAAGCACCATTGCAGGAGAAAAATCAATACCCAAGAACTCCAGGGCAAGAGTTCCGGGATTCCCTACCTCCTCCCGAGTTATGTTCACTAACCGTTAGTGATGATCACGAAAGGGGCCTTTGACAGGCCTGTCAGAGGGATGGCAAGGATGTAGCTGGCTCTGCCACTGATTTGGGAAGAAAGGCTGCCCAGGAAAAAGATGGCAGGGAAGGGGACCTGGGGCTTACGAGAAAGAAGCACCCGGAAACCAATCCCCTACCCTAATAAAGCCCTCCACTGGTATACACACGGACAGGTGTGCACCGGTGTGGCCGGACCTCCTACCTAGTGGACTGCTTGGCCAGCATGGCCACGTAGGTGACCACGAAACTCTGAAACTTGGCGCGCTGCTCCTCCCAGCGATCGTCTACGGAGTAGTAGTTGGGCAGGGGTGCTCCGAACAGGATCTCACTGCGCAGGAGGGAGCTCTTGAGGTTTTCTGCAGAGAGGCCCTCGTCCACGTACCAGTAGAACTCGGGGTGAGTCATGGCCAGCTCCAGGGAACCTGCAGGTGCAGGGAGGGGGGGGGGTCAAGGAACTCAGGGGTCAACTTCCACCAGCTCTCCAACAGGGTCATCCTACCCTTTTCCACACCTCACCCCCCTCCACACCTCACCCCTTCTAAGGAACTGAGAAACTCACCCTCAAGTTGCCTCGAGCCGTTCCTAACCACACAAAAGGATGGTTTAGAGAAGTCCCAGACCTGCCCTCCAGGCGGCTCCCACTAAATTGATGTTTTCATTCCTGTTTGAATCTCGGCTAATTCCAAGGCTCAACCCCTGCAGTCCTGCCTTCATCTGCCTGGAACCCTACCCCACCCCCCTCCCCCTTTAAAAAGCACACCCAAACCCCATCCCTACACCTGGCTTTGCGCCATCCTTAAGTCCCATCCCTACTTTACCGCCAACACGACCCTGGACTTCCTTCAACTCCAGCCACTCCCCTATCTTCCTCTGATTAGATGCCTGGCTCTCTGTAACCCCACCCAGGCTTCCTGCTAACCAACCTCATGCCCAAGCCCCACTCCACGCTGTCTCTGATTTGTCACAGCGTAACTCCCCATGTCCCTCAATCCAGGGTGTGCCTGCCCACACCTCCTCCCTTGCCTGCCTCGAATCTCACCTCGCACCCGAAGCTGCTACCAGCCCTTCCTCGCGGGATCCTCCGGCATGCCCAGCCCTCAGCTCCAGCCCGACTCCGCTTCCCAGCCAAGTCTCTCCCCATCCTCCTACCTGCCTCTCAAGTACTGAACCAAAGTCAAATCTCCCAATTAACCCCACTGAACCCGGTCCCCAGTCTCATTCAGGCCTCACGCTTTACAAGCCCAAACCTAGGCTGCTTCAAACCCCGCCCCGCACAAGCCCCACCCCAAGCACACCCTGGTCTTCTCACCCCGGATGTCTGCCAGGTCCTGGCCCATGCCGTCGTAATAGATCTTGCCGCCCCTCTCGGTGGGGAAGAAGTAGGTCATGAGCGAGCTGGGCGGGGAGCAGTAGGAGTAGGAGCCGAGTGGCAGGTCCTTGAGCACTTCATGGGGCTTCCAGCAGAACTCCCTGAAGCCCGGATGGTCCATGATTTTGCGCTCAATTTCGTGGATTGTGACCAGGCGCTCACTGGTGAAAATGTTCCGTTCTGCATCGCCACGTGCCAGGAAGATAAGCTCGATGCGCCAGTGCGCGTGAGTCTGAGTGTTGGTGCTCACGTAGGAGCGAGAATAGTCCCAACGCGAGGCGCCCCGACGCGAGCGGCTCTGATTGGCCACGGTGGGCGGAGAATCCACTTGGCACCGCCCATTCTTGTCCCGCCCGCGGTCCATCGGAGCTTCACCCTGGTTGGCTGCCAGATCCCCCAGGGTCGACTCCCGTCGAAGACGCCTGCTCCGATTGGCCGCTGGTTTCCCAGAGGCGGAGATGTCCCACGCTCGGCCTGGGCCAGACCCTGGGACCGCGGGGACAGGGCGTGGGAACCTGGCAGCCCTTCGCGAGCGGTTGCCGAGATGCAGCTGCTGCAGCTGCTCTGAGATGAGGCGCTGGAGTGTCTCCGAGGTGAAGTCAGCCAAGTCACGCCGGTTACGTCCCCAGGACCCAAACTGGGACTTAAGCGCCAGTGCAAGGGCATCGAAACGCTGGGAGGCCTCGTGGTTTCGGATCTCAAAGGCGTTGTAGGAGATGTCGATGTCCAGCGGCGGGTAGTAGAGGAACATGAAGGCTGACAGGGCCATGGGGATGCTGCAGCCCAGGAAGAGCACCAGCCCCGCACAGCACGGATTAGTGAAGGCCCAACCCAAGGTACTCCAGAAGCCCGAGGCTGGGGGCCGAGAGGGCAAGGTCCAGTGCCGCCAGCAACACTGCCCCCCTGCCCCAGCTTGGGGCCCTGGCTTCTGGGCTCTTCTAAAAGCCTCTCCCGTTGCTTCCTCCTCTTCCTGCTCCTCCTCTAGCCACACATCCTGCAACAACGGGTCATCCTCCGAGTCCATAGCCTGCGGAAGAGGGAGAGTGTCAGCAGGCTGGAGAGAGGGAGAGGATGATACCATGGCTACAGGCAGTCGCCCAGCGGTGGGCATTAACCCTGCCCGAGCGTAACCAAGTACAGACACTACAATGGAATCGCATCAAGCAGGCATTTAACTCAACTGAACTCAACCACATGTGCATAAGACAAAAGGAAAAATCCTATTTGCCCATCACCCCCCTCAACTAGATGTGGCTTTCAAGGCCACAGAAGGAGGCTCACAGCTCGGGTGTCAACAGGAGAGATGTTCCTCCCTGCGCAAGGGATATCCGAGGGAAATTTCGACTATCCCTGATTTCCCAGGTTTTGCTGCATGCTCTGATTTTAGAACTCAAGGCCAATTCGGTGACTTTAATTTGATAAGCAACTGGTAAAGTAACTTCTAGAAGTATCAAGGTAGAAGGGAAAGCACATGATCTTTGGGACACGAAGGACCTTTGTTTTGGCCCGGATCGTGTGACTGTTGGCACGACAGCGAACCTATCTGAACCTCAGGGTCTTTGTCTGTGGGACAGAGGTGGCCGTTCCTGCCTCACACGATGGTGGGGAAGGCCGAGGGTGCTAGTGCTCTGTAGCCTGTGCAGTGCAGGAGTTATTTTCTGTCACATACACACATTTCTTTTGCTCCCCTTTGGGGACTGTAACAGGCTCAGCCATTGTGCATGCAGCTGCACCAGGTCCTACTCCTCAAGAACTCTCGGTACCTCCCCACCCCTTCTGTGGGACGCTGCAGCTGCGGCCACTGTTTGTCAGGCTCAGACCACTTAACATGCAGCTCTGGCAACGTCAAACCTTTGGGCACGGGCAGGGGCCAGGCATCCGTCTCCCTGAGACTTGGAAACAAGCAGCAGGAGGGCCCAGCAGGAAAGGGCAGGGCAGGGCAGGGCTGGGCAGCCTGAGGGCTCCAGCAGGGTGCCCTGAAGGCAGGATGGCATCCCCGGGCATGGCCTGTCCCCCTTGTCCTGCCTGCCTGCCCTCTGTTTGGACGGAGAGAGACTCATTATCCAGTTAGATGCCAGGCAGTGAGAGAAGGAAGCTAATTATGCCAGAGCTGGCTAATTAATGCTGCCTTTCCTATTAACATTCTCTAGAGTGCTCCATTTCAATTAGACAGTCTGTCCGGGAAGAGAGGGGGCTGCCGTTAGCCCAGGGAAAGTGAGGAAGAGAGGGTGAGGGGGAAAGAGGGAAACAGAGACAAAGAAGCAGGACAGGGGAGAGATCAGGGGCAGAGACAAGAGGGAAATTGGCAGGGAAGACAGACACCCAAATGGGGAAACAAAGAAAGGGATGATCCGAGTGAGCGAGGGGGTGTGATGGTGGGTGGGGGAGGAAGAGGACACAGCAGAGGACTTTAAAGGGAGAGAGGCCTGGAAGAGGCAGGCAGGCTCCTGTAATATGCACGATTCCTATCAATGAAATAATTAAACTTTACCCCTTGCAGTGCCCTCAAGCGAGCCCGATGACGAGATAACTAACCGGGCAGAGGCTGATTTGTATTAGCCGAGACTCCCGAGTGTGAGCCGGAGGTGGCTCCGACTCACTCCACCTCCAAAGAGCAAAACCAAAGCTGCATGTGGACGTGGGGGGCGGGGGCCCGTGGGAGTCTGGGCCCCATTCCCAGCCTGCAAAGGAAGCCGATGGCAATATGGTGGAGAGGGATGGGGGCCACTTTGGCATTTTTTCTGGGGGCTTAGTCCATCCACCCCAGCCCCAAGTCTCAGCCTACCTGTTAGGGTGGAACAGTTTACAACATGTTGGTGTGTTACAGGGTCAAAGGCCAGGATTCTAGGTCAGTTACAGCAGCACCCCTTGGTGATTTGGGGGCTCCTCCATCCACTCCACTAGGAATGCCACTCCCTTCCCCAGGTGTCCAAATCTAAAGCACCTTTAAAGGCCTTACTCAATGCCACCTCTGGCAAGAAGCCTTCCCAGATCTGAACACTCCACTCCCCAGCTGCTTGTCTAAGCGTCTCATCACACTTAGGGGCGGTAAGGATCACTGAGGGGTGAAGAGGAGAGGCAGTGTAGCAGTCAGCATTAAGAGCTTTGGGGACAGACAGACTTGGGTGCAAATCCCAGCTGCATGACGTAGGGCAGGCAGTGCCGCCTTTCTGAGCCTCACCCTTCCCATCTGCAACATGGGGCGAATGGGAGTCACCACAGAGGCGTCGGAAGGAAGGTGTACACGGCAGGCCAACCACAGTGCCTGCTAGCTACACACGCTCGGGACATGACAGCTCCCTGAAGGCTGTGACTCCTAAAAACCCACATGGCTCCTTGTATTGGCCAAAGGTGGCCTCAACAATACCAGCCCCCTCCCTGCTCACGCGGATGCCCCCCCCCCCCTTGAATCTGGGCCAGCCACGGTGGAAGTGGTGCTCTGTGATTGTAGGGCTTCTACCAGGCTCTCTTGGGGCGTGTCCTTGGAACCCAGCTGCCATGCTGGCAGGAAGGCCCAACCAGCCCATGCAGAGGGACCACAGGTAGGAGCTCCCGCGGTCAACCCCAGCTGACAGCCAGCACCCACCACTGACAGGTGAGTGAAGACGCCTCCAGGTGTGATTCCAGGCCCTGGGCATGGAGTCACCCCCACGCTGCAAGTCCTCTCAGGGGAGGCCCCCATACCGTGGGGCAGAGCTCAGCCACGGGCTCCTGCTCCATCCTCACCCACAGAGTCCATGAGCATGATGCGCTCTGGCTGTCCTGCATCACGAAGTGTCAGGACGGCTGCCTATGTAGCAGCAGTACCCACACCGATGCCGTAGAGCCCTGTCTGACACGTGTGACTCCGTGCCCGGATGCAGCCTTTGCTGCACTTAAATGACCAGATAATTGGGCACAGCCATTCTGCCTTCCCGTGAGAGCCCCCTAGCCGGGTGGACAGGAACTCCGAGGGGGCAGGGACTTGGCTGCTCCGGTCCCTGCTGGGCTCCCATGGCCTAAGACTGGTGCTCAGCAGGGGTTCGCTGAATGCAGGAAGGAAATGGCAACTCTGAAGACTCCGGCTTATGTATTAAGTAGCACTTTGCCCCCCGGACAGAGGACGGTGAGGCGCCATTCAACGTAAGCAGATGGCAGAGTATGGTTTTTCTGCCAGGTGGGACGGATCCTGAAGGGTATGAAATGGACTTAAGTTTTTTGCTTCTCATTCCACACGCCTCTTCCCACCCAAACGCCCACCGTCTCCGTCCGCTCCTGAAAAGAAAAGCTGCCGTGTGGTAATCACACTAGATCGGTCGGTGGTCAAGCCACATGGCTCCAGACCTAGTTCATCCGCCAACTTTCTGTGTGGCCTTAGACAGGGCCCACCCCCTCTTGGGGCCCTGCCTCCCCTTCTGGGTAAAGGCCCAGTTCCCTCCAGCAGTGATGCTCCCAGAATCTCCAAGGAGCCCCAGTCTGCAGACCAAGGGGGATGGGCATCACCCACCCGAGAGACCCCACCCACATGACGAAGGGGTCCGGCTCTGAAGCCACAACCACCTCCTCAGGCCCCTCCACAGGATGGGCTGCGAATCTCAAATTTGTTTTCCTTTCTCAAATGACGGGAATTGATTAGCTTAGCGAGGAGTTCCAGCTGCTGTCTGGAAGGATGCCAGGGGTGGCTCCTTCGGTTCCTGGCATTGGCTCAGACAAAGAGCCTAAAGTAGGACTGGTCGCGAGGGATTGTGATCACGCAGTGTGATCTCCCGTCGGGGCGGGCCCTCGGCGTGGGCTCCTGCTCAGTGACTGACACGTGTGATCTCCTGCTGTCTGTCCCCTTGCTTCTGTCACACCCATGCACTCAGAGGTGGTCACAGTTAAACTCTGGGCCTCGCAGGGGCCCACGCGCCAAGGTGGAGACATCCACAGAACAAGGGCCCTCCCTCTCGGGAAAAGCAGCCACGTAAAAGGGAACAGCAGGCCCTGGGGCGCCTCGGAAGAACCTGGCCTGTTTTCAAAGGCCAGGTTTGCGCAACCCAAAAGCCACATTTGTAGCATAATCCCAATCTTATAACAAAGACTAAACTAAATCCAGTTTAGAAGACTACACTAATGCCTGTGTACATCCACATACGCAGGTATTTAAAAAACCCCATTAACAGTGGTTCTCTCTGGGAAGGTTGTGGATGGTTTTTATTTCCTTTTATCCGTGTCTGTTTCCAGTTTTCTGCCATGACCAGGTCCAGTCTCACTTTCACGATCAGAAATACGTGTTCTTTAAAGATAAAATAGTGAGTATGTGTGTGGAGGAGATTTTGCTAACAGCCTCCACCTCTTCGAGGAGTTCCTAGAAGAGGCCTGGGAGGAGACACAACACTCCCAGGTGGTTCAGGCGGGGGCAGGAGGGATCCTGGTGAGGAAGCAGAAGCACCTGGCGGGGCGGGGCGGGGTGGGGCGGGGCCGGGGACGCCGTCGGCAGATGCCTGCCCGGCCGGTGGGCCAGTGAGTGTGGAGTCTCCCATTCCCCTGATGGAGAGAGGAAGCACATCCCGGCCCATCGGACCCAGAGGAGACATCGGGGCACATCCGGCCCTGCTCCTTCGTCTCACCGACAGGGACACTGAGCTTTGCAAGGAGAAGGGACTTGCCCGAGGTCGAATGTCAGTGTCAGAGCCGGGTCGCTCGTCTCAGAGGAGTGTTGGATCTGCTCCGTCGCCAGATCCCGGGAGGCATTGGTGGCAGCCCCAGGGAACAGCCGGACCCAGAGAAGATGACATGTGGGCCCAAAGAGCCCCAATAGGAAAGCTGTTTTATTCCTTTTTAAAATTTCCATGGAATGTATTGGGGCGATGCTGGTAAATAAAATCACAGGCTCCGGGTGCGCAACGCTATAACAACATCATCTGTAGATTGTGCTGCGTGCTCGCCACCCCCAGGGAAGCTGTTTTCAAGGTCTGGGGAAGAAGGGATTCTTCAAGTCGCAAGCCAGATGGCCGTCCCCATCTGGACCCCGTGGGGCTTTGGGAGCCGCAGCGTGGCCTCGGGCCACCCCCAGCTTCCCACCTGGCCCGGTTCTCTCCCGAGTGGCCCCCCGGGGACGCGGCCCCACGCCACGGGCCGCCTGCAGCCCCGCTGACAGCTTCCCTCCTTCTTCGTGGCCCCACCACAGCCAGACTGTTAACACGCAATCAAAAAATCACATTAGACATGCAGATTCGACTTAAAATATGTACCGTAGATGCATATAGGATTGAATGGCAATTAGGAGCTAATCAGCTTTTTCTCCCAGTCTCGAGGCTTTTTGACGTCCCCCCCCCCCCCGCGATCCAGCTCTGCTCCTGGGAAACATCGCGGGGTGTTTGGTTCTCGGACCTCTGGGCTGAGAGAGTCGGGCAGTTCACAACACGGTATTTTTAGTTGAAGAGCTCCGTTTACCCCGAATACGCTAAAGTGGGCGCACTGTGCCCTGGTCTACTTCCTGGTGGGGGGTCCCCCCTGCCCCTTTGGGGAGTGCAGCTCGTCTGAGATGGAGAAGGCAGGAACGGGACAAGGAGTCCTGGTCCCCATCTTCCTAGGGTCTGCCACCACTCAGGGGCCGAGGCTACATGTCCACCCTCCAGGACCCCCATTTCTTCTCAGAGACCTGGGCACTCCGTCTCAGGGCAGGAGGCTGCAGAGCAGCGGAGACATGGTGGCAAAACTGGGGCAAATTCACACTGATGGGGTGCAGGCATAAGTTCAGTTATCTCGATGCAGACACTCTGACATCTTTTGAGAAAATCCTAACATAATGAGCGGCGTGTCTACCATGTGCAAGCACTTGACCCGCCCTCTCCCATACTCACATAGGGCAAGGCAGCGCTAGGAGCACCCTCATTTTACAGAGGAATAAGCAACCAGAGACGTGAAGTGACTCCCCCGTGGTCACACAGCAAATAGGAGTGGACCTAGCATTTGAACCTCAGGCCTCTCCCTCCCCCGCCGAGGCCGAAGGCCATGCCCTTTTGCCGTCCGGAGCAGCCCTTGAGTCCCCCGAGAGCTGAGATGTCGGCTGTCCGGCCTCACTGAAGAAGCCCACTGCTCTTCAGCAGGCTGGCTCCAGCCCCATCAGACCCGCAATCGCACAGGTCGGCCACTCTGCTTTGAGCAGTTGACAGTTTGGGGCGTGAGGCGAAGGGGTCTCCGCCAGTTGCAGAGAGGCCTGGCCCTCCCTCCCCGGGGGCGTGGCTGTGATGGCTCACTTTACAGATCAGCCTGACCGCGTCAGGGGTGCCCAGACACCTGGCCAAACTCGGCTGTGGGTGTGCAAACGAGCGAAGTGGCTTTTCCTCCCTAACGTGGGTGCGCCTCCTCCTGCCAATCAAAGACCCGGATGGAATGAAAAGGCTGAGTGAGAGGGAACTCCTGCTGAGGCTGGGAGCGGGGAAGCTGGTCTCTCCCTGGGCCCTCGCTGGCTTCCCCACTGCAGCTTACGGCGTCCACTCTTGTGGTGGACAGGCCTTCGGACGCGGACTGTAACTACACCCTCGGCTCTCCTGGGTCCCCGATGGACCACCCGCAGAACATGGACGCCTCGGCCTCCACAATCACGTCAGCCAGCTCCTGTCGTCTGTCTGTTTGTCCATCCACCCACTCACCCACCCGTCTTTCTACATCCTATTGGTTGCGTTTCTGTAGAGAACTCTGACCGATACGACGGGGCATAAAGCACCCTGGAGGAAAGTGGGGGTGAAGTAGGGAGCCCCCTCCTGGCAGCTGGGTCCTAGGACCCTCCTAGGGTTTCATACTAAAGAGGCCCTAAGCCCCTACCTAGACTCTCAAAAGAAAACGGCAACAGAATCCTGGAGAGGAAGGGGCGTGGCCAGGGGCGGGTCAGAGCAGGTCTGAGCCCTTCCCGCAGCGAGAAGATCCTTCCTCCCCTGCGCCTCCTCCCACCGGACCTGCAGCCTCCTCGAGGAACACGTACCCTTCTCGCGGCCTAAATTTGCCAGCAGGGGGCAGGAAATTCAGAGGGACGCTCCTCCCAGCCCCCAAAGAAAACCTGGGCTTATTTATTGGGAGCCCGGGTGGGAGCGGAGAGTGGGGGGAGTCGCGCAGGGGCTCTGCTGTCGTCCTGCCCAGGACCCTCATTTCTCCGAGGAGGGCAGGCTACGGGGATGGAGCGTTTGAAGGACAGCTGGCGGCCCGGGGCTGACAGCTGGTGAGAAAGCTGTGGGCACTGACTCGTAAGCCCAACAGCTCCATATATATCAGGCGAACGAGCTTTGCTCCCGTCAATGTGTCACCCGGGGGACCGGCCCAGCCGGCACCGGAGGAACCGGCATTAATGGCCACAACAGCCACTCTCACCGTCCCCTGTTCCGTGCGTTCTCTGGCTGGTGGGCTCAGTGCAGCAAAACGGGTCCCTCAACACTCAGAGGGCAGCAGGGACCCAGAGCACCAGCGCCTGGTTTCCGGCGGGAGGAGGGAGCTAACATGGACTCTGCAGTCAGAGTGACCTGGGTTCAAACCCTGGCTCTGCTACTATCTGGGAGCATCGGGCAAGTCTCGGTTTCCTCGTCTGTCAAACAGGGACGGGGTACCGCACCTGCTGAGTCACAGCAGCCAGTGTGGTCTCTGAGTGACGCAGCTGGGAAGAGGCCCCGGCTCACGGCAGGTGCGCAGGGCGGCCGTGCCTACTCATTCACTCTGTACCCCATCGGCCCTCAGGTTCGAATGTGGGGCCGTCACCTGCACGCTTGTTCAAGTGCAAACTCCTGGGCCAGACACCAGATGCAGCCAATCAGACCGGGGTCGGGGGAGGAATCTGTAGTTACACCATCTCCCCAGGTGACTCTGTTGCAGGTGGCCCAGGACCGCTGCCCGCAGTTCCCAGGGGCCTCCTGCAGTGGGCGACGGTGGAGCCTTTGATAACCACCACAGGGGGGCTTGCTCACACTGGCTGCCCCCAGGTGCTGGGGATGGCCTCAGCCTCCTGGATCTGACTGAATGCAGGGCTCACTCCTTGAAGTGCTTCTTCCTCCAGCCACAGGGAGGAAGACATGATGATAATTAGGCCAGGAACAGAACTTTATGTTCTGGGGGAGGACGGGTGGTAGACACACGAGCAGGCCACCCGGCTCTGCCAACCAGCTGGTCCTCGTGGGGCCAGGCAGGGAAAGGAAACGGAAGGCAAAGGGCTCACTACCCGCTGGGCCCACGCGAGGGTCTTGGGAGGGAAGCTGCCCACCCAGTGAGCCCTGCTGTGGCCCACAGGGCACTGGGCACTTTCCTGAATGTTGCCTCTGTTGCAGCTTCAGCTCTTGGAGGCGGCCTGCAGGAGCGGGGCTGGGGTCTGAGCCTCTGCAGCCCGAGTCACAGCCCCCTCCCTTTAGCCACCGTGCGCGCCCGATCAGAGAAATTCCACCCAGCTGACCCGCTCTTGCCCTCCCTCCCCACCCCTTCCCGCCCGCACAGCTCAGGCTGCACAGCCCCCAGCTGCCAGGCCCAGCTCCTGGCACCTGCCAAGCAGCCTGGCATCTCGGAGGAAAAGGCAATAAAAGCTTAATAAAACCAGCGGCACTTACAGAATCTGTGAAAGACAGCCAGCTCCTCAAACACACTGCAGGCCTTGGCCAGCCCGTCCAGGCTGCTCTCTCCCATCCCCTGTCCCTCAACCGGGTCACTCCCAAGTCCCAGCTGCTGACCGAGGGTCCCTGAGAGCCCAGAGGACCCCCGGGGCCCGGCAGCCAGTCAGCTCCCCAGCTCCCGGATCACTGCGTTAATAAAAAAATAAAAAGATCGCCGCAAAATAAGACCAATAACCATGGCCATAAAAGCCAAATTGGATTCCTTCCTGGTTGATGAGCTCAGGGCCCTCCTCTCTCTCTGAGACCCGATTAACGAATATGTAAAACAATCCCCCTGGCGCCTCTGCAGTGAAGTTCCAGCTCGCTCTTCCTGGGAGCTTGAGCTCAGGGGCAAGGGAGGGGGCAGAAGCAGGGGATGGTGGCTGGGGCAGCAGGAGGGGCCCCTGGAGGCCAGCACAGGGACCTGCCCTGCCACCAGCCTGCTGTGTGACCCAGAGCAAGTCACTTAACGTCTCTGGATGAGTGGTCCTCCACCTAGGGGGTTAGGGGGGAGATGCTCTCTAAAGTGGGCTCCCCCTCACCCCTCATGAGAAGCCACTGTGTAATGAGGCAGGACCCACACGTGGGTCCTGCTGTATGGTCACTCCAAGGGTCGGGAACCGCTGAATAGTGTGAGCTGGAGATGGTCAGCCTCGCTGGGGCGCAGAGGCGGCCCCTGCCAGGTCTTCGCTCAGGGGAAAGCTCCGAGACCACGATCCCTCCCCTCCCCGCAGCACATGCAGACCACCTCTATGGGTCCGGGGGTGCCGAGGGACTCTCCCGGGTCCCAGTGCGGAAGAGAGGCTGGGGGTAACCCGGAAGGGAAAAGATAGACAGGCACAGACTGGGAAGTGCTCACGCTCCCCCGAGGGGCCACCACCACGGGCCTGGGGTGGCAGTTTGGGTAGGGGCTGTACCCTTAGCCTCACTGCCTGGAGAGATTTTGGGAAGACTTAGGGCAAATGTCTCCCTCTGAGAACTCAGGTGCCGCCTGGGCTTGTGGGGGGCCAGAGCGGCCAGCCCCATGGGAAAGAAGCACGGCTAGGAGGTGCTGGAGGTGTTCAGGCCCTCGTGTCCCCAGGACAGGACCGCTTCTCTCCCTGCCCTTGACCCCCGCATCCCGGGGGATTGGGTGACACTGTAGCTAAGAAAAGTAAAGGGATTTATTTGAGCCCGATTTCTGATAAGCTCCGCACTCGTCTCACTTGAATAAAGTGAGATTTCATTTGTATCTCGCATGTTTGAAAACTCCCAGAGTTCTAGAGCCAGCTCTCCCAAACCCTGCTGGCACACAGGCGTGCACACACACAACACACACACACACACACACACACACACTCACTCACTCCCTGTCTGCCCCGGAGACAGGGCAGGTTCCGGGGAAGGGAGGAGAGGAGAAGCACCAGGAACTGACACCTGACGTCAGCATCCTGGGTGTCCAGGCAGGAACGCACCTGCGGTGCCTGCCCCGTGGCTCCAGAGGGCTTCCCGGCCCACTGTTGAGGGACAGCTCGGGTGTGAATGATGGCAGGAGGGGGACAGGGGTCTCCAGAGGGCCCTGCCAGGGTGGGGGTCTAAGACTGGCCCTCGGCCCCGGCCCACCCTCCGTGACAGCGCAGGTGCCTGTGGAAACAGGGGCGAGGGCGGGAGCAGGGCAGCCATGGTGGAGACCCTGGAGATGGTGAGCAGATCCCTGAGTCCCTCTCCAAATCTCGGCTGCCTTTCCCGAAGAATCCCGGGGTGATGCAGGAACCCAGGAACTAAGAACTGCTATCTCTGGCCCCGGAGGCCAGGAGAGGCCCAAGAAAGCTGCCTGGGCCCAGGAATCCTGGACCCCTCCTGCCCCACCTGCCCCTGCTCAGTGGTGCAGTGTTATCTGAAGTCTCGTGGGAACCTCTTTAATCCTTCTACCATAATGGGGCTCTACCATTTTCGAGTCTTTCCTTCTCCCTGGGCCTCAGTTTGCCTTTCTTTCCAATGGGAGAGCTGGATTCAATGAACTTTCAGGTACCTCCCAGTTCTGCCATTTGGAGGTCCCAAGGGGCCAGACACGGAAGTGTGGCAAGGGGTGACCTAGGGCTACGGGAGCAGCTGAGACAGTGAAGAGGGTTGCAGGTTTCTCAGGGCGGGGAGGCTGCAGTCCCCATCAGCCTTGCAGCCACGTGGGCTCCAGCCCTGCCCCGGCTAGCAGCCAGAGGAGCCCCGTGACCAGACATCCTGCAGAATGGGGTGCAGTGGGGTGTGCAGTAAGAAGGTAAGGTTCAGGGATTCAGTCCATTTCTCCCTGACCCCTGAGCTGAGCTGAAGGCTCCCGGGGACAAAACCAGGACCCCTTCCCTTTGTCGGGACTTAGAGTCAGGTCAGGCCCCACCCAGTCAAGGCCCTGGCCACCAAGGTGCATCAGCCCCATTCACCAATTCTTACACTTACCGATTCATTCATTCACCGAGTCATTCATTCCTAGTCTTAACTGATTCACTAGTTGGTGTTTGCTGTATAAAGTAAGGACTTGCTGTCACACCTTCATTAACGTAACTCTGCCCTGTCTTGAACTCCTTTCCTCCTGGAGGTTCCGTGAACCTGCTCGCCCCAGGTCTAGTCTCACGCCCATTAATGCCCGGGACTGCCTCTTGGCCGACATGTCCCTTTTCACCACCCGTCCCTGGCTCTGTTACTCTGGGACCGTCTGCCCAAGGCCTCTGGAGGACAAGGGCGGGGGTGGGCAGACGCGCTCGCAGGGAACGTGCTGTAGCTGCCTTGGTCCCAGCTTGCTGGGCGGAGGCAGGGAACGAGGGGTCTCCTCCTTTCCCCAACCCCCTTGTCCTCCAGCTTAGCCTAATGGTCCTCAGGCCCGGGTGGCGGAGAGGAACTGAAGTCGACATCCTGCCTGTGTAAAGTCACACGGGGATGCTTTAAGACCAGCAGACACGTCCGACCGGGGATCTGTCACGTACAGGCGTGCCTGGGGAGAGGCACGTCCCAGCTGTGTCTGCATGGGATAGGAAGGGAAACATCTGGGTGACCGCCAGAAAGGTCCTGCCAGTCCGCCAGATGCTGCCACATCTGGACATCTGAAAAGGGACCTGCTCGGCTGCTCGGTGGTGAAGAGGCAAATGGTCAATTCACGTCACCCTGTCGACCGGGACGCAGCTCGAGTCCCTGGGTACACATGGCCCAGACTGCTGACGGATCCAAAAGGTATTTTGGTTTCCATCCTGTTCATCTTTAAAGACCCAAATCAAGTCCATACACAGGTCAAAGCGAGAGTTCCGATCGCCTTATGGTGGGTGTGGTCACAGCGCCCAGGCCAGCTGACCTGCGGGGCTTGCGTCCTATTTCCATCACTCGCTAGCAAGCTGCCCAGTCTCCCTCTTCTCCTTTCTCATCCTTAAGATGAAATAATAATGGTGATTCTCTAATAGGACCGGGATTAGGATGGAAGGATAATATCTACGAAGCTCTAAGCCCAGCGCTTGGCAGGTAGTAAACATTCAAAACAGGTTGGCCGTTATTATAATCGTCACAATCTTCGGGAGGTCTCCCTGCAGAACTTCACAGCGAAGAGCGTGAGCTCTCCCCCAGGACAGGACAGTGCCAAGGCCAGCACGGGAGGGGAAGCACACGTGTCTCGCTCCCCAAATATCGCGGGAACTCGGGTTAGCCACAGCGGCCCCAGGCCCAGGCCCTTTGCGCCGCCTTCCCCGGGGACAAGGACAGCAGCATGCTGTCCTTTGTGACAGGAGGGGCTTCAAGCTGGCAGCCACGTCCCCTTTGTGAATGTGGTTTGGCAAAGGGTGTGTCGTCCGGGTGCCAGGATGTGTGCCGGATGCTTCGGGCAGATGGCTGGGCGGGGATGACTCTTCCCTACTGCGTCCCTCTCCTCTCCCATCAGGACATCAAGCTGGGGAGCACCCCTGGGTACACTGCAGGCCCCACCCATGGGAAGCTTATTTCCTGACCCTGGAATGAGAAAGTGCCTGGCTCATGTCGTCTGAGTCTGAGGGGACACAAGGGTCCCTCCTCTACTTCTGGTGGGGGGCCTGGGTGGGCCATCACTCATCATCTCTCGCCTGTGCTGGGGCAGGAGGTACCGGGGCGGGGATGGGAGGCTCTGCTGAGTTCCACAGGGACAGAGACTGAGGCTGTCTCACTCCTGCGTGTCTAGTGCCTGGTGCGTAGTGGGGCTGCTCAGGCAGACACTTGGGATGGGGGATGACGGAGAAGGCTTTGTCAACCTCTGGACACCATCTCCCGGGACATCACTCCCTGTGCCAAAGAGCGCCCTACCCCCCACCCGGGAGAGACCTGCGTGGGTCCCGCAGGCATCTAAATCCAAGTCGATCCTTCCCACTGTCCCCACCACCTCCTCGTTCCCGATGGTCGAGCTCACTGCATACAGCAAGACCCTAATCTGCCACCCAATGGCGCTTTCCAAAGTGTCCAGGTGCCCACTCTGGTTCTCTCGGAGGGAAGAACAAAGGGAGGAAGCAGATGACAGAGCCAAAGGCACAGCCGGGGTTTTGTGTGCCTAGTGCGGTCCCTCCCGAGTTCAGGGAGAGACACCCAGACCCTACGTCCCCCTGGGGCTGGCCCCAGGACCCTGCACGGGGCTCCCGCCTTCCAGGTTTTGGCAGAGACACAGCTTCTGCCTGCACAAACGCCAGCGAGCGTGACGAGGACCGGAGGTGTAATATAAATAGCCCGCTGCTGTCCCTCAGCTCCTCCTTCCCTTGGCTTTGCTTCCAAGCCTCCTCCTTTGTCCCCAGAGTAGACCTGCTGGTGGGGGCTCCGCACGGCCCCACCCGCCTCTACTTGCTGTGTGACCTTACACAGGTGAGTCTACCTCTCCAGCCTCAGGTCCTTCAATTGTGGAGTGGAATAAGACCACTTCGGGCCCTGGCTGGTGTGGCTCAGCACCCTGTGTGCTGGCCTGAGAACCAAAAGTGTGCAGGTTCGATTCCCAGTCAGGCACGTGCCTGGGTTGTGGGCCAGGCCCCCAGCTGCGGGCATGTGAGAGGCAACTGATTGATGCTTCTCTCACACATTGATGTTTCTCCCTTCTTTTTTCCTTCCTCTCCCTCTCTCTAAATATAAAGAAATAATTTTTTTTTAAAGAATACTTTGGACTGTACATCCATTAATACATATAAAGCATTTAGCATAGTGCCCGGCACACGGCAAGTGTCCTGTATTTGTCAGTGTCGCTCATGATGAAGAAGAGGTGAGGACCCGAGGCCGGTCAGCAGGGTCAGGCTTGATGCAGGGGGTCTCGGAGGAGGTGACCTGGGCAGGGGAGGCCAGCTGTGTCTCCCCGCTGTGCCTGGGAGGGGAGTGTCAGGTTAACTGCATGCAGTGGTTCACCCCCCCTCACTGGGGCCGTTTCCATGCTCCTCACACGCTCAGGGAAGCTGGCCTGGCTACACGGCATGCCAGTCTGTGCTTCTGAGATTCAACCAACGTGCTGCGTGATGCCGGGCAACTCCCCTGCCCTCTCCGAAATCCCTTCCCCAGCTTCAGAGGCCTCGTGCGGCCCTGACCTCTCGGGGAGTTAGCTGATCTGTCCTGGTCCGAGCCTCACAGTGGGACGCCCGCCTGAGCCCACCCCCCAGGCAAACAGGTTCCCAGCTCTCCAAGTGCGGGCAGAGCCCCAGATGCAGAGGGGAGGCTCCCGGTGCCGGCGCTGGCTCAGAAGTCTGGAGTACCCGCCTCGGGCCGATGGGAGAAGGCCAGAGCTACACTCAGGTGACAGCGCTGCCCTTCACCTCTGACCCAGGAGGCAGAGGGACTTCCGTTCCTTGAAAACCATCACGTTAATGGTTTTCTTCACACACACAAAATTTATGGAGTGAATGAATGAGTGAGCGAACAAATACGGGAAATAATACAGAATAGTGGGCCAAATAGGGCTCTGGCTTCACTCAGGTCAAGATCTGATCCCCAACTTGCCCTCTTCGAGCTCTGCGGCCGTGGGCAAGCCTCTCGACCCCTCTGAACCGTGGCCTCGCCATATATTAAACAGGGCGGACCGTTCGCAGGCCGAGAGAGGGTTGCCAGGTTAGGCGAGGTAGCGTGCGGAAGCACACGGCACACCGCGGGCATCCGACAAACGCAGCCATTGTCATCAGTGGTGTTACAACCAGCCCGCTGCTCCCACTGAGAGGCAGAGGACCAAGGCCACCGGCCTTGTCTGGTGCCCATTTCCAAGGGGCTCTGACTTCTGCACAGGCATGCAGCGACGGAAGTCCCCCCACCCCTGTGCCTTCCGGCCCAGGGTGAGGAGCAGGAGTGCGGCCGGCTGGCTTTCCAGGGGGCCCAAGCAAGGCGCGAGCAGCAACCCTCCCCGGACTGGGCCCAGAGGCGGCCAGGCCTCCGGTCTTTGTCAAGCAGCTGGAGCATGAGCCGCACTGTCTGCCCGTGAAATGCGACTTTTGGAAAACACGCATATTTGTGAGTCTATTTCGGGCCAACACTGCTCTTTATTTATTTTCCCCGGGCTTTGTGTCGGGAGCCCAGCTAGGAAGGGTGTTTTGACAGACTTTGACACTGCTCCTCTGGCACAGATGCGCCTGGGGCGGGGAGGGCGGGCCGGGAGAGGAAGATTTCAAATGGCAAGCCTTCTCCCGCAGCTGGGACTGACCGACGACCAGACACCCCTTTCTCCCTGCCCCAGCCTTCCGTCTCCCCCTATTTGGGAGCGGGGAAACAATTTCAAAGAGGGGGGAGGGAACCAAAGAGGCCAATCGTTGAACTTTCTGTGACAATGTCAACGCCAATAACGCTATTATCAACCACAGCTGCCACCACCACCATTTTTGGGGTGGCTGTGTCATGACTACCAGGGGGCTGGCTGGCTGCCCTGAGAAAAACTGCCTCATCCTCCAGCATCTCGCTTTGCTCACCTGCAAAGGTGATTTTTGCAGCGCCCAGCTCATGGGGCCCTGGGAAGTGGCTGCCTGCACAAATGGTAGACTGTCTTCTCTCCCAGCCTCTGCTCCCCGCCGGCTGCCTATGGACCCGCCTAGTCTCGAGTCTTAGGGACCCGGGGCTGACTGCCAAGCCCCTAGCCACCGGGCAGGGCCTCCAAAGCTGCTCTTGGCTACTAGTCCCTTCTCAGTGTCATTTACAGTCAGAGTTGGCCTCAAGGGAGGAAGAGTCTCAGACAACCTCACCTGCCTTTGGACGACCGGGCGAGTGGCTGGAAACGAGGAGATGAGGGAAACGTGTCTAAGCTATAGAGAAAAGGGCTTAATCCATGATCCTGAGGCTCTGGGGATCAGGAGACTCAGGTTTAAGATGTCATTCATTCATTCGTTCATTCATTCACCTACCAAGCATCCACCAGCAAAACCCATGGTTCATACAGAGGCCATACTGACAGTAGGCTCAAAGCCTGCCCCAACAGAGATTGCATTTCAGCTGTGTGACCTCAAGAAAGTTACTTGACGTCTCTGGTCCTATAAAGGCAATCATCTGAACGTCCCTAGTTCAGGGGACAGGACGACTTCACTGGTGGTGGGTGCTCTGAGGAAGGGGAAAGGTACCACACCTCTGGGGTTAGAACCGAAATTACCAGTCCCCCCCCCAACACACACCTACTAAGGGGACTCATGAGAGTCAACGTCGCACATTGTTTGGGCCAGTAAGAGACTCCGAAGGTCACCTCAACCAGCTCTGTTCTTGTACAGACGGGACGCCCGAGGCTCAGGGAATGGAAGTCACCCAGGGACACAGGTGGCCTGCGGCCAAGCCGAGACGAGGTCTCAGGTGTCCCCGGGAGCACACCCCAGAGCCCCTTCCATCACATCACGCTGGGACTCTTCCTCCTTCAGCCTGGCTTCTGGGTTTTAAGGCAACAGCAGGAGAGGGGGCAAAGGGCAAGCCAGGGCGTGGGCACCAGGGCCGTCAAGCAGCCGGATCCCCGGGGAAGTGGGAGTGGAATGAATCACTTGCTGTGGAATCCTGGCCCCCTGGAGACACTGTGGGGACTCTGGTGCATCTGGCTCTGGAAATACTCCTGGAGAGGGGGCAGAAGCTGCTGGGCCATGGGTGGAAAGGGGTGTGTGTGTGTCAGACTTCCAAATGGGGAAGCAGGGACTCAGAATCAGCCAGGAGAACGGAGCCAGCTCCCCCTTAGAGCCCGCTGTGCCCACACGGAGCAGCCCGACTGAAGGAAAGTTGGAGAGTGAAGGCGGCTGGGAAGGAGGGTTGGAAGAGGGGGGAGGGAGGGCGGGAGGGAGGGAGGGAGAGAGAGGTAAAAGATAAACAGGGGAGGCGAACAGAGCAGGGGAGCAAAGATGCAGAAAGTGCGAGCAAGGGATGATGCAGAGAGAGGGGGGAGCAAGGTCTAAACAAGGGGAGCTCCGCAAAATGGACTCCGAGCCTAAACCCAGACTCCGCAAGGCCGGGCTTCTGTCCGCAGCTTCCACGGGGCCCAGAACCTCCCCCTCCGTTTGGCAAATGCCCCGGTTGCTGCCCAGGTCTGCACCGGGGTGAGGGGAGGGTGTGCTCTGCCACCCTCTGCTTTTCTGGAAGGAGTAGGATGGTGTGTGTGTGCGTGTACGTGTGCGTGTGCGTGTGCGTGTGTGAGGGGGTTGTGTGTGCAAGGAGCCCCGCGGGCACTGTGAGTCGCTGGGTGTCCCTGTGAGCGCCCGGAGCTAGTCTGGGGCGTATCTGGTGTCCGGAGACAGCAGGACCTGGAGCGAGGATGCTGCTCGGGCAGCTGGTGCTTGTAGGGGGGGATCTGTGCTGGTCCACGTGCGTGTGGACCTTCCCCTCTGCGTGGACTGCGTGGACTGTGGGTGGATGCGTATTTGCGTGACTGGCCCATGCGGGTGGTCCGTAGATCTCTGTGAGTGTGCAGGTGGGGGTTCGTGGGGGCTGAATGTCCCAGGCCGCCCAGGGCGCTGTTCGAGGTGCTGACCCAGGACGGAGCGAGGGGGTCAGCACTTAGCTTCAGAGGGGACTTGGGGAGCTGGTGCTGGCTCCCACAGCAGAGAGAGGGGCACATGAAAGGAAACCTCCGAGGAGGCGCGCCCTCTTAGCTCAGCTGTGGGCCCTCCCCCCACCCTTTCCCTCTAGGGGAGTTGGGAAAGTTCTCCCAGAGGCGGGGTTGACTCATGGGACTTGGCATCACTCGCTGCAGAAATCTGCCCGATCCTCAGTGCCACCCCTGCTCGGCCGCCTGCCCCCCCACCCCCACTCGCATTTTCCGCAGGGCCCGGGACCCTCTGGCAGTCGGCTTCCATCGCCCGCACGGTCTACCCCAGAGCTCCGTGCGCCGAGCTGGACCTGCAGCCAGGTTAACTGGGCTCCAGCACTCGGGAAATGTCCCGCTGACAGCATCAGGGCGCTAAGGTGGAGAATGGAGGGAGGCGAGGTCATTAACCTGCTTCTGTCCACTCCCTCTGCTCTAGCCCGGCAAAAGAGCCGGGTCTGGGGCGGGTTCAGACTGACGCTCAACTTTTATGGAACCAGTTATCCACCGGCCGGGAGCAGCAGCGGGCCAGAGGTCGGAAGCCTCACGGTTTCTGGGCATCAAACTGGCCCGTGCAGACCGAGGCTGCTCGGGCCCGCTGGGAGTTGGTGCGGAGCTGGGGACTGGCCGTGGGAGGCAAGCTCTGTGCTCTGCCCACCACCAGCTGGCTTTCCCAGGGTGGTGGGCTCCGAGGCCCGCACCCCGGGCTGGCTGGAGAACTTCACACGCCGCCCTGCGAGGCTGGGGTAGTGGCTGCGAGGAGGACTTGCCCCGCTCCTCCGAGCAATGCATCCCCCCAGCCCAGACCCAGATGCCTCCCAGCCGCCGCCGTCGCACTCACCTCGGCTGGCCAAGTTGCGCTGGCTGAGCCGTGGGCACGGGAGGGAGGCGCGCCAGAGGGCCTGGGGACTGCGGCCACCTAGCCGTGTGGACTTGTTCCCTCGCAGGAGTCGCAGGGAAAAGCTCTTCGGAGCTGCAGGAACCTGGGGTTTCCCGCTCCGCTCTAAAGCGCACAGACAGCGCACACCCCGGTGCGGAATCTGGTCCCCAACGCGCAACCTGGAGCACTCCGCGCGCCGCCTTTTATTCGCCGCCCGCCTTTGTTTGGGTCCTGGCTTCTACCACAGGATGTGGGGGTGTCCGGGGCAGGCTCTGAAGCCGCGCCCCACCCCCAGCCACTGGCGCCTCCGGCCTCCGTGTTGCCGGTCCTTCCATCAGCGGTCGGAGAGGGCCCGAGCTCCGCCGCACTCTGCTGTCTCCGGAGCCCGCTGCCAGGCGCCGCCGTGGCCGCCGCTCCCCCTGCGGGAGCAATGTGGTGGTACAACCGGGCTCCCACTGCCCGCTGGCTGGGGCTGCAAGTGGTGCAGCGACCCCTGGGGGGCAGCTCCTGCCTCTGCAAAGGGCCCCGGCCTGGCCACCTGCCCCTTCTTCTCCCGAGCATCCTGGGTTCCTCTCCCAGTCCACCCAGCCTTGGCAGGCCACCAGCCTCCTGGACATTCGAGGGCATCCCCGGGTCTCCTCCGGAGGGAGCTGCCAAGTCCAGGCTCCTGGCATCGGCCCTTCCTCCCTACTTCTCCATTCACCTCTTTGGCACCAGAGCCCAGAGCTGTGCCAGCCCCTGGGACCCGGCATCTCTCCAGTGGTAGCACACAGGCGGCCTGATACCCCTGGCTCTGGGAGTGCAGGAGAAGAAGCCGGGGAGCCACGGCCAGTGCCTGGCCCGTTTTTCTCCCTCAGGGCTCTAAGGGCATTGGCACTGGTGTTACTCAGGAGGGCCAAGGGGGGGCCCTATAGAGGCCCGGCCACCAGCTCCCCCTCACCAGCTGCAGGACGGAGGGAAACCAGAAAGAAGAGAGGCCACCGCCATTGCTGTGTGAGGGGTAAGCCAGGAGTGTGTCACACGTCCGGAGGGTGTGTGCTGGGGAGGAACAGGGCAGAGAGATGGGTGGACCACAAAACCTGCCCTCAGGATGTTCCCAGCTTATGGGGGAAATGAGAACAGGAGGGAGTTCTCCAGCGACACCCCGAGGCCCAGCCCCACCACCAGGCGCTCAGCCCGTGTCGGTTTCCCCAGCTCTTCCTTTCAGAAAAGGAAACACCAAGTTGAGGGCACCTCGCATCTCGAGGTGTGCGTGGAGAGCTCCTGCCGTCTCTCTCTGGGGCGCAGTCCCCGTGAGCCACCCCACTGGCTGGCTGCCTGCTGGACACAGTGGCACGTGTGTCCCTGGAAGCCCCGAGAGCTCCTCTGTGCAGAAGCAAATGGCCCAAGCCAGGGTCCCGCCCCAGCAGTCACTCCCCGCCCCCGCCCCATGTGCTCAGGGTCATCAGCGGAGCCACTGCCAGGCTGGACAAGTCTGTCAGGGGACTCCGGCAGCTCCAGATGGCCTGGTGAGCATTAGGGCTGGGGGCAGCTCGGGGCAGGAAGGGTGCCACCCTGAGCTGCGAGGGTGGAGAGAGGGAGAGACAGGAGACCTCACCCAGGAGCTGCAGAGTTGCTGTCCGGAGATCAGAGGCCAGATCTGACGTCTGAGTACAGAGGCACAGGCCCAGCACCAGCCCACAAACTCCCTGTCCCCTCTCTTCATACCCCAGAGGGAAGGCAGAGAATGTGCAGCCACGGGAGGAGAGGGGCAGAAAAAACAGGGAAAGATTTTTTTTTTAAGATTTTATTTCTTTTTAGAGAGGGAAGGGAGAGGGAGGGAGGGAGAGAGAGAGAGAGAGAGAAACATCAATGTGCAGTTGCTGGAGGTCATGGCCTGCAACCCAGGCATGTGCCCTGACTGGGAATTGAACCTGCGACACTTTGGTTAGCAGCCTGTGCTCAATCCACTGAGCTATGCCAGCCAGGGCCAAAAAGATTTGTTTTTAAGGGAGTGGTCAAGGAGACACGGAATGTATTTTGAAGCCCAGCTGAGAGCAAAGGGTTTTGTTCGTGGGGGGCAAGGCCTGCTCTTTTCAGTGGGTTTGAGGGCTGCTCCCAAGAGCCTCCTCAAAGTTCTCCAAGCCTCCTGCACTGGTCTCCTCTGTCCGACAAAGCCACAGGGAGTGTCATCCTCCACTCACACCTGGGGCACCCCCCCACACTCCCCTGGGAAGTGTTTTTAGTGGATTGGGGCCCCAGCTTCATGCTGCCCAGCTGGCCATAGATGAACCCTCTCTGGCCTCCTGGGACCTTCAGATGATCTCCCACGGAGGCTGGGCTTCCTCTGCCCTTGATGGGGCACCTCCTGGGGACGGAGGGTGCACAGGCAGAGGCCCAGTGGAGCGGGGGAGGAGGGAAGGAGTGCGGTACCCAGGAACACTGGAAAAATGCAATTTTCCCAGGCCATCAGCAAGGTTTTAAAAATGCAAATAGAACCGGGCCTTTGAAATATGCCTGCCATAAAGTGGAACCGGTGGTGGCAGCGGGAGCTGGCGCGGGCGTGGAAAGTCAGGAGACTCCTCTCCCGGGGCAGCAACCTCCGACTCCCTTCCCTCCATGTCCACTGTGCCAGCTGGATCCCTGGTTACGGGTGGCCTGGGAGCGCCGGCCTCAGAGATCCCTGCCCAACCTGGGGGTGCCCTGCCCGAAGCCCCCTTTGCCTCCAGGTGTTAAAGATGACTCCAGTGGCCAAAAGATCTGCCCAGCGCCAAGGCGGAAGACAATAAGATTCTACATCCCCGCCGAGACCCCGCTCCAGAGCTTTCTGGTCGAAGTTCTTCCCAGGTCTGATTTAAGTGCCTCTCGGTGCCCATAGGCGGCCTCCCTCCGTACTCTGTCTTCACAACTAATTGAAAAGCCTTCTTTTGTAGAGGGTTTGAGCTATAAAGGGCTGCTTTGTCCCCAGCTCCCATCCCTTTATTACTATTTCTGTTTTCTCTCTGGCTGTGGCTGAAGCAGGGCCTCTGGGCTCGGCGTGGATTCCACCGCTCCCACCAAAGCCGTGCGTCTGCCCCCCCCTCCCGCCCCGTCCCTTACCAGCGGCGTGACCTTGAGAAAGTGACATGACCTTGCTGAGCCCTGGTCATCTCACCTATAGAATGGGGATGGTACCAGCGCCTGTCTCATAGCAGCGGTTATGAAGAGTTTATTAAACAAGATCATCTCAGAGCAAAAATAGCCTTTAGCACAGTGCATGGCGCGAACCAAGCTCTTGGTGCACACTAGCTCCTTCTCCTCTTTCTTCGTTTCTTCTTACCTGCCTGCTGGGCGAGAGAGGATGTAGTGCTGACCCAAACACCTCTCACTCCCTAGCCCCAGCCCTGGTGAGGCGGACGGTATACAAATCAAGTCCTCCCACCAGATGGTCGAGCAGCCGAGGAGAAGAGTGTATGGGGAAGGCTGGGGCGTTTCTCTTAAAATACAGCAGGTTGCGACAGCTTGTCTGTTGTCCTAGCGTCAGGGAACAGAGCAATGACGTGTATAAGCGATCCTCTCTCCCCTCCGCTGCACGTCGACGTTGGAGCTCTGGGCCCCAGCCTCGAGCCGCACCCCCCTCCAGGGAGCCAGTGAGTGGAAGCAAGTGAACTCAGGTGCACTGGGAAGGGCTTTAGATTTACGAGACGGAGTTTGATTTTTCTGTGTGTCTTTTACTAACGGCGTGACCTCCAGGCAGGTCACTTCAATTTCTCTGAGACTCAGTTTCCCCAACTGCAACATGGGAGTATAATGACCTCTGCTTGTGCCGCGCCTGCAGCTGTATTTCAGCTGAGGTGGAGCAGAGATGTGTAGGTGATAATTAGGCATGCATTTATGGTGATATATGTAGAGTGATATAGTTACAGTTATACAAAGCTGGAGGGATTATGACAGATAGAACGAGCAGCCCCCTGTTTCCTTGACTTTCAGGGTTGATTGCACTTCATGTGATATAATAGATGCAGAAGAGCTCAGGGAACTTGCCCAAGTTCGTGGTGAATGGATTCCTGACTCAAGGTCAGGTAGCAAGTTAGGGGAAGGGCTTGAGTTGGTCCCAGGTCTCCCGGGCTTCAGTCCTGGGCTGTTCCCAAGCCACCACTGCTCCTCTTCCCAGCCCCATTCTCACGGGCACTGTATTCAGGAGGCAAGGGAGAGTTTAAGGGGAAAGAGGGTGAGGAGGGGGGACAAGAACTCCAGAGACGAGAGAGAGAGGGGCCTGGGGAAAGGCGATGGGACAGGCAGGCATGGGGTGCTGCAGATGGGGCCTGGGGGAGGCCGAGCAGATGGCAACCCTCCCCTCCCCTCCTGCTTCCCCCAGAATCCTGCAGCCAGCCAGGCCTCGTACTCCTTTCCCAGCCTCGCCTGCCTCCTCCAAGGAAGCAGGCAGCCTGTGCCAGAGCGAACCCAGTCCAAGTTATTAATTGCCTGCAACAATTAGCCCCAGTGCCTGGGCCTGCCGGAGCCCTGGCTCTGGAAGAGGCAGCCAATTACAGCTTCATCAATATTCACACTGCCACACACTCCTCTCCCAACGAGAGGGACCCCTCATCTGTCATCGGGTTTTTAGGGGCATTGCTTTAACCCCAACATCTGGAGAAGACCAAGGACTGCTGAGGCCTTCGAGAGGGAAAATCAACGAGGGGCTAGACCCCGAGGGGTGCTGCCAAGGAAGGGCAGGACCCTGTCAAGGATCTGGACAGTGTGGCCTTGGCCAGAGGCTGTCCCACTGTGAGGAAGACAGGATAACCTCCAGGTTCAGGGCTTTAAAGTAGATCCTCGGGAGGGTCTTATTGTTAGGACTGGCCTGTGAGACAGAGGTCAGAAACGTCCCATAAGTTCTGGTTTTATTCTCGGCTCAGTCGCATATTTGCTGTGTGGCTTTAGGAAAACCCCTTCACGTCTCTGGGCTCACCCCCTTACCTGGAACCTGGGCACAGGGACTGCCCTCACCAAGGAGGGAGGTGCTTGGCAGAAGCACAGTGGGTGGCACGGAGTGAGCTGGCAATAAATGGTGGCTCTTGTGTTCTCCATGGAAAGAGCCCTGGAAGGAGAGCCCACGCTGCCTGTGGGCCCCTTCCCCTCGGCGGGGGGTGGGGTGGGGGGTGGGGGGTGGGGGGTGGGGGTGGCAGTATGGGGTGATGGGGACTGAGGTAGAAGGGGGGTTGGGGGGCCTGGAGGATGGCCCCCGTTTGCTCTAACTTACTCTGTGGTCTTGGCGCCCCGCCCACCCTGGCTTCTTGTTCTGACCTGACACAGGAGGGCATGAGGCTAGAGATCGAGCCACGACCTCTCAGGAGAGTGTCAGAAGAGGGAATGAGCTTAGAATGGGTAGGAGGCCACGGGAAGACGGAATTCCCAGTTTTCCAAAGGGATGCACGGTAGCCGAGGGAACTGTTGGGAAACACATCAGAACAACATGCAGCTAGTTACGTAAA
Source organism: Phyllostomus discolor (assembly GCF_004126475.2). NCBI lineage: Eukaryota > Metazoa > Chordata > Mammalia > Chiroptera > Phyllostomidae > Phyllostomus > Phyllostomus discolor. Next base: position 6,664,539 of record NC_040907.2, on the reverse strand, counting down.
TAGTTAAGCCTGAAGCCACAAATCTGCTGGTTCTGCATCAGTAAAAGAAGCCACGGAGATGGGGAAGAAAGAGCATTGCCTGGGTCAGAACTCCCAGGAGAGGCTGGGCAGAGGTTCCCTGAGCAGTCCTGGTGGGTAGGGGTTTTCAGGACCACGGACAGCGGCCGACGCGGGCCTCCTGACACCTAGGCGCCCCTTGAGGCAAGGCCAAAGGGATGAGAGGCGCGGAGTCGGCCGCTGAGTTGGGTCTTTGGAGGTGGTGTGACGCTCCGCTGCGGCGATGCTGAGGTTCACACTAACTCGTTCACACCTGGTGGTGGTCTCTGAGTGCCCGGGGGGCTGCCCCAGCGTTCAGTGGGGCAGTGTCGTGTAGAGGGCCTGACTCCCAACCCCTCTCCAGGAGTGCCCAAGGCTCCTGGTGTACCTGCCTTTGTGTGAGCGCTTCCATGACTCAGCACAGGATCCCAGCCCCATCTTCCCACCTTGCCCTGCCCTGCCCTGCCCCTGCGTCCCTCTGGCCTCCACTTCCTGGCACAAACCGGCCAGCACCTCGCCCTGCCCCAGTCAGCCTGGCTGGCCCACTGGCGCCAGGAGCCAGGCCAGCTTCACCCCCGACCACCGGGTTCCATCTGGACCTCTGCAGCGACAGCAAGAAAGAGCTTTCCTGGCATTTTCCCAGTTAGGAATCTGGGCAGCTCTGACGGGCTGCCCCAGTGCCAGCTCCTATTCCGGCACGTTCCATGCGGGTGGGGCGGGGAACATTCTGTGCTAGAGAACTCTGTGGCTAGGGCCTCTGGGCGGGAATGGAAGCCTGGTGGACCGATCGCCAGTGCCCAGGCAACGAGGGACGCCGCTAACGTCAGCATCAATGATAATTAATGGCTCGCGTGTCCCGAGTGCCAGTCCCCGTGTGTGTGCACAACTTCATTTAAACTCACAACAGCCCCATGAGGTCTCATCGGATCGTCCTTCTGTCCGGGGGTGGGAACAGGTTCAGGGAGTGAGACGCTGCAGCTCACACAGCAGGGAGCTACTGGGGACTCAACCCCCCGCGGTCTGAGTCTATAGCCCGAGTTCTTCACCACCCTATAATGTCCATTTTAGAGACGGAAGAATTTGAAGGTCAGAGAGCTTAAGGGACTCTGTTAGGGTCACAGAAAGAGTTGGTGATGGAAAGAGTTTGAACCGAGGTTTGCCTGATGTCTAAGGTACCACATTTATGAGCGCCACTGTACTGCTCCTTACTGGAATAGGTCCCTCCCTGTTGGGTGCCCACTCTCAGAGCCCCCCACTGTGGTACCACGATTTGAGAACCGGTTTATCTGAGATTTGCTCGTGAAAACTGGAAAGGTCATGCTGCCAAACGGCAGGACGGTCCCCGGGACCCAGGAGGGCAAGGTCACACCCGTGCCTTTCAGGACGAGATGCAGGAGCCAGGGGCCACAGGCTGTGGACACACCGTGGGATGGGCACTTCCTGACACAAAATGCCACATCATCTCCCAGCTTCTCATTGGCCAGTGCGGAGACTGAGGCCTGGGGCAGGTGACTGCAGTGGTGGGGTGACCTCCTCCCAGCACTGCCCTTCTGGCCCCACCTCCGAGGCCCCTGTGTCTTTTGGGACACCTCTGGATCCTCATTTAGCTGCGCACGTCCGGGGACAGCTGTTCTCCCTGGCATCCAGGGCCATGCCTGGCAGATGTGGCGGCAGGATGCAGGAGGAATGCATGAGCAGTGACCACGTGGCAGGGCAGGGAAGCCTGGGCTGGGCCAGCACAGGGTGCTGGGGAGCTGGGCTGGTGGCACGTCTGTCTGTCTGTCTGTCCATCCACCCCTCACCTCCTCCTCCTGCTCCTCCTCTTGCCTTCTGTCCTGTTTCTGTGCCCACATTCCCAAACTCCCCCCCTTCCTTCCTTCCTTCCTTCACACTCGTTTCTTCCCTTGCTAATGACCGCAGCAAACACTTACTGAGCACTTCCTTCCTGTGTGGCAGGCCCCACGTCCAGTCCAGCGTTTCACCGGCACCCTCCTCTTCAATCTTCACAACAGCTCTCAGAACACGCACCTCCCGTTTACCAATGAGGAAAGCGTGGCTCAGAGAGGCCAGGCTTTGGAAGGCCCCGCTGACTTCCGATTCTGCCCTCTCCTGTCCCTGTGTTCTGCTGGGGACAGCAGCACCTCGTCACGTGTGGGGTGATGCGGCCCGAGGTGGTGCGATCCGCTTTCTTTTAGCCTTGGATGGCTCGCTGGGTGCTTTCTTTTTATTTTTCCCTAAAACTCTATGCCGATTTTACCTGGATTGTTCTGTTCCTTCTAACCTTCCCCTCCCCCGCCTTGTTTGCTAGATCAGGAAAATGCAACCAGACCCGTCCACTGTGGGACCAAGTGTTATGGTCCACTGTGGAGGACTTCCTTAATCCCCTGAGGATTTTGTGATTGTTATCATTTTAATCCACAAATCCCTATGGGGCCTGCAGGGCAGGTGGTTAATAGAATGGAGTTTGGAGTCAGACAGCCCTGAGTCTATTTGTAGGTGCGTCGCTTACTGGCTGGGGGGGAGGGGGGACGGGGACATGGGCTGGGGGGTGCTGGCCAGAAGCCTCAACTCTGAGTCTCCCTTTAAAAGGGAGACAAGACTCGCCACGAGGGCCGGTTGTGAGGATGGCATATGCAGTGCGCCCGGCACACAGCAGTCATCAGCCAATGTCACTGTCCCGTTCCCTCTCATTCTGGGTCAAGGGAATTGAAGAAACTTGTGCCCCTTGCCTGTGGCAGGGGTCCCTGAAGCTCATTGCACAGGATTCGTTTTTTTTTCTCCCAAATCTTTTTGGTAGGATTCCAATAACAAGGGAATAACAGCCAGCAGTTTTGTATGTGACTTGTGTTGTGAATTGTTCATATCATCTCAGATAGAGTATGTGGGTTCAGAGCACAAGCCCGACCACCTGGGTTCAAATCCCGGCTCTGCCGCTTACTAGCTGGGTGACTTAGGGCAATTCACATAACCTTTCTGTGCTTCGGGTCCCTCATCTGCAAAAAGGGGGTTTTCGGTAGGACCTACTTCCCTAGGCTATGCTAAGCAGTTAGGGGGCATGGGAAGTATGGAGGTCAATGTCTAGACATGAGAAGTGCTTAGTAAATGCTAGCTACTCTTCTTTAATTTCCACACACACACAAAAATCCTAGAAAGTAGATGTTATAGGTCCTGTTTTACAAAACAGGTCACTGAGAGAGGTTAAGTCAGTAGCCAAGACACACAGCTAGTAAATGGCAGAGCCAAGATTTGAACTCAGGTCTGACTGCCAGGCCTAGGGGTTCCCCACTGCAGCCACCTGTCTGTGCTGTACGAGGATGGGGCTGGTGACCACATATCAGAGGCTCGGTCAGTCCCCTCGATGCTGTGACCCAGGTGAGCTCCCCTCCCCACCCTCTCCCTTCCTCTCTGCTCAGCTGGAGACCCACCCTTTCCCACTCAGTCATTTATTTCAAAGAAGACTCCTCTTCCACTCCAACCTATGCCCTGCATCTTCCTGCCCCCAGACCGCTCCCTTAGTAGGGCCCCTGGGGCTTGGAGCCATCCTGAACCCATGCCTTGCTCTCTCCCAGGGATGGTAGGAGGGGCTGGGGGAAGCCAGGAGAGCCCCCAGGGACATCCAGGAAGCTCCAAGGCCTCCAGCTACTCCCTGCAAGGGGGTCTTTGGCTCCGAGGGGTCTATGCCCCCACCCTGCCCCATGGCCCATATAGCACACAGCCCACACAGCACACAGCCCCCACCGAATGTGGCACTTAAGGCCCTTTCCCCCCCAAAGGACTTTATCCAGCCCGAGCGGCAGTCCCTTCCCCACTGCCAGCAGCCCAGCTCAGCCTTTAGCTGCAAAGCTGGCCCATCACCGTGCACACACACCAGGCTCCGTCACGCCTCCGCCTTTCCTCACGTCACTCCATCTGCCTGAAATGCTCTTTCTTTTCTTCTCCACCAGCTGAAACATTACTCATTCTTAAGGCTCAACTCCTCGCATCGATGATGAAGCCATCCCCCCAATCCCACCTGCTCTCTTTCCCCCAAGGAGTCTTCAACTCTCTTTCTCCCTTTGCTCTGCGAACCATTCCACACACCTCTCTCTCTGAATCTATCCGAGTCTGACTTGTTTTCTGCATGAAGTCTGTTGTGTGAGGGTGCATGGAGCGTGGGGGTGCATGAAGACCCTTTGCAGGAGGCCAATTCCCAGGCAAGGGCTGGGGGCAGGTCGGACACAGCAGCAGAGCCTGGGGCTCGGGGACCAGCCGCTCCAGGACCTGGCTACTGAGGTCAGAGTCAGGGCTAGACTTGATTCTTCCTGCTTTAGAAGTGGGGCCATTGAAGCTTATTAAAGGGACGACTTTTCCACAAGGTTATGGCAGTTCGCAGGAAGACTCTAGAAATTGGGCTCCCTGCTCCACATTTTGTGGGGTCCCCAAATTCCCAGGTGGAGGGCTGATCCCACACTCTCTCGGTCACCCAGAGCCTCCGACCCTCCTTGCCACCTTTATCAGTCAGCTATTGCCACAATCACGCTGCATTGCAGAGCACTTCGAAATCTCAGTGGCATCGAACATTAGCACTCAGATTCTTGCACAGGGCTAGAAGCTGACCGGGGGGCTCTGCTTCAGGCTGTGGGCCGGCACGTGTCTGCTCCAGGCGTCACGTAAGCGGCTGTGGTTACCTGCTTCCCTTTCCGGCTATGGCAGGCGTGCTGGAGGGCACACGCAACCCCATAACACCTCTCAAGCCTCTTCTCTGGTTGTATCTGCTCCCATCCCATTGGCCGCAGCAAGTCACCTGGTCAAAGTCAAGTAGACCGGGCTGACCATGTAGCCACGCAAGGGTATGAATGTAAAACGCCATGCCAGGGGAATGAAGGATTGGGATCAATAATTCAATCTTTCATGCTGTGTTTGTGCCTCTACCTTCCCTCTTACAGATTCAGACTGATAGCTGACCGCCCCCCAAAGCCACTGCGTGGGCACCCAGCTCCCTGCCCTGCGGTCATTATCCGCAGAGCCTGAAGCTCACTCTCCACCTGTCCATCAAAAACTTGGCTGTGCTCATTGTGAAATGACAACAGAGAAGAAATGTAAAGAGAACATTCAGGCTCCCAGAGGCAAATGTACAGGGAAAGGGAAGGGACACATAGTCTAACTCTGGACAGGTGGGGGGTGGGGGAGACTGACCTTCGCCCCCACCTCCCGGCACCACCCATTGCCCCAAGTCTGAGAGGTGAGCTTTAGGGCTTCCTCAAAACCCTGAGTCAAATTCTCATAGGATCACCCCTCGACATAGCCTCAGTGTGGGGGTACCTTTTCTTTTTGCTTCCTGAGTCTGAACACCATTCTTTTGATAGCAGCCCACCAACTTTCAATAGAGAACCACAGTTCCCCTTCAGGCTATGAGATTTGGATGGGGGCAATGGACACGTGACCCAGGCCTAAGCCAATCAGAGTATCCCACTGTTCCTGGGCTACAGTGATAGGCTCAGGGATAGGCTCAGGGATAGGCTCGTGGCCATCCCAGACCAGTGGGATTCTGCCCTGGACTTTTTGGCAAATTGCTAGGCCTGATAGAGGGAGTTAGAGGAAGCCGGGAAGAGATTCTATTTGTTCTGCAGGGCTTGAAACTGAGGGGACAGAAAGGTTACCAGCAGCCACCATGCTGCCATGTCTATTCTAAGAATACAATGTACCTACCTCACCATGAAACGAAGGACAGAGAGAGACTTGAGCTTCTGGACCAAGCTATGCCTGAAGTCCTATCCTACCTTTGGACTCTGCAGCTTTGAGGTCAGGTGGAACAGGCTTTCTGTCACTTGCAACTGAGAGTCTTGATTAAATAAAACTAGAATCCTATCATCATAGAACGTTGGATACTGAGAGCCAATGATGCTTAGAGTGATAAATTTGTGGGGTCTCACGGGGGAGGGGTCTCATGGGGGAGGGGTCCAAAGCTATGGATGTAGGAAGGGGGACCGAGGTATCTGCACATCTGTCCTCTGCAGGGAGCCCCTGTGGCACCAGACACCAGACAGTAGCTTGGCCTGGGTGAGCTGGGCACAATGAGACACGTGTCCCCAGCTTCCTGGTCTCTGCAATGGCACCGGCCTGGAGTCCTTCATGATTGTTTCTTCACAGCACCCTCTCCTCCCTCTGTCCAAGGAGGGGACGGGGTCTTGCTGGCCTGGGATGGCACAGGTACTATTGCTAGGAGACCGCTGTACGCCAGGGTCTGGAAAGCACAAGCGATGCTCAGAGGGCGAGGTGCACAGAGGTGATGGCTTTTGAAAGGGTTGCGTCTGGCTGACCAAGAAGGTTGCCCCAGACTGGACTCCTCTGAGCCAGGCGCCTGGCCCCAGGTGCCACTTCCAGCTTGGCGTCAGGGCCCACTTTGGCTGGCTGACCTTTCTGAGCAGATATTTCAGGAAAAGGGAGGGAGGCTCCTGCCTCACCCTGGCATCTCCGCCTGCTGAGACAAGCTTCAATCAAAAGTGCCCGTGGCTGACCTGGCTCCTGGGCCACTCCCTGTGCCAGGGCCAGAGCCGCTGCTGGCTTGGCTCCTCCCTGGCCACCGGGCCCTCTGCCTGTCCACCCCTCCTGGGTCCAACCTCACTTCTGGTCTGGCCACTCTTCCTTGGGAGGCAAGTGGCACTTTTGCCCTGAGGGGAGGTTTCAGTTCAACTTTCTCCAGTGACTTGCTAATTCCAAATCCTGTCCTTGGCTTATCCACCTGTAAACCGGAGCCCCTTCCCTGTTGGGAACTGCCCTGCCTGGTTTCAGAAGCTGTAACCGCACCGACCGCCCCCCCCCCCCCCCATGGCTAAGGCTGATGAGTGACCTTCGGACCATAATCCACTAAGGAGACAAAGCTTGTCCTCCTGGCAGGGGCTCCACTTCTGCTCATTTTACTTCATTCATAACTGGCCCCCAATGCTTGATCAGTTAGCCAATGACGGGTAAGGTTCCCCAAATGGGGAATGACCTAAGACAGGCACGATCACGGGGAGGCCCAGGGAAGGACTTGGGGGGCTACAGCAAAAGGGGATGATGGACCCTCGCCCCTCTGCTTTGACATAGCCTGAGTCCTCATTCTGTCTGTGAAAAGTCTCCTAATCTCCTGGCTGCCTTACTTCCCCTGCCTGACTTAAGCCTGAAACAATGACAGAGGGCGGTGCAGCCCTGTGCTGGAAAGGGTGGGTTCCCTGAGTGATCAGGCCAGAGAAAGAATATGTAAAATCCTGTGAAACCTGCTTTGCTAAGAACGTTCTCAATTATATGATAAGGGTCCGAGCAGGAAATGAGTTTGTTTCCAAAGGTTTTGTAGCCCTTTAGCGAATGGACCCTGACTCAGAATAGGCCCTCAGGGTTCTTTGTATGCTATCCATTGTTTGATCCTTACTGTCTGACAATGATTAATGAGCTCTACCTGTATTCCTGTGCAAATTGAAAGCCAATAAAGGCCTGTCAAGGCAAGGGTCGGGGCGCTCTCCTCTTGAGAGAGTAGCTGTGCTGTCCCTTTTCCTGCACAGGACTCGGGAGTCCGTGTGAATTTGTCTCACATCTCATCCATAACACTGTGGACAATGAGGGCCAGTGTCTATGTCACTTCCCCCAATAATGATGAGCCTTGTTACACTCTATGAAATAGGCCCTTCTACAGGCAAAGCTACTAAGGGCCCTGAGAGGCCCCGACTTCATCCGTCCATCAGCATTTATTTAACAAACACTGGCTGAACACCGTCTCCTCACCAGGTACTGTGCTAGGCCCCGGGGACACTAAGGTGACTACAACAAGGTCCCAACCCATAAGCTGCTCAGTCGGGGTAAGTGACAGACTCGCTCAAGGTCAGAGAGCAAACTGTGATTCCCCTTTGCACACAGTAGGTGTTCAGTCAGTGCATGAATTGGCTGAGATACCTTGTGGGCAAGTGGCAAGGAGGAATCGGGGACAAAAAGACAGCAGGGCATGGAGGGTGCAACAGGGCAGTGGGGGATGTCGGCTTCCAGCCTCGAGGCTGGGTTTGCAAACAAGAAATGTATCATACCTGAGGCCGTTCGGCAAGACCAGAATGGAGACGAAGGCGGTGGATGGTGCGCTCGGCTCCTGCCTGACAAGCAGCGTGGGGTGTGCAGGGGCTGCGCTTGGGTGATGGGCTCTGGAGGGGGTGCTCGGGTCCCCCCAGCCAGGACTGCAGAGAGGACGGAAAGGGAGCGTGCAGGATGGCACGCTGCTAATACCGCTCACAGGGAGCGGGGCTTGCAAACCTGAGGGTGAGCCCTTACCTGCCTCCTGAGAGTATCCTGAAGGGTGCCCAGACTCAGAGGGGAGAACAGTGGGTTCTCTCTCACCTGGGTCTCACTTCTCCCAGTGTGGTCGGAGGACCAGCAGTATCGGCAACACCTGGGCATGTGTTTAACAGGCCAACTCCCAGGCCCCCCACTGTGTCTCCAGGCTGGCCACCTGGTGAGGTTTGGAAAACACGGCTGCCTGGACCTGCCTGAGATTCTGATTGACTTCGCCTGGGCTCTGGCCTGGGCAGCAGGACTCGATTGAGGCATAATGGACGTGTACCATTGTGTAAGCTTCAGGTGATCAATGCGCTGATGTGACGCACTTGTGTACTGCAGAACGATTACCCCTCTAGCGTAACTAACACCTCTACCACATCACGTAAGGACTATTTCTTTTCGAACAGGACGTATTAACGTGCAGCAGGTGATCTTCATGTGCAGCCAAGGTTGAGGACCTCTGCTTTCACTCCGCAGAGTGCATTCCCAAACTTGAGCTCTTGCGCCCTTCACTACAACTCTGGGAGCTCAGGAGGGAATGCTTAGCCCCATTTTTCATCAGTGGCGTTTACCTCAATTTTCAGCCTAGCAGATTGGTGTGGAGCAGCGGTTCTCCAAGTGAGGTCCCGAAACAGCGGCGCACCAGAGAGCTCATTAGAAATGCAGATTTCAGAATTGGAAGGCTCTGGGGGTGGGGCCCAGACGCTGAGCTTCTCCAGGTGATTCTGCCGCCCGCTCATGTTTGAGGGTCAGGGTCGCTGGTGTAATGGAAGCGGCCCTGGGCTCCTGAGAGCAGAGCGCTGGCATCTCTCCTCGGCTCTGTGTGTCCTTGGGCTTCAGCTTCCACTTGTGTAAACAGAGGGGACCGGAGCAGATCAGGGCTGCCCCCTCCCCCATGGTATTCCCCTGGCAGATGCTGCTAACCCATGGAAGCACCGTACCTGGGTTCGCCCGAGCGCTTTTCTCAGCACACCTCCGTCGGCAGCCCTCCCAGGTGCTGGATGACCTCTGAGAATCCCTCCAACCCTATGCTAGTGGCAGAGGTAGGCCTCGGACCTTGGAACCATGCTTGCTCTCTCCTTTTCCTCCTGCTCGAAAAAATGGAGACGCTGGTGCACGCACATAGGCCAGAAAGACATGGCAAGGGAGCAGGTGACTGTGTCCCCCACCTTCATACCCTGTTACACCTTCACACTTTGCATAGTCTGTTCCCACTACCTGATGGACACTTTGCCTCCCCTGGACTGATTGCATGCAGTTCCCAAGACCCAGTCAACTTCTCATTGAGGCTTCCCCCTCCTCCCACCACAATGCCTCCAGGTAGGGACAACCGAGCTTCCTGGGAGACAGGGGTACTTCCTGTCTGTGTCGTGCATCTCCATGATAACCAGCTTCCCCCTGGGGACTGTGACTCCTGGAGATGGTAGGGGTCCCTACGATCAGGACCCCTGGCACTGAGCCCTGGGCTTGGCAGGGACCAATGCTCAGGACAGTGTGATTGAATGAGGCACCCAGATCCCCAGTGTCGGGGGCATGGTGTCATGGGCCCCAGGGCCGTCCTGGTCCTGGCGCCTTCTGTGCCTCCTCCTAACGGCACAGCGGCCGACTTCCCACTTGCCAGTCTTCTGTCACTCCAAGTCCAGCACTGGCCCTGGCCCTGGCCTTGGCATGGTGCTGAGAGGTGCCCCCACAGTCGGCATGGTCTGGCTCCTTCCCAGAACAGTGGGAGGAAGGGAAAGAGGGAGGCAGACCAGCGGTAGCGGCCTGCCCACGATCCCCAGCAAGGAGTCAGTGGGCAGGTTAGCGGGACAGCGGCTGCAGTCACGTTACTGACCCCAGAGAGCTGGGCGAGTGGGCACCAGCACAGTCATCACGCTGGCACACCAAGTCCCATTCCAAGGACCCGGAGGAGCTGCCCTCTCTCAGCTCGCCCACCTGCCCCCTCGCCGTGCCCTGCCCGCTGGGAGGGAGGCGGGCAAGAGCCGCTCCATCCCCGTTTGCGGAGCACCCACTGTGCGTGCAGTCCTAGGCGAGAGGCAGTGTGGCGACAAGAAGACACAGCCCCTGCTGCTGCAGAGGGTGCCAGGGAGAGAGAGATGCTGGCAGCGTGGGACGTGGCTGCATGCCACGTCTTGTGTGAGGGCAGTGTGCACTGAGGCAGTGAGCACCCACCACGAACCAAGCCCGTGGGAGGAAGCCCACACACGTGTAAGCCGCATGCAGTCCTTGCGGGGGCCTCTGGGACTTGGTTCCACATGCTTGGGCCTCCCTCGCCTCCTCATCCAGACCCCACTCGCATCTCCCGGGGGAAGCGAAGGGCATGCAGCTGCTGTGGGGAGACTCCCCTGACCTGTCGAGCAGGGCTCATGGCTCTTCTCTGTCTGCCCTCAGCCACGTGGTGTGGCGGTGGTTACTGAGCACCAGGCTGCCGTGTGCACACTCGGCCCTTCCCGTGTGTGCCAGGCATGAAGCTGAGTGCCGCCGTGCAGTCTTTCTTAGGCCTTGCCACCCGGTTGCTAGGTCAGTGCTCCTGTCATGCATTTCACAGCTGAGCAGACCGAGGTCCTGAGAGGCCAAGGGACGTGCTCACAGCTACGTGGCCAGCAAGTGACAGAGGCACAGCTTGACCCAGAGCCCGGTGGACTCCAAGACCCAAGGTGTGGCCGTCCCCAGAGGGCATCCCCTGGCCATTTTAACAGCAGCCAACTGAGGCCTTGACCCTGCCTTGGCCACCCCACCTCCGCCCACTCCGCACTAGCACCTGCACGCAGAGAACCCCTCCCCCACCTTACCCACTGGAGGTCACCGAGACTCGGGATATTGTAGTCCCAGACTGGGACACGTGCTGACATTTCTGGGGAGAAGAGACCGATCTGGAGAGGCTGGGCTTTCACCCCTGCCCCCACCCCCGGGGGGGTTTGCACGCCCGCCCTCCCTCCCACTTCGCAAACAATTGCTGAACAGATTGCGGCGCCAAGAGAATTCCTGGCTTATGGAGTCATGATTCTAAATGGCTGTTTATCTGCGTTTTGCTTCATTTCTTGAAAAGAATTGTTAAAATTTAAGTCAGTCAGTTAAATGCAAATGAAACAGGAGCGGCATCCATCACCCCTGGGAGAGGAGCGTTGAGCTCCTGGGAGGGAGGCCCGGGGGAGGCATCATGGCCGCCATCAAAGGCCTGCTGGCTTTCCGGAACTGCTCCCTGCATGTCTGTCACCGCTTTCCTCATTGTCTCCCCGTGTGCAGGTGCGGAAACGAGAGCCCAGATACCTCAGGTGCCCGGGCCAGGGTCACCCTGCTGATAAGCGGCAGCACTGAGATTGCGGGAGCAGTCACAGTCTGACCCCAAAGCCAAGATTTTCCACCTTTAGCGGCCGCTCCCCGAGGAGCCCCAACTGAGCGGCAGCTCTGGAGCGGTGGCGAAGGATGCTGAGTGCCCTGCTGGTTAGGACTCACACCTGGAGAGGCCAGGCTCTGCCCTCTGTGGGCGGGGCTCTGCCAGAGCTGGGTGGGGGGTGCAGGGGGACTCCCAATCCTGTCTGCCCCCAGGTTGCTGGCTCACAGTCTCATGATAAGAGGAAGGGGCCCCAGCTCGGTGGTCTGCAAGGATAGCACCTCCTCAGACCAGGGACACGCCTCTGGGCTTGGCCTCTCACACACAGCACAGACGCTCTGGGTCGCCCTGGGGACCCTGGAATCTAGCTCCCTCTGCCACTCGGCTGCATGGCCCTTCAAGGCAGGGGCAGGGTCCTTGTTCATGCTACCAGACTCAAATCTCCACCTCTGCATTTCGATTGTCAGGCCTTGCACCCATTGCTTGACCACGCCGAGCTCAGTTGGCCCATCTGTGAAAGGGGATAACAACAGCACTCACCTGGTAGGGTTATCGTGGGGATTAAATGAGTGAATATAAGCAAAGGGCTTAGGGTAGTGCCCGGCATTAGGACCTAGTAAGTGCTCAATAAATGCTGCTCGATAGAATTCTTCGTTCGATAATTCATTTCCTGGGTACCTTGGGCTAGGGGTGCACAGGTGAGACACAGAGCCTGCCCACTGGGAGCCTATAAGCTGAGGGCCTGAGGGGGGATGGCAAATGGGTAAAGACCACCCCGTGGGCCAGGAGCAGCGGCACAGGTAAGCACTGGCCATCCAGGGAGCCTGGAGGCAGAGGGCCAGGGAGGGCTTCCAGGGGAGGTGACAGCTAACCTTAATCTTGATGGATGAGGAGGAGGCCTTCACCGACTGGGCCGTCACGGGGTGTGCGGCTGGTGAACAGTCAGATGTGAGTCTAGTGTGGCCCAGGCTGGCCAGACATCAGTTGCATGAGGGACAGTGAGTGACAGGAGACGAATTCAGAGAGGGAAGCAGGGGCCTGACTTCTGGGAGCCCTGGGAGCTGCTCTGCCTTGAATCGCATCCCCCCAAAAGCTGTGCTGAGGCCCAAAGTCCCAGCACCGGTGACTGTGACCTTGTTGGGAAACACAATCGTTGCAAATGTGATTCATTAAGATGAAGTCATACTGGAGTAGGGGGGCCCCTAATCTAATACGACCGGTGTCCTTGCAAGAAGAGGAGAGAGACACAGGGAGGGGAACCACGTGAAGACAGACACGTGAGAGGAAGAGGCCGCGTGACGTCGGAGGCCGCCGGGAGGGGCGTGGCCTAGGAACGCGGAGGATTGCCGTCCTCTGCCTGAAGCTGGGAGAGGCCAGGCCGGATCCTTCCCTCGAGCCTTCGGAGCGAGTGTGGCCCTGCTCACTTCTCGGTATTGAACTTCCGGTGTCCAGAACTGTGACGCCATAAACCTCTGCTGTTTTCAGGCCCCCAGAGCTCAGGACACTTTGCCAGGGCAGCCCTAGGAAGCTAACTCAGGTGTGAGACAGTACGGTACTTATAGCTCTCAGGGTGGAGGGGTTAACCCAAGACCGCCTGGCCAGCACCCCTTCTCGGAGTCCCCCTCGGTGCCCTCGGCTCAGGGGTGCCCCCCCCAGACCTGGTGCTCTGCTACCTGCTGGGAGCTCCCGCGTCAGCTGTCAGCTCTGCCTTTGCTCTCGGGGGCACCTGCAGCGGGGCCCTGGCTGTGTGTGACCGAGGCTGGCCCCGCAGCCCTGGAGGCTCATCACTGAGATATACGGCCGGCCTTGGGCGGGGTGACAGAGCCCAGCCGGGCTGGCATGAATCACGTTTATCGCAAACAGGAAACAAAGGGAAGAAGGGAACAAAGCCTTGGCAGAAGGGGGAGACGGGCCGGCGGAGTGAGGCAGCCAGCTCAGAGCGGGGGCCGGCGAGAGGAGCTGCCCCCGGAAAGACCCATTAATCTGCTGGTGTGCGCTCCAGGACTGAGCGGCCGAGCGCTCCACCGAGGTTTATCTGTGCGCCTCAGCTGGGAAGCGTGCTGTGTGCCAGCTTTTTGGGCGCTTCAGAGATTTGCTGGGCCCGGGAGGGGGCGGGAGGCACCCATAGTAGCTTCCGGCCCATCCATTACCCCAGCAAAGGCCCGGCTTTCAGCGCTGTCCATGGGTGAAATTGCACCGCGTTCTGCCTGGTAATGAGGTGTTGCAGGCCTTTGCATGGGCCCAGGAATTGCTCTGGTCACCTGCCTGCCGTGTGAGGGCGGGGGGCTGGGGTGGCCTGAGTCACCTCCGCCCAGGCTGGCCTGGCCCGAGGAGCCAGGGAGGAGGTGCCGGAGGCCGAGGCTCAGCACCAGGCACGGCAGAGACAGCCGGCGCTGACTGAGCCCCGCTGTGTTCAGAGGGCCTGTGTTCAGAGCGTTGGCAGCATCCTAATAACAGTGCGTTGGTTTCCTGTGGCTACGGCGCCGGATTAACACAAACTGGGTGGCTCGAGACAAGAGAAATCGATTCTCCTACAGTGTTGGAGGCCAGAAGTCCACGATTGAGCTGTGGGTTCCCTTCCTGAGGCTCCAAGGGGGAATCTGGTCCGTGCCTCTCTCCTGGCTGCTGGCGTTGGCTGGCCCCCCCCTGGCGTCCCCAGACCTGGGGACGCCTCCCTGTACTCTCTGCTTCCTTCCCGTGTGGCTCTCCTTGTGTGTGAGTCTGTCCAAGTGTCCCTCTTCTTGCAAAGGCACCTGTCACTGGGTCCGGCCCACCATAATCCAGTGTGACTTTGTTTTGACTTGATTATACCTGCAAAGGTCCTAGCTCCCTATGGGGCCCGCTTGCTTCAATGTATCTTTTGGGGAAAACAGTTTCACCTGCAACAAACAGTTAACATATATTGATAGTGTATTTGATGGCCAGCCCTCTGCTGTTCATGAGCCCTCTGATGGACTCTTCACCACAGAAAGGGGAGGCAGGTACCGTTACTATCCCCACTTAAAAAAAATTATCACTGATGAGAAAATGGAGGCTCAGAGGCATGCAACTAAAATGTGACATGTTCCCACTCGAAATCCAGGCCCAGGGACATATTGCAAAGAGTAAGGCCACAGGAGGAATGTCACAGCCGTCATGTGGGGAGCTGCGGGAGCCCCGCCATCAACAACCTACCCCTCCTGGCAGCCTCAGTGGGGTAGGGGGCAGACCTGAAAGTTTGGGGGGGCAGGTACCTGGATGGCCATGGGGAGATGGGGTCTTCCCAGGGGAGAGGGCAGCAGCATCCTAGCCATTGTCCCCACCCCAAATCACTGCGCCCTCACCCATGGGGCAGGCTCTCCATCTTCCGGGCCCCTGATATTCAAGGAAATTAAAGTCAGCCCTGGCTGCTAAATATTTGTCTAAGCTGGGTAGAAAATGGTGCCAGAGGAGAAGGCCTTCGATTTTATGAGCAAATAAATCATATAAGGGAGAGTGGGCCGGGGAGAGGGAGGCAGAGCAGGACATGCAATGATTCAGAGCAGAAAGCATCTCCCCAAAGTCTGGGGTGGTTGTCCACACCCCCCCCCCTTTTTTTTTTTTTTAAAGGAGTGGCCTCCGTACCTGGCTGTGTGGGTCCGGGCAAGGGCAGGTCTCTTACAGGGTCTTGCCCACGTGACCTAGATTCATGGCAAGTGATTCCAGGCTGCCCACTCTGCCCCGTCCCCAAGGCGACCACACATCCGAGACCCCCAGGGTGGCAGAGCAGGGGACAGTTTGGCCTCTGGGCTCAAGCAGACCCAAGTCTGAATCCCGCCTCCACCCACGACCTGCTGTGTGACTTAGTGAGCAAGCCCCAATCTCCCACGACTCGGTTTTCTCATCTGCGCAATGGGGCAAACGAGTAGTGCCGACGTCAAGTGTTAAGTATACGAGGGAGGACCCCCAAAGACCTGAAATTTGTTTATAAAAAATTGTGTACTCATTCTTACATGTTTAAACTTAGGCACTTTCAAAGCACCCTCTATTGGATGCAATACGCCTATTGAGACATTTTTTTCTCTGCTGCTCAAACCAGTTTTTGACCTCATCGATTTGGATGCCTTTTAATGCTTCTGCCTTTTTTTTTTTTGCTTCATTTCTTTCACATTGGCCAAACTTTCTTCGTCTGGGAAAACGAAACACATCGCTCAGGGCAAGATTGGGTGAATAGGGAGGGTGGGGCAGGGGATCATGTTGTCTTGGGTCAAAAACCGCTGAACAGGCAGCACGGTGTGGGCAGGTGTGCTCACAAATCACCCATCGTGAAATGGTGGTGAAGACTCAAACACGTTGTGTCTTCAAAAAAAATTCACTGAAGCCAAGCACAGCCTCTCACAACAACACCAGCTGGTCCACTGATACAGTGGGTTCCCAGGACACTCACCTAGCAGGGGAAGCCTGCACAAGGGGCCTGCCCTGCAGCAGATACTTCCAGTTTTTGGGGTCCCCCCCATAAAGTGAGGTACTGCTCTGCTGATCGGCCTGTGGTCAGGAGAACAATGACCTCAAAGATGTCCTCATTCAAATCCCCAGAACATGTGAATAAGGGGGACCAAGGGTGCCAATGACATTAAGGGGGGCTGACCAGCTGGTCTGGAGGAAGGGGGGATTCACCTGGACTATCCATGCGGGCCCAAGGTGATCACAAGGGACCTTAGAAATGCGAGAGGGAGGCGGCAGAGTCTACATCAAAGGGAAGTGATGTCAGAAAGACTCGACCGGCCGGCCACTGCTGGCTTTGAACACGGAGGGAGACCACAAGCCGAGGGAGGCAGCCTCTGGGAGCTGGGAAGGTGCGGAGTTGGGTTCTCCCCTAACCCACCAGGACGGAACACACCCCGCTGATACCTTCGTTCTGGCCCAGAGATACCCACTTCGGACATCTGACCTCCGGAACTATAAGCTAATAAATTCATGTTGTTTTGAGTCACTAAGCTCATTGCAATTTGTCACAGCAGTAATAGGCACCCAAACTACGCCCGAGGAGCCATCAATACTATCACCACTTAGCAGTCATGCAGAAAAATGTGTTGATTACAAGACTAAAAGGATCCCCGGCCTACGCATCAGGGGTCTGGGGTTCTAGTTCCGGTCCCGCCCCTACCTGGCTGCGCTCTCCGGGGAGTTACCCATCAGCTGGAGAGTTTGGATTACAGATGATCCTTAGGACCCTGCCTCCCAACCCTAAACATTAATTGTCCCCTGAAAGGTCCTTGTGCCGCACCCCTCACCCCTCCTCTCCTCCTGCAGTCTGCTCCCTGCTCCCGGGCAGGGCCCACGCTGGGACCCCGGAGGAGATAGTTAATAAGGGCAGGAGGAAGCGAATCGATGTGGGCTGGCATCCCTGTGACAGATTGGCAAGAGCGACAGATTTAATATCCTGCCGTTTTCCTTCCCCAGCCCGGGGGCCAGAATTGATTAAATAAATTAAAGCTCCACAGCCCGGGGTGCTCTGGGTAAGGTCGTCTGGCCCTCCCGCTGTCACTGTCCTGCTGCAGAGCTCGCCCCACCGTGGGGTGCGCACAGCCTGAGCGGCTGGCCGAGGTCAGAGGTCCAGCAAAGCGTGAACCCCTTGGTCCTCTGTTCTGACCACATGGGGAGGCGGGTGGACCCAGGGTCAGGCGGGAAACGTGGATGGGACAGGGAGGTGGGGGAGGAGAGGGAAAAGACAAGAAACAGAGGCCGGGACCCTAGCAAGAGCAGGTGCACGAGATGCAGCAGCGAGCTAGCCGGCCACAGGGCCTGCTGTGGGCAAACTGGAGCCGAGCCCCCACGGCCCCCTCCCAGTCTGCTGAGCCCCCCACCCCACGCACCCCGTCTGCACGTGCTCACCTCCCCAGCCCTCTCCTTTTCCAGTGTTCCCGTGACCTCTCCAGAAAGGCGGGCTCATCCCAACAGCCTCCGGAGCCTGGGGGTGGGGGTCACTCAGGTGTTCACGATGACAGAGCAATGCACCCTCAGGCTCAGCCAAAACTCTGGGCCGTCTGAGTGCTGGCTCCATCCCTGGTGTGGGGTAAGTCTTCCCTGAGGGCCATAGAGCGCTGTGTGTGTGTGTGTGGGGGGGGAGTTTCTCCTCCTGGGCCCCCTCCCACACCCCTGTTTTGGGTCTCTCGGCCCTTTACAAGAGGTGGAGACGTTTTTTGGTCACTCCCAGTGCTCAGTTTTATCCACCCAGTTGAGGGAACGGCACATCCCCAACTCCACAGATGGGAAAGCTGAGGCCTGGAAAAGGATGTGGCTGAACCGTAGTCATGGCTGCAGCCAGGCCCGGAGCCCGGGAGGCCCGGCTGTGTCCTGTCAGAGCTCCTCCCTCGGAAGGGAAGACCGACCAGGGTGGGGTGACGGCGGGGCCAGGCAGTCTGGGGATGTGGCAGTGACTTTGGCTCTGGACTCGGGAGCACGACCTGTGGAATGGACCCCCACCCTCCTTCTGCGCTCTGCCAGAGGCCACCAGCGTTTCTCAGCCCCCTGTGGACCCAGCAGCATGTGGGCAAACAGAACAGGCCCAGGCCTCCGATCAGCCGGAGTTCGAGCCCCAGCTTTTGCGCTGACCGTGGGCCTCTGGACAAGCGATCAGCTCCTCAGAGCCTCGGTTTCCCTGTCGGTAAAATGCTGATGAGGAGGGCACCAACTCTAAGAGAAGTAAAGGAAGAGTTCACAACTTAACCCCCTTTCCCTTTTTCTGGAGGAATTTGGTCAGCAACCCCCAAAACACACCGTCCCCAACCACTGAGACCTCGGAGCTTCAGAGAAATGATAGGGGGGCACTCCTGGCTGACGGTTCGGGGGATACCTCCCAGGGTGTTTCTCTCTCTCTCGTTTCCATCTACCGGCAAACTCTTCTGGGGGGGAACAGTGAGCAGGGGCCCTGAGTGAACGGATCCCGGGACAAGGGCAAACCGGAGCATGGTCCTGGGAGCCTTTCTCTTTGTAATGCAAGCGCCTGACACCAGCTGCTTCAATGGTGAGGTGCACGCCACCTCCCCCCACGGAGACTCCTTTGGTTTAGAGACCTCAGTCGATGTCAATAACTGATCTTTTGGGCTACTTGTTTGCTTTCTCACCTTATGCTTCCCCCCCACCCCGTTATTCTCATTTGAGGACACTTTTTAGAGAGAGAGGGAAGCAGAGAAGAAGGAAGAGGGAGAAGTTTCGCTGGGTTGCCTCCGCACACGCCTGAACCGGACTGAGGGTTGCACGCGCCCAGCCTGAGAACCAAACCCGCAATCCTTCGGCTATGGCATGACGCTCCAACCAACCGAACCACACGGGCCAGGCCTCCTCTCACGCTTTAAATCTCCAGTCACGTGTTAAAAATTCACCAATAGAGAGTGAGCTTGCGAAACCTCAGGCCCCACCCTCTGCCTCAATAGAAGCAGAACCCCAGGCCCGTGCACCCTCGCCCTCTCTCTACCTGCCGCCTTCACGTGCTGGCCCAGGTGTGCTGTGTGATTTCCAGAACCTGTGGGCAATAAACCTGTTTCTTTCCCGCGTGCCCTGATGGTTATTGCAGAAGGGCTGGTACCCACACAAAAAACACGTGCGGACGGCTCGGCGGGAGGCTCGGGGGTGTGGCTGGGGAGGCCAATGGAGGGGACCTGAGGGGGCGTGGCCCGTTTCTCAGATTCTGCTCTCGAATCCTGAGCCAAATTCTTCATCCTCCTGTCCGCCGCCCTTGCCCCGCGATCACCCTCGTCCCTTCCCAGGCCCTACCCAGCTTTTCCCTTCTCTGCTTCCTTTTCCTCTAAATGCACCTCCAAAAAATAGACGGTGGGTTGTTATGTCTCTGGTGACAACAGTAATAACAACAGTAATAATAATAGCTTCTGCTCCTGAGCCCCGCCCCTGAGGAGCCGGCCAGGTGCTCCGTGCTCTGCCCCATCATCTGGTGTAATTCTCACAGTGCCCGAAGCAAAGAGGTGGGTGTGAGCTGGCTGCCAGTTTACAGAGGAGGAAACTGAGGCTCAGAGAGGAGCAGTGACTTTGATTTGGAGCTGGGGATTCGCACCCCGGGCCCTCCTGGCTCCCAGGTTGGCCCTTCACCACCTTGGTCGGTGCTTCTCCTTCCATCTTCCTTCCCCTGCCGCCCCCGCCCCCTTCTCGCTTCCCACCCCAGCCCAGGCTCTGGGCCTCCCCCCTCCCCCCTCCCCCCACCCAGTCACTGCTCAGCAGAAAGTCTTATCCTGCTAGAGGAGAAGGCTCCCTGGGCCCCAGCAGCCCCATCCATCCAGACGGGGAAACTCTTGCCCCAGCTGCACCCGGTCCGAGGGAAGAGTGTTTGTCTCTGTCTCACTCAGAAGTGCTGTGTGCGCCTCTGGCGGCCTTGCCCGGTGCCCGGGAGCCTCTCGTATAAAGCACTGAAGGGATTATAGCAGATGGCTTGTCCCTTCTGTCTCATTACAGCACCCGCCGAGGGCCGCCGCCAGCCCCGGCATGGAAGGGCAGCTCTCCAGTCCTTCCCCGGGCGGCTCTGCCCAGCCCGGCTGCCGTCTGTCCGTCCTTGTCCTGCTCAGCCAGGAGGCCGCCAGCCCGGGGTCGCAGCCAGAGAGGGTAGGAGAGATCCAGCCCCTCTCTGCACAGATGGGGACGCTGACTGAAGCCCAGAGAGGCCCAGAGACCGGCCACCCCCCCCACCCCCGGCCCACACAGCGAGCGTCGCAGGAGCCGGGGTGGCAGCCCCGTGCCAAACCCTCCCTGGGGTGCTGCGCTCTACCAGTGCGGGCACAAGAGGGACCCCCGTGGCATAGCTGTGTTTTTTGTAGTAAGAGCCTGTGTGACATTTTAAAAAATGCGAGCAGTCTGAAAGAACAGACACAGGGGAGAGTAAGCATCCCTTCGACCTACCGCGCCTTCCCTCCCTTGTTTTAAAAACACATGAAACTATATTAACGTAAAATTTACCACGTTGTCCACGTTGAAGTGTGCAGTTCAGTGGCATTACATACACTTACACTTGGGCAGCATCGTCTCCAGAACTTCTTCGTCTTCCCAAACTAGACCTCTGTCCCCATGGAACACGACCTCCTGCCCCCACCCCTGGCCGCCACCGCCCTGCTGTCTCGGGGGGGTTGATTCCTGCAGGGACGTCAGGGAAGCAGGATCATCCGGGACGTGTCCTGCTGTGACTCTGTCTCGCTCCTCAGGGCCCCCACTCCCCCCAGCCCCCTGGGTACCTCCCGTCCCTCAGCAGATCTCGGCCACGAGTCCCCAGTCACGTGTGGGAGCTGCCTTGCTCCTTCTTGAACTTCATCTGA
This sequence comes from Phyllostomus discolor, assembly GCF_004126475.2. Taxonomy (NCBI): domain Eukaryota; kingdom Metazoa; phylum Chordata; class Mammalia; order Chiroptera; family Phyllostomidae; genus Phyllostomus; species Phyllostomus discolor. The sequence continues at coordinate 6,643,614 of NC_040907.2, read as the reverse complement.
ACGCTTCATGGCGAGCTGCTATTTATCTAACCACCCCACCACCCCCACTCGTGGGTGCGGTGTGGTTTCCAGTCCCTCTGGCACGCAGGGTGGGTCTCTGTGGAGAGTGGATTTCTTACCGTGGGACTGCGGGGTCAAAGGGTTTGTGCTTCTTAACCCTGGAGATGCCTGTAATTCCCCCTCCAAAGAATAGGCTTTGCCCATGGCAATGGATGCTCAGAGGGTACCCTTCACGGAGGGGGAGGGGGAGGGGGAGTGGGACTATGGGACTGAGTCAGACTCAGTTTCCCCTAGGTCTCCCGTAGCCTCTCCCTGGCTTTGAGGGGAGCAGGCGGGTGACTTCCCATCTACTGTCCTCCTTCCTGACACGAATATCCCTAGCAGCTCTGACTTTCGTCCCCAAGCCAGAGCAGGGGAGGCTCAGGCCCTCCTCCAGTTGGCACCCTCGGTTTCTCAGCCTCCACCGCCCCAGGCCTGCAGCCCAGGCCTCCTCCATCTGCCAGGAGGATCCAGCTGAGTTACAGCCTCGTGCGTTTCTCCAGCACGTTTGTCCGAGAGAATTTACGCCCGACCTTTCTCTTCCCGAGATAAACTGAGAACGTTCACAGGCTGCCGGCCCGCAGGGCAAGCCGGGAGTGGGAGGCCTGCGGAGACCCCCAGGGCATTGTGGGAGGCAGCCGTGGGGTCAGGTATGGGTGGGGGCTCGTGTGCTGTGATGGGGGCACAGGGGCCGGCAGGGGGAGGGCCCCGATCCACTTGCTCTGTTCCCAGTAAAGCATCCTCAGCTGCTACTGGGCGGGATGGGGGGGGGGGGGGCGGACTCAAGAGTTGGCCCATTTTAGTTTCAGGCAGCAGTTAATGAGCCTAGTAGCTAATGCACGTGGAAGGCTGTTTTTTTTTTTTGGAAGCTGCAGGCAAGGCCACCCTCACTGCAGGAGGCCACAGCGACCCCCCTCTGTGCTCGGGAAGAGCCCCCCAGCAGCCAGGGTGCCATCCCAGCCACTGCGCTCCAGGGAGAGACAGTCCACCGCCTCCCGGGACTCAGATAAAGAAAACCGCCCAGGACACAGGACATACACAGGACCCGGATAAAGCAAACCCCTGGCCAGTGGACGAAAGGATGTTAGAGAAACTGCCACAGCAGCTGTTATCTGATTAACCCCTTCCCTGAATTCCAAATCCCTTACCCACACTTCTTCCCCTTGAATTCCAGCCCCCCTAGCTACACTTTTTCTTCTCTTTATAACAAAAGGTCGGGTTAAGATGGAATTTAAGTCTGTCTGTTGGGGTGCAAACCCACCGTCTTCTCAGACCGCCGGCCGTCTGAGCGAGGCGCCGGTCAAGATTCCCTCCCTGTCTCTGCGTACGGGTTTCGGGGGCAGGCACCACGGAACGCCGGCTTTTTTGGTTTCACTGCTGCTCAAGCCTCTCTATATTTGTTTCTTACTTAACTTTGTCAAACACTAAAACACCCCCCCTCCCCGCAATGATCCCATTTTCCAGAGGCCTCCCGGCTCTCACACTCAGCCCGCAGCCCCACCCACCCGGAGTGAGAACTCCAGCTTTCTCTGGGCGGAAGCCTGGGCCCTGCCCGTGGGGCCGTCCAGCTTCGCCTTCTCCCCCGCCCAGAGCCCCTTCTCCAGGCCCATCTGGCTGCAGACGGGGGTGGGGAGTCTGTGGCTATTTCTGCACAGGCCTCCTGGCTCGTCACAGCCCCTCAGCTGCGCCAACGGGGTGGCCGGCCACCCTCGTAGTGACAGTGCAGACACCTCACTGGTCCAGTGTGATCCACTGATCCAGTGATGGAGACTTCTGGAAACCAGTCTCCTCTTTACACCGCACGCCTGCCCCAGCCCTGTGCCCCCAACACCTCACAGCCCTACACAAACCCATTTCCCTCTCTCCAGACAAGCCCAGAAAGCACGGCACCCCAATTTCCCCCTTGAAGTCTCCCCCAAACGGTTTGGGGGATCTCCTGTGAGGTTGAGCCAAAGGATCAAAGGTCAGAGATTCTTCGATTTTATTTATTTTTAGGGAGGGGAGGGGAAGGGAGGGAGAAAGAAAGAAACATCAGTGTGTGGTTGCCTTTCATGTGGCCCCCACTGGGGACCCGGCCTGCAACCCAGGCATGTGCCCTGACTGGGAATTGAACCTGCGAGCTTTTAGTTTGCAGCCCATGCTCAGTCCACTGAGCTACGCCAGCCAGGGCAAAGGTCAGAGATTCTTGTGACCTTCCCCCAGTGTAAGGGGCTTGCCCAGCCCTGGTGGGGGAATATTAGGGGCAAGACCCCTGATGATGGGGATGGTTGGGAGGACACGCAGAGCCAGTGGTCTCTCAGACGGCCCTCGGGCTGCCCCCCCATCCCCGCCCCAGCCTGGAAGCCGCAGGCCCTGGGGATCGGCCTCGCTCCCCCTCCCTGGCCCTAAGCCTGCTGTCCCACAGAATTCACTGCTGACAATAATTGGTCTCACAAGAATAAGACTTAAACAAGTCTGAAGCCTTTGGGGATGGTATTAGCTTACTAACTCTGTTTGTGGTTTAAATATTAATGTCAGAGTGTAATTACTCCCCCTCCTGTCGAAGGCATCCGTGCGGAAACAGTTTCAGCCCAGCAAGTGGGAGGCGTTGGCCCTAGACGGCGGCGGTGTGCGCGGGGAGAGTCCGGAGCATGTCAAACAGCGGTTATAAACGGACAGCCTCGGGCCCGGTGCGGCCCGCACACCTGTTTTACAACGTGCACCTGAACCACGATTAAACAAAAAGGACAACCTGGATTTTAACTTCTTTCGAAAGGTGGAGAAACGTGGCTGGGCTGGGCCACAGTCCCATGCAGTAGCCTCGGGCTGGACTGAGGGCCAGCTGTTCCCCGGAGACAGTTGCTCATCTCCAGTTTGCCGCAGTCCCCACCTCTCCCTACAGTGTCACGCCCGGCCCACTTTGCCCATTTGCTTCACCTGCCTGAGCCCTTCGGCCATCTGAGTTTAGGCTTCTGGTTGAGAATTTGGAGAGTTTGGAGATAAAGAGGGTCGGAATAGCACAGCCAAGAACTAGGAGCCGGAAGTGCGGAAGGGGACTGGCTCTGGGTATGGGAGAAGGGGCACAGCTGGGTACGGGGCAGCTCCAACCCACTCTGTCCTGCCCACCTGGAGACCTCCGTGGTGGGCCAGACCCAGCCCTCTGTGCACTAGGTGACGTCACAAGCACACATTCCAGAAATCACACCTCTTGGCCAGAGGCCTCCGTGAGAGGGTCAAGTCAGGGTATGGGGTTTGCTGGGCATTTTATGGGTGACTTGGTTCCTGACTCCATCAGACCCTCCTCCCCCCCAGCCTGGAGTGGGAGCCAGGAGCTGTGGCCCCAGGATGGGGCTGCTGCTGGGTGACTCTGGACAAACGGGTCCCGTGTCCTGAACATCTACCTGTCTGGACAAATGCACGGGCTCGACTCTACACCTCCCCAGCTTTGCCCCAGCTGCGGTGGCTGCTGAATGGTCACTCAGATGGGGTGGTCACCCAATGCTCTCCTAAGAAGGGGACCCTGTGGTGTCCCACACGGTGCATGTCTATAGCAGGGGCCGAATTTGAGTGCAACAGAAGAAAGCTCTGGCGTCGGGGTGAGAAAACACAACAAATCCCGTGTCCCCTCCTACCAGCCTCACGAGCACTGGCAAGTTACTTAACCCCTCGGAACAGGTTTTCCTCTTCTGTAAACGAGAGAAACGGCCGACCTCACAGGGTGTGGCAGGGCTCAATTAAGCCCCAGGCCCAGGACTCTGCCCTGCCCAGGCGCTCAGTAAATGCCGAGTAGGATCTGTTGAAATGAATTTAGAGTAATTAAGGTATTGCCTGAACCGGAGAGCCCCCGTGTAGTAGGGCGCAAGCTGCTATAGGGGGCTAGAGGGGGGAGGGGTAAGAGGAGGGACAGTAGAGGGGGCAGGAGGACAGCACCTGAGGGGCCTGGTTGGGGTTGGGGGGCTGTGCTGTGTTCACTGTACAGACCCAAAGGAGTCAAGTTCACATCCAGACTCCTACTCATGCTGGCCTGTGGAGAAAGGGGATTTATTATTCAGTCTTAAAGGCACCTCATGGCCCCGAAGGCCAGGAAGAATGGGGCGGGGGTGGGGGGGGCTGAACAGCAAAATGGTCAGATTCCAGGGGCTGTTCCTGTGTCTCTCCCTGCAGACGGATCCACCTGTCTCTTTGTCCCTCTCACTGTCCCTCATTGCTGTCTTTCAGTCTCTGCGTGTGTCTCTCAGTTCCTCTTCCCCTCTGTGTCTCCCTTTCTCTGCTTTCCCTGCCTCTCTCCCCTGGTGTCACTATGTGTCTGTCTGTGTCTGTCTGTCTCCCTGCCCTGGGAGAGGCAGGGAGAGGTCAGAGGTTTTTGTCTCTCTGCTCTTCTGTCCCTGTCTCTCTCTGCCTCTCGCTCTCCTGGCTGGCTCTCACCAGCAGTCCACTCGGCTCGTCTCCCTGCCCTCCAGCTCTCCCTGTGTCCCGTGTGGAAGGGCAGACGTGGCCACTAAAACCTCAGCTTCCCCCGCATTCAGTTCAAGCGCCCGGCCGTTGGAGACAGCAGAGTCACAGAGCCTGACTCCAAACCTCCGCAAGGTCGCTGCCCGAGGCCCGGACTGGCCTGGCACCCACACCTTAGCCTGGCTCACCCAGGTGGCTGGGCGGAACACAACACGGCACTTAGCTCAGAGAAGACAGGTGGCATTTCTCAGAGAAGAGGGGCTGGGCTGGGCCAACCCTGGGACATAGTTGTTGCAAACCTTGTGAGGGTATGGTTGGGGGTCAGAATCAGTCCCCAAGGGAAGGTTAGCACTGTGAGACCCTGGCATTTGGCTGGCAGCAACCCTGACATTTCGGGGGTTCCCTATGGCTGGTTGTTCAGCCATAACCCCTGAGCTGAAGTAGGGATGCGGCACTCAGAGATGCAGAGTGTACCCCTTCTCCAGGTGACTTCAGCAGAGTAAGTGGGGCTTCGGGGCTGGGTTCCTGGAGACATCAACACCGCCATCGGCCAGGTACCTCACTGCCCAGGCAGGATGGCAGAGAGGAGAGGCGGCTGAGAGCCAGTCTCTGGTATGCAGCCGGTGCTCAATGCATGCGTGCTGCATGGGTGCATGGAGGAGTGGGTGAGAGCGGGACAGAGTCGCAGGCTGTAAGAGCAAGGAGAGAGGGAGCACAGAGCAGGAGGCAGCGCCTAAGACGGCGTGAGTGAGCGGAAGGCAAAAAGAGGGCCAGGGAGATGGGGGGAGGCGAGGGGCTTGCTGGGGAATACCAAGGAGGCAGGGAGAGGCAAAGAGGGAGGGGCCTGCGGGGGAGGGCAGACACTTTAATTCATTTCACTCCATCTCTGTTCATTTTGGACAAATAGAGCAGAAACTGCAGACCAAGGAGGAGGAAACAGGGCATGAAATTACACTGTGCTTTGTAATGGCTCTGTCAGAGGTGGCCAGGCCTGGTAACCCGCGGGGTCAGCCCGACCTGCCCGGGGGGTTGTGGGCTGGGCCCCCTACCCCCCAAAACCACCCACTGGTGGGAGCTCAGAGGTGCCCCACGCCAGTGCCTTAGCCCTGCCTCCTGCCTGGGAAGCTTCTCTCGAGTGCACCCGCCTCCCGCGCCTGGAGTGGTCACAGGGCGCTTCAAGGAGCCAGGGAAGGGACCTCCATTAGACTTCAGAGAGAATCCTGCAAGTTAAAGGGATTTGGTGAATTAATACAACCTGGATTTAGATGATCAAAAGCATTTCCAGAGGCGGCCACATGGAAGCAGCTGGAAGTTCCTGGCTGGATGTGGGCTTTGGGGAGCCCTTTTTTCCCTCCACAGGAGCTTGGTGGGTTGGAGGGGGGAAGAGGGATTGGACCAACTGGGGCCTCTGGAGGGCAAGAAGGTCTACAGGTATCCAGCCCGTTCCCACCCCCCCACCCCCTCACTGAGGCCAGCTTGCTGTTCCGTCAGCAAGAGGTTCCCATACGAGAGTTGAGAACAGGAAGGAGCTCCCTGCTAAGACACTCTGGGGTGCCCAGGTTCCTGAGAGGGTCCTCCTCCGAGGCAGGGTGGGTGAGTAGGAGAAGGGGGCACCCAAGCCTCTGTCTTCCCCCCACAAGTCTTGGTTCTGGACAAAGGGCTTCCTGGGCACCCAGCTCCATGTCTGCCCCCCATCCCACCTGTGTCTCCCTGCAGGCTAACCTTTCTCCGGGTCCTCCCAGCCCCAGTGCCCTTCCGCCTGCTGGCTTTGGAATAGATCGTATCAATGTAAATACCAAGCGTCATCATATACTGAGTGCTTACTGCATCCCAGACACCAGGCCACGCCCTTGCCCGTGACGTGCGTTAGCCCAGGTGCCATTGACTCCTCACAACAGCCTCCCACCCCCGTGATCATCACCCTCATTAAAAGGACCTGGCCGTCTGCTCCAGGGTTAATGACCCTCACCTGGGCTGGTGCGGTCAGTCCATGGCTGTGAGGTGGACGGCTGGGTTGAACAATGAGTTGGGCTGGGTGATGAGTTGACAGATTTGGGGTTAGATAGGTTGGTAGCATGCATGGGTGCATTGGTTTGGTGGGGTGGGTGGTGTGGGGAAAGGTGGTCGGTGACGGGCTGGGTGCAGGTTTGGTGGGCTGGGTGGGTGGGCGAGGGCTGGACTCTTGCCCAGCAGGAGAGGATGGATGGCAGACGTGCCCACCCTAGAGCACAGGGTGCATTTCCAGTCTCTGAATCCTGACTCTGCCACCCTTTCCACTAACAACGCCCCTCTCCCTTCGTCTTACTCCTCCTTCAACGCTCAGCCGGAACTCTGCACCAGCTCATGTTGCTGCCGCAAAAAGCAAGTTCATGTCTGCAAACAGCCGACCATGCTCCTGCAGGCAGCACCCACCTTGGACCTCACCGTGTGCTCTCTGCCGCAGTTACTTCTACCTGACCAAGGGGACTGGGAGCTCTCTGAGGGCAGGCGCGGTGCCACGTCCAGTCCCACCATGAGTGACGGTGCCTCTGGGCACCTGACGCAGGGTGTGAAATAAATATCTGGCCGGGAAACTCTGGGGGCTCCCCTCCAGTGACTCCAAGCCTCCTGTCCTGGACTCTTCAGAAGTCACTCCCCCAAACAGAGCAGCACCGGCACCTGGGGCCACCTGTCTCGTTGCAGATCCCTCCTCAGTGAGGCAGCCTCAGGTCTGCGGCTCCTAGTTGCAGAAAATGAGTATGTGACAGCGTGAGGATGCCCAGGCTGCAAAGGAGGCGCAGGGCAGCCCATGGCCGGCGCATACCTGGGGCTGGTCCCAAGGAGCTTCTAGCAGGCTCGGGGGCAGCAGAGAGGGCAGAGCCGGCGGCAGGGGAGGTGTAGGCCAGAGCTTCTGGCAGCCTTTCACGAGCTCAGCGGTGACCCCTGTGGGTTCCACGCTCCTCTGCCCGTGACTGTCAAGCACAGTTCCCTGCTCCTTGCTGCTGCTGTGCCTCTGGCCCCTCCCATCTGTGTACCCGCTTGCAGGGACAGTGGGGAGGCACTGGCAGGAGAGCCAGACTCCCCCTATCCAGGCAAATACTTTCCCTGCTAATTGGTATTTGCATGGCTAATCCCGGGTAAAGAAGGGGTCATTTGCATTTTCTAGGGGTAATGATATTTGATGCTGTCAACTTAGTACAACCTTAATCACCACTCAATTTCCTGCTTTCCAAGTTCCCAATCACGCTGCCGCCTAAAATAACCACCTCCTTGAGATTTCTGGCAGAGCCCTTTTGGGAGGGAGCCACGTGGGGATTCCCCAGCGGAGGGGGCTGCGTGACTTTTGGAAGCTCCGCCTCCCTCCTCCCTGCCTCTGCCCTCCTCCCCTTCCCTGTGCCCTTCCCCCTCCTCTCCCCCTCCTCCTCTCCCTTCTGCTTCGCGCTTCCTCCTCTCTTTGTCCTTCTCCTCTCCTTCCTTCTTTCCACCCCGTCCTGCCCCAGCGCTGTCCGGGGCAGGGAGCCCTCGCTGCACCGAATCCATAGTTCTCTGTAGGAAGCAGAGGGCAAAGGAGCAGACCTTCCAGGGCGAGGACAGGAAAAGAAGCTCTCGGGGCCAGCGTCTCACTGGAATGTGATTTTCCAGAGCAACAGAGGAGCTTTTCTCCAAGGCTGCAGCAGGACCTCACTTGACCCCATTACAAAAAAAAAATAGTTATTTTAAAGGAATAATAAAAAATAACTAATTTTTAGCAGGTGCTACCTGTACAGGCACTGCACCAGCCTCACCTGGATTTGTCCTCCCCCCCCCCCCATTTCATTCGGACTGGCGCTGGGGTCCTTCTGAAGACCCTGGTGACTGCGCTGGTCTGGCCCCATCTCTGAGGCCCCCTGGGGTCCCCCTGGGCAGGCTCGCTGCCCTGCTCGCCTGTCCTCAAGCACCAGGCTCGCTCCTCCGGGCTCGGTGCTGGCGGTCCCCTCTGCCCGGAACGCCGCTTCCCTGGATTGCTGCACAGCCCTTCTCCAGGAACCCCGCCCTGACCCTCCTTCCCCCTGTAACTCCGCAGCTCACTGCAGAGCGCACAACGTACACACACACTCCTGCCTCCAACACACAGGCTCCTCCTGGTCCTGTTCTTCCCTCTCTGGTCCTTTTAACGTGGCATGTCATTAACTCACCAACTCACCTGGTGTGATGCGCCAGTTGTCCATCGCCCGCCCCTAGCCCAAGGCAAGGATCACCGTTGGCCCTCGATGGCTACCTATTGTCTGAACAAAGGAATCTTCCCAGTAACCTTAGGGGGTAAGTACTGTCACTGTCTTTACAGACAAGGAAACTGAGGCAGAAGGGGGTTCAGCGTCTTGCCCAGGGTCACGTAGGCATGAGGCAACAGGCCCAGGGCCTGAACCCAATCTTCCCGACCGGAGCCGGGCTCTTACACAGCCCAGCGCTGCCCGAGAACAACGGTCCCACCCTGTTTGGCTGGAGCTGCCCCAGAGCGGCCCCGCCGGTCCTAATGTAGCCGTCCTGTTAGCGGTGTGGGCGTGGGGGCAGACAGACCCCATGCAAATCCCAACTTTCCATCCAATACTGAGGGCCTTGGAGCAGTTACATATTCTAGCCTGCCTCAGTTTACTCATCCACGAAATGACACCTGGAGCTAGGTGAGAATTCGGCGAGGTAATGCTTCCCACGGTGCCAAAATGTTCAGGGAGTGGTGTTTCCTCTTAGTGCCGTTTCTAAGATGTCAGTGAACACTTCCCAGTGTTTCCAGGGCGGCGGGGCCCCCTGCTGGGCTGTCTGCGGGGGTGGGGGGGGGGGCGCTGCTCAGCAAGGGGCTGGATCCAATGCAGGCAGCCGAGAGGCCTGGCTGCGGACCACAGGCCAGCCTGGCCAATGCAGTGGGTGCCTACCCTGGGGTTGAGAGGCCCCCGGTGTGTCCCTGTCTTTGGTGAAGTGTGCCCAGGCAGGCTGCCCCGGACACACACAAGTTGCCAAGTTTGCGCAGCATTTGCTTTTGTGACAAATTTGGTTGACATCATGTCACCACGTTCTGTTGGGTGTCCCTTGGTGGGAGAGAAAGGAATTGGGCGTGACCTTGGGGTACACCCAGGACGCTCAAGTTGGGGACAAAGGAGAGAAGGGTTGCACCAGGCCACACACACCTCTCGCCTCTGCAAAGCCAACAGGCAGGAGGCAAAGGGGCTCGCTGCTCCCAGTCTTGAGATGGTTTGTGTATATATCCAACCACCACATTCAAACTGGATCTTCCTGGGAAATCGGGGTGGCGGCTCATCTTTGGGGAATGGGGGCAGCAGGCAGGCTGGAAGCTGCCACCTAAGTTAGTCCCCTGCGGCCTGTAGGAGATGAGCCTGCAGTCACACCGTAGGTGACATGGACCTTCTGATTTTATTCATTTTAATTTTTTTAATAGAGAGGGGAAGGGAAGGAGAGAGGGAGAGAAACATCAATGTGTGGCTGTGTCTCACACGCCCCCTACGGGGGATCTGGCCCACAAACTGGGCATGTGCCCTGACTGGGAATCGAACCAGCAACCTTCTGATTTGCAGGCCCGCTCTCAATCCACTGAGCTACAGCAGCCAGGGCTGGCATGGACCTTCTGTTCTCACTGACCACAGCTGCTAAGAGGACGGGGGGCGTGTCCCCCAGGGGCTGCCTCTCCAGGTTCCCTCCTAGACACAGCCTCCTGTCTGCAGCACCCCGCCCCACCCCCATGCAAGCAAGGCCTCCGATCGGCCCCCCCGGGTCATCAGTGCCCTCTTTTTTTTGCCTCTAAATGGCCGAGGAAGACGATCATTAAACAGTCATGTAGTAATTAGACAAACTGTGGCCTTTTATACCGTCTCCAGTTGGAGGACCTGGGCTTGCACCCAGCCCCGCTCCTTCCTAATGGATTTCTCGAGCTGAATAACAAATCGCCTTCCACCAGCGGAGGGAGAAGCACACGGCGGGCAAGGCGGCGGGGCCGTAGCAGCCCTGGGGAGAGGCAGGGAAGCAGCCGCCGTGCTGGGAGGGTTTCCCAGGAAAGCACTTTGAAGGACGGAGTTCCTGAGGGGAACTGGGGGACCAGCTCTGAACCGATGAATTAAACATCCACGGAGCTCGTTCAAAGCAGCTGCTACCAGAGAGGGGAAATGCTTTAATTAATAAAGCACAGCCAGGGAGAAGGAGCAGCCTTCTGATGCTGTCCCCCGGGACCCTGAGAGCAAGATAAAGCAGAAGCCTGTGCCGGGAGATGGCTCGGGTATCCACGCAGCCCCCAGGGAGGGAGGAAGAGCCTTTCCTGGCCTTGAGGCCCAACCCAGAGCTGGGGCCGCCTGACCCAGGGGAGGCTCCGGAGATGTGGCAGAAACAGCACTAACGTCGGGGTCCCCAGATGGTCCCCCTGCTTTCAGTTTTAAGTTGCTGCGTGACCTTAGGAACGTCACTTCCCTTCTCCCAGCCTTGGTTTCCTCGCCCATGGTCTCAGACTGGGTTCTGGGGAGCCACTGGGTTCCTCCAAGGTGTCTCAGGGCTGCCTCTGGAGGCGGGGGTGCAGGCAGGTGGGGCTCTGGGCCCCAACGCAGCTTCAGCCAGAGCAGCTTTGCTTTTGTCGGCTGATACATACCAGCATCTAAGAGGTCCTTTGAAGAAGGAACTCTGCAGGGTGAGAGAAGATGGAAAACCGGCGGCTTAGATGTTTCTTCCTGTCTCGTCGGCAGCCTGAGCCTCAAAGCTGAACAATGCGCAGCTGGACGGACAGCCGGCATCAGTCATAACCCAGCACCTCGCCGGTGCCAAAGCTGAGGGCTGCCGAGGAGAACAGGAAGTCCCTGTTCAAGGGGCTTATCTAGTCTAACCCAGGTTGGTCCCACCTTTATGCCCATGGCAGACATGACTAATCAATCACGGTCCTCTCTAGTACAGAGGCCAAATGTGACCTCAACTCCTTTCTCAACCCAGGCAGCCACTACCAATCCGCTGACCCTGATACATGACATGAAACCTCTTCCTGCCGCTGCTGGTCAGTTCTACCCAGCAGAAGCTTCCCATGATGCAGCGGGCTGCTTCCCTGGGGAGTGAGAATCCTACCCCTGTGTGGTCATTCGATCAACATCAACAGGTACTTACTGAGCACCTACTATATGCCAGGCCCTGTTCTAGGGAGACAACTGTTCTAGCGGCGCTTCCAGTAGGAAGTGAGTTGGGTGTTAAAAACGTGAACAAACTGGAAAGCGAGATTATGGCAGACAGTGAGACGTGAAGCAGCTGTTGAAAGCAGAGTGATACTGTAGAACGGGACTGGCTGAAACGCCAGTAATGGGAAGGCGGCAGTCGTGTGCAGGTTTAGGGGCGGGGAACACACACCGCAGAGAAAGGAGCCCGTGCGAAGGCCTGGAGGCAGGACAGGGACTGGTGTGCTGGAGGAGCAGCAGGGAAGCCCCCCGGGGCCTGGGGTCTGCGGGGGGAGAAAGAGGAAAGGAATGAGGGGAAGAGGCAGGCAAAGCGGATCTCGTGGGTTCCTATGGGCATCGTGTGGAATTTGAGCCTGAGCGTGACGGCCGCCATCGCAGGCAGGGCGGTGACAGTGTCTGATTTGTGTTTTAGGAAGATCCTTCCGTGGCAGCCGGACAGCTCCCTGCTGGGCTGCGATAGAGGGGATTTATTTCTTGGGAAAGTGTTGACACTGGTGAGCCCCGCATCACAATTCTGTGTTCTTGCTGGTCCCTGGTCAAATATCAAAGAAGACTGGATCTCGGTGTCTTTTCACATCTGTTTCTGGCAGTTTCCACCCGGGAAGCCTCCTCCTTGCACTTAGAAGCCCCCCTCCCCCCCGCTGGCCCTACTGCAGTCCCCCTCCCCAGCCCACCCTCGTCTAAGTGGGTGGATTTCAAGGGGTTCATGGGTAACCGCCCCAGGCCATTCCTAGGGCAGGGAGGGTGGGGGGCTGGGGGAGGAGTCCCGAGACCCACCCTAACCTAAGGAAGTGACTGTAAACCTGGAAGCAAATACAACGCATCCCAAAGCACATTTCCAGTGACTCAGTGGATGGACATGTGGGGCACTTGGCAGGTCCAAACCCAGCCCTCTCTGAGCCCCAACACACACCACTGGGCATGCTCGCTGCCCTCCCCCCAAACCCAAGGCAGCCATGGACCCCGAGGGGCCACCAGTCCCTCCAGGGGCCCACACACATCACAGGTCACCTGCAGGTTACGTAAGTACTGCTCGCCCATCCACGTGAGACCACTTCTAAGGGCGTGAAGAGGCTGTCGTGCCTTGCAAATTCCCGTAAGCTTGTTGGATTCGCGGTCACTTGTCGTCACACTGGGTGTCCTTGACGAGTGGGAAAGCACCGCTAACGCTGGGGGGCCCCATGGACCGGGTGGACATGGAATGAAGAGGCTTCACAGAACCTGCTCCTGTCGCCCTACCAGGGGGTGGGAACAGCCGCTCCCGGAGGCGCCGTGGGAGCCGCCGTTGTAAACACTGGAGGAGGGAGCACCGGAAAGCCGCAGCGTGCAACAGAGAGCGAAGGGATTTACGGGCTAATTCCACTGTTCTCTCTGTGCGCATCTCTGCTCTCAGTGTTCTAGCAGGACTATGTGTTGCTTAAACCAAATGATATAAAAGCAGAGGGACCTCGACATGGCCAAGAGACCACTGGGCACTGGCAGAGGGTGCCCTCCTGGCCCTCGTGTCCTGCTGGGGGGGGGGGCAGCAGACATGGGGTCCCGGGGCCTGCCTGGCTCGCACCCCTGGGTGGCCACAGCCCGGGCAGCTGAGGGACAGGAGGCTCTGGGCCACAGGGTCACTCTGAGGGGGCTCTCCGAGGCGGCCCAAGGAGGCAGGAAACCCTCGGCCACCACGGGGACCTTGGGCAGCCCCCTGTCTGCTTCACCATCCGTCTCTCTCTCTCTCTCGCACCCGAACCGGCCCTCTCGGGGCAAACAAGCTTTGGCGCAGAGGAATAAAACCCCCCTAACCCTGTGTTCTCACTCCCATCTGGGGAAATGAAAGTCTGCCCGAAACAGCTTCTTATGGGCGGCTCCAACTCTTTATACCTTCAAGGCTCTTTCTTTCCCTCGGCTGGCAAATTCCGCCCGACAATTACTGCCTTTGACGCGCCCGCCAGGCTGCAGTGGGCGTGCGGGCAGCTTGTCCTTCATGTCCTGTCTGTGGGGGACACAGAGCCAGGCCCCCTTCGAGGGCAGGACAGACGACGGGCGACGGGGGCGGGGAGGCTGTGCGCGCTGCCCGGGCCCCTGTGGCCAAGGTGCCAGATGGCGACCGGGACTTTATTCGTGAGACAGGCTCCCAGCCTGAGGGGTCTGGGAGGAACGTGTAGCCAGATCGGATGCCCTGCCCAGTGGCTCCCGGGAGTGGAGGCGGCTCCGGCTCTGGGCCTCCGGGGGAACGGGCTGTCTCAGGATGCAGGGGGCCTGGGAGGTGATGGAAGGAGCGGCCTCCATGGGCAGCCGCAGGCCCCAGCCACCTGCTCCCTGCTCCCTGGGGAGAATGAAACAGGCTCCCACACCTGCCTCATGAGCCACCGGAGAAGGTCTCTGGGGAGCGGCTGCGGCGGCAGCAGGGCCAAGTTGGAAGCGCAGGTGGCAGAGGGGATGACAGATGACACTCCAATGTGCATGTGCCCGGGTAAGAGGCTAGGCCCTTAATGGATGATGTGCCCTTCATTCAGTCTGCTGCTCCTGGCCCGGGAGGCTGGCAGTCATTACTGGAGCACCGCCCCTGCATGGTGACTTCCAAGGCCATGCTGGGCCTCCTGGCAGGGGCGGGCACACGGCCAGCAGCCAGTGCAATGTGGAGGCCCACCCTCACGGTGGCCCGGGCGGCTGGCCCAGGGCTCAGCGAAGCCTGAAGGTCCGGGACAGTCAGTGGCCAGCCCCGCCCCCAGTGGGGACTTCAGCTGGTTGTCAGGGGGATTGGCTGCTGAGATACATCAACCGAGTCCCTGTATGCATCACATGCTCCATCCTGTGCCCACCGTGGAGCACTTGCCATGGACCCCAGGTGCCGCCCCCCGGGCACACTGGCTGGTGTTACAGACCGAGAACTTCCATTCTTGGCTAGTACTCACACCTCCTCCAGATCGGCCATATTGAGTTGTCTCAGGTTCAGGGCAGAAATGAGCCATTCACACATTCAACCAAACCCTGCTGAGTTCCTGCGGAGTGCTGGTCACTAGGGACACAATGTGAGCATGACCGGCAGGGCAGCCACCGTCCTGGGACGGGTCTCATTGGCCTCTGAAGACCCCGCGCCAGCTGTGGTGCCCGGCGATTGGAGGAACTCGCAACACTCTCGCTGAACAAGATGAACCCAGCTCCGCACCCTGGGCTGGCACCTCATCTTCTCCGGGGAAGGGGAGAGGGAGGCAGGCGTGCGTGGAGGGGCCGCCCTGTCCGTCCCGGATGAGCCCCACCCAAGGGCTCATTCTGCCCCCTGATGTCCCCGGCCCAGCACAGCCCCTGCTCATTCATTCATTCATTCATTCCTTCCACACGTGGTCTTTGAGCACCTACTGTATGCTAGGCGGTATTTTACACACTGGGGGTGCCTCAACGAACCAAACAAAGGTGGTTCTCCTGGGAGAAAGAAACAATAAACAAATAAACAAGTACATAAACAAATAAAATGAAGGCAATGAAGCTGTGGAGAAAAGTAAAGCAAGGAAGAGAGGAGGAGTCGCCGCAGGGCTGACGTGGGATGGCCAGGAATGGCCAGCAAAGTTCTCAAAGAAAGGGTCACGTGCAAGCAAAGACTCCACAGAAATGGGGGTGTGAGCTGGGGGGGGGTGCCCGAAGGCAGAGGGCCCCTGAGGTGGGCAAGTTTAAGGCACAGCACGCAGGCCAGTGTGGCCGGTGAGCAGAGGAGGGGGCGGGGATGCAGGGGAAGGAGGGACGAATCTCTGTTTGGCTGTAGTCGGCTCCGTGAGGACCCCCTGAAACATCGGGGCACATCTCTGTCCCCAGAACCTGAGACTGCAAACTCATCTGGGGAAAGGGCCTTTGTGTGATCACATGAACTATCTCGAAATGAGGAGATCATCCTGGATTATCTGGTGGGCCCTCACTTCAATGGCAAATGTCCTTATAAGGGAGACAGACATGACACAGACACACGGGAGAAGCCAGGGGAAGACACAGGGAGGCGTGGCCCTAAGCCGAGAACCTCGACGGCCACCAGGGCC
The DNA here is from genome assembly GCF_004126475.2 of Phyllostomus discolor. Taxonomy (NCBI): domain Eukaryota; kingdom Metazoa; phylum Chordata; class Mammalia; order Chiroptera; family Phyllostomidae; genus Phyllostomus; species Phyllostomus discolor. The sequence goes on along the minus strand of NC_040907.2, from coordinate 6,627,956 downwards.
TGGCCGAGGCAGGGACGGATTTGCCCCGACGGAGACAGCATGGCCCTGGCTGGATTTCGAACCTCTAACCTGCAGAACCGTGAGAGGGTAAATTCCTACAGCTCACTGCAGCTGCGGGAAACTGTTCTGGAAGCCCCGGCAAGGCCTGCAGCATTCACTGTGCACTGGGGACCGTGGAGGGTTGGAACGGAGGGCCAGTGGGGGGGCCGATGTCTGCTGTCCCGAGGGCAGATGCTGAGAGGAAGGCCGGAGAGCAGAGAAGGGCAGGGGCCACGCAGTCGTCCCGGCAGGCACCGGATACCCTGATACACTGGATGCGTGAGTGCTGGGGGGTAGGCCCTCTCGGGGGGGTCACAGAGTGCCCCAGGCCCTGGTCCCTGCCCTCTCAGCACTCACTCCCAGGGACACAGCACAGACCGGGAAGCACAGGTCGAGGCTGTGTGTGTGGGCGCGTCTCACAGCGACCGAGCCGCTGCTGCAGTGTAGCGCGCCTGTCTGATGTTTATGGCATGCGCCCCGTGAGCCCGGCGCCTTGCCGGGCACGTTTCACGCGTTTTCTCCTTTCATCCTCATAAGAACCTTCTATCCTTAGAGAAGGTAGGGGCTGTTACGGCCACTTGGCAGGTGAGGAAACTGAGGCTTGCTCAGAATCGCAGAGCTGGGGAGGGGCAGAGCTCGACTGTGAACGCGCGCTGTCTGAGGCCGAAGCTGAGGTCCTCTTGCATCTGCATTTGCAGCAGCAGCAGCAGCAGCAGCAGCAGCAGCAGCAGCAGCAGCGGGAGGGTGGTGGGAAAGGAGGGAAGCAGCTCCGCCAAGGTCACCCAGGCAGTAGGAGGCAGAGGCAGGATTCGAACCTGGGACCTCCATGGTTCACAAAGCACATGCCACTTGTGTGTGATGTCCTGTAACAATAGACGCCTGCCAGCGCCGTAGGAAGCATGGGGTTCAGAAGCAGGGGACTGGCCGAGGGTGGGCGGAAGGCGTTTTCTGAGACCGCGTGGGACTCAGCCCTTGGGTAGCAAGAGAGCTACTGGGCATGTGGACGCAGGTGAAAGAGGTGAGTCCTCCAGTCCAGGCCCCCCTGCCAACTGACCACCAGGGTCCTTGGATGTTGCCAAGCCGCCTCTACCTCCACCAGGCCTGCGACCCAGGCCATGGGGAATCCGGGGCCCTCGGTCAAGAGCAGCAGCCAAGCCAGGAGCCGCCTGGGCCTTGATGACTTTCCCGGGCCCCGCCTCGCCATCTCCTCCCGGTCTCCCGGATTAGTATTATCATCGTGGCCTGAGCAAAGTCAGCCACATGCCGGCAGCTTATTTTTAACTGCTTCCCAATACGCATCCTAATTGTTATGCAGTTCTAAATAGAAAGTGATGGCAGGAGCCAGAGTTTGTTTCGGGGACACGAGGAATGAGGGATTACACGTTGGCAGCAGCTGCCTCGGGGACCGTAGCCCCCCGCCCTTCTCGCCTGGTGTTTTGTCTCCTCTTGTAGCTGTTCCTGATAACTACATCAGGCCAGAGAGTGGCGCGGGGAGCTGACACCTTCCATAAAACAACCGTGGGGATCGGGCCCCGGGGAGGCCTGCCTGACGGGCGGAAGAGAAATGGAACATGGCGTGGAAGTGGGCGGCGAGTCCAGCCTGCTGTGTGCGGGAGCCCACGTGTGTGCCGGGCGGGCCCTGTGATGCCCACGGCTGCGGACACGCAGGGACTGTCAGGAGACAGGACAGGAAAACGGAGAAAGCAGGAGCCTACCCCCCCCACATCCATCCCTGCACTCCCTTCCCCCACCCCGCCTCACACACACACCCCTCCTTACCTCACTAAACTCAGCCCCACCCAATCCAATTAATGTCACATAGACAGTGACCTTTAGTTGGGGGCACGGGGGGGAGGTTAGACCCTTTTGAGAATCTGATAAACATATTGATCCTGTCCTCTGAAAAACGCACACTCGTGCAATTCCGGCGGTAGGGTCACTGCCCCCGAAGTCTGAGCCGCCCCCTGATGAACGCTGCATCACTGATACGATGTGGTGGTGAGGAACACGGATTTGGGGGTGATTCACCTGGACCTCAACGCTGACTCCATCATTCACGGACTGTGAAGGGCCTTAAGGCCAGCTATGGAGCTTGTCCAGGCTCCCACTGCATTTGTAAGTGGGGAGGGGACCCACTTTTTTTTCCCTCCCTTGAAGAGCTATTGACAGGCTAGATGACCTCCTAAGTCCCAAGTGCTTAGAACAGTTCTGGATGCATCAAAAGGTGCCCCATAAATGTTGGGCGCGAGGGGCACAACCCCGGGCAAGCCACGCCCCCTCTCGGAGCCTGGCTTCTCCCGTCTCTAAAGTGGAGATAGGTCATTATCAGGACTAGAGACTGCGGCCTGGTCCATAGTAGCTGTTATTCTTGCCTCTCCGGTGGGGAGTGTGGGTCAGTGAGCCATTTACTCTAGATCCTACTGGATGGGAAGGGGCGGGGAGGGGAGTGGGAGATGGGGAAAATTTTCATTACTCCTGGCTGGCGTAGCTCAGTGGATTGAGCGCGGGCTGCGAACCAAAGTGTTGCAGGTTCGATTCCTAGTCAGGGCACATGTCTGGGTTGCAGGCCACGGCCCCCAGCAACCGCACATTGATGTTTCTCTCTCTCTCTCTCTCTTTCTGCCTCCCTTCCCTCTCTAAAAATAAATAAATAAAATCTTTTAAAAAGAAATTTTTCATTACCAAAGCCTCACACTGGAAGGCCGGGCCACAGGGTTATACTAGGGCCCCAGCAGGGCAAGCCTCTTGATGGAGTCCTCTCTCAATTATCTTGGGCTACACAGTACTATCGAGGAAATACACACCCGCCTCAATCAGAGCCAGCTAAGGCCCTTACGGTGTGTCCTGGTGGGTCAGCTATAAAAAGCAGGAAGGGAAATTAGCCCAGATGTGTTCACCGTTCCTGGGTGTGTGGCCTCGGAACTGCAGGACGTGGCTGTGAACCAGACCTTTCTGGATATGGTGGCCGATGTGGGCCGCTCTTCCTGGAACTGAGCATCCCAGGCAAGCTGGACAGCAGACCTCTGGCCCGGTGGTGGTGAGTGTGAGACACACTCCGTGGGTGAGTGGGAAAAACCAAAACCTTCTTTATTTTGAAGTGAATGGGCAGGTCCCCGTCGCCTGCTCTGAAATTTCCAGTGACAGCAACGCTCAAGGACTCAAATGGTGCCAAATCTCAGACACCCCAGATGGAAGCCACATGTGTGTTCTGAAGACACCAGGACACAGGGCCCTGGCCACAGCCCAGGCCCCATGGGGGCATCCCGGGGGAGGGGCTTTGTGAAATAGTGCCATGAAATGCACTGAATAGAAAAATCAATGGGTCTAAATCAGTGCACCTTATTTTAGATGTGTGCCTTTAGACATGCAATTCAACTAATCAATATTGTAAGTAGATATTTAACCACGTTTTCCAGTGGCATAGGAAAATATAAATTCAAGTTGACCTGACAAACTTTTACCATGTTCTCACTGAGAAAGTGAAGAATCCCTTTATATTCAGAGCCTGTTCTTTGCCTTGGGGATACTTTTCAGTGGCCCCCTGGCCACCCACCCTGGGGTGACATGGGTGCTGTGGACGAATGGATCTATTCATGCTGGACAAGGGAGGGGACTCATTCACTCATTCATTAAACAAATGGTATTGGGTACATGTGCCAGAGACTTGGGGGGCAGTGGTTTCTTAAAAAGCAAAAAAGTTCCTGCTCTCGTGAAGCTGACGTTCCAGGAAGAGATGGAGATAAAAAAACTCACCAACAGACTTCCGGCCACAATGGAGGCGTAGGTAGACACACTGTGCCTCCTCGCACAACCAAGATAGGGACAACAATTTAGAAACAGAATGACAACCAGAACTGACAGAAAACTGAAATGTATGGAAGTTGGACAACCAAAGAATTAAAATAGACACGTTCGTCCAGACCGGTAGGAGGGGCGGAGTCAGGCAGCTGGGCGGAGAGGGGTAGAGGCACAAAGAGCAGTGGGATGGGGTGCGTAAGGCATCCTGGGCACAAGACTGCAGCGGGTGGACCCTGGGCACTCAAGCGATGGCTGGCAGACCCTGGCCGAGGGGTGGCAACCGGCAGACCCAGCAAGGCGGCAATTATGAAGCGAGGCATTACGTGCAACCCAGGGTCCCAGAACTGGGAAATAGAGCCTTGGGGCACTGATTGAAAACACCTGTGGGAGTTGAGGCTCAGGGAGAGACTCCCAGACTCACAGGAGAGTGTGTTGGAGAGACCTACAGGGTCCTAGAGCATACACAAGCTCACCCACTTGGGAATCAGCAGCAGAAGGGCCCAGTTTGTTTGGGGGAAGTGGTGGAAGGAACTGAAATCTGACAGAGAGTAGAGCAAGCACCATTGTTCCCTCTTGGACCCTGCCCCCACATACAGCATCACAACCCAGCCACTGGGTTGCCCTGCCCTGGTGAATACCTAAGGCTCCACCCCTTGTTATATAACAGGCTCCACAAGACCAAAAAAATGGCTCAAACAGAAGAACAGATCAAAGCTCCACAGCAAATACACTAAGTGACTAAGAGATAGCTAACCCATCAGATGCACAGTTCAAAGCACTGATGATCAGGATGCTCACAGAACTGGTTGAATTTGGTTGCAAATTACATGAAAAAATGAAGGCTATGCTAAATGAAATGAAGGAAAATGCACAGGGAACCAATAGTGATGGGAAAAAAACTGGGACTCAAATCAATGGAGTGGACTAGAAGGAAGAAAGAAACAACCAAACAAAAAAGAATGAAGAAATAAGAATTCAGAAAAATGAGGAGAGGCTTAGGAACCTCCAGGACATTTTGAAATGTTCCAACATCTGAATTATAGGGGTACCAGAAGGGGAAGAGGAAGAGCAACAAGTGGAAAAGTTATTTGAACAAATAATAAAGGAGAGCTTCCCCAATCTGGCAAAGGAAATAGACTTCCAGGAAGTCCAGGAAGCTCAGAGAGTCCCAAGGAAGTTGGACCCAAGGAGGAACTCACCAAGGCACATGATAATTACATTAGCCAAGGTAAAAATGAAGGAGAGAATCCTAGAAGCAGCAAGAGATAAGGAGACAGTAACCTACAAAGGAGTTCCCATCAGATTGTCAGCTGATTTCTTGAAGGAGACATTGCATGCAAGAAGGGGCTGGAAAGAAGTATTCCAAGTCATGAAAGGCAAGGACCTACATCCAAGATTGCTCTATCCAGCAAAGCTATCATTTAGAATGGAAGGGCAGATAAAGTGCTTCTCAGATAAGGTCAAGTTAGAGGAGTTCATCATCACCAAGCCCTTATTTTATGAAATGTTAAAGGGACTTATCTAAGAAAAAGAAGATAAAAACCATGTACAGTAAAATGACAGCAAACTTATAATTATTAACAACCACGCCTAAAACAAAAACAAAAACAAACTAAGCAAACAACTAGAACAGGAACAGAACCACAGAAATGGAGATCACGTGGAGGGTTAGCAACACGGGAGTGGGAGGAGGAGAGAGGGGGAAAAGATATGGGGAATAAGTAGCATAGATGGTAGGTAGAAAATAGACAGGGGGAGGACAAGAATAGTATGGGAAATGTAGAAGCCAAAGAACTTATGATACATGGACAGGAACTAAAGCAGGGGAATGTGAGTGGGAGAGGGTGTGCAGGGTGGAGGGGAATAAAGGAGGGGTAATGAGACAACTGTAACAGCATAATCAATAAAATATATTTTTAAAAAACAACTCACAAATAAACAAAATGTATATTCTGTTAGTGATGAAGGCCAAGGAGCTAAAATGGAACATGGAAGGAAGATGGTAGTGACGGTGGGGATAGACTTTTTAGAAGGAGGCCAGGCAGGGTTTCACAGAAGGAAGGGTGTGAACGAGCCGTGTGGATTTCTGGGAAGGAGAGCAGCAGGCAGCTGGGGCAGCAAGTGCCAAGGCCCTGGGGTAGGAGCATGCCTAGAGTGCATGAGGAACAGAAAGGAAGCAGGTGTGGAGCAAACAAGCATCAAACCAGAGAGGAAAGGCCGGCCTCACTGGTCATAATATCACTTTGGCTTTTACTCAGAGTGAGATGAGAAGCCACGTGAGGGGTTTTAGGAGAAGCCGTGTGATCTGATTTATGTTTTAACGGGATCCCTCTGGCTCTTGGGCCAAGAATATACTGAAGGGGGCAAGGGCAGAAGCAAAGAGGCCAGTCAGGGAGCTATTGCAGTAAACTAAGAAAAGAATGATGGGTACTCAGGGGGTTGTAACCTTGGAGACAGTAAGAAGTGATGAATCCCGGATCTATTTTAAAAGTACAGCAGACAGGGTTTGCTGATGGATTGGGTCCAGAGGGCGAGAGAAACAGAGGAGGCAAGAATGACTCCAAAACTTTCCGCAACTGAGAGGACGTGGTTAACGTCGCCTGGAATGGAGGATTCTGGGGGGAGGACCAGAAGCTCACTTGCATGGGTGCTACACTGGCGATGTCTTTTTGTCTTCTGAGTGAAGACGGTGTGTGGGCAGCTGGCTGTGTGAGGCTGGAGTTCAGGGGACATAGCAGGGGCTGAAAGGAGACATTCGGGGAACATCAGCATTTCCACCGTGTTTGAAGCTAGGAGCTCGGCCGAGAACACCTAAGGAGCAGGTGCAGAGAAGCAAAGTCTGAGCACTGAGGGGGGCTGGGCTGGGCAGGGCAGGGTGGTGAGGAGGGCCCAGCAAGGCAGGCAGAGACGAAACAGCCAGAAACATGGCAGCAAGAGCCAGGAGATGAGGGCTCCCGGGAACCCGGAGAACGGGTTCAAGGAGAGGGCATGGCTGAGGTCAAAGGCAGCAGATAGGACAAGCACAAGGAGAGCCAGGAACGGACCAGCGAATGTAGCAATGAGGAGGTCATGGTGACCTTGGCAAGAACAGTTTTGACCGCGCGATGGGGGCAAGAGCCAATGGGGTGGATTCAAGAGGCTCAGGGACGGGAATCGGGGACAGGAAGGGGACGCCTTCAAAGAGCCAGGCTGTAAAGAAAAAGAGAGGAGGGAGGCGGGGAAGAGGGAAGCATGGCGCAGAGGAGATTCTTTTCTGAAGACGGGAAAAATCATCCCGTGTGGCGTGGTGTCGGGAGCCACACGACAGAGCAGGGAGACAGATGCGGCAGGAGAGCGAGCGAGCGGAGACTGGCCGGAGCTCTGTCCTTCAGCGGGGAGAGAGGGCGGGACACCAGGGCACAGGGGGACAGTGTGACGTTTCCCTGGGGGATGCAGGGCCCCCGGGGCCTCTGGGCCTGACCCTCTGGGTCTGTCCTCTGACGTTCCCGAGCACCCGGCACAGGGCCTGGCTCCCAGCCGGTGGGCGAGTGAGGGGCTGCGAGGGGGCTCAACGTGCATCTTGCAGGAGTTTTCAAAAGCGAGCTCTGGACCCAGATACACGCAGGTCTCCCTCCCTGCTCCGCCACCCAGCAGCTGTGTGCCCTTGAGCGGGTTCGTCGGCTTCTCCGAGCTTCAGTCCTCCTCTGTGGAATGATGAGGCTCCTAGAAGCTACTTCACAGGCTTGTGGGAGGATTAATAAGAGAGCGGTGCCCACAGAGCGCTGATTGTAAGATCTGGGACGTGGGAAAGTGCTCCAGGGGGGTTAACTATCCTCATTATAAGCAGTTCGATAATTCCCCCATCTGAGCTCATCCAGAGTTTAATAAAATTCAGCATGTGGAAGGAAATGGATGTAGCTATAAAGTTGCAATGCACACGCCCCATGATTGCTCACAATCGCCCTGGCTGTTTATGACCCTCAGGCTGCCGCGGTGAGGAGACAGCCCCGGGGTCGCGCTGCTGCCACATACAGTAGTGCTCCCTCCCCAGTCCCCGCAAGGAAGCACATGGGATGAGTGACAGTGACCTTATTAGAGAGATACCATTACATTTACTCTATGTGATCTTTTTTTTCCTAAAGCAAATTACTCACAGGAATTGGTACTTCAGTGTTTATTAGTGACACGTCGCTTGAGTGTACTCGCAGCTGAACGGCACGCCTGGGTGACAAGCCGACTGTGGGGCTACATAGGGAAAACAAAGCAAACCTAAAGTCGGGCATGTGTTTGGACAGTCAAGGAGGGCTTCCTGTAGGAGGCAACCCCCCGCTTGGATGAGCCGTGAAGACAGAAGGTCTACCTTAGGCCAGGTAGAGAGGAAGGATCCTGTGAATTTGTTTGTTTCTTAGCAAGAAACTGAGCAAATGGGTTTGATGGCATTTGTTCTGTTGATCACACACGAAACCAGCCAGAGCCTCTTTCTTTCATCCCAGGGACCCACACTGCCAAAGGTTTCAGGGAGTCCTGACCTTCACCCTCTCCCCCGAGAAATCACTAGACTCTGTCACTGACCCTTGCCCAGAGGAAGGGACCATGGGGCAGAGAGAGAATCCAGTCAATCCACAGCTACCATTCTGGAAATGCTTAGTAATTCAGCTCCAGCAACAGCCCAAAGCTGTCTCCAGTTAACCCATGGGCTACCCTCTAGGAGGGCACAGGAGAGGTAGTAGTGGCAACAACAACAGCTCCATTTAGGGAGTCCTGCCCGTGAGCAGGCTCCGGGATGTTTCTTTGGGGGGCACTTTGCGTTACGGGATCTCATTGAACCCTCACAACAGCGATGTCCAGGAAGGTACTATGATTGTCATTTCACAAATGAGAATAGTGAGGTCCGAGAGGTCAGGTGACTTGTCTGATGTCACCCAGTGAAAGAGAGACAGAGCCGGCCAGGGTTGAACTCTGGCTGCATCACACTTTATGTTCAAGTCCAAGAACTGGGGATGAGGGGAGGGGCAGGGAAAGCCAAGGAGCCAGGAGGGAACGGAGGAAACCGGTTGTTCCTTTGCACACGGTGAACCAGAAGCAAGGCTCCACCTCCTTCTAGGGCACGTCCCTGAACTGTAGAAGCCACAAAACCAAAACTGTTTCTCAGACTCCCTTGCAGCTAGGGTTCTGGGTGTAAATTAGGTTCTACCAATCGGATGACTGCTCTTCAGACCATGTGACCCACCAACAGCCCATAGGCTGCCCTCGTGGGGCCAGCCCACCAGACTCCAGAAGCTGGGGGTGGGGTGGAGGCTCACACCTTTCAGAGGGGTCAGATAGAGAGTTTCGGCTTGGCAGGTCTCAAGAAGGAAGGTGGAAAGCAGGGGTATTTAGGGAGGGCCAGGGGGAGAAGGCATAGTCAGAGACGGCGTAGCCTAGGGAAGATCACAGGCACAGACAGTGCAGACAGACAACCTGGGCTTTAATTCCGGCTCCACCACCTCCTAGCTGTGTGACCTGGAGTAAATGTTTTCATCTCTTTGTACCTCCGTCTTCTCATCTGTGACATGGGATGCTAGTACCTACTCTACAGTGTCATTGTAAGGATGCAATGAAATAACGGATGCAAAACAGAGTAAGGCCTGGTACGTGTAACCACTTACGTGGGACACATCACCATCAGCACATCGTAACACCTGTTTGTTAAGTGCCGGCTCTGAACAGGACATCCTGGGCACATCACATGTCATTCTTAGAACCTCCCTGCAAGGTGGGTGGTGTCACTTCCATTGTACCAACTGAGACTCCGAGGGTGGCGAGTGGCGAGCGGTAAATGGTACAGAGCAAGGAGATGAGCCCAGACTCCATGGTCCCACGTGGCCCCTCCATGAGGCGCATGGGGTCTCAGTGAGCCTGTGCAGAAGGGAGGGCTCCCAGGGCATCGGAGGTCCCCTGGCCCCATCTCTGCCCAAGCTAGCAGCTCATGGGGGCCCCTGATCTCATTGCCTTTCAACCCCACAAATTGCCAACTTGGAGTCGGGGCCCTGCCCCCACCACTGGGTGAGCACGGTGGGTTATTTCACTTTTCCCAGCCCCGAGCCAGCGGCCCACCCCCACCCCCGCAGTGCAGGGGCAGGCCCTGCAGGCTTGAGTCCCGGAAGTCTGGGAAAGAGGGACCAGCCCCTTGTGGGAGGGGAGCCTGAGCCTGGCAGGGCCCTGCCCACCAGGCCTAAGGAAACCAATTACATTTGCATTTCATTTGGAGCTGAGACAACTACTGCCGTGGGCTAATGACGCGCCAATTGATTACGAGAAACATATGTGTGGAAGAGGAATCATTCATTAGCAGGAGCTGCGGCTCCTGTTCATCTAACTCTGATATCTAAGCAGCTGTTGGCAGTTCCAGGCCCATTGGAGTTTGGAAAGCTGCCAGGATGTCTTGTCTTGGGAAAACGAGCCTCCAGGATGGGCCATGTCCCGGGTCTCGCTCCCTTCTCAACCTCACTTTCCTCTTCTGTCAGTGGGGATAATAGAACACGCCTCCCAGGGCCAGCTGAGGTCACAGTCAGTCAGTCAGTCAGTCAGTCAACAAACACTCAGCGAGCACCCACTCTGGGCAAGTCGCTGCGTCTGCAGGTACAGAAAGGAATAAGACACAGTCCGCAGTCTCAGGGCACTCTGCAGCCCTTGGGGAGAGCTACAAGGGGCAGTGGCTCCTCCAAGGGAGCCCTGGAAACTCAGAGGAGGGGCTCCTGCTGGAAACCGATGCAAGGAAGGAGATCTGAGAAGGCTTCCAGGAAGAGGTGACATTTGAATGGCATTCTAAAGAGTGAGGAGGAGATGGCCGGGACATGAAGGGCATCCCCAGTAGCAAGACCAGCACGGGCAAAGGCTTACAGGTGGAAAAGAACAAAAGGCCTGGGATGCTTGAGACATTGAATGACTCTTCTGGGGTGCAGTGTGGGGAGCTTGCGAGTTGCTGCAGCTGCAGGGTCAGCAGGGGTCAGGCCATAACGGGTGCTGTGGACCAAGGCGAGGAGCTGGAGCTGTGTGCCACGACAAGGCAGACTCCCCGGAGATGCACCTGCAGGGCGGTGAGGACAGTGACAGTGGGCAGAGGAGAAGCTGACCTGTGATGAGAAGTTGCAGCTGAGACCTGTGAGCTGACCCTGTGAGGAGTTCAGGACTTGGTCTGGTCCCTTAGAGTGGTCCCAAATGCAGGCAAAATGAGAGGCTTTTGTGTGTCCACACCAGAGAGTCACTGGCAGGGAAGAGGGTGGGGGTAAGGGGGAACCTTGATGGGAGGTTCCCCATGGCCAAGGGCGGGGCCCTGTCAGGTGGGTACCTGCTCCAGAAGAGGGAGTCGGGGTGGGTACTGCAGTTCCCATGACACCCGCGTCCCCGTGGAGAAGTCCCCTCTCCTGTCTGGATTTCGGGGCCCCCATCTGAAAAATGAAAGTTTGGGGCCTGGGATAGGCAGCATGATGGCCACCCCCTTCCCCCAAAAGATATCCATGCCCTAATGCCTGGGCCCTGTGAATCATGTCATTCTATACGGACCAAAGGTCTTTGCATGTGGGATTAAGTATGGACCTTGACCACGACAGGTTATCCTGGATTATCGGGCTGGGCCCAATCTGATCACACGGACCCTTAGACGGAGACCCGGTCCCAGCTGTGGGACCCAGGAGAGACGTGGCGTTTCTGGACTGAGGAAGGGGCCACAAGCCAGGGTTCCCAGGCGGCCCTGGTGTGGCAGGAAAAGAAACTGCTCTCTGTAACACTTGCAAGTTTTGTTGGGACAAAAGCTGAGTAAAAGTTATTTTTAGGTAAGGAGCTGGCTAGTGCTAAGTAACGTTATCTGAAGGTCACTAACCTTGCTCCTGCTTTTGAATGCTTGCTTTCAGCAGCTGGTCCCCCTCCCTTTCTGCCTGTGTAACTGGTATATAAAAAGGACCCCTAACCCAGCCTTTTTGGCTCAGGATTTGGGAATTAACGCCCCCCCTTGAGCCCCGAGTGCATAATAAAGTTTGTGCTTCGTTATCTTCCCGAGTGTGGGTGGATTTTCCACAACACTGGAAGCTGGAAAAGGCAAGAAATCAGATCCGTCCCCTGCCCCCTGACACCCCCACAAGCCCTGGGGCCCCCAGAAAGGCACACAGCTGTGCCGTCACCTTGGTGCTGGCCCAGTGAGACCAATGTCAAACTTCTGACCTCCAGAACCCTAAGGTAAGAAATGTGTGCGGTTTAAAGCCACTATGTTTGTGGCATTTTTTTTACAGCAGCCACCAGAAAATGACACAGGGCCGAAGTGGGCACGGTGGGGGAGGGGGTTTTTATAAACCACCAGATCCAGGGGCAGTGTCTGTTGTTTGACGGGTGATGGCACGCCCGAGGCCGAGCCCTGTGCTGTCCAGCAGGCGTTTCTGCGGTGATGAAAATGGCCACCAGGTGCAGTAGCTGAGCCCCTGCGACGTGGCTAAGGACGCTGAGGACCACAACCGGTCATCGTCTTTGATTTCAGTTCACTGAAATTTAAGTACCCACCTGTGACCGCTGGCGACTGCGTTGGACAGTGCGGGCCACTTCCCATCGCTGCAGAAAGTTCTGCTGGACGGCGCTGCTCAGCTGCTCAGAGCCTTCCAACAAAAGCTGGGCGGGGCGGGGAGCCCTCCACAGGGGCTCCTGGGGTCCTCATCCCCTTCCACTTTGAAGAGCCCTGGCTACGCACAAAGGCTTCCCTTTGCTCCCTCCGTTGGTCTGGGTGACTGGGTGAGGACTTCCCCGTGTCCCTGCATTCCCACCCCACCCCCCACTGCCCACCACCACCCCCCACTGCCCACCACCACAAAAGCCCTAGGAGAGCCCTTCTCCCCTCCTCCACTGTGTAGAAGCGGGCAGCTCGCAGCCTTCAAAGGCAAGAAGACCAAGCCTTAGCCGCAGGGAGGCTGCGCCGTCGGAGGAGTCTGACCACCACTGTCCCCAGACATCCCTAGCCTCCAGGAGAGCGGCCCCAGACCAGGGCCCTCTGTGGTCCGGGAAAACCCAGCTTCTAGCTTCTCTGGGGACTCAGACGGCCCCCAGCTCTCTGCGGAGCCCGCTTGATTTCTCAGAGATGGAGGAACGTCCCAGGTTACTCAGCAGCAGCCTCGTCATTGCTGAGTAATCTGGGACTCCGGCGGGGCCAGGGTCCCTGGGGGCAGAGTCTTGGGGTCCTGGCACCCCCGCCTGTCAGCAAGGTGATCTAGTGCCTTTTCCAGGGGGTGTCAACAGCTTTCTACAGGTTTTCAAAAGGATCTGTGACTCCTCCCTGCCCCCTTCCAAAACGTTAAAAAACACTCTGCTTTCTTGCAGCCTTAAAAGACCTCCCCTCCCCTCCCCTCCCCTCCCCTCCTTTCCTTTCTCCTCCCCTCTCCCAGCTCTCCCTGCCTCTTATAAATATCTGCCCGGCCCGCACCCCACTGGGACCATCTTTCCCTCTCTCTCCTCCCCCTCCTCCACCTGCGCCTTGCTCCCCCGCCCCCCACGGGCTCATCAGTTCGGGAGGAAAAAGCCAGGCATCCAATGTACTCCTTGGGGGGGAGGAAGCTGGGAGAGAGGGGGGTGTGCGTGTACAAACAGACTGATCTCCAGAAGAGAAGAATTACTCGAATTACAATTGATTTTCCACCGTTAATGAAGCATGAACCCGTGTGATTGCATCTTGAAAAGATTTATAATTATTCTTCGAATCTCAGAAGATAATTAAACTTCATTAAACGCAGACATGACAAGCCTTCAGAGCAAGTCAAGACCTCCGTGCGGGGTTCCAGATCAGAGCAGGCCATGGGGGGGGGGGGGGGCGCTGGGACCCTGTCAGGGTGGGGGGCGGGGAAGCTGATGAGGAGGAGGAAAAAGAAAGGGCAGGGAGGAGATCTCAGGGTGGTGGCTCCCCTAGAAAACACAGATGCTCTTGGGTCTTTAGATTCCCCTCCCTACCCTTTGGGGACCCCCTTCCTGGGGATCCCTAGCCTCCCCTCCCTCCCCCTTCCTCTCATCAGAGGAGAAATTCTGGGAATGGGGGCAGCCTCTGCCATCCTGCCAAGTCCTGGCCTCAGAGGGGTTTGGGGGCAGCAGGACCTAGCAACAGGGGGAGGCGGAGCGTGAGGGTTCTCCCAGACCTATGGGGGCCAGAGCAAAAGTGGGCGTGGAGAGGACCCTGGCGTCCTGTGTGTGTGTGTGTCTCTGGAGGGCCCTGTGGCAGGAGATACCAAATTGCTATCAGTGGTCACCTCTGTGAGGGGGTAAGAAGGGGGTGGAACAAAGGAATTGCTCTTTTGCTCCACACTAGGCTTGTTTAGTGCTTTAATTGCTCAAGGAGCATCCATTGAGCTATAACACATGCAATTATTTTTTTTTAATTTAATACATATAGCCAGGATCTGTTCCATAGATATTTATAGCTAAGATCCAGGCTCTCAGATGAGTGTGCCGGGGACAGAGATGACTCAGACCCTCGGGTCCTTCAGCGGGAGCACACAGCTGTGGGCACCTGGTGGGGCTGGCTGTAAAAGACACCCTCCACCCCACAGGCCCAAAGGAGGCGATCCCAGCTGGGAGGTGGCCCCTGGTACTGACCTCCTGCTGGTAGCAACCCCGTTCCCCCACCCTCCATCTCTTCCAGGCCACCCCTTCCTGTCCTTTGAGGGGCCCCCACCTGAGGACCCCTTGCATCTGTCCACCCAGCCTGACCCCTCGGTGAGGCCAAATGCACCCTCATGGATGATGCTGCAAGACCCCTCCTCTCTCCAGGGGCCATACTCTCCTCCCCCATCTCCGCCAAAGTGACAGAAGGAAAGACTGCGAATGAGGCTGCCTCACCCTGTCCTGTCTCTAGAGCTGCTTCTTGGCAGGGAGGAGGTCTTTCTAAGGACAGGCTGGGAGGGAGTCAGGCACCTGCATGCGTCTGGCCCCGATCCCATGATGGGCCAGGTGGTGGAGGGAGGAGGTAAGGATTATGGGGAGGGGTGTCTGAAAGGCAGGAGAATGGGAGAATGGGAAGGTGGAGGACCTTCCCTCAGCACAGAGGCTGAGATCCCAGTTCCTAAGCCAGACAGCCTGGTTTCCAATGAACGGCTCTACTCTCTTGCAACTATGTGACCTCAGGCTAGTTACTCAGCCTCTCTGAGCCTCGGTTTCCCCATCAGTGAGTTGATATGTCCGCCTCCCATCTTGGTTGTCAAGAGAAGCCGATGAAATGATCTGTGTGGACCGCCTGGCACACTGCCTGGTGCTGTGAAGGAGGCTCAGTAAACAACAGCCGTCGTTATTTGTAGAATTTGAATTATTTCTTCAAACACCATTCGGTCACTTTGTAAGGGCCTTTATGGCAGGGTGAGCTCCCTAGAGCAGGAGCTGTGTCTCACTGATTGCTGGGTCCCTTTTGTCTAACCCAGGACTTGGCCCCTGGCAGGTGCTCAAGGGAACGTTTGCTGCATTAGGGGACGAGTGAAGAATAAAAACTGCATCACATGGCTGACTTCTAATCTCAAGTTATCTTCCCAGTGCAGGACCCTCAAAATGGCTGGCTGGACTATTTGAAATATATTTTTTTAATGTGTGGATAGCCTTGTGGGAAGAAAATCTTCGGAGGTTGGAAGGAACGGGAAGAATGATTCCAGAGAAGCAAATGAGCTGGCACTGTAGCCAGCATTTCCCTGGGGCCATCTGGTCAACCCAAAGCCTGGGCTCGGACATACTGTGTTATGGGGGACAGGAGATAAAGTCTGAGCCTGAGCAAAGTAAGAGATCACATTTGCCATCCCTGCATAAAGTGGGGTCCTCCCAACATGGACTAGGAAAATTCTGCCCCAGCTCTGGCAAAGCCAGGGGGCAATCCCCCCATGGGAATTCCTGACCACAAGCTCACCCTCGTTTGGGCTTGGGGCCTAAGTTTATTCTACTCACATGGTTTGAAAAAACACAGGCATAAGATTGGCCCCCCATGGGCAGGGGCACCTGATAGAAGATTGACACAGATCTTCTCTGAAGAAACATCCTCAAAGCCCAGGCCTCAGAGAGTTCCTGCAGAAAATAAGTTCTAAGAAACGTGGCAGCCCAATAAAAAGAAAAAGCCAAAACACAGGAGGAGACAAGTTGCCATGAGCGAGAGTGGGCAGAAGCAGCTGCCCGTTTGACCTCCAAGGACTGCAGACATCGCACTGACCGGATATGGAATATAAATGAAATGTGCACGCATGTTTCAAATGAAAAAGGGGCACCAAAGCATGACAAAGGAGAGTGAGATTATGAACAGTGGCAAGGCTGGTTTGAAAAAGAATCAAGTAAAATATCTAGAAATGAGAAGTGTAATAATAAAACTCTGAAACTTAAGTCATGGGTAAACCAGAAGAGAAACCAAATCCAGGTGAGAAGAGAGATGGTAAACTGGAAAAAAAGATAAAAAGGCCTTTCCCAGAATGCAGCAGAGAGAGAGAGAAGGAAAAGGAAAAGAGCAGAGATGAAGAAACATAGGGGATAAAACGAGATCTGACATGTGTCCAATCAGAGTTCCAGAAGGAGATACGGGAGAAAATAAGAGTCAAGTTCAAAGAGAAACTAGCTAAGTTTCCCAGAACCATAAACGGATCCAGTCTTGAGATCCACAAAGTTCAGCAAATCCCATGCAGAATAAATAGACTCCACCTAAACGTGCCATAGGAAAACTACAGAATATGACAGACAAAGAGAACATCCTAAGAGCAGCCACGTGTAAATGAGAGATCACCTGCCACGAGTCACCAAACGGACTGATGGGGGGCTTCTCAAAGAAACCCTGGATGCCAGAAGGCAGGAGAGTAGCACCTTCAGAAAGGCAGAGAAGATGACAGACACACTGTCACCTGAGAATTCTGTAACCTCTGAAGCTATTTTTCCAGAATGAGAACCAAATAAAGACGTTTTCAGGTAAACAAAAACTGTCCAAGTTTACAACCAAGGCCCCCGCACAAGGAAGTTCTAAAAAATAAACTTCAAGAATGAAGGGAAAAGCAGCCCAACAGAAAGGCCTGAGATGCCAGAAAAAAAAAAAAAAAAAACAGAGGAAAAAAATAAAGGTAAACGTGGGGAAATTTGAACAAATATCGACCATTTAAAATTCTTAATTTGTAGGGTTCAAAGGAACAAATGAGAGAGAATAAAAAAAAAAGAGGGCAAACAGAGAGAAAGCTTTTAAGGTGCTGGAACTGTGTGGGAGGAGGGTGAAGACAGAAATCACAAATGCCAATTACAACCTCACTGTGTGTTAAAGTTTGCAGGCTAATTATAAGAGGCTAGAAATAGCACGTGCGATCGCTTCCAAATTAATGGGGGCAAATGGAGTGATGGGGGGAAACCTTCAATCAATAGAATTGAAAGAAGGAAGGACGGGCATAGGGAAGAAGGGAGGGGAGGAGCCAGAGAGAGCGAGGGCCTTGCTCATTGTCCCTCAGACACAAAGCACAGCTGTGAGCACCGTGACTTACCACAGAGCCCCCCCCCCACGCTGCGTGTCATTCACTGCACGCTCACACAGCCCTGTGAGTGGGTGGCAGCAACACTCTCATCCGCAGATGCCCAGGAATGGGATGTCGTGTTCCAAGGTCACCCAGCTGGGAAGTGACAATGCAGACAATGTGGCTGTCCTGCCTGGGTCCTCCCGGTGGACACTGGGCTGGGTCCTGCCAACGTCCGTGTCCAGGGACAGGATTTGGAAGTGGGCTGTGTAAGAAAATGGTCTGCATCAGATCCAGGGTCTAAAACAATAAACAGGATGGCCGTAAGGGGCCTTTGGGGGTGACTGGAGAAATTTGAATAGGGGCTCGATATTGGGTGATATTATTATAACAACGTGCAGTGTCTCGGTGTGATCATGGCAGTATGGTCACGGGGGAGGGTGGCCTTGATCTGAGAAGCCAGACGCTAAAGGATGCAGCAGGAAGTGTCAGGACGTCAGTCACTTTCAAATGTTTCAGGGAAAGAAGCCTCCAAAGAGCAATAAAGCCAACGTGGCAAAAGGCTGAGAATAGGTCAATCCAGGTCAAGGTTAAGTAAGCGTTTGCTGTTGT
Source organism: Phyllostomus discolor (assembly GCF_004126475.2). Taxonomy (NCBI): domain Eukaryota; kingdom Metazoa; phylum Chordata; class Mammalia; order Chiroptera; family Phyllostomidae; genus Phyllostomus; species Phyllostomus discolor. Next base: position 6,610,071 of record NC_040907.2, on the reverse strand, counting down.
ATCGGGTGTTCAGGCCATCCCCAGACTTAGAACGATAGCTGTTGTTTTCCGGCAAGCTCAAGGGTCATTGACTGTGTGTGTTCACGAGTCTGTCATCAGCTGGGAGGCTGGTCCAGGATGACCACGGCCTGCACAGCTCAGCTGCCCTCCGGGAGTCTCTCACATGCCACAGGCGGGCTGGCCTGCGAGCACCCTCGTGGCAGGGACAGGGGTCCCAGAGGGAAACAGGAAAATGACGTGCTCTTTCAAGCTGCGGCTCACGTCAGTCGTACTGCTGTCCCACTGGTCAGAGCAAGGCACGTGGCCAGGCCTAGACAGGTCCAAGGAGGGGGACACAAGAGACATCATTATTATCGTAGTCAATTTACGACCATTGTATTACTATCTCTACTTTCCAATAAACTGAAAGCGTTCAAAATAAAAAGTTGGAGGAATGTTCATGTTCTCCAGAGAAACATATCCAATGGGGTATATGAATATATATGTAGGGAGAAATTTATTATAAGGAGTTGGATCATGTGATTATAGAGGCTGAGAAGTCCCAAGAGCTGCAATTTGGAAGCCAGAGACCCAGGGGAGCCAATGGTGTAGTTTCAGTCCAAAGGCCAATAGGCTTGAGACTCAAGGAAGAGCCAAAGTTTTGGTTCAGATCCAAAGGCAGGAAACGACCAATGTCCCAACCCAAGGCGGTCAGGTCGGAGGAGCTCCCCCTTCCTCCCAGGAGGGTGAGTGCTTCGGGTTCTATTCAGGCCTTCACCTGATTGGAAGAGGCCCACCACATAAGGGAGGGCAATCTGCTTCGCTCAGTTTGCTGATTCAAATGTTAATCACAGAAACAGCCTCACAGACACACCCAGAATAATGTGTGACCAAATATCCAGGCAACCCATGGCCTAGCCACGTTGATACATAAAATTAACTATCACAAAGGACGAAAGAAAAATATAAGGCCAATTGAATCACGTTGCTCCTGTACTGGAAAGGCACATTAAAGAATGTTCTCTGTGGGACTGATGGCTGCCAGAAGGGAGGGGGCATTAAGGGGCAGCGTGAGAAAGGTGAAGGGTTAAAATTATAAACTGGCAGTTACAGAATTGTCCTGGAATTAGGAAGCACAGCATAGGGGATATGCTCAGTAATACTCTAATAACTATGGGTGGTGCCAGGCGGGTACTTGAAATACAGGGAGGGTCACTTTGTAAACTATATGATTGCCTAACCACTATGCTGTCCGCTTGGAATTGATACAAAATAATAGTAAATGTAAACCCTGAGAAATAAAATTAAGAGAAAAAAGAACGTTTACTATAGCTCTACTAGTCAAAGCCCCAAACTTAAAACAACCACGATGTCCTATCAACAGCAACATAGATAAATAAATTGTGATCTGTTCCTAAAATAGAATAATAAACAGCGATGGGAAAGAATGAACGGCTACACACAACAGCATTGGTGAATCCCACTGAGTGAGAGAAGCAAAAACTCAAAGGCACACACACTGCGTCTCTCATTACATGACATTCAAGAAGAGAGATAATGCATCCGCAGTGGTTGCCTTGGGGAGCATTTATTAGGAAGGGGGTAACTTCCTGGAGTGCTATAAATGTCCTATATCTTGACTGGAGTGGCAGTTACACAGATATGTACCTGCAAAAAAAAAAGGTATTAAATTAGACACTTAAGACTTGAGCACTTTATAGGTTATATCTCAAAAAATCTAAACACACATTTTTAAATCATTTTTATTTTCCCATTATACTTGCTGTTCTGATTGGGTGTTTTTTTGTTTTCCTACATTCCAAATTGCTAATTTGATTCTTGACTTCATCCACTCTACTGCTGATTCTCTGTGAATTACTTATTTTTTTAAAGATTTTATTTATTTATTTTTAGAGAGGGAAAGGAGGGAGAAAGAGAGAGAGAGAGAAACATCAGTGTGCGGTTGCTGGGGGCCTTGGCCTGCAACCCAGGCACGTGCCCTGACTGGGAATCGAACCTGCAATGCTTTGGTTTGCAGCCTGTGCTCAATCCACTGAGCTACGCCAGCCAGGGCATCTCTGTGTATTATTCTTCATTTCATTTAGTGTAGCCTTCCTTTCTGACTTATCCTTTTTTGTACTGCTGAGGTCCTCACTAAGTTCACTGAGTATCCTTACAAACAGTGTTTTGAACTCCGCATCTGGTAGGTTGCTTGTGTCAGTTTTGTTTAGTTATTTTTCTGGAGTTTTATTCTGTTCTTTCATTTGGGCCATGTTTCTTTGCCTCCTCATTTTTGCAGCCCCCCTGTGTTTGCTTCTATGTATTAGGTAGAGCTGCTCTGACTCCCAAACTTGGAAGAGTGGCCCAATGTAGTATGTGTCCTATAGGGTGTCCCCAATCACCCAAGCTAGTGCACCTCTGCCTCAGTGTAGCCTGTGTACACTCTCCTCTTCTGGTTGAGCCTTAATTGCTGTTGGCATGTCAGTGGGGGGGATTTACCCCAGGCAGATCAGCTGTAAGGACTGGCTGCAACCACTGACCACTGACCTTCTCCCACCATGGAGGATCAGCTGTGCAGGGGCCCACCCCACAGAGTAGGTCTTACTTCAGCGGGGCTCTGGTGCCCACTGCGTCTACCCCCGGAGTGTGTCGCTCGTGGAGGTGGTTGGGTGGTAGTGCTCTGACATGGTCTGAAGCTGTCCACTGGGTGTGCTAGCTCTGGGGTCTCCTGGGAGGGGCAGACCAAGGTCAGCCGCTGCTTGTGTTCTGCCTGGGGCCACCTGGCATGAGCTACGAAGTGACCTGCAGATGGCTGCTATTTGTGTTGGGCTTGCAGGTGCCCAGGTGAGACCGAGCTGTGAACCGAGGCCAGCTGCTGCTAGCGCCAGGCTTGGGGCCGCTTAGCGAGAGGCACGGGGCACGTGGGGGCCAGATGCTGCTTGTTTGAGAGATTTTAGGAAACTCTGAAGCGTGAGCCAAGATAGGCCACTCGTATTTAAAAAGCCACTGGAAACGGCTTGAGTGGGCCTGAAAATTGGAGGGGGGGTCCCTCCGGGGATCCCCCAGACAGGGCGAAGAGTGAGCCAGGTTGATGGAGTCGGACATAGCCTGGCTTGCCGGCTCTGCGAGGGTAGCACTCACCAAGGGAACAATGGCCTCCGTCAGCCCTTCTGTCTGGGAGGAAGCGGCCCCTCCACATAGGCCTTGCCCTGATGACAGACAATTCAGTTCCTCCCCGTATGTCTCTGTCACCTTTCAAGCTTTTGCTCCAGTGCTGGAGCTCGGAGGGAGTGAGTTGCAGTAAGACCACATGGGGGCCCTTTAAGCGGAGCTATCTGGGACCCCAGAAGCCCTCTGTCTCCCTCAGCCTCTATCCCCAGTGGTTTTTACAGCCAGGGGTAATGGGGACTTCTCTTCCTGGTGCTGGAGCTCTGGGCTGGGGGGGCCTGGTGTGGGGCTGGGACCCCTCACTCCTCAGGGGGTACATCTGCATCTGAGATATCCTTCCCAATTTTTATCTGCTGCACCTCGGTGTGGGACCAGCCCAATGTGCATCTCTGTCCCTCCTACCAGTCTCCAAGTGGCTTCGTTAATTCCCTAGTTGTAGGACTGCCGTTCAGCCAGATTTCAGGCAATTCCGAATGGTGGTTGTTCTGTAGTTCTGTTGTATGGGGTTGTGGCAGGAGGCGAGTGCTGTATTTACCAATGCCGCCATCTTGATGGGAAGTCCTAAGATATGGACCTAAACACATAGACTGTTAATACTGGGTTTCTGGTGCCCCCTGGATAGGATCCAAACTCCGTAACACTCAGTTCAATTCGACATAACTGAACACGCATTCATTCTTCTCTCTCCAAAGTACCAGGTGCAGCAGGCAGGGCCGCCTTTTTATCTTTGTCCTGAGTAGGTGCTGATAAATGTATGTGGAGTTCACGTGGGGATCTCCAGGGGACCCAGGCATTACAGGGGCTGTGGGTGGCATCTCTGGTCCCCTGGGCTCCTTCTGGGCCCACTCAGGGACTACACAATTGCTCCATCTTGCCCCGCCTTCCTCCTCCCCAACGCCGGCCCCCGCAGCCCACCCCACCCCTCCCTGCTGCACACTTTACAGCCATTGTCAAACATAATGATTCTTACCCTGGAGAAAAATTGGATTCCATTTTATATTTTACTGCCTCAGAGCGGACATTTTTTAATTTCCCACAGTCTGCAGCCAGCAGGAACAAGGTGGTAAATCAGCAAGGAGACCACTGTGTTCCAGGCGCGGAGAATAAACAAGGAGTTCTTCCTGCTTCCCCACCCCACCCGGCGTCCTGTCCCCAACACCACCTGGTGGCCTCGGGGCTCAACACGGAATGGGGCAGGGACAGTGGCTCTGGACCCCAAAGAAGAGCCACGTGGGACCAAGAAAGGCCTGAGCATCTGAACTTGCTTCTCCTCCAGGCTTTGCATCTGGGCCCGAGAGAGAAAACATGGGTGGCCCGTGCAGCAGGCCACTGCGTGCCGGCCGCGCGCTTGATCACATTCGGTTTTCAGCAGCCCCGTGCTGGGATGTGTGTGGAGTATCCCATTTCACAGGCGAGGGCCTGAGGGGCGCGGAGGTTAGGCGTGCTGTTGGCAACTGGCGCTCTGGGATTTGAACCGAGGTCTTTGGGGAACGCAATGAACACTCCTGACCACGGCTTCCCCTTCATCCTGCAGGGGCTGGGCTGGGCCGGGAGGCCAGGGAGGCTGGGGAGCAGATGGCTGCAGGGCCTCTGCCCGGACAGTCCCCTAGGCTGAAGGCTGGCCCCCAGAGGTGTCCTGTGGGATCACAGGCGCGTGGCCCCTGGGGTCACTTGCCCTCTGTCACTGTGTGACTTGGGCCAACCTGCCAGTGTCCCCAGAGAGGCTGCTGTCTTGCACAGGGTCACACACATGGTTAAAGGCAGAATCTGGACTAGAACTCAAACCCCAAGACTCCTGGCCCAGGATCTGCCTACGGTTCCCCTCACGGTTTTAATGATGGTCAAATGCATCCCAATGGCGGGGATGGGGCAAGCAGAGGCAGGCGATAATAACTAAATAAAACATAATTGGGGGGAAATTAGATGGCACGTAGAAAAAAAGAAATGAAATCAGAGTCGAGTTAGGGGCTGGAAGCAGGGTGATGAGCAGATGTCACTGTAAACCGTGAGGACGGACGGAGGAGGCCTCTTTGAGAAGGTGACTGTGTCACCGCCGATCGAGGCCGGGCAGACCCACTCTCGCCTCCAACAGACGGAAGGAAACGCGAAGAGCCGTGGGGATGCCTGACACGCCTTTATTCATGGGTGGGCGAGCCACACGTGCCACAAGCTGCATGTCTGTCTGCATGTCTCATGCCATGGCCCCTGCTCCCCAGCGTGGCCCCCAGTGTGGCCCCCGTCCCCTTGCGTGTCTCTCATCATCATCACCCCCAGCAGGGAGTCCCCACCTGTCTGAGTACCAGAGGGAAACAAAGCCGGCAAGCTGCCAGAGATTGTATAATGTACCATAATTCCACACACACGAGCCCACTTTCTGTTACAGGGACAGTTTTTCGGACCCAGTGTCCAGGCCGTGAGAGCACTGGTTATCAGGCCCCTCCCAGGCTATGGGAACACGGCTCCCCTCAGCTACCCAGACGCCTGGGTGAGGAAGCCAGGCTGCCTCCACGTACCCCACAGTGACAACCGAACAAAGATTTGAAGGACGTGAGGGAGGCAACTCCTGGGCCCAGGGAGGGCCCTGAACTCCGCCTCCTCACCTCCTTCCTCTCTCCCTTCCCTGCCCGTCCCTGGGGAGCCCCATTTCCTCTTCCTCTGCCTTTTCCTGTACCCTATTCCCCCTCCTTTCTCCATCCTTCCCTCCCTCCAGCTTCCTCCTTTGTCTTCACCCTGTTGTCTTTTCTCTTCGCAGAGGCCAGGTCTCAGCAATGCTGGAGGGACAGGGAGAGGGGAGAGAGAGGGAGGATGGTGGAGGCAAGCCCACCTTCTGAAACACCCCTCAACCTGGGAAAGGGGCCCTCAGTGCTTCCCAGAGGAGGGAAGGGGCAGGAGCAGCGGCGGGGTCCCTGGGGGTGGGGGGGACCACGGGAGCAGTGAGGCTCTTCAGAGAGGCAGAAATACAGTACGGAAGGGGAGACGTGGCTCCCCCCCCACAGCCCTGTCCCCCGATTGCAGCGATTTTTACCCAGTGCGCCACAGGAGTCTTTAGAACAGGCAACGCCTGACTATTTAGTCAGGGCACTGACCTTTTTGTTCTTCGATTGCCGAATTAAAAAAAATGACAACAGCCAACACAACAGTAGCCATCTGGTGTGACTGAGTCAACATCACACCTACCGGGTTTTTTTTTTTTTTTTTTTTTTTTTTTTTTTGTCAGGGGGAGGGGCTGAAGGCAAGTCCAATGAGTCAGACCCCTTCATGGGCGGGGCCCACCTGTGGACTGGCGCTGGGCCTGGGCAGAAGCCAGGGGCAGGCCCAGGAGGCCCGGAAGAGAGGGCACCAAGGGGCCTCGGAGCTCAGAGCAGCTGCTGAGGCTGCTGTCTCTTTGGAGGTTTCTACCACCTGCGCGTGCTGAGCTGCAGCAGGAGGACTTCCTGTAGGTGGTGCCCAGGGAAACAGAGGCCAGGGAGCCAGAGGGGTCCTGGGAGGTGGGCTGCGTCCTCAGGGAGCTGGACTAAGGACAATCATTGCTGTGGCAACAGCATTCTTCCTGTTGGACCGAGAGGTCTGGGTGAGGGACCTTTGTCGCTCTGCCCCCTCCCGAGCGAGAGCACTGGGGAGGGCGGAGCTACAGGTGACCTGCGGCAGGGGAGCATGTGCCATGGGGGACACACACAGAGAGGAAGGACATGGCCCTCCCCTGGAAAGTGACGGCAGTCGGAGGGGGATGATAGCGCCTGCGCCCTAGGGTTGCCGTAAGGAGGGAGTAAACTGCTTCATTTGCGTGAACTTCTTAGGACAGCGGGGAGGGACGACGCCATTGGCGCACCCGCCAGATCAGGCCCGCAGGCTCTGCCCACCTGTCCCTCCTGACTCTCCGTACCTCCCCCAGGGCAGCCGGACCCAGGCGCCTGCAGCACCGTGAACACTCCAGGCTCGGGAGCACGTTCCCTTCCCCTCCCCTGCGGTCCCCCTCCCCGCCTCGTCCCTCCACCAGCTCCCACTCCTCCTCAGGTCTCAGCTGAAAAACTGGTTTTTTTTTGGAGTTGGAAGCTTTCCAAGATCCTCCTCGCCCCCAGCTGGGCAGGCGCCCCTCCTGCGTTCCCAGGTCTCCTGACTTCTCCCGCTCCTGTGCAACCTCGTGTTGGAATTGCCTGTGTACCTGTGGGCTCCTTGAGAAAAGGAACCATCTCCTGTTTGCTTCTCTATCTCCGATGCCTGGCAGAGTGCCCGGAACACGAAGGCCTAAATAAATGTTGGCTCAGGGAATGGCTGGGCTTGGGGCGGACGGGCGGACGGGCGGGTGGGTGGGTGGGTGGAAAAGCGCTGAGTATTTGCAACGTGGAAAGGACGCTCTCGGTTTACGCCGACGGCATCTACTCACGGTCGTTATAAAAAATCCCCGACGTGACCCTATCGAGTTCTGACGCTGAGTTCCTCTTCCCCACACGCACCAGAGAAAGCTAGAGTGAAAAAACGCGGAGGGAAGGGTGGGCACTTTGGAGCTGGGAATTTGCAAGTCAGAGCTCCATGCCTCGAGCTCCAGGGAGGGGCAGGCGGAGTAGAACCGGGAGCCGTGCGCTGCAGCCTGAACCAGCCGGGCTTGCAGGCTCCAGAAGGGAGCTGCCAACCCTGCCCCCCACCATCTGCAGACCTTGGGCTTCTAAGGCCAGGACGTGACACCCTTCAAAGCCAGCAGAATTAACGTCTAACCACTGGGAACAGGCAGGTGTGCACCGTCTTCAAAGGTGGTGGGTCAGTGCTGCGGGAGAAAGGAGACTGGGTGCCTCCAGCATCCAAACGGAGGGCCGAGCAGCTCTCGGGGACATCTGAGTGTTCATTCCTCTGTGGGGCTGGAGCCCAGTGTACCAGCCGAGCCGTCATCTGCCTGTTGGCGAGAAGAGTGCTCCTCCTTCTCTGTGCTGCAGGGGAGGAGGAAGGCTGAGTCGGAGGCTGTGACAGAGAGGCGGGGCCTGCTGTGGGCAGGGGCTGTCCTTCAGGCTCGTCCCTGCCCAGAACCAGACACCGCCCAGGGTGTGACTCCGCCATTTGCACACTCAGCCACCACCTGGGGGGGAATACTCAGTCCAGGTGCCCTAGATGGTGCGTGAGTAGGAGTCAGGGTTACCGGAAGGGCCTTTTCTCACTGTCAAGAGATCCCCTGGTGTGTCGGGCAGGATTAACATTCAGCTGCAAGGAGCTGATCGCTCTGAACTAGTGGCTCACACACACAAGGTTCACACTCTTGTGCACAGAGATCCAGGTGGAGACAGGACAGGGCTGGCAGTGTCTTTCCATGAAGTCACCAGAGACCCAGAGGATCTTCCTGTTTCTTCTAGGTCACCTCTTAGTCCAAGACGGCTGCCAGTGCTCCATCCATCGCAAGTATATTCTGGCAGCAGGAAGGAAGAAGGGAGAAAAGAGGCAAAAGAAACAGCCCCTCTCTGTTAAAGAGAGTTCTTAGAAGTTCAATATATCCCTTCTGCTTATTTTGCATCAGCCAGAACTTAGTCACATGGACACACCCATCTCTGGGGACTTGGGTGGGTGTGAGTTCACTCGAAAGCCTTGGGTGGACTAAGAACATGGAGCATCTGAATTTGCAAGTCTGCTGGCAGATGCCGGGCTCAGCCTCAGCCATCGGTCGGCCCCATCTTTGTCAAAATCGCCCAGCTAATTAGTGAAATAGTAGAGATTTTTTTTAAAAAATTTAGATTTTATTTATTTATTTTTAGAGAGGGAAGGGAGGGAGAAAGAGAGAGAGAGAGAGAGAGAGATCAATATGTGGTTGCTGGGGGTCACGGCCTGCAACCCAGGCATGTGCCCCGACTGGGAATCGAACCTGTGACACTTTGGTTCGCAGCCCGCACTCAATCCACTGAGCTACACCAGCCAGGGCAAATAGTCGAGATTTGAATCCAGCACTGCCTGTCCTTGCAGATCATGCACCTAGTTACCATGCCACACTGCTTCCTTGAGTTCCGGTTCCAGCCTCGCCCCCTCACTGGCCATGTGACCACGAGCCAGTCCCTGAGCCTTGATTCCTACACCTATAAAACAGGAATCATCATCATCATAATAATACCACCACCTCAGATGGCTGACTCGTCCAGCGAGGCCGATAACGTACGTAAACGGAAGATCAAGGTCATGTGTGAAGCAAATCCAGAAGTCAAGGATCTGAATCTGTTTAATGCTTGGGTTGATTTCACAACAAAGGTGCTGCCGCCCGGACCCCGCTGCCACCTACATGTTGTCGCAGACCTTAGTAAGCCTGTTCTGCAGCGAGTGGGGAGAGGGTACTGGGGACCGTCGCACAGTGAGGAAAGCAGTTAACCAAAGTTCTCATCTCCAAGAAACCCGCAGAGGGGCTGTGCTTCTCTTCTCCAAGATGTGAATAGAGGGCCCGATGGAGCCCCCTCCCATTCTCTGTCTCTGGCCCGAAGCCCTTGGCCCCATGACTGTCAGCTGGTCCAGAGAGAGGCAGACTTCCGAAGGAGCTTGCCCATTGCCATGGAAACCAAGGCCAGAGCCCAGCACCCTGCAGCTCCCAGGGACATAGCGCATGTGCTACTTCTGGGCTCCAAGTCCTCTGGCCCTCCTCCCACCCAGTACAAGCACGTGCGAGCACACACACACACACTCTCCCAGCAACCAACAGCCGAATCAGTTGACCAGCAGCCATTCAACTGGGCTGTCCCAGGGGACAGTTTCTCCTCCAGCTGGTGGAAGGGGAGCTCTCTGGCAAGAGCAGCCAGTTCCTGTGGTCCAGAACAGCCAAAGCAAGGCCGATAAAAAGGGGCTGAGACAGACCACTGAGGACAATCCTCGGTTGTCACATGCACGAGGCCACCCTCCTGGGCGGGTGCATGCAGGGAGCTCACAGAAGCCAACAGAAGCCAACGCCACAGAAGCTCTGGTCCTTCCAGAGGCCAATGAGGCCTGCAGCTCCGTGTTGTCACTGATCCAGCCAAGATCAGCAGTGGGTACAGTACAGCAGCCTGTTCATGGTGTCATGATGGTTCCTGGGTGACGGACACAACACCAGAGGGAGAAGACACCTTTCCGGGGGAAAGATCTGCCAGGGACCACCATCTCCCACGCAGGGCTCTCGCCAAAGATGTTTGAACTGAATCAGATCAGGAGGAAGCAAGCAGATGTATTCGGATGGTGAGATACCCTACAAGACATCTGATAGGAACTCTTCAAAAATGTCAGTTGCAGGAAAGACCCGAAGGCTAGACGGAAGGAGACAAGACCGTGAAAGGCGATGCATGATTCTCAGTGGCTCCCAAATGAGGGGAGATCAGCTACACCAGGCGCGTTTTAGAACGACTGGGAAATCTCAATATGAAGAGTTCATTCAATAAAGTGATTGGACAAGTGTCCATGTCCTTGGGGTGACAACTGTGTCATTCCCGTCGTGTGGCGGCAGGTCCTCGTCCACAGCAGGCGTGTGCTGGTGTGTTTTGGGGTGAAGGGTTGTGGGGGCTGTGACTTGCTTTCCACTGACCAGGAGGGAAAGAGGAGGCGGAAGCAGCCAGTGTGAAGAGCCGGAGGACACACAGATGGGCTGTGACTGCCCTCCCAGCTTTTCTGTAGGCTTGAAGCTTTCAGAATTTACAAAGAAATGCAAGGAGAAGACTCTGAAAAGGAGTCCAGTGATTCCATAGCCTTGCCTATTTTTCCTGGACACTTCTGTGGCGGGAGTGGGGAGCGGTGCGGGGGGCCTCTTCCGTCTTGTTCTAGTCACTGCGTCCCCCCCCCCCCCGTCTTCACCCAGATTAGCTCACTGGCTGGACCACCTTCCCCCCCCCACCACGTGGCTTCACTGTGTGTACTGGACCCCTCTCCTGCATTTCCCCAGGGGGAAGGGAGACAGTCCAGGGCGCTTTGGGGCCACAGCTGTACTGAGGTCTGGGGAAGGGGAGGCACACGTGGCAGGAAGGTTAGTGCTCGGCACCTTCTTCTCACAGCCCGCCCGGGCCCCAGTGCTCCCTCACCCCGCGGCTCGACCTTCCCCTTCTCCCCTGCTCTCCTCCCTTCCCTCTTCCCAGCCCTTGCTTCCATCCGGTGCTTTCGCTATCTCTTTGACATCTCTCCCTGGCCTGTGTTCTCAGGACCAACCCAAACAGGGTAAACAGAAGTCTCTTTTGAAACTAGAGACCTGAATTCCTCTGGGTGAATCCATGCACGGCCTTCCGTACTCCAAACTCAACTCTTTCAGAAAACTCAGGCCCCCCACTCTGATACCAGTCATTACACCAGCTACCAGGCTTTGAGCACTGGCCCAGGGCCACCCTTGCATGGCAGGGAGCTCAAGGTGGGGTGAGGGAGACCGCGGGCTGGGCTGGGCTGCTCCAGCCTTACGCTGCAAGAAGCGTTTGCAGGTACCAGACTTGAGTAGAACAGGCAGATGAAGTTGGGAAAGGAACTAAAGGGACTGGAATGGTAGCAGGTGGGCAGAAATTGGAGAAAGAAGGTCCGTGACAAGGAGCCATCTCCGTGCGCCATCCAGAATGTGAACACTGGGCATCAGGAAGGTACTGCGGTGACTCCCCCAAGGAGGGACGGCCCCTGTCCCCTGTCCCCTGTCCCCACACTCCCCCATCATCTCCCCACTCTCCAGCCATCCATCCACAGGCATTCAGCCACGCCTGCTTCCTTCTGACCACCCCTTCCTTCCTCCTCAACTTGAAAAAGAGACGGAAAATTTAATCAAAAGGAGCGACAGTGAACTGTGCTCTGGCAACACGAAGGGGAGGAGTTGCGGGGGATTGTGGAGGGCTGAGGGCTAAGGGCTGAGGTCTGGGATGCAGGGGCAGAGTGGGAGAGCAGGGAAGGGCAAAGTGAAGGGGAGGGGGAGGAGAGAGGTGGGGAGAGGCCAGCTGAGCCCCACAGCCATGGAGGATGGGGGGGGCAGGCCGCCTACGGAATGACCTGAGGCTGCCCTCCCAGGAAACTGCAAAGATATTAGATTGAGACCTAAAGTCTGGCATTTCTTCTGAAATGTAAATGAAGTTCACTTCAGTCTGGGAACATCTGAAGAGTGCATACGGAGAAGCCAGGAACCGAGATATATATAGGAAGACAGACAGACGGGGAAGAACCGACATTTTTTGTAACAGTCTCTTCCGTGTCACGGTAATCTCCAGAAGACGCTGTTATGCCCATTTTGCAGGTGAGAACATTAAGCTCAAAGAGGTTTTCTGCCCAAAGCACACAGTGAAACAGCCACTGGCTCCAACCCCCTGGGCTAGGACCACCTGGGAGTTCACTGTGAACCTAGCACTAGAGTGGGATCCCTTGGAGCTCTTGGCATTGAGTCAAGGTCCGGGAAGTGGGAGACAGGGGGCTTCCTGAGGCCACGCCCTGAGCCCAATAGCCAGATGTGAGCAAGTGTGAGCACGGGGGCTGGGAGGCAGGTAGACCCAGAGACAGGGAGGCAGGAATGGGGGTGTGGGGGCCCTGTCTACCTCGTGGCCCCTTCACCAGCCCCACAGACAGGACTTGGGCAGGACCAGCACATGCCCAGAAGAGGATGGGAGATGGGTGCATCAGCAAGGGGAGCTCAGAAAGACCACGCCCTCCTGGGAGGGAGTCCCCAAAACAGCAGGGCTCCCCCTCTCCTTACCTTGTGCCTTTTGTAGGTCACAGCAGACTTGGGTTTGACACTGCAGTTTAGTGTGTGCCTGTGGCCGGTCACTTAACCTCTCTGAGCCTCAGTTTCCCCTTGTATAAGATGGAGATTACGGCCCTGGCTGGTGTAGCTCAGTGGATTGAGCGCGGGCTGCAAATCAAAGCATCGCAGGTGCGATTCCCAGTCAGGGCACATGCCTGGGTTGCAGGCCACGGCCCCCAGCAACCGCACATTGATATTTCTCTCTCTCTCTTTCTCCCTCCCTTCCCTCTCTAAAAATAAATAAATAAATCTTTTAAAAAAGATGGAGATTACGATGGTCCTATCCTCATATGGTTTTTGTGCACCTTCTTCAAGAGACTGGTGGCTGTTACCCATACCCTCTATAAACCTGCCCCTATTCTTCTATTACAGATTCAAAGATATATTCAATGAGCTAGAAGGATCTCCTATGAATGAGTCCTGGGGTGATTCCTCTTATAAACCAAACGAGCTTCCCTGACGTACCTGCTCTGGGAGCCGGGGTGCCCATCGCTGGGTGTAAGTCTATGTGCTACTCAAAAGTCACCCCCAAACATCCCACCTGCCCATTTCTGCTGCACTTTTCCATCTTTGGCTCTTGCACCTCCTCCCCGCCGAACTCCACCCCATCCCTCCAGGATTCCGTGCTCATTTCTAAATCCACGGAGGGAATGCAGGAGGCGAGACACTGAGCTGCCTACTGACCTCTCTGGGGCCTCTCTGGGGCTGGTATGGGGAGGGAGGAGCCCGTGACTTAACTCTGCCCTGGGGGCTGTCATTATGCCGAACCACTGGGCTTGGAGCAAACACAACCCTGGTCCCTCCCCATCGACAATGGTCACCTTCCCCAGGAAACAAGCTCTGAGGCAGAGGTTTGCGTGCAGGAAGTTTGCTGGGGAGTATGAGCCCCATTAAACTTCACTCATTAACAGCGACTTTGAGGGGTGGGGGAAGCTTAATTAGGCAGAGGGAGCCCGTGAAGTGAGATGCAGCTGCCACACAGGCAGACAAAGGAGCTGGGGCGGCCTCTGAAGCTGTCCCACATCAAAGCAAGGGGGTGAAAGTTTGGCCATTGGATCGGGGCTGCCCTGGAGAGAGGGCACCATCTCGGGTCAGGCAGCTCCCGCTAGCAGAGGGGAATTCGGAAGGAGGGACCACCGGCAGCCAACATGGCCAGCTGCTGGGGAATGGGTGCCTTGGTCCACCATGGGAGGTCTCTGTGGGTGGCCACAGTGTTGCTATGGCCCGCCCCTTGGTCCCCCGGGACCCACTTGCTCCCTCTAGTAAGCCTTCCCGTCTAGGGGCAGTTCCTCCAGGACTCTGGTTGCTCTCTTTCCCTATAAAAACATAAAAGCTGGCCAGTGGGTTGAACTATAGTTTCTCTGCCACCACAGCTGGACCTGAGGCCGCAGCTGATACCCATCATCCCCCACCTCCACTGCCCACTTTAGAGCCCCCTCCATTCAGCAGGTGCCTCTGCCGGTCCAGGCAGTTCACCCAGTGGGATGGCCCAGACCCACCTCTCGCGGGTCTGCGCCCCCGGCCACCCTGCCCTTCCCAGTCCATGCCGGCCGCCTCTGCCTGTTCACTGTAAAGATGGACAAGGGGGCTCCATGAGACACCCTGCTGGATCCCTTGGTGCCAAAACTGACCTTCTCCGTGCCCTCCTTGGTTAAAAGCAATCCTACCATCTCTTGCCAGCTGGTCAGAGTCAATTACTGCAGCCAATCTGGTGGCTCTTTTCCTTGCCTGCTGGTCTTCTGGCGCAAGGCACCTGAAATGACCCGGTGGCAGAGGTAGGCTGAAGTTTCATGGGGCTCATACTCAGTACCCTGCTGGGAGGGCTCCCCACTCGGGAGCCAGAACACAGCTTTAGACACACAGAGCTTAACGCTGCAGGGACAGGAAATGTAAGTTCCTAAGGGAGTCACTGAGCACGACACCGAGCCAGGCCACTCCTGCTGGCACCCCTTGGATTCCAGACTCCCCCATTCTGCTTGTTGAGGACAAGCACCCTATAAGGGTCATTGGCCTGGGAGGTGTTCTGTGCTCCGGAGGATGGCTCTCCATCCTCACGGGGTGTCATCTCTAAGCTGTCTCTCCCGGGCTGATGAGGTTCCTGGCTCCACCAGGACGAAAGCTATTTTCCGAGCGGTGTATAAATTTTCCACTGCAGATGGCGTGGCCTTGTTCCAGAACCCTGGGGGTCCGAGCTGCTCCTCTGCCATGGGGGCTGGCCATACATTCCTCCTAGTGCCTCTTCCCACCCCGGAGACAGCTGGGATCGACCAGCTGCTGGGTCTGCTGGGTCCCAGGGTCTGCAGACCCTTCCCCGTCTCGGACCCCTCCCAACCCTGGCAGCCTTCCAGGTCCCCTTGGTGAAATGGGTTACCTGTCAAGTGTGGAACAGGCTGCCTGAGGAACCTGGAAAGGTCTAGCAGATGTTGTGTTTCCTCCCGATGCAATCACCTGCCCTTCCCCCAGAGGGGTTGTTCTGGCGTGCCCCAAACCACCGTACTCCCAACCAACTTCACTGCATACAATCCCCGCCTTCTGAAGCACAGAAGGTCTCTCCTTATCGAGACCTCCAGAGTCCTCACCACTTCCTTCTCGTCCACACCGGCTGGCCTGACGTCAGCGATATGACGGACAGTGCGGTATCCTATGGGGTGATGGGGCGGCCCGGACCCCCTTCCTCCAGGCCGCCTCAACCGCAGCACTGTTCACATCTTGGACCAGCTAATTTTTGTCGTGGAGCTGCCCCTACCCCAACAGGAGATCATGATGACACTCTGGGTCCCTACGCTTCAATGTCTTCTTCAACTCTGTGTTCCATAGTCTTTGAGATGTCTGGTTACCCTTCCCCCGGGATGCGGTTGCCCAAGTAAATGGCCACAGGCCCCTTTGCAGAAGGACCGGGGCAATCGTTACCGTGTGCATGCATCATGGTACAGCAGGCTCCTCCTCCTTGGGGGGTCCAGCCTCTCCTTCACTGAGTGGGTTGTGGACCTGAACACTGACTTCAGGCCTGGGAACTGAGTGGGGCTTGCGGCCTTTGACTGGGGCAGCTGCTTCAGCCTTCTGGTCAACCGCCCTGGAACTCTTTGGGCTGGGTCAATTCCCTCCCACCTTTTCGGCTGCCCGCCCATCTTGCCCCGGGGACACTGTGCCCCATTATTAGTCGTATGGACAGCTCTCTGCAGCCGGGTTTCCCACTTACCACACTGACCTACTTGTTCACTGCACTAATTTTGCCCACCTTACGATGTTCAAGCTCCACTGCTGGGCCTCCGTTATTTCAGGATCTCGTCATTCCTCTTGCCATCAGAGGGTCAGTTCTGCCCCCGAATCTCCTACTCTCATCCTTGGCCGATGGCAAACGGCCACCCCTGA
The DNA here is from genome assembly GCF_004126475.2 of Phyllostomus discolor. Taxonomy (NCBI): domain Eukaryota; kingdom Metazoa; phylum Chordata; class Mammalia; order Chiroptera; family Phyllostomidae; genus Phyllostomus; species Phyllostomus discolor. Next base: position 6,593,870 of record NC_040907.2, on the reverse strand, counting down.
GCTTTCCAACCATGCCATGTCTCCAGTCACCGGTCCTCTGGGTCCGTTTCTCCTGGAAACGCAATCCGCTGGTGCTTTTTCTGGCTTTACGTAGTGTGTCCACTTCTCTGAGCCTTTCCGTGTCTTCCTTCAGCTTCTGCCACAGCAGTCCTGGCATTTCTAGCTCACCGGGTGCGAGCCCTTGCTTTTTCCAAGCTTCCAGGAGCCGTCCTAATAACGCGCTGGAGTCATCATCTAGGGTTCTTGCCAGGCTGACCAATCCCAGTATGGGAAGGTGTTCCTGTACTGATGGGGTCTCGCTCTCCAGCTCCGTGTTCCATTGCCTCTGATCCGGGCATCCTTGTGGTCTAATCCTGCAGATGCTCTTCCGGTTCTTGCCAGGATGTGTTGGCTGCATCCCACAGCCTCTCTGGCACACAGTCCCCTTCTACCCCTAGTATAACTGCGTTATATTGTACCTTGACTCTAATTACTAAGGTGCAGTGGCCAGAATGGGTGTGGGGGTGGGGGGTGGTATACTGCTTTGCAAGCCAGAGGCTTCAAGCAAGCGGAAGAAGCTGCCTTGGATGAGGAGGAGTGGACCACTTCCACGGGCCTAGAGGGTTTAGAAGGATTTAAGGATTCGAGATTTTCAAATGCATCCACCCAGATGCCCCTATCCATACGTCACATAACAGCATCCCCCGCCTCCAATCAGGACTCTGACCTTGGAGTGACAGATGCGCCAGAATTGAGAATTCCACCATCTCTGTAACTCCGCTTATAATTAAGTGGGTCCGATCCCCAGCTTTTGCCGTCCTTGAGCTGCAGGATGTGAGTCTCTTGATATATGTTGCCAAGGAGGCTCTCCAGATTTCACACTTGGTGAAAAGTTGTGATTAATCACCCTCAGTCTTTCCTAGTCTCCATCCAACTCGTGGGTACCCGCCAGCAATAGTTCCCTGACTCCACGGTCTTTATAATGATGACTTCCTCCAAAGTCGCAAATGCCCCAGATAGCGTATCTGCCAAAGCATTCCCTTCCACCGACTCTCCACGCCAGGTCCCTGCCAGTGACAGTTTTAGCGACCGCGCTGCTGCGGCACAACAGGCCCCATGGGTACCCCACCTCCCGCCAGCGAGGGGTTCTCAACACCAGGCAACCTGCTAGCAATGCGACACGAAAACCCCATTTAAAAGACCGTGTCCTTCCACCTCTTCCAATACTGTCGTCAGTCAGAATGCAGAGGGAGGGATTTCTGTAAAGGAGATGGAACTGGACCTCAGGAGGACTTGACTATGACTCAGTGACTAAGAGGCCCCGGCCACACGACAGGAGCTCTGGGGCTCCGAGGGCCCTCTGGGGTTGTCGCACAGACCCTCCCACAGCCCTATGAGAAAGGCGCTGTCGTTATCCCCTGTTTACAGATGAGGAAACTGAGCTCGGGGAGGCAAGTGGCTTGCCCAAGATCAAGGTCACACAGCTTTACATGGCTGAGTTGGGATTTCCATCCAGATTTTTCTAACTCGAAGGGCTCCTTCTAGCTTCTTCTCCCCCATCTCCTGGGGCCTTGGACTTCCCTGTTGGATCCTCCACATCGTGCCAGCAGAAGAGAAGAGAGCGAGAAAGGAATAACAAGGCCAGGCCTGGCCCGGCAGTCATCAAGTCTACACACTTTCCATTGGCCTGTCCAGTCATGTGATCCAGACGCAAGGGAGGCTGGGACATGTAGTCTAGCTGTGTGCCAGGCGCAAAGGAGAAATGGTTTAGGCCATTTGGGCCACAGTTAGGAAGCCTGGTCCCTGCTCTCAGAATAAGGAACAGTGCCGAGAGGCTGCTGCCTGCAGAGCCCACCTGTCTCATTAAGTTCCTGTTCATTCTCGGGAGTGCATTGAGAGGTGTCTGAGGGATCCAAAGGTCCTTCCAGCCCCGCCCCTGGGCATCTGAGGAGCTGCTACCTCAGAGGAAGCCAGGCCTGGAGTCCAGGTGTACCGGTGGACACGGGGACCTGGAAGGTACAGGCTGCTGTTGCCAGAGCGGGAAGTGAAGCCAGGGGTGTGGGCCAGCAGATGCACCTGCACCCAGGTGAGCCGGAGAGCCCAAAATAGTCCAGGAAAGGGGTGGCTTAACACCGACTGGGGTCAGCCTGCCCTGTCCCAGGGGGTTCCTGTGAGAGCTGAGGGCTGGGCCTCAGCGCTCCCCACTAGGGGCTGCATCCAGATGGGAGACAGAGGCTTGGAGAGCAAGTCGCCCATGCTCCATGGGGGGCCGAGTCCTGCCCCCCACGCTGGAATGGGGGTGAGGGGCTGAGCCTCTTCCTGCCAGAGTGTCCAGGGTCCTAGGCCCTGGCCACTCCCCATCCCTCCACCCATGAAGAGACATAATCCGGTTGGCTAACGGTCCCAAAAAGGCCTACCGACTAGAAACTGTTCTCTCTTAGTTTAACCAGCATGTCCCAGCCTCGTTTCAGAACTGGAAAATACTGTGACAGTAAGAGAAAGAAAAAGTGGATGTAAGCCCAAATACCAGTGTGACTACTCACATGCCAGTCTGAAGCTCCAGGAAATGGAGACCATAAGAGAAACTTCTTAGCACTGGAGACCCGCTTAAGGACCACACAGGACGATGCGTGTGTGCGCGTGCCTGCCACTTAGCCAGTGATGAAGAGAATGTATCTCCTCTGCCTCCTCCCCCAGGCTCCTTGTCCCCAGGGAGACCCCAACTCACATCCACGTGATGCCACTAGGACTTTGAAAGCTGCCACCTTCCCTGGCTCACAAGGTTCAACTTGAGAGGTTAAAGGGTCTTCTTTAAGAAGGAGAAGAAAAAGATAAAAAGTATGAGCAATAAAATGGCAACAAACACACATCTATCAGCAAATGAATCAAACCCCCCTAAAATAAACAAAGAAGCAGAACAGAAACAGATTCAGGGACACAGAGGATGTTTGGGCGGTTGTGGGATGGGAGGGGTCGGGGGGTGGGTGAGAAAGGTGAAGGGGTTAAGAAGCACACGTTGGTTGTTACAGACCAGTCCTGGGATGGAAAGCACAGCTCAGGGAACACAGTCAGTAATATTCAGATAACTGTGTATGGGGTCAGATGGGCACAGCACACAGGGATGGTCACTTAGTAAGCTAAACAGCATCCGACCGCTGGAGTGCACACCTGAAACGGATATAATTCGTATGTCAACCGTAACTGAAAAATAAAAAGTGATTTAAATTTTTCAAAAGAGAGAACGAGAGAGAGAGAAGTTCAAAGCTGCCAGCAGCAGCACCGACCCAGAGCCCAGCGTGGAGGCTGGGGCTGCCCTCCTCCCTCGTTATCCAGCAGCCGGAGGCACAGCTGTCACTCGGTCCCCAGCCCCGAGCCCCATTAACCTGCTCCCTCTCTGACCTCTCCCCCACCCCGGGGGTGCGGGCAGGCAGCCTGGCTCCCACCGGCTCCTCTGGCTCGGGGCCCTGATTCTGGTGCCGTGGAAGCCGGCTGCTGACAGTTTGATTACTGGTGACCTTCAGGGAAGCCTCGGTTGGAAATATGATTTATACTCAAACTACAGGGAGGCCTATTGCGGGAAACCCGTAGTAGGGCTGCGGCGGCCAACTTCCAGGGCTGTTCCCCGCCGCACCCCCCAGCAGGGAGATGAGAGCGAGGAGGGAACTGGAGGAGTCCAGACCCCAGGACTACAGCTGAGCCCTGGCTCCTACTGGCTGTGTGACCTATGGCGAGGGACCTGCCCTCTCTGGGCTCAGCTTTCCCATCTGTAAAATGGGAACAACCATAATAGTCCCAGCCCCAAAGGGCTGTGCAGGGATCAGTGAAATAGTGCAGATCAACGCTGTGACATCTGCGTCATACACGGGAGGCACTGCTACTAGTGAGAGAAGCAGAGACCACGGAGAGTCCTGTGGCCCCGACGCCAGAGTTCCCTGGGCTCAGGCCTGTCCCCTCCTCGTCCTTCTAGAGATGAGTTTTGATGGGTCTCTTGGTGGGGGGGGTTCAGGAAAGCTTGGCTATTTATCAAGCACGGACTCCCTAGGGAGTGGTCGGCACCTGGCCAAGTTGCTTGTGGATTCTTCTGAACACTAGCCTTGTCCTGCCCCTGGGGGACAGTGAGACTGCCCCTGGGGGACAGTGAGACTGGCAGACTCTGCAGTTAGGTCTGGCTGCCTAGGGGTAGGTCTCCCCACCCTCGCACAGAGGGTGACTTGTACCCGTCACCCTGCGCATTTCTGAAGTTCAAGCTCTTGTCCCGGACTGAAACAGAACACACCTGGGTGGGTGCTGAAATGGGTGGGGTCACTGTGACCCCAATAAACTGTCTTTGCCAGGGGTGGAAGGTCCTCCTGGTAAGGACGGCCCCAGGAGCTGAACAGGAAGGTGACCTCACCTGGCCCTGTCTCCCCATCCGGTGCTCCTCCGGTCCCTGCCCCCCTGCACGGACCTGTGGGGCTGGCTCCAGCAGAGGAGAGACCGGGTCCCAGGGCAGAGCCCAGGGGCCCTCGGGTCCACGCCCACCACTCAGGCAGCCTTGCCTCCCACATTGTTTGAAATGTTCAAGTGAGGGAAGGAGCCGGAAAGACCCGGATTCCGAAGCACAGGGTTCTGAGCATGCACTTCAGCACCAGGCAGGCTGAGTTCAAAGCCACTTCTGCTCTTCCTCTCGTGTGCTGACGCTGCTCCTTCCAACCCTCAGTTTCCCCATCTGGAAAATGGGCGATCGGTGAAATGCTTACCTCAAAAATGTAACCAACACCTTTCAGGTTGGTGTGAAGATTCACTGAGCTAATACCGGTTCAGTTGCCACTCAATAAATAATCGTTATTATGAAACATGAATAAAAGGGGCTTATCACACCCTACTTACTTACAATCTTTCCCCAAATAAAAAAAAAATCAGTGTTCTGATACCAAAATCTGTCCTCCTTCAATGTTATATAGAACCAGGTAGGGCAGTATAAATAGAGTACTTTGATTTCCCTGGACAATGCAATTACCATAGTTTACTACGAGTTCAGTAATGACAGGCTGACTTAGCAGTCCTTTTATTTCTCCAACGTGACCCTGGTACCCCCCACAGTGGTTCCAGCCTCCTCTCCAAGCCCCCACCTGCCCTCAGCGGCAGCCCGTGACCTCCGCGCCCGACTCCTGGCTGGCAGAGGATGAGCCCTCTGGCGCCGGCCCAGGATTTTATGCTGAGCCCCAGCGTGTCTCGTCAAGTCAAATTAGCGCCTCGCTCGGAGCACTCCTCCGGGGCAGGCTGTTACTTCTCTCCACTCCCTCCTTCCCAGCCTCCCTCCTGAGCCCTGAACAGGGATTCTTCTCCCACCACCAACAGGCCTCCTCTGTTTGCTTTGTGCTGCTCGCAGCCCCTGAGCCTCCCTGCACCTGCAGGATTCCCGGCAAGCCTCCCCCTCGGCCCTATCCACACACCTGCCTTTTTTATCTTCCAGCGGGTCGTCACCTGTCTGCCTGGCTTTGTAAGCTGAGTGAAATCAAAAGAAACCTACCTTTTAAAGATATGAGGAAAGAAATATTCCCAAAGAGTGAACGGGACTTACCCAACGTGACACAGAAAATCGGTGGCAAAACATCGTTACCCAGCGATTCCTCTTCAAGGCGTACACCGAAAGAATTCAAAACAGTGACTCGGGCTCTCGTACATGCATGTTCACGGAAGCATTTATTCACAATACCAAAAGGGAAAAACAACCAAGCATCCTCGACAGAGGAGTGGATCAACCAACTGCAGTGTCACCGTGCAGTGGAATATTACTCGGCCATGAAAAAGGAACAGAGTTCTGATTGGGGCTACAACATGGACACACGTTGGAAACAGTATGCTGACTGAAATAAGCCAGTCACCCAGACACAGAAGGACAAATATTGTATGGTTCCACTTACTTGAAATATCTAGAATAGCCAAATCCATAGAGACAGAAAGCAGAATAGCCATTTCCAGGGACCTCAGTGAGGACGAAATGGGCAGCTGCTCTGGAATGGGTACAGAGTTTGTGAAAATGAGAAGTTCCGGAAGTGGGGAGTGGTGATGTTTGCCTCACAATGTGAATGTACCCAATGCCACGGATTGCACATTTCAGAATGCTTGAATGCCCAACTTTATTATGCTTTGTGTATTTCACCACAATAAAAACAAAAAACAAACCCAGATGACCTGCATGGAGTTACTGCTCTGCCATTGGTTAGATCAAAGGTCACCTGCTCCCCCACCCAAACTCTGAAGCGCAGAACTGCCAGCACCCACCCCTCTCCCCTCTGGCAATGATTCCTCTGATCTGTGCATCTGTGAGTCCATTTCTGTTTTGTTTATTCACTTATATTGTTCTTAAGATTCTACCTGAGACTAATACAAAATATTATGGAATGTGAACTGTAATTGGAAAAATTCAGAAAATAAATATATTTTTAATCGAGGGAGAAAAAAAAGAACTGTCGGTCACTCACTGTTGATTCCCGAATCCTCATGTCCCGACCTTAGCGGCTACGTTTTTCCCATGCATCACCCACAGCCCCAGCGATAGCAACCACCTACGGAGCTCCTCCCAGACGCGGTGCACAGCGGGGTAAGCTCCACCCCTGGCCCACGCTTGCACAGCCTCTGCCTGAGTCCCTCCTTCATGCACCCTTCTGCTTTCTCTGTAGGCTCAAGTCTCTTCTATTTTAAATACCTGCCTGCCCACCCTGGCTCATTTCACTTCTGCCACAGCCACCCAGCTGCTTCTCTAACCAGTCTGCGCTTGCTCTGGGCACCCTGGTCAGACCAGTCAGCTGGTGTCAGAATTGGATGGAAACTCAGCCTTTACCTCCTTCTGACGCACAAACACTCTCTACACCAGGGATACCCAACCCCTTGGCGTCTCTGGGCCGCACTGGAAGAAGAAGAGTGGTCTTGGGCTGCACGTTAAGTACACTGTGACACGTAATTATGAGTCTACACGCTCTAACCAGAGTGCCGGCAGTGCTGGCTCGAACACCTCCAGGATCACACAACCGAAGGCTCCCCACAGCCTGTACCAAGTGGCATGCAAGCTCCCCACCATGGCATCTGGGGTCAGACCCCTGCCCACTCCTTTTGTGGACCTGCAGGCAGCCCCCTGCACAGCTGCCATTCCAGCCAGCTGGCAGCGCATACCCTGCGTTTAACCCTCCATGCCTTCCCTCGGATGGTCTCCCCGCAGGGGGCTGCCTTCTCTTGTGCATCAGAGAGTCTCCCTGCTCATCCTTCAAGCCCCGGTGATTTACCTGCTCAGGGAAACGTCCTGTGCCTCCCGCATCTTCCAGCTCCCTGCACTCACTCTTGGCGTCTCCCTCATGGGACTAGGAGCTCTCTGAGGGCAGGTAACATGCCTTATGCCTGTGTTCCCAAGACGTAGCTGAGGCTGGCACTGAACAGTGAACCCAATTTTAGTTAACGAGCAGTGATTGACCATTATTGATGGATGTCCGGTAGGAACAAAAAAGATACAGTGCCTGCCCTCATAGAGCTTCAAGTCTAGCAGGAGGGACAGACCAATCAGAACAGAAATAGACATGAATCAATGACAAATAGTGACAACTGCCAAGAAGAAGAAGACATGGATGTGATGAGAGAAACTAATGGAGGCAGCTCTGTGTGAGTGTTGATGACTTAACAGGTCAAAGAATGAATTAATTAAAATGCTCAGTCAAAGGTCGGCGAAGAACTCTGATCATATAAAGCCTACTAACTCCTGGCAAAGATGGAGGCATAGGTAGACACACTGTGCCTCCTTGCACAACCAAAAGAAGGACAACAATACATTTAAAAACAAAAAAAACCCAAGCAGAACTGACAGAAAATCAAATTGTATGGAAGTCTGACAACCAAGGAGTTAAAGAAGAAACACTCACACAGACTGGTAGGAGGGGCGGAGATGGACATCTGGGTGGAGAGGACTCACAGCAAGGTGGCAGCTGGTGGACTGGGCAGTCCCACATTCGTGCACAGATAAACTGGGAGGAACAACTGGGGACCGAGACAGACCACACAAACCAGGGCTCCAGTGTGAGTAAATAAAGCCTCAAACCTCTGATTGAAAATACCCATGGGGGTTGAGGCAGTGGGAGAAACACCCAGCCTCACAGGAGAGTTTGTTGGAGAGACCCACAGGGTCCTAGAATGTACACAAACCTACCCACCTGGGAATCAGCACTGGAAGGGCTGAATTTGCTTGCGCGTAGTGGAGGGAGTGACTGAAAGCCAGCAGAGAGCGGAGCAAGTGGTACTTTTCCCTTTCTGACCCCTCCCCCACATACAGCATCACAACACAGTGATGTGGGTTGCCCCACCCTGGTGAACACCTAAGGCTCCACCCCTTACTATTTAACAGGTGCTCCAAGACAAAAAAAATGGCCCAAATGAAAGAATAGATCAAAGCTCCAGAAAAAATACAACTAAGTGATGAAGAGATAGCCAACCTATCAGATGCAGGGTTCAAAACAGGATGCTCACAGAAATGGCTGAATATGGTCACAAACTAGAGGAAAAAATGAAGGCTATGAAAAGTGAAATAAAAGAAAATGAACAGGGAACCAACAGTGATGGAAAGGAAACTGGGACTCAAATCAATGGTGTGGACCAGATGGAAGAAAGAAATATTCAACCAGAACAGAATGAAGAAACAAGAATTCAAAAAAATGAGGAGAGGCTTAGGAACCTCCAGGACTTCTGTAAACATTCCAACACCCAAATCATATGGGTTCTAGAAGGAGAAGAAGATGATCAAGACATTGAAAAGTTATTTAAAAAAATAATGGAGGGTAACTTCCCCAATCTAGCAAAGGAAATAGACTTCTAGGAAGTCCACAAAGCTCAGAGAGTCCCAAAGAAGGTAAACCCAAGGAGGAACACACCAAGGCACATCATAATTACATTAGCCAAGATTAAAATAAGGAGAGAATCTTAAAAGCAGCAAGAGAAAAGGAGACAATTCCCTACAAAGGAGTTCCCGTAAGACTCAGCTGATTTCTCAAAAGAAATCTTTCAGGCAAGAAGGGGCTGGAAAGAAGTATTCAAAGTCATGAAAGGCAAGAACCTACATCCAAGATGACTTTATCCAGCAAAGCTATCATTTAGAATGGGAGGGCAGATAAAGTGCTTCCCAGATAAGGTCAAGTTAAAGGAGTTCATCATCACCAAGCCCTTATTATATGAAATGTTAAAGGGGTTTATCTAAGAAAAAGAAGATAAAAATATGAATAGTAAAATGACAACAAACTCACAAGTTATTAACAACAGAACCTAAAACAAAAACAAACTAAGCAAACAACTAGAACAGGCACAGAATCACAGAAATGGAGATCACATGGAGGGTTATCAGCAGGAAGGGGTGGAGGGGGAAGAATGGGGGAAAAGGTACAGGGAATAAGTAGCATAGATGGTAGGTAGAAAATGTATAGGGGGGCAGTTAAGAATAGTATAGGAAATGGAGAAGCCAAAGAACTTACATGTATGGCCCATGGACATGACCTAAAGAGGGGGAATGTGGGTGGGAGGGGGTGTGCAGGGCGGAGGGGAATACAGGGGGGGGGGAATGGGACAACTGTAATAGCATGATCAATAAAATATACTTAATAAAAAAAGACTACTGTCATAGACACAGACAACAATATGGTGATCCCCAGAGGGGAAGGGGGGATTAATGGTGATGGAAGGAGGCTTGACTCAGGGTGATGAACACATACTACAATATACAGATGATGTTTTATAAAATTGTATACCTGAAACCCTTATAATTTTATTTACCAATGTTACCCCCAGTACATTTTTTTAAAAGGCTGTTATAATAGAGTAGTTACCAGAAGGGTCACTGGAGCCGGGCTGGCTGGATTCATGTTCTAGATATGTCACAGACTAGCTGTGTGACCTTGGGCAAGTTACTTAACCTCTCCGGGCCTCACTTCCCTCACTGATAAGATGTGGGATAATAGTAGCATCTCAACTCACTGATTAGTAGTCAGTTTGGGCTGCATGACAAACAGTCCTAAAGTCTTAGGGGCTTACAACCTCTGCATTCATGTACTTTGTGGGTCAGCTGAGGTTCTGCTGGATTTCACTGGAATCCGCTGACCTTGGCGTCCAGCCAGGGGTTGGGATCAGTCCTGTCTGTTTCCTCCTTCTCTGTGGACCAGTGACTTTGTGTGTCTCTCACAGAGAATCGCAGGAGTGTCCGAGGGCAAGCCCAAGGCACCAAGCACAGTACGGCCACACTCAAGTGGCACCTCGCTAACATCGCGGCCCCAGCCAAGCACAGCATCAGTAGCGTGGCGTATTAGTGTGCTCGGGCTGCCATAGCAAAGCACTGTAGACTGGGCAGCTTCAGCAACAGGAACCTACTTTCTCACAGTCCCGGAGGCTGGAAGTCCAAGGTCAAGGTGCCGGCAGGGTCAGTTTCTGGTGGGTCTGCAGTCAGCCACCCTCGCTGTGCCCTCCCCTGCCTTTCCTCCACGCACAGGCACCCCTGGTATCTCTTCCTCTTCTTATAAGGACAGCAATAGTCTTGGATTCGAACGCCACCCCCTTATGACCTCATTTAATCTTAACCGCCTCCTTAAGGCCCTATCACCAAATAGGGTCTTTTTTAAAAAATTATTTTGTCATTGCATTTTTAAAAAGATTTTACTTATTTATTTTTAGAGAGGGAAGGGAGGGAGAAAGAGAGAAACATCAATGTGCGGTTGCTGTGGGCTGTGGCCTGCAACCCAGGCATGTGCCCTGACTGGGAATTGAACCTGTGACACTTGGGTTCGCAGCCCACACTTAATCCACTGAGCTACGCCAGCCGGGGCCAAATAGGGCCTTTAAGGGCTTCCACATATGGATTCGCTGGGGGACGGGGCATAGTTTAGTGCATAACAGGCAGGAAAACACACTCCCGTCCCTCTAGAGGCCTCTCCTGCCAAGCCACCTGGCGAGGTGCGGGGGCCCAGTGGAGTTCCAGGACCGAGGACACGGCAGCAGAACTCGGGTCTGCCACAGGCTGTCGTGAGGGCTAAGGGTGTCCACTTGCCAGAAGTGTTTAAGACAGTTTTGGCATCTAACAAACTCTAAAGAAGTTGGCTTTTTGTTACTCTATGGTTTAGCTAAAATACCCACCACCTGATGGTTTTACTCTTTGTAAACAGGTCAAACTTATCAAAATGTTTATTTTATGCATGCACAATTCACTGTATGTCCACTAGACTGCAATGAAGCTGTTCTATAAAAAGATAGCTGGTAGGTAGGTAGGTAGATAGATAGGTAGATGTATTTATTTATTAAAAATCAAGGCTCCTAAATGCAACGTGGCACCCTGGATTTGGTCCTGAATCAGAAGAACACTAGTAGGAACACTGATGACGTCTGAGCAAAGTCTGAAGTTTAGTGAGCAGGTTGCACGATGCTAATTTCTTAGTTCTGATGGGTGCGCTATAATTATATAACGTGTTACCATTAGGCAGAACTGGGTGTACCCTATACAAGAACTCTGTACCATCTTTGTAGTTTTTTCTGTAAATCTAAAATTATCCCCCGCCCAAGTTAAAAACAAACAAACACTCCCCCCCTCCCCCTGCGGCTCCCTTCTGCCTACATGAAGGTGCGGAGCTTCTGGCTCGGGAGTCTTGCTCGCGTTTCCTCCGGTCTGTGGGCTAACCTCCAGGATTCCACCCCAGATCCGAACTAGCAAACCCATGATAGCATTTTAGTGCAAATGAGGGGCTGAGCGGAAATGAAAAGGCCAAAATCACCTAAGCCTTTGCAGGCGGCAGGTGGCTTCCTGCACCAGGTGGTGACTTAGAGTCACACTGTCCGCGCGGGGGCTACCAGCCACAGGTGGCTGCTGAGCACTTGAAATGTGGCTGGTCCAAACTGCATGTCTCCTGCTAAAAAATTTCCAATTGTCTGCGTGGCTGGCATTACATTACTACTAGGGGGTGCTGGTCTAGAGGGAGAGAGGAGCAGGAGGGGCCAGCGGAGGCTGGAGAGCAGGGTGGGGGTCAGTGCAGGTCCAAAAGAAGAGAGGAATCCGAGTTCTGACCACGCCTTGATGTGTGACGTCAGAGGCGAGCGACGGCACCAGGAAAGCAATGGGATTTACACAGCCCACTTCATGCAAATCTAACCTTTCTACCTGTGGAGCAGTCAGACCTTGTTCCTGACGGCCAGGCTGCCTGCATCAGAACAGGCAGCCGATCACAAGGGCAATATTGAAAAGGCCAGAAGGCCCCAAAGCAGCCACCGGCAGCCTGGGCAGGGGGCTGCCCAGTGGGGTCTCCCCATAGGAGGACAGGGCCCCAGCCTGGGTCCATTCAGACCCGGCCAGCCACCAGACTCACGGGGCTGCCCACCAGGAGCTTGTGCCCTTTTTACCCTCTGTCTGGGTGGCCTCCTCGCCTGGGAATGAATCATCCTCCCAGTCCAAAGGCCACACGAAAGAAGTCTTTCTCTAAACGTTCACAGTACAGTCCCAGGGAAGGATTTTGATTGGCTCAGCTTGAGTCATGTGCCCAGTCCTGGACCAATCACTGTGGCTTTGTTTGGGCCACAGGGTCATAGGATAATGTGATTGGCGGCTTCTCCAGAAGCACATGGAGTGAGGAAGGAGAGGGAAAAGAGTAATTCTCTGAGGGGAGGAGGGAGGGGGAATTACCAAGTAAGGGGAGATGCAGGGCAGAAAGCAAAAATTGCCAACAACCCCTCCACCCTCCCCAGGGCTGCTGGGCTCTTACACCCCAATAGCCAGTTTAAGCTGCTTTTCCCTTCTCATTAGGGCAAGCCGAGCATTTGTCCTTTGAGAGAGCCAGAGCCAGAGGTGGAACCCAGGAGCTAAACTCAAGGGGGCTTTCTGGTGGGGGGTCCCTGTGTTTGCCCCAAACAGGCAGGCAGGAGGGAGACCACTATAGAGTCAGGGAGCTATACACATCCCGACCCCTACCCCACCCCAAATTTGGTTTTCTCCAGGACTTGTATTTCCTGAGCCCCATGTTGGGCTCTGGGAAGGACACTGGGGACTCAGGAAGCAGAAGGCACACTCCCTGTCCTTAGGAGTCCGTGACCTGCAGGAGTGGAGTGGCGGGGGGGCGGGTGGAAAGGTGTCAGGGAGACCGCCATCAGTCCAGAGAGAGCTGGGCCCCGGTGCCTCAAGACAGCCTTGCTCCCAGCACCACCCGATGAGTGGGGCACGCACAGTGCCTGGTATGGCACGTGCCTCCTGTGCCCAGTGCCACATCCCAGAGCCCACTCGGGTGGCAGCTGCAGCTGCAAAGGACAGTTCTGTGGGGACTCAGAGAACTGGGGCTGGCAGCCTCCTGCCTGGATGCATCGCAAGCCAGAGACCTTTTTAAGCAAATGCCACCCAGCAGTTAGGGGACGTGAAACCCCCAGGGCGACCCCCAGCCTGGGGGAAGGAGCCTGTGGGTAAATGCTCAGACTTCCCAGCCCTCAGGCAGGCAATCTGGAAGACATTCAGTCTCGGGAGGACCGCACCTGTGGCCACAACAGCAGCTCCACATCACAACACCCTCATGTGGTTTGTCCTCCCTCTGTGATTCTCTCTCTGCCCCCTCACGCTGTTTCCCAGTTTAACTACCTGCACTCAAGTCCCTCTTTCAGGCTCTGCTTCAGGTGAAGGCGGCCCCCAGCGAAGACACCCAGGTGCTCGCTGGCACCGCAGGGAGGCAGGAAGGCAATGGCACAGTGTTCCCACTCTTGACCCCGCGGAGTGTCACAACCCACCAAGGGTCCTGCAGCACAGGGCAGCCCTCCCCAATGTACCCCCGGCCCTCTGTCCCCTGGGCCTGCACCCCCAGCCCGGAGTGACTCCCTGGCCTGGGCTCCCCCAGCCTGGCCTGGACCACAGCCCCACTGGAGCCCTGGGGACTGGAGGCAGCTTAGCTGCCAAAGACACGCACACAAAGTAATTTCCCTTTCTCCGCTAATTGCTTTCCACAGCCTGGCCTGTCCCTCCCGCTGCTCCTCCTTCTCCTCCTCCCCTTCTCCTTCTCAGCCTCCCAAGGACAAGGACACAGAGATACAGCCCCCCTGGGCCCAGCTTGTCTCTCACAAAACGAGTTTGTGAAATGTAACACCAGCGGTGACAGGTGGATGCGGCTGGCACAGCCCCCAGGGGAGGGGTGGCTCTGTGCTGTCGCCGGGGGCCTTGGGACTCCGGCCTGGCCTGCACGGGCTCCTGGCCTGGGAAACGGGGGCATACACCCTTCGGTCTATGTGTTCCCCCTCTCCTCACCTCCCTCACTCCCTCCTTCCCTTGCGCAGGCACTGGGGCAGGGATGTTCGTTCGGCCCACAGGCATCCGCCTTCTCTCGCCCATTTCCAGGTGCTTTGCATTCAGGAAGGGCCATGTCACTTCTGGCCAAAAGACTACAATGAAAGTAACATGACTCCTTTCAAGGCTAAAACATTTAAGAGCCTTCCCGTCTTGCATCCCCTGCGGTGGCAACCACGGGGACCTCAGTTCCCGACGTGGCAGCCCCACAATGGTGGAGCCTCCATTAGCCTGGGTCCATGAGTGACTGTGCTGGGCAGAGCATCCCCCGCCACACTGGACATATCCTATGAGAAACAAACCTTTGCTGTGTTAGGCCTTAGGTGTGGGGGGTTGACTTGTTATGCAGCATAACCTATACTGTGCTGACTAACACACTTGTGTACTTACTCACCCATCCTCTTCCCAGGATATCGTTGGTGGCCGAGGAGAAAAAACAGGGCTGGCTATTGCAGATGAGCTGACATCTCACAGGAATGGAGAGGGGCCGCTACAGAGGATCCCACTGTAAAGAGCCTCAGAAGTCACCAGTGCCCCACCCACATCTCACAGATGAGAACAATTTGGCCTAGGAGGTGAGGCAGGCTAGGGAGGGCCGTGGACTTGCTGATGCTCCCGTGACCAGGCCCCAGGGCCCAGATTCCCACAACGACACCTGCCTCCTGGGGGTGTCCCCAGGACGTTTTTGAGAAGCACAAATACCAAAGGCAAACTTCCTGGAATGTCAGCTAGAAACTTGTATCGCTACAAAGGCTGTCATTTATTAAGCACTACCAATGTGCAGAGACTGAAGAAGCTGTTTTAATAAAAATATAAGAAATAGAAGGCCAAGACCCTGCTCAGGGAGCTAACCAGCCAACTGAAGATAAATAACCCCAAATAAGAGACAGAGATAAAATAGCAACGTTTTGTCATAAGAGGCACAAAGGGCCAACTCTGGCATGGCACGTGGTGTTTCCTTTCCTTCCCCCTTCGCAGCCTTGTCCCCTCCTTGCTGAAGCCCAGGGAGGCCGGCCCCACCCCCTTGATGCTCCTCAGGGCTCAGAGCTCTCCCAATTCGCCACCCACTCTGTCCCCACTCCACTTCCACTCACTCTCGGAATCAAGTTTCCAAGACGCTCGCACCCAGGGCCGGCAGCCGAGAAAGCCACGCTGGACGTTGCACTGCACCTTTCCCTAGGCCTCACCTTCTACGGAAATGATCCCCTCCTCCTCCCCATCTCGTCTGCTAAGCAAGCTCCTACTCAAGCTTCAACACCCAGCTGAGGGGTTGCCTCCTCCAGGAAGCCTGCCCTGCCCTCCCTTCTCCTCAAGGCTGAGCCTCAACAAGGTTTGGTGGTCCTCCACAATACTCCAGCACTCCCTGCGGGTGATGCCTCCCTCGGACCCTGCAGTGTTTTGTTTGCCTGTCTGAGACAGGCATCAGTTTTGTGATGGTGAGCGGGGACAAAGGTTTCTTCATTTCCGGTCCTCGGTGCCTAGCCCAGAGCCTGGACCTTGGGAGCAGCTCATAGACGTTCGCCGAAGAGGATCATGCATGCGTGGCGGTTTAAAAACAGGGATAAGGGGTGGACAAAGGAATAAGCCTCTGATGGCGTGATTCCAGGCAACTTGGGGAATGAGGCACGTGTGTGTGTGCATTGTTGTTGCCGCAGCCGAAAGCCCATGTCATTCAGTCCCTTCAACCACGCCGCACAGGTGCAGCCCTCCACCGGCAAGCTGACAATGTTTACGCCAATCCTGATAGTCTGCCCTATTGCCAAATCACGAAGCGGACCATGTATTCTGGCAGGGGGTTCATATACTCCAATCCCTGCACTTGCCGATAATGAGCCTGCCCAGGGCAGTGGACCAGAGCGCGCAAAGCATTGCGGCAGCCAGGATATAATGGAGGAGGTGCGGAGAAGAGGGCATTCTTTGGGGCACCCCCCACCCCTCCTCACCAGTCTTGACCTGAGAAGACGTCAGGAGGCATCTGTGCCTGCAGCATGCCCACGGATGCCAAGGAGAGGCCACTCCGCACTGCAGACCGTGCAAGGGGAAATGAGCTGCTTGCATAATTAACAAGCGGCCTCCATTATCCCAGGGGTTTCTTGGAACAGGTGGAGTAGGGAGGCCAAGGAGGTGAGACAGGCTTGGCCCCACGCTTGCAGATGACGGGGCTTCCCAGCTCAGCCCTCCCCTTCCGAGGCCAGCTCTCTAGCCTCCGACCCTCCCGTGTAAGTAGAATTGGCCATCCCCTCCTGGGGTGTGCCCCACCCCTTGCAGGCTCTGTTCAAACCTCTGTCACAGTCCTCGCATATTTGATTACGTGTCTGTCACCCTCACTAGCTTGCAAAGCCCCTTGTTGCGGGAACTGTTTCTTAATCACTTGTGGGCCACCGGGTGTTTGGCAATCACAGTTGGATGGATGAATGGATGGATGGATGGATGGGTGAGTGGATGGAGGCATGAAATGAGACCTGCCCAGGAGACACGGTGCAAAGCGCCACGCTAAGTCCTCTTGACATGCATTCTCCTCCTTGAATTCTCACCGCCGCCCGGTGAGTTAGGTCACCACAACGTGCCCATTTCTGATGGGAAATCAAGACTGAGGCTGATGTCGCAGCCAGGAAGTATCAAGGCAGAAATTCAAAGCTAAGCAGGGTGCGTGACTGCGGATTCCGGACTCTTAGCCACTCCGGCGTACATGCTGCCTTTTCTCTGAGCCTTGGTTCACGCACCCATTCAATGGGGAGGAGGGCGCCCACCTTGTAGTTGGGACACGCAAGGGTCCAGCTGGGGTCATTGTAGCTGCCAGCCTCCCAGAGAGCATGTCTTCCAGGTTCTCTGGCTTATGCCCCTTTGCTTTCCTTTGGCTGTGGGGGGGCGGGGGCACCCGCCCTCCTCACTGGGACGAAGCTTCCCTGTGTTTGCAGGGAACCCGTCCAACTGTGCGTGCCAAGTCCCGCTCACTGGCCACCAGGCTTGCCAAGGACAAGTCAGGGGTCCCTTTTAGCACCCCTCCCCAACGGCCTGCTCCTCCTCTCTGCCTGTCTCCCTTTGATTCGGCGGCCATAACGTGGACGATAACGATCTCACGTATCTCTAAGCGGCAGGAGACCCCCTCACCCACTGTGGGAAAGGCCTGAGGCCCCGCCTACCCACGGGAGCCCTCCCGGTGGCCTCGGGGCCGTGAGAGTCTGTAAGAGATCTGGGCTCAAAGCAGACCCCCGAGCCGCCAGCACTGGAGCCCGAATTGCACATTTCTGACCCTTTGGGGGCAACAGGAAGATTCTTCCAGCTTTTCCGGGTAACGAGGGTCGGAAACGGGGGCTTCCTGGGAGCTTGATGGAACCCAGAGTGAGCGAGCATTCTCAGCTGGCCTTGCCCGTTTCTGTTAGGGTGGGCTCCTTGGAAGAGGAGGGATTCACACCAACACTGGAGTGAGGGTGGGGACAGTGGGGAGGTCTGGCTGGGGGAGAAGTGGGGAGGTGAGGGGGAGGGGGCTAGGCAAGGAGGAGCGGAGGTGTGGCGGGCTGGCCTAGGAGGAGGGGTGCTGTGGAGACACAACGGGAATCGAAGCGGACATGGCAGGGGGCACGGGGCAGGGGTGAGGAGCGGGGACCTCCCAGGCCAGCTGGCAGTGGACGGTGGCCCAGCCCAGTGCCCAGAGAAGGGCGCTCTCCAAAGAGACACGGCCCAGACTCTAGGAATGAATGGCCTTGCTAATTGGCCGTTTTGTTTTTAATGTATTTTCATTAGCAAGATAAAAATAACAGCTAATCACGTAACTGTCTGCACGGCTGGGATATACATGCTCATTAACCACCTGAGTGTTCTCTGCTGCTGAGTGAGAAGCCGTCCTGGGGCTGGGGCTCTGCGGGCTACCGGGGGCCACGGGTGGGAAGTCTCCTGACCTCACGCCACAGACAGACGCTGCTCCTCGGAGCCCCGAATTTCACCCCAGCAGAGGGTGGCTGAAAGGGGTGGTCATTCAGCATCTGCCTGGTGTAGGGGTGGTTGGGTTGGGGAGGGTTGGGCTGGGAGCCAGGCCAGCCCCTCCGTCAGACCCCCAAACAGCCCCAAGGGCCACTCTCGAAGAACCGAGATGTGAGCGGCCACCGCATGTCCACCTTCTTCCTTTGCCAGAAGGGTCTCCGCTGCGGTAAGTAGACCCTCGTCTCCAACGGGACGAGGATCTCACCCAGAGATGGCCTCCCAACAGCCATCTGGAGACAGGGGCCCTGGGAAGGGGGCAGCGAGAGGCACGCGGGTCTCCATGGTGACCCCGTCCACGCGCCCTCCCCTGTACTAATTGGTGGAGAAGTGGGGCAAGGGAGCCTGGTTACCCAGGCAACTCCCTGGAGGTCCCAGCCAAGGCCTCCGCTGGCACAGGTGGGGGCTGGTGTTGTCATGGAGACTCCCTGGCAGCACCACCGCAGCAGGGGGCCTGGTTCCCCTCCCAGCCAGGGGGCACTGGGCATAGGAGGCGAAGGGATCGGGAGCCTCCTAGAATAATGTGGATGTCAGAGTGGCAGCTTGCCAGGGAAGAAAGTTCTAGCAAACAGTGTGCAGCCTTTGCTTCCCCCCACCCACCCCCCAACACACACACAGTCCCTGAACTTGACCTGCCTCTAGAGACCTGCTGGTGCCCGGCTCTCACCCTGGGCCGCGTGGTCCTGACTTTCTATCTCTGGGCCCCTCGTTCTCAGGGCTGCTGATCGGTTCAGGCAGAGAGCCTAACCAAGGGTTGCCATGACAACTAACCAAGCCTCCGGTCTCCATGGCGACAAGCCCTCACAGTTATTTTTATTTATTTGTTAGGAATTTCAAAGGATTTTCCCCTCCCTCGGCCAGGCCTGGCGTTTGGGACATGGGTAGAACCCTCACTCTTGCCCAGACCTGGAGAAGGAGAGTAAGGTCGAGGAAGGCTGGGATTGATAACCGAAGTGTGGCTGACAGGGGACCAACCAATATGTCCTGGAAGCTGTGGAGAAGAGGCCTCTCTGGGTCCTTCCTCAGTCTGCCGGACGTCCAGGGGTGGTCCCGAGAGTCACTCAGCAGCCGCCATGCTCAGGGAGGTCCTGCGTGCAGCTTCGGGGGGTGGGTGTAGAGGGAAGACAGGCGTTTCGCCCTAAGAACAACTGAGCAGGTTGACGGGGGCTACAGAGACCCGACAGACGAGAACAAATGGGTGCGGGGCTTGCAGCCGAAGGGAAGGAAGACCACGCCGGGCCTGGGGGACACAAATGTGCGTATTTGAAGAGAGAACAATATTCGAACAGTATGTGAGAAGAGCCACAGATCCACCTCTGAGCTGCCTGACGGCCATGGCAAAGAAGGAAACCAGACACATAGAGTCCATAAAGGCCAAAGCAAAAAAAAAAAAAAAAAAAGACGGTTCGGGACAAGTATTGGACGTAAGGGGGTAATTGCAGCAGCTACACCCCCAGCTCAGCTGAAGCCCTCCCCTCTAGCACCCAACTCGGTGCCGTTTCTGCTTCTTGGCCCTTTATCTCGTTCATTTTCTCTTCTTCCAATAAAGCCTAGTTCTTAGTCCATGCCGTGTGACGTCGTGTGGTTTTTCCCGAAGCCGGTGCAGGACAGACACCCAGATGGCCCTCCCCTACAGGATACGTGGGTCTCTGGATGCGACCCACCTTTGGGGCAGCTTGTTGCTGGCCACACCGTATGCATTGGAACGATTTTGGTTGCAAGTCACGGCAGACCTGACTCAAAACGGCTTCACCAAATACAGCAGCGGGTACCGTTTCACAGAGCAAGACGTGCTGAGGTTGGGAGAGTTCCAGGATTTGTTGGCATCGTCCCAAACGCTGGTGTCCTTCACCTTGGAGCTGTTCGCCCTCAGTGTGGCAGCCAGGGTTCTGGCCGTCACGTGCAGTTCTTAGAAGGAACCAATAGAGGACCTGGATGGCAGGACAGAGAACTTCCATGGGAGGGCTCTGGAGCAGAAATTACACCCCAGGGGTTGTCCCAACTCAAGGCAAGGAGGCGGGCTTTCCTTCTCCCATACTCGTCAGCCCTTGGCTAATGGCCACCAGTGGGGAAACGTAAACCCCAGGGTGCTTCTGGTTCTCTGTACACAGGGGCACGCCAGCTCAGGAGGCCCGAAGCAGACCTCTGAAGACTGTTGCAGGGATGGGCTGGCTGTCAGAAGCAAAGCACACAGAAACTGGGGGGTGCACATGCAGACATGGTAACAGGGCTCCCAGGGCATCTGGTCAACCAACAGTATCCACTTTGAAGTTGACCTGTCCTCCTGCTGGAATGTAGGCACCAGGAGAACAGAGAGCAGGTCTGTCCTGCCTGTTTCCTCAGCCCCGAGTGATTCCTGCACATGTGGGCACTCGGTAAACCTGTGTTAAATAAATGAATGAGAGCCCAGCAGGGTCTGGGGAGTAGAGGGAGCCACGGCTGGGCCCGGGGCCTCACAAGCAGATGAGCCCATCAGCTGAGCTCCGTGCTCGCCGTCCTCGTCCTGCTTTGCAGCATGGAGCCCCTCCTGCCAAGGGGTGCCCCCACCCCCAGCCCAGCTAGAGTTCTCTGGGGTAATGGCACTATATCCATGGATCTGGGGGCAGCCCCTCGCAGAGCTCCCAGCCAGCCAGGCCCACCAGGTTGAGTCTTGATTCAGAGGCGCAGAGGGCAGGGGCCCCGCTCAGGAACTGAATGTACCCACAGGAAAAAAACTCAGCGTTGTTATTCTAAAAAAAACAAGGTGCAAATGAATTCATAGCGAACGGCGCGGACGCCTCACCTCCCAGAGGCTCCTGCACACATCACACATGCTCCTCTCACAGCCGCCCGGGTGCGGGGTGCGACTGCGTCACCGCCATCGCCATCGCCCCCAGGGGAAGGAAGGTCTGCCCCGGTGAGGTCTGGGGAGACCTCTTCGGTGGGGCTGAGCCCCCGGGATCACCAGGGACTGTGCACCTGTCACGCACTAGACCGTGAATGTGTCAAGAAAAGAGGCTGTGTCCCTTCCGCTGTCGTCGGCGGAAGGCCTGGCAGTGCCCGTGAGATGGTCATCAGGAGTGTCCACTAACATTCCTTTCCTCTCCCCTCCAGGGCACGTAGGGAAGTGACGCTTTCTTACCCACGTGAGGTTAGATACGGCCATGTGACTTGCTTTGGCCCATGCAATGGGAGCAGAGGTGACATGTGTCATTTCTGAGTGGAAGCTTTAGGAGGTGGTACGTGTGACAGCCACATTCAAGATGGTGGCTGCCCCAGCAGCCTGCTTCCCGAAGTGAGGATGACACGGAGCAGAACCACAGGATGACCTGTGATGACAAGGAACTTGAGTGAGGAATATACCTTGGAATCGTATGCCATCGAAATTGGGGGGGGGGGGGGTGCTATTTGTTACTGCACCATAACCTACCATAGCCTGACTAACACAGCACATACATATTAGTAGAGACCTATTAAATGTTTTTTTAAAGACTTTATGTATTCATTTTTAAAGAGGGGAAGGGAGGGAGAAAGAGGAAGAGAGAAACATCAATGTGTGGTTGCCTCTCACATGGCCCCCACTGGGGACCTGGCCTGCAACCCAGGCACATGCCCTGACTGAGAATTGAACTGGCCACCCCTTGGTTTGCAGCCCTTGTCAACCCATGGAGCCACACCAGTCGGGACCCTAATAAATGTTTATAAAAGGAAATAAAAAAGGGAAAGAGGAAAGGAGGGAGGAAAGGGGGAGGGATATAAAGAGAACAGACAGATTCTTCCAGACCCCAGTGGTATCCCCCAGAAGCAATTAGGTAAGTGGGTTCCCAAAGGTCAGACACCTTCCCCCGCCCCCACCCACGGTCCCGGACTCTGAGGTCCAGAGTTTGCCCAGGGGACCCTGGATCTTCCAGACCTAGGATTCCCCCTCTAGCTTTGGAGAATGCAACCCAAAGCCAGAGCCTAGCAAGGCTATTTCCCCCTCCAGCGGAAGACTTCTCCAGCCAAATGAATAATTCATTGTAAATGACTTTGAGATGAGCCGAGTCTCCATGTTGCCACCTGATTACATGTACCATAAAAAGCAACGACAGTAATTTATCTGCTCTCCCCCGAGGGGCGGGCCCCGGGGAGGGCGAGGAAATGCTCAGTGCCTGGCACGGGGTTATGAATCATTCCTCCTAGCAGTTACGCTGCAAGCTCCTGACACTTTTACAGATTTGGCACGAAATAATTCCAGCCTTGGTCTTGCAGCAGGGAGAGGGTGTGACTTCCCTTCCTGAGGTAGAGAGGTAGCGCCAGGGGGAGTGAGAGAGGGGGGCAAGGGACCGTGATGCGAGGCGGCAAGAGGGGAGGCGTAGAGGGAGGAGGTGGTGTGCAATTTGGTCTCATTAGTGCGCCCTGGAGTTGCCTTTTCTCTGAGATACTGGGACGCAGGCTGGGGCCTGAGCCGCAGGTGACGAGCTCACGTCAGGGCAGATGCAGCAGCTCCTTGGGCCACAGAGGGCCACAGGCGGTGGGGACCGGCGGCTCCTGGGACGCCCAGCCTTTCCCACTCGGAGGTGGCTAAAACCCAGCCACTCGTCACCCTCTTTCAGATAAACCCTGGTCACTGTGCTGGAGGAGTCCCGAGAATTTCCTGGCCACAATTGTTCTTTCCTGTCTGGATAACTGCAGGAATGAAACGGCCTTCTCAGCTCACAGATGCAGAGGCTGAGGCCCAGAGGGAGTCGATAATGAGACAAAGGGGACACTACAGAGAGAGAGAGAGTGGCGAGACACACGTCCCCCGAAATCCAGACCAGAACCTACTCCTCGAACCCCACTGCCTATTCTATTCACGTACGAAGAAGATAAAAGTAATTCCCGAAGACACCTGAAGCCGCCCATATAGTGTGTCTATCTTTCTTTCAACAAAAATATGTTTGTTTTACACCGTAGAGGCATGGCAAGGACCCTATGAAAACCAAATCTGTTCCCAAAAGGACACATTCCCGACCTACCCTGGTCGGTGCCTGCACAGTGGAGTTGACACAGTCCCACCCTGAACCCGCCCTCGGTTGAGTCAGAACCACCGAGGGAGGGGTTGGGTCAGCTGAATGTGTAAAAAGTTCCCTTAACAGCAGCTTTATTTGTCACGGCCTCAAACTGGAAACCACCCCCGGCTGAAAGGCGCAAGGAAGCGTGGTACAGCCACGCCCAGCGACAGAAGGGGAGCCAGCCTGTGAGTCGTCAGACGCTCGTGCTGAGGGAAGGTGCCAGCTCCCAAAGGTCACACTCTGTGTGAGTCCCCTGATAGTACCATCTCCGAAGGACACAGTTATCAAGGTGGAGAGCAGAGCAGCGGTTGCCGGGGTCAGGGTGGGGTCGGGAGGGTGAGGTCCTAGAAGGGCAGCACAGGGTCCTGGTGACGATGGAACTGTTCTGTGTCTTGACTGTCGGTGGATACAAAAACCCTACACATGTGGCCCTGGCTGGTGTGGCTCCGTGGACTGAGCGCCAGCCTGTGACCTGAAAGGTTGCTGGTTCGATTCCTGGTCAGGACACATGCCTGGGTTGTGGGCCAGATCCCCGGTTGGGGGCGTGTGAGAGGCAACCGATCGATGTTTCTCTCCTTCTCTTCCTCCTTTTCCCCTCTCTAAAAACAAATAAATAAAATATATATTTTAAAACCTGCACATATGATAAAATTACATAAACACACACACAAATTAGTACATGTAAAGCCAAAGAAATCGGAGTAAGATCGGTGGATTACACTTATGTCAATCTGATATTGCAGTACAGGTTTGAAGTACATTAACACCGGGAGAAACTGGGGGAGGGTGCATAGTTTCCAACTGCATGTGAACCTACAATTATGTCAAAATAAATTTTAATTAAAAAAAATGCTAAAGCTCCCCTAGTGATTCTTTTCAACCAGGAACGAGAGCTCCTGCTATGTTGAGCTATAAAATAAAAATTCGGTGCCCCCCGAAATATAACCTGCCCACATCCCCCTTTCCGTGGCCGAGGACACAATGTGCGTTCCTTCAGGACTTGGACGTCCGAGTCAGCCCAGGGCTCCCCGGACAACAGACCCTTCCCCTGTAGCCGTGGAGCGGGGACAGGGGAGCTCCAGACAGGCCCGGCCTCTCTCCTACACACCAGCTCTGCAACTTTGGGCCAAGTATGCAAGTCCACTCCACAACTCTGCAAAGTGGAGCGTTAATGACACCCGCATTGAAAGGTGGCTGTAGGTTGGAGACGTGAAGGTGAGATGCCGGGAAAATGGAAAGTTCTCAGTGCTAGAAGCCGTTGTCCCGTGTGCCATGGATGAGTGGTGAGGAACTGGGTGTGTGTCCGTCTTCGCTTCGATCCCGGGCCTCGCTCCAGCTGGGTCTCCGCCTCCCTGGACCCCAGGCATGCTCTCTGAAGACTCGGACAGCAGGGTGCGGAGTCCAGGGTTCAGGGGCTAAGGCTGGTGGGAGGATTTCTCCGTCTCCGTAAGAGCTGCTGTGGACCTCAAGGGCTCACACGGGAAGAACTGCATAAGGTGGGCTCCCCTCCTGACTCGGATGCTGGTCGGCTCCAAGCCAGCGGCCCCGGAGGTGAGGGTGGAACTGAATTCGACGAGGATGCATCTGCGGTTTCCCCAGCTCACGTTTAATATCATACACGGCTTTCCTCTCTGTTACCTGGAGCCATCCTATAGCAGGGGTGTCCAACCATTTGGTGTCTCTGGGCCACCCTGGAAGATGAAGAGCTGTCTTGGACCACACATTAAATACATTGTGACATGTAATCACGAAAATATCTGATCATGTTCTAAGAAAATGTACGACTTTGTGTTGGGCCGCGTGCATAGCCCTCCTGAGCCGCATGCGGTGTGCGGGCTGCAGGTTGGATCCCCCTGCTAGAGCCTGCAGTGTAGCCAGCCCCAGCTGCCCCCACCCCGTGTGTGCAGGCCCCTCCCCGGACATGCAAGTGAGTACACTCGTGCACACACACACTCCTACTCCACACACACCTCCTCCCTAGGAAGGACTTGGATTCTGGTGTGAGAAGGGGAGTCTTGGAACACCAAGGCCTTGCACAGCCCGTCCCCTCACCTGGGCCAGGCGGAGGGACCCGGAAGACGCAGCTGGGACCCAGGCCCTTTCATTATTTATGATCCTTTCGTTGTGTCGAGTATGAATAATCGATGACTGCAAAGTGTGGCGGCACCGGAATATGCATGAGCCGTGTGTGTACGAATTCCGGCTGCCGCCTGGGCCCCAGGTGTGTGCGCGCGCACATGCCCCCAGATACAAGCCATCATCAGAAAGATTTCGTCAGTCAGCCCGGGGCCTGGTCTCCGGGAGAGAGGCAGCCTGTGCACCCTCAGCTCTCCAAGTCTGCGCCCGCCCGCCGGGGAATGGCCAGAGCCAAGCGCCCAGCTGGCTGGGGAGGGAGGAGGCAGCCAGCAAGGAGGGAGTCCTGACACGCCCGGGGCCGGTCCCCCTCTCCACCGTGTTTCACTGCCCACTCGGCCCTCAAAGGGGCTGGCGCTACAGACTCAGATCCCTGTCCCTGAGTTTCCTCTGTGCCAGGACCACAGCGTGGGAGGTCTGACCTCCTCCCTGGCGGGGTTCCACAGGGGGAGGGGGAGGGGAGCCAGAGGGAAAGAGATTCATCCTCCCAGCCCTGCGAGGCCGTCCTTCCTGACCCCTTGGGCCCCACCGGGCTCCGCTTTCCAGCTGCAGCTCCTGCTTCTTCTCCCACATTTAAGACTCTCTCTCCTCCAGGCCTTTGCACCTGTTGTTTATGCTGTTCCCTTTGCTTCAAGTTCTTTTTTTAAATTTTATTTAGTTATTTTTAGAGAGAGGGGAAGGGAGGGAGAAAGGGAGGGAGAGAAACATCAATGTGTGCCTGCCCCTCATGTGCCCCCGACTGGGGAACCTGGCCTACAACCCAGCATGTGCCCTGACCGGGAATTGAACTGGCGACCCTTCTGGTTCTTAGGCTGGCACTCGAGCCACTGAGCCACGCCAGCCAGGGCTCTTTGTTTGAAGTTCCTTCCTTTTCCCCACCAATGCCTGGATAGGGCCCACTCATGCCTCAGGTCTCCAATAGCTGCAGCCTCCTCTGGGTCATCTTCTCCAGCCCCCTAAGCTGGGTGAGGCCCCTCCTCTGGGCCTCAGGACCTGGACTCCCCTGTTTTGGAACTTACTTCATCACGCTGTGATGATCTGTTGTTCATGTCCCCTCCCCTGTGCACACACACAGGATTGTGAACTATGCGCCCATAGCAGGTGCTGGCACCTGACAGACCTCAGTGTGAGTCCACGCTTTGCCTGCTAGCTGTGTGTCCTCAGCCAAGTTACTGAACCTCTCTGAGCCTGGATTTCGTCCTGGAATAATAAACATGGAAGCAGACTCAGAGGGCTGTCCGTGGATTTAATACATCGACCCAGCAAAAGTGCTTGGCCCAGCGCCTGCACAGACCTCAGGTGGAGGGCAGCCCCTCACCCGCCCTCCACACTTCCAACAGCCCCAAAACGATGAAAACCAAAAAAGCTTATTAAAACTTAACTGGCAGCAAAACCTGAGCCGAAATGACCGTGGAGCTCCTGGTGGTCTTTATTCATCCCATTTGCTGAAACTATTCCTATGTATTCTGCTACAGAAATATGGATTTGTTGGCGTGTTCCATAATATATAAACATTACCTTTCTAAAACCTGGAAAAAATTCAGAATCGGAAATGCACGTGGCCCCAAAGGTCCCCCATGAGGAACTGTGGACCGAGCACTTTCTCACGGTTTGTGTTGTGGATCGTGGAGTAGCGTGTACATGCCTGAGGTTGGCACCATGCCTGGCGCAGAGCCCTCTGGAAGTCCCGGGCATGGGTGCCGGTTGGCACAGTGGCCGGAGCTAGCTCTGCTTCTCTGCCCTTCTGGGACACTGTGTCCTCAGAGCCCCGAGCCCCAGGCCCAGCTCGCAGACGTCCCCGATGTCATCTGTTGCTGTTGGTGGCAGAAGCGGGATGAGATTCAGACCTGTCTTCTGGCCTGGCTGCTCAGAGAGTGACTTACTCTCCCGAATCACAGCCGGGAAGCCAGGAGCCGCCCAGAAAACCACCGCCCCTCTCTCTGCTCTAGTGAGGGGCTCCATCTTGCAGGAAGGCAGTGCAGGGGGGTGGGGGGGGGCTCCCCACAGGGGCCCCGGAGGCAGAGACTGGAAGGGAAGGAACCCATCAAATGAACTGAGACATCCTAAGGTATAAGGACGGTGTGGGCACGAGAGATAGACATGGGCGTAGAGGATAGAGATATAGACATAGATATAGATTAAATAGAGACAGAGATGGAGGTAGGGATGTAGATAGAGTTCTCTGTAGAATAGACCACCACATTTTCCATCCTCACATCAAGCTCATGGGGTGAGCACTGTACAGGTTTAATGAGTCCTGATAAAGACGCCCCTCACCTCCCTACCTGCATTCAGATCCATTTGAGACAGAGACCCTGGAACCCCACGGTTCCAGGTCAGATGCCAGGTTTAGAACTTGCCAAAAGCACTGTTGCAGAAAGTGGCAGGGCAGGAAAGGCTGGCAATGACACAACCCTTCCCTCCTTGCGAAAATATGAAGCCCATTTTGCAGATGAGGAGCCTGAGCCCGGTGAGCGCAGGACAGGGTTTGAAGCAGGTCTTCTGTCCCCACTCCATTATTCCACCTTGCCGGTTGCCCTCGACAGACCCCAGAGACAAGGGTTCGGGACCCCGGGGAGCCTGCAACAGAGCCTGGAGTCTGGCCGAGGGCTGGTCCCCGGTTTCCCTCTCCTCCCTTCCCCTGCACCCCCTCCCCACACCCCTCTCCTCCCTTCCCCTGCACCCTCTCCCCATGCCCTTCTCCTCCCTTCCCCTGCATCCCCTCCCCATGCCCCTCTCCTCCCTTCCCCTGCATCCCCTCCCCACACCCCTCTCCTCCCTTCCCCTGCACCCTCTCCCCACACCCCTCTCCTCCCTTCCCCTGCACCCCCTCCCCATGCCCCTCTCCTCCCTTCCCCTGCACCCCCCTCCCCACACCCCTCTCCCCCACCATCCCTGCTCTTCTCCGCCAGATCACCCTCGCTCACCTCCCTCTGGCATTGTGCCTGATGCGGCAGCTCTCCAGGTCCCCTATCTGATCTGCACACCTGAGCCGGGGAGGAAGTGCTTTCAGGAGCCACTTCTGCCTCCGGCTCATTAAACAGCAGGTCCCCTTGTCTGGCTTCACCAGTCACAAGCCCACTCCACGCCTGGAGGCCGGAACAAATCCCATGAGAAATTCAAACAGCCCCAGTCTCTTGGAACACCCGCAGGGAGGGCAGGGGCCCAGGGGCTGGAAAGCCGGATCTCGGGGCAGCACCGTCGGAGGC
Organism: Phyllostomus discolor; assembly: GCF_004126475.2. Taxonomy (NCBI): domain Eukaryota; kingdom Metazoa; phylum Chordata; class Mammalia; order Chiroptera; family Phyllostomidae; genus Phyllostomus; species Phyllostomus discolor. The sequence goes on along the minus strand of NC_040907.2, from coordinate 6,565,251 downwards.
CACCCTGCCTCTGTCCCGTGCACTACCGTTGCAGTCAGTTTAAAAATCCAGCTGAGGAAACTGCCGCAAGTTCAAGGAAAGGGGTCCTGTGTCCAGAGATCAGGCCAGTGCTGCTCCCCACCCCACCCCCAGGACAGACAGCCTGCCCCTGCCGCAGAAAGAGCCAATGTTTCCTTTTATGAACCAACCCCCTGCGGGCTTTCCAGAATTCAGAGGCTGCCTCTGAGCTCCGTGTGCAGGTGCTCTGTGATTGATTAGAGATGTCTGCCATGGCCACAGCCTGGGGCCAGTGGGGCTCTGGCCATGTGTTCGCTCTCTCAGATTTGATGATACTTTTGGCGATGGATGGCCTTGAGGGGAAGGACCCTGTCTGTCATTGTGTCACTCTGGGCCCGGGAGTTCTCTGTGTGTGTGCATGCATGCGATTTTGAAGGATACACGTTTACAAAGCTGCTCGTAAATCAGTGGTCAACGAAATCCCATCCTTCCAGGCCAGATGGCCCGTGTGACCTCCGGCGAGCACAGGACCTTCCGGGGCCTCCCTGCCACGTCTACACAACGACAATGAAGCTGTCAGTTGGGACAAGGGTGAATGCATTAAAATCCTCCCTCTACTTAATGGCAAGACAGGATTTGGGGTTTTTTAAATCGTCATTAAAAAGCCATATATTCTACATAGAGAAGCAGACAGCAGGAAGCAGGGGGCAGAGCCTCAAATGTGCTGGTCTCAGGTCCTGAGCAGACAGGAGCAGCAGCGGGTGCAGCTCCTCCAGGATGTGAGAGCCCAAGGGCCTCTGGTGCAGGTGAACCCCACTGCCGACACTCTGAAGGAGCCTCGAGCATCCCCAGGGCAGCAGGTCAAGTCCTCACAACTGGCCATGGTTCCTCATCAGTGGCCTCTCCTGCCCCTCTTCCCACCCTCTGCTCCACTCCTCACTCACTCACCTCCTTGTTGTTCCTCAGACGCACCAGGCACACTCTGGCCCCAGGACCTTTGCACTTGCTCTTCCTGCTGCCTGCATGCTCCTCCCCCAGAGAGCTTTGCGGCTCACTCTCCCCCTTCCTGCAGGTCTCTGTTTCGAATGTTACCTAATCAGAGTGGGCCATCCTGACCGACCTCCTTATATAAAGTAATCTCTCCCACCCCACCATGCTGTTATTCTTATTTTGCCTTAATTTTCTCATAGTACATATTTTTGTCTCTTGCCCGTCACCCCCGTCCCCAATGACAACGCTAGCTCCCTGAGGTTAGGACTCCCCCCCACTATACAGAGGACCAGCCAGGTTGAGGGACTTGCTCCAGAGCACACAGCATGTCTGAAGGAAGCTTGGGTCTGACGCCAGGCTGCACATCCCCTAAGACCCCACTAACAGCTTCTTGGCCCCAGGGGCCCCCCGGGCCTGGAATCAAGGTCGTCTGACTCTCGTTTCCTTTCAAACAAAGCAAAGGCTTCTGTGTTGAGTGGCTCACGGAGCCCAACCCCTATCTCTAGGCAGACTATGCCTAAATCACCCAACAGAATCTATCCAAATTTGATAAACTCCTTGCCAAAGGATTTCACCATTTCCCAAGTACTTCCTTTCCAATGATAGTCCTCATCACAGTAAGTTCTTCTTTGAGTCTAACCTAAATCCCTCTTGCTTTCTAGTACACCTATTTCTTTTGGCCCCACCTGCCATGGAGCTGGGCAAGGCCGGCTCTGGAACTCCCAACACAGGTACTGTAACCAAGACTCTTCGTTGCACTGGGAAGGGAGAGAAGCCACTGGCTCCGTGACCCAGCCGTGCTCATGAACCTGAGAACCCCAACTCCCGGGGCCAGTGCTGCATCAGCAGTCTGCCCCTCACTCCTTCCCCAGCCTGCCTCGCCAGGGTGATTTATGGGCCCTGTCAGTCTGTAGGCTGAGCCTTGGAGACAGCTGGGGGAAGCAGGGATCAGGAGCAGCCATGTGTCAGGCCGAGCCAGGGACAAGGTGGGAGTGGGGGAGGGGGACTGGAGAAGGGCTGGGGTTCATCGGAATCATGGAGGTGGGGCTAGGGGCCCGGGTAGGGGGGTGGACAGCCAAGAGAGACCCAGACACTCCAGGTGACAGTGAGGCCCAGATCTGGATGGAGATCCCCCTTTCGGTTTACAGGACCCGCCGCCCGAGGCCAGGCTCAGCGGCTGGGGGACAAAGACCCAGAGCAGGGAAGAACGAGGGCGGAGGGCAGGAGGGCGGGAGGCAGCCGGAATGCCAGCTGTGTAGAAATCCACCTTAGGGGCTTCTGATTCTCTTTATTCTGAAGACGAGAGCAAGAATGAAACTGGCAGACAGTGAGAGACTTAGAGAGGGGTTTGTTTTCCTGCAGAACCCGTGGAAATCGCGGGTTTGCACCTCTCCCCACAAGCTCCCCTGTGCCAGAAGCCCTGGCGGGGGTCTCAGTAGCCTGCCCCCACCGAACCCCCGGCGGGGGCCACTCTGTCCTCTCTCCGTCTCTCCCGCCCTGGCCCCCGTCTCTTTCCCTGCAGCTTCACACCTGCCCCACTCCCGCTCGTTCCTGGCCTCCCTCACTTGGGTTTTCCTTCCTGGATAATCTGCGGCCTCTGCCTTCCGCTCGGTGCTCTTACTCCCTGGGAGACGCTCTGGGTCAGCCTCTCCGCCCCTCTGTCCCACCCGTCTCACTGTCCCCATCACTGTCTAGCCCTTCAGGATGTCTCTCCCTACTTGCCTCCCCCCTGGTGTGTCTCTCTGGGCCCCGCCCTTCAGCGCTCCTGGGTCCCCCCAGTCTCCACTGCGCACTCATCGCAGGGCCCCTGACCCAGCCCTGGGCAGTGGGTCCAGCTGGCCCGCTGAATGGGAGAGGGGGGGGTCTCCGGGCCAGGAGTCACCGCAAGGAGAGGGAGCCCCACAGCCCTGTTAGCGGGGGCAGCTTGGCACAAAGGCCGGGTGGCACGGTAGTGAGGGCAGCAGAGCAGGCAGCCGGGAGCTCCCTTCTATCTGGAGTGGACCTGATGTTCCAGACCAGGCCCGGCTGCAAACCCAGGCGCTGGCGTGCACATGCACACATGTGCACCCATGTGCACATGTGGGACACGGAGCACAGCAGACATGAACTGAGCAGCCTCAGACGGCCTCGAAAGCAGACTCCCACATTCACATCACTCCACCAGGGTCCTGGAACCAGGGACCCCCTCCTCCAACCCCACACCTTCCCCCACCACAGAGATGCCCCGGGTGCCCCAGTGCACCGGGGACCCTGAGGTGGGAGGGCGTGCCTACTGGCCCCAGGGGAGAAGGACAAGGGCCCCAGACTTAACCCCCCTCCCTTCCTGCACCGTGGAGACGCCAGCCTGTGCCCGCCGCGGTGCAAGCAGGAGGAGGAAGGCTTCCCGGGCCAGGTTCTGCATTTGGGGAAGCAACACGTTCCTCCCGGGTCGGCACACCGCGCCAGCCCGGAAACCCGCCTCTCCTCTCCTCCGCCAGGAGCTCGCGACGCGCGAGCCCATCTGCTTCCCAGCGATCTCTTTGTTCCCCGCTTTGTTGGTGTCCCCTTGATTTGTGAGACCAGGGGAAATGCTCTCTCCTCATTTAACTTACTTTGAAGCTGGTTCAAATGGTTCCAGTAGCAAATTAGTCTAAATGCAAAGCAAAGTTTCCACCTGCTCGTGCGTGCGGAGTCTGCCTGCTCCCCAGACTGTCCTGGCAGGGAGGGTGCTGCGCCCCCTAGGGACCGGTATGGAGATGGCAGCGCCTGTCCCTGGAAACCAGGCCGGTGGAGCGTCACTACTGAGCACTGTACATACACTAATCACGTCCTAGATGCACGACATACACACTATGCACAGTGCACACGCACTACATGTGCACTACGGGCACACTGTATGTATTCTCTGTGCTATAGACCGAATGTGTGCCCTCCCCCCCATTCACATGTTGAACCTACTTCCCACGTGATGGTATGGGAGGTGGGTGGGGCCTCTGGGAGGCGCTGAGGTGACAAGGGAGGAGACCCCAGTGTCTGACCCCACAGACTGCTCTGGACCTAGTTTCTCTACCTGCACCCGTTACCCAGGCTCTGCCCCCTGGGAATGCCCACACAGGCTCCCCAACCAGACCTGGGGCAACCTGAGCCCCAGGGACCCGGGCAGGAGCCCCCCCAGGGACCCGGGCAGGAGCCCCCCCGGACCTGCACCCCAATCACAGCTCTGCCAGGGTGTGGCTGCCTGCGTGGCCTCAGGCGAGTGGCTTCACATCTCCGAACTTCCACTTCCCAGGCCGACAGTGGGGTAGGGGCAGTGCCCACTAGTGAGGTCATGGGCGTGGGGCTGAGTGAAGGAGTTCAGAGAAGAAATCGCAAATGGCAGGAGGGATCTGAGAGCTAAAAAGGACGCTTCGGACCGTGTGAGGACACCCCCAGACACATGCACCCCAACCTAGAAGAGGGGGGCGACCAAGAGGGGGGGCCTGGAAGGAACCCGAGGGCCGAGACATTTCACAAGGACATGCGGGGCTCTCGGGTGCCCTGTCCAGAGTGAGATGTAGCAAGCATGATGTTTCTCTGGCACAGCACAAGCCGCCTCAGCAGCAGGGGAACTATGGCCTAGTTAGGGACCTGCTAATGACATTCTATGTCAGCTCCAGAGTGAATGAGCAAGGCTCCTGCCTTCCCTGCCAACTGCGGGCTGTGCCAGGAGGGGGAGGTCAAGGTGCTTGGGGGCCTGCGTGCCTGGGTCTCTGAGACAGGGCCGCCTGCCAGTGTGGTTGGAATGGGTGCGCCCAGAGGCTGTGTGCGGGGGGGGGGGGGGGGGGGGGGGGGGGGGGGGGGGGGGGCTGGGGCTTCTGGGGGCCCCTAAAGGAGTTTCAAAGACCCGTGGTCATGGAAGCAACCATGTGCAGGGGCACGGGACTCAGGATGGGGGAGCAGGGTTCAGAGAGGGGACAGGCCTGGGTGGCAGCAGGCCCAGTCAGAGCCAAGGGCTGAGCGTGAAGCCGGAAACCAAACTGGGTCCCGGCTCAGTGAGGAGGGGCCTCGTGGGGAAGAGAGGCAGGGAGAGGGCTCGGGGCAGACCCTGGAGAGAGAGGGGAACCAAGATAGCCCCAGAGCTGGGGCCCCACGGGGTCACATGGAAGCAGCTGGGTCAGGGGGAGAGGGGAGAGGCCAGAGCCTCCAGGTGGAGGGGACGCTGCCTGCAGCACCCCCACGTGGCAGCCACCGAGAGCTACTATCTGCTGGGGACAGAAGATGTCTCGGGAAGTGACAGGGCGCTGCATTTTCTCTAAAAATAACAGTGACAGGGGTTCTTTTCTTGTCAGAGAGACAACAGCTCAACTTCGCTTTTGTCGGCAGCTCCGCCGGCTCCCGGAAGCCCCCTCCCCACCCCGCCACCGCTGCTCCCTCCAGGGTTGGGGCTCAGCCAGGAGTTGGGCTGGGTCGGAATCAGGCCTCCCTGCCCCAACCCCGGCGGCCGCCAAGCAGCCGGCACACTTCCATCCATCCATCTCCTTCCCCTCCCTCCCATGCTCAGCATCATTTCTGCCCCCCCCACCCCCACCCCCCAGGGGCAGAAGTCAGGAGGAGTGTGGGCAAAGTTCACTCTCCCCCACCCCAGGGCCCAAATGTCCTCCTCTCAGCTGTGACCTCTGTGGCGGCTGGGCCAGCCAAGGTTAGAGATGGGAAGGGGACATCCCTCTGCCTCCCCCTGGTTTAGGGGGTCCCCTGAGCTGGAGCAGAAACTCTCCTCAGAGAACCCATCCACAGGGAAGGCCCAGGTTCAGCCACGGACCCATGTATAAGCCAGCTGTGATGCAAAGTGACATTCCTGTCTTCTCAGAAGATATGGCCCAGCTCGGTGGAAAGGGGCATTATTTGGTCTCCGTTGCAGCCACCTCCCTGCCACCACCCCCTGGCGACTGCTAGTGCCATAATGAACAGGAAGCTGCTTCCCAAGGGCAGCCACCCACGGCAGGGGTACCCATCTCACTCCCTGGGGACTGCACTCGGGCCTGGGAACTCCGGTCCCGCCCCCAGTTCCCTCCCCGCCTCCTCCACCTCCACCTCCCACATTGGCCTATCAAAGCCTCAGGGAAGCAGAGAGCCGAGCGTGCCCGCAGGGGTGCCACAGGATGCCTCCCTCCACAGGCCATGGCTTCGTGCATTCATTCGGCAGATGTCTGTTGAGCACCTACTATGGGGTGCTCGCTGGCTGGTCTAGGCCCCGTGGTCTAGTGGGCAGCGAGCAGACAAGGCCCCTGCCCTGGGACCTGGAAGGAACAAGCCACAAGTCAATGAGGGAACCTTAGAGTTTGGCCTCACTGTGTGGGATGCAGCGGTGAGACAGGGAAAGGCGGCGAGGGCCTGCCCGGGGCTGCTTTGCACAGCGGGGTCTGGAGGCAGCTCTCCAGGAGGCGGCGTCTGTGCTGAGAGCTGCCCAATGAGAAGCAGAGAGAAGGCAGGGTCAGAGGTGTGGAGGGGTGGGCAGAGCCCTGAGCCCCGGCTGCACCAAGGCAGGAGCGCCCACCGCCCGTGTGGCGTGGGGCAGGCTGGGGGAGGAGGACTCACGGGCCGGCCAGTGGGAGAAGGAAGGAGCAGCGAGGTCAGGTGCGGGGTGCCAAGAGCCCTTGATTTTTTTGTAATGAGTAGAATCAAAGCTATTGAAAATTTTAAGGAGGTTTATTCTTTTGAAATCACCCTGGCTGCTGAGTGGGGGGCAGCCTGCAGGGGCAGGTGGGAGGGGGGAGCTATGGGGGTTGTACGGGTGCGGGGCACTGGGGAACTGAACTGGGGGGTGCAGTGGAGGGGCATCGGCTCAGGGAATAGTTCGCAGGCCCAGCCCGCAGCACTGGCAGGTGTACCTGGCCTCCCCTGCTTCCTCCGGCAGGAGTGAGGCCTGGGGCCTTTGCTGCCATAGCGCCCATCGGGGGGCTGTGTCTCCCTCTGTCTCTCTGCCTCTCCAGCTTCAAGCTTGCTCTCACTCCCAGCTGGGCCATGACGCCACGTCTCCCACTGCCTGGAGACAAGAGGACACAAACCTCGGACCAGACATGGTGCCCGGCAGCCAGGCCCCAGCTCAGGGGAGAATCTGACTCCACTCCCAGCCCCACTGAGAAGCTCAGCCCATTCCGCAGAGGGGAGTGTGAAGGCACCAGGTTTCAGGTTACCCTCGGCTTCCGTGCTGGGCCTGGGACTCGAGCTCCTCCCAGCGGCATGAGGGAGCAAGCAGGAAGGAGCAGTTGGGAGCCCAGACCAGGCCATCTGCAACCCAGGTGTGAACTCCATCTCCACCCTGAGAAAATGACTTACCACACTGAGCCTTGATTAAGCCCTGTGTTTATTCAATGAATATTTATTGAGCACCTACTAGGTGCCAAGACTTACAGTGGCTGCTGGGGATGCTGCAGTGACAAGAGGAATTTACAGTCTTGAGGGAAAGACAGGCAAGGAGTCAGCAATTTATATCATGACTTGTGATGAGTGCTCAGAGAGGGGGCTGGGGTGCAATGGAAGAAGGAGTGGTTGTGAGGATGATACAAGATCACACACAGCCTCAACGCAGAGCCTGGCACGTGGTAAGTGCCCGTGTCCAGGAGCCACTAATGCTAGGGACACAGGGGGAACGGGTGAAGGCGTCAGAAGCGGCTTTCCTCTCCAAGCCCAGCGCTGGCCAAAGGGGAAGCCCGCCTTTGCCCCTGGCACAGGCCAGAATTCAGGCCGGCTCCTCTCAGGGGAATCAGGAACAGCCCGGCTCCCGACCCTGAGTCTGGTGCTCTCTCCACTCCCGAGCAGGCCTATCCTCTGATGGCCCACCCACCGGGTCCCCTCCCACAGCTGCCAGTGGGGGTCCATCTTTCTAGGGTCCAGATAGAATCTGCAAAACCTCTGCTGCACCTGGTCCCCTGGGGCTGGAAACTCCTCTGAGAGGCTCCCTGGGACCGTGGGAAGAAGACGCAGGCCCTCCCAAAGCGGGAGTCAGCCCTGCCTCCGAAACTACCCTCTGCCGCAGTCATAAAGATGGTTTATACCCTCTGGGCAGGGAGGGAGTCTCCCAGGCCCTGCCCGCCTAGAAGGATCGGATGAGAATGTTGCAGAGAGGAGCACCCCAACCATTCTTGATCTCCAGGATGCCCAGCGGCCTCCTCCTCCGAGGACCCCAGCCAGGTAAGGGGCAGTGCTGGGATTGCGAGGAACAGAGCACAGAGGAGATGCCGGCTTTCCTCGGGTCCCTCTGACTTCTCGTAAGAAGTTAATAAAATCGCAGGCAAGGATGACCCAGAGGATATGATTTACTCAGGCTGGGGAAAAGCTTTCAATAAGGTCCCTCCATAAAAGGCCATTAAGGGAGTGGAATAACCACAGGCTAAGGGGCAAGTGTTACGGATTCCAGAGTGGTTTAAGCAGAGGAATTAAAGAGGCATGCGGAGCCTGGAGACGCTATTAATAACCACGCCCGGCACTTGCACGGGCTGTTCACCCCAGCCAGCTCCGCCGGCGCTAGAACTCCTCGGCGCTCCGGTCTCTGGCGGAGACGGAGGAGTCAGAGGAACGAGCGAGCTGGGGGGATGGGCTCACCCCACTTTTTAAGCTGGCCAAGTGGGCGAAATGGGCTGGGGGTCTTGGAGCTCAGGGTCCCTGGAAGATTCTGGGTGACACACTCTCTCTCGTGCTGCAGGTAAGACTGTGGAAGGGAGGGCCAGCTCTGTGGGGAAGCTGGGGAGCCCCGGGGGGGGTGGGGGGGGCCGAGTACCAAGTCCCCCTCCAGTCTTACTGTCAGCTGACAGTGGCGGCCTAGGGGAGCAGCACAGCCTCATGTCCCACCCAGAGGCTCCAGGTGCGGGAGTGGCCTCCTCCCAGCTCGCTGGTGGGGACCTCCCGGAGCCAGGACAGAGGCGTGAAGAAGCTATAGTCTCACCTGGATTGTGCCCCCACCCCATCCCACCTGCATCTCCTGAATGAAAAGTCCAGCCTTCATAAGGCCCAACCCCCTTCTCCTAACTCATCTTTCAAGGCTCAATTCAAGCAACACCTCCTCCAGGAAGCCTTCCCAGCCCTCACCGGCACCTTGCCCCTCTGAGCTGCACTCTCCTCCACTCCCCACTCTCCATAATGCAGACCTCCCCACAAAGGCCCCCAGAGAACCTCCCCATGGGGCCGCCTTCCGAGCTGGGCTGCCTGGCACCCCCACCCCAGCCCCACCCTGGCTCAATCTTCTTTGTAAATTCTCCTTCCCAGGATTTATGTCTCCCGCTGAAATTAGCATTCCTTTTAACTGTTTTCACATTCTCCAGTCGTTCCCCAAATGTGCATATTAACTGGGAAAATGACTTGCCTTAGCTACTTCCCCCAGCCTCGCATTAATCTCCACGCAACCCCATTACACCAGAGCTGCCTGGTCTTCTCTGCTCAGCCTCATAAACTCGGGGCCACTCCCGGCCTGTCCCCCGCGCCCAAGGCTCACAGCAGGGGAGGGCCAGATGCCACCTGCAAGGCCAGAGGAGGGAGCCCTGCCCTGCTGGGCTTGCCGCCCACGCCCACGGGCTGAGACCCCAGGGGAAGCTACCTGCCTGGGCAGCCCCCTCGCTGAGTTAGTCGCAGTCCAGAGCTTCCTGGGCGAGTGGCTTCCTCATTGAACGGGAGAGGAAGCTGGGAGTGAGAAGTCCAGTCGCTTACTTGCCCAAGCTGAAGCTAAGATTTGAACCCTGGGCATGCTGGGCTCCAAAGCCCAAGCCCTTGGCTGCCACACTGCCCTTCCCAAGAAGCGGTTTGAGGAAAGAAGGTGCTGGGCAGGAGCTGGTCCTGGGCTGGGGCTTGGCCACCTGTCGACTGAGTGACCTTCGGCAAGGACAGTCAGGAACGAGAGCAGATTTGTGTTTCCAGCTCTTCGTGTATAATCATCACCTAAATCCTCATCGCACGGCTGTGAGGCAGACACTGTTATCGCCATTCCCCAAATAAGAAAGTCGGTGCACAGAGAGGTTGAGTGACTTGCCCAAGGACAAACAGCTAATGCAGAGCAGAGCCAGGACTCAGAGCCGAGGAGTCTGTCCTCTCAAGCTCCATGTTACATTGCCGCCACCCCCGCCGCGACAAGGACAGAGGAAGCCCATCATGTCGCCACTCCTCCAGGTGGCCTCCCCACCAGGAACACCTAGAAACTTCTGGTCCTGAGTCTGATGTAACTTGTAGCTCAGAGTGTGTCCTGCGAGGCCCATTGGGCCCCAGCAAAGCCGGCCGAGAGAAGGCACCCCGCCCAGCCAGCCACTACTTGGTGACAGTCCCACGGGGGGACGGTCGTCTGGCACCTGAGCCTGTGTGTCTTCCTCCTGCTTTCTAGAACTCTGTGGAATTCTGTGGGGTTTCCCCCAGGATCGGGACTCTTCTCTGGCAAGCGGGCACACCCTCTCTGAATCAACCTGTGTCTGGGAGGCAGGTCAGGGCGGTGGCCGGGGGGTCCAGGCCCTGCTGCTGCCGTTCCTACCAGGAAGGTGGCGGCAACAGGCCGGGTGACCCAGAAACCCCCTCCCCCCAGGCCTCTCGGCTGCTGGGCTGTACGAGTGCCCCAGGCAGAGATCTGTCTGCCGGAATCTGCCCCTCAGCAGGGGCCTCAGGCCAGTTTGGGATCAAACAGACATCCGATTCCCGATTCCCGAGTCTGCGGCAGCCTGGACAGGCAGGCGGGAGGCGGGCGGGAGGCAGGAGGGAGGCAGGTGAGAGGCGGGCTGGCCAGTGCGTGGCCGAGCCAGGAACAGGGTCCTCATGCCCTTGCTAGGACACAGCAGTCCTGGGGTCTCCCCAATGTGATTTACCAGACAATGACAACCTTTAGTGTCTGCTCTGCTATAATCCCTTTATCTTAATACAATCTTTTCTCGTTGAACTCTCCAGAGCCCCAGCTGCTATTTTCAATGGAGGGATTTTTTTTTATTATGACTTGATACTCTGATTACTGTCGAACCCTCAGTCTTTGTGGAGGGGAAATTAATAAGTTTTCCTTAAGCACTCTGCACAGCCTCCGCATGCTGACGAGGCCGGCTCCCTGCGGTGGGGGTCGACCATCAGCCTGGCCTCTTCCTGCCGGGGTCCGGCGGCTCTCACGGCCGCAGGAAGCTGGTCATTAGGTGTCCGCACCTCTGGGGAACACTGGGCACCCCACAAGGGGCCAGGGGCCCACCCCGCTCCCCATTCCTGGCTGCGTCTTGGGGCAGGGACCAGATGTGGAATCCCAGAACTAAAACAGACCTTCGTTTTCAGTTCATTCGGATGGAGAAACTGAGGCTGAGCGAGGTGGGACGTGCCTCAGCCGCAGCCAGCGGGGGCCAGGCGGGGCTGTCGCGCCTGGGGCGGCATCCCGGCCCTCTGGCTCACTCGCCTGCCGGGACCACGTGTTTCCTCTTCCCACCTAGTCTGGCTGCCACCCCTCACGCTGCCTGCTGCCTTTGTCCTGTTCTGACGGGGCTGGACGGGGACAGGGGAGGCCTCTTATCCCCGCAGGGAGAATAAATAGAGACACAGCCCAATCTCCACCCACCCCTGCTCTCCTGGCTCCGGCCACGCTCGACCTGGCAGAGGGAAGGGCTCCCTTGGGCAGGCTGCCAGCCAGCCGGCCGGCCGGCCGGCCGCCTACTCGGGCAAGCATGGCCACGAACGGACAAATCCAATACTGCCCGCTTCTCCCCCAGCTGTGACCATTCACTCGGCAAGCCTGTCTCGGCCACCTTGGGGAGACAGGGGGAGCGGAGGGACTGGACTGAGGCCACGACCCAAGGCTAGGGTGCGCTTGGGTAGCAGGGCAGTCCCCGTGCCAGAGGGGACCAGGGGACCCAGAGGAGGTCTCGGGCTTGGCCTGGAAAGCGGGAGAAAGCTCCTCGGTTGTGCCTGAGAAGCCAGCCCTACCCTAGTCCCCAGCGAATACACGGAGAGCAGCACCGGCTGCAGGGGGCGGGGGTCAGGTCAGACAGCAGGAGGGGGCCGCCCCTGGGGCCGCCAGAACAGCGGAAGTCAAAGGAAGGTCAAGTTGAAGCCTGAGTCACCCCCTAGAAGTGGAGACCTGGGCTCCTCGGGCTGCGTGGGGGCAGCGTGCTCTGGGCTTGGCATCCTCGCCCCCACAGACCGCAGGTTCAGAAGATTGTGCCCGACTCCTGTTCTCTCTCTGTGCTGCGTGGCCTTGCATTCTCAGGTGACGGAGGGACGACACGGGGCTCCCTGTCACCTGCACACCTCACCCGGGAGGAGAGCTGAGCAGGCAGGCACACGGGGTTCAGAAAAGCCCCAGATCCAGAGTCACCCCGTTACGAGGAAGGAGGCACTCGGGTGGGGGAGCGAGGCTCCCGTCTGTTCATTCATTGGACAAACGAAGCACCTGACCATGTCCGTGTCATCACAGGGGCTCACGCTCCGGGGAGCACGGAGATGGTCCTGAAACGGGGAACCACATACAATGGTGTTGGCGCTACATGGAATGAGATAGAGAGAGGTGGGGGAGGGGGGGACAACCAGAGACCAGGGGCTCTCTCTGCCGTGTGCAGAGGTGACTTGGCGGGGTGGGACAGTCCACCTCCCCGACTAGCTGTGGCCTCGCAGCTCTGTACCGTGGGGGGATAGGAACGTTCCTCCCCTTGGCACCGAGGAGGGGGCAACAGACAGGCCACAAGCAGCCATGGCGACAGGCAGGCAGGCCCCTGGGCTCAAGAGATGCTGGGCTACCCGTGGGGAGGCTGCGAGAGTTTGGGTGGACACCTTTGGGGGCTGAGGACGGGGAGTGGACACTGGGGCTCACTCTGACAACAGAATGACAGCACATTACTCTTACTAAGTAAATTAAACCCATTAATCATTATAATTAGCACAACCACTCGGCAGGCCTTCAGATGGGCTATTCACACAGCGGCAGAGGCTCCCACCACGGACTGGGTGACCTCCGCACAGCTGACCGGTGCAGGAAGGCTTCGGGGCTGGTTGCCGGGCCCGGCAGGGGAAGGGTGGAGAACGGGGCCTGGGGTCCTCTGAGCAAAGGAGAGGCCACTGTCCCTTCTATGTGTCTCCTTCTGGCCCCAAGATTTCATCGAATTACTTGAATGGCCCTGTCCTACTAGCACGTAAGTGCCACAGGGTAGGGACGCGGTTTGCCTGGCTCGCTGCTGTAGCCAACCCCGGCACCTAGAAGAGTGCCTGCTACACAGTAGGTGCTGGGGAAGTGCTTGGTAGAGGAATGGATGAGTGAATGAATGAATAAATGAATGCTCTCTCACTTCTGGATGTTTATACAAACTGATCTCTCTGCTTGGAACACGTTTTGCTTTGCCTAGGTAATTCCTCAGATCCTTCAGGTCTCAGCTTAGATGTCATCTCTCCCCAGAGGTCGTCCTGTCCTGCAGGTAAAGGTTGTGCACATCCTTTCTGCACCTGGAGTCTCCTAGGCTCACGCCTGTTATAGAACTTGGCACACAACATTGTAATTGCTCGCTGAGACATCTCTCAGTCCCCCACAAGACTAAGTGCTCTGTGACAGCAGAGACTGCCTGGGCTGCCATGATGTCTCCATGGCTTAGCTCAGTGCTCAGTGCATGGGAGGGCTCAGTGCACAGGTCTCAGTGCACGGGAGGTTTCAGTGCACAACAGGTTCTCAGTAAATATGTGTTGAATGAATGAGTCGGTGAGTCAATGCACAAGGAATGGGAAACCAGGTGCTGGGCTGCTCTGAGCCTCACCTGCTCCTCCTGACCCTGATAGGCCTGAGCGGCAGGTGTGGGCCGGGGAGGGAAGGCGGAGCCTGAGCCCTGGGTGCTGGGCTCATTTGCATCTCCCAGGACCTGTGCTTTAGTAACGAGGTGCCAATCTCCCAGGCCAGGGCCTCCCAGTCTCCAGGGAGCGTCATCCTAAGAAGACATCCCTGTCTCCAGAAGCCTCTTGGCAAAGCATTCCCAGGGCTGGCCCCTCCTCCCAGACCCCACCCCTCAGCACCCAGAAAGGCACAGGTCACACTGGGAGCTCCCCTAGCGGCAGACAGGCCCTGAGGCTCAGCTCGGGCTTGACCTTGTGGCTAACGGGAGCAGTCAAGTGTCCCAGGGAAGATGAGATGCCTTCAGGGACCAGACGACGTTCACCCTCCGACAGTGAGAACACATGAACACGGGAACACGCTCAGGAAACTGAGAGATGCCACCCAGGGGCGGGTGGGGGCCGGGGAGATGGTGTAAGCTGCGGCTGCGGGAGGGTTCGCTGGGTCTCTGGGATAGGTGGGCTGGAGGAGGGGAGGCCAGGAATCAGCCGAGGAAATCAGGTCAATGTGAAACCCCTCCCTTGGCCGTGTGAGAGGTGGCTGGGGGTGGGCACTCTCTGGCTGGCACGTGCCCCCATGGCCCCAGGGCTCTGTGAGCCCCGTGCACCGGCCTTGGGGCTCAGCACCCCTGCGTGAGCATATTTCTATTACACCTAACCTCTGTGAGCCTCAGTTTCTTCACCAACAAAATGGAGTGACAACACCTGGCAGGTGTGGGGTCTGAAATGACACCGAGCAGGTGAAGCTCCCGGCATTCGGCAAGTACTCGATGTTTGTCTCACTCAACAGGCCCCCACCCCCACCCACCCACCGGCCATGCGCCCTCTGGGCCAACGCTGCCTCCTGCCGGGGCGCAGGGCTCAGCACACAAAGCGTTGGGTGCATTTCAGCTCCCACTCGGCTCCCACTCAGCCCTTTAACCCAAGCCTTTGAACTGCCAGCCTATGCACCCTCCCTCCCCGTCCGAAGGACAGGCAGAGCTGCTGGTGAGTGAGGCCTGAGACGGAGCCCTGGGGGCCTCGTTTGATCCCTGGATCCACCCTGGGCTCCCCTGTCGTGGGAACCAAAAAATAACCCCTTTTTTTTTGCATAAGCTATTGAAGCAGGGTTTCCATCGCTTCACTCTCACCTTTCTAAGGAACCTCCAAGCCGGGAGGCTGCAAACCTGGTCGTGTTGTGCACCACTCCTGTCAGCCACGGAGGGCTCAGGAAAACGGCTTTCTGGAAGGTGTGTCTGTGAAGCAACTGCAGCAGCAGCAGCAGCAGCAGCAGCAGCGCACACAGGAGATTTCAAGTCTAGCTCCGACCCGCAAGAAGAAAACAAGAGGGGGGCCTTTGTTTGCGACCGAGAATAGCAGGATGAGCAAGCAGCACGTAGTGCGGTGCCTTCCACGGACGCAGTTCAGAGCGTATCAGCTGTTGTTGTGACCATTCTGAGGTGCCTTGTGGTTTACTGGTGATTGATTACCGTCACCCTCCCATTTTGCAGGGAAGGAAACCGAGGCCCAGACTGGCCTGAGATCGCACAGCTAGAAGTGGCTCGGACCTCCTTGTCCTGGGGCGGCTGCTCCTGGGCTGGACTCTGACCGAGTCTCCTTCCCCTCTATCAGTCTCGGCTTCTTCGTCTCTAAAATACAGAATCAATTTCAGTCTCCTGCCCCCAGAAGTGCCGTGGGAGGTGAGCCAGCTGGGGAGCACACAGCTGGGAGAGCTGGTCATGTCAGGGTGCCGTGTGCACCTTTGATTGCACGGTGTCTTCGCCATGCATGTCTCAGTTGACTCGGTTCATGTTATTCTCATTTTGCAGGATGAAGAAACTCAGCCCTGCCCTCTCCCTGTGCCCCTGGTTTCAGCCACACGGCTAGTGAATGGTCCAGGCAGGCTGGAAAACGGGTCCTGGGTCATACCGTGGTGTCAGTGGCCAGCAGGCAGCTGAGCCGGCCCAGACGAGCTCCCTGACCGCAGAGCCTGGGTCCCTGCTGCTCCCTCCCTCCCGCAGCCCCAGCCTCGTCCTCCCAGGTTGCCCTAAACGCTCAGACAGGCTAATTACCAGGAACAGCGGAGGCGGATTGGGCCTCGGGATTCAGCGGTGTTCACCTGCCGGCAGGCTCCCCACAAATCAAAGACTTCCAATTTCCTTCCCTCTCCCCTTCTCTTGCCCCCGGAGGACAAGCCAGTGAGGGAGCGAGCCGAGAGGTGAGCGGCCGCCGTCTCTGCTGCGTGCTGGCTGTGCAACGCAAAGGTTCCCAGCAGGACGCGTCCCCGGAGAGCTTTTACTCGGGAATCATATGCATGAGGATTTATTTCCTCGTGGCTGGGCTTCCGGCTGAGGTCCAGGCCGGTTTCCGCTTCGCTCCGCCGGCAGAACTCCGCTCGAAGGTTTCAGCAGGGCCACCAAAGATTCAAGGCCAACTAGCATCTCCGGAGCGCCTACTGCGTGTGAAGCCCAGCTCCCACAGCTTCCCACATCACCTTCACAACAACCCCTGAGTGTGGGATTCGTGTTCCCATTGCACAGATGGGCAGGGTGGCTTCTTCGGGAGCCCACAGCTGGGAATAACTCAGCCAGCTGATGCCACCCCATTTGCTGTGTGTGCCGGGAAGGCTCAGTGAGGTCTAACCATGTTAACCCACTTAATTCTCCCAACAATCCTGTGAGGTAGAAGCTGCTATTATCCCCCTCGTGCAGATAAGGAAACAGAGGCCCCCGAGGTTAAGGAACGGTCTCAGGTTACAGGGCCTTGTGAGTCGTGCAACCGGGACTCAAGCCCAGACCAGCTGGCACCAGGAACTATGGCAGAGCTGGAAACTGAGTCCATGGGTTCATGCCCAGTTACTAAAAACCAGTTATTCTTGGCCCGACACCCTTCATGTCCACGGGAGGGATGGGTTTTGGGGGACCACGTGCACGAACCCAAGGATCTCAGAAAATGCAAGGCAGAAACTTGGCCGGACATTTCAGTAGCGAGCTGTAGAAACCCAACTTAAGTAGCTTAAGAAAAAAAAAAAAGAGGGGGATCATTATTGGCTCCCATGACAGGGGAGCCCAGGGGTCAGTCTAGGAATCTCCTGAGGTCCCGAGGGCTCCATCTCAGGCCTCACTCGCCAGCAGCCCTGCCCGTACTCGGCTCGGAGGCTGGACGGGGGCTGCGTGGGCTGGCAGCTCACGCACTGCTCCGGGGCTCCAGCTGAGGGGCTGAGTGGGAGCTGGAGAACGCCCAGCGCGCTGCGTGCCGAGCTCCATGCCCTGGCAGGAGGCGGCGCTGGCCCAGAGGGGCACTTGCTTCTGCCGGGAGGACTCACCGATTCCTAATACACGTTGGATACTCTCTAGGCCGGTGGTGACTCTCCTCCGAGTGTCCAAGGGCAGCCTCACGCCACTACCCCTATCCCCACGCGTGGTGACTCCATCAGATCCATGCATCCAGCAAATATTATGGTACCGCTACCACAGGCCAGGTACTGAGTAGCAGGGCAAATTCCCCCCGCCCTCCTGCAGCCTACATTCTGGTAAGGGATCCAGCTGGCTTTGCTTGGGTTGCAGCCGCACTTGGACCGATCACGGTCGCCCAAGGGAATAACTGGGCCATTGGCCATTTATTGCAACTGGCCCAGTGGGGCCAGCTGCCCACCCCTTTGGGGAGGCACTTGACTGACAGCCCCACCAGGACCACTGGAATGTGGGTGGTGTCTCAGAGGAAGTAGGATGAGGCTGCAGGAATAACTGACATCCACTGAACTGTGGGATCCCAGGAAAACAGCACCTTCTCTTCCTTGGCCCCCAACTCCCCCGTTGCATTGTGGGATGCCTGGGCCCCAGCACACTGAGAGGAGTGGGGTCAGGGGGTTCCTGGAGGGCTCAGCCATTGGGGGAAAGTCGCCCTGGCCCCCCTCAGAGAGGAAGGGCAGGAATCGGAACTGTTTACCCGACATCAGGGCAGCCTTGACTTTCAGTGTGGGGGAGAA
This sequence comes from Phyllostomus discolor, assembly GCF_004126475.2. Lineage (NCBI taxonomy): Eukaryota > Metazoa > Chordata > Mammalia > Chiroptera > Phyllostomidae > Phyllostomus > Phyllostomus discolor. The sequence goes on along the minus strand of NC_040907.2, from coordinate 6,547,532 downwards.
GGAAACGCTGGGGCCAAGGGGAGGGCGGGGCCAGGAGAGCACCTGGGGAGCAGGGACTGAGCGGGCCCCTGGCGCGCTAATAGACCCACTGGCAGCGCGTTGTGCAGGAGAGCTCCGCGGAGCTGGGGAGCCCTGTAGATTTCAATCCTCTCCCTCTTTAATCTTGCTTGCGCCTCCTTTGGCTCACAGGTTTCCTCACGCACTGCAGAGTTTCAGCAGATAAGCCCCGCAGCCAGAGATGACGAACCACTCTCCTCTGCCTCCCGCAGCCGCAGAAGTCAGCCAGGCAGGAGACCGGGGAATTCTTGACTGGCCTCCGGGAGCTGGAGGGGCCTGGGGGTGCCAGGGGCCTAGGGAACTCTGTCCCAGGCTGTCATCGCCTACCGCCACAGGGACTCCGTCCTGCCAAAATCCCACAAGACCCCCTGGACGGGCTTGGCGCTGGGAGCCTGCTTTACCGATGGGATGGGTGAGCCAGGCGGAGGGCAGGGCGCCCAGGGAGTCGAGAGCAGAGGCCTCTGAAGTCAGGGAAGCCGGGGGCAAACCTCGGCTCTGCCACTTTCTGCCGGGAGACCTCAGGCATCTGACTCGTTTTGTCTGGGACTTGATGTGGTGAGGCGCGCAGTGAACAGGTGTGGTCAGCGGTGGGACTTGAGTCCGCAGGTGACCCCTCCCTGACCTCGGCCCTCCTCTCGGCCCTCCTCTCAGTGGACAAGGAACAAGAGCAGGACAGCAGTGTTGCAGCCTCTGAGCACGGGCCCGGCTGGGACGCCGTGCCGTATGAAGATATTAAGCCATCCTTCAGGCCGGAGATCCCCCAGAACAAATTCACGCTGTGCCACGAAGCACTTGGCCGCAGCCCTGCTCAGGGCATCGTTGGAGATCCGAATTGCTGCCTCGGCGCTTCGGAGACAGAGGAAGGAGAGATGCGCTCAGGGTCTCTGGGAAAAGACCTCTAAACCGGTTTTAGAAACTGCATTTGTCTGGCTGCCATTCTTCTGCCCTCCAGGCTCGGAGGAAGGAGGGGAGCTCTGGAGGGCTGCCTGCCAGGCAGAAGAAAGAGTGGGCAGCCCTAGCTGGTGTGGCTCAGTGGATTGAGCGCAGGCTGCGAACCAAAGTGTCGCAGGTTCGATTCCCAGTCAAGGTATATTGTTTGGGTTGCAGGCCATGACCCCCAGCAACCGCACATTGATGTTTATCTCTCTCTCTCTCTTTCTCCCTCCATTCCCTCTCTAAAAATAAATAAATAAATAAAATCTTTAAAAAAAAAAAGAAAGAAAGAAAGAGTGGGTAGCCCTGGCTGGTGTGGCTCAGTGGACTGAGTGCCGGCTGAGAGCCGAAGGGTCGCGGGTTCAATTCCTAGTCAGGGCACATGCCTGGGTTGGGGCGCGTGTGAGAGGCAACAGATGGACGTATCTCTCACACATTGCTGCTTCTCTCCTTCTCTTTCTCCCTCCCTTCCCCTCTCTCTGAATGTAAATACATGTAATATTAAAAATAAAAACAAGAAACCGTGGATAAAAAGAGCAGGATTCTGAAAGGGGGTGTAGCAAGGACACACAAACCTCTTCCCCCTGACCCAGGGATGCTCTGGGGACAGCAGGAGACAGCCGCCCCCTCCCCCCCCCTCCCCCCCCACCACTGGGCTCAGCATAAGCAGAACTGAAACTCACAGACACAGACCCATAAGGAGCTCGAGCTCCCTCCACTCTCCCCCCTCCCCCCTCTGCAGGCTTCAGATGGATCCTCTTCCCCCAGGCTGTCTCTGACGCCTTGTCGTCTACTTACTCATTCAACACCCTCACATCAGGCATCCTCTGGGTGCCAGGGAAGGGGGGGGGAAGGGCAGAGTTGGTCAGTGAACTTCAGGTTCAAAACTACAGAGCTGATGGAGCCAGTGGTTGCAGCCCACCCTCAGGCATCCATTAAGAAACTGGGCGTCCGGGGGGAGGGGGTCAAAGAAGGTGGCCAACGCTGCCCGCATCTAGGAAGGCCTGCACGGAGGAGGGCCTCGGGCTGGGCCCTGCAGGCTGAGCAGGAGTTTACTGCGGGTGGCGGAGGGGCCAGAGGAGGCAGAAGAGGAGGAGCAGGAAGGGTGTTCCTGGCAAAGGAGGCATCAGTGTATTGAAAGCACAGAGGTGGGAAGGGCGGGGTGTGTGCTCATGAAGTAGATGTCACTGGAATTATGTGCAGGAGGCACAGGGGGTGGGGCAGGGCGTGTCTCCCATCAGCTCCACGCCTGTGCGAGTTATCCATCACTGCGTAACAAATCGCCCTGCTTAAACAATAAGAAACACTGATAACCATCATCTCCCAGTTTCTGCGGGTCAGGAGCCCAGGGGCAAGCTCACTCGGGGTCTCTCGGTGCTGTGGTCATCTGAAGGTTCAACCGGGGCTGAGGGACCTGCTTCCCAGGTGGTTTGCAGCCATGGTGCTGGGCGTTGGCAGGAGGCCTCAGTTCTTCCCACATGGTGGGGTCGGGGTCGGGGTGGGGTGGCTCCTCCAGAGTGAGTGACACGAGGGAGAAGCAGGCTCGCAGAAGCCGCCATGGTCTTGATGAGCTGGCCTCAGAAGTCTCACGCAGTCGCTTCTGCAATAGCTTCCTCGACCCTCGGGTCAGCCCTATTCGGTATGACGGCAGACCACACAAGGGGAGACTACCAAAAGTTGGGGGTCCTTGGGGGCCCCTCCATGGGTGGCTGTGGGAGGGACAGAAGACCTAGTCTGCGGAGTTTCTGGGAAGCGAACACTCAGGCTTCAAAGCAGACCCTTCCCTCAGGCCCCGTGAAGCTTTTGGGGGAGTGGGCGGGTGCGGCGTGGACAGGGCCGCGGGGCACGTGTCTCTCTTCCGTGCATGCTAACCAGAGGCCAAGCCCATCCCTGGCCATTGTCCAACTGTCCACATGGCTTCTGGTGTGGCTGCCCTCCGGCAAATCCCTGAGACAGGCCGATTGGACAGGCCGCACTTGCTAGGGATCCGCCGTGCCATCGAGATCCTTGCAGGTGCCTGGGCCCTGCTCGGGGGGTTAATGTGGTCTCTGGGGGAACCCAGGGAGTCTCCCGGCGCCCAGCCTCGGTCAGGGCCGCACCCGCCCGCCCCTCAGGCCATGCAAGGCCTTCTATCATTGGAATGCCAGGCAGCGCCTACAGACAATTTTATCACACTCTGTATAATGTGTAAATACCATTAAGTTAGACAGATTTTCTCATTAATTCTCGGTCCCGGTGACAGACCAGGAATTAACACAATTGATTTTCCAGTCCCTCCTCATTATCAATCATCCCCCCAGAACTTAGTCACATTTCATCTGTTCCACCTGGGCCCCAGCATCTATCTGGAGGCCTCGGCATACATTAAACTAATGAAGAGCAATGGGCACAGCCCGGGCACCTGGTGGGGATGGTCGAAGACACAAATCTTGGGCCAAAAACTGGAAAAACGGAGAGCCTGTGAGGGCACAGCCCTGGCTCCGAGGATGTTGGCCCTGGCCAGTGGGGACCCAGGCGAGGGGCTGCGTCACTGTATCAGTCACGAATTGCCATGGGACAAACCCCCCAAGCTTACTGGCTTAGAGCAACTGTTGATCTGCTTGCAATTCTGCGGGCAGGCAACTGGGGCGGGTCCCTCCCAGGCTCACTTGTGTGCAGTGAGCTGCTGGCTGGGATGGCCGGGGTGCGGGGGTTGTCTCATACTGGCCTCACGCACACGTCTGGTGGTCAGTGCTGGCTGTTGGCTGGGTGGGCTGGAGACCTCAGCTGGGGCGGCTCACCTCTGCTTCCCGTGGCTGCTTGCCCTTCGGGGCACTGGACCTGACTCTTCACCCAGCAGCCTCAGGGTGGTCCCACGTGGAGGGAGCAGAAGCTGAAAGGCCTGCCGTGTTGGAGGCTGGGAAGCCATACAGCGTCCCTTGTGCCGTGTGCTACTGGTCACAGTCAGTCAAAGGCCAACGCAGGTTCAAGGGGATGAGAAAGAGACTCCGCCTCTTGATGGGACGAGCGGTGTGGTGGCTTGTTGCAAAGGGGTGTGCTGGAGGGAGGGGGCCCGTGCCAACAGGGTACCACAGTCACCAATCCGGGACCAGGATCTCGAGTCTTCTCCGGTGGGGGTGGGGGCAGTTTCTTTCTGATTGTTCACACTGAGAGGAGGTGGCTCCCGTTGAAAACTCAGCTCCTTTACCCATCAATGCAGGAGAGAATCATATATCCCAATGACCCGAGCAGTGACCAAGTTCCCCACTGAGTGAAGGGACAGGAGGAGGAGGGAGGAGAGGACCCATGTCAACTTCTTGCCCCTCCCTCCGTCCAACCTCCCCGCCACGTGGAAGGCTCCTGGACCATCTCACCCCCCAAGACCAAGCCGTACGTATTCAGAAATTGCCAGTTAATGTTAATATTAGCAAGAGCACGCACTCTTACACTGGTGAATCTTTTGCAGACAAAGTGTGCATCATGTGTAATGTTCCAAGTCCAAGTGGAAAACAATGGTGGATCATCCACTCTTTATTTTTTATAGTTTAAACAACTTTTTAAAAAAGATTTTATTATTTTTAGAGAGGGAAGGGAGGGAGAAAGAGAGAGAGAGAGAGAGAGAAACATCAATGTGCAGTTGCTGGGGGTCATGGCCTGCAACCCAGGCATGTGCCCTGACTGGGAATTGAACCTGCGATGCTTTGGTTCGCAGTCCGCGCTCAATCTACTGAGCCACGCCAGCCAGGGCTATGGATCATCCACTCTTTCTGCTCTCTGTCCCTCCCCCCAGCAGAGCGATTGCACTTCAATGGCGTCACGAAGGAAGTATGAACAACCTCTGCCTGACAAAGGGCTCGGGGGATGCACCCCACGGAGGGGTGATGCACATTCGGAAGAGGGCACGGCTTTAAGTGTGTGGGGTTAAGTAAATGCACCTGTTTGATCTCCGTGATGAACCTCCCCGCCCCCCACCCCCCACCCCATCTGATCCCTGCCAACACCGTAGATTAGTTTTGCAAGGTTGCGCAGCGTGGGACAAAAGTAGGTTTGCAGTTGTTCATGTGGAAAATAATGCAGTAATTAATAAACAATAATACAAGAACAAACTGTTTTACGCACTTGTGGCTGTAACCCTGCTCGTGGCCCCACCCTGCGCGTCTGTGGGGAGCCGGCTTTCAGGAGGCTCACCTGCCCTGCCCCGGTCCCAGCCCTGGGAGGTGATGAAAAAGGTATTGTTGCTACCTGCAGGGCTACTGGATCAGGAGTCCCTGCTTGGGGGTGAGGGGATGGCTTTCCAGCTCTCAGGCTTTTCTCCACCCTGAGTCCTTGGGGGTCATTCCTCGGGCAAAGCCCTTAGCTCCTGTGAGCACCCCTCTTTGCCACACCTGAGCGGCAGAGCAGGGCCAGGGTGGGGGGTCAGGGAGGAAGAAGGAGGGTAAGCCAGAGCTTGGGGGTGCCATCCGGGTTCCTTCCGTGTTCTCGGGGACAGTGTTCCCCATCCAATCCCTGTCACCTGGGAGTGCAGGGCAGGCTGTGGGGCAGTGTGTTGATGCTGGTGCGGAAGTCCGGAGAACAGGCAGGGATGCGGGGGGGGGGGGGGGGGGGGGGCGTGCAGCCGGCATTAGGGAACATTGGGCAGAGCTTCCCGAGTGCATCCTGGGGCAAAACAAAGAGGGCAGGATGCGGGGGCGGGGCAAGCCCTCCCTCAGCTCGGGTACAAAGCCCTAGCTCACCTGGAATCATCACTGGACAATAATAATCATCTTTATAGAAACTACTTCAGGTGAATTCTAATGTGCTTTTTTTTTAGAAGTTCTGCTACAGGAGGTGAAATAGACTCTGAATATTAAGCAGGAAGAGGTTACGAAGGGCACCTCTGCCTGGTGGGCACCTCCCCCAATTAATAAGATCCCCAGTATCCATCAGGTAAAGGGGAGATGGCAGAATAGAGGTCCCCAGGCTCTCGATTCTGTCATCAAAGCTGTCCGGGTGGACCAGGACACTCTCTGCCCCTGGGAAGCTGCTGGCTGGGAGCTGAGCTCACCTGCAATCAGCCCTCCACCCCATCTGGGGGAGGCGACAGGCCCAGAGCCGGGCATGGTGAAGGTGAGGCGGCAGGAGCGTGGGAGATGGCTGAGACGCTGGCACTTCCGTCCCCACCCCACCGAGATGTGGAGGAGGCCCCTGTGTGGACAGAGCTGGCCCCACCTCTGAGCTTCCAGGGCTCGAGGGTCAGCAAAGCACAAAAGCTCCCCCTGCCCCATTCCAGCCAGGGCAGAAAGTTCTGTGGCCTTGCACTGCCAGTCTCCAAGCAGAATGTGGCAACCAGCGATGTGTGGACCTGGGTCCTTCTCGGAACTGCTTCCCCTCCCTTAAATGCCTCATTCTCCCATACAGCCCGCCAGGCCCCTCTCCCAGGGCAGTAGCCCACGGGCTGGACCTTTCTCTTCTCACCCGTGTGGCACCCAAACCTACCCATCTTGAGTCGCATTCACTGGGGACCCTCTGGGAAGCTGCTGGCTGGAAACCTTCTCCATGGTGACAGCAGATACCCCCCCACCCCACCCCCACTGTGAGCCCTCCTCAGTTATGCGCTTGTACATTAGCGAGGGCCTCTGGGAATACAATGCTTTCATTGGGAGGACTGGCTGAGGGTGGACGCGGAGGCGCCGGGGCAGGTCGCCGCAGCGCTATTTCGGTGCAGGAAGGCCTCTGAGCGCCTATGAAACCATAACCACGGCGACCCGACGGAAGAGCACGCACTGCGCTCCGCAGAAGTTTGCACCTGCAAACCGGCGTGCTGCTGCCAGGGGCAGGGCTGAGCCTTTAAGGACAATATCAGCAGCAGATTGCTGAGTGAATGCTTGAGTGAGTGACCATGAATGAATGGATCCCGGACAAAAACGGAACTCAAGACCTTGATCTCATCAGCCCAGGACCTCCTCCAACCTTCCAAATTCTGAATGTCAAGGCAGAAGGCCCAGGTCCCCAGCTATCCCCTCCTCTGACACGAGCTTAGGAGTCCCAGGTGGTAAACCGGGAGCAAAGGCACCTCCTCTCAGAACCAGTCTTCAGCACCCCTGGGCCTGCGCAAGGGGCCCACAGGGCAGCGCCGCCCCAGGCTGGCTCAGGGCAGGTGGAGGCGGTCCTCCCCCGCACCCGCTTTATTCCAAACCCCAAGTCCCGCAGAAGTGCCAGTTTCCGGAAAGAGCCTGAAATAGACACACGTCTGGGTTTCTCTAATCCCCCTCCTGTGCTGAAGTGCCTATTAGGGACAAAGGGACGGGAAGAGAGGACAATAACATCTGTTTTTCCAACAAGCCGGTGACAGTGCAGATCTGGGGGCGGAGCTCACGTCAGCGCGGGGCCCAGCTGCAGCCCCGCATCTGCGGAAGCAACTGGCGTATTGTCACTTCTCAGAGAGGTTGTCTCCCGATCAGGGGCTCTTTGGCTTGCTTGCTTTATCCTTACCTCGGGGGCTTGCACTGTTCCCGCAGCATCAGGCCCCCCTGTCTGCTTGCCTTTTATGTGGGATGTAGCCACCCTCCCCATACCCCCCCACCCCCCGTTTTCTGGGAGGAACCCAGAAGTCACAGTCCTCCAAACTCGGTCCTCCCTTTTCAAGGCTGGGACCAAGGTCAGGATGCTGGCCCACGCACAGAGCGTGGTGGGGAGCCCTCTGGGTGAGGAGGCCAAGGGCCTGGCTTCTAATCCCCATTTGGCTCCTGGCTCCCCCTGGGCGGCTGTATCCATCCGCCTGCAGACATGCGGAGCAAGGCGTTGGGTCTTGCCGCAGGAGCCTGCGTCCTCATCCATCAGACGGGAACCCCCGAACCCCATCAGGGAACTGCCAAGCCTCGGAGGTGGAAACACAGGCACGCGGGCCCGAGGCAGGTCGGTCAGCAGAGCTGAGAACGGGGGCCGCGACGCAGCGCCGTGGTTTCCGTGGGTGCTTCCGCGGGAGGCTACTGAGGCCCAAAGGGGGTGTTGACCGAACCTGAGCAGCCAGGCTTCTGCTCTGGATCGGAGGGATGGCTGGGCCGGCCCCCTGGGTCAGACCACTCAAAGCCCAGGGTCACCCACCCCCTTCTCAACGGGGGGGACCCCGAGACCCTGTTTCAGGCGGCCCCTCCCTCTTCTCCCTCTCCTCCAGCACCCAGACGCCCCCCGTGTACGGGAAGCCAAGAAAAGGGTTTGGGGAGGGAGGTGACAGGGGAGGCAGGAAAGGGAATGGGAGAGGAAGACAATGACAAGAAAGGCAGCTGTGCTTCTTTCAACATTTTAAAAAGAGATTTAAATTGAAATGAGATTTATGAAAAAAAAAAATAATAACCCATCATGCTTTTCCCGCTTCTAAAGACAGGACAAGTGCTGAAAAAGGAAACGGTTTTTAACCAAGGGAGTGCTGCCCTCGGAGTCGGAGGGGAGATGACTCGGGTGGAGGCGCAGCCCCTCCGTAGCCGTGTGACCTTGAGCAAGTCACGCACCCACTCAGCCGGGGAGGCGCGTGAGCAAGCGGCTCTCTGGGCTGTGGGAGGCGGGGCTGTGGGAGGCGGGGCTGTGGGAGGCGGGGCTGTGGGAGGCGGGGCTGAGGGGCTGTGCGGAAGGGCGGGGTGAGCCCCCTGCGGCCAGGACCCAGGGACGGAGACTCTCCCGGTGATCAGGGCTGGGCGGTGCGGCCCGGCTCGGCTGCCGTCTCTGCCATTGTTCCTTCAACTTCTCATCTGAGGATGGGTCCCAGGGAGTGCCCCAGGGCCACGTCCAAGCTGGCCACCCAGGACACACCCCCTGACCCCCTGGAGAGGGACTAGAGAACAGTATGGAGGATCACCCGAGGCAGGCGGTGGGGCCTCTCCCAGGGGAGAGGGAGCCTCCTGGGGAAGCAGGTGTTCCCCCAGCCCCCGGGCCCAAGGAGAGCAGCCGCAGTGGCAGGACGGCCCCAGGCCGCCTGCCCCGGGTTACACAGCACCCTTCCCCACCTGACTGATGCGGTTATCTCTGCTCTCGGCCAGCCCCGCGCTGCCCGTTCTCGGAAGAGGAATGGCTCTTCTCCACCGAGCCGCCTGCCCCGGGCCCAACCTCTGCTCTGAGCTGGCAGGATAAGGAACGGCTGCGTCTCCCTGCTCTGCCTGAGCGGCTCAGGGCTATCATTTGCTCACAGTCCCTGCGGTTTCCTTTTATCCTCTCCGGAATTGCACGGAGATTGGTTATCTGGTAATTGAGATTGTTTTACAAGGTGTCGCTCATTGCACGGGGCTCCATTCATTCTCGGCTCTTCCTGATACCCAGACTAATAACAGCCCTGCTGGCGAGGGGGCAGGGGTGGGGGAGGCAGGCGTCTCTGTATGCACACAGGGCCCACACACGTATGTGCCCATAGGCACGCGGGAATTGGTTTTGATATGACAGCCCTGGGGAAACAGACTTTAGCCATTTTCCGGACGCCTGCCCTTCCCTTACTGGCCTTGGACAGAAACCCAAGGAAGTGACGATGTTGCCTCTCCCCATGGCACACGTGGGGCCTCGGACCCTCTCCAAATTCCCTTAGCCTGGAGATTCTTGAAGCCCCTCTGAATGACAGGCCACTCACAACCACGCGGGAGACCATCCGCCTCTCCCTCCAGCGCTCCCTCAGCACCTGTTCAGGTCAGGCTCCCGGGCCGGGCCGTGGGCCATTCACACGGGAAGCTCGTTTGGCAGTCTCTGTCCCCGAGGCCAGGCCCCCCGGGGTACTGGGCCACAGTCAGGAGACAGGCAAGTGTCCCCCAGTCACCTCACCAGGATGCTCATCTCACACAACCAGGTCTGGCTGTCCCTGAGAGAAAGGCCCCAAATGGGCCGTCCCTCGGCCTCCTCGCAGAACCCTGGGTGGGCGCCAGAGCAGAGACCCCAGGAAATCCCCAAATGGACCTCCACACACAGTTTCCCACGGAGAGTTCTCTTTCTCGTCTGCCCCCTTATGAGCTCCACGAAGGCAAGAACCTGGTCTCCTGTGTCGTCTACTTTTAGTTTTTAACCCAGTGACTGGCACTCGTCAGGTCCTCGGTCAATGTTTGTTGAATGAATAAATGAACAGCGAGGGCGCCATGAAGAACACCAACTGAGCCAGCTGTGGTCCTCTGCCCTTTAGTGGGCAAGTCTGAGCTCACACAGAAGCAGCCACACCCTCCACGGTCACCAATAAGAGGGGAAGGGAACTCACTCTGTGAAGCACGTGCTGTAGACCAGGCACCGCACCGGGGACTCCGTGAGCAGTGTTTCGCTGAAACTCGAAGCTGCCCCACGAGGCACACACTATCATCCTCCTTTGCAAAGGGAGCACCGAGGCTCCATGGCCTGGGTGAGCGCATCCAGGGGGCGAGTGACGCAGAAGGTGCTTGGACCCGGTGCCATCAGCTTCGTGTTTCACCAGACCTGCTCCGTGAATGACACAAGGCCCTTTTGGGTCTTCCCTCTGAGACGGTGAGATTCCTGAGGAGGGGGCCAGGTCTAATTCACCGTCGTACCAGGTCGCCTGGCCCAGTGCTGTCACGTAATACTTGCTCAATTAATTGTGAATGGTGGAGGGGCCTGGCAGCCGCCTTGTGGGCACTTCCGGAGAGCACCAGTGGCCGGAAAAGGAGGTGAAAGAGGCTCTGGTCATAAGCAGGGACTGGATCGGGGTCTGGACCAAGGCGGAGTGGAGAGACTGATCCCTGCCACCGTCACTCTCCCCCATCCTGGAGCCTCCACCATGACACTGGGGTGGCATCAAAGTGATTCACATGCGTGGGGTCTCCCCACCAGCTCGCTGTGACCCCTTCAGAGGCAGGGCGTGCCTCGTGCTTCTCCAGCCCTAGGACAGAGCTGGCCCAGGGCAAGCTCTCAGGAGGCCTGGGACCTCGGCCAGGGCAAGTGTCAGCTGAAAGGCCCTCGTTGCTGACAGTGGGTGACCGAAGTGACCTCTGATGGCCTCGGCAGCTTCCCCGAATCTGGACCCCCCTTCACCTGCACTCCTTGGCCTCGGGGCGGCCCAGGGCCTGAGAGGCAGTCTTCCCACGCTACCTAGCCAATACTTCCCTGGGGCCTCGGAGCCATTCATCCTGATTAGGTATTGGCAGCCTCGGCTGATTGAAGGCCCCACCATCCCTCCTGTTTGCTTCTCCAAATGGAGGTGTCAGGCATCCTCATGCTTCAGGCTTTGACCTTGCTGGCAGTCTGATGGGCCTTCGCCCACCTGCCTCAGTGCTGCCGTTTGTCGTGGGGCTGCTGCGCGGCCGGAGGGGCCGATTAAGAAAAATGTCTCCGCTCTCAGGTTGGGGGAGTTGGGGGCCGCTGTCCATCAGCACCTCCGCTTCGGAAAAAGCGATCGCCCTCACAGGCATCTCTTCCCAGAAGCCTTGAACGCGGCTCATCATCACCTCTTCCTGGAAGCCTTCCATCGGGCACCCCGCCTCTAACCTCCACTGCGCTTGTCATTTTTTATCCCACAGTCGACATGTGTCAGCCTCCTCTCACCACACGCAAAGAGTGAGTCTTCTGGGGCCCAGACACGCATCACCACCACCCCTGCTGCTGCTCCCCCAAACGTGCGGGGGGAGGGGGCTCTTTCCGTCTGGGGCCGGAACATTCTCCAGAAGCAGTCAGCCATCCTCTGCGTCAGTGGCCTGGCGGGTGAGGACTACGAGAGACAGAAAATCGCCCTGGCTGGCATAGCTCAGTGGATTAAGCTTGGGCTGCGAACCAGGCATCGCAGGTTCGATTCCCAGCCAGGGCACATGCTTAGGTTGCAGGCCATGGCCCCCAGCAACCACACATTGATGTGTCTCTTTCTCTCACTCTCTTTCTCTCTCCCTTCCCTCTCTAAAAATAAATAAATTATATATATATATATATATATATATATATATATAAAAGAAAATAAAGACAGGTAGATGGGGGACCAGGAACAGAAATTTAACCTGAGAACAGGCCTTCCTGTGTCCTCACCGGAAGGGAATATGGGTGAAGAACTCTTCCTTATCCAGGACTGGGCAGGCTCTGACCGGAAACTCTAGCCCCGCCGGCCAGCCCACAGGCTATGCAAGCAGGCTTACTGACCCCTGGAGAGCTGGCCTCCTGGGGAGCTGGAGGGCAGAGGGCAGAGGGCCTGAGGGGGCTTCCCCTTGAAGACCAGAGGGCAGCCCCTGGCAGGGCCCTCTTCTCCCTCCAGCTGCTCATCTGCCCTGCCAGGCCTCAGGCTTGGGGTGCCCCAAGAGTCACACCCCACGAGGGGCTGCCTCTATGGACCAGTTAGCGTCATGGGAGGGCCCCAGAGCAACTTCCCTCCCTGCTGAGACCCGGATGAGAGCACGTGATCTAGACCCTCGCTGTCCCTCCCCAAACCCTCCCAGACCACCTGAATTCTTGAGGTGCAGCTAGGGCATCAAAGGGGTCTGTGCCGTCCAGTTACAGTCCCCCCACCACCCTCGCCAACCCCCAGGAAACTGTCTGCAGGCAGGCAGGGGGCCCGACTTGCCTGACACCGACCGCTATTTGGCGTCCTGGCGCAGTCACTCGCAGTGAGAGGGCTGTCCCAGTTTGAAGAAGGGCAAATCGCAAATGTCAACTGGCTGAGGCCCAAGCGCCAGGTTCTCGCCAGAGGCACCACTTTGACACCAGCCTGCACAGTCTGGAGCCCGGAATGGAAAAAGCTGACAGTCCATTAGCAGCGGAGCGGTCCTCGGGGCCCAGGGGAAGGGGCTGTCATCCACCTCACTTCAAAGGCTTTGGAGGGCGAAACCAACCGTGTGCATGCACGCACGGGGGTGTGCATATGTGTGTGTGTGTGTGTGTGTGTGTGTAATCTTAAAAGAAAAAAGGAATCTCAGTCACAGCTGTGCCTGTTAAAGTGGGCCGACAGAGGACAATCTGCCCTCACAAAGAGGAAATGGCCACGTGTTTCTTGCACCTGCCCTCCTGACCCCTGGGGCGGTGCCGACACAGTCCCTCGGCAACAGAACAACTGTGTCGCAGGATCGGAAGGCCCCGGAGGTCTTCTCACACGCTCCTGCTCCGCTCCAGCTCTCCGCTCCAGTGTTCCTGACAAGGACTCATCCTTCCGCTTGAATGCCTCCAGTCACAGGGAACTCACCACCCACTGGGACGTGTCAAACATTTCACTTGCAATTCCTCTAAGCTAGAAAGTTCTTCCTGACCTAAGAGCTTAAACTCGGGGCCATGTGACTTCCACCAATCAGTCTAGTTTTGCCTTTGAAGTAAGTCACACACACACACACACACACACACACACACTCATAAGGCAGCCCAGTCTCTTTTCCCCAAGACTGCCCTCTGGTGAGTCTCCCTTCCACACTGACATGGCGGTAAGTGTCCTCACCAGTCTGCCTAGTGCTTTCTGGACAAGATCCAGTTTGTTAATAACATCTTCAGAACGTGGTTCCCACGGCGAGAGGTACAACCTCTGCTGCAGCTGTTTCCAGTGTGAGAACACGTGTGTCCACTTAGAAATAAAGCTCCCCATTCCACGTTTCATATATCACGCTGTCCAAGGCCTTGCTGAAATCCCAGTGCATTGTGGGCACGGCATGCTCCTGATCGACCACTGTATTTGCTCTATCAAGCAAAAAAGGAACTAGGGAAGGAAAGGTGCCTGGGAACGGACCCAGCTCCCCACCTGCGGCCCAGCGACACGGGGATGGGCAGGACCTGCACCTTCACCGTCTGGACACTAATCTGTTCATTCCGCCTTGGATCACATTGACCTTCGTGGAGGTTAAGAGCTCATTGACTCAAACTGAGCTTTGGGCTCAGTCCCAGGCTCCGAGTTTTGCTTGTTTTAATTAGGCAGTAACAGAAGAGTTAGTAAGATAATAAATTATGTATTGGCACCTTCTTCCTCACCCCACTCGAGACCACCAGCCCTGACTTCCGAAGGCGCCCGGGTGGGGTGTTTTGCCAAGGTCCTGCCAGGGGCGGGGGAGGAGAGAGAGGCTTTGAGGAGGGGAGGTGGGCAAGGTGGGTCATGGAGGGAACGGGTGCTTCCCTGAGACTGGGCAGGAATGGGGGTGGGGTGGCAGGCACTAGGGCCCTGCAGGCCCACGGTACTGGTCAGCAGAGAGGGCTGCCGCCAGGGGCACCCTGAGCCCTTCCAGAGCAGGGTGTCCGAGAAATGAGGTGAGATCCCAGGCCGAACCTCGGCTGGAAGTAGGAGCAGAGAAGCGACCCTAGAGAGAGCCAGCCAGTGGAACAAGGGCCCAGGGAACGTCCCTGACCTCTGCCCCCTCGGGAGACTCAGGAGTCCTGGGTGACCCTGCAGGGAGGGGGACCAGCCTGCGCTGTGACGGGGGTTAAATTGCTGGCCACCTCACGGGGTGGGGGCAGAATAAATCTGACTCCCAGAAATAAAGGCACGTGGCATTGTATCCTGGAGTCATCACTAGAAGTCACACCCACCACAGCAACTGCCGCCACTCGGGGGGTCTGGCCCCTGGAGGTTGGACGGTCGATTTGGGGGACCCAGGTATATTGCCTCATGTTTACTCGTGCCAAGCTTTTCCTCTGACCCATCCAAGCAGCCTCCTGATTTGTTACAAGCTTTCCCTCCAAGATTCGAAAAACCTGCAATTTGGGCGGCCTCGTTCCCATGGGTTGTTACAGGTACCGGACCCGGCCAGCAGGGGGCAGACGCACGCTCGCTTCCGGAGGCCCCCTCGCCTGTCCAGACGGATGGGCTGATCCTGGGCCCCCTCCCACAGCCTGTCCAGGCCCCCGGGGGACTCATCGAACCCGACCAGCGACTTCCCCGCTCCGGTGTGCCACAGGACTTTTTACTAAAAACGGGCCATACCTGACTATATCGTCAGGGGCACTGACCCCCTTTTCCTATAGATTGTCGAATGAAAAAGGACAGCAGTTAACACAATGGCCATCCCGTGTGAATGAATCAAAATGATATGTTTTCTTTGGTCAGATCGGCCAAAAACACATTTTCGGTGTGCCGCAGAATGTCAGTGATTAGGTTGTGTGTGCCACGAGACGGGCAGGCCAGGCGGGCAGCCGCTGAGCCAGGCTGTCATCCCCGCCCCCCTGCTCCGCTCAGGAGGATGTATTGTCAGACGCCCGGCTGAGAGCCAGACGCCTCTGCCGACTGCATGTTCTCAATCTATCAGCGCAGCGGCGCTATCACGGGGAAAGAGACACGAAGGTGGGAAAGAACAAGGAAACAAGGTTAATTTGGCCTGGCTGGCTCTCGGCAAATCCGTACCGGCTCTGAGTGGTCCCTGCTGTCTTCTCTAAGGGCTCAACAAGTCGGGTCAAATCCTACCCAAATTCATCGCTAAAGATCGTGCGCCCCACCCCCACCCCATGCCCCAATGTGCCTGTGCTGGTCTCCTGAGGTTTAAGAATCAGAGTTCACAGTCAGACAATAAGAAGTGGGAGGAAAGCAAAGAAAAACTGGAAACTGATAAATATGTTTTTTATTAACAAGTCTAAAGAAAATTGTCATTGAATCAGGGGATGTGATACAAATTACGGCGACCTGCGTATAAAACCTGGTGCCAAGTGTGGCATTTTAGAAACATTTGTGTATAAGAATATGCATTAAAATCTGCACCAGGACGCAACGCAGAGGCTGACACCCCGACAGGAGCGCTCCCAAAGGTGGTCTGGCCTGCAGACAGCTCTTGGTCGTACCGCCACGGAGTGCGCCCTGTGGGAAGAGCTGGTCTCTGAGGGCAGGACCCCGTGAGCACCAACAGGCCACGAGCCTGGTGAGAACAGACGTGGTGCTGGGGACAAAGGCAGGCGGGAAGGGCCATTTCCTTGTGACGGGGCCCCGACCACTACTCGAGGACTCCAGTCTCTGCAGACAGACGACCCACAGGAACTCCTGCAGCTCCCAGGCAGGTTCTGCCCAAGTAAGCTGACTAACTCCAACTCAAGGAGCCAAATCATATAATCAGCTGACCTGAAGGATGAAGAACGAACTCGATGTCATTTTCTGCAGGTCAAGCGCCTGAAACAGCCATCAGAATGGTTATCACTGCAACAGGAAAATGTAAGAATGGCCTCGATGTGTTTCAGTCTCAGAGCAAACGCAGGCCAGAAGCTATACTTCGGAGGCAATGAAATGGAAAGCAACTCTGATCAGCGTCGGAACTCCCCCACCCTGGGTGCGACCCACCTTCCCACGGGCACCTGGAGCCTCTGGGAGACGCAGGCCAGCGCAGCAGCTCTGCCGTCACGGAGAGAGACACGGGCCCTCCCCGGCAGGGCCCGCCGTGCGTCTGAACGGGGCCAGGACTGGCTGTCTGCTGGCTTGTTCCTCCACGGAGGAGCTGCCGGCCCAGGTCTGCTCATCCTGTGCTGTGGCCCGGTGCAAGGTGGCAGCTGTCCCTGACTCAGGTGCTGAGCTGCTGCCCCAGCGGTCAGGCTCCAGGGACGGGAGACACACGAACAGTCATCAGGGAGCACTGAGGGAGGTGGCGGGGGCGGGGCACCAAGAGGCCTTGTGGGCTGAACGCAGCTGGCGGGGAGGGCAGCGTCCCCACAACTCCAGGGCTCCCCGAGGTTACTGAGAGGGCTGGGAGTCCTCCGGCGACCCCAGCGGGCTCCACAAGGGGGAACTACCGACTTCCATCCTGGAGCACGATTTTCTCAGCTGCCCCAGGGGTGGGTTTTTTTTTTCCTTGCCAGTCACTAGCTTGATTGTATGGCTGCAGGGTGATCTGACATTCTTCCTTGACTGTGGCGGGAAGAGAAAGCGGAGACGAAGGACAAAAGTCCCTGCATCACAATTTGGGCAAATAGCCGGGAGCCAAGTTCGGCTGTTAATGAGGGACCCTCTCAGGCAGTGGCTCAGAGCAAGAGACAGGTGCTCTCGGGATCACGGGGCCTGACACCAGTCATTACCTTACCCTTCAGGACCGAGATAACAGGGGGACACGTGGCCGGGTTACTGCCGCCCTTTCGAGACTGGAGGCCAGCTCAGGTGGCTCCTCCCCAGCCTCAGGGCCCTCCAGTCCACTTTAAAGTGACCCCACAGCACCCTCTAGTGGAAAGCATCAATGAAACAAGGGCCAAGCAGCCAGTTCACCAGCTGACACCAGAGTGGCTTTAAGATTCACCGTGAAACAGAAAACAAAAACAAAAAACGTTATCTTTAAGAACTTAATAATTTAAAAAAGGTGGGAGTTCACAAGCCACCCTTAGGCCCCTCATTCTCAAATCGCCTTGTCCCCTGAGACGCTCCCCCTGCCCAGGAGACACGCCGAGGGGCGCGGGGTGACAGAGCAGCTCCTGGTCCCCTCAGAGGCGGGGCAGACTGCCCGCCGGCGCCAGGATGATGCCGAAGACGTAGAACAGCCCCAGCAGGAGGTTGAGCTTGGCGGTCCGCTGGGGCAGTTTGTTGAAAGTCTGGCTCCGGAACTGCCTCTCCAGGGAAAAGGCCATGGGGATGGTGAGCAGCGGCAGGGCCAGGCTGATGCTGCAGTGCGTGGCCAGGATGCTGAAGACCAGGTAGGGCAGGAAGAGCAGCGTGTTGTAGAGCACGTAGGACAGGGTGGGCCCGATGAGGATGGCCAGCGTGACGATGCCCGCCTGGCGGTCGGACTCCATGTCCCTGGTGTTGTTGGAGTGCAGGATGGCCTCGGTGCTGAGGGCGAGCGGGACGGCGTAGACCAGCGGGAAGACCGCCAGGGACCCCACCTGGACGGCGTAGGCGAACACCACGGCCAGCGGGCCGAAGGTGATGAGGATGACCAGGTCTCCCAGGGCCACGTACTTGAATCCAATGCCTGCGGCCAGAAAACCCAGAGAGCCGGGGTGAGGTCGAGGGCAGGACGGAGGGCCTGTCCCTCGGACTCAGACGGGGAGGGGGTGGCCACAGAGACCCCGTCCCCCGCAGGGCCCCGTGTGGAGGTGCAGGGGACACGAATCTCTGGGCGTGCGGCCGGGGTTCAGGGTCACACCCAGTTTTTCCTTCCTACTGCCCCCGACAGAAATGGAACAGAGAGCAGCGGGTGCCCACCACACACACACACACGCTCGGTTCAACGGGAGGGCCCACCCAGGATCGGAAAGGTCTCACCACCCAGTTTTCCGGTTTCTGTCGCCCTTCCCCCCCGTCGGTAGCACCGGAGGTGCCTTCTGGTTTGGAAAGCCCCCAGTGCGAGTCAGTGGGAGTTCGGGATCCCTGACCTCCACATAAAGCAACCTTCAGCCACGTGAGGGGTGAAACTGAAAACTAGGAAGTCTCAACGCTGCTTCCCCCCTCTGGTTCCCGTCAGGTCAGACCTGAGTCCTCTCTAACTCCTCCCCCGGCACTGCCTCTTCAAAACCTGCCCAGGTCCCTCCCACCCCGACGGCTCGCTCCGGCCGCCTCACTCCATCCCCAAACCCAAGTCACCGTCCCCTTCTGTCTGGAACACGCCGACACCCCCCAAATTGCTCCCTCGGCTTCTGTTCTTATCACAACCTCCCCTCCCTCCCCTAGCCTAACCTCCACACCGAGTGATGCTTCAAAAACACTCACCTGACCGTGCCCCAGCCCAGCGCACACCTGGAAACCCTCATCCACAGTCATCCTCAGACTAAAGCCAGCCTCTCACCTGCTCACCTTCCGCCCCGCCCTGTCTTGCCCCGCGCTGCCTCTCCCCTGCCCCGACCCCCCCCACCCCCACCCCTGCTCTCCGCCCAGCTCTCCACCGGCTCCCCTCAGGCTGCTTTCAGGGCCCTGAGAACCACCCCGCCTGCTGTGCCTGCCGAACTCCGACGCACCCTCCCAGGCCGTGAAGGCCGTCCCCCAGGGCAGCTGCCCTCACCCCACACCTCGTCCAGTCAGTCCCCTTGCAGCAGGCTCCAGGGCCCCGACTCCCCGCCCCCCCCCCGAACGGATCGCATCACGCTCCCCGATCTCCAATCTCTGTCGCCCCCAACAAACGCTCCTTTTCAGGGAGGCAGGGCCTTGGGTCTGGCTCGTTCACAGCGCGCCCCCCCAGCACCTGGCACGGGGGCCGAACTGGACCCAGAACTACAGTGACACGCACCTGCAGTCCGGGACCACGGCCGGAAAGAACAGGAGTGGAGCAGGAGAAACGGGCGAGAGTCCCCCCCACACGTGTGCTGCCACAGAAGCCTGGGGAGCCTCCGGGTGTGACCAAGCTGCCAAGGCGTGGCCCCCGCCACAAGAAACCCACAGGTGACCGACGGCATGTTGAGCAGCCTCCAGTGAGAAGGGCCGGAGGTCTGCAGAGGGTCAGAGCCCCGGCAGCTGAGGAACAAGACGCAGCCAAGGTTGGGGGCTCCTGACGTTTGGGTGTTCCCTCAGCTCGATTGCAAATAACTAACACACAACATTGTGTGAGTTTAAGGGGCACAACGTGTGGACCCCACACACTCGTACGTCACACAACGGTTCCCACCGTGGCGCAAGCCAACACCTCCATCTGGCGGGGACCCCAGTTCTTGAGAATGAAGCATCCCCAGGGAAGTGTATCACACGCGTGGCCCCTGACACCCACTGACACGCTGCGAGCTCATTCTGTATGACCCAAGCAGTGTTTTGATAAATAATTTACCCGCCTGAGGACGTGCCTTCCAGGGGGCAGTTCGCTCAGGCAGAACATCAGCTCAGCTCTAAACTAGCAAACCGATGCCTCTGCAATGTCTCACATATTCAGGGGACTACAGACGTCCCCCCATCCTCACCCAAGGCCCCCAGCGATGCCTGCAACCAGGGAGTGCCAAAGTCCATGCACAGTGTTTTCTATACACACACTGTACGTACCTCTTCACTTAAAGGGAACATTTAGGGCTTCTCTTTGGCACATCCGAATATGCACCATCACTACTCTCGTACGTCAGGGCCATTATTAAGTTAAAAGAAAGGTCACTTGAACTCAGGCACTGAGATATCTCAACAGGCAATGTGATAAGCAAGGCGGCTACTAACTGGCTAATGGGCGGGCAGCGCACACAGCGTGAACATGCTGGACAGAGGGGTGACTCATGTCCAGGGTGGGACACGGCAGACAGCGCAAGGTTTCAGAAAACGGAAACTACAGCAAGTGAAACCTCAGGGAAGGCGGGGCTGCGGCGCCCCTGCCCGAGGAAGATGCCCCCCAAGGAAGATGACCGGCAGGGGCGCTCCCAGCCCAGACCTGGCGAGTGTCTCCCCTGGGGCCCACTTCTCTTCAGCTCATGTTCCCAGCCCCACGCAGACCTGAGGGCTCTGGCTGCGGGCGGAAGACACCAGCTCTAAAGCCTCGACTCTGGCCAGGCTACCCAAGAGCACCTCCCGAGGTCATCCAGCAGCACGCGCCCTCGAGGGGCGAGGAGGGTCCGAAACCCTCCTGGAGGCCTGGCGGTCACCTGACACCAGCAAGTGCTGGGGCCCCGAGGGGAAGGCTGGTGTCCTGAGCGTCCGACATGCGGCTTGCCTGCCCACCAACTCAGGGGTGTGACTCGCCTGCCCACAGACTCAGAGGGGTGCCCACCCAGGAGTTTCCTCTACGGCATCGCCGCCCCTCCGACACCATTCTCCAAGTGCACCAGCACAGCGAACTACCGGGCCAGTTCTCCGCAGAGCAGCGGAAATGAACTCGCTAAAATATGAATCAAAATGCTGCCCAGAACTCGGGGCACCTGGAACGCCCACACGCTGCCGACGGGGAAGCGCGGCACAACCACGTGGGGAGACACTCCGGCAGCTTCTCGCGAAGTTGACCTTCATCTACCCCGTCACTCAACAGTTCCATTCCAAGGCATTCACCCACGGAAAGCGAAAACAACTATCCACAAAAAGACTTGAACACGAACGTTCGGGCGTGACAGCCATAATCTGGAAACAAGCCACACGCCGATGCCCAGGCGGCCGAATACACCAGTCCTGGTAGGTCTGTACGATGGGCATCGCGAGGCGATACAAAGGGGCCACTGACGCCCATCGCAGCAGGACCAATCCCAACAGCCTTGGGCTGAGCAGCAGCCAGGCCCAAGGGTCCACACCCAATAGTTCCACTTACAGGACGTTCTAGAGCAGGGAAAACAAATCTACGCACAAGAACTCAGAACACTGGTCGCCTCTGGACAGGGGTGGGGAGCGTGGGGACTGATGGGAAGGAAGCACAAGGACACGTCCGAGCGTGATGGGAATGCCCTGGCGTGACGGGGTGTGGGTCACACACACAGCGGTGGGTGGGCACCTGCCGAGGTCATCACACCGGGATGCCGAGGACCTGCGCACTTCGCAGTACGACGTTGATGTGTAATCGGCAATGTCACGGAAAACCCGGAAAATCAGACTCTGTCATTACTGTGCTCAGTACGTTTCATGCCCCTGTTTGTTCATTCAGTAACGATGAAGCACTGACCACGTGTCAGGCACACGGGTTTGGCAGAGAACAGAGACTGAAATCCCTATCCCCAGGCTGCTTACAGTGTAAGGCGGACGGTAATGAACCAAGTCAGTACTTGTTTGTGTTAAAAGGTAATTCTCGCTGTCATGAAAAAGCAGAGAGGAGCATTAGGGAAGGCTGGAGTGGGCGGCAGGGAGCATGGGAATCAGGGTGCACGTGTTTGTGTGTAACTGTGTTCTCTCGCAGCTGCTGCAAAAAGCTTTGCTTTGTCATTTTGTTGTCAATAGGATACTCACTAAACAGCTGACAAATGGGTGGAGGAGGTCAGAAAGGGGATCACACAGATAGAATGGGGAAGAGCATTCTGAGTCCAGGAAACAGACTCCTCAAAGGCTCTGTGGGGCGGGCGCATTCCTGGCCTGTCCTGGAGACAGCCAGGAGGGCAGTGTGCTGGAGCCTGTGGGCAGGACGGAAGACGGAAGGCAGAGCGGAGCTGGGCGGACTGGAGAAGGTGGGCAGGTGACGGTCCTGGGATCACTGGAAAGACCTTGGCCTTTACTCTGAACACGATGGGAGCCCTTGGAGCATTCTGAGCAGGCGACTGACATAACTGCCTTATGTGTGTGCACAGGGTCACTCTGGCTGCTGCCTTGGGAGCACCCGACAGGGACGGGGTGGGTGCCGGAGTCTGTGAAGAGCCTGCCGTGAAACTCAAGAGAGGAGAGCGGCAGTGGCGGAATGTGGTGAGCAACGGTCAGATCCCAGGCGCATTTAAAAGCAGAGTCAACGGGATCTGCTGACAGACAGGATGCAAATGAGAAAGAAGAGTCAGCACGACACCCATGATTTCAGGGTGACGTTGCCGTCGACTACGCGGGGGAAAGCTGAGGGAGGGCAGGTTTCTTTGGGGAGAAGGTCAGAATTTGGTTTCAGACGTGTTTAGCTGGAGACGCCTGGAGATCTCTAAGAGGAGTCACTGAGGAAGAAGCCAGATGTGGGTCTGGAGTTCGGCGGAGAGGCCTGGGCCAGAGGCATAAACCTGTGGGTCACCAGCTTAACAGACAGCATCTGGAGCCATGCGACTGGCCCAAATCCTGAGAGGGGGAAGTGAGGGCACAGGAAAGCGGTCCAAAGGTAAGCCTGCAGGTTGGGAACGAGCAGGAGCCAGCACAGGAGACCGAGGCCCTGCAAGGCCAGCATGACTCAGCCCCCTCTACCTCTCCAACTCTATCTCCATTCTCCCTCCCGAACAGACTGGCCTTCTGGAGCACCCTGGAAGATGCCAACCTCTCCTGCCTTCCTATGCATTTACATTTGCTGCTCCTTCAGCCTTGGAGGATTCGGCACCTGAATCAGACCCCAATTCTGCCCCACGGCTGGCTCCTTATCCATCAAGTCCGAGTTTAAGCGTCACCTTCGCAGAGTGGGCCTCTCCCCCCACTACCTCCTTAGACATTCTGTCACAGTGGCCACTGCTTTCCCTTACTGAACTTTTTACAAGTGGCTGTCAGGACATCAGTCTCTTGGTATTCTTTCTCCTCCAGATGCCCCGTCACAGCTCCCTTTGCCCGGTCTTTCTCTTCTTTTAATGTCCGAGTGCCCGGGACTGTCCTGGTCCCACTCACATCTCTGTCAACACTCCCTCCACTGGTGGTCTCACCCTGTCATGCAACTTTATCTCCGTGCCACGGATTCCCAAGTATCTGCATCTCCCACTCAGACCTCTCGCCTGAACTCAGACTCTTGTATCCAACTGATGTCATCAGGATACCAACCCACCCTGACTTACCAGGGACTTTAGTGGTTTCGGCATCCAAAGTCCCACATCCTGGGAACCCAGCTTTCACAAGGGCAAGGGTCTGTGACTGCTGTGTTCACAGAGAACAAACAGTGCTGGCACATAATAAGTGCTCAATAAACAAGGCTGAGCCACCTGGCCATCACGACCTTAGCCAGCCTGCTACAGTGAGTCACCTAGCAAACTAGCTGAAGAAAGCACAATTTTGAGCTCTTCAAAGTGACTTTCACTTAAATTTGAAACTGGCATTACAGATATGACCAACAAAAAGAAACTAAAACCAATATATATGGAGATGACTCATGTATATATATATGAGTCGTATGACTCATGGAAGGTAAAAATGCAACTGCAACTCCAAAAAACCGTTTTGTGCAGTGTATGTGTCTGGTCATCACTCTTCGTGTAGTCAACGCCCTTGGGAAAGTCACATGAAGTGTTGGTTATGTACATGAATATATATACACAGTATGTGTGTGTTTGCACGTATATATCTATGGGTATATATACACATATATATATGTATATACGTCTAATACCCATAAGCCAAGTCAGGATCTTCTTAATCTACTGCTCTTGAAAATAACCCACATTGCTCTGACCAGTGTGGCTCAACTGGTTGGAGCATGACCCCCCAAAGAAAAGGTCGCTGGTTCGATGCCTGGTCAGGGCACATACCTGGGTTGCAAATTCAGTTCCCAGTCAGGGCGCATTCAAGAGGTAACAGGTCGATGTTTTCCTCCCTCTCATTCTCCCTCCCTTCCCCTTTCTCTACGAATAAATAAACAGAATCTTTCAAAGTAATCGACATGACCCACACACTGTCGATTTCACACAGTGGCCTGAGAAAAGAGCTTTTGACATCAGTCCTCTACTTCTAACTTCTACACAAAGCAGTAGTTTCTAAGACATGCAACTAAGGCTTCCAGCACAGGTATCAGGGCAAGTCTTACCTCCTGTGTAGAGAAAGGAGCCAGACAGGCCTCCAAAGTAGATGAGAGCCAAATGCTCCAGCTTCAGAGGGGACAGGTAGTAGAGGCAAGCGGCACAGACACAGCCCAAAGTGTAGAGGAAGACTCCAAACCGGACAACATCCTGGGGTTCCAAGATCCGGTCCACCAGGGTCCTGTCATCACTCTTTTTGTGGTCAATGCCCTTGGAAAAGTCATAGTAAGTGTTGACCAAATTGCCAGCCCCGTGCACAGCCAGAACTGCCACGGCACAACCCACCAACAGCCTGGGATCCAGGTAGCCCTGGGATCTATAGGCCAAGGCACTGCCCAGGGCTACCGGGGTGAGTGAGGCACTGAAGCTCCAGGGCCGCAGGGCCAGCACATAGGACGCGCACTTCTGCCTCCAGGAGCGCGGGAGGGGCCTGTCCCATTCCAGACAGTCGTTCCCCAGCAGCTCCCCGTCCCCGGCCGTCTCTCCCGCCTGGATGCTAATCTTCTCCCCCGGGTCCTGCGAGGCCGCCATGAAGGTGCACGTGGCTGAAATCAAAGTTAACAGTGAGCCACCCACAAAAGAGCGACTGCCAGTGACTTGGGGAGGGATGGGGCGGGGCGGCGGGTTCTGACCTTCCTCCAGTTCCGCCCCGGGGCAGGGCGGGGGAGGCAGAGGGCCCCGGGGCAGCACCAAGCGGGCCTGGCACCCCACGAGGCGCAGTAGCACCGTTCGAGCTTCCTGCCACTTGAGCGGAGCCTGTCTCCGAACTCCAGCCCGATACTAGAGCCCAAGGTTGACAGGCGGCCGCCTCCCCGGGGCTCCTGGGGCTCTTGGGGCTCCTGGGGCCGCCATCTTGTGCGCCCGCCTCTGGAGGCCGGCCGGGAAACAAGGGCTGACCGAGCGGGCCCAGCCGAAAGGGGCGGGGCAGGGGCTGGGGGCGGGGCCGGGGGCGGGGCAGGACGTCAACGCGGAGGTCCAGCGTTTTCCTGGCCGCGGGTCTGCGCGGGGCAGCTGGGGGATAGGCTTGGCGGATACAGCCTCGTTTAAGAGTCACAAGATCCACCACCAATAAGTGTGGCTTTCCGACTTATCAAGAGCTTCATTCACCGAAATAGGACGCATTCAATTTTTTTCGTGCGGTATGCATGCAACAAGTATAAATACTCCTATTATGGCAGATTTCGAGCTACCAAAGTATGTCACTCAAAAGCCAGGAAGAGATGAGCAGCCGCACGTTGTCAGATAGTATTCCCACTTCCCACAATGCAATAACAACAAATGCAGACAGCCCGAAGAGCATAAATGATAAAATGTAGCAATTAGGAGGTAATGAGCTTTCAGTATTTGTTACTTTTGTTTTTAATATCATTTGTCTAATTGTAAGTTTTGTGTAGTTTAACTTTGAATAATGGCTGTTCTTAATGACTGGCTCACAAAATTCCTAGAAATTTAACTGCCTCTCTCCAGTCAGAAGGAGCTCTTCCTGGCTTTTGAGTGACATTCATCGGTAGCTCGAAATCTCCCACAGTAGGAGTATTTATGCCACGCAAATCAGCAGATGCTTGATGATTGTTTTGCTGATCATCTAGACTTAAGAAAGTGACTGAAAACAGTTTATCATGCAGTTTAAACTTAAAAGTGTGTTAACTCAGTAGCCGGTAGGTTGTGAATAACAGCAACAAAATTTGGGGAAATGTTGTTCCAGTATTGGAAAATTATTATTTGATTCGGCAAAGAAGCCTTCATATCATTCACAAACTAGTGAAATGTCAAGATCTCTCTTTATTGTTTCGCTTCTCCTTATTCATTAATGTAAAAGAAACTATCGACCAATATTCCTGTTGGAACTATACTCATTGGTCAATTGCAACCATAGGGAAGCTGCACAATATCCAAAAATAAAAGCATACTGCTAGAATCAATTGGCTATGTGAAATTTACAATAAAAAGTATTGTGTAGTTTATTATGTGTAAGTGTATGCTGCACATCCTTTATATCAGTGAAAGTTATAAATCAAACATTATACACACACACACAGACTGACTACATAATTTTGCTATCCAGGGCAAAATAAAAATGTGGGGCCCCTTATGCAAAACTTGTTAAGAATTTCAGGACAGAGCATAATGACCTCACACATCACAACCACCAGGAAGCCAGCTCTGCATAGACATACCTCCCTACCAGCAGCTGGTTGTTAATTTACAACTTTAGCATCCAGCACATATTTGCAATGCTGGCCAAACGCAGGTATCCTATGCTACCAAATAGGACAAGAGGAAGAAGCATGTATTTTTAACTCCTCACTTACCAGCTCTATAACTCACTCCCCCTGTATGCCTGCCAGTTTACTAATGGATAAAGTATAAAATGGGAACAATACGACCTACTTTGTAGAAACATTCATAAATAACAATAACAGCATTTATTGACTGTATGTGTCATGTAGTGTTTTATGTACTTTACATGCATTATTAGCATTTAACCCCCACAACAGTGCCTACCACGGAAAAGTGGACCCTGAGAAAAAGAAGATACCTACAAGAAGGGCTCCTGGTGGTCCCTAAAAAAATACAAACAACAACAGAAAAAAACAGAGCCTAACAGCCAGCCATTTCTAAACTGGGGCCACTCGTGCAAACTACACTTCAGGGAGAAGCTGCCTGCCTCCACCGGACTGCCTGCCTGCAGTGTGCTCCTGCCACCTGAGCCAACCTTTGTGATGGAGTTCCGGGTACCCATTTCAATCACTAGCACTGAGGTTGTCTTTCAACCAGAGCTGGGCGACCATATCCCCATCAACATCTTCACTGGCCAATCAGAACAGCTCCATTCTGGCCAATCAGGAAAATGCCTTTTGGACCAATCACACTGTGAGGATTTGGAATCCTTATCTGCATAAGGACAGACCAATCAGGGACCAGGGGCTGGGCTCTCTGCCTATATAAGTCAACTCCACTGACACTCGAGCAGTATCCTTTCCCTTGAAGGCTGTGTTTGAGAGAGTGAGAAACGGAAGTCCCAATGTTTGTATTTAGTACACAAGTAATTGATGGTAATGTATGAAGAAAAAAAAAAGTATGCCTTTTCAAATTCCAGTATATCTTAGTTATACATTTTCCCCATGGTAACAAACACATAAGAAATTTGTAAATGTTTTTTAAGGGTTGTATTATACTTACATTGTCGTGCAACATAGTTTTTAACAAATTGTGAACCCTTTTCCTTCTTAGAAAATATTCATTTGCAATACTATTAATGGCAACATAAATTTCCTTTAATATGAGCTAATCATTTTAATCAGACTCGTGAAATGTTTAGGAATTTTCAATATTTATTATAATAAACACTGATTTTTAATCGAAATGTAGTTAATTGCTTTTTGAAAAAGTTTTCAAAGTGATGTTTTGAAATTACAAGATCGTTTAGTTAAAATTTGGCTATGGTTTCTCCTGAATGATGTGAGCTAGATACTTTTGGAAAAGTGGGAAATTTAGGTAAAAACTTTCCAAATGCATATTACATTCAACAGAAGAGAAATCACGTTCCAAAACTCCGAAAAGTAATTTCAGGACGCTGGCACAGCTCACATGTCCTTTCATAAGTATTCTGGGAAGGGTCGCGAGCCTCCGCCTACCGGCGCTTAGCACCATCTCAGATACTCTACCGCGGACTAAGCACGGTTGCACGCCCCCGACACAGAGGGGAATTGTAGTAGCGACGCACCGGATGTGTGCGTGGAAGTGACTGAAGTCAACTCACGGCGGATTGGTTCTCCCGAGTGCATCGAAGCTTCTTTTCGCCTGCCACTGGCCGCGTGGTTTGTCTATTTGAACAGTCCCCGCCCCCTGAAGAAGCCGGTCCCGCAGATTCGCTTCTCCTTCATTACTATTGGTCGCTATTCCAGTCCATCGTCTTCTTACGCCTGTCGATTGGTCCTTAGGCCTGCGAAACTGCCCTCCTTCCCGCCCGGCTTGGAGGACAGCGGGGAAGGCGGGTGGTGGGGCCGGGGGGCCTGAAGCGGCGTTACCGGCGTTGGCGGCGGCAGCTGAGGCCTTGGCCGAAGCCGCGGGGTGAGTCAGGAGCCCGGCACCGACCCTTCCAAGGCGACGGCATGTCCAGACCTACAAGCCAGCCTGGTCCGTGGGGTGGGCCCTGGGGAAGCCGCCCGTCTGGGACGTGGGGTCCTCTGAGAGGCGGCCTTTCGGACTTGGGGCCGGAGCCCTTGACCCCTCACCCTGTGAGGCAACGCCCACCTCCTCCCGGACCCCCAGGAGACTCCCGGCCCCTTGAGCCTGCCTTGCGTCTCTGGCGCCGCGAGGGCCGGCCCATCTGCCCCGGTACTACCGGGACGCCTTTGCGTCTCCGTGCCCGTCCGTCACCACCTACAAATGGTCCTCAGAGGGGACCACCGTCGGTGTAAGCCTCTTGCACTCCAGCCCGGAGACTTCTGTAGGACCCATTCCGGGAATCTAAGCTCGGTTGCATCCGTGGGTTTCACCCTCTCTGCCTCCCCAGCCCCCATTCCTAGTTTCAGCCACCCAACTTGAACTTCTGTAAGCCCTAGCCGAGAGACCCTTAGGATATTTGACTTCCAGTATTTTGATCGAATTCTGCATAGAGCAGACGGCCTATGGGCCTTAGACTTAGAAAGATAGGCTGGTTCTTTCCGGAGACTGGAAATTCCTCGCCAGCCTCCCTCCCTCTCATCACAGACGCAGTCACACACTCTGGAGGAGTTTTCGCTCATCAGGGACCTCGGGTTTCCTCTCCCTGGAAGTAGGACACTTCCTATTGCAGTCATTTTCTTGGCATTAGAGTCTTTAAAAGCTTTTCAAAACCAGTTATTCCTTTTTTTTTTTCTTCTCGGTATTGCACAAATTCTTTAGAAAGGAAAATTTGAAAAATTGACTTTCTAGTATAATATTAGTGGACATACCTAGGATAGGTATGTACGTTGCTCACCTAGCAGTCTGGGCTGAGTGGTCTTGTGGCCACTTTATTATGGTTGCCTGATCATTTGTATTTCCCCCCAGACTGTAAATTCATTGAGGGAAGGGATAGTACATAATTCAGGAATGAATGAATGGTCTTGGGAACTAATCTGTCTCTTTCAGCTCACACTTCAAGTACTAGTATTCTGTAGAACTGCACTGTCGAATGCAGTAACCCCCAGCCACATGTGGCTCACAGCTCTAGAATGGGACTAGTCCAAACTGAGATTGTCATAAGTGTGAAATGTACACTAGATTTTGGAGACTTGGTACGTAAGAAATGAGTATATCCGTTTTTTTATATTAATAACTTTATTAATATAAAAAAGTCATTGAAATTACATTTTGGATATATTGGGTTAAATAAAGTATTCATTTCACCTGTTTCTTTTTACCTTTTTTTGATACGGCTACTAGGAAATTTCAAACTACGTCTGTGGTTTGTGTTTTATTTCTGTCGGACAGTGCTGCTATAGAATAATTCCGCCCTTTACATTGAACTCTTTGGGGAAGGAGGCAGTCGTAGGCATGTTTCATTCGCTCGCCTCCCCCCACCCTCCATACTTTTAGTGCCTGGCCCTGCGCCATGTGCGTAGTAGCCGTAGTGACAGTCGTGGCTAACAATGGCTAAGCACTCACTGCATGCCCAGCCCTGTTGTAAGTGCTCTTTAACATGTACTAACTCGTTCATCCTCGCGTTCACCTGAGGAGTTAGGCGTTATTATCCCCCTATGGCGGTTGAGGAGACAGACATTTTAAGTATCTTCTCAAGGTATAAAATTTGGGGCTGGACTCAGACTTAGGTAGTCTGGCTCCACGGACCACAACTTGACCCTCTTACTCTGCTACCTCTTTTAAACACAAATCCTCATTGAACACATGGAGGCTTTCTACGGGTTCTTCGGTGAGGTCTCCCCGCCATGCTCAGGTCCCCTGCCTGATGTGGACGAGGTGGAGATGTATGTTGAGGAACTGGAGTCAGAAATAAATTTATCACCATAGTTTGCTATCCAGAATGTTAACGGAAGCTTCTCTCCAAAGAACCTCAGGGCAAGATGCTGGGGACCGGGCCTGCCGCCGCCACCGCGGCTGCCACGACATCCAGCAACGTGAGCGTTCTGCAGCAGTTCGCCAGTGGCCTGAAGAGCCGCAATGAGGAGACCAGGGCCAAAGCCGCCAAGGAGCTGCAGCACTACGTCACCATGGAGCTTCGAGAGGTCAGGGCTTCCACGGCCGGGGCCGCCCGTCATGCAGGGTTTGGGCTATGTGCGCCGTGCGGGTTGAGATTTCTTTGGACGGCTGAGTAGGATTCTGTTTTAGAAAAGCACGCAGGTATTCACGTCCATAGGATGTGCCAGTTCCTTTGCAGCAGTCACGCGGTCCTGTGGCCTTCCTTGCGTGGTGGTGACACTTCAGGAGTCCGTGTAAAGCCAGCTGTTGTTAATTTTTTTTCTTTTTCCCACCACATTCCAGACCTTTGATTCTTTCTGCCTGACAACACAGTGGTTGGGATGGGTTTGGGGAGCTTAGGATTTTTTAAATAGAGACTAGCTGGAGGTTAGGGACAGTGTCTTATTCGTTCTTACACGCCTAGTACTAGGCAGAACCAAGGACACAGTGTGGCCTGCCTTGGAACGTTCTCGATAGTATTTGTTAAATAAATAGATGAATTGCAAGTTCAGTTGCTCTGCAGTTTCAAACTAGAGAATGGGCAGCACCTTGGTCGTGTTCAGTTTGAACCGCACTTGATGGCTACCGCTCGGGTCCTCACCTTTGGGAACCACCCGCCACACCATCAGGGGGGCATCAGACACTGCTCTGAGCACACCTTCCTTTGCAGATGAGTCAAGAGGAGTCTACTCGCTTCTACGACCAGCTGAACCATCACATCTTTGAACTGGTTTCCAGCTCGGATGCCAATGAGAGGAAAGGCGGCATCTTGGCCATAGGTAAGGACAGAGTCTGGTGACCATATCAGCGGTGCCCCCTGCACCCCACGTGTGCTCTGCTGCTTACTAGATGATTAGTTCCTGTTTGTTTACTGAATTTTAAGGAGTCTTGTGGCTTTCAGTGTGCTTATTCGGGTATTCTAGCGGCAGTCCTGTCATAGAAGCGAAGCAGGCGTGTTCAGATACGGAGTCTCAGAACCATTCAGTGACTTTTCTAGGGCTGGACAGAGAGCCAGAGCTGAGACAGGAAGCCAGCGTTCTTTCCACCACTTGTAGTTTTTTGCAGGTTCTGGGGTTTTCTGTAGAGTGACATTTGAATAGTCAGGCTCATGAATGGGAAAGCAGAGTTGGGGCAATGACTGAAAAGGCAGGTAAATTTCCAGTCTCCAGGGTGGTCATCTAGCCTGTGATTTATTATTCAGCCCCAGTTCCTTTTCCTTTTCTTCTTGGGAAAACAAATTATATATATGTGAAAATGAGAACACCTTGCTTTATACACATAGTCCTTGTATAAATATCAAATCTGTTGGTTAAAATGGAAGTTGTCCGCATTCCTTACCATCTGGAAAGGGCAGCGTGCGCTGGAGGTGAAGGGGAAGAGTCACTCTCCAGCTTTCCTCTCCAGGCAGCGTGCCTGCCTGGCCAGCGGGTGTCCGTCCTCACCTCTTGCCTTTCTCTCTTCCAGCCAGCCTCATAGGAGTGGAAGGTGGGAATGCCACCCGAATCGGCCGATTCGCTAATTATCTTCGGAACCTCCTCCCCTCTAATGACCCAGTTGTCATGGAGATGGCATCCAAAGCCATTGGTCGCCTTGCCATGGCCGGGGACACTTTCACTGCTGAGTACGTGGAGTTCGAAGTGAAGCGAGCCCTGGAGTGGCTGGGTGCTGACCGCAACGAGGGCCGGAGACACGCAGCTGTGAGTGCCTGCAGGAGGGGCGTGGCACGGCCTGGAGGGCGGTGGCACTGTGTTGGGGTCCCTCACACAGTGTGCTTAGGTCCACAAGGGACAGAGAAGGAGAGGGGACACTGCAGGCAAAGACACTGTGCTTCTCAGTGGCCTTAGGTTCTGCCCTGCATCCTTTGTCTTCTCCCTGAGCTTTGCACCTGAAGAGGATACTTTGAAGTTCTCTTTTGTTCTTGGAGAGGCAGCCCTGAGTGAAGTGTTGGTTGTGACCTCTGATTTTCTAGAATTAAATTGCCTCCTAAGTAGTAGGCACCCCCCTGCCTGCTACTAGCAAGAAAAGCCACAGCCAAAAGGTGTACAAAGCCCCAGACACCTGTACTGTCTGCACGGTCCCCTCCGCGTCTTGCCAAGGTCTCTGCTCGCACGGTGGGAATG
The DNA here is from genome assembly GCF_004126475.2 of Phyllostomus discolor. Lineage (NCBI taxonomy): Eukaryota > Metazoa > Chordata > Mammalia > Chiroptera > Phyllostomidae > Phyllostomus > Phyllostomus discolor. The sequence goes on along the minus strand of NC_040907.2, from coordinate 6,515,196 downwards.
GGGGAGGCTGGGATTAAGAGAGGAGCAGGGGGAGGAGGTGCCTTCGCTACCCCTGGTGGGAAATTCGGTCTGCTTTGTTTATTTTTTAGACATTGGCTCATTGGTTCGTACTTAGCCCAAACTTCCTCTTTTCCCATTGGCTGTTCTGCATTTTGGGAAGTGGTGGCCTCTTACCCTCTTCTTCTGGGGACACATCGTCACTGCTTTTTGATGGGCTAGCGCTCCGGGCTGTGAGACGGCGGAGAGTCTGTCTTTAAGAGAGGATTTGGGTGTGAGTTGGGGGGCCCCAGGCATCGGTCGGTCCTCTCTAGCCAGCTCCTTCCGTAGGAGGCAGCACCACACGGAGGGAGCATGGTGCGGGGGAAGGACACGTCTCTGGATCCTGGTTCAAGTCTTTGCTTTGCCAATTCCTAACTGCAACTTGGGGCAACCTCCGACCTTTAGTTTTTTCCCCTGTCAAATGAAAATAATAGTAAGACTAGGTATTAAACAGGACTTTTCATTCATTCAATAAATGTTTACTGAACACTTGCTGTGTTCTAGGCACGGTTCCGGGCCGTCAGTATAGCAGTATACAAAGCAAAGCATGTCTGCCCTTCCAGGGCATCTGTTCTGACATTACAGGCAGGCCATGTAGACACCCAAGGTGATGACCATGGAGATGTGTGAGCAGTTTCCTTGCCTTCCTTGAGCCCCAGAGTTTCCAAGCCGGTGGACTGGGCTGGTCTGCTCTTTCCTAACATGTGTAGGCCCCAGGAAGCTAGAGGCTGCGTCCCTGATGAGCGTTCTGAGTGTGCCTTCTTCTCCCAGGTCCTGGTTCTCCGTGAGCTGGCCATCAGCGTCCCCACCTTCTTCTTCCAGCAAGTGCAGCCCTTCTTCGACAACATTTTCGTGGCTGTGTGGGACCCCAAGCAGGCCATCCGTGAGGGAGCTGTGGCCGCCCTTCGTGCCTGTCTGATTCTCACCACCCAGCGGGAGCCGAAGGAGATGCAGAAGCCCCAGTGGTACCGGGTGAGGCGCTGGTTCCTTTCCGGCCGCCGGCACGCATGTTTATACAGAGTATCGTCGCTGGGCCCGCAGCAGCAGCAGGCCCCTTGCCCCATAGCAGGCATCTGTTTGTTCTGGTCTCGAACCTAAGCTCGGTGTAAATCAGCTGTCGTTGTATTTCAGTAAAGCAGAGACCCGCTGACAGCCGTACCATTCTTTTGTGTACCGCTGAGGGTGAAAGGAAGACACCAGGTACACCGTGACTCGGTGCCTTCTCATCAGCTCTGCCAAGATGCCTCTTTTCAGAGATGTTAACATACAGAAAAACGGGCATCTCAGAATTCAAAACGTATAATTGGTATCCATTTAGAAAGTGCTGGTCCTCTCTCCTCTGAAATCTTGAGTCCCGCGCTGATTGCTGTTGATGACAGAACTCACTAAGGAGCCACGCGCAACAAAAAGAGCCCTGAGCATGGGGTTGGAGACCTGAGTTCTGGTCTTGGCTGTGCTCTGTGACCTGGGACAGGTCACGGGATTTCTTTGGGCCTCTGTTTTTTATCTGTTAAAATGGGGATGTAGTGGTATCTTCCTCGGGGTTCATGAGAGCCCGGTGAGTGGGGGTTGGAGATACCGGCACAGGGCGCTGAGCAGGCATGCTCATGTCTCGGAGCCCCCGTGGGGATGGGGTTTGCCTGCGCGCTGTCTAACTGTGGACATTGGGGAACTGAGGCATTGTCCGTCTCTACATAGCACACGTTTGAAGAAGCAGAGAAAGGGTTCGATGAGACCTTGGCCAAGGAGAAGGGCATGAATCGGGACGACCGGATCCACGGAGCTCTGCTGATCCTCAACGAGCTGGTCCGAATCAGCAGCATGGAGGGAGAGGTCAGACGCCGTGGCGGGGGCGTCCGCGCTCCTCCCGAGCCGCTCTGCGGGCAAGATGGGGCGAGGTCCCTGTCCTCACGGAGCTGACATTCTCTAGGGGAAGCGGGCAATACAGAAATAACGAGGTAGTTTAGATAGCAACAAGTTCTGGGAAGACGTGGGAGGAAGGGTAACGGGGGTGGGGGTGTATGGCTGGGGGCTCAGGGAAGGTCTGTCCTGAGGGGGTGACGTTTGAGCTGAGACCTGTAGGACGTGGAGGAGCCAGCCTTGCCGGAGATTATGTTCCTGGCAGAGAGGCTTTGACGTGGGAGAGAGTTTGACGAGCTCAAGGAACCTGAAGAAGGGAAGCGTGGCTGGCGCACCCTCAGCCAGGGAGGAGGAGGGAGGGGCCAGACTGGTAGACTCGTAGTTCTTGGAAAACATCGGCTCTTATTCTGATCTTGGGGGCAAACACTGGAGATGTATGTGTTGGGGGGAGGGGGATGTCATCCATTTTTAATGATGCAGGAGCTCCTTGTGGGAGAAGCTTGTGGAGAGGCAGGAATGAAAGCAGGGAGATCAGTTAGGAGGTGGGTTAGCTCGAAAAGCAGCTGCAGAAGTGGGTTTAGGTACAGGACTTTATTAGGGGAATGCCTGCGAGAGCAGATGGGGGGTGAGCTGCAGGAACCCAGACCTCAGCGCACCGCTGACCCTGAGTGGAGGGGGAGGGGGAGGGGGAGGGGAAGGAGAGCGGGGTGGAGGTGTCTTCATCTGTGCCGCAGGACCGCCTCGGCGGCCAGAACCGCCTCGGGAGGCCGCCTCAGCGGTCCTGCGGTGCGCGCTCACGGGCAGGGAGCAGCCCATGGAGCATGTGGCCTTGGCTCAAGCATGGTGGTGGGTTTCAGAGTGCAGCTGGGGCCCTCGAGGGTGGAGGTCCCAGTCCGAAGCTGCCACAGGGGGCTGTTATGGTGGTCTAGGTGAGCCTCGGCAGTGGCCTCAGCGAGCACGCAGACAGTGGAAGTAGTTGGGCTTCGGATGGAGGCAGAGCTCCCCCGTGACTCTCGGCGGGAAGCTGGTTGGTGTGAAATGTCACCCCAGGGCTTCCTGCTCCCCCAGACTCAGTGGCTGCGCCCCAGACGTGGGGCGTCGGGGGCAGCACGTGCTGCCCTGTGGGGGGCAACAGGAGGGTCTGGCTTTGAATCCCAGCTCCTCCCTATACCCTGTGACGTGGGGAAACCACTTCACCTTCGTTCGTCTTGTTTTCCTCACTTTTGACGGGGATCTTACCCCATCTATCTCATCGAGTTCCAGGGAGGTTTCTAGGTACATGTGCAGTGCCCAGCACAGTACCCGCTACTTCGTGGGAGTTCCTTACGCGGTAGCCCTCAGAGATTTGCCCACCCAAGTATAACGTGGTGCTCTCCACGGTAGCCCAGACGGCTCTGGGATCCTTGTTTCCTCCCGGTAAAGCGAGACAGTATTGCCTGACTCCTAGACTGAAATGAGTGCTGTTGCGATGGTGCTTTGTAAATTACCGAGAACTATCCAAGTGTGAGGTATTGTAATTCCTAATACTGTGGGCAAGCTACATCCTGTATTAAGAGCTAGAATAACGCAGCATGAATAAAACATCACATCCTAGCAGGGGGAGACAGACAATGGGTGGATAAGTAAAGCTAAATAGTGTATCATGTGCTGATGAATGCTGTGGAGAAAAGCAGGGCAGGGAGTAGGGGTGCTAGCATGGAGTAAGGATTGCATTTTAAACTGTGGTGACGTTTGAGCACAGTCATGAGGGGGTGAGGAGAAGCCACACAAGGACCTGGGGGAGAGCAGTGCAGCCCATTGGTTCTGCAGGCGCAAAGGCCCCAAGGCGGGAGCACGCTGCTTTATTTGGGTGATAGCAGAATCCACGTTGTGGCTGAGCAGACTGGGAGGAGGGGGAGGTGGGAGAGGGCGTCAGAGCAGCACCTGGGGCAGGGAGGTGGCATGTCACACGGGGCCTCAGAAGCCACTCTGGAGACTTTGCATGGGAAGTGGGAAGCTACTAAAGGCTTTTAAGCAGCGGAGTGACATTGACTCGTTTCAAAAGGCTCGCCTTGGCCACCGTGTTGAAAATGGATCGTCGGAGGGGCAAGGGCTGAAGCAAGGAGCCTAGTTCGGAGAGAACTGCAGCAGCCTTAGCAGGGGACCTTTGTGGCCCTGGACCGCAGTGGGAGCTTAGAGGTGCCAGCAGCGGCTGGATTCAGAATTTGGGGTCTGGGGGTCAGTGGGAGAGAAAGTAGAGTGGAGGTGTTTGACCCGAGCAGCGGGGAGGGTGGAGTTGCCGATTCCAGAGGCTCCAGAGGCGGAGAGGCTGAGGTGGGAGGAGCAGGTTTGGACCGCCTCAGGGTAGAGCGGCAGGAATTGGCTCTGAGCCCGTCAGGCATAAGGTGCCTGTTGGGAGTCTGAGTGGAGATGCTGAGTAGTTCTGGGAAGAGGTAACTGAAAGACATAGATCTGGGGGGTTGTTGGCACACAGGTGTTATTTCAGGTCACGAGGTGGGGTGACCACAGGGAACTAGTGGAGCCGGGGAAGAGAGGGGGTCTGAGAGCCGGGAGTCGGGAGAAGAGGCGCGGCCAGGGTGGGGGTGGGACCGGAAGGCTACAGGCCCAGAGAGCCAGCGAAGACAGAGTTTCAGGGAGGAGGAAGCAGCACGTTGGGTCAGGGGCTGCAGACAAGTCAAGAAAGACGAGGATTGAGACTTAATGATCGGATTTTGGCAGCATAGGAGTCACTGGTGACCTGGACAAGAATAGTAGACAGGATTTTTCAGGGGGAAAAATCTATATTGAGAAAAGTTTGAAAATTCAGAAAATTGTTTTACATCCTTTTTATTTTGGCCTGTTGGAGGGTGGCTTGCTAGGCAGCCCTTTGAATACAGAGTAGGTGTGAGTTCTGAGTCAGTCAGGTTTTTGCACATGGCCTGTGGAATTCCTAGGATTCAAAGAAAATTATTTGCCCAAGTTGTTTCTGCCAGGGTTTCTGGCAAGGAGGAGGAAAGCGGACCGTCCGTAGCCAGGTGCCGGCGTGGGGCTGCCCCTCGGCTCGGCAGGAGGCTTCCTCGCCAGGATGCTGGGTCTGCAGACCCCGCAGTGTGCGAGCCAGCTTCCCCGAACCAGCCTGGGGTGGGAGGGCGAGTCCTTAGCAGCCGGCCCCTACTGCTTCTTTATTGCCCAGCTGGTGGTGCTCTTTTGCCTAAATCAGAGCAAAGCCAGGCCCCCTGCAGGGTTCTGGGGAAGCCGCAATCCTGTAGCTGAAGAGTGGCCCCCCTCCACTTTGGAGGTGGTTCCCTTTCTGGGTCAGGTGGATGTGTTGCTCTGTAGACTCACAGTGCTTGGGCAGATGCACCTGTGGGTGAAGGTGGTTCCCCCCACATGTTACAGCGCCTGAGAGAGGAAATGGAGGAAATCACGCAGCAGCAGTTGGTCCACGACAAGTACTGCAGGGATCTCGGCTTCGGCACGAAACCTCGTCACATCACCCCCTTCACCAGCTTCCAGGCTGTACAGCCCCAGCACTCCAACGCCTTGGTGGGACTCCTGGGGTACAGCTCTCATCAAGGCCTCATGGGGTTTGGGGCGTCCCCCAGCCCTGCCAAGTCCACCCTGGTGGAGAGTCGGTGTTGCAGAGACTTGATGGAAGAGAAGTTCGATCAGGTAGGTGGCAAGAGGCCCGCTTCCTCTCCTCCCAGGCTCCACACCTCCCTCCCCTTTGCCAACCCTGTGCCCTTCCTCTCTCAGGTGTGCCAGTGGGTGCTGAAATGCAGGAACAGCAAGAACTCGCTGATCCAAATGACGATCCTTAACTTGCTGCCCCGCTTGGCTGCCTTCCGACCTTCTGCCTTCACAGGTGAGGAGGGTGTCTGTGGGAGACGTCACCCACTCAAGGGGAAATGAATGGACAGGTCATTCCAAAAAGTGTAATGGACAGGCCTGCTTCCCATCTGAAGCAGGGCCAGCCAGGAGCTAGTCTCTGGTTTCTTTGCCTCCTGTCCCATTTCTGTGGTACCAGTTCATGTTTTCTACAGTTGGCTGAGGCAGCAGGTGTAAGGGCAGTCAGAATGCGTAGGCAGAGAGGTAATTCTAGAGCTAAGCAGGTTCTCGTGTTTGGAACGAACACGTTCATCAGTGAACTAAAAAGAGACAGAAGGGAGGGCAGCTTCGTTGTAGATGCTGCAGCAGCCTCTTGGGACGGGGGATTTGATGGCTGTCCTGCTTCCCCTCGGAGGTGGTCACTGAGATGGCTCACGACTGCCCAGAGAGGGGGGGCGCTGCATGTCCCAGGGGCAGGTGTCATGGACAGTAGGAACTGTGGGTTCCCATACTCCTGCCCTGTGGTCACTGGGCAGTGAATTCCTGGCTCCCGGAGGTGGCCCAGCTTGGACACTGGCTTCCTTGAGGCCTTCCTGGGTTGCCCCGGCTGGAAGCGTCCTTTCCTCTTCTGTGATAGCCCCCCGCTGTGCAGATGTGTGGCGGTCAGACCTGGGGTGACCCCTGCCTCTGTCTGTAACCTCGAGCTTGTGGACGGGATACTTGACCTTCCCCGACTGTGGCGTTAAAACAGTCCCTTTGGCCCAAGGTGAACTGCACTAATGCCTGAGCACCTGCTCTAAGTGTCTGGCACAGAATAAGCCCTCAACATGGACATCATCATCATTATTATTGCCTCTTCTGGCTCCTTCAGTCCATTTTGGAAATTAGGTAAAGGTGAGCATTATACTATTGCTCCGGTGGCCTGTTCATATTGATGTCCTGCTGCACCTCTGTATTTGCCCCCGTCCGGACGTGTCTTCACTTCACTGCGGGGCATGTCACCTGTGCTTACTAAGCCCTCAGGACCAAGTGAGAGCCAGGAGCGGAAGCAGAAGGCCAGCCTGACCCCCGGCAGGTGCCGTTCCCTGGCACAGACGCAGTTTGCGCCACCCTGCCCAGACGGAACAGCAGGAGAAACCCGTAGCTGTGGGGCCGTTAGGTGCACTGGGTGCGAGGGCAGAGCATGTTGAGTCAGAACAAGACGATTAGCCGCATAAAACCACTGAACCAGGAAGAAGTGATTCTATGAAAATCACCCCTATTTTCCAGCTTTCCATTCTTTTTTAATGCCCCTGTTTGGTAGAGCCGTAAACAATCTCGGGTCGAAAGTCTGTGGTTCAGAAGACACCAGTAACTAGGCCAAATTTGATCAAAGTCGTGTGCGTTGTGGAGGCCAGCAAGTTCAAAAGGCTGCCTGGCAGCAGGGTGCGGAGGCTCCAAGGGCCCCCTTTGATGTGGGTTTTTGTTGTCTTATTAAATAATGCACTAAAAGATGCCATTGAAATTCGGCCTGGGCAGCCTCCACAGTGTGTGCCTCATCAGAAAAACGCCGCTTGTTTAAAGCTTGCAGTTTGGAAGCCGTTGCTTGAATTTCCTGACCATGTCAGCTTCGGTAACATCAAAAACACCCTAAGATCAGGCTCGAATCTCTAACCAAGTCAGATCCCTAATGTCTGCGGGTGCTAAGTCCAGAACAGGAAATTCTCTGGAGTTAAGCTGCTTCCTGCTGAAAGGCATTTCCCCTTTGCAAAGGTCTAGTTCTCCTTGATGCTCTGTGATGTTAGGGTTGTATGTCCTTAGTCTCTGACCGTTTTCGAGCCCCAGCATGCTTTAATGTCATATGACCGCAGGGGCCGTGGGAGAAGACGTTTCTCATTAGAATAAGTGCAGTGACGTGTGCGTGCTGTTGGCGAGTCTAGTTCACTGTGCTCTGGCTGCGCTTCAGTCGCCCTCGACACCCCGGACTCCCTAACGGATGCCTGGTCTCTCCCTCTCTGCTGTTACGTGCTTCTGGGGCACAGACTTGGGGCCAGTGAGATGGAAGAGAAGAAATCTAAGAAGGGGCAAGGATCAAGAAATTCCAGCCTTCAGAGGAGTAATAACACTTGAGCTTTAATTGCCCGGGAATTGCCTGCCCGTGCACATTGGCTTGTGTAAACTTAATGAAAATGCACACGTGGCCTTCCAAATTGCAGGCTAAATCTTGTTCTGTTGAATGTAACTGCAGCAGAGATCTCCAGGTAATAGCAGTGGTTTCTCGGCCTAAGCCAAATGGAATGGCCTGTGTATTACAAACAGTATTTAATGTTACTTTGAATTGCAATATAATATAAAATAGTTTAGGTGGTCTTCTCTTTGTCTTTAAACAAGACAGCATATATTTCTCAAATAGGAGGATGTAATCTCTTCCTCAAAATATAACAGTGGAGACAATTATGTGATATTATTTTTTTGGAGACCCTGTAAGTTATTTTTTTTATTGAAAGAAAAAATCTTACAATTTTAGTATTTTCAAAAGATGTATCTGAGAAGTGATTATTAAGCATAAGTCTTTGGTTAGTACATCCTCTGAATTCTTAACATCTTTCCAACAGGCTTAATTTCTTTTTTTTTAAAGGTTTTATTTATTGATTTTTAGACAGAGGAGAAGGGAGGACGAGAAACATCAATGCATAAGAGATACATTGATTGGTTGTCTCCCACACGCCCCCAGCCGGGGACACTGCCTGCAACCCAGGCATGTGGCCTGATGGGGAATTGTTCTGGTGACTCTTCGGTTTGCAGGCCCTCGCCGAATCCACTGATTGAGCACCAGCCAGGGCCTTAATTTATTCCTAAACCTACGTGTTTCATAGGAATCAGACCTTCGTTTTATAGACCAACCCTGACCTTGAGCCATACACTTTGTCTTTTCTGTGCTCAGATACCCAGTACCTCCAGGATACCATGAACCACGTCCTAAGCTGCGTCAAGAAGGAGAAGGAGCGCACGGCAGCCTTCCAGGCCCTGGGGCTGCTCTCCGTGGCTGTGCGGTCTGAGTTTAAGGTCTACTTACCTCGCGTGCTGGACATCATCCGAGCGGCCCTGCCCCCGAAGGACTTTGCCCATAAGTAAGCATCGCTAGTATGATTCCCCTGTCCACCCCATTTGGTTGGAGAGGAAGGATGCTCCATCTGTTTCCATGGACCTCAAGCCCGTTCTCTGCTTCTTTAACTTCCATAGTCTAGCCAGTCATGTAAAGGACAGCGCTTCCTTGGCTGAGCTCCAGCCTTTTCTGAGTGAAATGACAGTGATGTCAATATTTGCGTTGGTTGAATACCCTGTGAGCGTGTTAGGTGTCAGTGCTGTTTTCAGTAGTCGTCACTGGGAGTCACCTAGCTGTGCTCCTTTCTGTGGCTTTCTGAGGCCTTGATTTGATACAAGACCTAAAGAGAGGACTCCTAGGTTAGAACTTAGGGGACTTCATAGTCACCTTTTTTCTTATCGCTGAAGTTGGCTATGTTACTCCACCTCTTCCCAGTGAATAAAGCACGAAAACAACCTTAGGCACCTGCAACATGCAGAGGCCGGGTGTCCTCTAAGTCTAGGGGGTCAGTGTTCATTAGAATTGTGTCTTTACAGTTTCCTGTTTTCGTAGCAAGGGTTGTTCTGGTGAATGAAGAAGACTCACCCATTCTGAAGCCTAGCATTCTCATGGGGAGAAAAATTCCTTTCCATAGGATGGCCATGCCCTGTACTCTGGTCCCCAATGTACAACATTGTTGGGTTTGCTTCCCAAGTAGGTACCATGGCCAGCACCGCACTAACCCTTATGGTTCCTGTGGAGTGAATTGGGGCAGTTCCTCAAGACACTTTACTGCCATCTGCTGGATTGTTGTTTTAAATACTGTTGCACAGATCTACAGGGACTCTGGTGTGATGGGCCCCCTAGACTTTGCAGTAGGTCACCAAGTGGTGCCCTTACCTGGGTGACCCTCCTTGCCCCGAGGCAGTTTTGAGGTGGGGCATCACGGAAGGTTGTTATGTCTAAACTAGCCCCTCTTTGGTTCCCTGCAGGAGACAGAAGGCCATGCAGGTGGATGCCACAGTGTTCACCTGCATCAGCATGCTGGCTCGCGCCATGGGGCCAGGCATCCAGCAGGATATCAAGGAGCTGCTGGAGCCCATGCTGGCGGTGGGGCTGAGGTGGGTGTCAGAGACCTCGGCTCCCCGACTCCGGCAGCCTGGGGCCTGGGCCCCGGTTCCGGGACTGTGCGGAGAGAGCGAGGCCCGGCTGTTCGCACACTGAATCCGATAGGCAGGGCGGCTCTCGCTCAGCACATAGGCTAGTTTCGAGTCCTGGTTTCCTCACTAGCCAGCCATGTGATCGTGACTAAGTTACTTTACTCTGAGCCTCGGTTTCCTCACCTGAAAAGGGCGTACAATACTAATTCCTACTGGTTGGGGTTGTAGGGATTAAGTGAGTTTATGAAACAGCCACTGTTAGCGCAGTGCCTTGCATGTAGGCAGTGCTCAGTTAATGTTTGCAGCTCTTGTGTATAGGCCCATGGGCGGATTGCTTAAGCTCTCTACACTTGAATTCGCTTCATCTGTAAAATAAGGAGGGTGCTCTCGCTGGCCTCCCAGGCGGTTTATCGAGCAAGTTCTCCCATGGCACAACCAGAAACTCGTCGTTTGGAAATCTGTGATGAGGCCAAGAGAGTTCAGGACATTTGCCCTATTTTGTAGTATCCTCTCTGCTTTAAAGACCAAGCAGTGATGGGGCCCGATCCCCTTGCTGGACAAGGAGGATAGTTTCGTCTCGAGAATGGACTGAATGTCGTGTGTGCAGCCCCGTGTGTAATTGGTGTCCTCCCCCTCAGCCCCGCCCTCACGGCTGTGCTCTACGACCTGAGCCGTCAGATCCCACAGCTGAAGAAGGACATCCAGGATGGGCTGCTGAAGATGCTGTCCCTGGTCCTGATGCACAAGCCCCTCCGGCACCCAGGCATGCCCAAGGGCCTGGCCCACCAGCTGGCTTCCCCTGGCCTCACAACCCTCCCTGAGGCCAGTGACGTGGGCAGCATTACTCTTGCCCTCCGGACTCTTGGCACCTTTGAATTTGAAGGTAAGAGACTGCAGTGGCTCGTGCAAAGACAGCGTGATGCTGGGCCCTTTGCGAATGGAATGAGGGTGCCTAGGATTCCTGGACCCTGCTAGGGGCCCCGGAGACAGGGTAGCTGACTCTGCAGCAGCTCGTCCTTCCTGGATGCTCTCCATGTATTGCTAACTCCTACTGCTTGTCCCCCCCCCCGAGGAGTTTGGGGCAGGTGGTATTCAGGAGAAGTGTGCATTCGTCCAAGAAAATAATGCTTCAGAGGTGGCAAAGTCAGAGATGGGTCCCCCTTACCGCCCTACCACCATGTGGCTGAGATGGTATTTAATGCTTTCAAATGTATGAGCAGGGGCTTTTGGGTGTTTGGAATCCAGTGGCTGTATGATCTCTAAGAGTGCTGTACTATGTAGTTCAGTTTGGAATTCCAAACTGCAGATCATCCCCCATTAATTCCCTAGAGAGATACAATTCCAGAGAGAAAAATGGTTACTTTTTTGAAATTTAAGCTCATGTAGGTGGTGGTAGTCAAGTCTCCGGGGAAACAAGCGAACACAAAAGCCTGAAGGTGCCATCCGACTAGGACAGCCATCTGTGTTTTCCCTCTGGAGTTAGTTCCCCCACTGGCCGTGACCAACACCCAGGACAGTTCACTGGTAATGAGTAGAGAGTAGCTGTGCTTAAACCCAGCCTACATCAGCCTCTCTTTTTGGTGTTTAAGTCAGGAACTAAAATACACAAGGTGAATTTGACCAAGAGTTGGTTTACTCTCCGGAAATATAAAGGGTCTGGTCAGAATAAAACAATGATTTACTCTCTGAAGGGAGTAAAGGAAGGACTAGAGTGGGGGGATGCTCTCCTTCCTGTCCCCCAGCTCCACTGCCCCCCTTCTGCCTTTCTCACAGCTGAAGGCTCGTCTGCTAGGAGGAGTATTGAGTCAACATCTTGCTGATCGATATCTTGTTGAAAATTGAATTAGGAGCCATAACATGAAAAGTGCAGCTGGCAAGCTGCAGACCTGCTGTCTGAGGCAGCAGTGATTCTTCCGTTTTCTCTCCGTTTTGCGCCCAGGACACTCTCTGACCCAGTTCGTCCGCCACTGCGCGGACCATTTCCTGAACAGCGAGCACAAGGAGATCCGCATGGAGGCCGCCCGCACCTGCTCCCGCCTGCTCACGCCCTCTGTGCACCTCATCAGCGGCCACGCCCACGTGGTCAGCCAGACTGCGGTGCAGGTGGTGGCAGACGTGCTCAGCAAGCTGCTCGTGGTCGGGATAACGGACCCCGGTAAAGCTGACTAGACAGAAACAGCCTGGGGGGGTCCAGGGGCTGGGGGCAGGTTCGTTGCACAGCCTCTCTGGAGACCTCCAGCCTCAGCAGGTTGATGTGCAGCTCTTTCCCTGCCGAGGTGTCGGGCTTGGCTGCTCCAGCCTGCTGCTGTGAGATGATCTGTCCTTTATTATCTTCGCCCCGGGAGCAGAGAAACGGATGACAGGGGAGAGGAGAGAAGGGGACCTAGAGCCTCTCACTAGGCTGACGGCAGTGTGGGGGGGACACCGGGAAGGCCCAGAGAGCTGAGGGTGCTGAAGAGGCATTCACGGCGTGGTTGTTCTTGCAGACCCTGACATTCGCTTCTGCGTCCTGGCGTCCCTGGACGAGCGCTTCGATGCACACCTGGCCCAGGCGGAGAATCTCCAGGCCCTGTTCGTGGCCCTGAATGACCAGGTGTTCGAGATCCGGGAGCTGGCCATCTGCACCGTGGGCCGGCTCAGTAGCATGAACCCCGCCTTCGTCATGCCTTTCCTGCGCAAGATGCTCATCCAGGTAATGACGAGCCTGTCGAATGTAGAGGCGGCGGGAAGAGGACTTCCGTCAGTGCAGAGGTCCGGGGAAAGAGAGGTGAAGACAAGGGAGAGGAAGGTTCAAGATCGAGATACTTCCACATGTTTTCCAGGCTTTGTAATTACAGTTCTCGTGTCTGTCACCTCATAAGCCACTTGTCAGTATGACTCAGGGTGCCTCTTAGTCCCAGGCTGACCCGTCCTGCAGCTCTTTCTTTTTCCCGACGAGTCACCTGCGATTCCCTTTCTCGGTGCTCTTTGCTGCAGGTGGTCCTCCCAGCACCCCTCTGCCCTTGCACGCTCCTGCTTTTCTTGCTGCTGCCAGGTCAAGCACAGAGGCCAAGGGTGGGGTTTCGGCACTGGGTCTCATGGTCATTGCCCACAGTCTGTGGCCCCGGGCTTTCGTTACTGTATAACGTGAGGTGCCAAACCGAGCTGCTCGGACTGGAGCCTGAGGCAGACTGACGTTGCTGGCCGGTCCAGTTGGGTTTTCACTGCCTGCCAACACCTGTCTTTACCCCCCCGAGTAAGTTCTGTGGCCCCCTCGTGAGCGATGCGGGGACCAGTCCTTCCTGCCTCACGCTACTTCCACCCGCCTTGGCTGGGGCTCACTGGGGCTCACCAATCATCTCCTGTCTCCCCACTTCCGCCCTGTCCCACCCCACTCTCCGCTTCCTACCCTCCTCCCTGGTTTCTTTTGAACTAGATGCTTCCCCTAACACAGCGAGAACTTAAACACAAAAACTCATTCGTGTATGTAGTTTTCACCCTGGAGAAATGGCATCCATTCCCAATCTGTCATGATTAACGTGACCATAAATTCGGTCCCTCAGTCAATTAGAAGGTTATACTCATGGTGGCACTTCTGTTTTTAGCCTAATAGTTTATTTCTTTAACTGCTGGTCTGTGCTAGAAATGCCTATTTGGTCTTTTTAAAACACCTAAGGTTTGGGGAAGAAGTCACTGTTGAGCCTGTCAGTCCAAATCGTGCTCAGCAAGCTGATGTAGAAATACCTCCCCGCGAGTCTGTCGGGGCCTTAATTCAGTTACCGGACCTTCCGAGCGCGTACTGCATTCCCAGCGCGTCATCAGGGGCCAGGCCGGGGGGCCAGTGTTCGCTGGAAGCTCACGGACAGCTGCCAGGCCTCCGCGCCGCCCTGCCGCGGCAGGAGCTGGAGCGCCACCGAGTGAGCACGCCACGGCCGGAACCGAGCCTCTGAGACCCCAAAGTCTGAAGTGACTTGTCTTGTTTTTAAACATTGATGCAAATTTTCTCACGTTGAAGTGCTCATTTTCATGCCTGGATAAGGGACATTACCTGAATGGGCTTTGTTCTTTTCTACTGTCTTGATCGTTGAGGTGGGCCTGGGGTGTTGTTATCGGGGTGCAGTGCTGCTCTCTGGCTCTGGAGATGTGTGAGCTCGGGTGCTGTGACTTGGCCCCGCGCTGCCCCACTCAGAGAGCTGCGCGCTCCTTGCCGGCGCGGGTCTGTTCTTAGGGCCCCACCCCGTCCTCTTGCTGCTGTCTGCTGTGGCAGGAAAACTGCCCGCTAAGCCGGCCCGGAAAACCAGGGTTCTGCGGCCTGTGGCCCAAGACAAAATACAGTAGTAAGTTTCAGACTCCTCCTCTGGGCAGCAGAGTTAACGGGAGCTTTGTTTTGTTTTCTTCACGTTTGTCACTAATCAGAGGTTCCCTCTGGCAACTTGGGCTCCTCAGGAATCTGTCTGCCGTGAGCTCTTTCGTCTGTGTCACCAGGAGCACGGTGTGTGATTGGCTGCTGCTTTAAGGGTGTGAGAGCAAACGTGCTGTCTCTGGTCGTTAAATCCGAGGGGTTTCTACGGACGTGATCCCCAGCTGCTTGGGTTTGCCCAGGTGTGCCCGGGCCACTACCGAATACCAGTATTTCTTGCAACGTCGTGGCTGATCTGACTATTCTTTGGCACCGCCGGCATTTTTAAGGCGCCCTTGGTGATCTGCTGTCTGGACAAAGACGTTTATGGCAGACAGCCCTTCCTGCGTTCCTCATTTCTGCAAAGTGCTGCTCAGTCCTGTGGGTTTTCTCAGCCTCCTGGGACTGCTGCACTGCTAAAACCTGTGCTTTAGAAAGGACTCTGGGGCCTTCGGGTGCAGTCATGGGGGGAAGGGGCTGGTTCCACACAGTGTGCCTTCTGGTCGCTGCTGTGCCCAAGATTCTGAGCCGCAGAGGTGCCCTTTGCTTGTGGAGGACCAGGCAGCTGCTGGGTCCACAGTGGAGCTCTGGTTCCTCCTCGTTATTTCCTGCCCACGCTTTGACACGCAGTTCCTCTCTAGGATTCCCTCTGCCATGCTGTGCCTTTCCTCCCTGCAGATTCTGACAGAGCTGGAGCACAGTGGTATTGGAAGGATCAAGGAGCAGAGCGCCCGCATGCTGGGCCACCTGGTCTCCAATGCCCCCCGGCTCATCCGCCCCTACATGGAGCCCATTCTGAAGGTAACTCATAGCAGCAGAGACACTGGCACGCGCTCTAGTGTGTCTTATGCCAGCTCATCTGGGGCGATGGGGGTGTGTCCCTGCTCACTGGTACACTGAACAAAGTAGACAGTTTCTTTGGCTCCAGGGACAAAGGCCACATCAAGCAGCCCCCGTTAACGAATGTCAGGAATCTCACCGATCGCAGCAAAGGGCTCTTAGAAGCGATAAGATGCGATGCTTCAAGCACATCATCAGATGTGTGCTTGGAAAGAAGTAGGAGGGTTGTGGCATAAAAGAGCTCCCGCAAAGGGAAGAAAAGTGGGCTGTAAAATCTGAAGCAGCCTTCAAGGTCGAATGTGTTAGAGTCATGGGAAGTCTTTCACAACTCACGTGAGCCCCGGCAAGTGATCGGCCACACCAGTGTCATTCAGAGAGGGCCTGGGGAAGTGTTGTTGAGCCCTGGCCCTTCCCAGCTCGCGCGTCAGACTCCTGTGCATGTCTGAGGACAGTGTGAGAAACCGGGTTCATAAAACCTGGAGGTAGCTGGCCGATGAATGAGATGGTCTCTCGGGTGAATTTTGCTTTCGTGAAAGAAAGGTTTCTCGTGGACTCTGACCTGCACTCGTTTTCTCACACCTTCTGTCCACAGGCTTTAATTCTGAAACTGAAAGACCCAGACCCTGATCCAAACCCAGGCGTGATCAACAATGTCCTGGCCACCATCGGAGAGTTGGCTCAGGTAAGCAGGCAACTGCTTTTTTCATAGGGCGGGAAGGATACGGTTAACCTTTGAATAAGTCAAAATACTTCTTAACGCCGTAATTTCTAGTCTTGTCTACCGTGCTTTTTGTCATCTTGTAGGTTAGTGGCCTGGAAATGAGGAAATGGGTTGATGAGCTTTTTATCATCATCATGGACATGCTCCAGGATTCCTCTCTGTTGGCCAAAAGGCAGGTGAGTACCGCTGCTTCCTGGCTGAGCCAGCACCTGGCACACAGCAGGTCCTCAGGAGTACTTGCTGAGTGAGTGAAAGGAAGAAGGCCTGGGAACCAGAATTAGCTGTCATCCTGGCCAGGAGTCACTTCCAGGAAGGGTCAGGGCTGGCCAGTGCCATTTCCTCTGGACGAAGGCCAGTGCCGGTCCTCTGTCAGGGCCTGGCCCCCGAAGGGAGAAGAAGGCCTTGAGCTCCGGCTCTGGAGGTCAGCAGAGCTTCCGCCCCGCTCCCCACGCCTGGCTGCACCCTAGTCGTTGAGGTCTTCGGGTGACTGGGCTGAAGTTAAGAGCAGTTTTAATTTCCTTTCGACTCGGACTCCTCCTGTCCGTCGGTCAGGATATGGATGGACTGTGTATTTCCTTGGAGAAAGCCGGGGCTGTTCTTTACTGTTCAACTCAGTGGTGGTTGTGCTGGTTCCTGGCCTTGTTTTTACGTCCCCGCTCTCAGGGTTGCTGTTCGTGCCTCGTGTCTCGACGGAAATTCTTTTGTTGTAAGAGCCTCTGACACTTCATTGCAGCCGTTTAACCAAGAGTACAAACTTTTCTTTCTCTCGTACTGGCTCAGCTCACCATGTGGTCTTTTGTCCGTCCAGGTGGCCCTGTGGACCCTGGGACAGTTGGTGGCCAGCACCGGCTATGTGGTGGAGCCCTACAGAAAGTACCCCACTTTGCTTGAGGTGCTGCTGAATTTCCTGAAGACTGAGCAGAACCAGGGCACACGGAGAGAGGTAGGGAAGGTGGCCCGCGTGGTCTTTAAAGACTCGGCTGGGAGAGTGGAGAGAGAGACACACAAATGCGTGTGGCGTTAACATGCTGTCATCAGACTTCCTGTCCGTTTTGTTCCTGTAGCTCCAGCTGGTCGTTGGGTACGGAGTGAGGGTCAGGGGACGTCAGAAGAATTCCCTGG
Organism: Phyllostomus discolor; assembly: GCF_004126475.2. Lineage (NCBI taxonomy): Eukaryota > Metazoa > Chordata > Mammalia > Chiroptera > Phyllostomidae > Phyllostomus > Phyllostomus discolor. Next base: position 6,498,205 of record NC_040907.2, on the reverse strand, counting down.
TCACTGTTGCAGCCAGATGTTCTGATGAATGTTTTCTTTTCCCTCCCCGCCCCGCCAGGCCATCCGTGTGTTAGGGCTCCTGGGGGCCTTGGACCCCTACAAGCACAAGGTGAACATCGGCATGATCGACCAGTCCCGGGATGCCTCCGCGGTCAGCCTGTCGGAATCCAAGTCAAGTCAGGACTCCTGTAAGTTGAGGGGCCCATGAGAGACTGGCTGAATGTCTGCCTCCCCGAGCCCTCGCCGGCCATGTCTAGAAAGAGTCTTAGGCTGGGGAACTATAAAATTACAGCACACTGGCTCGCTTTGCAGCTTTGAATGAAAAGGCGTGATTTCCTCTGGAACCGTAGCCGGGACTCTGCTTCCCAGTGTGTCCAGAGTGCTTGCTCCCATCTGCCCAGGGTCTTTGTCAAGGGGCAGCAGGCTCAGTCTGTACTCACTTTGGGGGGCCGATGACGGATGTGAGTTATCACCCCGTCACTTCTGTTCACCTCTCACTCTTTGTTAGTGCTTCTCTGTTCTGTCCCATGGCACCCAAGGAGGAAGGGGGTAGGATTTGATTGACAGGGAAATCTGGGGCAAGGCTCAGAGGCCTGGAAACGCTATGGCAGTGCGGTTCCAAGGTCTTCTGTCCACCGAGCGGTCTGCTCCCCGGGCCCCGTTGCCTTCGGACACACTTCCTGGGAGATTGGGTCGGGTGTGTGATGTGGGAGGGTTTTTAAACATAAGCCCTTGTCCATCAGGGCAGGTTTATTTCCCAAGGTGTGAAAATTCAACAACTGCTCTCCAGCTATTCCAACAAAATGTTATTTTTCCGAAATAAAATAATTTGTCCCTAAATTCTATGGATGGGATCATATTCCTTCTAGTTTGTTCTTCTGTACGTTTTAAACAATCTTTTTTTAAAGATTTTATTTCTTTATTTTTATTAAAAAAATTTATTTGTTTTTAGAGAGAGGCGAAGGGAGGGAGAAAGAGAGGGAGGGAAACATCAGTGTGTGTTTGCCTCTCACGTGGCCCCTACTGGTGGGGACCTGGCCCGCACCCTAGGCATGTGCCCTGACTGGGAATCGAACTGGTGACTCTTTGATTCACAGCCCGCACTCAGTCCACTGAGCCACACCAGCCAGGGCTGCTCTTCTGTACGTTAAGAAGTGTGCCTGTGATGTTATCCTGTCAAGAGCAGAGCCCGAGCCATGTCCCTCCAGGGGTCACCCTTACTCAGCAGTGTCAGCCATCCAGGCTTACCCTCCTCCGCACTGACCATTAACCACCCACCCCGAGTCCTTGAGAGCCACGCTGTTCAGGTCAGGTAGCACTTGCCACCCGCTTGTCTTAATTGCTTAGGAGAACCAAGCAGGTGCTGAGCAGATGTTTGCCTAATTTAATTCCCTTTTCTTTCATTTGGGAAAGTAATTATTTTTATAGATGGTTTTGGCTACAGAGTTGTGAACTGTAATAGTGAGAGGCTAAGTTAAACATGGCTGTTTTACGAAAACCCATCATGTCCTGTTTTAAGCTTTGGTGGTTTAGGTAATAGGAAAGCCAAAAACCGTTTAGTCCTTGATGACAAAAGCCTATACGTTGGTTCCTAACACATCCTGTGTGTCCGACGCTGTTGAAAAGCAGCAGGGAGAACTGTGTGAGTACTAATGGCCGTCAGGAGGGTCCTTTCCCCCCTCACTCGAGGACATGCTTATTGATTTTTAGAGAAAGGGGAGGGAGGGAGACATTGATGTGAGAGAGAAACATCAGTCAGTTGCCTCTCTCCTGCGCTCTGCCCAGTGCCGGACCCACAACCCAGGCACGCGCCCTGACCAGGAATAGAACCTGTGGCCTCTGCTTACTGGACAGCGCTCAACCGAGCCGAACCAGCCGGGGCAGGGGGTTTTCTTTTTTGTTGTTGAGCAGACCGTGCTCTGCCCAAAGTCAGAGTCGTGGCACGTACATACAGCTCACGGCTCTTGTCATCCTTCTGCCCCAGCCGACTACAGCACCAGCGAGATGCTGGTCAACATGGGGAACCTGCCTCTGGACGAGTTCTACCCCGCCGTGTCCATGGTGGCCCTGATGCGCATCTTCCGGGACCAGTCCCTCTCCCACCACCACACCATGGTCGTCCAGGCCATCACCTTCATCTTCAAGTCCCTGGGGCTCAAGTGTGTGCAGTTCCTGCCCCAGGTCATGCCCACATTCCTCAACGTCATCCGGGTCTGCGACGGGGCCATCCGGGAGGTGAGTAGCTAAGACCTGACCCTCGCTCCCCTCAGCCCTGAGCCACACCTGCGTGGAAGGTCTGTCTGTGCTTCAGCTTCCTAACCCCCCTGCTGGCTGTTGGACCCGATGCCGCTCCTCTCCCTTAACGTGACGCCTGAGGGGGCAGGTTTAATCAGGTGGCCCAGTTGCCCAAGTTTCCCCTCAAAGCGGCCACAAGGTGAGTGCCTGGGGGAAGGACGGCGTTGTCATTCTCAGTCGTCCCGAGTCCATGTGGCACAGACAGCCGCCTGGTGGGACAGCCGCGTGTGGGTGTCCGGCTGCTGCTTTGCAGTGAGATTCAAGTCCAGCATCTTTAGTGAAAGTGCTCCAGAGGTGAAGCTGCCCGCTCCTTACTGTGTCTCATGGTAGTCTGTCCCATTGTTGTTGGCCCTAAATTTGAGCACGTGGTTAGTTGGTGTCTGTCAGATCTCCCTACCATATGGTTACCTTTTTTCCTTAGTCTTTAACTAATCCGTGGGGGGACTCTTGGAGACCGTGTGCCTATCCTATTCCCCATCTGCCCTTTACCCAGCGAGTGTAGCACCCACGGACAGCCCTTGCCTCAATCAGTTATCACGCTGGTTGCAAAATTAGGAATTTCCAGTTCTATTATTTTTTTCTACTTTTAATAGCTGGCGTTTTTCTATGAAGAGGAATTTTCCCCTTTCTTTCCCTCTTTTTCTCTCGTGCTCCGTTTTCCCTAAGCCACAGAACTTGCAAAGTGGTTCTGTGGTTGCTATACCTATACCACCACCGACAGCAAACTTACTTTATCAAATTCAAGGTGGCTCCACAGTTTCTGCTGTTCTCAGAGTGTCTTGCACAGGAGTGAATAGGGTGCTGTGCTGCAAAGACGCCTGAGTTAACTCTTTTTCCTTCTGTGGAGATGCTCAGGTTTGATGTGCTTGTAGAGGAGGTGTAGTATCTTTTTAGAAGGTCCGTTTCCTAACTTGGTGCCTGGAGTATAAAAGTACATTTTATTTTTGTGGAATCGACTTCTCTGAAGTCTGAGCAGTCCTAAAGTTTGTCTGTAAATTTCCTCAGGCTTTCACTCTAGATAATCATGTAATCTGCAAAGAGAAGAAGATAGTTTCGGGGTTTTTGTTTTAATCTCTGAACCAGTTATTTTTCTCACTGCGTTTCTAGGACTGTTGATTAGGTTTGGTGACAGTGGAAATTTTTCATCTTAATCCTGATTTTAACGGGATTTCTATTAAGATTTCACCACTAGGTATGATGTTTGCTATAGATTTTTGGCAGACAGCTTTTAAAGTTTATGAACATTCTCTCATGGTCTTGATTTGCTGAAGAGCTTTTATCATGAATGAGTATTGGAGTTATCAAATGCCTTTTATTTATCTGTTATAATGATTATATGAGTTTTCTCTTTTAATGTGTTAATATGTTGAATTACATAGATATATGTTCTCATAGTGAAACATTTTTGAACTCTTGCGTTAAAACTATCTCGGTAATGATTTTTTAACGCATTGATTTTATATCTAGTATTTATTTTACAATTTTTACATCTATGTTGCCTAGTGGAATTGATCTGTTACTTTTTCTAAGATTTTATTTATTTATTTTTAGAGAAAAAGAGGGAGGGAAACATTGATCGGTTGCCTCCCACACGCCCCCAGCCAGGGACCTGGCCTGTAGCCCAGGCACGCACCCTGACCGGGGATGAACTGGGGACGTTCCAGTTCTCAGGCGGCACTCGGTCCACTGAGCCACCCCAGCCAGGGCTCTAATTTCTTTTTAACTATAAGTTCAAAACTCTGTTTAATTTTTCAGTTTCTTTTTAAGACAGTTTTGGTCACATTATTCTAAGAAATTGTTTATTTTATCTAAACAATTAAATCTGTTAGCATGAATTTGTTCATAGTTCTTTTATATTTTAATTTCCTGTTAGACATTTGTCAGTATTTTTTTTTCCAAAAAACTAACTATTGCTTTTGTCGATCTTCTCTCTTGTATCCTTGCTTTTTTTATTATAATTTTCCTCCTATTTTTTTCTTTTGACTTTAAAAAAATTGTTTTATGTTGTCAGCCTTTCTAAAGCTGTACATTTTACTCCAAGTATTATTTAGCTGCATTCAAAACTTTTTAAAACTTTATTGAAATGAAATGTACATACCATAAAAATCTTATTAAGTATAAATGTTGTAATTGTATATTTACAGGGTTCTGTAATCATCACTACAGTCTAATTTTAAGAGAATTTCCATCACCCCAGAAAGAAACCTCCCGCCCATCCACAGTCATTTTCCACTCTCCCCCAGCCCTGGGTGACCGTTTGTTTCCCCACTTTCTGTCTCTGGGGACCTGCCTCTTGGGGCATTTCGTAGGACCGGAACCCTGTCTGTGTGTGCGCGCGCAAGCGCCCAGGTTCTTTCACCTAACATAATACTTTTGAGGCTCTTTCATATTGTATTATGTGTCCGTAGCTCATTCTTTTTTTACCACTGAAGAATAATGGGGCATTTTCATTACCCTTCAGAAATAAATATTTTCTAATGTTTGTTACGATTTCTTCTTTCACCATGGAAAGAGTATTTTAATTTGCAGACTTGCAGAATTTTTAATTCCTTGTGTGGTATCTTTTGATCTTAATTGCACTGGGTTTATGGTTCCTTGATGTTCGCTGAAACCGCCTTAACAGTCTGACGATGCTTGGCCGGTTTTGAGCAGCGCTTCCTCGGTGCCTGGGAGCCGTGCGGGCTCGCGGATGTCACGCACAGGGTTCTCCACGTGTCACTAGATTGTCACTCGCTGTGTTCAGTCTTTTGTCTCCCTAATTTTTTGTTTGCTGAATCTACCAGTTTCTGGGAGGAGCGAAGTAAAAATCTCCCTTTACAATAGTGGATTTATTAGTTTCTCGTATTTTGTCAATTCTGTCTTACATATTTTGAATTATATTATTAGGTGCATAAAAATCTTAAGTCATCGTCTGTTCCTGGCAAATTCCATCTTTTATCATTCTGCAGTGACCATGTTTATCTTTGATAACATCTTATTTTGCCTAGTACTAATATAGCTGCACCAGCCCTTTTCTTGGAAGGTTATGTGTCTTGTCTTATCCTTATGTTTTCCACCATCTTGTGACTTTTGTTTTAGAGTGCTCTATAATGTACATAATAATAAAGCTACATTATCTTTTTAATCCAGTTTGAAAACCTGTGTGTTTTAATCAGCGCATGCAGTATCCGGTTACATCTACTGTGATGGCCGGTACACTCGCGTTTGGCTTTGCAGCCACTGTCCGCCCAGCGCTGTACTCTTGTCCCACTTCATTCGTTTCTGTTCCGTGCTGTCCTTTCTTGGCTTGAGCTCTCATTCTCTTATCTTTTACCCTCGACTTATTGGCTACTTTTAATTTTATTAAACATTTTGTAATGGAATATTTTCAGTCACAGTAGTAGACTTATATTAAGTCCTCATACTCATCAGTAATTACTAGCATTTTATCCGTTTGGTTTCATGTAATTCTCACAGCCCCTGCACACACACACACACACACACTCTTTTTTCTGGTGTGTTTTAAAGAAAACTTATGGTATTATATTATTTCACCAATAAATACTTTTCCCCCATATACCTACAGTCTGACACCTATAAAATTAACATAATTCTTTAATATCATTTAAGATCAATCCTTCCTCAGATGTTCTTGTTCGTCTTAAAAGTTTCTTTTCATGTCTTATTTATTCAAATCAATTCAGCTAGTGTCTACACATGGCATTTGGTTTACCTTGTATATGTCCAGTTCTCTCTTTTTCCTCATTTTCCTCCACTTTTTCATGTCGTGTATTTGTGGAAGAAACCAGGTCATTTGTCCCATAGATTTTTCCATTTTAGATTAGGCTGATTGTATCTTCAGGTTGTCTTTTAACTTCTTGTAAACTGGTTAGATTTACAGGCTTGACCAGATTCAGGTTCCGGTCCGTATTTTTCATTTTTGTCTATCAGAGATACATTCTATACATTTATTTTGTGTTCATTAATTCTTCAGCTCTGGTTTTTTTTAACTGTCATTGAATTTTTAAAGTTTTTTTTAAAAACCTTAAATATGCCATTTTCTTTTCTTTTTTTAAGATTTTATTTATTTATTTTTAGAGAGGGAAGGGAAGGAGAAAGAGAGAGAGAAACATCAATGTGCGGTTGCTGGGGGCCGTGGCCTGCAACCCAGGCATGTGCCCTGACTGGGAACGGAACCTGCGACACTTTGATTCGCAGCCCGTGCTCAATCCACTGAGCTACGTCAGCCAGGGCTGAAGTTTTAAGGTTTTTTTAAAATATTTTATTGATTATGCTAATACAGTTCTCCCAATTTTTTCCCTCTTTGCCCCTGCCCCACCTAGTACCCCCAGCTCCCTCAGGCCATCCCCACCTTTGTTCCCGTCCTTGTGTCGTGTGTATAAATGCTTTGGCTGCTCCATTTCCTATGCTGTGCTTTTATATCCCCAGGGCTACTCTGTAATGACCTGTTTGTACTTAATGCCCTCACCTTTTCGCCTGTTTCCCACACACCCTCCTCCCGCCTGCCAACCGTCAAAACCCTCTCTGTATCCATGATTCTCCTCTCTGTTCTGATTTGCTTACTTTGTTCTTTAGATTCAATTATTGACAGATATGTATTTATTGCTGTTTTATTGTTCATAGTTTTGATCTTTTTCTTAAATAAGTCCCTTTAGCATTTCATATAATAATGGTTTGACAATGATGAACTCCTTTAGTTTTTTTCTTGTCTGGGAAGCTCTCTATCTGCCCTTCCATTGTAAATGATAGCTTTGCTGGGTAGAGCAATCTTGGCTGTAGGTGCCTGCTTTTCATGACTTTGAATATTTCTTGCCAGTCCCTTCTGGCCTGCAAAGTTTCTTTTGAGAAATCAGCTGACAGTCTTATGGGAATGCCCCTGTAGGTAACTAAGTGCTTTTCTCTTGCTGCTTTTAAGATTCTCTCTTCACGTTTAACATTTGGCATTTTAATTATGATGCGTCTTGGAGCGGAGCTCTTTGCACCCGTCTTGTTTGGGACTCTCTGGTTTCCTGGACTTGCCTGTCTGTTTCCTTCACCAAAGCAGGTCTGTCTTCTGTTCGATAATCCTTTAGCTGTGTTTTTTGGCCTGCCATTGAGCTTTTAGTTTTAACTACATTTTTTTTTTAATTTCTAAAGTTATCCTTTGTTCTTTGAAATACACCTAGTATCTTTTGGTGGTATCCTATTTCTTATTCACCGTTTTTATTCTCACTTATTTCTTTAAGCATTTTTGAACAGGTTTGTTTATTTTCTATCCAGTGATTCTAGTATATAGAAAACCCTCGATGGACTTAATGCCGTTGTCCGTTATTTGTGCTGAGCCGCACGGGTTTGTCCCAGGTGTGTAGTCCTGGGTGCGTGTGTCGTATTCAGCTGGACGTCCCCTGGACAGTACTGGGAAATCCGCTCTGGGTTTTCACATGCTTCTGCCAGGTGACCCAGGAGGACTGTGAGTTCATTTCTTGACTTAGAGTTTCTCAGGCCGCACAGATGGTTAAAAGAACCCCTAAACCCCACATGAAAGTGGCCTGAAACCACAAACTTGTAGGGAAGACATTTTTTTTTAACCTGGGCCTCACGTCAAAACTGACACACTTCCTTGTTTCCTCTGCCACTGGGCGGGTGGAAGCAGGGGTTCGCCGTCTCTCTTCACGGGTGGCCCTTGGGGGCCTGGGTTCATGTGACAAGTTTCAGTTCCAATAATCTACTAACGACGCTCGTTATCTTTGATGCATTACTTTTAGCCTTTTCATAGCAGGGGGATTTGGGAGGAGCTCTAACCCGCCGTATTTTAGGAAGAAAACAACCTGTGGGGAGCCTGAGGGAGCGGAGAGGAGGTGGCTGGGGCTCCTCGCCGGTGAGTGGGGCACCTCACAGCAAATGACAGCAAGGGTCAGGAGGCTGTGGCCTTCTGTCTCACGGCTGTCCCTGCCCTCCCTGCCACCCCACTGCGCTCCTTTTCCTCCAGCGTAGACTGTCCACCTCCTTTCGAGTGTCACACAACAAAAATATAACCGAAGAATCCTCAGAGTCTCATGTCCCTTGGTTTCCGCAGCGCACTTTTATAGGGACCACTTCCCAAAAACCGTCAGCAGGGAGTCTGGAGGAGGGGCCAGGGGATGGGCAGGGGCGGCTCCGTGTGCCGAGCCCACCCCGTGCCCTGCAGGGCCCAGGTCCCGGCCCCCTCGGAAGGCACCGGCGCCCGCCGGTCGTGAGAGTCAGCCCGAGCCCGCTGTGAGCCCGGCCCTGTGGGGCTGCTGTCCGCACCGCTTCCGGCGGCGCGCTCTGTCCCTCACTGTTCGGGACACTTTTTATTTGTTCCACATTAGCCAGGTTCCAAACTGTGAGTAAGAGTGACAGTAAGCGTGTTCATCACTAAATTGTTCTTGTTAAAGGGGGGAAGCGAGGCACAGAGAGCATAAAAATCTTGTGGGGAGGGCATTTAGAATGTGGTTTGCTCCTCACTGCGTGCAGCACTCTCTGAAGGACATGACCAAGTAAATACTGCGCCCCGAAGACCTCTTCAGCCTGGAAAGCCCTTGGGGTCTCCCTGCCCCAAACCCTCCTTAGTCCCACTTGATTTAGTGGGTGGCCTCTTCCTCACAGCCGCAAGGTGCCACCCTGAGTACAGTTTCCTTATCCCGTCCCTTCGCCAATTTGCTTGCTGTATTGATTCATAATTTCTTAGAGACAGTTAAGTAATTAGTTAAGACCTCATTAATTAATTACTGGAAATGAACTCCAGTGCCCATAATTGTGAGCTGTATTTGTTTTAGAAAGTGAGCGGTAGTGGATCAGGGCTGAATAAACAAAAGGTGCATTTACAGCTGATTAAAATTTCATGTTCCGTCTCCAGTCGGGTGGCTCCCGAAACCTTTCACTGGTGGCTGATGTTCACGGAGCACTTAGCGGTGTCCGTATCCCTGTTCTAGTGCTTTCCAGGGGTCGTCCCATTTAACGCTTGCAACAAGCCTATGAGACGCACCCTGTTACCTCCGTGTCCCCAGCGAAGAGGCTGGGTGCGGAGAGGGGAGAGGAAGCTCCCAGAGCCGGGAGGTGCCGGGGTGGCTCCCAACAGCCGTCTGGCGCCGCAGCCCCTGCCGTGCAGTGACCGGCTTGCCTGGCGCGTGGAGCCATTGGCAGTGGTTTCTGGCCGCACCCCATCACCACCAAAGGCCTTGAGTCCCATTCTTAGAAACACACCCTCCGTAGGAGGAGTGGTGCGGAAACGGACCCCACGGTTGTCCTCGCTCACTCGCGTGGATGAGGGTGAGCCTGGGGGCTCTGGGTCCTGCCCGGGGGACCCGGGGCCCACTCGCTGACCTCTTCCCCGTTTCAGTTTCTATTCCAGCAGCTGGGAATGCTGGTGTCCTTCGTGAAGAGCCACATCAGACCGTACATGGACGAAATAGTCACCCTCATGAGAGTGAGTAGAAGCTAACGCTTCGGTCTGTCCCTCACTGTCTGGGTCGAGGAATGTCAGGAGCAGGCTTGGACAACATGGGCGTTTTCTCGTGGGTCACGGCGGAGCTCTCACAGCCCGAGGGTAAAGTGGAGGAAGGTGTTCCACTGGGTTATGAAAGGGGGGGCGGTGGCGGGGGCTGTTGGCTTCGGGCCCCCAGGTACGAGAGAACAGGTGTGAAGTCTGAGGAGGAGCCCAAGGTACATGTTCTGCCAGAAATAGGCTCCTGAGTTCTTTGCCTCACGGACAACAAAGCCATTTCTCTTTATTATCCCACGGTGCTCCACTGTCCCCACGAAAGCCCAGGAAACTGGGGCCTTGGGAGCCCTGGGCTGGGGTCTCCCGACGCCCTCGGATCCGCTGGACTCCTGCCAGACACCGAGGCGGCGGGCGGTGCTCTCCCTGCCCCCTTCGAAAGCTCGGGTGCCGCCTCGCAGCACGGTGGCACAGGAGGAAGGAAAGGCTCCCGCCCCAGGCTGATAACACGCTTTAAGTGGGCGGGCGCCCCATGGACGGCAGTGGCAATCTCCTGTCTGGGGGAGGCCTGCATCCTGCCGTCCTGCGTAATTCAAATGTCTCTGTCGGGAAGGCCGCTCTGCGGAGACGGCTGTGTCCTCACAAGACTGGAAGACAGTTCTTCCAGTGATTTCTGCTCTTCCCCGCCAGACCTTTGTAGTTAGCTTGGGAGAAGCAGCAGGACTGAAATCAAAGCGGCCTGTCTCGGAGCTGAACAACTCCTGCACGTATGAATAATTCAGGCCGCTCCGTTCCCTGCCTCTGCCGCAGAGGCCTCAGGCAGAATGTGGAGGGGCCTGGTGCTGGGGGCCGGGCGGGGGGAGCGGCATGCTTGCGGTTTGAAGCTGAAGCGATCCGTGACTTATTCCCCCAAAAAGACTAACAACCGAAATGTCGGGGTGTGAGGCAGGGAGCCTCACACCTGCAAAACGCAGCTTTCATTTCTCCCAAAGCAGGGGAGGTGCAGCGGTCCCCTCCTCCGGCTGTCGGTCCTGGGCGCTTAATGAGCTCCCCCGGGCCCGGGAGGAGAGCAGCCTCTGTGAGCGCTGCTCCGGCGGTCCCCGGGCAGGCTGCCGGCCTCTTTGAGGTAGAGGAGCCCCATGAGGGGCTGGCGGTAGTGCAGGGCAGGGGCTCCCCCTAAAGAAGGCAGAGTGCAGTTCCAGTGCATGAACATCAGAAGCACTGTGGAGGCTGTGAAATCTGTGGTGTTCCTTTGACAAAAATTCTTTATCTAGAGAAAAATAGCTTTTTCAGAAAGAAAGGTCGTACCAGCATCTTTGGTGTGGTTTTCACTTTCTGAACTAGTATGCTTAAAAAAAATGTTAAAATGAAAATCCTTATGCTTCTTGAACACCTTTCTCCTGAGGAGTCATCCTTTGTTGTATTGGTTTCCACTCTGAGTTATCTGGGCACCCCCCATTCCCGAGGGTATTAATAGGCATGCGCTGCCCTCGTTGGAGTTTCTGTTGCCAGTAAATCTTCTGCTGCAGAGGTTCTAAAGGAGGCGGGAGGCAACTGTCTTTTTCAGTTGACTTGAAATGACAGCTTTTCCTGGAGTGAGAGACTCGGACCAGTTTGCCTTGCAGTGCTGAGGCAGGGCCTGTGGCCAAACAGCCGAGTTTTTATTTTAGTAACTTGTGTAGAATGTGACTATACGAGTATAGAAAAGTGCTCATTCTGTGACACTACCCAGGCCTGCAAATGATGCGGGACAGTTGTCAGATGATAACTAGCGAAGTCTGAACTAGGAAGGTCAGCACACCTTGTTCCCAGCGGAGTCACCCTCTGGGAGAGGCCAGGTGACGCCCAGAGCAAGGAGTCTGCCCTGCATGGCTTCAGCTCCAGGTGGTGCAGACTTAGTCATCGGTTCTTTCTGTAAAGGCATGCTGCGTGGCTGAATGTGCCAGGTGCTCTGCTGGATTCTGGGGAGGCAGAGATGGATCAAAGGGCTTCTTGCCCTTAACTCGCTTACAGTCTAGTAAAGGGACGGTTGCAGGGAGACTTCGATATCACGGGTGCTCGAAAAGAGGAGGTGGGGGACCCAAAGTGGATCACGAGAGGACAGCAGGAAAGCCCTCAGAGAGGAAGTGAGGTTGGAGCCCGGTCTAGAGGTAGGGTTTAGCTGAGCAGGAGGCGGGATTCCAGGCAAGGAGCAGCAGGAGCAAAACACAGAGCAGCAGAGCGGCCTCGTGCATTTGGAGAAATGCCGTTTTCGTTTGTCCACTGTTGCTGTGACAGGATCCAGGGGGGCCCAGGGAGAGGAGGGCAGGGAAGGAGTTTGGGGACAGACCGCGCTCGCTCCGTTTTTGCTCCTTTTGGCCATCTCGGTTCCTTGGTTCATATTTCAGCAGAGGGGAACCTGGCTTTGCTCCTGTCTCTTCCCTCTTTACAGGAATTCTGGGTCATGAACACCTCGATCCAGAGCACGATCATTCTTCTCATTGAGCAAATTGTGGTGGCTCTCGGGGGTGAATTTAAGCTCTACCTGCCCCAGCTGATCCCGCACATGCTACGGGTCTTCATGCACGACAACAGCCCAGGCCGCATCGTTTCCATCAAGGTCAGTAGCCAGGGCATCTTCTAGAGAGATTTCCAGCGTCCCTCAAGGTCAGCTAAGAGATGAGACCCTGTTCTGAGTGACGGGCTGGTGCTTAATCCACAAGACTGAACCCAAAGAGCGTAGCACCTGCTGCACACAGCTCACAGCGCGCAGAGCGTTGGCGGTCCTCCGGGGCTGTCCTTTCGTCTTGGTGTGTGTTCTTGGTAAATGTTTCACCGCAGACCAGATTTCTCTACTGTCCAGCAACAGATTCCTTACCAGCTGAAATAAGCTCACAGAAAGCAAAGTATATGTAAGCAAAGTAAATGAAGGGGGGGAGATGCTATCAAAAGAACGTAGTTCAAAGCCACTTAATAAAGGCTTTTCGGAGCCCCCCCAGAAGTTCAGTGAGTTATCAGCCAGGGCACCGCCCCGCGTACTTGGGCACTGACGCCGCCACACTTGTCCGTCGCCGCTCTCCTGCTCCCTCCTGCAGTTGCTGGCTGCGATCCAGCTCTTTGGCGCCAACCTGGACGACTACCTGCATTTGTTGTTGCCCCCCATCGTGAAGCTGTTCGATGCCCCCGAAGTTCCACTGCCATCTCGAAAGTAAGGACCTGCCCTTCGGGATGAACAATCGAGCTTTCAGTGGTTGGTTGAAAACGTCCTATTGTGCAGGTTCCCAGGCCGTCTCTCTGTTGTTATTCCAGTGCCCATTATCTAGTGTAGGAGTGTCCCGGGTTTATGGGAATTGTAACCGTCCCTACCCCTCTGGAGTGTATGTTGGATCCTTGTCACCCAAAGTACCTCAGAAGCTTCCCGTTTGGTGCTGATGGCGAAGGGGGCCCTCAGCCATTCCCTGCCTCTGGGACTGCGTGTCTGCGATTGCTTTACGTTACCGATTGTCGTAGGGCGGCCCTGGAGACGGTCGACCGCCTGACGGAGTCCCTGGATTTCACGGACTACGCCTCCCGGATCATTCACCCGATCGTTCGAACCCTGGACCAGAGCCCAGAGCTGCGCCCCACGGCCATGGACACGCTGTCTTCCCTTGTCTTCCAGCTGGGGAAGAAGGTAAGGCGGCCCAGACGGGCGCGCTTGCCTGCCTGCCCTTGGAGGAGGACCGTGTGAACTTCTCTGTCTGCTAGCCTGTTGGCCTCACACCTCTCTCAGAAAACGGGGAACTGTTGGCCCTTTTTCCTGCATTTGTTGTATTTAGCAAGTATTTATTGAGCCACCTATGTGGGTTGAGTGCTGCTATACAAATAACGTAGCAAACGGAGTGACGCCCTTGTTCTCACGGAGCTCACATTCCGATGAAGCAGAGCTAATGAGCATGGTGCGTCTCATCATAGTGACGGTGGGAGTGGGAGAGATGCTGTTTGTTCAGAGAAATGGGGAAGACCTCTGATGAGTTGTCATGGGAGCAGAGACTAAAACAAAGGCCCAATCCCAGAGAGCTGGATGCAGGCAGAAGGGCTAGCGAATGCAAGGGTGTGAGACGGCAGTGTGGTTGGAGGGTCCAAGGGACAGCCGGAGAGCAGCGCGCCTTTGGAGGAGGGAGGGGGGAGGTGCTCGGAGAGTGTCGGAGCCAAGGCGGGGCGGGGCGGGGCGTGGAAACTAGGTGTTGCAGGCCTGGTTCTCAAAGTGCCATCCCAGATGAGCAGTGTCCTGGTCTGCATCGCTGGGGACGCGTTAGAAATGCACATTCCCGGCCTCGGCCCAGACCACCTCCCCACCTCACCCCCGGTGACTCGGATGCTATTCGTACGTCACTGTTGTAGCCATTGAAGTGCTTTGGCTTTTACTCTGGGCCAAGACTAGAATGTTTGGAAGATTCTGAGCACAGGATGGCTGTGATATGACCTGGTATTTTTACATGATTACTCTCAATGTCACGTGGAAGAGTGCACTGGACCAAGAGTGGAGGCAGAGGGGCTGCTAAAAGGCTGTTGTGGTAACCCAGGTGGAAGACGATGGGGATAGGCTTGTAGCGGGAGGGGTCAAAAGCGAGTGTTCTGAACACCACAGAGCTAGCCCCGAGCCCAGAAGAAACGGCTGTAGGCAGTGTTGGTAATGTTCTCGCTCTACTCCCCGCTCCCCGGAGTAATGGCTTCTCCTCCCCTCCCTCGCCTCCACAGTACCAGATTTTCATCCCCATGGTGAACAAAGTCCTGGTGCGACACCGCATCAACCACCAGCGCTACGACGTCCTCATCTGCAGGATCGTCAAGGTGAGCTGCCCTCTGCTGCTGGGTCCGAGGCCCCCGTCGTCCTTCCCCTCAGGGCTCTGGTCCCCTGAGCTGTGGGGGAGCGTCTGCCTGGTCACTTCTCAGCCGGGGATTGGCAGACCTTTTCTATCAGGACAGTGCATTTTTTCCTGTTGCACGCACTCAGCCCTGCCACTGCGGCCTGAAAGCAGCCAGCCATATGTGCACGTGACGAGTGAGCCGGGTAGTGTAGCAGTGACACTGTATTTGTGGACACCAAAGTAGGATGCTCTGATGATTTTCACGTGTTACAAAATACTACTCTTATCTTGGTTTTTTAAAACCATTCAAAAATGTAACCACCTTTCTTGGTTCTCGGGCCACACAAGCACAGCCGAGGGCCCTTGGCTGCCTCCGCCTTCGTCACTTTATCGTTGCTCACAGTTGCTTCCTCTCTGCCAGCGCATGCGCTCCTCTTGTCAGTGCTTGTCAGTGACCAGGAGTGACCAACAGAGACGGGTCTGCAGGATACAGCCCCACTTTGTCCGTGCCTGGAGCCATGCCTGCTTAAGTCCTGGCTCTTCTGGGAGGCGTGACCCTCCCAGGGCTTGAGGATATTTTCGCAACTGGGAGTACCTCGTGGAGTTGCAGGTTTTGTCTACAAATCTCTGGTTGCAGGGCTACACCCTGGCTGATGAAGAAGAGGACCCTCTGATTTACCAGCATCGAATGCTGAGGAGCGGCCAAGGGGATGCACTGGCTAGTGGGCCCGTGGAGACGGGACCCATGAAGAAGCTGCATGTCAGCACCATCAACCTCCAAAAGGCAGGTCCACTGTTTCCTGGGGGACTTGGGAAGGAGAGAGAGCCCTGCTCTCCTCTCCTGGTCAGAACTTTCAGCTCCTGTAGACTTTTGTTTAAAAGAACCAAAACCCAGCCCAAAAATTTTTCTGAAAATCCAGATACCGTAAACTTAGGTCATTTTGTCTTTCTCAGGAATGTCTAAATTATAAGTTTCTTTTATTAGAGGGAAAATAAAGAACAAAGTGTCCTTTTGTGCTCCCTTGGCGCTTTAATAATAGAACACTTTGTTGCAAATAATGTGTTTACATGAATGGAACACAACCAGTGAGCCCCTAGTTAGCACTGAGACTGATGCTGGCCTTTAAAGCAGAGCTGCTCAGGCTTCTCAGGCTCCCGACTGCCGGGGAGCTTGTTAAAATGCATGTTCTGATTCAGGGCGGTCAGACGCCCAGGTGACGCCCATGCTCCCGGTTCATGGATGACACTTCGAGCAGCGAGGTGTTCGATCTTTGCAGATAAGTACTGAATTCTCTGGGCTGACCAGAGCCTAGGATGTAGCCAGCTCCTCACCATGTATACCATTAGTCATGCACTTGGAAACAGGCAGTTTCAGAACCTCTGTAATGGATCTGAGAGAATAATCAGTCACCACCCTGATTTTTAAATATACCAGGTTGCTTGTTTTTCCCATTTTGCGTTAGTCCTTAGTGCTTCTGGGGATTGTCAGCAGCTCGTGGTGTGGATTTAAACACAGCATTCCTTGTCTGTTACTAGCAGCTGGCCCAAGGCAGCTGTACCTCATGCGCAGCAGCAGATCGAGGTGCAAAACTGGGTGGGACTGGTCCCCGCTGTCCTGGGCCGAGCCTGTGCGCGTGTGCTCACGCACAGCCTGGAGCAGTGGGGCTTTATCACTGACCGCGGTGTCGGTGTGACCCCCCCAGAGAGCTCGCAAGTGAGCGCTGCGGAGAGACACAGTTTCCGGTGGTATGATGGGTGATCCCTGGGTCAGGAGCAACTCGGCGCTCCCGCTGTGCGCTTGGTGACTGCCAGCCCCAGACTCCGGAGGAAGAGGAAGGTCATCGGCCACCTGGCATCCCCAGGCGGTTTTGCAGCCTCCCTGCTGACACCCCACAGCTGAGGGCAGGGCCGGGCAAGGAGGCCGTTTCCGCCAGACGTGCTCACTCTGCCCAGGTTCATGCTGTCCTTCCAACCAGGCAGCGGCCCGCCCTGCTTCGGAACCTTGGCCTCTATTTTAGGAAATTCCCCAGTAGTCTAGCTTGCTTCCAGGAAGTTTTGCTTTCTGCCCGGGACTTGGAAAAACAAGCATACCCGTTGCCAAAGAGAACAAAGAATGGAGTCTCTAGTTTATCTCACCTGAGAGAAGAGCCTAAGCTCAGAAACCCTAAGCAAAATCCTCCGCAGCTGCCTCTCAGCTCTGTTTTGTCGAAAAGTAAATTGTGCTTCTGCGTATTTACGGGAGGATGATTAAGGATCGGTATATCTACCAGTTTTAACCAGCTCTCAGAATAACGATCTGCCACCTCGGTCACATTTCTGTTGGCTGCACTAATAGAGGATTACGTGGTGCAGAAAAACCCGTCTGTATGTACCTGTCCAATGCCTTCCAGGGTGGTCAGCAGCATTTACTGCCTTGTGACCGTGTGCTGGGCTCCCCTCCCGTGTGAGTCACTAGCCGACAGTCCCCCGGCCCGCGCCAGCATCACCGCACGAGGCAGTCAGCGCGTGGCGGGTGGCAGGAGAAAACGGACCTGAAGCTGGTGTTTGAACAGTTAGCCACAGAACCCGGAGAACTAAGAGTCGATCATGGTTTCCCTTGAAGAACAGCATGGAAAGGCCCGAGTCAGGGGCTCAGCCTGGTCAATAGATTGTGCAGCTGTCCATTAAGCTGACATTTTTAAAGGCCTTTCCTACCACTTACCAGATGGTAGCAACAACCATTGGCAGTAACAGCTGCCGACACTGGAGTGCCTTCCGTGTGACAGGCCCTGCTGTGAGCACTCCACGCGCTGTATTGGTTCACTTAGTCCTCACGATAACACGATGAGTTAGGTACTGTCATCATTGTCCCCACTTCACAGGTGTGGACACTGTAAGGTCAATAGGTTGAGGCACAGAAAGGTTAAGCCATTTGCCCAATGTCAGTAAGTGGTGGAGTCAGGACTTGACCTGTTGACAGTGTGACTCCAGAGCCCAGCCTCTTAGCCACTGTGCTGAATTCCCTCTCCCTGACGCAGGCTCAGCCTCACCTCATCCGAGGGCAGAGACCTTAGTAGTGCCTTCTTGTGTATGTCCAGCTTTTAAACTGCCGTGCACTGCCGTTCAGCCATGCAGAGACCCAGTGTGGAGGGAGGAGGCCGGAGGTCCGTGGGTGGGAAGGGACAGATGGACCCATTTCATTCAGTGGAACAGGGTCTAAGAGGCAAGTCTTTGGCATCTAGTTTACTCCTCCCTCTAGCTCAGAGTTCTCGTTGTGTGCTCAGTGAGAGTCCTTCGTGCAGTTTTTCAGTTTGCTGCTTCTGGTATCTCCGCTTCAGTTCCCGACATAAAATATTAGTTTGTGTAATGCCACTCATTGGTAACTTACGGAAAACAGCAGCAAATCTCCAGTTTACCCCAGGGAGGTGATGGGTGAGGTCGTTGAGGGTTAGGTGCTGTAGCACGTGGGGTGTCTCTTTCACTCCCCGGACCACTTCGCTGGAGAACTTCTCTAACTTATCTGATTTCTCCAGTTCAGGAAGGATCACCGTGTCTCTACATGAGAAATCTTTTAAGAATGTATTTTTAAAGTTTGGGATGTAATAGTTAGGGCCAGGCCAGTTCACAGAGATGCCATTTTGATAATAATTGTAACCATTCTTTTGCTCGTCTGCTCCAGCTAGGCCATTAAGATGGCATTCTCCCCAGATGAGGGAGGCTGAGGCTCAGGTGCAGCGGACAGGTACTTTGCCCGCGGCGCCACGGCTGCCGAGCGGCAGAGGCAGGGTTCCACCCAGGGCTCCCGACCTCAGGGTAACGGGCTCTCGCGTGCACAGCACTGCTACACCCGCTTTTGCACATGTACACTTAGTCCTTCAAGCACCCCGTGAGGCAGGAGCTATTATCCGTGCTTTACAGAGGAGTTCGGTAACTTGCAGACGGGCAGACAGCCTGTTTTTCCCTCAAGCCGCTGAGCTCCAGAGCTCGGGTGTCGGCCACTGCACTGCCCCTCTCCAGCGCCTTCCGTCCGCCTCTCGAAGCTGCCCCTGGAGCAACTCTGGGTTCCTGGAGGGCTCAGAGTGCTGAGGACAGTTGGAGGGCATGTGCTGGGGAGTAAAAATTAAACCTGCTCTACCCCTTTGGTCTCATCCCGCCATGGTGCTGTGTGTCTGGGGCTCCCTGCTCACCTGACTGCAGCGGGACTCCTGCGCTGTCAGCCTGAGCATGTCCCCTCCCCCCTGTGATTCCACTGTCAGATGAGCCACTGTCCTAATGCAGAGGGTGCCCGGGGCCCTTCACACACTGCTGGAGGCCACTCGTGGAATGTACTCTGAATGTGACAGTCCCATCCACGCCGGGTCTGTGGACCTCTGCTTTGCTGGTAGCATCCAGCACAAATGAGTTGTAAAAGAGTTGCTTTTTCTGTACCCTGGAATATTCTAGAGGTTGCTGTTTTTGCTTTATGGCTCTTAACTAAATGGTCTTCTTTTGTATTTGTGCTCTGGGGGAATTTTGTCATGAGGTGTTTAATTTTATAAGTCAAAAGTATAGAATAATCATGAAGTAGGTGAGGGCTCTTTACAATTGACCCTGGAAGCTGATGGTTTTCCATTGTCGCCTGTGATATGACAGGCCTGGGGAGCTGCCAGAAGGGTCTCCAAAGACGACTGGCTGGAGTGGCTGAGGCGGCTGAGCCTGGAGCTGCTGAAGGACTCCTCGTCGCCCTCGCTGCGCTCGTGCTGGGCCCTGGCGCAGGCCTACAACCCGATGGCCAGGTACGACAGGTCGGGGCTCCCTCTCCCCGGCTTCCGGTGAGGGTCCGGAGGGTCCGTGCACAGAGAGCTGTGTGTAGGAGTTGGCGATAGGCAGTGGTGAAAGGCTAGTGTTTTTAATTCTGCTAACTCCTGGGGGCAGGGGGTGGGGCATAAAGAGAAAAGGACATTGAGAAAGTTCATATTGCAGGAGAAGCATCCATCTTAACCTTGCTGGTAGACCTTCCCTTAGTATATTTAGACCCAAAATTTTAATTACAAAGTTGCACAGTCATTTGCAGTTCTGAAAACAACTATGTAATAGTTCAATATAACCTGTTTCTAATAAAATGTATTCTCATTATTTATTGCTGCATTACAAATACCCCAAAACTTAGTGGCCTGAAACAACAGTCCTTTTATTTTTGCTCATGAGCCACGATTTGGGCAGAACTTGTGGGGACAGTTGTCTCTGCTCCACACACAGTCAGTGGGGGTCTCCATCTGGGGGCTAGAAGATTGACTTTCAGAATGGCTTATCACATGTCTGGCAAGCTGGGGCTGAGCAGTGACCGGAAACTCAGCCCCGGCCGGGGGCCTGGGTTCCTCTCCGCACAAAGCGCTGGGCGGATTGCTCGGGCCTCCTCGGGGAGTGCCGGCTGCGTTCGAGAGGGAGTGTCCCCGAGGAAGTGCATGTGTCTTTATGACGTTCCCTTGGAAGTCACAGAGTGTCGCTTCTGCCGTACTCCGTGGTTCAGGGCAGTCGCACAGGCCCACTCACGTTCAAGGGCAGGAGATGCGGGCGCCCCCTTCCGAGACGGCAGTGGCGCAGCCCCGGAGGAGCACTTGCAACAGGGGACCGTGCGGCCGTCTTTGGAAGAGAGCATTTGCCATAAAACACACTGTTTTAAATAGTAAATCTTAAACAGCTGTAAAAATTGGTTTTATAAAAGGTTATATGTAAAAGGTTTATAGTGTAATGTAAGCGAATAAAATGGAATACAAAATGGTATAAATGTGTGATTTCAACTATTAAAGGTATATGTATGTAGGGAAATGATTAGTAATATAGTTATCTCTAAGTAGGAAGGTTTGAGTGATTATTTTCTCTTCATTTTTTCTCCTGTTTTCCAAACTTTTCTACAGTGCACAATTGTTATTTACAACGAGGCATTGAATGCTGCTTTAATTAGCAGAAAGCAGGGCATTCCACTTCACTGTCCCCACGGCTGGCTTGCTGGCGGAGTGGACTCTGCAGGCGGTGGTGGCCTAGCAGTGTATTTAGTGATGGGCGCCGGGACTGTTGCTTGGACTCTCTGATTTGGTTCATCTCGTTTCTTTCCAGTGTTTCCATAATGCTGTAAAAGTAGCTCCTGGGACTGGAGTTTCCTCAGTGTGCAGCTTTCGTGTGTTTGGCTGGCACAGCAAACTCTCTTCTGCTCCAAGTCACTTGAGACTTGTGATAGTGCACACACGTGTGTCTGCCCCCTCCCCCCCTCCCAGTGCCTCATGTTTTCACTGGGGACCCAGCGCGGCCTGGGACCCAAGTCAGAAAGCTCATTTCTTAATTTGCACAGGACCTCTTTCTGCCTTCGTGTTATCCTTTGAATTTCAAATATTTTTTCTATCACATTCTAAAATTACATACATTGCTCTGATTTAATCTCCTAATGTAACCAAAAGTGGATGCAGAGCTATCAGATGCTAAACTGCACATCATAGGCATACTCTGTAGTTGCAGCTCCCCTAAAAGAGAGGAGGGTAAGATTCAAGGTCAGATGCCAGGGGTAGCAAACATGTCCACCCGCGAGATGCTGTCGTGATCTAAAATGGTTTTAGTGATGTCAGAAACGGCACCTCTGGTCCCAAGCCCTCGTAAGACCCCCGCTGTGAGAGACTGGCTTAGGGAATCTTTTAAGGCTCACGGCCTTGGATTCTGTTCTCTAGTGCTTCTGGTTTCTCAGGTTTGGTTGTCATTTTGTTTGTGACCGCCTGCCCCAAAACGGTTCTGGTTGTGTTTTGAACAACAGTCACAGATGCTGCCTTTGCCAGGCCCGATTTCTGGAATGTGGACATTGTCTGAGAAACACCCCGAAACATCCCATTTGAAGATTATTTCAAAATCTGTTAGCGCTGGCTTCTGTGTTAGCAGCCCCCTTTCTGTTCATCACGCCCCTCCCTGCAGTGAGGAGAAGTGACGCAAAAACTGCCGAGAAACATGCGTCTCACTTTGCTCTGCTCTCCTTCCTCCTGCGCCCCTCCCCCCCTTCCAGGGTATCGCAGTGTCTCTGCCCACACTGTAGAGTGTAATGGTCACTAGCCACAGGGGTTATTTTCAGTTAATGAAAATTAAAAGGACCTAGAATTCAGTTCCTTGGTCACACTTACCAATCCATACATGTCCTTGGTGACCGATGGCTACTACATTGGACAGGGGAGATAGAGACCATTTCCAGCAAGCTCTGTTAGGCAGCGCTGGTCTGTATAGCCAACATCGGTGACGCCAGGAGCAGACTGTTAGGCACAGCTCAGCGCCAGGCAGAGGCGTGACAGGCATCTTCAGCCTCCTCCTCTGCTCCTCTCTGCCCTCAGGGATCTCTTCAACGCCGCCTTTGTGTCCTGCTGGTCCGAGCTGAACGAAGACCAGCAGGACGAACTCATCCGAAGCATCGAGTTGGCCCTCACCTCCCAGGACATTGCTGAAGTCACACAGACCCTGCTGAACTTGGCTGAGTTCATGGAGCACAGTGACAAGGTGAGAGGTCTGCCCGTTGTCCGGGCGGAGCCGGGGAACCGGCCAATGGGAGGGGGAAGCACCCCTGGAGCCCGCTGGTGCTCGTGCCCCACCTGCCACTCGCCTATGCCGTGGGGTTCCGCTCTCCTCCAGGGCCCCCTGCCGCTGAGAGACGACAACGGCATTGTCTTGCTGGGTGAGAGGGCTGCCAAGTGCCGAGCGTACGCCAAAGCGCTGCACTACAAGGAGCTGGAGTTCCAGAAGGGCCCCACCCCCGCCATCCTGGAGTCTCTCATCAGGTAGGCCGCACGCACGCCCTCGGGGCTGCTGCCTTCGCCTCGAGTGACCTCTCTTTTCCGCTGTGTGTCGCCAGTTCACTGCAGTCACCTGGGGACTTCTGCTCTGTGAAATCCGCCCTCGGGTCTGGGTGACACATTTAAATGAGATGCGGCTGCAGGTGGCTCTCCCGCCGTTTTCCAGCCACAGTTGTCACTTCTGTTGAACACCTGGGCTCCTGTTGTTTTCCCACCTGCGCTAGTTTGTCCCCGTGAAGTCAGCGTAAGCCACTCCGTTTCCATAGCAGCCTGGGAAACACGGAGTTTCTGTTCGGGTTAGACAGTGCTGTCTGGGGCAGGAGGGGGAGTGCTGGATCCTGGGCCCCGGGGCAGGGCGGGCTTTCATTATCGACTGTCTGTGTTGGTGCCGGGCACCCCCCTCTGGAGCTCGGTGAGTGCAGAAGGCAGAGCAAAGCCTGCGATTCCTTGGTCTTCCCCCTGCTGTGGTTGTGTTCTGTCCTGTCCTAAGTGCGTTTTGAGTCTCCTGGGTGTGGAAAGAATAGGTTGTTGAGTACATTTTCTGCTGTTAGGAAATTACGAACAGCTTGAGATGTTAGCTCTGGCTCCTGGAGAACTGCTCACTTCTCCTAATGATTATCAGAGAATATTAACTCTGGGATCTAATTATCTTCATGCAGATGCCAACACGGTTGATTATTTCACTACAGATAATTTAGGAAAACCCAGCCGGTTAGTGAGCGCCTCCGCTGTGGCGGAGACGGGCGGGGGTGTGTGGTGCTCCCATGTTTGAGAGGACGATCAAATGGCCGGGCTCTCTGCTCGCTCTGCTTTGAGTGGGTACTAAAAAGTGCTCCTTCAGATGCTTTAAAAAGTGACCAGAAAGATAGAAATAGAGTTGTGGTTTTGCCCAACTAATTGGACTTGGAGAGAATGTTGACTTCTGAAATACCGCGTGGCATTGTAACGACACGCCATCCTGCGGGGCAGCCTCAGTTTCAGACCGGGCCGCGGGTGAGAATCCCGCACTTTTTCCTCCCGCCTCCGGCATAGGTCGCGCAGTCTTGTTTGGTGACTAACGAAACACCTGGGAACTGAACACGATGAACAGCAAAGAAGTAGTTTCGCGCATGAACTGCCCTGCTAACCTTTTTCTGTCTGGTGCCTCTCTGAACCCTCCCTCATCCTGCCCAGATTTCTCCCCAAATCGGAGAAATCAGAGGAGCGTTAGTGTGTATGCAGGTGTATAGTAGAGAGATACAGTCAGGGGACTGGAGAAGGAGTCAGGCTCATTTAACTTATTAGCCAGTCTAATTGAAAACCAGTCTCGGTTCCCTGCAGACTGATGTCGGCTTTGAGGAAACGGGCAAACACCCAGCTCCGTTTCCAAGTGCAGCCAGAACTCGACGCCCTGGGGTGCGCCCCCGGTCCTGCTGGGCTCAGCCTGCCTCCCTTCAGTTGGTCCCCAGAGCAGAGGGTCCACCCTTCTTTGTTTCCATTTGTAGTTTTTCTTTCCAGTTTTCTAAACCTGCTTTTCCTAAGCACCTTTTCGATGTTCTGCCATTGTTTTCACTGAAGAAAGTTTTAAGGAACAGCCTTCAGTGAAGCTGCCATTAAGGAAGTGGCTCGCAGCACTTCCCCAGCCGCCCTGTGAGCCCTGCGGGAACTGCCCGCTGTCATCGGAAGGCAGTGGCTGTGCGTCCCTGAGCCACCTCTCGGGTCTGGTCCTGGTGGCTTTGCTCTGCGGTAATACATGGGATCCCCTTCCCCACGGTGGCTCCTCGCAGCCTGGTGACCGCCCCGCCTCGGACAAAGTACAGACGTCTTGCCAGCTTTGTGCACTGCCCTCCCCGCCTCCCCCTTCATTTTTCCTTCTCTTACTTTCTCTTCACCATTTGTGCACTTAAAAGCCTATTCAAGTACATAATGTTTGAGTCAACTGCCTTAAATTGTTTTTGAAATAGTCAGGTTTATTGTACACAAAAACATCTGTGTGCGGCTGATTCTGAGTTTTTGGTTTTGTTTTAAAAAGCTGTGCTCTGGCAACAATATAGTTGTCCTGCTGCTGGATGGATCTGCCAGCGCTCCTCCCTGTTGACACTTTCCCCATGCGCTCCAGGACAGGTTAAGTCCGTGTGCGATCCCCAGAGTGGGGCTGACGATGGGCAGGATAAACGGTGTGCCTCTGCGCAGAGCTCGCCTGCATCCGTGAGCGCGGTTGCTTCTCGGGGGGGACAGAGGGCTAATGGGTATCCGATTACTTGGAAGCACAAACACACACGCAGCTCTTACTGGGCTAGCCCGCAGTATCAGGGTGAGGTCTGGTGTCTGCTGACCTTGTCCGCTCAGGCTGCTGTAAGCACCATAGACGGGGGGCTTAAACAACAAACATTTGTGTCCCGCTGTACTGGAAACTGGGAAGTCCAAGATCAGGGTGCCAGGTTGGTGAGACCCTCTTCCAGGCTGCAGACGTTTGTCTGAGTGGTGGAAAGCTCTGTGGGGTCCCTTTTGCGAGGACACTAATCCCGTTCATGACACTAACCCACCCTCATGGCCTAAACATCTCCCGAAAACCCCTCCCCCACCTGCCATCACATTGGGGTTAGGCTTCAGCGTAGAACGGGCGAGTGGGGTACAGTCAGTCCGTAGCACTTGCTTTTCTTTCTCTCCCCACGTGTTTATTTTAGCTTTTGTTGCCCAGAGCCTCCGTTTTCCTCTACAACTGTGGGACGTGTAGGAAGTGAGAGAGAATCAGTCATTAGATACTTCTGCCATGGGCATCTCAGGCTCTTCCTCCTCTTTATCGCCTTCCAGCCCCCCCGATCTTTTTATCCTCTCTTTTCCGGAAGTATTGTGCTGGCTGCTATGCATCTCGGGTCCCCCTGCCTGCCCCAGGAAGGTTCTGTGTGAATGCCTGCCCCATGAGAAGCCCTGCTCCAGTGTACTTCGTCTCTGCTCGGTTTATTTCTCTGAAGATCCCGAAGGTTCTGTTTTTAAGGTTAAGTAGGTTCCCAACAATCAAAGCACTATAGATACAATTTAAAAATACAGAGTAAGAAGCATGGCTTACCTCACACTGACTGGTTCAAGGGAATGGTTCTTTCTGGCAAAGAAAAGGGACTTCCTGAAAATACAGGTCATTTGCCGTCTGGTGAGGCTAAAGACCTTCACTCGGGGGCAAAGTAGTTGCAGAGTGCTCTGGAGCCAGGCAGCGGCATTGGCCTGCGTGGGGCCATGCGGGTCGGCCAGACCTGGCCTCGGCCAGTGCCCACTGCCCTTCGCGGAGCCCCTCGCCTGTTGGCTTCTGGCCTCCCGCTCCTCCCTGGGTTTTCCCGAGGCCGCGGCAAACTCAGCCTGGTCCTCCCTTCCCCACGCTCTGGTTTCTCGCTGAAACTTTTCACCGTGCTCTGCGTGTGATGGTGATGATTTGGAAGTGAACAAGTGTTAGAAGTTTATTGTAGAAGGAAAAAGAAACTTGGAACATTTAAAACAACCTATATTTTATTTTTACAAAGCAAAACGCTTATGGACAGCATGAGTTATTAACCATAGTGCCATCTACCGTCCCTTTCCAGCCAGTTTTTGTAGACAGAAGAGGAAGCTCTTCAAGCCCTTTTCTTTCAGAGTGAATAAAAATAGATAAGTCTGTAAACTGTGACTAGTTTCAGGCAGGTTTCTGCAAGTATCCTGGAAGGAACTTGTCACCCCACCTCCCGCGGGAGCTCCCTGGCGCCCCCAGCCCCACTCCCTGCTTCTGGCGCCGTGCCTGGGGCGAGGCTGGGCTGGGGAGGCGCCCCGCAGCGCCCTCCAGTCGCAGCCGTCCTGTGTCAGCTCACCTCCAGCAGAACAGTTTTTGTCTCTGTTTGTAAATGTGCAGACTGAAGGTAATTTCGTTGTATTTAAAAACAGAAACCTCTCTTCCACTACCCCCCTTCACTGCTCTCCCGACGCCCGGGGCCTCTCCTTGGGAATCAAAATGCATGGTGCTGTCCAGCAGAGGGGCTTGTTTTCTGCCCTCACCTAACCTAGGCCTGATAGAAGGTGGATAAAGTCGTCTCACAACTAGTTTTTTCATAGGAAAATTATGTGGGAAAGAGAGAAGCTGTGCTGTGTCAGGGGTCGAGGCAGAGAGCTAGCCCCCGAGAATTCCGTGTCAGGACCCATTGTCCCCGGTCCTGCATCCCGTTCACTGGGACACCCTGGCTGCGTATACGTTTCTCGTGCTCCTCAGAGACTCACTCTCCCGCTGGGGACAATGGGCACTTTTTCCTCCACTCCCTTCCCACCCCCCCGCCCAGCCTCCGTTGTCTCCGTGTCTCCACCCCGCTCCAGCGGGCTGCCCTTCAGGGCTGGAAGTCCTCCGGGCGGATCTTCATCTCCACCCGCTTGAGCGAGTAGGCGGAGCCGTGCCAGCCGTACCAGGTGATGCCGTCCAGGTGCTTGTTGTGCTCCCCCAGGCGGTAGAAGACGCCGTTGAGGTTGGAGTCCGTGCAGCAGTTGTACCAGTACCCACCTGGTGCAAGAGAAGCGGAGGGGCGCCAGTGAGCTGGGCGTGCCCCCCGCGCGGGAGTGGCTGCCAGGGTAGATCACAGGGGTCTGTCTGTCTGGTGGTATTGTGAGTGGCAGCTAAGCAGTCGGGGCCGATAGACAAAGGACATACGGAAGCCCGGATATCAGCCGCAAAGTCATGATTCACACCTCTTCACGTGGGTCTGAGCTTCAACCTGAACTTCCCCCCCTACACCCCCCACCCCACCCCCGTCTCACCTTTCCGGAGCTGCGCGCACTTGTCCAGGCAGTTGTCATTGTCCTTGTCCTTGGTGCTGAAGGCTGTGTTGTTGTGGTAGATGAGGGCGTCGTTCCCCACGCTGCCGCTGTAGTTCCCCAGGAAGAGGCGGTAGCTGTTCCGCTCGTTGCCCAGAACAAAGTGGCTGTACTCGGCGTAGCGCAAGTGGCCCTCCCAGTCCTGCGGGGGGGGGGGGCGGGGGGGCCGAGGCTGAGAAACACGGCAGCGGGGCCGCCTCACCCCACCCGCCCCTGCACTCTCCAGCCACAGCCGTGCGTCTCTCCACTGCAGGGCATCTAGTCAGCCTCAGTACCTGATACCCTGCAACCTGGGAGTGAGCAAACAAGGGTCCTAGAGCAGACTTCTCCCCCGAGTCCCCATGTGGCCTTGGTGAGCGAGCATCTCCTTCTGTCCCCTCACTCCCCTGCTTGTGAGGTGCAGATCTGTGTCTTGACGGCATCCCACTTGCAGATGTCTCAAGAGCAATTCGAGAGTGTAGTGATGCTTCAAGGCCTCTGATGAGGGTCACCAACCAGTATCAGTAAGGGTTATACACAGAGGACCTTATGCCCCAGGCCGCTGACCACTGGATCAGTGTGCTCTGGCCTGAGTGTGGCCTCCTCCAGGGCCCCTGCAGCCTCACTTTTCTAAAAACAGGGACGAACCTATTCTTTCTCAGCTGCACTGTGGCCTCAAGGAAACCCATCACCATGAACACACAGGCCTGAAGTGAGTAGGGGCAGGAGTGGCGCCCCCAGAGTTTGCATGGCTGCGGGTGGTGGCCTGGTCCGGTCCTGGGACCCCGGCCCTGCGCTCACCTCCATCTCCACGCGCAGCCGGGTTGGCCGCCGGGACAGCCGGTGGATGTGCTCGTTCCCCAGCCAGAAGTCCCCGCGGATGCTGCCGAAGCCCTGCTTGTACTGCCGCCAGTCCTGGTAGAAGGAGACGAGGCCGCTCTTCCGTCTCTGAATGACGGTCCAGCCACCGCCTACCGTCTCCATGTCACAGAACACCTGAGGCGGAGAGACAGAGAGGGTGCTCCGGTCAGGGACCCACAGAGGCGGGAGCGTGGGTGGGCCGCGCCTCCCTTCTCCCGCCCCTGCAGAGCCAGGGACGTGAGCCCAGGCCCACTGTGGCACGAGCCTGCCGTGGTGTGGGCGAGCTGGGGCGGGGGCTCGCTGAGGGAGAGTTAGCAACCTCGAGGATGGGGACAAGGGGGTGCTCGTCGGGCCTGAGGGGGAAACTCCAGGTACTTCTGATTGGCTCCCTCCATGGTGTCTCTTCCCCCTCCCCAAAGACTAGCTGCTCTAGGACACGCTGCTCTAGGACACGCAGGAGCTCCCAGCTAGTGAGGGGGCGGTTCTAGAGTCGGCTAACACGTCAGAAGGTTGCTGTTTAGCTGGCAGTGATTGGAAAAGGCAGAACAGATGCCTGGATGCCCCCCCTCCCCGTAAATGCAGCGTTTGGATAGCTCCCTGGGATTTGCTGTGTTCGTTTCTATCTTGACTTTCCGCTCCGTTAGGCTCTGACGGGCCCTGTTGTCCCTTTGAGGGCGTGGAGGACAGAGGACGGGACATGGGCAGCGGGTGGCGGCGGCCTCACCTCCAGCTCAGGGCTGCCCAGGAAGTCGTCGGGAGGAAGCTTGTACACCCCAGAGATGCGGTAGTTCTTCTGGTAGAGCGACGAGCAGTCGTAGATGGCATCTGCGGAGGGACGGGCCATAGTGGTGAGCGCGCCCGCCCGGGCTCCCCGGCGGGCGGCCCTCCCGCTACACAGGACTGGGAAGTTTAAGCTCATGGAGGAGATGGCCTTCCTCTCCACCACGCACATCGCGTGAGTGCTCAGCTCTAGACGGTGTCCGGGTGTGGGAGACCGAGAGCTGGAGCGTTGGGCTGCGCTGGTCCTGGGACTGAGGGATGGGGAAGCCCTTCACCCAGAGAGCATCCATAGGACAATCAAACAGGTGACTTCAGGCTTACTCTGAAATAAATGATCCTGCAGCAGCCCTAGGCCACGAATCTTAGAATCACAACAGTATATGAGGCCACATAATGGGCTCTAATAGGTCCAACCTCCAGGCCAGCCAGCCACCATTACCAGGTAATCGTGAGTGCCTTGTGGGGTCTGGTTTTGCTGCTGTTCCAAGTTTGGGTGGGTGGGTGGTTGCTTTTGTTGTTTCTCAAAGGCAAGGGCTACTGGGGTCCTAGTTAAGGGAGATGGAGTTATAATCCTGCCTGCCCCCCACCTTCACCTCACACAGCTGGACGAATGCAGATGCACTCTGAGGGGCCCTGGAGGGCCCTCCCAGCTCAGTTACTGGAACAAGGGCCTGAGAGCCTCGGGCAGGCCGGTTTTCACTCCGGGGCTGATCTACACATGTCCCCGGCACCCTGGGGACGGCCGCCTCACGGCAGATTGTTTCCTCGTTCTCAACATTGTTGAGGACTGCGGGAGGCACAGCCTTCCCTGCTGGGATTCAGCGAGCAGCAGCTTCTCCGACCAGAGACACTTCTGCCCTCTGTGTCCCGGGAGCTCCTCTTGGTGAGGCGCCCTGGGCCTGCGAGAAGAGTGCACGGGTGGCAGACGGCAGCGCTTCTGCCGTGGGACTTGTCGGAGGAGAGAGTGACGGGCAGGGGGAAGGCTGGCCCTTGCCGGCAGAGTCCTTCACTTTCTGTCACTGATGGAAGCACCAGTGACTGCCTTCTCCAGGGGCTGCCTGCTCCCAGAGTGGAAAGGTGACCCAGCCCCTGGTGACAGAGAGGAAAAGTGAGGAATGTTGTCCCGGACAAGAAGAGGAAGGGTCCCAGCAGCAGAGCTGCGTTTGACCCCAGGGAACTCCCCGCTGGGGGGTGGGGAGAGCCCCAGTCTGGGGAAGCAGGAAGCAGCACGCCCAGATGCCCCTCGGTCCGGCCTGCTCTTCTGCGAGTCTGGTCTCGTCTCCTAGACCGGGCAGGGCTCGCTGGTCTGGGACGGGGCCGGAGACCGCCTCCTAGTCCTGAACTGGGGGTTGGGAAGCACATGCTCAGAGAGTGACATACACACATAGATAGGTTCAGGTGACAGAATTTTTAAGCTTAATTTCATGTTAAAGCTTTTTCATTTGAACTAAGGATAACCAGTGACTTACTGTTCTTTGTTCTTGACTTAGTGTGACCAGAAAGTTTCAGTAAGAAATGACACATCTATAGGATGTGCCCTTTCCAACTAGTAATTCCCTGATAGTTTCAGAAAACCGGATCTCTCTCTGATGGATTCACCTTGGCCCATCTGAGCCAAGCTAACCAGAAACTGGAAGTTATTTTGCAAAAGAAAACATTAACTGTGTCTTATTTTTAGCCTCCTAAAAAATCCAAATTTCAGCATTGCATTTTCTGATTTCCTGTACTATTAGGGAGTTTTATTTGAGATCAGGGGGAAAACAGCAGTATCGGAGCCGAGGAAACCCGAGGACCCCCCCGTCCTTCCTGAACACAGAGGAATTCTTCGGAAGGCCCCGGGCAGGGCCCGTGCGCTTCCTTCTGAGCCGATGGGAAGAGCCGGTTTGCGGAGAGAGGACACAGAATTCCACTGAGGCCCATTCCACTAAATGCTAGAGACAGAAAAGATCTGTTTTTGGCAAAACTTTGCTTCCGGAGCAACAGATGTTTTGGTGTTGGTGTTCACTCCTGCCTCCTTAGGACTGAGGGTATAACCCATCGGCCCTGGGGGAGGAAGGGGACCAATCAGGAAACCTGAACCCTCTTTCTAAGCCTCGCGGTGTGACTTCGGGCAGACCACATAATCTCTCTCTGCTCCACGGTGGTAGTTCATAGCTTCAGTGTGCTGAGGCGTGGTGTGAATAGGGGAGGCCTGTGGAGGTGCCGGGTAATTTACAGAACACTGGGAGGCAAAAGAAATACTCTCTAAACCTTTAGTAAAGAGAAAATAGCATGTACCCAAGAAAGTATACCCCCGAAGAACTCCCAGTCATTGTTCTGACAGCAGGTTACCTGGAAGCGACGCCACAGACAGGAGACCCTGGGCTGTCTGAGGGCAAGGTGGTGAGGCCCCGCGGGCCCGTGCTCCTTACCTGCCGAGGTCTGCGTGAGCGTCTGCGCAGCTTGCAGCTGCATGATGTCGATCTGGTTGTTCATCTCGGAGTACTTGCCCTCGGCCTCGGCGAGCCGCGCCTCCATGCGCTTGGCGCTGCTCTCCAGCTGCATCACCTGCATGACCACGCTGACCCAGTCCTTCTCCTGCTTCTGGCTCAGCTCGCTCAGCAGGCTGCTGAGGTTGGCAACCTGGGCCTTGAGCTCCTTCACCTCTTCACAGCAGGCGGCCCCTTTGAGCTGTGCAGGTGTCTTGCGCTTAGTGGGCGTCTGTGGCCACACTGGATGACTGACAAAGGCCAGGATGAAAATGCAAAGCCAGGGCACAGCTGAAAGGGTCTTTGTCAGCATCTTTTGTGGGCCCGGTGAGGAAGGCTCTTCCTGGAGAGGAATCTGGATGTGCCCGGCTGAGCTGCAAAGCTGCAATAATTACAACCTTGTACCCTCGCTGTTGATGGGCTCACCACTCTGTTTTCTCTTTCCTTACTCTTTCTTAGCCTTTGTCAAAGCTTGAGTTTCTGAAAACGTGGCTTAATTGGGCATCCTATAGCTGTCCTTCCCAAGCCTGAATGCTCTACAACTCAGCATCTTAAATACAGTTCGCCGCCTGCACCTCCACCCCATGTGGATGACGCCTCGGCCCCTCCCAGTTCATCTAGGAGGGTCAGGTGCCTGTTGGGTGAAGTCAGCGTGAACTTAGGCCAGAGAAGGGGAGGAGGGAGACAGGGCGAGTCTGTCTTTCCTTGCCGGCATGCACAGTCCCTGGGCCGAGACAAAAGGACTGTGAATTTGTGTTTCCAGCTTTGCCTATTAGAGTGTGCCCCTGCCAGCCACTGGCTCAGCACTATCAGCGAGCAGGGCAGGGTCAGAAGAGTTTCCAAATTCCATTCTAGAGGTTATATAACTATGGGGTGAGCGTAAGGTAGGCAGCGAGAGTTGGGAATAAGGTTCCACTCACCCGAGGAGGCCTGTTAATGTAATCCATGCTGTTTGTAGGAGGATCTGGTGTATTCTGGCATCCTGCTGAACGGGCTTTAATGAGGCTGCTTATGCCTTCCTCTGATCATCATTCAGTGATTTACAAAACCCCCATCCGACCTGGATCTAACACAGTCTCCCATTTGAACGTTTACAACTTAGAAGAGCTCTAGAAAGAGGAGGATGCAATAAATCTCTTAGGAAGCAGAAAAGACTTTGTAGATCGTATCCACAGGATTTGCTCGGTTATCCTTCCTTTTACATACTTTCTCTTTCAACAGTGAGCGGGCTTCTCACACTTGACTGTAGGCGAGGAGGGGTCAGAGGTGATGGCAGAGACGAGAGCTCAGGAGAAAGGGACGTGGGTCTGGGTCGGTCACCCGCATTCGCACTGGTCTGCAGACAGGACGGAGAGCCCTTGGCCCATGGTTCAGTCATAAGGAAGAGTCCCCGTCACCAAATACACCCATAGTTAGAGTCTGATCTTCCTCTTCCTGTGCAATATAGTTTGCAGATCTGAATTATTTTCTACTCGTATATGATATTCCTGAGAATGGGGATATTGTACTTTTCCATTGAAAACTGATGAGAAAAGCCTGGGTTTCAGCAAACTTTAAATCCTTAAAATGAGCTTTTCACTAAGAACGTAGGCGAACGTCCCTTTGTCCTCCAGCAGAAGCCCCGTCTTTGTAACTCACTCCTGTGCTTTCCGTGTCATGGAGCCCCCCGGCCAGGTCCTGTCCTGTTGCTGTTTGGTGTGGGTCCTTCACACGCGAGCCACGCCGGCCCTCAGCAACCCTCCTTCCCCACCGTGATCCCCCGGAGTCCTTTCTGGCCAGGGCTTCTAGCTTCTCAGAGGGTCATTTCTGCCCAGGCAGCTGGAGCTACTGAACAATTTCTTTTTTCCTGTACATCGCAAAGCAGTACTGGATCGTGTGGGTCAGGGTTTCTTTTCCCACATTGTCTCCTGCGCCTGCTGAGGCGTGGGGGAGGATGCTGCCGGCACTCTGTAGTAACTTGCCGTACTGCTCGAAAGATGCAGCCCGCCCCTGCTGTCTCTGTGCAAGTGTCCCGTGCAGCTGGGCCCTGCAGCCTCGGCTCCATGGGGTTCATTCCACTAACACGAACCTGGCCCCAGCTGTCTGCGTCACACAGGGTCTGCGAGGCTCCCTGAGAACCTTCAGAGTGTCTCCCAGCCGTCAGATGACACTGAGCTCAAAGTCCGTGCCCCGGAAATGCTGTGTGCCAGTCACCTGTAACGTCGCCTGTGACCCTGCTGGCTTGGAGCCCCCAGTGGCAGCGCAGTAAGGAGAGCGTCGAGGAGCAGTGGGGTCGCGTGGGTTCCTGGTCAGTGCCTGGCTTGTTCTCTCCAGTGGCCGCTGCCCCTGCCTAAGCAGGAGAGTGGTGGGACTAGGTCCTCATGTCTGGACAGAGGATGGATCCGTCGTTCCTGTTTGCTGCCCGCGTGGCGGTCCTTTCCGGGAAGATGGGAGGGGCTGGGTCACAAGCCCCAGGTCTGAGCAGGAGTCCTGCTCACCGATGTTTCTTTTCTGGAGACTTCCTGCGGACTCGAGACCTGAGTGGGAGGCGGGCTTTTCTGATTTGAAGATTTTCTTCAATCGCCTTAGCTGCCCAATGTCAATAGCCCCTGTCCCCAGATGTTTGAGTAAAATAGCTAGTTCAGGGCGTTCCCCAGGCCAGGGGGTGATCCGGCCCCCAGAACATCCACAGCCCTGGACGTCCTCCGTCCTGAGTTTCTGAAAGAAGGAAGTGAGTCCTCGGTCTGAGCACAGCGGAGACCGTGGGGGGCGCCAGGAAGAGTGTGGGGAGCAGAGTGGCTTCCCCTTCTCTGCGAGGCTTTCTGTCCCCTCCCTAGACACGGGGGTTAGCTGGGAGGTTACCGGGACCCTGGGGTCGCCCACTGCCTTAGAGTTTTCCCTTTTCTCTGTTTTGCTGGTGGTGAAAGGGGGTCAGCTTGGTGCTCCTGGAAAGATGCTTTTGAAAATAAAGCTTATGTCCTTAACAAGAAAAGCCAGTGAGCTTTTACTGAGCCTGGAAGTTCTCGAAGACCGCCCACCGCCTGACTGCAGGGCATCGAGCGGCACTCGGGCCGCTGGCGGCCGCAGAGCTGGCAAAGGCCTAGGGACCATCTCCCCTTCGCTGACGTCGTCCTGCCTCTGCCCCTGCCTCCTCTTCAACCGCTCCTTTCAAAACTGGGGGCAGAGACGCAGCTGCTCTCAAAACCAGGCTCCCGGTTCATGGAATGGATGTAGTTCAGAAGAACCTGCCTTGTTGTAGGTTAATTGTGTGCTTCATGGGAATACTTTACTTCTGTGAAGTCTTTTAGCAAGTCACAGCTTGTCTTACCGTACGTAGTCATTTACACCTGGCCCTTCTGTCGCGCAGTTCTGTCTCTGTCTCAGCTGAGAGCCCAGGTCCATCACGGAAACTATTTCCATCGCTTCCCCAAGCCTCCCAGTTCACCCCTCCTACCAGGGAGCGCACGCGCCCTGGGTGCACTAGAAGTCACGGCTCTGAGGCCTCCTCCTAGCCGCTTCTTTAGTTACACGCCTAGCAGGGGAGTCGACCTGACATCTCGGGACTGGTGGCGAATGCCCGTTCCGGCGGCAGAGCCCAGCCCCGAGTGCCCCGCAGTCTAGTTTGAGAGGCAGACAGACTCTAGGATAGTGGGACATGCTAGGATAGGGGACACAGAGGAGGAGGAGGAGGAGTGCCTGGCCCAGGCGAGGTTCTGGAAGGAAGCGCTCCCCAGTTTAAAGGAAAGGGGGCAGTAGCTGGGAGTGGACAGGGCACTCTGGGCAGAGGAGGCGCAGCCACGGGAAAGACCCCAGCTCCCCAGGAGAGTGCTGGGGGCAGTGGAGCCTGGCAGAAGTAGCCAGAAGGCATCTGGGAAGGGAGCCAGGCCTGAGGGGCCGTGGAAGTCCACGTGGGGAGAGTGTTATTCTGGAGACAAAGGGCTGTGGAAGAAATCCAAGACGCTTTTACCTCTCGTTGCTTTGTTTTCCTGAGTCGTACCAGGAAAGCGGCTTTTGTAGCTGCCAAACAAGATTTTTAACTGGAAATGGGTGACTTAGAACATTAGAATTTCTTAAAATTGTACTGCATTCCTATTAAATACCCTGTAGGAGTCATCTGGTTTAAGGATTAAGGAAGTGGTGTGTGAAGAGCTTTAAATGCCTGGGCCTAGAAGCAAACAAATCTGCATTCCAGTCTCAGATATAATTTGACAGTTCTATCTAATCCCAGATACAATTTGATAGTTATATGACCCTGGGCAAATTAAATTAGCGTCTACCAGTCAGTGAAATGGAGATAAAAACCACAACTACTTCACTTCAGAGAATTTTTATGAGGATTACCATATTTTGCCATGTGCAGCGCGTACTTTTTTGCCCAAATTTTTGAGGGGAAAACAAGGGTGCGCCTTACACACGGGCACTGCTCAGCTGTGGGCGCGCATTATACCTGGCGAACTGTGGTGGCTTCAGCAAAGAATTAAAGATAATGAACAGAGCATAGATGTTTTCCTGATAGAAAGAAAAAATGGGATCTGAATGTGTTTTAAGAGATTTGCTTTGGGAAATGGGATTAGAAGCAAACACTCTTAACTTATTTTTTAAGGGAAATTCTTTAAAAGCTGATGCAAAACATTTTAACACAGGACATGTTGCTCACATCCAAACAACTGCCTGCCGTGGTCCCTTGACAACACGGAGGTGGCCGTGGCTGACGCTCTGTTCGCTCTGTCAAGGAGAATAGTTACGCTTTCGAGACAGATCTGAACAGAAGGTGAATATTGTGCACCTTTGATACTCTTAGGTACAAATAGCTTTTTGGCAAATGGTGTCTTTTTTATGCGGTTTTTGTTTTGCATTGTGAACAGGCACTAAAGTTGATGTTTTTTGTTTTAAGAATATTACCAACTGGAAAGAGAAATTAACTATTTTAATGTGTGATAAGATAAAAGTAAAAAAATAGCCAAGGCATTTTTGAGTAAGAAAAGTAAATGTAGAGTAGTTGCCCTGCCAGCGATGAGACCCATCCCGGAGCTGCAGTGAGGGATTGCCCTGCCAGCGATGAGACCCATCCCGGAGCTGCAGTGAGGGATTGCCCTGCCAGCGATCAGACCTATCCCGGACCTGCAGTGAGGCAGGTCGATGTCTGATAGGTCTGCAGTGAGTCGTCGAGGCAGCGCAGTGCTGGCACAGGGACGGACCAGCCGGGGGGACGGAGCAGAATCGGACATCCAGAACAGACCCGCGCGTGCATGGACACTTGACTCACGACAAGGTGGCACCACAGGACGGGGAGGAAGGGCCGGGCTTTTCAGTGAGCTCAGCTGGGTCAGCCGGACAGCCCGATGGGGCCAGGGGAGTGCGGCAGGCTCTGGACCCACACCTCACACCACACACACAACTTCAAGTCCAGAGGAGGTTTAACTTCTAAATGTGAAAGGTAAATCTAAAGCTTCTAGAAGATGACGAAGGAGAGTACCTTCAGCATCTTGGGATAAGGAAGGTTTTCTTCAACAAGATATGAGAAACACTAACCGTAGATGAGCACACACAATACAAGTAGCCATGTCTGCGCACGGAAGACGCCGTGGGGAGAGTGGGCCGGCGGGAAGAGACCCGCTCCGCGCACCCCTGCGCGTGTTGCGTTCGGAGCACACGTCGACCTCGTTGACTTCTTCGAGGGCGGCAGATAGAGGAAGGGCGAGATGTGCGCGGGCACCTGCCCCGCAGACCAGGCGGCCCGAAAGGCCA
This sequence comes from Phyllostomus discolor, assembly GCF_004126475.2. NCBI lineage: Eukaryota > Metazoa > Chordata > Mammalia > Chiroptera > Phyllostomidae > Phyllostomus > Phyllostomus discolor. The sequence goes on along the minus strand of NC_040907.2, from coordinate 6,461,247 downwards.
GGAAACCCAGGGAAGCTGGACAGGCTCTGCAGTCAAACTGGGAAGTGCCACCGCGTACCAGTCACCATGGCGGAAGTGAGAGCCACTGGAAACACCAAGTGCTGAGGTTTTCGCACACTCCGGGTGGAGATGGAGGTCGGTGAAACCACTTTGGAGAGCACTTTGTCGGCATCTCCTAACGCTGGACAGACCCCGCAGCCCAGCGGTCCTTCTGGGGACGTCCCCCACAGAAGCGTGAGTGCTCGTGCGCCAAAGACACGGGCAGGAGCGTGCGGACTGACACTGCACACACCAGCCAGACACTGAAGACCCCCTCGGCGTCCGTGGGCAGCAAAACGGACAGGCTGCGGTGTGTTCGCGCGGGGAAACACCATCCAGCAGCCGCAAGAGCTGCCATGGCACGCAGCAACGTGGCCATGTCTCACAGCCACGATGTTAGGTGTTCACGGACGTCCGAGGCCTGGGAGCCCTCACCCCTCGTGCTGAAAATCAGACAGCGCTTCCCTCGGGCATGAGGCGGGAGCTGCGGTGACCGGGAGAAGGCCCGGGGCTTCTGGGATGCTGCCACCGGCGCCTGCGTTTGTCTCTTGGTCTGGGCGGGGCTTTCAAGGCTGTCTTCCCTTTGTGAGCACTCAGCACGCTGTGCGCTGCGTGTGCTTTCACGGGCGTGAGTGTGCCGCACTTCAGCTGGGGAGCTTCTCTTAGGGTAGATAGTGCACAGAAAACACTTAGAGTGGTGTCTGCCGCGCAGCCGATGTCCAGCAAGTGCTAGGTGTTTCCGTTTAGGTCTGCAGTGGTCATCTCAGCAGAAAAGCCTTCCCTGCCCGCCCCGATCCAGAACAAGTGTCCCACATCACTCTCTCTCTGAGCACTGTTTTCTTCATGCCGCCTGCCCCCACAGCAACCCCCACCCCCCGCCTCAGTGTGGTTGGTTTCCGTGCCTCTGCACCCTCCCCTGTGAGCTCAGTGAGAGCAAAGGCCTGGTCCGTCTCATCCACCACGGCAGCCCTGGCACCTAGCACTTAGCTCAAAGCCCGGGGCAAAGGAGACGCTTCATTGGAAGTTGTCGAATGAAAGACTGGATTCCCAACAGCAGGTTCCGTTCCCCTAAATAAACATGTTAGGGAGAATCAGCGTCTTTCTCCAAGGTCATTGCCAGTACTTTACCACGGTGAGGTCTTCCTTGTAGGGCACTGCATTCTCTCCTGCTCCAAGCCCATCTTTCTTCCACGGGTCATAGTTACAGGATCAGAGGAAGTAGGGGCTGGACAGTTGAGATCATGTGGTTCAACCTTCTTTTTTTGACCAGTAACTCGAGGTAGCACCCTTGTAGTGTAATCCCTCTGTATCCCCGGAAACCATCGGTTTGCGCCTCACCCCTCGTGCTCTGCCTGTGAAGAAGGGCGGCGAGAGGGCCACAGAGCAGGGGTTGGTTCTGGAGGCCTGTGACAAAACCGGCTCTTCAGCCAGCGTGGCCCTAGCAGTTAGCCGCCATCGCAGCCCGAGGGGCCGCACGCAGCTGCCCATGTGGAAGACGGAACAAAGAAAGTAACGTGTCCCCATAAAGACAGCCATGTCGCTGGGTAACTAAGTCCCCATAACGTGTCCAGGAACTTAACATGTGGGCATCAAATGTCCATAACATTGTAATTGTAAAAAGTCCCTGTTAGCCAGAGATGGGACCCTATCAGGGGTGGGGGTGCAGGACCAGGGGACGAGTCCGTGCCCAGCCACCCTGGGCCCGCAGAGCTTCCCTTCAGGCCGCACCTCTGCCGCCCTGGCTCGGGCAGCACCACCGGGAAGGCAGGCCTGTGGTTCTTGAAGAACGCTGGGGACTTGGAGCCAGATGTGTCTGTGCATCCAGTTCACGGCAAGGGCAACTGGGCTTGACCGCCCGCAGGAGAGGGGCTAGGTGGCTGGACAGAACCTGCTCTGTCTGGGTTCCGGACACGTGTTCCCAAGGTGTCTGTTGTGTTGCTTGGAAGTATGAGTCCTGCTTTTACAGTTGTTTCCTGGCTTCCAGAAAAGGTACACAGTCTTGTTTTTTCCCCTTCATGTCTGCTGGAAGAAAAAACAGTCCGTCCAGAAGGCTAAGGATGTGCTCAGTTCTCCTCACGTCTCAGTAAAAACACATTCCAGACCTCTGGGCTCATGCTGACTTCGGAAGCGCCAATGTGCCTCTAGGAATCTGTACCCCCGTAGCAAAGCTCCAGGCAGCAAAGAGTGGGCATGTGGAGGAAGCCCCGACGGAGCCGGTGCACAAGCTCAGATTGTATCTGTCTAGCCCCTCTTTTTCTGTAATGCCCTTTCACAGCCAGCCACACCCAACCCAAGGGGTCGGGTCTCCCGCCCATCACCGGGGAGCGTCCTGAAGGCACCCTGCAGAACCACTGGACAATAGCTGCCTTGATAGAGCGTCTTGCAAACCCCAAGGAGAGCTGCCGTTCCGTGCGGGAAGCTGGCCTTCCGTGAGGAGCTGTACAAGGGGAGCGGTCCCAGGTTTCTCGTAAAGTTGACCGCAAGGACAGGCCGTCTTTCATTGCAGCCCCAGATCATTCCAAAGGGAGAGGCTTGCTGTAGTTCAGCAGTGAACCTCTGCTCTGCCACTGCCTCTAGCCCGTCCTCAGGAGTGCCTTGAGGCTTAATGGGACCGCTCCTGGTGAGTTAGAGGAGCTGCGGCTGCTGTCTGTGTGCCGCTACGGGGGTGGGGAGGGCTCGCTGCTGGCAATGAAATTGTGTCGCAGTGCTCTGAAACCTAGAGGTGCGCACTGTGTCTCCATGTCAGAGACGTTCAAGTGTGGGAAAAGTGCGTCTTGGAACTGCTGAAATACAGTGGGTGCTCGGTTCTGCCCCACGGCCCCCTCTGACGATCTGTCCGGTGACAATGGGATGTGTCAGTGGCACCATCCGGGTCTCCCCAGACTCCTGTGGATGTCTCGTTGTCTCAGAATGTTGGTGACCCAGCCCTAGTGTGTCCTGGTCCTCCCCTGTCAGCTTTTCCTTACCAAGGGGGTGGGCACACTTTTTCTTTTCCCTCTCCCCAAAGTGGGCATCGGTGCTTCTGCAGTGCGGCCTCACTCCTTAACGGAGCAAAAAGGCCAGCTCGCATCTGCTCGCAGGGTTAAGTGGGGATGTTCAGAGCGGCCAGCTCACCGCATGCCAGCTCACCGACGCCATCCGCATAACAGACTGAGTCAGAGCTCTTGGACACCGAGAAGCCAAGGAGTCGGGATTTTACCCAAAGTATCGGCTCTGCTTCGAGTCCAGGTCGCTGGGAATCGGCTCCGGATTCCACCTGTCAGCCCTCTCTCCTTTTCGTTCCTTTTCGCCCTCCTTTTCCTGGCAGCCTCTTTCTCCATGTCGCTCACAGAGCTCTTCGTTTTGCTCTGGGTGTGAAGAAGCACAGGGAGGAGAGACCTCCGGGCATCACCAGGAAAGGAGCAGCGCTCATTGTTGTAGAATAAAAAGATAATGGCCAATTTGTCAAGCAGTGTTGACAAGAAAGATAAAGTTGGAAGTAATTAACTGGCTGACATGCTGGGAGTGATGTGCCTGCCAATAGCTCCCTAAATCAGCCGGAGCCTTGGAGATGTGACAGCCATTCGTCATTTTTACAGCACACCTCTGACAGGCCCCCGGCTGGAAACCCGGCCAGCGCGACCGTGTGCTTCGACACTCTCGGCGCCTCGCGCCGGCGTTATGCTGCGGCATCCAGCCGGGTGGTGCCTGGGGGCGAAGTGCAAGATGGGAGGGCTCGTCTGGCGTGTCGTGGAGCACTGTGCCCGTCCTCCGGGAACGGGCACTGTGAGTCCCTGAGCCGACCTCGCAGACTTCTCCAGGACACATGCTGACAGGCACAGAGTGAGCACAGACGTGCTGACCCGGAGGGAGCGCTGCTGGCAGCCTGGTCATCTAACAAGTGCTGCTCCCAGCCAGCCAGGAGGGGGCGCTCGAGAGACCAGTCACAGGTTGCAGATGCCGGATCCTGGCAGGACACAGTTGGTTTGCAGCCCTCCCGAGTCCTTGTGTAGGCCCTGGGTGACATGCAAGATGCCTGTGTCCTGGGAAACCACAGAGTACACGATTACAGGAATGCTTTGGTTACCGCGGTGTACCAAATAAGGATTTAAAAAGGCTTTAAATAGTATTTTGGAAAGGTGATTATATTGTGGTGGACTTCCCTCCCTCAAATTTTTCTTAATTAAAAAAGGTATGCCTGCCTCACTGGTCTTGAAAAAACAGGGTTTTTTGTATTCCCTTTCCCTAATCTGGGCAGCTGTCGGCATTCTATCTTTCCTAGTGTCAAGGCCCCCACTTTCTCACATACTGATTAAGCACGTCCTCTAGGTATCGGGACAGGCCTCCCATTTAAACTGTGCCTGGGCACAGGAGGGGTGAGGACAGCCGCCAGAGCTCTTTTCCTGTAGGCCACCATGGGCAGAGCCGGCGGGAGCCTGTTCGGGTTGTCCGAGGCCAGCCGCCTCTCTTCCACCAAGTCTTTTCTGTCTTGGTGCCTGAGGTCCCCAAGGGCTCCAAGGACATTGGACGTCTTAGCTTTGCAACCTTGTAGCAAGGCCAGCCTTCTCTTTCTCAGTGTGTAGAAAAGGATTGAAGTTCCTTTTCCGAAGTTCCGGAAGTGAGAAAGGAAAGCTGGACCGTGCCGGACGTGGCGGTGCCGTTTCGTCCCCTGCCTCCTGGGATCAGCGGGTAGCTGCGGCCTGCCAGCCTCCCCTCCCTTCTGCTGCTGCCTGCGCTTCAGTCGCCCCCGCGGCCTTTCCCCGCGGCCTGTTTCAGATGTCTGCACGTTGCCTTCTGTCCTCACTGCTGTCCTTTTGCTCTTAAGTGACCCTGTCCAGAAGGAGGCGATCCCAGGCCGGAGTTCTGCAGTCCGTTCTGCTGGTCCTTGAGTCCCAGGGGAACGGCCTGACAAAGACACCGGGGCCCAGCCAACCCCAAAACCGCCCGGCCCTGTACGGGAGCCCAGCTGCTCTGTCTTTGGCTGATGTTGCCGCAGAGCCACATTCTGGTGCCGGCAGAACTGACGGGATGATCCGAAGCAGTCATCGCCCTATATGGGCGTGAGGACCCGAGCAGTGTCCAGCTCGGCCTCATCCTGGCTGGACGGGAGCACCTCATTCAGACCACCAAGGTCCCATGTGTCGCCAGCCTGGCACCAAGGGAATTCAGAGAATTCTTACTTGACAGAGAACCACATAAAATGCAGGCTTTGGTCTGCCCTAGAAATAGGAGAAGGCCCACGGCCACTGGGAAGCAAGTGCCTGGCGTCCTCGTAAATGCCCGAGGGAGCACTGGGGGGGCCTGAGTAGTTCCCCAGACGGGACTGCGGGTGCTCCCGTCTGACTGGCTTTCCGCTCGGTGTTCGATGACCCTGCATCGGTCTGCTCTGAATAGCTGAAGGTCGCCACGGCGCCATGGCTAGGAGAGGAGGTCAATAAATAACCAAATGAACCACTCGAGAAGGGGTTCCCCGGCCGAGCTACTTTGGCTTGGACGCCAGTCCAGAAACTTGGGGGCAGGGACTCGGGAGACCCTTCAGGTGGCAGGAGTGGCAGCATGGAGACCTGGGGCAGTTAAAGACAGACCCTGCCTGCTGGTCCTGCCCTCAGTGCAGCCGGTCACCACCCACCCCGTGGGAAGCCCCAAGAGAGAACTCAAAAGGGAAGGTCACAGAGAAGTGAACGGCCCGGTCCCAGCACCAGCTTCTCAGCTTTGACAGGGAACCTGCCTGTCAAGAAGGAGAAGTTCAAGCCGGAGTCCCTCCCTCAGCTCACACACTGACCCCGCTTCTGGAGACGGGTTTCTGGAGAGTAGGGGGAAGAGGTGCCTGGTGGGTCTGGGTAGCACGGAAGGCGCTGAGACAGTCCCCTATCTGTGTGTGTTAACTCAGCTCAACTCTGGGAAGCCTTTTCCCAGTTGCCAAGAATTTTCTTTTCCAAGGTCTTAAATTCAGCTTCCTTTAATAAAAATTAACCCTCAAGGTGGAGAATGAATGAGACTGCAAATGCCTGTATAATTGCCTTTTTCCGTCTTGCTACCTGAATTCACTGTCCTGTTCTGTCCCTCCTCATTGTCCTCCTAACACCAGGTTCATGTGCGGGCCCTGGGTTTGAGTATGTGGATAGGCAGTTTCCATTCGCCTTACAGATCCACGGACTACATAAGATCTCACTGGATGTTCTCCCTGGAATCTGGGGTAGAATGTATATCCCTTCGGCCCTGTTAGGACAGCGGTGGGGATCGGTATCGGCCGCTTAGGAAGTGCTTGCGACGCAGCCCTCTTTTCCTTATGGTTTTAGTGCACAGCGAGAGGAGCTGGGAAGTCTGGTGGACCTGCCGGTTCAGCCCCTGTTGCTGTGGGCACGTTGCTGCCCAGGCCTCCGTCCCGCTGAGCTCGTCTGTTGTCAGGTCCGTTTGCCTAGACCGTCGTCAGCGGGGCCTGGTTCGTGTCACCTGTGCTGTCGGGCCGGGGCGTGAACAGTTTGCCCTTTACCAGCCTCCAGCACTACCAGGGAAGGACTGAGGGGCACACGAGGGAGCGTTTATGGAACGGGCTGTAGAAAACTCCCAGCTGCCCCATAAAGTGAGACTTCCTCATTAAGGGGGCTTTTGAGCAAAGGTGATTTTTTCCCCATGAGTCAAACATCATCCGTCTCTCCCTCCAGTCTCGTAAACCACATCTGAGTTTAAAAGGGGAATATTTCAAAGGACAGGATCGTGTCACCCAGGCAGGCAGGAGACTGAGGACTTGGTAGCTAGAACTACCGAGTTTCCATGGGGGCTGAGTTATCCCACACTCGCCAGTCTGGGCTGCCCGTAAACCTGGCGGCCTTGAACCAGCTGCCCTGGGAAAGACTGCTGCGGCCACCTGGCCGCGTGATGTCTTGGGAGGCTTTAAGGTGTGTTAGCAGCTTCCGACAGGAAATTAAAAAAATAGGGGTTGGGCGCTTAGGGTGTCAGACCGGAGGGTTAGCCACAGTATCAGTGAGGAAGGCACAGTAGGGTTCCTTTCTCCCGAAGGGCGAAGGACGGACTAGAGAGAGAATCAGCGAATGCAAACATCCCGCCCAGTGCTTTCTTCCCTTCATCTTACAGTTGTTTACTCCGTGCCTGCTGACACCGAGGGTAGGACACTGAGACACGTCCCTCCCGTTGTGAGCTCACACTGTACTCTTAGCTGTTATTTAAGGGCCTTCCAAATGGTATAATTTTTAACAGAAAGGATAATATCCAATAGTCTGCGACCTACTGGGCCAGTTTCCTCATATGAAAATGGACTATAAACCATGGTGCGTGCTTCCTAGGGTGGAGATAGCTCATATAAGCATTTAGGTGCCGTGAGCTCTCAATAAACTTAGGTATCTCTGTTGTTACAGTAGACTGCCTCCCACGGCAGAGTGCCGGAAGTCACGGAGGAAGGGAAACAAGTTAGGGTCCTACACAGGGTGGCAGGCTCTCTGAGCACCGAGAGTTCTGTTCACTTCCCTTGCCAACGCCTCCACCCCTGTGTTTGCTTCCCTCGGCAGCCTGTCGGCATGACTGGGGACTCGGAAGGACGGAATGGAGAGATGCAGCTTAGGGAGAAACTCCTGCAGGGAAGTAAAATGCAGATGGGGAGGAGGAAAAATTAAAGGGTGCTAGCAGCTGGTTAACTTAAAATCTCTACTCTGAGCAAGCGGAAGAGTGTGTACAGACAGTCTCCTTCTTTCTTTCATTCGGGTCTTCATATGAGGGTCCAAAAACAGGATTTAAAAAGGACTCTTAGACCGATCCCCCTCATTTTCCCCGGGCGTGTTTCCGTCCATTTAGTCAGTGGAGTAATTTGTCAGGGGTCGTCCTCACTGTTGGCCACGAGCATATCATAATTGCAAGGCATACCCCCCATTTTCACGGCAGCTGCGAAAGGCCGCATCAGTAGTCCCTCCCGTGAGCCCAGCCCCCCTCTTGCCTCCCCCGGGGGTTCTCTCTGCCTCCTCACCTGCCTCCGCACACACTCACATGGGAAGTGTTAGGCAGGTGACTTGTCTGGGCTTTCCCTTAAAGAAGTTGGGGCCCCATGATGAGCTTCCCTTTTTAATTTGTAAAGCTGTGCTGGAGGCCTGTCCAAGCCACAGCAGCGGGAAGGTAAGACTTGTTCTCCCCGGCAGCGTCCAGTCTCTGCTCCCTGGTCCGGTCGATGTTTGGACAGCTCTTTCCGACTGGGAGAGTGGAGCGGGAAGGGGCTTTGGCCGGGGTTTGGTTTCGTGTTGCTTAATCCCTAGTGGGGCAAGCTTGGGTGGTGTTTATCATTTGTTCTTGAAGACAGAACACGTCCTAGAGCATAAGGTTGGAACACAGTTGTTAGGGCGCCTAGATTTTGATGTCTGATTCATAGAGTTAACCTCTTTTGGTCCAGGCAAGGAGCCCCTTATCTGCCTCATCAAAACACTTGATGTTCCTACCAGCGCCATTCCAATAGTCCACATTAGGATTATAAATTATATATGTTTATATGTGATATGTTACATATTTGATAATAGTATCATAGAGAAAGTGGCTTTTTTTCCCCCGTCATCTTTGCTTCCAGAGTCTTTATTTGGGTTCAAGAAACTCGGTCATCACACATCCACACCCGCTAATAGTAATTATCAGTGCAGTTCACGCATCCCCACGGGAGTGAGCTGCAAGGTGAAGCCCCGACTCCAGGGCCAGGAGGGGTGGGAGACGGCCTCACAGTGAACGTGCAGTGGGGCTTGTCCCTGTGGACTTGGCCTTTCGTTCTCAGCTCAGAAAACCGCCAGCGGGCTTCCGAAAGGAAGCCGAGACATTAAAACACGTCTGACTCCCGTAGCAGGAAACTCACGGAGAATGTTCTGCCTCACGGCTGTGCTCGGGACCTGCGCAGAAGCACCAGTGGGCCTGCCAGTCGGTGCCACGTGAGGCTGCCTGTCCGCTCCTAGAAGGAGAAGAGGGGACGGCTGTACTGTCACTTCCACTCCAGTTACAGAGCCCGGTGCCCAGATCTTGGACCCCCGATCTGAGTAGCCCTGCTCAGAATGAGTTTGGAACTCGGCGATGCGCTAGTGCTGGCTCAGGCGTCAACCTTGCATGTGTGCTTTTCCTGTACACAAACATGTAACTGTTTTTAGCAACTTCCATTCTTGGACAAAAACAGATAAAGGGAGAAGCATTTCTAAAGACCTGCTTAGCAAGTTCATATCCATTATTTCATTTAAATCCCTGAACCCTGTGAAGGAGGTAGTATTAGCCCCATTTTTTTAAAAGATTTTTTATTTATTCACTTTTAGAGAGGGAAGGGAGGGAGACAGAGAGAGAGAGACAGAGACAGAGACATCAATGTGCAGTTGCTAGGGGTTATGGCCTGCAACCCAAGCATGTACCCTGGCTGGGAATCGAACCTGCGACACTTTGGTTCGCAGCCCGTGCTCAATCCACTGAGCTACGCCAGTGGGGCCTGTATTAGCCCCATTTTATAGATGTGCGATTTGAAACTCAAAACTGGTTATGGCCATGCAGCTTGTAAGTCACAGAACTGGACCTCCAGGAGTGTAAATGCACGTCTTCTGACTCCAGATCCAAAGCTCCTTCACGCCCCCACCCCCACCCCTCCTCGCCTTAATAAAGAGGAAGCACCATATTGCTTTGGTCATATGGGGACTGTCCCCAGTCGCTGTGGGCCTTGGGGAAAATCACTGCCTTAGTCTCCTCTGGAGTGAAACAGGACTGAAAGTACGTTTCCCTTCCAGGGTGTGTGAGGTCAAGGGAGTGGCGGATTGGAAAGATTATTTGAAATGTGCTTTATAAATATGAGGCATTAGATTATTGCTTTCACAAATGTCAACTGCTCTAGTTCATCAGATTTCTGGGCAGTTCCCTCTTGGTTTTACTGGAAGAAATGTGATGGCACTCAAATTTTTAAAAATAATATTTATAACAGCAGTCTCTTGCCATGTTACCACATTGAACCGAAAACCTGGAATTTCCTAAAGCCACTTAAAAATTCATTCTAGTCAATACTTGGTACTCAGGGCAATAAACTGCATTCTTCTTGTTAAACCAGTCTAGACTTCCAACTTGATCCGCCACAGTTTGCGCCCTGCCTTTGGGTAGACATAATCGTGTTGTCTTTTGACTTCCTCAGGCCTGTGCCCTCCCTCCTAACCTCCTTCCGCAAGCGGAGTTCGGTTTAGTGTTGGGTTAGTTGCTGTTCACCCTCTTACACGGGCTCCTACTGGAACAAGCCGGCGCCGCCCTGCTGTCAGGACCATTTCAGCCTCTCCGATGCACGGGCTCCGGGCCTCCCGGCGTTCCTGCTAGGTGCCCCAGTGTAGTTACGACCCTCTAGTCCCAACTGGCCACAGGCCGCCCACCCATGACGTCAGCAAAGTAGGGTGTCGTTGGCGAAAGGCATCTCCTCCGGACACCAGGCAGGAAACGCTGGGTACGGTCTCCCCGCGCCTGCTGCAGAGGTCGGCGGTGGTCCTCGGGGGACTGAGGAGGCATCCAGACCCCAGGGAGATGACTGTGTCAGGGGAGCAGACAAGGTGGCTGCACGGCCACAGTCCCCGGGGTTCACTGTCATTGATGTGAGTGACCCAGCCTCACTGCCATTCCTGTGTTGCCCACAGAGCCCACTGATTTTTATTTACCTTGATGATTCTTGGCACTGAAGGCAACTGGGGGAAGGAAGTGAGAGGTAAAAGTTCAAAGGTGCTTCATTTGGTTCTGCTGTACAGCAGGGACAGTTTTGGGTCAAAAGACAGACCCGCGCTGCCTGGCCTGTAACACCCGAGAGGAAACCAGGCCCAGAGCGGGCAACACTTCCTGCCCCCCGAGTGTGCCCCTCAAAACGAGGAGTCTGGGGTCCAGATGAAACCCCTCAGGCTGAGCTTTCTGCATGGCACTAGCTCACTGATTCTCTCTCTGCATCTGCAAGACATTGCCCCGCTGTGCTGGTGAGCCGTCTGCCCACAGAGGACCCCACGCCTCCCAGGCTCCCAGTGTCCAGTGTGACCCCCTCTTCCTTTTGTCTCCCCAGCATCAACAATAAGCTGCAGCAGCCGGAGGCAGCGGCCGGGGTGCTGGAATACGCTATGAAACACTTCGGAGAGCTGGTGAGTGCTCCGTTCCCCTTAGAAAAGCAAGAGGCAGCAACCTAGCTGAGGAGGCACTTGGCCACGGCTAGAAAGTTACTTCCTTTTCTTTTTTTCCTGACTGGTAGCAGTCTGATGCGACTTACCTTCATCCTAGGGATGAAGGAGACAGTGGCTACATGGACTTCTTCAAAATGAACACGGGGGAGCATGGTATAAGGGGACTAAGTGGTAATGGAAAAAATATACAATAAAGATTAAATTTAAATTTTTTAATAAAAAAATAATAAAATCTAATTTGCTCGGAAACACAACAGAGTGAACACAGCCCCTAAAGACAGAGTCTGTGAACAGTAATAGTTGGTGGTCGTCAGACTCGTGGCGTGTGCCCAGCCCGTTGCTGAGAGCTTTATGTCCTTCATCTGATTCCGTCCTCTCAACAGGCTGCTGAGTGGGTCCTGCCGTTACCCCACTTTACAGATAAGGCGGCTGTGGCTCCAACAGGGTAACAGCCTCGCCTGAGCTGAGAGAGGGAATGAGTGGCAGAACCAGGACTTGAACTTGGGCAGTCTGGCATCAGAGCCCAAGTGTTTAGCCCCAGCCTGAGTTATCTTTGTGTCACCTGAGGTAGCTGGCACGGTCACTGACCCACAGTTAACACTCAGTACATAATTCGGATGAAACCATGACCAATTCTGCAGAAAAGGTACACTCTTCATTTATACCTACTATTGAGTGATGGCTCCATTTCATTATTACTGACTTAGCTTCTCTCCTGCCGTCTTTGCCCTACCAATATTAAAATGTCCCCGTTATTCTCTGCGGTCCTGGGAGGGTGCTTTGGGAACTTCCTAACCATACATAAAGCATCAGCTTAATCAACTTAGCATTGACTTCCTGGAAGGTCAGGAAGTTCCGGGCCCATATTTGTGATAAGGGACCTTCCATTAGTCGTGTCGGTCACTTGCTCTGGTTTACCCTAATCAAGAGTCCAGCACGTTGGCGTGAAGAAAAATGGTGACTGCTTCCCAGGCTTTTGCCTCACACAAGGACTGGAACTGTCACAAGAATCGTGTGCCTCTCGAGCACAGACCTGGGACTGGACCAGGAAAGCATCTCTCCAGAAGACGAGACAGAAGGCACGACGTCTCCTCCGTCCGTGCCACAGTCCTTGTCTGCACGGGGCAGGAAGTCAGGGGAGGGGGCCGCCCAGGCAGAGCCGGCCTGCCCTTGGGTAGCCTCAGGCTCTCCGCCGCAGTGAGAGCTGACCGAGACCAGGTTTCCGTGACCGTCCGGGGTTCGGGTGATCTCCCAGCAGACCGCTTTTACCCGGGGGCTCGGAGTGCCAGCCCCCGGCTCCAGGTTCTGAAGGGGCCGTTAGCTTCAGGGTGATTGCTAAACCTGTGGTGGGTTTTCTGTTATATTTAGGTAGCTGAGTCATATTAGACTTGACAATGGCTTGCTTTTCCTTGGCAGAGCCTGTGCTTTCTCAGCACAATTTATGTAACAGCAATCTCATTAGAATTTTGTGTGATTCATTGCTTAAGCCTTATAGTTCCTGCGGTCTGTTGCAATTCAGAGTATCCTGCCCCCGGCCTGACCTGCTGCTGCCTGGGCCGCTCCCCCCACTTTCTGCTTGTCCGTGCCGTGCGCCGCCCATTAGTCATTAGCCCCCTCTTCGCCTTCCCCCCCGGACAGAAGTTCGAAATGGGAATTTTCCAGTGTTACTTTTTAATTTAAGAGTGGTTAATTTTACACTCTATTTGCAGTCACTCTCGCTCTCTAAGTTTCCTCTTTCCTGTCGAGGCATTATTCTCAACAGGCTTGGAAGATGAAGCTTAGGGAGTTGTGCCTTCCACGGAGCCACAAGTGCTCGTCCCGGGAAACCCCACTACCCACCGGCACTGGGGAGAAGGCTGCGGCGGCAGCGGGATCAGTGCAGGGGCCGCGGGGGGGGCTGGCTCTGCTGGGAACCAACGAGGGGCGGTAGTGCAGGCGAGCGCCCTGGAATAGGAGTGACCTCCTGACAGAGGTTCAAGAAGAAAGATCCTTCCAGTGAGCTTAACAGAGTTGCTGTTAGTGCATATGGTCCTCAAATGTCAGTTTTATTGAGAAAGGAGGGGAGGGTAATGGGGGAAAGTAATGCGGGCCCTGCATTATATCATACAAATTTCACTGCAGAATCGTATGGTTGTTAAGGAAACCCCTGGAGAGCCACTACCCTGGTCTGGTAGAGAAATAGTCATTTACTAAGCTGGTGAGGAAGCCCAGCAGGCAAAGTGAGGTGGAGGGCAGACAGATACATAAAACAGTCCCCTGCCCATTAAGTGAGCCACGGTCTGCACCTTCTAGACCGCAGCGCCTCTTCCTCACGTGGCCGACACGGAATTTCAGCGTGGCCCGCCGTCTGCCCGGTGGTGGAATCCGCCCTCTGGCCCTGGCACTGCTGGAGCTGCCCGGCGCTGAGCAGGAAGGAACGTTGGATGGGGGACTCTAGGAGAAGGGGGGGAGGTTTTTCCAAAGAATTTTAAGCGGTAGTATAATATTTTAAATTACTGTTTCCTGGAAGTTTAAAAATGCATGAGGAGATGAAGAGAATCAAAAGCTTTTTAAGACCGAGTTGTTTTCCTCCAGCAAATACGCAGATGCGGCCTGCCTCTCTGGCCCCGTCAGGCAAGCCGCTGCCCTCCCGCCCGCGTGGCCCCCGGCAGCACTCCCGCGGGTCAAGGCCTTGGCATCGTGCAGGAGGTCTCCTCAGGCTCCCTGCTGTCCCAGTGGTTTCTCCTGTCCTCACATCCCTGTAGCTCCGGTGACCTCTGTGTCTGGGCAGGGAGTGATGGGGGAGGAGCACGACCTGACATCTACTCTCGGATTATCCCGGGATCATGACATCAGCGTGCCAAGGGACTGACACCCCCACTGTCACCAAACACACCTCCAGACATGCTGAAGTCCTTTTTGCTCAAAGCCGAGACGCGCTTTGATGGGTGAAGTGCCAGCCGCACAGCACAGCGCCTTAGGGAAGAGCGTGTGGGTCAAAAACCGTGCCCCCCTCATTCCCCGCGCCTTCCTCACCACAGTCTCCCTTCTTCTCACTGGGCAGGAGATCCAGGCCACCTGGTACGAGAAACTGCACGAGTGGGAGGACGCCTTGGTGGCCTACGATAAGAAAATGGACACCAACAAGGACGACCCGGAGCTGATGCTGGGCCGCATGCGCTGCCTCGAGGCCCTGGGAGAATGGTGAGCTGCAGCAGGCCGGTGGCTGAGTGGCTGCTGGGGGCGTCGTGTCTTTGACCTTGGGATTTGAAAGGCTTCCCCTAAACAGAGTTCTCTCCTGAGACTCTCATTTCTGTTTGACTTGGTATTTTCCAGGAGTCATCTATCACTTTGGTGTTTTTCTCTCTCTGTGCTGTCTCAGTGCTAATTAGAAAGGGTCTTTAAAAATAAAAATTAAACTTTATCATGCTCTGGACTGGGACAGGTTTGGGTTCTGCTCTGGGATCTGCACCTGCCCCTCTTATCCGGCCTTCTGACCTTGACTCACTGGCAAAGACCTAGTCTTTTTGTCGTTGTTGTTAGCACCTGCCAGTGAGCTTAGGAAAGAGCCAATGGCTGCCGTCTTCAGGTGCGGCCGCGTTCTTGAATGCGTGCTCTGTGCCCGGCCCTGTGCCAGGCTCTAGGTGTAAAAAGGACAGACAGCAGTTCCTCCGTTGTGAGGTGGGCGAGACGCGCACAAGACAGAGGAACTAAAGCCTGAGCGAACGGTGACCCCAGTATGAGCACGTGGGTTCGGAAGCCAGAGGAGGAACCGGGCTGATCCTGCCGTTCTCCCTGCAGGGGGGACCTCAGTGCAGTGCGGGGGAGGCAAAGGAAAGTGGGAAGAGGAGGAGGGTGTTCAGGGGGAGGCGAAGGAGAGTGGGGAGAGGAGGAGGGTGTTCCAGGTAAAGCAACAGAGATGCCTGAGAACAGTTGGCCGCGTCTTGGCTTGGGGAGTTCAGGAGGGATGGCGAAGAAAAAACGGCTTTCGTTCTGTTTCCCAGCATCGAGTGCAGTTTTTTTAAATAGTTAAAACAAGAGGCCATACTACAGTCATTCCGTCGTTTAACTACGGTTTTAAGTAGTTAAAATGCCATACACCCTTCCAGTGAGTAGAGTATCTGACTTTCTGTTGGACATGGATGCCCCGTTCACCTGTTCAGCCGGTGATTATTGAGCACTTGCTCACTGCCAGTGTCCGACAGGCCCCTGCCCTCCCCGAGCCCACGGAGCAGACGACCATCAGGCCATCAGAATACAGAGGAATACAGTTACACAGGGAAGCCCAGGGAGCTGTGGGAAATAAGGGCCCTGATGCGGGCTCCAAAGGCTCCAGAAGGCTTCCCGTGGGGAGTGGTACCTAACTTGGCCTGTACGGTGAGGAGGAGCAAGCACAGTGTGTTCAGGGTTCTGAAAGTTCAGTATGGCTGGAGGGTTGGGGTGATGTAGCAAAAGAAGTAAAAGGTGATGCAGGAGATGCAGGCAGGGACCATAGCATGTGGGGCTAATAGCCCAGATTAGGAGTTTGAACTTGAACCTAATGGCTATGGGGCAGCCATCTAAGTATTTGGAGAGCCATGATTGATGGGTTTATTTTATAAAAACCCTTTAGGAGCACACGGAGAGTGGGTGGAAGGAGTGCCAAGGAGGAGATGGCAAGACCAGTTCTGAGGCCATCCGAGGGGCGAGGGGTGGTGGCAGAGAGGGAAGGCCTCGGGCAGTGGGGATGGAGGCGGCCGGGTCCAGAGATGCTCAGGAGGTGGCACTGGCAGGCCTTGGAGGCTCACGAGATCTGGAAGTATGGGGGGAGAGAGACATCACAGTCTGAGCCCCCAGAAGGAAGGTGAGGCCGGGACGTCCAGAGCTCCTTGGAGGCCTGGTGAACCCAAAGCCTGAGGGTCCCCGAACCAGGCCCCCAAGGAGTCGTCCGGGGTAGATGGGTCCTGTGGGCTGTGCCGCGGCGTTTGGGCCTGCACGTGGACCTTCTGTCCCTGCAGACCCTTCCTTCCTTCCTTCCTTCCTTTCTTCCTCTGTTTATTGTTTAGGGGATATCAGAAGCATTCCTTTTATTTTACTTTTTATTTTTTTTATTCTCGCCCAAAGACATTTTTTATTACTGATTCTGAAAGGGAGAGAGAGGAGAGAAACATCAGTGGGTTGCCTCCTGTATGTGCCCTGACTGAGGACCAGGCCTGCAGCCCTTCAATGTACGGGACGACGCTCCAGCCCACTGGGAGCCTCTCGGCCAGGGCTGGAGGCCTTTTTTTTCCCCCAGCTACATTTTTTAATTGACTTTTTAAAAAGCAGTATTACTTGAAAAGGTAATACGCACATAGCACAAAATTCGGGAGTACAAAACAGCGACAGACCTGTGAAAACCAAGTCTTGTCCTTGTCCCTCAGCCACTCAGACTTCCCCGCACGGAGACCGGGCCTCGCGCAGACTCGCAGGTAAGGCGCAGGTGTGCACGAGCACCTGCAGCCCGTGTGCTCGAGCACCTGCAGCCCGTGTGCTCGGCACCCTGTGCACCCTGCGCTCGCCCGGCTTCCACTGAGCAGTGCTAGGCTGCTGTTTCAGTCGGTACCAGGGTACTGCAAAAATTTTATACCTCAGGAAGCTTAAAACATATTATTGAAAAATCAAAGTAAGGCTTCTAAAAAGAACGGTCTCTCACTTCACCTAATTACAGATACCTTTTGGTAAATGATTGCTATTTTTATTTCTTAATACAAAGTTGTGTTTCCCAAGTAAAAGATGTTGTAACGTAGTGCATGAAAACTTGATGTCAGCGAATTTAGCCTTAGGCCTTGGGTCACACGTATGTACAGGTCATCGAAAGTTCTTTGACATTGGTTTGTCTGGCTTAGCCATGATTAGGGAGATTCGTGTGTTACTACTTATCTTCATAATTAGCGTTCCATACCCACGTACCTCGGGAGACTGAGCAAGCGTGTTCTGTCAGATCTGCTCCATCAGTTTGTGCAGCTAAACGTGGGTTTTTTGTGTCCAGCAGGCATCTAAGCTGTACTGCCTGATATGGCGGCCACTAGCCAGATGCGGCTCCTTTAAATTAAATGAAATTGAATATCCGGTCACACCAGCCACATCCCAAGTGCTCAGTAGCCAGTGCGGCTCATGGCCGCCGCATTGAACAGGGCAGGCACAGGGCGTGCCCATCACTGTGGACTCTTCTGCTGAAAAGAATGCTAACAAGAACTAGCCACCGTACTTCAAAAACAGTTTTCTTTACCTTTCAAACTGGTTATCATACAACCATATGTTGTTAAGAGGAAGAGTGAAAAAACAATGTAAACATTCTTAAAATTCAACTCTGTTCAGTTCCTCAAGTGCTCTGGGACAGATGTCGCAGCCTCATCAGAACCCCCTGTTGCGAGCTCAGTGCACTTCTTCCGCCCGTCTCTCGGTGCCTCCGCCTCGGAATCTGCGCTCTGGCCGGACTTCTTTTCCTCTGCATTCGCCCACTCAGTTTCCTGAATTGCCCACCTTTTCTTCTGCTCCTTTGTCTTGTTTTCGAAATCTTCTCCGTATTTCGAGGTCTGCCTGAACTGCCTCTCCCTCATTTGAAACCTTTCCCGCTCTCTTCCCCCGCCTGTCGTTTCTGAATGAAAGACAGCCACTTCCCTTAGACGGGCTGAGTAGGGACCGCTCGGGTGTATTGGAAGAGACTGCGGGTGCAGTTTTGTCTGGTCTGCCTGTGTGACCGTTGGGAAGCTGAGTCACAGGAAAGCTGACACAGCCGTCTGTCCAGAGGTCCCCCGAGAGCACAGCGATCCAGGTTCCCTGATGCTGCAGGACTTGGTCCCGTTTACCGCTGGTCTCCTGGGTCCATCCCTGCTTTATAATCACCTGTAAAGTGTAAGTGGTCGATGATGCTGACCAGGGGATTTAGGGTGCAGCAGACCCAAAGAGATTTTAAAAAGAGATGAAAGAAGCAAAAGTCTTTTCTGGATTACATGTAGGCTTCTTACGTGGTTCATTCAGTCGGTTACATGCAGAGTGCAGTGTCGCAGTTGCTGCTGCTCTGAGCGTATATCCTGGAGATGCCTTAGGCAGGTGTTCGCCAGAGGTGGCATCGGGAATGATCTAGGGCCACCAGCGTCCCCACACTCGTCTGCCTCCAGGAAGCTAACTGCAAGGGCCAGCCCCCCAGCCCCAGCATGCACACAGCCACACCTGCAGCCGGAGCGAACCTCGGTGAGCTCCCGCCCCACACTGTCCCTTACATGGCCTCCGGGTCCTTGAGAACAGACTGTTTGGGCGTCAGCCAAGCACTTCGGTGTTCCAAATGGAAGAACCCTTGCTGAGCTGTTTGCTGCGGCCCCGGGTGGGAAAGTCCAAGTCCCGGGGGGCGGGGCTCCTGCCTGGTCTTCCCTGGTGGGCAGTGAGAGGGGTTTGCCCCCCCCGCCCCCAGTCTCCTGTTGTTTATTTGTTTGATTTTGTTCTGCCCCCACTGCCTTTGAGAGTTAGACTCAGTGTGTTCTGCATTCTTCCTTGTAGCAAATGTTTGGTTCCTGCAGAAGAGGAACCCCGCCTCCCTCCCCGCAGAGCTCTGACAGCGGTGACACGTGACACGGCTGCAGCTCGAAGGCGCTGCCTGTGTTCGCTGTTGGGCCGCCTTTCCGGGATGCCCCCCGGCGCTGCCCCTGCCTCGCCTCTCGGGGTGGTGGTTCCCGCTGTCTCACACTGAGCTTGCTCCCCACCTCTAAAGGAAGAGCAAAGCTAAATCCTTGGTCCCGTGGCACAGAAAGGGGGGTCCCCGCAAAGGACTAGAGGGATGCCGGATCGCTTGCAGCAGCAAGCTGTAAACATCTGAGTTCTGCTGTCCCTCTTCTTCCCTCAAGGTGCGCGCCTTTGCCACCGGCCCTTCTCTTTCAGTGCTGGGACTTGTCTCCTGAGCCCACACAGCCCGGCTGGCTCACTTTTTCTACCTCTGTGACTTTCTAAATAAACTTTTGATTGTATTTGGGGAAAAAAAAATTGAATTCTAGGGTTGGAAGAACCATTCGGAAGCTGTGGAGCTTTCCTTTCTACCTCCAGGCCAGACCCCAGCAAAGACCCACTGCCCAGAGGGGCTCCCCCTGTGCCCGAGCCAGTGGTTCCCACACTGCGGCCCTGTGCCACAGCAGAGCCCAGAAACTCATTAGAAATGTGCGTCCCTGGACCCCCTGCAGACCTCCTGAGTCAGGGGCTCAGGACAGAGCGCCGAGCAGTGCGGTGGAAGAAGCCCCACCGGGTTCCGACGCACACGATGACAGGAGCACCGCTGCTGTGAGACCAGCCCCAGGGGGGCCGAGCAGCCGTGCGGGCTTCTAGGCACATCCTGCTTCTGTCCCTGAGCTGCCTCGGGGAGTGCATGGATGGGGGCTGCCCAGTCCTCTTCCTTCCCGTCTTGGCTGTGTGTCGGGTCTGAATGCTTATGCCCCTCCCTCTGTTGATCACGTGCCAGAGAGAGGTGAGGCTAGTGACTGCCGTGTCCCGATCCTGGGTAATGGGCCTGAACCATCGTCCTAGATGTGGTCACCGGTCAGCATGTTTGTCTCTGCCCGACCCTTGCCACCCTGTGATTCAGTGCAGCCCGTGGCCCGTGGGCTTCTGAGCTGGGCGTCCTGGGATTGCCTTCACTCCCAGTGCCAAGCTAAAGCACCCTCAGCGTCTCTTTCAGAAGGCAGGGGAGACCGTGGGGTCTCCGAGCCGAGTCTTGGAGCTCACGTGACAGCGGGGCTGGTATCTGCTCAGGAGCAGAGTTTCGTTCCTTCCATTCGGGAGTGCGAGGGGAGGCAGCTGCTGCCACCGCCACGCGGGCGTCTCCGTTCTTGGGAGGGCTTCCGCTCTCCCTGGCTGCTGGCGCCTGCTGAGCGCCACTCACAATCTCAGTACCCCATGGTCCGTTGCCACACCCGTGGTGACGGCGCAAAATTCTGAGAACACGCAGCGTCTGGATTTCGGGGAGAGGTGGCCATTGAAGAGCTTCTTCCTTCTGTGCAGACTGGTTGCAGCTCAGCCTGCAGCCATTTGTGTGGTGCTTCCAAGGGCCAGCTCTCCCTGCAGCCTTACGCCCAAGGTGCGTGTCCGGCGTGTCTCTCCTCAGAGTGCTTGCTCCGTGGGCCTGCCAAAGGGACAGGGTTGGGGTTCGCTGGCATGCGAGGGGGCTATTTAATAGCTACGAAGGGGGCCAGATGGTGAGGACATCTCACATCACACCGAGTGGGACACGGCCCCTGTCTTCGATAAACTCGCTCTCGGACAAACTGTGAGCACCAGGCCGTAGGAACAGCAAACGGCAGTCACTTCTCTGTCGGGGGACCCCGTCGAAAGTGCCTTTTCTGTAAAGGCCCCGGTCCGAGGCAGGCCCCTGCCACCCGGCTCCTCTGTGGCCTCCCAGCTAACCCGAGAGGGCAGAAGAGCAGCAGGTGGCAGAGGTGATTTCAGTGAGCTCAACTGTCTGATCCCTTCCGCTCAGGGGGCAGCTCCACCAGCAGTGCTGTGAGAAGTGGACGCTGGTCAATGACGAGACCCAAGCCAAGATGGCCCGGATGGCTGCTGCCGCTGCCTGGGGTTTAGGTAAGGCTGCCTCCTGGGCACCCCGGTCAGTGTGGGCAGGGTGAGGCTGGGTGCTCACATCCGAAAGTAAGGTGCTGTGGCCGCAGGCAGGATGTCAGGCCTGCAGACGCGTCTGACAGTCTGTACTCACTCCCGTCTCTTCCAGCTGTCTCTCCCTGAGGATTCTGACTAACTTGTTAGATGGGAGAAACGCAGTGAGCAAGGGTCACAGTTAAGATACGTAGTGAGGTGTGTTTGGGGTTCTTGTCTGAACCAGGTTACGGGTTTCTTTTCTCTCTCCTGAATGGAATCTCGAGGTAGGAATTCCCAGGCTAGTATTCTGACTCAACCGTCATTAGTCTTTTTCCATATTTCTGCCTTGCGTGGGGCCTGCCCGCCCAAGCCTATCTCATGACCCAATGTGGTTGCTGGAGCTCCACTCGTCACGTCTTTAGCCCAAGCAAGAATAGAGAAGATAGCTGTCTACTTTTATTTCTTACCTTTCCCAACACATGAAACTGAATAAAACAGTGTAATGAACCCCATAAAATTGAATGAAATAGTGTGATGAACCCATATGCCTTTCACTGTCTCTTTCGATTATGAACACTTTGATGGCTTTGTTTTCTCTCTTCTCCTCCTCGCTGCCTGACACTCGCCCACCCTCCCCCCTCCCCCCAGGTCTTTAAAAGCGAAGGTTCCCTTTCAGTCCTCACAGGCTGTAGGTGTCTGACACCAGGCCCCACCACCTGTCCCAGGAGCGTTCTTAGTAAGAGGGGGAAGGGCCCATGGGATGTCTCAGGAGAAAGGCTTTCGGCCGTCGGGTCCAGAGGAAGGTTACGTAACCTTCTGCCTACACGCTATCCCTCCTGAGTCACAGAGCTTATATCCTTTCCTTTCACAAGCTCTGGGCTGGATCCAGAACATTTTCTCAAAAATGAATTGCTTCCTGAAGAGTCATTGTTTGCTATTTTGCTTTTGCCCGGAGGCACTGAGAATGGACAAGCTGCTGGACTGGCGTGAACGGCAGGCAAATGCCTTATAAAATTGGCAGCCCTGCAGTTCACTGCTGGCGAAGCCGGTATCTTTTCTGCATGTGGTCTTGGAAGTCCTGGCGTTCGATACACGCTCACCCCACCTGGGGAAGCCGCCCCACTGCACTCCCGGCTGCGGCCGCTCGCCCGGTCGGCCGGGACACAGAGACCCCTGTGCTGCCGTGACCTAGCCCGTCTTTCTGTTAGAGCAGAGCCCCTTAAAGTATGTATCTCCTCCTTCCTGAGGCAAAGGCACTGCCAGAGTGAAACGGGCAAACTGTTTGTCTGATCCTGTCCCGTGTCTGGGTAATGGCCATCTTCAGTTGTTAAGGGAACGTGTGATTTCCAGTGCACCACTGAACTCTGAGATGCCTCACTAGTAGGGAAGAAAGCCGTCCCGTCTCAGCCGGAGAAGTCTGAGAGGGTTCTCCAGGCTGACGAGGTACTGCATCAAACCCTCTTGACACGCCTCCTGCCGCTTCTCCCATCTTTTACGGAGCGCCCTGGGACAGCAGTGGAGGCCTGTGTTTCTGACACACACGTGGCTTTGTGTGTGAGACTGGCTCGCTCGGCCCCACAGAGTGTGGGGGTCTCGGCGGGGTTTCGGTCCGTCGGGCTCAGGTTTGTCTGGTTTGAGCCCCAGCTAAGTGCAGAAACAGTGAGTGCCAAGGCCGGCTGGAGGTGCTGCCTTTAGCCCAGCAGGTTGACCGCCCTAACAATGCTCTTCTCCCCTCCTCTCCTCTCCTCTCCTCTCCTCTTCTCTTCTCTCTCCGTGTAGGTCAGTGGGACAGCATGGAGGAGTACACCTGTATGATCCCTCGGGACACCCACGATGGGGCATTTTACAGAGCCGTGCTGGCACTGCACCAGGACCTCTTCTCCCTGGCACAGCAGGTAAGCACCACACGTGCCCAGACCACCCAGCGGGGAGGAGGTAACTGCGCGTGGCCTGCAGCTCTGGAGTTCAGCTCCGCGAACGCGTTAGGGCGGTTCTGGAGCGCAGTGCTCAGGGAGGAGAAGACGCGTGTTCTGGGAGTGACCGCTTAGGTTGCTTGTGGAGTTAGCCTCTCGGGCCAGTGGCGTCCTAGTTGCCGCCTCGCCTCAGCCTTCCTGGTGGCAGAGAGAGACAGGCCGTTCCCTCGGGCGCCCTCCGCAGCAGCAGGAGGCGGCCGCGGCTTCTCCCGGCTCTTGGGGCGTGTCGCACGGCGGTGACCTGGGGAAGCCAAGCCCTGCGCTGCCTTGCCGAGTGGAATAACGGAGTGATCCCATCCACCCTGTCAGGGCACCCGGCTGTCTCGAATGGGGAGCTTGGGTGAATGACCTGAGCACTTAAGGGTTGGGGACACGGTAATTAACCCTGAACGTCCAAACCAGGAAGGGCTCGGCGGGGCGGGTGTTAGTGGATGAAGCACAGAGGACCACAGCTGCAGTCCCAGTGCCACCCCTGGGGCTCTGCTCTGCACAACAAGGACTGAGACCTGGGCCGTGCACGGCACGGGCCCAAGAGCTCCCGTCATCCCACCGGGCGGTGGGGGGATGGGGCACCCCTCTGCCAGTGTCAGAGGCACCGTCCCCTGAGGACAAGGTGCTTTCAAATCAGAGCGGACCCCCCGGCGCCGTTGCTTACACGCTCCGTGTTCACGGACGGGCCCTGCCAGGACAGGCTGACAGCGGGTCGACCCCTAAGTCGTCCTCCTGAGCTGCAGGAACGCGGTGGTTCTAAGCACCCCTCCCCCTCCCCGTTACCCAGGATTGGGGTGTTATCGTGTACGTGAGGCTTCTGGCCGCCCTACATTTCTGCCCTTTCCGAGGAATCAGATAGTGCGCCTCTCTAGCCGCTCAGACCCGGGGAGAGGTTCCTCCCCTTCCCTGGTGAGCTGCTCTCTTCATCGTTGGCGTTGAAGCGAGACAGGCAGCGCCGCGGCTCGTTGAGAAGCCTGGAAGTGGCAGCACTGCCCTCGGCTCCCAAGTCCCGAGCTCAGCTCCGGGGTTTCCTGTTTCCCTCCTAGTGCATCGACAAGGCCAGGGACCTGCTGGACGCCGAGCTAACCGCGATGGCAGGCGAGAGCTACAGTCGGGCGTACGGGGTGAGTGTCGGGTATTCCGCAGCAGTCGTTTCTGAGGCTCTCCCCAGCGCGGGCTGCCCAGGGCTCCCAGGCTGCCGGGCGCGTGCCCGCGTGCTCCGGGCAGCAGCCTGCTCCAGAGGAAAGGGCTGAGGTGGGTCCTGGCTTTGGATGGCTCACACACACTAAGTCAGAGTGTGATTTGCTCTCGTCAGGCCATGGTTTCTTGCCACATGCTGTCCGAGCTGGAGGAGGTGATCCAGTACAAACTCGTCCCTGAGCGGCGGGAGATCATCCGCCAGATCTGGTGGGAGAGACTGCAGGTGAGCCTGGCGGGAAGCCCAGGTAGCGGCCCCCTCGGTCCCCTGTTTCACTCGGGGTAGGCTTCCTGCTGCCTCACAGGCCGGTTTGCTTCAAAGTGAAACGCCCCAGGCAGGGTGTCCAGCCTGCGGCGCACGGGCCGCATGCAGCTCAGTGTGGCTGTGAATACATCCCAACACAAAACCGTAAATTTACCTAAAACATTATGTGATTTTTTTTGTGATTACATGTCGCAGTGTATTTAATGTGTGGCCCAAGACAACTCTATGCAGAGATGCCAAAAGGCTGGGCACCCCCGCTCCAAGACTTTTCAGCTGAGCCCTTAGCTGTGAGGGTGGCCGATTTCTCAGTCTCCTTTTATCCTTCTCTAGGAATAAAAAAATGTCTTTGATAAGCGACACAGGCAGCCAGTTGAGAATCTTAACCTCAAAATCAGTGGCTCTCAATTTCAGCTACACAGTAGCATGACCTGGAGAGCTTCTAAGAATTCAGATGCCCAGGCCATTGCCCAGACCAAATAAATCGGAACTCCCAGGGACGGCCAGCATCAGTAGCTTTTGAGCCTCCCCAGGTGATTCCGTACGCAGCCAGCCCTGAGCACCTCGGCTCGGAAGCCAGTCGCTGGCCACCTGCGTCCTGCTCTTCCGGTGGGCTTGTCTGATGCCCACTGACCACGACCTGCCACGTGCAGTTCCTCGGGTCACGGTCATCCGTGATCTCCGTGCAGACACTTTTCCACTGAAGTTTCCCATCCTGGAGAAACTTGTGCAAGTCTCCCGTCAGTGTTTTCATTGTACATTCTGATCATTTTCTCCTGAGGAGCTGTCGAGTCCGGATCTGGGAGTCGGCAGTCTTAAGTGTTCTTGGAAAGGACAGTCCTCCCGGCCGCCGGGTGGGCGGGCGGGCGGGCAGTTCATCAGCAAGAGAAAGCCCTCACCACTTCCGGAGCCTCTTGTCCCCCTCCTCGTCGTAAGCAGCCTTCTCAACTTCAAACTGCTTCCCCTGGTCTTGGTCCACACCTCACTCCAGATTCTGTCTTCAGAACATCGGGGTTTGCGCATCCAGGCTTTTCAGCGGGCTGCAACAGAGCCTGCCCGCACATGACCCAGCCGCATTCCTGTCTCGGCGGCTCCGGGCGCACGCCACCGGCACGGAAAGCCCAGCGGGCAGACGGTCGTGGGCGAACCCAGTAGCCGTTTGCGCCCTGCAGCGGGCACATGCAGTTCCCTCCCACGTCTCGTTAGCGATTATGAAATACCCACCGAATGTTCTGATGGAAAATTGTCTGCTGGACACCCCAGCAAGCATTGCCCGCTTGACTTGTGCACACCCTGGTGTTTTAAGTGCCTGTAGCAGTGAGCGGTTTCCAAACCAGAGTTCTGATGAATTTTCTGCCGTCAGAACAAGTGGGACTGAATCCAATGAGAGACTTGGAGGGAGAGTGGTCCCGAGTCTTGGGGAGGGGAGACCCATGTCCGACTTCCCTGTGTCCAAGACGCTGTCCTCATTTCAAGCCTTCGTGACTTTCCTGTCTCCAGATAAGATGTTTTTCTTGCCTGACGGGCCACATTATTTCAGCATCCGGGAGAAACTAGCAGATGGTGAGGAGTCATCAAAACACTCACTCAATATACTTTTTTCTTTTTTTCTAACTTTCCAACTGACTGTCATGGCACTTAATGGGATGGAAAGATATAGCCCAAGGCCTGAAAATAAAGCATTAAGTTTGGGGTAGGAATTTGGCTCTCACCGATGGCTTGCTGTCAAAACACTCCCCGAACTGCCAGGCGGGAAGACTGCCCCTCTGTGGACAAGCCACCTAGACTGAAATCCCCAGCCAGTGTCTCCCACGGGCAGCCTGAGAGCGCAGCCTCACTGGCACTGCCTCTCCTCCTGGGGGCTTTCTTCAGGCCCGGTCTGTGTCCTGTTGCGGCGAAAAGCCTCCCGCCATTGCTCCCAGACGTGCGTGCGGGCTGACTTCCGCAGGGGACAGCTTGTTTGGTGCCGTGGGACCCACCACGGTAGATCTCAAACCCGTCTCTCCTGGGGGTGTGTTTGAGTCTGGCTACTCACTAGTGCAGGTGGGCAAGGAGAGGCTCACCTTCCCCTCAGAAGTCTTTTGATACAAAATTAGTCCCTTTGTAATGATTAAGTCACTCTTTTTTAGCTAAAAAGAATCGATGTATGGTTTTTAATTCAGAAGAGAAGCTTACGTAATCTAATCCCTTTAGCCCTCACCGCAGCCCTGTGAAGTGGGTGCTGTTTTTGTCCCATTTCGCAGGTCAGTCACAGAGAGGCTAGCTGCCCTGCCCAAGGTCACGTAGGTAGTACGTGGCAGAGCCCCGGCGTCCCTGTTCCGCTGCTTCTCGAATTCTGAGAAGCCCCACGCAGGAGTTTCGGTCACAGGAACCTTCCCTTGAGAAAGCTGAGATTATAAAAATGGGTCTCTTTTTTTGTTCCTTGGCGGTCTCCCTGTTGCTCTCGGGGAGTTAAAACACCGCTGAGGCCCCGTCTGACCCCCACCTGTGCACACTCCAGGGCTGCCAGCGCATCGTGGAGGACTGGCAGAAGATCCTCATGGTGCGGTCCCTTGTGGTCAGCCCCCACGAGGACATGAGGACCTGGCTCAAGTACGCGAGCCTGTGCGGCAAGAGCGGCAGGCTGGTGAGCACCCGCCCCACCCCGGGTGGCGGGGGAGGCCGGGGAGGGCGTGCACTCCCAGTCCGGCCCTGTTTATACCCTGACCGCTCTTGTTTTGAAGGCTCTTGCTCATAAAACCTTGGTGTTGCTCCTGGGAGTTGATCCGTCTCGGCAGCTTGACCACCCTCTGCCAACAGGGCACCCTCAGGTGACCTACGCCTACATGAAAAACATGTGGAAGAGTGCTCGCAAGGTCTGTATCTGCACGCTCTCGACCCGGGCCAAGTTTCTGCCTCTCACTGCCTCACGGCCCGAGGGCACCCAGACCGTGGTGTCGGGCGGGGGGGGGGTGCTCCTGTTGGGAAACTGGTTGGCCTGGTTTCAGAAAGGGAATGGTATTCAGGGAGATGCACGTACACCGCTGGTCAAACCAGTGAGCATAGTCGCGGCGGTCACCTCAGCGGCCAGAGTGTGCTGCTGCTGCACAGGAACAGCCTAGTCCCCGCCCCCCGGGGAAGACGGGCTGGTCAGCACACCTGTGAAAACACGGCCCGGAGCTCCCGCAAGGCCTGCGTGCCTTCTCAGACTTCTCGTCTCCCTCCCTGTCATCGACCTGGGACTCAAAGAGCAACAACCCCCAGAGTGGAATGCAGAAGCCAGCGGGGAAAGTCATCTCGCAGCCAGCGTAGAATTCCTCTTTATTTACAGGCGGTCCTTGGGAAAGAGGCGTGGCTCCGGGTGGGGGTTTTAGCAGTCTTTCTGGATGCTGGGGACGACTGGCAGGAAGTGTGCCCTGGAGGCAAAATGAGCATCTGCTTTGGCTCCTGCATCCTTCTCCTAACGGGACAGAGGGGGAGTCCCCACAGGGGCCTGTGGTGAGAGAGGAATGCGAGGCAGCCACAGGGGCCCCCGAGAGAGGTGATACAGTCATCGTGGTGTCTCTGCGGTGGGGAAGGTGAAGGCATACTCCTTGGCCTGGGCTCTGCAGACTGGCTCCTGTTGTGAGTGGTCAACCCTGTGGCCCTGATCGCCACCAGGAGTGGGAGGGACAGTCCCGGCACCCAGGCACTGTGTCTTCAGGGTTCACTCCAGTAGTAATGGCCCAAGTTCCCTTCTCCAAATGTGTATTTGGGGGGCTGTTGTGTTTTGCTTTGTGTTTTTTTAGTTGCTGTAAGCCCTCCAAGCCAAAGCATTTCTGACTCAAAGCCCAACCTTCCTGCAGGCAAATGAGAAAAGCAGAAGGTGCTGGATCTGAATGCAGTCTGGTTTCCTCCCTCCGGTAGCCTCCAAGTCTTTGAATGTCTTGCCGAGGGCAGGCAGAAGGAGACCTTGGCTTATATCTCAGCCAGGGAGTGGCTTCTTTAACTGACCACAGATTAAGGCCTTTTCTTAGGAGCCCAAATTCTGGTGGGAGGCATAAAACCGCATGGATAAAAATGGAGAAACCTATTTAAAGCTAGGTGCTCGAACTTCAGGCCCAGGGCTAGATACGTCACATCGTTGTGAGAGTTTAGGAGCTGCCTGGAGCAAACTGACCACTTGGGAATAATTGTGCGAGTGAACCGGTCACTTTACTTCGCTGTGAATAAGCGTTCTCTCCACCTCACCTGAGGCGGATGAAATGTCTGGGGAGGGCAGACCCTGTTCCCCAGGAAGGCGGACGCAACAGGTGGGTGTACAGTGTTTCCCCAGACAGAACGCCGCACAGAATGCAGCGGCAGCCTCGCCCTTTTGTGAAGTTTCACCAAGCCCAGACCACCGCCTCGCCCATAAACCGCCCGGGCAGTCAGAGCTCGGGAGCGCTGTGCCCGGCTGGGAGGCTGGGGCGCAGGCAGCCTCTTCCTCTGAGTGGCCAGTTCTGCGTCTGTAAGGAGAGAGTCGTTTTCCCCTCTCACTTCCTGGGAACGGAAAAAGAAAGCGTTTTTAATGGATCATTTTTAATTCCTTGAAAATGAATTGCCTCCATGCCACAAAGCAGAGAAATACTAGATTCTTCCACATTGGATAAACTCCCTAAACTTAGTATTGGGCTTCAGATCCAAACTAATACCCAGCCTCCCCAGTTTATATGGGCGATCTATTTTTTGTTCGGCACCTTGGCGGGTCTCCCAGAGTTTTAACTCTGCGTCTTCACTGACGTGACTTGGCCCGTGGGCTCTGAAAGCTCCCGGCACCAGAGTTCCCGGTTCAGTTCTCACCTGCCCCGTGCGCACACCAATCACGGGTTCGTTCTGTCTAGTGAGTGATCGCTTCGGTACTGCCTCCCAGTTCTTTCTCTTTCTTCCTAATCAGATTTCGGTCTAGTCAGTGTAGTTCTCGTAGAACTACTAAAGGGACATCCGTCACTCCCCAGGTGTGGGGTGCTGATGCGGTTCATTTTTCAAAGCAGTGTGAGTGACCACTCTGAGAAGGCCGGTGTCGGGGCGGGCAGGTGTCTGGTTCACTGGGGGAGCATCTGTGTGTGTCCGCCCTGCCCTCGCGCGTGGATTAGCTGCCTGATGAGTTGTTCATCACACCACTCTGGCTCTGGGCTAGCCCTGGCTCTTCTTTTCTTTTCTTCTTTAATTGTGGAATCTCTTCATTCAGCTCTCCAGTCTTCTTACTGGAAGAGTTATTAAGCAAGTTTAGGTCAAGTCCCTGACGCACGGCCCATCACACACCTTGATCGGTGGTCCCGGTTCCTGCGGGCTGGAACCGTAGGTCAGGGGCCAGTGCAAAGCTCCGTAATCAGGAGTGAAGGTTGGTTCCGTTGTGCCAGAGGACCAGATGGCTCCTCTTGTTACCAGATCATGTCCACGCCCGGCACTGGCCCTGCCCGGGACCTTTCTCCTGCCAGGTGACCCCCAGGTTCTTGAGTCGCCCAGGAAAGATCTCAAGGGCGAATCAGAGTGGGAGCAAAGCAAGTTTTATTCAGGTAGAGAAAGTGAAGGTGGCCAGGGTGCGGGCGCCACCGTGCAGGAGACAAAGAGCACACGTCCGAGTGGACGAGGGCCAACTCGCAAGCGCGTTGCTCCAGCCTTGGCCCTTGGTGCCAGTTACTTCTTTAGTGAAAAGTATCTGAGACTGGTCTGGACCGCCAAGCCAGGGAGTTCCATTTTCCTTCAAGGCCATCATCTCTTGACATGTTTCTACTTTAAAAAGAAAAAAAATGATTCATATGATTTAGTATTAGTATAAGATCCTTCTGACCTTGTTTATTGAAAGTTTAATTTTCCCTCCTCCTCTGTGGCAAAGCACACGTGGCCTCTTATTTACACCCTCTCACGGCCAGTGTTTCCCCCCCACCCGCCCTGCATCGGTGGATTTAAATTTCACTGTTTTTTCCATTCGAGCTTTTGATGTTTGTGTGCTCTGTCTCCACCCTTGAAGACCTTTACAAATGTACGGACCCCACTTATCAAGACGCTGGTGTGTCTGGATGTGGCAGGCTTACACAAATGGTTTGTAACTTCCTCCCAGATCTCTGACTACCACTGCTCTTCCCTAGCTTGGCTGTTTTCTGATGTTTTCCTGTTTACCAGGAATTTTTGTTCCTAACTCATATGCCTTCTGCTTGCTTGGTATGAAGTCCCATAGTGAGAAAAGACGGCGTCACTGCTTGAGGATGCCCTGAAGGTTTTGCTGCTAGGCCTCCAGCTTCAGCGGGATGTCTGCTAAGCTAGTGACTCCTCCTTTCCCCGTGGGTGTATGGGGTGTTCGCCCCATCTCTGTGCTCTCATTTGGGTGCTGGGGGGTCCACCTGATTTGTTTCCAACTGCAGTTTCTGCTCTGCTGCAGTGTCCAAGGTACCAGAGTGTTTTAAACAAATACTGAAGTTGTGCTAGCTTGAACTAATTCCCCATAAGCCTAATTTCCCCCAGGGCAGTATGTTGAT
Organism: Phyllostomus discolor; assembly: GCF_004126475.2. Taxonomy (NCBI): domain Eukaryota; kingdom Metazoa; phylum Chordata; class Mammalia; order Chiroptera; family Phyllostomidae; genus Phyllostomus; species Phyllostomus discolor. Next base: position 6,430,604 of record NC_040907.2, on the reverse strand, counting down.
AGTGAAGTAAGCAGTTGCTTCAGATTACTTCCTGTGAATCGTAATTTTGGATAGCCAGGCAAGTAGCTTTTCCAAGGCTTATTAAACCAGCAATTACAGTTGACAGAGGAGAGCTAAGACTTGAGTTGAAAAAAATGAATCTTCTCGAAAAGCCCGGCCATCTCCCAGCACTATGCCCTGTCCTGTCCTGCAGGGTTCTGACCCTGTGCTCCAGGGCGCGCTCTTTGGAGAGGGGTCGGCTCACACGCCTGTTACATGAACAGTAGTTCATTTCCCGTGAGGTTGGGCCGCATGCCAAGTGGCTCCGCTGCTCTTGTCCTGTGCAGATCGACGCCTTCCAGCACATGCAGCACTTCGTGCAGACCATGCAGCAGCAGGCCCAGCACGCCATCGCCCCCGAGGACCAGCAGCACAAGCAGGAGCTGCACAAGCTCATGGCCCGGTGAGGTCCCCACTGGCCAAGGCCGGTCGCACCCCAGCCCGCCAGGCCGGCAGCCTCCGCAGCACAGGAGTGCCCATGGGAATGTCTCTGGGCAGCCAGCTGCTTACCTCTCACCCCTTCCTGCGGGGACCCCAGGCGGCCGCCAAGTCGTGCTGCTCCCAAGCCCCTGCTACGTATTTGTACAGGGCTCAGCAGCCTGGGAGCACCCAAGTGCCGTTCCTCTCCCGCTCTCTGGCTTCCGAGTTAGACTCCTTGTGTTCAGTGCCAGATGTGCTGCCGCCAACTTGATGGGTGACTTCAGGGAAGTTACTTGACCGCTGTGTGCCTCCAGCTGGTCGTCGTGTGAACCGGGGAGAGTGAGAGCTCCCCTCTCCTGGGTGGTGTGGCATACAAGCGGTGTGAGCATAGATGGCGAGAACACCTTGCCGAGCACCGAGAGCGGTGCCCGGAACAGAGCAGCGGTCAGTGCGTGCTGGCTGTTAGTATTGTCGCTGCGAAGAACGGGGCAGGGACAGTAAAGCAGAAACCGTGGAGCAGTACGAGAAGTTACTCTCAGCTGCTGTCGCCACAAAAATTGGGCTGGGGAAAGGTAGGTCCACACAGACCTACCTGTGCCTGGTGCCTGAAAGACCTCTGTCAAGAAGAAGAGATAACACCATAAAAACATGTCCCAGGCGCCCACCTTTCTCCTTCTGCGTGGTTTGCAGTTCTGCCCGCTCCACCCCGTTGCCGCCTGAGAGCCAGTGACCCCTCAGAAAGGCGGCAGTGCCCCCGGCATAACTCATTCCCCTTGGAGCAGGGCGCAGCACAGGGCGGCTCGTTTCTCTGTTCCAGGTGTTTCCTGAAGCTTGGGGAGTGGCAGCTGAACCTCCAGGGCATCAACGAGAGCACCATCCCCAAAGTCCTGCAGTACTACAGCGCCGCCACGGAGCACGACCGCAACTGGTACAAGGTGACTGGACACAGGGCCCCCGGCTGTGCCCCCTCCCGCTGACCCCTGGCGCTAGACAGCCCGGCGCTGTGCCCCTGTGCGCCCCTGCTTGTTAGCTGGTCTGATGCTGTGAATCTGCTGCTCTGGGTGCCAGGAGACCCTCTGTCTGTCAGAGGCCCCTTACAGGGAAGACTTAGTACACCTTTGTCACGCGAGTGGCTGCAGACCCTTAGCTGCTGGTTTTCCTGGGAGTGTCTGGACACGTGGTTAATCTCTGGAACTTGACCTCCCCATGGGTCATAGGCTCCTTCCCAGCTTCTTCCTGTTTCCATTCCTGTTTGCTCTTCATCCAGGAACTTGACTTCCTCTGTTTTTCTTGGAAAGCTCTGGGTAACATCCTGTTGTGTCGTAGGGACTTTTCAAGAAAGTCAAGAGAACTAGGAAATGTGCAAAACGTGTGACCGGCTGAGAGGGAGTGATTCTTGGACGTGCACACTGAGGGGCCTCCTGCGCGGAGCTGCTTGGTACAATAGCAGACGCCTCCGCTTCCTCCCCTGCCCCCCTGGGCTGCTGATGTTTCGTGAAGTCATCCCTCTGGGCCCCAGACTGGTGCCTGAAAACCACAGACGCGCCCGCAACAGAAATCTTACCTTTGCCACAGCGTTGGAGGTCTAGTGGTCGGCATAGCTGCCTTCCAAAAACCTGATCTTTATTAAACGTGCTCCACTCTGATCTGGAAAATGCCCATTTTGTGATGTCAGCAGTAATTACCCTCAAGGACAGACGGCTTCAGTCCCAGGCTGCAGACTACGTACAGGAAACCCTCGATTAGCCGGAGCCTAACTAATGAGAGCTGTCCCTAACCAGTTACTTTTCTTCATGCAACTCTTAGGAAAAAACAAACCACAAGGGAAAATCTACTTGTAGAAATTCTAACTTTAGTTTTTCCTACCTAGTGTAGGCCCTTTTGGGTTCACACTGTCACCCGCGTGTGTGTGGGGACTGTTCTCTCGTCACCACGTCCGCCAGCTCAGTGCCTGGCACGTGGCAGGTGCACCAGGGGAACTTGCTGAGTAAGTGAGGGTGTGGGCAAACTGAACCTGGGCCACTGTAGGATTCTTACTCGTCAAATAAACATCAGTTGCCCTGGCGGGTGTGGCTCAGTGGACTGAGCGCAGGCTGCAAACCAAAGGGTCACCAGTTCGATTCCCAGTCGGGGCACATGCCTGGGTTGCGGGCCAGGTTCCCCAGTGGGGGCCACGTGAGAAGCAGCCACACATTGATGCTTCTCTCCCTCTCTTTCTTACTTTCTTCCCTTTCTAAAAATAAATAACATCTATAAATAAATAAACATCAATTATGATCAATCTACTCTGCTTAGGAGAAATGGGCACATTTTTATTTAAAAAAAGGTTTTTAGCAAGGAACACAAAGGAATTTCATGATTATCCAGAAAGTCCAACCATGAGCAGATTATTCATTGTTCCTGTCACTGCAAACTCACGGGGCCCCCAGCTGAGCTCTGCCTCCTGTTCTCTCCACTGCTCAGTGCCACGCCGCAGCATCTCTGCAGCCCCAGGCCTCACCGGTGTGACTCATTCCTCCTCTATCCAGATAAGCACCAGAGGCCCCCTCTGGCAAACCACCACCCAGCCCCGGCTCTCTGGCGGGCCTCGGGCCAGGTGCAGGGGCCAGACGGTGAGCGAGGTCACACTCCCCAGTGTTGCTGTGCCCTAAATGTGTTCCTCTCCCCACTGCCACATGGCCTGGAGCTCTATTTCCTACAGAACGGAACGGGACCTCCTGGGCCCAACGTGCCAGCCCCTCCACGGTCTGACCCCGCCGCCTTGCCAGCCTCCCCTCATTGCCCTCCTGCCTACCCTGAGCTTCAGTCAGATCGGCCCTTTGGTTCCTGTGCGGGCCCAGCCTGCATCTGCGTCCCTGTTCTTCTTCCCCTACCTGGAAGTCCTGGCTGCTGCCCCCGCTTGTCCCCTCCCTGCCCACCGAAGGCTACTGCACACCTGCCCCGGTCCCTCTCCTCTGTGAAGCCTTCCCGCTATCTATCTCTTGCTGCCCTGTCGCCTTCTGCCTCATTCAGGTTTGGGCGTGAGCCCCCTGCTAGACTAGAAGGTCCCTGACCGAGGACCCGAGCTTGCTCGGCTTGGGCGCACCGCCCCCACGGCACTCGCCGCAGCTCCTGACCTGGCAGGTGTGCCCCCACGTGAGCACACCATGGCTGGCCACTGAGCAGAGGGCAGTCACCGCGCTCCTCCTCAGCTCCACCTCAGGCTCCTCGAGCCCCTGCTGCCCGGGCCTCCCTCGGCTGCTGTTGGTCACAGCCCCGTCGCCTGTCCTCACTCTGCCCCCAGGCCTGGCACGCGTGGGCGGTCATGAACTTCGAGGCTGTGCTCCACTACAAGCATCAGAACCAAGCCCGCGACGAGAAGAAGAAGCTGCGTCACACCAGCGGGGCCAACATCACCAACGCGACCACTGCCACCAGCACAGCCGCTGCCACCACCACCGCCACCAGCACCGAGGGCAGCAACAGCGAGAGCGACGCTGAGAGCAGTGAAAACAGCCCCACGCCCTCGCCTCTGCAGAAGAAGGTCACTGAGGTACCGGCCCTTCCTCCCCCGTGGGCCGACCCAGGCACCAGGCGCTCCAGGCGTGGGGCCTATAGGGACTTGAGGCTTCACTCTGAAGGGCCAGGTGGAGCTAGAAAACACTGCTTAGTTGCTATGTAGCGTCGTTGGAGACAGAGCTTTTGTGCACGCACTTGTGCCTGGGGAGCTGATGTAGCTGCAAGCTGAAGAATGAGCTCCTTGTCCTGCTTCCCCACGCGTGAGCTCATCCTCCCAAGGCCCCACACCTGTGCCCGTGGGTGGCCGTGCACATCTGCGGGTCCACTCTAAGGACCAGGCCTCTTTCCTCTCCTGGGGCTGTGAGCTCAGAGATGCAGCCCCGCCTCCCCTGCTCCCCTACTCAGGGAGCCACTGTTAGCTGAGTAACGGTTACGACACCACTGCCGTTTGTCAAGTGGCCGCTATGTGCCAGGGATGGCCTAAAGGTTTCATGTATTGCCTGATATAACCCTCGTTACGCTCTTGGAGTGGGCACTGTTAGCGTGCTGCTGTGCCCAGGTTGCAGGTGAGAAAGTCGAGGCAAGAGCGTCACTAGCACGTGTGTTCCCACAGGATCTCTCCAAAACCCTCTTGATGTATACCGTCCCCGCCGTCCAGGGCTTCTTCCGCTCTATCTCCTTGTCACGCGGCAACAACCTGCAGGACACGCTCAGGTACCAGGGACCGGAAGGGGAAACCCTGGGAGGCCATGGAAATGGCAGAATGCAGAAGTTGGGCATCAAGTCCTCTTCCCCTTACCCACTCGGGTCAGTGCATCCGAGAGTAAGAGCTGACCAGGCCCCGCCTCATGGGTGAAACCTGCAGATTAAGGAGAAGTGGCCTGAGAAGTCTCCGTGTGTGTTTGGTTGTGTAGGGAAGGAGAAGTTCCCCTGTCCGTTGCAATACTGCTGAAGTCCCCTCCACTTTTAGAGCCAGCCCTGAGAGGCTAGATGTCTGGCATGGACCAGCCAGTCCAGAGGCTGCAAGTGACGAGGGCGGCCTCCTTTGCGGGTTTCTGAACTGCCACTGCTGTACGGGTGACTCTGTGTGTGCACAGGGGGTCCCTGGTTGTCCGTGGGCTTGTCTGTTAGGTTTCTGAGCTCACACCAGGCTGCTGCCTCTGCATTATCTGGAGTGGAATGATGATCCCCTCGGGATGATCCCCCTGGTGCTCAATTGAGCGTTGTAGCCACCCCCACCCCCCCACTCCCAAGTGGTCCCAGGCCGACACCTTGCAGAGCCACGGATATGAGGCCCTGCCAGTTCTCAGGAACCTTCATGGTGAGAAACACAGGGACAAAAGCTGGGAAACCAGATTTCCTGTGACTTGCTCCTCTTTCTCTTCCAGGGTCCTCACCTTGTGGTTTGATTACGGTCACTGGCCGGATGTCAACGAAGCCTTAGTGGAGGGGGTGAAAGCCATCCAGATTGACACGTGGCTACAGGTGAGGCTGCTTGGTTGTAGGTAAGGGTGAGCCCGCTCTCGCCCCTCCTCCGTCTGTCAGAGATAGGCAGTGAGGAAGTAGGGACGGGTCCCAAGGTCAAGACTCCATATTTTCTTTAGTTTCATTAGAGACCTAAAGGGAATGAACCGTTTCAGTGCCCAGCAGAACCGTCCAAAACAAGTAACAAGAGCTGGCCATTGCCCTGAGTAACTGGAGTTGTTTCCGCGTCTCATACGCTGCGTAACTGTGCCTTTTGAGTGACAGGTCATTCCTCAGCTCATTGCGAGAATTGACACGCCCAGGGCCTTGGTGGGACGCCTCATTCACCAGCTGCTCACAGACATCGGTCGGTACCACCCCCAGGTATGTGGACACCGTGGCTGTGGTTCTCAGCCTCCCCTACAGCTACTCCAGAGACCCAAGTGCGGGGAGTGGGAGCCCAGCCTCCCGTCCTGCCCCTGGGGTTCCCCCCCAAGGGCACCCCCGGGGGCCTTTATGAATGAGTGGCAGCCCCGCCCAGTAGACTCAAGCACCAGTGTCACACTCCCCGTCACACTCCCCGTTTCATTTGTCATCCTCCCTGAGTTAGCGTCGGGCCCCCTCACACCCGCGTGCAAGTGTTCCTCTGTGTGTGTCCGCCTCAGGCCCTCATCTACCCGCTGACGGTGGCTTCCAAGTCCACGACCACGGCCCGCCACAACGCCGCCAACAAGATCCTGAAGAACATGTGCGAGCACAGCAACACCCTGGTCCAGCAGGCCATGATGGTGAGTCGGGAGCCGGTGCAGGTCTCGCTGGCCCTGTCGCCTGGCCGGGGTCCTGAGTGATGGTGCTTCTTCCTCGCAACTGTGCTGCAGTCTCCCTCTGGCCGCCAGAAAGGGTGCCTGCCTCTGCTCCAAGACATTCTGAGTGTAGCTTGCCCTTCCCTCCCCCACTCCATGGCTCAGGTGAGCGAGGAGCTGATCCGCGTGGCCATCCTCTGGCACGAGATGTGGCACGAAGGCCTGGAAGAAGCTTCCCGTCTGTACTTCGGGGAGAGGAACGTGAAGGGCATGTTCGAGGTGCTGGAGCCCCTGCACGCGATGATGGAGCGGGGACCCCAGACCCTGAAGGAGACGTCCTTTAACCAGGTACGGGGGGCGGGGCCTGAAAGGCACGGCCTGGGGGCTCCACCAGACCCCTTCCCTCCAGCCTTCCTGCTGACCTGAGTAAAATGTCGGAGGTCATGGGATGTAAAAACACCAGAAACCTAATTGTCATTAAGTTGCAAAACCCTCCCCAAATTTTAACTGGAAAACCACAAGCCACCCTGAGACTGGGGGCTCCGGGAGGGGGGAGCTGCCGAGCCGCCTCCCAGCCGGTGTGCCCCCAGGGCTCCTGCCGTCTGTCTGCTTGGGAGTCAGCCAGGCTCAGTGGTCACCGCCTGGGACCACTCACACGTTTCCCCCGCATTCCCTCCCAGGCGTACGGGCGAGACTTAATGGAGGCCCAGGAGTGGTGCAGGAAGTACATGAAGTCAGGGAACGTCAAGGACCTCACCCAGGCCTGGGACCTCTACTATCACGTGTTCAGACGCATCTCAAAGCAGCTGCCTCAGGTAGGACCTGCTACCTGCGGGTTCTCGCAGGACCAGCTGTCACTTCAGTCCTTTCTGTGCTACTGCCTGTCGTGTTCTGGCACTAATTCCGAAGCTCCCAGTTTCGCTTTGCAGACTTGGGGACAACTCATTGCTGTTAGCAGTTCGTTGAAAAATACTTAAGTTGATTTAAACTCCTCCCTGGAGGCGGAAAACCAATCCCTGTGGCGATTATTCGCAGCTCACGTCCTTGGAGCTGCAGTACGTCTCCCCCAAACTCCTGATGTGCCGGGACCTCGAGCTGGCTGTGCCGGGAACGTACGACCCCAACCAGCCGATCATCCGCATCCAGTCCATAGCACCGTCCCTGCAGGTCATCACATCCAAGCAGAGGCCCCGGAAGCTGACGCTGATGGGTAAGGACCACCGTGCGCGTCTCTGCCTGCATCTCCCTCCCTCCCTGGCCGGGCCCCCACCCCACCCCGCCGTGGCAAATACTGCTTGTAGTTCACACTGCCAGTGTTTCACACACTCCACCTCTCCTCCGTGCTTCCTGTGAGGGGAACAGAGGACACCTGGACTTCTCCCCGTTCCACCCCCTCGAGACTCCCGGTCCGATCACATAGCTGTGCTTGTGTGAGTGAGGCATGGCCGTCCTGCGCGAGGCCAGGAGGAAGGGCGTTGTGAAGCATGCAGCTCGGAGCACGGGTTATGGAGGGCCACGGGGGGGCGCTGATGGGTCCGGCAGAGAGACATCTGGATGCACGCGTGGACGGGACAGGCTGCGTTGCAGGAGGGGCGTCTGGGCTCTGGAGTATTCTCTTTACCATCAGAGTCCCCCTTTGTGGGGCAGGACCGTGTAAAACCCAAACGAGGAGGGATGAACTCACAGTGAGGTTTGTTCCCCGTCAGGCACAGTTTCGGGAGGCCTAAGGACTCTACCGGCACTTTGAGGTCTCGCGCCACTAGGAAACAGTGCCCGTGTTGTGTGTGTGCGGTGATGCTTCGCCAGCACCAGTTCTTTGGGGCCCACGGGTGACCAGAGTCTCTCTGGGGCGGGGGTCTGCTAGCTCTAAAGTGTGGGGGGCCAGTCGGCTTCTCAGCCACGTTTGAGTAAAAAGACCTGACGGAGGAACTGCTTCCGGTGGTATAAGCAGAGGTCAGAGAACCAACGGTGAGAGACTGTTACCCTCACCTTCCAGACCTGAAAGGCAAGGAGCCCACCAAGGGCTCGTACACCTGTCATACAGTGAGCTGAGGTTCGGGAACACCTCAGCCTACTGCTTGCCGACCCCACAGAAGTCACCCGGGAGCGGGGGGGGCCGGGGAAGACACGGGCTCGTCTGTTTTCTGCCGCACGGGCTGCCCCGGTGCAGAGCTGTGCGGAGCACAGGGAGCAAACAAAGCCGACGGCCTGTGCTAGGAGGCGTGGAGCGGGGGGGCGGCGCTCGCACACGAGCTCTGAGAGGTCCGAACGCCAGCTGTGTCCCTGCAATTGCTCACAGTCCGGGCTGGCATGTAGAAGCAGTTCCTCTTTGGCCGTCTCCTGACCGGGGAGCTGGCCAGGCTCCCAGGCTCTCACAGCCCTTACAGAGGGCCTTCGTCACGTCCCCGCAGGGTGCGAGGGGGAGTGGGGGCAAGGGAAGGGGCCCGTGTCCTCCACGCCACACACCACCAGGAGCTGTAGCCCGGGTGCAGGAACAGAGCTGCTTCTAGAAGTGCGGCAGGCTGGTTGTCGGGGCAAGTACTCTGACCTCTCCCCGTCCCGCCTTCCGGCCTCCTGCCTGTGCGCCCATGGGCCAGGCCCAGCGGGAGCCCAGGCGGCCCGTCCGGAGCGGTCAGGCTTCTCAGGTCGGAGCAGGACAGAGAAGGGCGGGGTGGGCTGGGGAGGGGAACACTCAGAATGGCCATTTCCGTGCAGAGTCAGCCCTGGTCCTCAAAGACAGAGCTTTTTCAATGTATTTGTTTTTAATTTGAACTACATCGCACTGGGGACCATCGAAAGCAGGGCCATTTTGTTGTTCTTCAATTCTGGGGAGCTTTTTGCTGCTGGTAGGGTGAAGCATGTGAAGTCTGCAGGGCGCTCTGAGGACAGTAGCGGCCCACCCTGCGGGGTTCGGGACCCTCTCGATCCGCACTAACCGCCCCGCCGTTCCTTACAGGCAGCAACGGGCATGAGTTTGTTTTCCTCCTGAAGGGCCACGAGGACCTGCGGCAGGACGAGCGGGTGATGCAGCTCTTCGGCCTGGTCAACACCCTGCTGGCCAACGACCCGACGTCCCTGCGCAAGAACCTCAGGTGCGCGGGACGGCTGGCCCTTTCCTGCAGCCCCGCTTGCAGTCATGCGCCGCCACGAGATGGGTTACGAGGAAAATCCTCCGTGTTTTCAGAGCGTTCTCATACGCAACGCCTGTAACAACCTCGAAGGTCCAGCGTGGAGCACTCTGTGGCCCTGGACTGGAGATTCTGCACGTTTGACGTGTCTCCAGCCCAACCAGACCTCCCCTTCCCCCAGTCCTGCCTTCCCCTCCTCTATTAGGAACGTGGATATTAAGCTGGGAGGTTATTTTAGGCTTAGAAATGATGACTGGATCTCCCCCAGAGCATCGAGTTTGTTAGTGGGTGGAGAGACCCACGTGCCTTTCACACCGTCAGTGCACTGGCGTTACAAGATGCCCTATCCTTTGCACAAGGCCCTCATCACACGCCTCACGACAGCCCTGTGCAGGGGGTTTGTTAAAACTAGTGTGCACGTGTCGTGAGCGGGTCAGAGGTGTGCTGTTTACTGTGCAATAACCTCGATTTCCTGTGGACGCCAGCATCCAGAGATACGCAGTCATTCCTTTATCGACCAACTCGGGCCTCATCGGCTGGGTCCCCCACTGTGACACGCTGCACGCCCTCATCCGGGACTACCGGGAGAAGAAGAAGATCCTCCTCAACATCGAGCACCGCATCATGCTGCGGGTATGTGAGTCTGCCGCCGGACCCGCCCTTCAGCGTCCCGGGGGCGGAGCGCACCAGGCAGGGAGGCCGTGCAAACCCGCTTCTCCTGTGCTCCTATGTGTGTCCATCACTAAAAGTTGATTTGAGAGGTGTAGCCACTGGAGAAGGTTTAAGGGTGTGAGGTCTCAAGAAGATAGCCCTCTCTGAGAAACAGAAGGAGCCTAAGGCCCAGAATTTAAGGTTTTGTGAGACCAAACAGTGTTATTTATCAGGTACGTAATGCACACAGGGGACCGGTCCCTATGGAGAGAGAAAGCTTAGGAGATGAGTAAGGGATAAGAAAGAGTCCTTTGTTGCCCCGAACCCCAGCCCCTCCAGGGCTCGCTCTCATACTGGTGGGCTGTACCAGTCGGTGGGCTGTGCTGCGGTGAGGCCTGAGGGTTCACCTGTAGGCCCTGGCACTCCTGTGGTCACAGGTGAGAGTGGCCACGCCGTGTTTCCTTTTGCAATGTTCTTACTTTGCATTCCTGTTGGCCGAGGTGGTGAAATTAGAACCCAGCCCTGACTGCCCCCGAGCCCTACCCCTCCCTGGGTGTGAGCTGCTTGACCCTGGCTCGCTCTCACAGTGGTTGTGCTCCCGTGCAGATGGCGCCGGACTACGACCACCTGACTCTGATGCAGAAGGTGGAGGTGTTCGAGCACGCCGTCAACAACACGGCCGGGGACGACCTGGCCAAGCTGCTGTGGCTGAAAAGCCCCAGCTCTGAGGTACGGCCCCTGGGCTTGGTGCCCGCGCCGCTCTGGGCGCCCCCACTCCTGGCAGGGGGGCTTTGCCGTCTGCTCGGGCGCACCTGCGGGCCCCTCTCTGCCGAGGTCAGCTGAGGTCAGCTGAGGACTGTGTGCGGTCGTCCGCGGCAAAGATGGCAAAGGTGAGACGGGCGGGCGGCCGGCCAGCAGACGCAGATGCAGTGCTCCGGTCTCCCCCGCCTCTCCCAGCAGGGCTTGAGCACTCGCACAGTACGGCAGTCAGGTCCTTTTCCTGTGTGTTACAAATTTCCTGTTGATTTCACGTTTGAATTTTGTTAATGGTGTGTTTCTCGGTTTTGAGTTTTTGTTTTGTTTTTGATATACAGACATTTTTTAAGTTATAAGTTAACAGATTTTTAATTATTTAAAATTTGTCCCTTTGGCTTTATATTTAGAAAGATCCTTTTCACCTCAAGATTATGTATCTTTTTACATATATTGTACTAATTATCAGATTTGCTTTTACATTTAAATCCTTAACTAAATTTGGAATCTAGCATTAGGATATAAATTTTATTTTCTTAAGATGCCTAGCCAACCACACGGTATTTACCAAATAATTCATCGTTTCCCTATTTAAAAGATTCCATTTTTATTATACACTAAATTTGGATTTCTTTGTAGAGCTTCTATTCTGTTTCAATGATCTTTCTGCCTGTTTCTCCTCAAGTTCCATACTGTCATACATATTTCTTCTCATTGGCTATTTTCATACTTTTTTTTTCCAGATAAAGTTTGTGATCATTTTGTTAAGGTCTCAAAAAAAAGCCACTGAATATTTATTGGAATTACATTAAATGTATCAAATAATTGGGGAGGATATTGCATCTTGGCGATCTTTTTTTTTTTTTTAGATTTTATTTATTTATTTTTAGAGAGGGAAGGGGGAGAGAGAGAGAGAGACATCAATGTGCAGTTGCTGGGGGCCATGGCCTGCAACCCAGGCATGTGCCCTGACTGGGAATCGAACCTGTGATGCCTGGTTTGCAGCCTGAGCTCAATACACTGAGCTACGCCAGCCAGGGCAACATCTTGGCGATCTTAAGTGGATATTCTTAAATAGGTATTTTCATTTACTCAAGTCTTTGTATTTCTAAGCCAAGTTTTTAACTTATTTGTTTATCTAAGTTCTGCACATTTCTCTAGTTTATTTCAAGCATAGTTTATTACTTCTGTAATTGTGAGTGGGATCTTTACTCCATTATACGTCCTCCCTAACTGATTATGATGGAACGTAAGCAAACCGCCGGTCGGGGCATCATTACGTGAGAACCATTTAAAGTTCCCGGAGCCTGGGTTCACTCGGGCTTCTGTGTTCCAGGTGTGGTTTGACCGAAGAACCAACTACACCCGCTCTTTAGCCGTCATGTCCATGGTCGGGTATATTCTGGGCCTGGGAGACAGGTGAGTGAGTTCAACTTGTTTCTTCTAGTCTTTTTTCTCCATGAAAGTGCTCTTGAATGGTTTCATCTCGTTGTCCAGTAGAACTGACGACCATTTAGTAAACATTTGTATTCTGTACTTCAGGCACGTTTTGCGTCGTCAGCCTTAGTCCTCTGTTTATTGTCCGCATCCACAGGACGCCACATCAGGCTAAAGAGAAGCAAAGCCGTAGTTCAAGGGTACTGCTTTCTGCATAGGTTGGTTTGATGTATTAAAAAACCATATTAAATCCAGCTGATTTTGTTGATTCAGTAAACACTTATGAATCACCATTATGCTAAGATAATTCTATTTCTGTAATTGAAACCAACCAAAGTAGATCCTTCTGATATTTCTTGGTAATACATTTTATCCAAATGTACCGACTGGAAGAGTCGTTTAGGAATGTTCAGAAATGGACTCAGTGGGCTTTTTTTAAAAACTAGTTTTCTGTTTTTCTCCTGGGACCATGTCTCATGCACTTATTTGAGAGTAAAAGTAATTTTATCCCACAAAAATAATAAACACTTATTTTAAAAAAGAAAAGGCAGAAGGCCTGTTGACAAAACTCAGGCGGCCCTGCCCGTGGGCTCCTGGGCTCAGGGCAGGGAGGCTCTGGGTGGGTAGGAAGCGGTGGCAACTCTGAGACGCCAGCACCGCCAGGACCCTCTATCTCAGGACCGATCGACGCTCCGTGGTGCCTCGGGGGACTTGTGATGCACAGAGATAAATCCTCGTTTCAGGCCTAGACCTGGGGTTGGGGAACTTCTTCTGTAAAGAGTCAGATAGTAAATATTTTGGCTTCATTGGCTATACAATCTCTTGTTACAACTACTTGTGTCTGCCATTGTAGCACAAAAGCAGCCTGAAACAATACTTAAACAAGTGAGCGTGACAGTGTTTCAGTAAAACTTTATTTACAAAAGCAGCTGGGGGTCTGGATTTGGCCTGAGAGCTGTGCTTTGCCAACCCGTGGCCTGGAGTATCACATGCTTGTTGACTCGTTCGCCACTGCTGCTCTCCTGACCTGCCCTGGTCTCTGTCGGTTCTCAAAGGCACCCGTCCAACCTGATGCTGGACCGGCTGAGCGGGAAGATTCTGCACATCGACTTCGGGGACTGCTTCGAGGTGAACACGCCTTCCGGAGCACCGCTCAGAGCTCCCCTTCCCATGACCAGTTCTCGCCCTCCCCTGACCATTCGGCACACTCGAGCCCACAGTGCATTGTCTCACGTCTCCCTCTCTTACCGAGGCGATAGGAGGTCGACCTAAAACATGATACCCATTTGCGTAACACTTGGCGCAGCTGGCCTCAAACGCCCCTTGGGGTGAGGGCCACTTGCTCACTGTGCACCCCCTGCGGGTGGAGGACTTCCCCCCACACAGGGCCTGCTGGCCCAAGGCCTGGCACGATGCACTCTTCCTCTTTTCGTTCCCTCTTTCCCCTCCTCATTCTTCTTCCCCTGTGTTTTCTTTCAAATTCCTGCAGTAAGCCCGCTCACTAAACGCAAGCTGCTCCATTCCTGTGTGCTGACTGAACTCAGTGCTGGTGCCGCAGAGGAGAGCCAGCTGCCTTCACCTGGCGCCAGCCAGCGAAGACAGTCTGACCAGCGCCCTTGGTTCTCTGCCCTTTCTTGCCCTGTAGGTTGCTATGACCAGAGAGAAATTCCCGGAGAAGATTCCGTTTAGACTGACAAGAATGTTGACCAACGCTATGGAGGTGAGTAGACGCGGGTAAGAGGCTGCTTGGAAAAGGTCCATGCAGTGCCAGCCTCCAGCCCCCCCTGAGGACAGACCCACTGGTCAGGGCCCATCGGGTCCCCGGAATGCCCGGAACGTGTCTGTCGTCTCTTCCTGGCGTTTCCCATCCTGTTAGAAATGACCAGGCTTTGAAAGTACGACCATTCTTTACGGCTCACGAGTCACGCTGTCCCGTGAGTCACAGTCGAGGCCTGACTGGCCCCTTGCTCTGAAGACACTCCCTGCCTGACACGTCAGTAATGGCCTGTGTCTGCTCCCTCAGTGGGCGCGACCGCCCCCCCCCCCCCCCGACAGCCTGGCTTTGGTCATGGGGCCCCGGGGGGACCAGTGTCAGTGCCTCCATGGTGACTGGCTGTGGCCCCGCTGCAGGTCACCGGCCTGGACGGCAACTACCGAATCACGTGCCACACGGTGATGGAGGTGCTCCGGGAGCACAAGGACAGCGTCATGGCCGTGCTGGAAGCCTTCGTCTATGACCCCTTGCTCAACTGGAGGCTGATGGACAGTGAGTATCGGCAAGGGCTCGGGAGCCCGAGTCGCCGCCCTCGCAGGCCAGGAGCGTCGGACGCAGCGCGGTTCACTGACCTCGGGCCCGTCCAGCCTGGAGCCTGAGATGCGTCACTGAGCCGTTGCATTACGTTTCACAAAGTAGCTCGGGTGTCTGGAAGTGGATTTCAAGTGTTTTTATTAAAACAGAAAACTCAGCCATGGCTGACAGCTCGTGTGGCTCAGTGGATTGAGCGTCAGCCTGAAAACTGAAAGGTCGCTGGTTCGATTCCTGGTCAGGGAAGGTGCATGGGTTGCGGGCCAGGTCCCTGGTTGGGGGCGTGTAAGAGGCAACCAATCAGTGTTTCTCCCACACATCAATGTTTAAATAAATAAAATCTTTAAAAATAAATAAATAGGACAGAAAACTCCAATCATCAATTTTGATATTAATTAAAATGTTTCCAATATAAATGAAGCACCCTAGCAAACTTTGTTTGTTTGGGTTTCATGTGGAGCAGCCAGCCAGAATTTTGGTAGCAGGTGTCCACGGTTGTGATTCGAGTCCGTGGCACCGCTGTCTGCCCTTCGTTCCTACTGCCTCGGAAGTTCGCTGACCAGGGGGGCCTGACCACCATCCTCCTCTTACCTTCGGGGGTCTGGGTCACGCCATCTGAGTCCAGCCGGAGGACACAGACGTCCCTCGGGATCGGAGACCCGTGCCGGCATCTGCCGTGTGCTCCTGAATAACACGTCTTGGGGTCTCCTGAGGGAATGGAGCTTTTGGGAACATTGTGCTTCTATGGTTGTGAGAGAAAATATCAGATCCAGTAAGTTCCTTTCCGTCGGAGTCTGAAGCACTTTTTAACCGTCCCTTTGTTTCCCCCCAGCAAACACCAAGGGCAACAAGCGGTCGCGAACGAGGACGGACTCCTACTCCGCCGGCCAGTCCGTAGGTGGGTGCCCCCGTGGGGGACGGCGGGCGCTGCTCCCTTTCACCCGAGCGTTTCCAGAACAGGCGCTGCGTTACTGCCGTCCGGGGCGGGACCGAAAGTAGTGCCGACGCTGGGGGGTGGCGGGGGGGCAGTGAACACACAGGAGAGACGCCGTCGCTGCTGAAGTGTCGCCCAGTGGGCATTTATGTAACCTCAGGAACTTGGTCTGGGAATATTTACTGACGCCAGTACCGAGTACATGCTTTGGTTTACTGCCCCTCAGGATGGAGCGGGTACCTAAAGCTCAGAAGTTTTGATCAAACTGTCCAATCATAATGCAGCTCTAAAAGTACAGTTAAAAGTACTCTGAGTATTAGTGTTTAGCGTGCCCTCTAGGGGTGTGTGGGTTGGGATGATTTTTAGCTGCGTTACCTGGGTCCTAAAGCATCGTTCATAGCTCAGGAGGGGAAGACGGAAGCAGCAGAAATGCACGCGCGCTGCTGCCCGAGCAGCCAGGAGACCCGGAACCGTCCCCAAGGGTGTGGTGCACGGAGTGGAGTCCCGGGCAGGTGCCGCCCGCCGGGGGCCGGAGCGGGCCGTGTGCTGAGCCCTCGTCAGAGGGCTGGCAGTGCAGCATTCAGCCCCGCCCGGCCGCCCTCTCGCCCTCTCGCCCCTCGGCCACAGCCTGTCCCTTTCACCCTCACAGCGCCTGCACGGTGCACAGTTGGGGAAGGGCTGCTGAGGGCGCGCAGAAAGTAAATGTTCTCTGCGGTCGTGTGTGGGACACTTGCAGCTAGGTACTTAGCTAGGCCAAACAGTCTTTAAGGGCGCAAAAAGAATGTCACTTAGAGATTGCCGTAAAGAAGCACAGGATCACATTATAAAATTGACCAAAATGTTTATGAAATAATAAGGGAGCACGACAGTCCACTGTGTAAGCAGGCACCACACGATCTGCTGTGGGGAAGAAGGGCAGAGGGGCTCAGCGGAGTCACCATTCCGAACCGCAGGGAGCGAGGGAGCTCTCGGGTTGGCGGCATTTGAGCTGAGACTTACTGGACGGGTGGAACCCGGCGGGCAGAAGGGAGAAGGGTGTTCTGGGCAGGAAAATGCAGTCCTGGGTTACGGTGGCGTCTCTGCACATGCACGGACCCTGCCCCAGACACCACGCTAGGTCTGCAGCTGCCTAAACCCCACGCCGTGTCCAGGGTGCCTTGTGCAAGTGACTGGTCTCGTCCGAAATGTGCGAGACTTACTGCAGAGCTCTCAGCGTCATCGGGTGACTTCCCCACGCTGCCCGCGGCTGCAGAGCGGAGTTAGGACATCCAGCTCCAGCTCTGAGGCCACCAGGGCGGGGCAGGCCCGGTTATTTGTGTGTGTCTTAAAAGTTAAGTTCCGGGGGGTCATTCAGAAAGTATTATCGTCAGCTTCATTGTGAAGGTCTGGGGTGTGCAGGGGCAGTGGTGTATAAATGACATCATCACTCTGACTCTGGACTCTTCCCCTGAAGGCCACGGCCAGTGGGGGATGACCCTAAAGCCTGAGGACTTTTTCTCCCCAGAATTGATATGTCAGTTCCTCCAAAGAAGAGCACTTCGGTCAATATGTGTGACCCATGGAAAACTTGTTTTCTCCACATTATTATTAGGGATTTTTTAATTATTTTTTTTGGTATTAATTGGTGGGAACACATTGATTTGTTGTCCCACCTACTTTCGCATTCATTAGCTGTTTCTTGGATGTGCCGTAACCGAGGACTGAACCTGCAGCCCCAGCACATGGGGACAGTGCTTTAACCAACGGAGCTACCTGGCCAGGGCTTACCAGTTTTTGTTGAATCACATAAGTTTTGCCGCCAGGTCTTTGATTCATGCCTCTGTTCTCTATGTCGGAACATTTTATTAATGCTGTTTGCTTGAAAACTCACACTCGTACATGCACAGACTAACACCACACTTCCTGTCTCCTCTCCCCTTTGGGGGGCGGGGGCAGGGCGAGTGTCAGCGGGAACATCATGTGTGAGGGATGAGAGCTCATACCTTGGAACAAAGGCTTTTTGAATTCTCAGCTAATTGATTTTCTTCCTCCTAGAAATTCTGGATGGCGTGGAACTTGGGGAGCCAGCCCACAAGAAAACGGGGACCACAGTGCCAGAGTCTATTCATTCTTTCAGTAAGTCCTCCCTCTAGGGACGTGCGCCAGTAACTAGCTCATTAAGAAAATAGCAGCTGCGTTTCACCACGGGAGGCTGGACGGGACGAGGCAACAGAACCGCCTTTGAGCAGAAGAGGGTCCGTGAATTCCCATTGTGTCCTAAGCACAAAGGCAGACACAGAGGAGGGGTCGCTCCACACCCACGAGAGGGGATGTTGGAGCGGAACAGGGACGGCCGCCGGACCTGTCCTGACGTCCAGGTCTCACTGCTGTTTCCGCTTTGTCTGTTCCAGTCGGAGACGGTCTGGTCAAACCAGAGGCCCTGAATAAGAAAGCCATTCAGATCATTAACAGAGTCCGAGATAAGCTCACCGGTGAGTGTGTGTGTGTGTGTGTGTGTGTGTGTGTGTGTGTGTTTGCTTAAAAGAACACGAAATCCCAGCGCCTTTTCTCCCCTTGATGGGGCGACCACCCCATTCCTGATGGTGCTGGTGCCCACGCCTGGCCTGCGCTGCCTGGAGTGGTGTCACTGGGGCCATCAGTTATAAGCCCTCCCTGGTGCTCTTTCTAAGGAGCTCACGGTGGGTGATGTCGTCACTCTCGTTGTAACAGAGGTTAGGAGTCCTGCTGGGTTCAAAGTCAGCCAAGTTCAGGAAACTTCTTTATCATCGGGACTTGATGTTAGAGCAAACCTGACTGTTCTGACCGTGGCCAATCTGTGCTGAGGTGGCTGCTGCGGAGCGGGGACTCTGGAGGGGAGAAATGCGAGCTTTTGAAAAGGAGACGTGCCACGTGGCCAGGTGGCATGACGTGGAGGGCAGGGAGTCAAGGAAACAAAAGACCCCAGCTCCACCGCTTCCCGTGTGACCCCTGAACGCCCCTCTCTCTGTCTGAAGATGACGAGGGTGCCTCTCAGAAGACAGGGAGGCCCCGCTGAGACACGGGTGCCACGCGCCTTAACGACAGGGCCTGGCAGGCAGGTTTTGTCGTGGAGGCGTGTGTGTTTGTTGAGTGCCTGCGAGCGCCGGGGGCTGAAGAAACAGAGCTGGTGGACACGGACGGACCCCTGCCTCTGCCGGGCCCCGCCTCTGCAGGGCTCCAGTCTGAAGGGGACACCGTTTGAGTAGGAGAGAGGGATGCAGGGCTCTAGCGTCACGCACGGGGAATTTAATCCACTTTCCGGAGTTCAGGAAATGCTTCCCCCAGCAAACCAGCCCTGGAGCTAGAATCTGAAAGAGGAGTTAATCAGGGACAGACAGTTGTAGGGACAGGGAACACGTGCCCTGTGGTGGGAGGGAAGGGGGGAGGTCCGGACTGACTGCCCCGAGAAAAGCTTAGCGCAAGAAGCTTGGACTCTGAGTAACCCAGGGCCAGATCTTAAGGACCTGACGTGTTTATCCTCTAGCTGAGGGCAGGGGAAGCAGGGAAGGTTTGTAAGTGGGTGGGGAGGGAAGAGGACGGCCTGGGGGGCAGCAGACTGCAGGGGCCTGCGTGTGGGCCAGACGGTTGGGTAGGGAGATGAGTTCACGAGGTCTTCAGGAGGCAAAACCAAAAGGACTGACGATGCGAAGGGACCTTTGGTGCCTCCTAAGAGCTGGGATAAGCCTGGCAGCCAGACGGAAGCACTGGAATGTGAAGTGGGACTGAGAAGTGAAGCAAGGAGATGAGTTTCAAGCTCGTGAGAAGCTCGGCTGTGCTGGGATGAGAGGGGACTCGGAGGTGGAGGAGGAGTCGTTGGCTGAGGAGCGTGCTTACAAACACGGAAGGGCCGTTGGGGGGACAGTTGGAGGGCATGAGTGAGGGAAAGGGTAATTCATAGGACAAGGCTCCTAGAGCAGGCGGCGACAGGACCCAAAGTGCAAGGGAACTCAGCCTTGAATGGTAGGGGGACAGCTCTCCAGCGTCAGGAGAACAAAGAAGAGGAAGCTCATAGCGAACAAATCCCGCACCGCAACACGGCCTGGCACGCCAGGGACCAAAAACCGCGTGTTGAGTGACTGCAGTCACCAAGGGGGTGAGGGCACCTCCCGAGGGGGAGACACCAGGGAGGTGTGGGCACCGGGGGAGAGCAGAGGACTTGAAATAGTCCTTGTGGAAATGGCCAGGTGTGCTGCCGAAGAAGCAGCGTGAGCTGGCCGGGCAGCGCCCAGTGCGGGTTTGAGGTTCGAGTTTACGAATTTATAATGGGAGCAACCGCCCCGTGGGAGGAAAGGCTCAAGTCACGTGGAGGTGATTTCGGGTCCAACTGCCACGTGGCCTTCCTCCTCACGTTCGAGGGCAAAGTGGCATGGGCTGCACGGAGAGCTAAGCCAGGCAGGGCCGAGGAGAGAGTTGAAAACCAGGCGCAAATTAAACGCTTCATTTGTCTTGTCCCAGGTCGGGACTTCTCTCACGATGAAACTTTGGATGTCCCGACACAAGTTGAGCTGCTCATCAAACAAGCAACGTCCCACGAAAACCTCTGCCAGTGCTACATCGGCTGGTGAGCGGGTGTCCCCAGGCTCCTGTGTGTGTTTACGTGAGCCGTCAGGGCCCCTTCTGTGTCCGGGTCGCCGAAAAGGACTTACCCAAGTGCAGTCACAGTTTCACGTTTCTCCCTGTTTGTCTTCTTAACTGATTGGGGAGAGAGGAAGGGAGAAGAAGAGAGAGAGAAACACCCGTTAACTCTTCCACTCCTTTATTACGCGTTCATCGGCTGGTTCCCGTGTGCGCGCTGACCAGGGGTCAGGCCTGCAGCCTCGGCGCCCTGCGGTGATGCTCTAACCAGCTGCGCTGCCCGGCCAGGGCCGCTCGGCTCTCTTTAGACGCTTGTGTTTACTGTGTGTGCTCGTTGCTCTAAAAGGGAGTAAATCGAGGCCCTGGCCACGTAGCTCAGCTGGTTAGAGAATCGTCCCAATAGCCAAGGTTGCAGGTTTGATCCCTGGTCAGGGCACGTACAAGAATCAATGAATGCATAAATTAAGTAGAACAGCAATTCAATGTTTCTCTCTCTTTCTCTCCACCCCGCCTTTCTCTCTCTTTAAAAAAAAATCAGTTTTTTTAAAAAAGGAGAAAATTGCCCTGGCTGGTGTAGCTCAGTGGATTGAGCATGGGCTGCGAACCAACGCATCGCAGGTTCAATTCCCAGTCAGGGCACATGCCTGGGTTGCAGACCACAGCCCCCAGCAACCACACATTGATGTTTCTCTCTCTCTCTTTCTCCCTCCCTTCCCTCTCTAAAAATAAATAAATAAATAAAATATTTTTTTAAATCTTAAAAAAACAAAAAAGGGATAAAATTGGCCCTGGCTGGTGTAGTTCAGTGGATTGAGTGCAGGCCTGCAAACCAAAGCATCGCTGGTTTGATTCCAGGTCAGGGTACATGCCTGGGTTGCAGGCCATATCCCCAGCACGGGGTGTGCTAGAGGCAACCGTACATTGAGGTTTCACTCCCTCTTTCCCTCCCTTCCCCATTTCTCTAAAATAAATAAAATCTTTTTTTAAAAAACTTACCAAAATTGGTGACTCTTAAAAAAAGGAGAAAATTGAAAAATATAAATGCATACTTGGAAGGCAAACACCAAAATAAGTTAAAATTCATTAAAAATGGTTTACAAGAATGAGACCTCCTTATTTTGTGGGGGTTTGGGGGGTCTTTCTGGATTTTTGCTGTCAATTCTGAGATGCAGGAAGAACAAAGGAAAAAGAAGCCAGAGCAGTGACAGAGAGGAGATGAAAGGACAGATTTATGCCCTGGGATTGCAACACCAAGGACTGCCCTGGGGCCTGCTTTGATGAAGGGCCTCGGGCGTGCTGGAAGGGGGAACCTGAGGGAAGGGGCGCGGGGAGGGCCCTTCCGGGCCGCAGCCGCAGCCTGGGAGCAGAGGGGAGTGTGTCCTGCTCCATCAGCCGGGGTTGGGGGGAGCCCTCAGCGCGTGTCCCGGGGGTTGTCAGGCCCTGGTCTTTCCATTCTCGGTGCGTCTGCATCAGGCTTTGAAGAAGCTCAGATTAGTAACATACTCCTTTTCTTCCTGTCTTCTCAGGTGTCCTTTCTGGTGACGGGAGGCCCCGATGTGCCCGCAGCGGTTTTCTGGAGCCTTTTGTCCCCGGGTGTGTGCTTCCGTTCAACTGAAGCAGTGGTCGGAAGGCTCGGTTTGTTCACTATTTCAAAATGTAAATGAAGAGAACTACTGTATGTCGAGTTGGTCTGAACCAACCCCCTAGCTGCTGTTGAAGAACATTATTGTCAGAAACACGGGGCTCAGTTCGGTCCCCAGGACAGTGAACACAGCGACCCTCGTAAATCAAGCCATCGATCGTGGGGAGCAGAAGATCTGTAACTTGAGAAATACGGGTTTTGACTTAACTCACAACTCATCCTAAGCGTTCGCCGACGGCAGAGTGGCCTCGCTGGCCCTCCCAGCGCGAGCACGGCGAACTCAGCGCAGTCAGGAAGCCTCAGGTCATGGAGGACGCGCCTTAGGGTCCTGGGCTGCACGGAGGCGGGTGAGGCCGACTTCATCGCTCTCGCCCATCCCATTACCTCACTGGCCCGGCAACGACATTTGCAAGATGGGCCCAAATGGGTGGGAAAGGGTCCGGCTTCTGCCTCACCTGTGATGCTGCGATGAACACACTTCAGTCCGAGACCCAGGCCACGAGGAGGGGAGTTTTTCAGAATGCTGGGCGGGCGAGGCAGAGCAAATGCACAGGGCGGGTCACGTGCAGCGGAGTGGCCCGCACGGCTCTGGTGTGTTTTTAGGGAGGTCTGGATGCTCTGCGCTCAGAGCAGGGGCTCGGAACACAGGGAAAGCTTCGTACATGTTGGGAATGATGAGCAAAGGAAACATTAAACTAAGTGCACAAAGTATAAAATGTAGCCATGTCTAGACACCACGTTGTATCTGAATAATTTTTGTGCCAATAAATGACATCAGAATTTTAAAAAACATGTATGGATGGCTTTTATTCATAATTATTCATAAGGGAAGCAGTTATTCCTTCCACATTCATTAAACACTTAGTCCTAGGGACTGGGACGGACCCTGGCTTTGCATGACCTAGTCCATCTCTTCAAGGTGTTTACAGGCCAGAAATCAGACATCACGCAGGAGAGGACTGTGACTCCCCCGTGCTAAGTGGCAGGGAGCCACGCAGAGGGTGTGAGCCACGGTGCGGCTCTGAAGGACCGATGCCACTGAGCGGTGAGCCCGCAGAGTCTCACAGGAAAGGGGACATTTGCCAAGGGGTTTGAAGGACGAGCACAAGCTGTCAGATGAAGCACGTGAGGACATTCTCAGAGAAGAGGGTAAAAAGCACCAGGTGGTGCAGAAATGGCAAATGTCACCTTGCACCATACTAGATTGCAGGTATTCAGCCCTTTTTTTATAAAAAATGGCAATGTCACACAGTGGGACCACAGTTCACCATGACCACCTCGGTGGTCAGTGGGGAGTAAGAAGACCAACAGGAATAATAGGAACCAAACAGGAGGCCAGAAAGTAGCGTGGAGACAGACTGGCCCACGTCACACTTCAACTGCAAGGAGCTGATGCTGCGGACAACAGGGAACCGTGTGAGGTTTTAAAACAGAATCTAACCTTGTTTCCTCCTCCGGAAGTGGGTAAGAGTATGATCCGCCCCATAAGGTTGTTTTCAGGATGAGATGATCTCTGTGAAGCAGCGGTCCCCAACCTTTTTGGCACCAGGGACCTGTTCGCTCACTCACCTGTGGCACACCTCCTGCCATGCGGCCGGGTTCCTAACAGACCACGGACCTCTACTGGCACTCGGCCCAGGGGTCATGGGCCCCTGCTGTAAAGCAAGCAGCACAGCTTGACATGGCGTTAGGTTGAACCATATGAATAAGTGCTCAAAAATACTGTTAGAATGAACTAGACTAGGCCTTTGTTCTGCCAGTGTACACAGAAACAGTGAAAAACATGTATCCTGTTCATAGGATATTCTGAGTAACAACTACAGCTAACATTGAACACTTACTAGGCCAAATGAGTTACATTAAGGGTGTGGCACCCCTGACCTTGCAGAGAGGATATACCCACTGAGCTTCTCAAACCCATCTCCTGAGCTGCTTAATGGTGCCTCTCAACGAGCGTGCTTCCAAGCATCAGTGGGCCGATGTTCGGAGTTCCCAGTAGGTACCCCAAGGAGAGGCTCCGGCTGTGGGTGGGGAGGAACACGTGACCAGAGGGGTGGGGGGGGGCCCTCGGGGTAAGTACAGCGGGAGCATATGAAATGAGTGCTGCTGTCAGTACCGGATCCGGTAAAAAGAGACAAGGATTGAATCTTGACGGCGCTTTATTCAGATGCCTGTGATCTGAGAAGATGGCAAATGACATACTCTGGAAGACTGTCCTAACCTCTCATCTCCAGCTGACCTTTTTATAAGGAGAAGAAAGCATAGGTAAATAGGATAAGAGGTGCAGTCCCGGGTCGATTTTCCTAGTGCTTCTTTATCTGTAGATTAACAATTCCGGGACCATCTCCCTGGGCACCGAGGTTGACTTGCTCCCGGACTTCCTGGAGGCAAATGGTCGTGCATTCCAGCTCCCAGAATAACAGCTTTCCCCGTGCATTAATCACTCAAGCCTATTAACCGAAGCTACCATCTTTAACGCCTGAATTCCCCTCGCATCTGGATGCTTTTTCCAATGATTTGCCTACCAGGGGAAAGAGAAATGCGATGGTGGCTGGAAGGAGAGGTGGGGCGGAGGGTTGTTTTTTGTCTTTTTCGCCTGGAGAGACGCCTGCAGGTGAGGTCGCTGTTAGGAATGAACCTGTAGCCGGGAAAAAGCGGATGATGCAGAGAACCAAAATCAAGAGGGTGAAGGGGCCACAAACCAGGGCTTGGGAAGAGCTGCCTTTAAATAGGATAACTGGGTCCTCCGGGTCGCACCCTAAATCACAGGGTTGTTAGGATGACAAAGTATGAGGTTAAAGGAAAAAAAGTTCCCTGGGGGGCAAGCAACTCAGGAGCCACAGCTCAACTCCTCCAAGATCTTCCTCCAGGGCCACGGCCTTTGCACATGCGTGGTGCGCTCAAGTCGCGTCCGACCGAGGCACTCTCGCGAGAAGACCCTTGCAGGCGGAAAAAATGGCGCCTCCCAGTCCCCGGGAATCTAAGGCCCCATCCGCCACGAATGAGGCCAAGTCGGACGAGGAGATGGTGCTACCGGGATTTCCGGACGCAGACAGCTTCGTGAAGGTGAGTTCCCGGTGTCTGGGGGCTCTGGGAGCCGCCCGCGGTAGGACGGAAGCAGCCCCGGGCCCTCTCCGCGGCCGCCCTCCGGGCCGCGCGCGCACCTCAGCAGAGCCCCGGGCGCCGGGCACGATCCCTCCCTTCGCCCTCCGCGGACGGGGTCTGTCGCAGACTCAGAGGGTCGCCCCGCGTCCCAGGGCCCTCGTCCTCCCAGGTGAACCCATGCACCCCGATTGTGGACAGCCCTCTCCACGGGAGTAAGGGCTTCCTTGTCACTCCGATGTCCCAGCCCTCGCGACCTCGCCCCTGCCCCGGGCTGAGCCACCCAGCCAGCTCTCCGGAGGGGCCTGGCAGCTTTCCGTTTCCCACGCCTGCTTCTGCATCCTCTTCTCCCGAGCTCCATCCCTACATCATCCGCAAACCTGGGTCTAACGTCACCTGTTCAGGTTGCCCCGAACCTTCCTGCTCTGGGTACCGTAGCACAGTTGCCAACGCCTCCTCGAAGGGACGCGGAGAGGGTTCATTTAAACCACCTGTGTAACGCTGCCCCCGTAGGAACAAGCATAAAACTAGGTTTCAACAGCTCGTGCGTAGCTCTTCCCAAACCATGAAACGAAAATAATTTGTAAGTTAGCACTACAGATTCCCCCCAAATTCCACTCGCATCATAATCTGATTTCCGAATAGCTGATGCTACTAGGAATTCATGGACTTGGCTTTGCAAACGGTTCCGGGACCACTAGCCATGGTCCTGACTCGGAGAGCTCATGCTTAGGGGCTACAGTGTGTCCCATGGGCCCCGCTTCCTCTCTCTCTCCTTTCAGGGAAACCATTTGTTACACAACTCAGCCGTGAAGTCATGTGCCCTTCACATGACCAACCATCTTTTATCTGCGACAGCCACTTCAGGGTTTTTCCCCATTACCACACAATTAAAATAGAGGACGACTTGGCATTCGCTAAACCATAAGCATGAGTCCAGTCATGGGCAGTAGCAGTTACCAATTGGTCATCCAAAGGATCTAGACCAGGGGCGTCCAACCTTTTGGTGTCGCTGGGCCACACTGGAAGAAGAGTGGTCTTGGCCCATACATTAAATATGCAAACACTAATGAAAACAAACAAACAAAAAATCTCATACTGTTTTAGGTAAATTTACAGTTTTGTGTTGGGCCGCATTCACAGCCATCCCAGGCTGCATGTGGCCCACCGGCCACAGGTTGGATTCTCCCGATCTAGCCTATGTTCCTGTTGTTTTTACATTTTTTAAAAACCTTCACCCAAGGATATGTTCATTGATTTTAGAGACAGACAGACAGACAGTCATTGATTGGTTGCCTCCCTTATGTGCCCCAACCAGTGATCAATCCCACAGCCTTCTGGTGTACAGGACAACACCCCAACCAACTAAGCCACCCGGCCAGGGCTTTGTATTGTTTGTAGATGCTTGCCCAAATGAAAACACAAAAATAAATTCCTGTAGGAAACTCACGGATCTGAATTTGAGTAGTGATAGTAATGATAACACTTACATGTCAGGTACTATCTTAAAGGTTTTTTTTTAAATCTATTTATTTCTTTTAAAGACTTTATTTATTTATTTTTTTAAGAGAGGGGAGGGAGGGAGAAAGAGAGAGAGAGAAACATCAATGTGCGGTTGCTGGGGGCTGTGGCCTGCAACCTAGGCACATGCCCTGACTGGGAATAAAACCTGCAATGCTTTGGTTTGCAGCCTGCACTCAATCCACTGAGCTCTGCCAGCCAGGGCTTAAATGATTTTATTAGTTCATTTAATCCTTTCATTTCTGTGGAGTAGGCATTTTCATTATGCCAGTTTTTCAGAGGAGGAAACGAAGATCCAAAACAATAAAAAAACATCCCCAAGATCACAATTAATAGGTAGCAGAGTCAAGATTCAAGCCCATGCCATGTTGAATGTTAGTCATATTATATATTTATTTGTTCTTTCTCTCCCCACTCTCCTAAGAATGTAAGCTCCAGAACTTGGTTTCACGTTCAACCTTGTATCCTCGGGGCCTGGGGTAAAATCGCACTAAATGAATATGTAGGATGGCGTATCTTCATCGTCTAGCACAGAGTGTCATATATAGTAGATGTTGAAAACAACGCATCTCTGGAGCAATGGGGATTCACGTTTAAAACGTGCTTGTTTTTCTGGTTTTTGGCAGTTTGCTCTTGGGTCAGTAGTGGCAGTCACCAAGGCATCTGGGGGCCTACCGCAGTGCGGCGATGAGTACGACTTTTACCGAAGTTTTCCGGGCTTCCAGGCGTTTTGTGAAACGCAGGGAGATAGGTTGCTTCAGTGGTAAGTACTGAATGCTGGGGGAGGCGGGGTTTCGTGTTGAAAGTAATGAATATCATTGGATGAAATTTGGGGTTTTTTACCATAATATTTTGTGCTATAAAGAGCTAGGAAATATAAAAATGAAAACAATGTATTCTGGTTAAGGAAACATTACTTGGTAAATTTTGACTTTAACTTTTAAAATGTTTGGACTTTCACACCTATAGACAATGAATCTCTTTTGATTAAAATAGGACTTGAAAACCTAGAACCAAGATTCTCTCGTACAACTCACGGAGTAACAAGTTTTAGCTTTCTAAAACTTGTTTTACAACAGACAATACACAAACAAGAATTTTTGTCCAGCTGTTGCATGACATATTTAGAGAATGTTTTAGAGTCCATGCTAAAACAGCGACTGCGGAGTACGTTATTTGCACAGCATTACGTATATTTTAGAATGTAAAGGCAGCTTTGAGGTCACTTCTTCCGCTCCTTCAGTTGGCGGGTGAGTTTTTAGTGAGATTTAGTGAGCTGCCCAAAGCCACACAGTGTTTTCAGTAAGAGTGCAAGTTTGATCATAAAATACTGGGAATGGTCCAAGCTGAGCCTTTCGAGTGCTCTCCCAGGTTGTAGACGAATTGGTAGAAGTGCACCAACAACCCTTGGCTTTCTCGTCCTCAGCATGAGCAGGGTCATGCAGTACCACGGGTGCCGGAGCAACATCAAG
Organism: Phyllostomus discolor; assembly: GCF_004126475.2. NCBI lineage: Eukaryota > Metazoa > Chordata > Mammalia > Chiroptera > Phyllostomidae > Phyllostomus > Phyllostomus discolor. The sequence goes on along the minus strand of NC_040907.2, from coordinate 6,402,842 downwards.
GATCGAAGTAAAGTGACTGAGCTGGAGGACAAGTTTGACTTACTAGTGGATACTAATGATGTTATTCTGGAAAGAGTGGTGAGTATTGCACCTGACTCTTTTTTTTTTTTTTTTTAAAGATTTTATTTATTTATTTTTAGAGAGGGAAGGAAGGGAGGGAGAGAGAGAGAGAAACATTAATGTGCGGTTGCTGGGGGTTATGGCCTGCAACCCAGGCATGTACCCTGACTGGGAATCGAACCTGGGACACTTTGGTTCCCAGCCCGTGCTCAATCCACTAAGCTATGCCAGCCAGGAGCTTGCACTTGACTCTTAAGATGACTAACATGTGAAGAGCTTATGTATTATCAACATATGAAAAGAAACCCAGGCACCTTAGGAAATGGAAAGGAGGTTTAGCATTTCTTGCCAATAACATTTCTTTCCTCTGATAGTTGGCTTTTTCCCACCAAAATAACACAGTTGTCTTCAAGTATGTCATTTAAAATATCACTGCCCAGCAGAAGCCTTTTTCTTTAAGTTTTTTTTTATGTAATTTTTTAAAGATTTTTTATTTATTCACTTTTAGAGAGGGAAGGGAAGGAGAGAGAGAGAGAGAGAGGGAGGGAGAGAGGCATCAATATGCGGTTGCTGGGGGTCATGGCCTGCAACCCAAGCATGTACCCTGACTGGGAATCGAACCTACGACACTTTGGTTCACAGCCCGCACTCAATCCACTGAGCTACGCCAGCCAGGGCCTCTTTAAGGTTTTTATTGCTATGTAGAAAGAGGGGAAGGGAGGGAGCAAGAGAGGGAGAGAAACATCGATGCGCAAGAGATACATCAATCTGTTGCCTCTCACATGCCCCCAGCTGGGGACCTGGCCCACAGCCCAGGCATGTGCCCTGACTGGGTGTCAAACCAGCAGCCTCTCTGTTTGCAGGACAACGCCCAACCCACTGAGCCACACCAGTCAGGGCAAGGAAGCCTATTTTTAGTATGCCTTATTATAAATCTACCTTCCAGATCTGTAAATCCTGTTTGTATTGCAAAAAAAAGAGGCCCCTGGATGCAGAGCCCAACCAAAATTTAGTCTGTTTTTACTGTTATTCACAGTCTGCTAAACACCCTGACTCACACGAGTGGAAGGGTATGTGGATCCTTTGGTCTAACTCACTGGCCCTAGTTCTACAGGAGAACGTTATTTACAGAAATGCACAGAGGTTGTTGAAAACAAACCCACCCTCTGCAGGTCCCGCAGATACTGTGTCGTGTTCTCCTGGCCCCTGCAGTCATTCTTCCGTAGCGAGAATGCTACGGGCATGTGAGATGTCCCAGGGGGCTCTCGTGTTCTGGGAGGGCACGTCCTGCCGTGCGCCCCTTTGTCACCTGGGAGCACCTCTGTGTCACTGGGGCCCCACCCGATTCTCCATGCCTGCTCCTACAGTGCAGAGCAGCTCCGTCCACCCTTGCCCTCACTGTGAATGCCAGCCTTCTGTGTCGGATGTGTGCCGTCCATGGTATTTCAGATAATCTTAAATCAGATTTGGGATTTTGGCCCATTCAGAACTGGAAACAAGGGTTGGGAGTGGCTGCTTTCTCCCACCTTTGGGTAGATAATGCTTTATCCTCCCTAAGTGTATATATTCTCACATATAATTCTCTAAATATATCTCTTAAATCTTTTAGGTAATTAACTCTCTTAACCCTGAAAAGAAGATACTAAGCTAATATCCCTTCCACTCGTAGGGCATTTTGCTGGATGAAGCGTCAGGTGTGAATAAGAATCAGCAGCCTGTTCTCCCCGCAGGACTGCAGGTCCCCAAAACGATCGTGTCCAGCTGGAACCGCAAGGTGAGGGCTGCTTTTCAGACTCACGAGAGCATCTGATGTCCACTCTTCCCGCCCTGGTCTGCGTTCTGTTCTGCGTTCTGTCCTGCGGGACGCAGAGCAGGCCGCCCTGTACTCCTCCTCACAGACAGATGCGCCCTCGTCACACCCCCTGCGCCCCGGTCTCCCACACACTCTCTCTTACACGGACGGCTCTCGGGATGCTCTTCTCCCCGTGGAAGGCATGAGTTGGAATTTATCTTTTAATTCACCGAGTTGCTGTGATATAAAAATGTCGTGTTTGTTGATTATAGGCAGGAGAATACAGCAAAAAGACAAAGTCTGAAACTTTCCGGCTGCTTCATGCAAAAAACATCATCCGACCCCAGCTCAGGTTCCGAGAGAAGATTGACAATTCCAACACTCCGTTCCGCCCTAAAATCTTCGTCAAGCCCAACGCCCAGAAGCCCCTCCCTCAGGGTGAGTAGTGCGCGCTCGGCCTGGTGAAACAAGTAGGGGGAAGGGCTCCCTCCCACCTCTCCTTCTTCAAGGGGGGAACCAGCCCACCGGTGAGCGCGTCCACCCCACCGTGTGATGCTCTGTCTGTCGCCCCTTGGGCCCGCAGCGCTCTCCAGAGAGAGGCGGGAGCGCCCGCAGGATCGGCCCGAGGACCTGGACGTGCCGCCCGCCCTGGCGGACTTCATCCACCAGCAGAGGACCCAGCAGGTGGAGCAGGACATGTGAGTGCTCGCCCGGCTGCACTTCCCCGGGGCCGCGTTGGGTCACGGTGACCTTCGCGCCCCAGCTTCCGCGCTGCTTTGCCTTTGGGAACCGTGTCCATGAGCACCAAGAATCGGGTTTGTCACCTTCTCCCCGGTTCGTGTGCGCAGAGCACCAGTCAGCCGTGAGCCCGGTGCCGCTGCTGCCCTCCCCGCCCCTCCCGCTGCCCAGACGCACACCAGAGAGAGAGATAGAGGTGCTGACGCCCCCCAGACCCAGAACCGGGGCCCACGTTCCCTCGCCCTTGTCCCCCCCCTGTCCCGCTGTGCCTTCCCTGTCAGGTGGGGACTCAGACGGTAAGCTTGGGCTCACTAACTAATTCGATAAGGAAAAGGCGTTTTTCACTGGCAGCACAAGCATTTTGGGAAAACTGCTTAAAACAGACGAGAGGACTCTGCCCTCAGAATAAGGAGAAACGGGGTGAATGGCAGCGGTGCTAGTGTTGGCCTGTCCCTTGCGCGCAGCCCGGCAGAGCGCCGCGAGGCCCCAGCTCCGCACCGCGAGGAACCTGGTGTCCTCGTGTCCGTCACACTTTCGTTTCACCCACAACACCCCACACACACAGTGTTTTGCAGAGAAGTGCTTAAATCTTTATAAGTGAAAAAGGGTTTTAATTATCCTACTTTAAAGGCAAGCAAGTATCAACTGATTTTTTTTTTAAGATTTTATTTATTTTTAGAGAGGGAAGGGAGGGAGAAAGAGAGAGAAACATCAATGTGCGGTTGCTGGGGGTCATGGCCTGCAACCCAGGCATGTGCCCTGACTGGGAATCGAACCTGCGATGCTTTGGTTCGCAGCCCGCACGCTCAATCCACTGAGCTACGCCAGCCAGGGCGCAACTGATTTTTTTTGACGCTCTTGAATTATCATTGAAATAATGATGCCTTTTATGTAGAGAAAATATTATCACAGTGGTCTTTTCTGATTGGTTTTTACAAGGTGGATAATGCAGTTTTCCCCTGAACCATGGTATTAATCAAAAGGGCTTTTTCTTTCATTCCTTCAGATTTGCACACCCCTACCAGTACGAACTAGACCACTTCACCCCGCCGGACTCAGTCCTGCAGAAGCCACAGCCCCAGGTCGGTGCCCAACCCGGGTTACGGGCGGTATCTGAGGAGCGCGGGGAGGATCGAGTAACTAGATTGTTGGCGTAACTTTGGCTTTCCTTACACATCTTTAGAATAGTAGGCTGTAACTCTAGGTCGTTTCTTGAACCCTTAATTCATTTTGTACTTTCGTGCTCCAGCTGTACAGGCCTGTGGGCGAGACGCCCTGCCGCTTCGTGTCCTCCCTGGACGAGCTGGTGGAACTCAACGAGAAGCTCCTGCACTGTCAGGAATTTGCCGTGGACCTGGAGGTAGCTTGTCAATAAATGGCTTGTAGTGAAATGTTTACATTTTCTGTCAGTTCACCTACTAGAGAAGCAGAAAACTAATACTAATTTAAATCTGCTGCTTTTTTGTGGGGAAGGGGGTTGGCAAAAAGCAGTAACCCTAACAGTCTGCCTTGTAGCCGACTTCTCCAAGGCGGTGGAGGAGCAGCCGGCAAACCTGCTCTGCCCTGTCCCCCCCATCCCCACCCCCCGTGTTTCAGCACCACTCGTACCGGAGCTTCCTCGGGCTGACCTGCCTCATGCAGATCTCCACCCGGACGGAAGACTTCGTCATCGACACCCTGGAGCTGCGGAGTGACATGTACATTCTCAACGAGAGCCTCACGGACCCGGCCATTGTCAAGGTCGGCCAGCCTTTCTCAGCTCTTGCCTGTGAATGCAAGATTCAAATGCTTTTCATTTCACTACTTCAACACAGACCGGGTAAAATTAAGAGAAATCGTTGCGATTTCCTGCACTAAGGAGCCACACGCTGAACTGCTCTTGTTCCTAAAGCTCCGTTAGAACAGCGAGGTCTTAGCTCATCGCCACCCAGAGAAACACGCGGTCACTTTAACGACTGTGGTGACAAGCCCCTGCCATCGGGTGGCGCGAGCTTAACGGCCGCCCTGGAAGCAAGCAGAGCCGTTTTCCCAGAATCCTTGGCTGTCAGCAGAGTGTGCAGTTGGGAGTGCAGAAGGCTGGGGCCCAGAGTAAAAGAAGCAGTTAGAACTCAGCCCATCTCAATCTCCCTCCTGGCCGCTCCTTTCAGTGTTCTGATAGCCCAGGGGCCGGGTTCGCGCGGTGACAGCCGGGCTCCGGGTCTGTGCGCAGGTCTTCCACGGCGCCGACTCGGACATAGAGTGGCTGCAGAAGGACTTCGGGCTGTACGTGGTGAACATGTTCGACACCCACCAGGCCGCGCGCCTGCTCAATCTGGGCAGGCACTCGCTCGACCACCTGCTGAAGCTCTACTGCGGCGTGGACTCCAACAAGCAGTACCAGCTGGCCGACTGGAGGATACGGTCAGTGCGCTCGCCACCAGGGAACGCGGTGCAGAGGGAGGTGGGGGCGCGCCTCGGCCCACCCGGGGGCCTGTGCTCCGCCTGCGGCACCGGTCGGGTCTCGAGCTGAGCTGTTGTCATTGGTCCGAGTGGCACTGGGAGTTTCAGTGCCGCGCCGGTGGGGGCCGTGCCGGGCTCCGTTACACTGTGCTTCCTGGGACAGTGGTCGAAAGGGGCATGCACGTCAGTGTTCGTCTGTGCCGGTCTCGTGGGAAACTCACGCCTCCCGAGCAAGGGTGGTTGTGTGTGTGTGTGTGTGTGTGTGTGTCAGTCAGAGGACCTCCCGCAGGGGCGAGGGAGCTCTGGGGCGTGTGGCCGGTGCAGCCTGTAGTGAGCATTTGTGACGGGGCTGGGGCCCGGCCACACTCGCGGGCTCCCTGCTCAGCTGGACCCTTTTGCCCCTGAGGGTGCAGAGCTGTTGCACAAAGACCCCACTGAACTCGTCTCCAGGTCTGCATGCCAGCCTTCCTAAATAGAACCTAAAGTCCAGGCAGAAGAGGAAAACTGACAAAATCTAAAAGCCACGCCCTGTTAATTAACCCTCACCATGTGCCACACACTGTGCTAGGGACTTTCGGTACACGGTCCTCTGTAATCCCACAGCAGCCGGTGGGGGCCTTTCCGTTCTATAGGCGAGGAGAGCGAGCTCAGACTCAGAGCTGAGGTGGCTTGTCCGAGGTCAGGTGTCTGGAGCTGAGGTGCGAGCTCAGATGACAGCCCTCCTTTTCTTTTTAAGACGTTATGTACTTACTTTCAGAGAGAGGGGAAGGGAGGCAGAGAGAGGAGAGAAACAGCGAAAGATCTAACAATCAGTCGCATCTCGCACGCACCCTACTGGGGACCTGGCCCAAAACCCAGGCATGTGCCCTGATTGGGAATCGAACCGGTGACCCTCTGGTTCACAGGCCGGCACTCAGTCCACTAAGCCACAGCAGCCAGCGTGACAGAGCCCTTATTTTCAACCACATCATTACCCTGCCGCCCTTTGTCCTCGGCTGCGAAGCCCGGGCTTGTTGCGTTAATGTGCCAGGAAGGTTGACGGAACTATTGTGTTGGCCGTGAGGGAACCCTTCACAGCGAAAGGGGCCAAGCGAGCCCGAGCACCCTCGGCGCAGACAGATTGCGTTGCTGCTCCTGGGGAAACGAGTGGGAGTGTCCTCTCTCTCGATCCTAGACCTCTGCCCGAGGAGATGCTCAGCTACGCCCGAGACGACACCCATTACCTGCTCTACATCTACGACAAGATGAGGCTGGAGCTGTGGGAGCGGGGCAACGGCCAGCCCGTGCAGCTGCAGGTGGTGTGGCAGCGGAGCAGGGACCTCTGCCTCAAGGTACAGCCCTGCGGCCGGCCGCGCACACCACACTCCCGGGCGCGCCCCTCCTTCCCCGCGAGGCCCCCCGTCTCTCCTCGGCTGTTCGCACTGGCGGGCAGAGCGGCTGTTTGAAGGCCCAGGGCGCGGGGTTGGTTCGCATTGATCTCGAATGTGAGTGTTTTGCCCTGACGTTTTGCAGAAATTCGTCAAGCCCATCTTCACGGACGAGTCTTACCTTGAGCTCTACAGGAAGCAGAAGAAGCACCTCAACACGCAGCAGCTGACAGCCTTCAGGCTGCTGTTCGCCTGGAGAGACAAAACGGCGCGGCGGGAAGACGAGAGCTACGGGTAGGGGCTGGCGACCCTCCCGCTGTTTCCCCCACACTGAGCCGGTCTGGTGACGAGGAAGGAACGCGCTTTTCCTCTGTCTGCCCCGAAAGCCGGTTTTCTGCTCCCCTGGGTTACTGCGTGTAGTGGCACCTGCTGGCCGAGCGTGATGCAGTTCGCCCTTTGTGCGCTTTGTTCCAGGTACGTGCTGCCGAACCACATGATGCTGAAGATCGCCGAGGAGCTGCCCAAGTGAGTCCGAGAGCTGAGGGACAGGCTTGCCTCCAGGCTGACTCAGGGGAGATTAGCGCTCCCGGGAAGCTGCCAGCCCCGGGGATTCGCCCTCTGCCCTCAGGCTGCCCTCCGTTAGGAAGTGCAGCTTCCAACCCAAGTGCCAGAGGCTGTGCCTTATGCTGAGTCCAGTGGCAGCCTCCGAGCCTGTGGCATCGGCATCCACTTTCAGGGGCTCTCTCCTCTGTACTTCCTTCCAGACCAAGGCATCTTGTGACCTTAAGCGTTTTAGGGTGTTAACTGAAGTACAGAATCTTGAGTTCACCCCGTTGCAGAGCTGTGGCGCTCCTCTCCAGCTTCCCCATGAGCAGGAGGTGGGCTGTGAGGGGGCCCCGCTCACAGCCTGGGGCAGCCGAGCGCGTGTGGCAGTGGCCGGCCCAGGCCGCTGTGGCATGACCGTGCTGCCTTTGCCTTCCCTTTTGCTGTGGCGCTCTGGTCCTGCCTGGTCATTGTCCTTGTCCGGGAGCCTCTGAGGTCTCTCTGAGTGACCATTTGCATGTTCTTGTCTTCAGGGAGCCTCAGGGCATCATAGCTTGCTGCAACCCTGTACCCCCTCTCGTACGGCAGCAGATCAACGAAATGCACCTTTTGATCCAGCAGGCTCGGGACATGCCCCTGCTCAAGGTAAGAAGACTTTCTGTAAAGGCTCTCAGCAGGCCCGTTCTGTCTGCAGCCTCTCCCCCGTGTAGTCTCCTACAGACACGATCCGGCCTCCGGTCTCTGAAAGGCCCGAGGAGATAGTGGGGGTTAGGACACCCAGTGGGCGTGTCTTCTTTACTATCGTCACAGCTCGACCTTATCCTGCTTAGGCCCTTATTGTTGATGATGCGACTGCAAGTGGTGTCCGAGCTGGTTGCCCGGTCAGGGGTAGTTAGCCGGCGGAATAGCAGGGAGTGGGGCTCTCAGGGCAGGGCACTCATCCGGAAGCCCGGAGGCGGCCCAGGCGCGCGGGGCAGTGCCCTGGCGAGTGCGCCGGTCTCCGAGGGGCACAGGGAAGGCCGGGCACGAGAGGCGCCGTCGGAAGACGAGCCCGATGGTGAAAACGGCCTCCGCTTCTCTTTGGGCCCCACGCTGAGTGCTGTAGAGGTGCGCTCTGAACGGCACGTGGACTTGGAGATAACGGGACTGGAGTCGAAGCCCGCTCGCTCCAAATATAAAGCCCAGGTAACTGGGAAGCTCTGAGAACCTTGGGTCCAAATGGGGGATTCAGGACAAGCTACTTTTGTGAAGGAGGTTCTGAAGTCTAGACAAATGTAGATGAAAGCAGGAAATCCAACCAAAAAGACAGCTCCCCTGTCTCCGAGTGAGTGTGCGCTGCACAGGGACCGGAGCGTGTGCGTGTGTGTGCATGTGTGTGCATGTCTGCATGGGCACACGTGCACGCGCGCTGCCGTGTCGGCACTACGGTTCCAGTGGATTTGCATGTTTGGCCTGTGTTGTGTCGGGACAGCTTTAACGCGTCGCCTCGGCGGCGTCATCACTGCGTGCTAAGTCACGTCTGTAGTTTTTGGAAGATCCCTGATTCAGGGAGACTTAAAATTGGCACCCTTGAGGAGAGGAAGAAGAGGCTCTGGGGATAAACACAGTCAGTCAGCCTTCCTGCTAAAGCTTCTTGCTCCGCTGTCTGTCCGAGCAGAGAGAGAGACCCTGGTCACCGGGGACGACTCTCCCGGGCCCCTTGCCGTCCCCCTGCTTTGTGCCCGGTCGTGATGAGGGTCCTTTTCTTCCACTCTGCAAGCGGCCACTGCGCGCTCGGCAACCTCAGTGCCAGGCACCGGGAGGGACGAAGGGATGAAAGAAAGACTCAGGCTCTTGGAACACAGCCGAGGGAAGGTGTTTAGTCTGCGCCGAGGGAAACTCTCGTGCGTGCCGTCGAGTCAGGCCATGCGCCCCAACGTGCCCGTGTTTCTCTTCTGCAGTCGGAGGTCGCAGCCGGAGTGAAGAAGAGCGGGCCGCTGCCCAGCCCCGAGGTAGGGCAATGTGTCCGCTGTCTCTTCCTGGGGAGGGACCCGCCAGCCGGCCCCCACCCCCCCGGGAAGGCCCCGAGCGCCCGCTGGTGCTTCACTGTGGCTGTGGTTTCTGTCTGGTGCAGAGACTGGAGAACGTGCTCTTCGGACCTCACGACTGCTCCCACGCCCCTCCCGACGGCTACCGCATCCTCCCAACCAACGGTAACGTCGCGGCCTCTGGAGCCCCGGGTTGGTGGGGAGGCTAGGCTGTTGGGGCCGCCCCATGGGCACTGACCGGGCTGGCTTCCGTCCCCGCAGGGCCGGCGCCCGTGCAGAGACAGGCAGGCCTCTTCCCCGATGACAGGAGTGGAGAGGACGCGGCCCTGCTGGATTCCAAATGCCTCATCGCCTCCGCGGTCATCACGATATTTAACGTGAGTCCCGCGGACGCGGCAGTGGGGCAAGGCGGCTCTTCGGGGCTTTGCGGGGCCGCTGCGCCTGGAGGGCCGCTGCGCCTTCTGACTAGCGCCCAAAGGAAAGCCCGGCCGCAGGGGGTCGGCGTGGGGGCGGGTCGCCAGGCGCTTCACAAGTGCCCCTGCGGACAAGGGCCTCCGTGAGAGGCGGGTGAAGGATTCTCTCCGAGCTCGGTATAGAGAAACCCTAAAGTAAGGATTGTGATCTTTTTTTTTAAAAGATTTTATTTTGAAAAGATTTCATTTACTTATTTTTTAGGGAGAGAGGAAGGGAAGGAGAAAGAGACAAAGAGAAATATCAGTGTGTGGTTGCCTCTGGCGTGCTCCCTACTAGGGACCTGGCCTGCAACCCAGGCATGTGCCCTGACTGGGAATCGAACCAGCAACCCTTTGGTTTGCAGCCTGTGCTCAATCCACTGAGCTACACCAGTCAGGGCTGTTTGTTTACTTTTTAGATAGATAAAAGGGAGGAAGAAAGAGGGAGAGAAACATTGATGTGTGAGAGGTACATTGACTGGTTGCCTCTAACATGGCTCACAACCCAGGCAGGTGCCCTGACTGGGAATTGAACCAGCGACTCTGTGGTGCACAGGCCAGTGCTCAGTCCACTGAGCCGCACCACCCAGAGCAGGGATTGTAATCGATACTCACTCACGGGTGGCAGGGTGGGGGGCGTGGGCTGCAGTGAAACGCAGCAGGACCGCCCCCTACACATACGTCTCACGTGCCTTACGGACTGTAAGGCGCTGTGCCTCTCCTTCCCACCCCCGTCCCTCTCAGGCGTGCGTTTCCTGACCTCGAAGGGCCCACGAGACTTAGAAACCAGGGGCAGTGGGCAGTGGCCGCTCGCCTCGGGCCGGCCCCTGGTCCGTCTCCAGGGCCCCCGTCTCTCCGACGTGCCCCAGCAGCCCGTCCTGGTCTCACTGTCCCCCGCTTTAATGAACGTCCTCTCAACAAACGCGTCAGGTGCCCGACAGCGTGGGGTCACGGGCCACTCTGGTGCCCCACACGTCACAGCACGGTCACCGTGTGAGAGGTCACCGTGTGAGAGGTCGTTTCTGGCTTCTGCAGGAACCCAGCGCTGAAGAAAACAGGAGGGGCCCCTTAACGGTTGCCCAGAAGAAAGCGCAGAGCATCATGGAGTCCTTTGAAAATCCGTTCAGGATGGTGAGTGACGGCGCGGGAGGCCTGACGGAGCGTCTGCCGGGAAGGGCAGCCGAGGGCCCTCGGAGCGCACTCAGGGCACAGGGGCGCCCCGGGCTCAGGCGGGGAGGGGAGTGAGGTCTCCCGGGGCGAAGCCCGCAAGAACACCTCACTGGGCCCAGTCCCCCGAGGCCGGGCGGGCGCCCTGAGCTGAGGCCTCCAGAGGTGGAACCGGCCAGAAACCCCCTCTGGGGGCCCCGGGTCCGGGGTCCGTTGCCTCCAGCATCTCACGGACCATCTCCGTCTCCCCAGTTTCTGCCGTCACTGGAGCACCGTGCTCACGTGTCCCAGGCGGCAAAGTTCGACCCATCGTCAAAAATCTACGAAGTAAGTGGATTTGTCAGGCTTCCTAAGACAGACTTTTGAAGGAAGGGGGACTTCTTAATTCCGTGAACCAGTGTCTGTTTTAAACAAGCCCGTGTGTGAAGCCCCTGGAAGTGAATGTAAACCCCTTCCTCTACAAGCATGTTTCCAGAGAGAGGGGCCGGAACCTTAACCCAGTTCTCGGAAGCATTGGGGAACCTTTGAGAAGCAGGTCCTTGGGGCCGTTTTTTGACTCGTTTTTCGTCTTCTAAAGTTGAAGTTTAACTTACACGTAGTAAAGCACACCGGTGTTAACTGTACGGCTTGATGCATTTTTGTATATGAGTATTACTTTAAGGCTCTTACAGGTGACAGCTTAAATTTTAAAACACTCTGTTTTATATTGTTTGGTTTGTTTTTAACAGCATTATGAATAAGAATAAGGAAACACCTTCCCTGGATCCCCATGCGATGCTCCTGGGAGCCAGCGTGTTAATTGTTAAAAGCCTCCTTCCTCCCTGCAGGAAGTCCCGCCCCGGTCAGATGGGCGGCCTGGCTCCCTCTGGCTCACCAGCCGCTCCCCGAGACTCGGGCCTCGCCCCGCGGGCCCTAGCCCCGCCGCTGGTGGTCAGCGCGTTGTTGTTAGAGACGGGAGTCAGGCGGAGGGGGCTCGGCCTTCCCTCCTCCTTCCCCTGCCGGGTGTGGTGCGTCCCCCAGCCGACCGCCCCTTACCATGCTCACGTCTGTGGCCACCTAGATGTGTGCCGACGCCACGGGGACACGTGCTGTCGCCGAGAAGCACAGCGGGCTTGCACAGGTCCTGCCTCGAACTCCGGCCCCCATACCCCCCACGGCCGCGCGTGTCCCTTCGGACGCGTCATTCGGCCCCCGGGAGCCAGGCGCCCGGGGTTGCGGAGGGCTGGATGGGATGCTGACGTGAGCGCCAGCCGGGGCCCGGGGCAGTGGTGCTGCGTCCTCCTGAACGAGTGTCGCCGGTAAAGCCAGCACGGGACTTGACTTTTCGTGCCACCAGACCTGGAGTTTGTGGCTCAGAATGTGTGCGGTTGTTAGGCTAGTGTGCTCTGCATCGCCTCATTAAAAAAATAAAGCATTCCCAGGTGGCTGAGTTTTGGAGTTTTTTTGTTTTGTTTTCATTATAGATCAGCAACCGCTGGAAGCTGGCCAGCCAGGTACAGGTACAAAAAGAATCTAAAGACACTGCCAGGAAGAAGGCAGCTGAGCAAACAGGTAGCACTCACTTCCTTGTCGAGTTGGCCAGGCTAAGGTCCGTGTTAGGGAGCAGCGCCGGCTCGCTGCCGTGGGGTGCACTGCCGTGGGGTGCGCAAGGCGCCGGGCACCGCCGTGGACTGCACTGGTGCAGCTGCTGCCCCGGGCGTGCCTTCCCCTGAGGGACAGTGGGCGGTGTACCCCCAGGCGTGCGTCCGGTTGGATGGCAGGAGGCGTTACGCAGAGAGGGGGGCAGGAGGTGCCGGGTGGCGAAGCCCAGGGGGCGCAGGGGGAGGCCGAGGGTGAGGGGGGGTCCGGTGGGCACGGCAGCCGGGTGGGGCAGCCTGCAAGGGCTGTGAGCGGGGGCGTGCCGGGACCGGGCGTGCTCTCCGGGACGGCCGCTCTGGCTGCCCGTTGAGAGCGGAGAGTAGAAGGCAAGGACGGGAGCCCATAGGGGACACAGTGGTCACTGAGGTGAGGGGGTGCCGGCTGGATGGCAGGGCAGCGAGGAGGCAGCAGCAGCTGTCAGGACTGGGTGCTCCTGTGGTAGAGCCACCAGCGTCTGGTGAGGAGTCTGGTGTGGGGGGTGAGGGGCAGGAAGGAACTGTGGGCACCGGGGGATTTGTCCTGAGTGCCAGGAGGACGGGGTCGCCGTCGAGGGGCTGAGATGCCAGAGGGGACCCGTGCGATGCCGAAGAGGCTTTGTCTCTGGTCCTTGGCAAGCTGTGGCTGGGGTTCCTGCTAAACATCCTCGGGAGACGGCACACAGGCCCTGGGTGGTGGCTCGGGTTCCTGGGAGCAGAGCAGGTCTGGGGGCGGCAGCGGCGGCATCGCCAGGTTGAGAGAGGGGTGGCCATCGGTCGGAGACCACCATGGAGGGAGGTGGGACCGGCCAGGGAGGCTGAGCGTCAGGGGCGGGTCCGCCCGCAGCCCCGCCCACCGTTCTCTCTCTTGCAGCTGCCCGGGACCAGGCCGTCCAAGAGTTCCAGGCGGCGGCGGAGCCCGTGTCCGTCCGACGGCAGGCTGCCGTACGTGCTGGCCCTTCTGCTTTTCCTTTTGAGAAATGAGGTGCCCCTGGTCGCTGTCAGGCGGTCCCCAAAGATCAGGAGGGTTCCCCATGCTTCGAGTTCAGTGCTTTTGGCTCTCCCGTTCATTTTGACTTGCCAGTTAGTGCCTGCCTCACTGTCCCTGGAACAAGTTTATATTGTAACTCCTCCGAGATGGCTTCTTCCACCGGGTTTACATAAACAGACTGGGCCGCCTGCCGAGCAGCAGGCAGGTGTTGGGGTGCACGGCGCTCTCAGCCTCAGCAAACACCCACCCTCACTCTGGAGTGCTCTGGGGGGCTGGCCCCTGCCTTTCCTAAATGCCCGGTGTCAGCCTCCACGCAGACTCTAGCCCGCCCCCCGTTCCCAGTCACTGAGCCCACCTTCACAGCGTGGGAGGCACCTGGGCCCCCGCAGCGTGCTCACGTACTTCCACACTTCCTTCCCGTGCGTGTGTGCCGCCCACAGCTGGAAAATGCTGCCAAGAAGAGGGAGCTTGCAGCAAGCGACCCGAGGACCGCAGAGCAGGGACAAGAGAAGAAACGACTCAAAGTCTCCAAGAAGCCGAAAGACCCAGAGGCACCAGAAAAAGAGTTTACGCCATATGACTACAGCAAGTCGGATTTCAAGGCTTTTGCTGGTGAGGCCAGACCGGGTGCCCTGGGAGGGACGGCTGTCCGTGGTGGGTGGGGTAAAGAGAGAGCTGCCCACTGACACAGAACTCGTGCAGTGAGCCCGGGAAACGGCAGCAGCTGGACGGAAGCCCCGCCCACCGCCCCGGCCTCCGGCCACGAGAGCAGTTTACAGCCAGTGAACGTCTGGGCTGCAGTGGCATCGTCCCTCCCCGTGATAGCGCGTGTCCAGAAACGCTTGCTCGCCCTCTCACACACGGCCGGGGTCGTGTTTGTTGAAGGAACCTGCCCCGACCTGGGTGGCTCAGCTGGGCTTCCTCTGCAGACAGCGAAGGGTCGCGGGTCTGACCCCCTGTCGGGGCACAGTGCCCACCTGGGGCTGTGGATTCAGTCCCTGAGGCAACCTACCGATGTTTCTTTCCCACGTCACTGTTTCTCTCCCTCCTCTTTTCCCTCTCTTCCCTTCTCTCTAAAAATAAATAAGTAAAATCTTTTTAAAAAAAGGTTAGACAAAACCTGGTTCCCGTGAGATGAAGCCCTGGTTGGTCCCTCAGCGGGTGAGAGCCCACCCACTTCACATGGCGTTTCTGACTGTCGGCCTCCTTGCCGGCACGTTCCCCTGGAGACGGGCGAGGCAGGGCCGGGCGGGGCCTGGCGCAGAGACCCGAGTGGGTTTCCTTGGTGTGAAAGTGGCCAGCGCGTTAGCACCCGGCCTCCCTCCTGAGAGCGGGTCTGTGAGCCTGGTGGCCCGGCTGCCCGGAGCTGCTGGGAGCGTGACGTGTGACTGTCATCAGCCCTAAGCCCCTGTCACGAGGGGCCGCACACTGACAGCCCGCACTTCCAGGACGTGTGCACCCAGCCCAGGAAGGAGCCCGCGGTATGTGTGTGACCTCACTCACCCGATCCCTCTCCTGCCTTTCAGGGAACAGCAAGCCCAAGCCTTCTGCCCAGTTCGACCCGAACAAGCAGGCCCAGGCTGGCAAGGTAAGAGGCGCACTCGAGAACTCGGCGTGAACGTGGTGCGTGGTGCGTGTCTTCTGACCCCCTCCCACCCGGGACGTCGGTCCTCTGGGAACTTGTGGGTGTCTGTGCCCTCACCCCCTGCTGCCCAAGCACCGGCAGTGCCCACCGACTAGTCCGGCAATTAAAGCACTTTTAAGAGACCGTAGAGGCGGGTGCGTGGTGCCGAGGGCTGTCTCCCTGTGCCGGCTCCCGTGGGAACCAGCGCTGCAGGCCAGGGCGCTCCTTCCGGCGCCAGCACAAGCCCGCATCCGCCCCGCGTGGGCGTTGGTGCCCGTCAGTGCCAGGCGGGGCCGGAGGTTTGGCGAGCAGAGCAGGGGCCCAGTTGCGAGGAAAGCCGGCACGCCGGCCGTGCCAGAATCTTGCCTTCTGTGCTTCTTTTCAGAAATGTGTTGCAGCCAAGAAACTTAAACAGCCGGTGGGAAACAAAAGCATGTCCTTTCCAACCGGGAAGTCAGACAGGTACGTGGTAGGGGCTCACGTGCCTCGGCAGGAAAGATGCCAAGAGCGCCTCCTGGGACCAGATCCCCCTCTTGCTTTGACTTGGGGAGGAGGAGGTGGGCAGAGGGGACGCTGCTGTGTCCTGGGACCCACAGCCCAGTTGTTTAACCCCCTCCCCCCACTGCCAGTTTCCCAGGGCCGCCCCAGAGCGAATCAGACTGCAGCTTAGCTAGATAGGCCTGTTTCTGAGCACTGAGATAAAAGTCAGCATGCAAATAGCGTGGGTTATCTCTGTTGAATGTTTTATTTGAAAGTATGAGATCCTGCTCCCCAGAGCAGACCCTGAGGTTAGAGGGCCCAACCCCAGGGTGCGGCGTGACAGGGACGGGACCTGCCCGATCTTGGTCAGCTCAGCCAGTCCGTGCTGGGCCTCGGAGCACCTGCCTGGCCCACACTCCCTGGGGTGGGTGGCGGGTGGGGAGGGCGGGGGGTGTGCGTTGCTGCCCTACTCAGCTCTCCAGGGCCCCAAACAAACCATCCTCTCGCAGCCTGCATCCTTGGGGTCTGCCACAGTTTCTAAACCAGCTGAGAGCAAACACCCAGCCAAAGTGGAAGAAGTAACTTCCGTCTTCATGCTCTCTCTGCAGGGGTTTCAGGCACAGCTGGCCAAAGAGATAGTGTTGGGAGAGACCCTTGGATCCCCCAGCGGGCTGGAAGCACCGAATGGCGGTGTTGGTTTTGTACAGACTCATTTTTAAGCCATTAAAAATAATTCTTACCGGAAGAAAGCTGGTCCCTGACTTTTCTTTGCTGCCGCCACGGCGCTGGCAGGAAAGGGCAGGCCCTGTCCCATTCCCACCGCCCCCTCGGCCGTCCGCCGGTGAGCGTGCCCTGGGAGAGACCGGAAGCCCCCGGGGCGCAGCGCGGGGGGGGGGGGGGGGGGGGGGGGGGGGGGTAGTGGTAATCTCCCGTGACTCAGCAAAGGGCGGCGCCCACACGGCAGGGGGCAGGGAGCATGACGCCCGACTGACTCCGTGTTGGGAGGGTCCCGGGGCCACGCTCCTTCCTTCACACGTGTCCAGACAGGGTGGCGGGAGCCACGTGGCCCGAGTGCCGTTGGGAGCGGGGGCTGGTGCGGCCGCTAGAGCCGCTGCCGCTCCCCGAGGGCCCCGGGCCCTCCCTGTCCTTTCTCTTCTCTTCTCTTCTCTTCTCTTCTCTTCTCTTCTCTTCTCTTCTCTTCTCTTCTCTTCTCAACTCTGCTTTTCCCCGATTGTAAAATCATGGCATGTTCATTATACATGTGTATAATGTGTATGTAGGTATTTTTTAAGACTTGATTTATTTATTTTTAGAGAGAGGGAAAGGTGGGGAAAGAAGCATCGATGTGCAAGGGAAGCATCAATTGGTTGCCTCTTGCGCACCCCCAACCGGCGACCCGGCCCACAACTCGGGCCTGTGTCCTGACTGGGAATCGAACCAGTGATCTTTCAGTTCGCAGGCCGGCACTCAGTCCACTGAGCCACACACACAGCCAGGGCTGTGTATGTGAGGTCCGTCCAGAAAGTATCCAGCCCTGTAACACCCAAAAAGCTGTTTATTAAAGAAGATACAAGAATCAAGAAAGATTGTACACAGAATAATGACGCCTCAGTCCCCTTCAAAGTAGGCACCTTGGGGTCTCACAGAGTTCCAGTTGTCATCGGCCGTCCTGTTGTGTTTTCCTGAATCTCATCAGTGGTCTGAAATCTCTTCCCTTTCAAAGCTGATTTTAGTTTTGGGAGAAGCCAGAAGTAGTTGCAGGGCACCAAATCTGGGCTGTAGGGGGGCTGAGTCACTCGGGCGACCTGATGTTTCACCAAAATACTGCACGGGACATGATGTGTGAGCGGGCACACTGTCGTGATGAAGCTGCCAGTCACCAGCTGCCCACAGCTGTGACCTTCTGAATCATCCGAATAGTTTCCACGGAGGAATGTTCAAGCTGAACGCAAAATTCAATGCAGATTCATTGCTCTGAGGTGACGGCCACACAGTACCCATGCTCACTCAACGGCAGGTACCGCCACCCCCACTGACTAGTACAGTGAGGTCGTCATTGTTCACGCATGCGTGTTCCAGTCCACTCCCCGTGGCTGCCAGGTTACATGGATGTCACACAAACCGTCCAGGCTTTATTGACAATGGCTGGACTTTTTCCAGACAGGCCTCGTATATATAACTTACAAACTTGGATTTCTGTTTCTACTATTTTTTTACCTTTAAAGATGGTTTCTCATTCCAAAATGGAGTTTAGCTCATCCCCATTATTAAACATAGATGTTTCCATTGTTATACTTGTTAAAATAATGCAGCATGGAACATGTATAAATTTGTGACTCAGTCTCTGGCTATGTCTTCAGAATTCCATTTGATTTTCATCCTGAGGTGGGCTATTAAGTCAAGAAAACACAGAAGAACACCATTCTTTTTGTTTTCACAAATAATTAAACAACGAACCTATTTTCTTGGAACTTTCCCCACAAATTATTGGGAAGGCCACCTGCCATACCCTGGGGGCTATGGGGCCAAATCAGGTGCCTCACTGCCCTGGGGGTGCAGGCGGTGGAGCGGAGGGGAATGGCTGAGACGGACAGGAAGGCCTGACTCCCAGGGGCTGAGCCAAAGAGATGCTTCCCCCCACCCCTCTTCTATAACGGTCCTCAGTCTCTGGCTCCTCCCATCCAGTCACTCAGACAGGGCCTTCAGCTGCACAGGCTCCACCCACCCGTCCTCACTCCAGTGGCTGCAAGGAAGGGGGTGGCCGGAGCCTAGTCACACGGCCACGGCACGGACACTGGGAAGTCACTTCAGCGCCCACGTGCCCGGCTAAAATCGCAGAATTCTGTCCCAGAGTTCGGACACCACGGACACTGAAGCACAGGAAGTCTTCCCAAAAATGGCAGAGCCTCTGCCATCGGAAGTGGCCAGAGGGGAACTTTTAAGAGTGAGAAATAGCCCTGGCTGGTGTGGCTCAGTGGATGGAGTGCCAGACTGCGAAGCAAAGGGTCACTAGTTCGATTCCCGGTCAGGGCACATGCCTGGGTTGCGGGCCAGGTTAGCTCCCCTGTAGGGGACACATGAGATGCAACCATACATTGATGTTTCTCTCTCTCTCTTTCTCCTTCCCTTCTTCTTTCTCTAAAAATAAATAAATCTTTAAAAATATAAATAAAATAAAAGTGAGAAATGATCTCCTAGTGCAGATGGCCCAATGAAGTTTCCTGAAAGGCGTGCGGAGCCGGACCTTGGAGGGAGGGGAGGCCCGAGAACCTTGCAGTCGGTGCTGCTCGGGCCCTGAGAGAGAACAGCCGGGAGCCGGTTAGAAGGCAGAGGCCCCGGCTCCACCCCAGGCCTGCCCAGCAGAGTCGGGGTGAGCCCAGACACCAGGCCTGAGCGAGGAGGAACCTCTCGAGGGGGTTCCTACTCGAGCCCAAGTCCAGAACCACGTTGTCAGCGAGGCCGTGTGCCCCAGCCCTTGCCTGGTGGGGCGCAGCGGGAGTCCCGTTGACCCAGGGTGAGAGGAGGAAAATGTGTTGTTTCTCAGAGAGGCAAAATGATCCTGGTCCTTTATTCAGGAATTATCCTTAGTAGCTTTTTGTCAGTGTGTGTTTGCCTTTTTAAAAAGGCCAGTGGGGGTGGGAGGGAGACTATAGGCAGGGGTTGAGGTCTTTCCAAGTGTCCTTTCTTGCAAAAGGAAAAGTTGGCAACCCAATGCCAGTCCCCAAATGTGTTTTTGAAATTGTCCTGGTCCATGGAACCCTGAAGTCCAGGATACTGCGCCACGGGATGAAGACGCGGGCCTGGGGGCGTCTGGAGAAGTTGGGGGCGGGGGGGGGGGCAGGGGTACTTGGATTGCTAAGGATGGGGTGAACCGCGGAGGCCGTGCCTGCACGCTGGGAAGAGGGATCCGGCAGGGCTCTGGAGGTCGGAGGTGGACAGCATTTATGAGCAACAGGGCCCTTTGCTGGCTGCTGTTTGTGGTGCCTGGGGCAGCTTGCCATGGGCATTTCCAACCAAGTAACACCACAGATTAATAAAACTGGTTCTGCCTAGACGAACACAAAGCTTAAATGTCTTCGCCAGTGACAGGCCGCACTGTGGGGCAGCCCCGCTGAGACCATCGCCTTGGCCGTAGCCACTGGCCCAGCTTTCCCCGCCGCCCCTTTTATAAACCGTCCACCTTTAGGAACTGAGGTAGTCCGCCCACTAGACAGCAGCGCTTTGAAGTGAATTCTCCATGCCCATTGGTCTGTGCTCTGCCCAGATGTTCTCCGGCCCGATTCTCCACGTTAGTTGTGAATTTAACTGGGCGGCGTAACTATGGCAATTTCTGGCCAAACTACAGTTTTCCTCCTTGTGACCTGAAGTTGGGTGACATTTCTGGGCTTGTGGTCCTGTACTTCTGGGGACTTTTTGGCCTGGAATTTATTCAGGGCTTTTGTGTTCTGGAGCTTGGGAAATTTGCACTGTTAGCTCTACACACTGGCCTAGAAGTCCTATTTGCTGTGCGTGCTTGAAGCAAGCTGACAGTCTCACCCCCTCTACAGGAGGACAAAGGGTGTGTCACGTTTGGCCTTTCTTGTCTGAGGATGTACGTGCTGGGACGGTCTTGTTCATCTTGCAGGAGGGGTGGGATGGACTTGATCCTCCACCGCCCCCCTGTGCAGTGTCCCAGGAACACCAGGGCCCCTGTCTGGGCTCCACGGTGCGGCACCTAAACGAAAGCCGAGTCAGCTGATTCCATAAGGTGCCCGGACTGGGGTTCGGGTTTCCCACTTCCACTCGGTCTCTGACCCGGCGCTGCCAGCTACACACACTGTCCCGAGTCACAGGGGCTTACAGTCTGGCTCGGGGTTCAGAACACTGAGCAGGCGATCCCAAGTCAGATAGAGACATGAAAGTCTTGCCGTTGGAAGTACAGGCTGCGGTGTGTGAACACCCAGGTACAGGGCTGGGGCCAATGAAGCCTGCTGCGACTGGATACAGCGGATGATTGTATCTTATCTGTTGCGTGATCCTTTGAGAACCAGCGCACCACCCCAGGTCCAGTAACGGTTCCAAGGGAGCTATCTGCTAGCGATCTTTATTCACTTCCCCTTTAAGAAGTTTCAAGTCAACAAGGACACATTGTTGCTGTAAGGCTTGAGGCTCGCCCTAACAGAAAAACACTGCTGTGTTACTCATTTGGGGTTAATAGACAGGGAACATGCTTTCTACTTCCAAGGGGAGGCTGCAAAAACACCTCCTGTGCAAAAAACATCCCTGTCATCTTGTCACCAGTAGGTTACGCCAGTCTCATCTCCCTTCCTTGGCATGCAAAGCGCTAGCTTGCAGAGCAATTAGCATTTAATACTTGGTAATTCGCATGCTTAATGTGATTCTGATAAGTTCCTTGACGTTGCCATAAAAACAGAAAGTACACTCCCGCCCACCTTTAGAGGAGCAAAGCCCAGTTCGTCAAAAAACAAAACAAACAAACAAAAAAAACCCCACAACTGCGTGCCACTGTTTTCTGGTGCTGAATATGCATGTGCTGGCCTCTTCCGGGACACCGCTGGTAAATTTAGAAACTCATTTAGAAAAGAACTGTTTCATATTCCGCAGCCATACGCTCATGGCTCCAAGAGTCTAAGGGGAAAAGGCTAAATCAAGCTCAAGACGCAGGACAGTAGGACAGTGATGGTCCTTTTCAAGTAAATACGCTCATTGCGCCCCGACAAAATACACACTCCGCTCGAGTCCAACAGGGAGCCAAACTGGGAGACGCGAAGAGAGATACATTTGCTCTCGCTCCTGCGCAACATCGTAATTCTCCGTCGGACAACGTAGCCGCTCGCTCCTATTTCTTTGGCCCCAGGGTGCAAGCTGTCTCAGCGCTGGAAACTCCGCGCCCGGCCGAGATGTCATCTCAAGTTTCCCCTCCCGGAGTCTGACGGGCTCTCGATGTCTCTCCAGCAGGGCACAGCCCTCGGGGCCTCAAGGATCCCGGGAAGGGAGCAGGAGCCTGGGGTCTGCACCGCCCCACCCCGCGCCGTTCGGGGTGATAGACCTGGGAAGGCAGACCCCTGCCCTCCGGCTCCAGTCCCACGTGGCCCCCTCGGAACGGACCGCACTAGCCTGATGCCGCAGACAGACGGCCCGCCAGAGCCAATGGGCGCCGCGCTGTGGATCGGAGACCAATCAGAGCTCTAAAAGCACCGACGGGGGCGGTGCCTCCGAGTAGCCGCGTTCCCACTCCCGCGCCACCATTGGAGGGCTTGAGTCCCGCCCCTGCCAACAGGCCCCTCCCCCGGACGGATTAGGTTGCGGCGCGGGCGGCAGGCGGAGCTGGTCCCGTTGTGCTGCGGCTCCGCGCGGCCTGCAGTCCCGGGTCCGCGCCCCGCGCCGCCCGCCAGCGCTCCCGCCATGGAGCCCGGCCCCGACGGCCCCGCCGCCTCCGGACCCGCTGCCATCCGTGATGGCTGGTTCCGCGAGACGTGCAGCCTGTGGCCGGGCCAGGCCCTGTCCCTGCAGGTGGAGCAGCTGCTTCACCATCAGCGCTCGCGGTACCAGGATATCCTTGTCTTCCGTAGGTAGGTACTACCGCTAGCCCGTCCTGCACCCCCAAGCCCCTCGGACTGCTCGCAGCCCAGACCACCCGTTGCCCACCCCCACGCGTACTATCCGGGACCCTGCCTTGATCTCGGCCCAGCCCACCCTCTTCCTGCCAGACCCATCCTGTGCCTTTTACCTCCAATGCCCCTGGACCGTCCCTGCCCTCCCCTGCACCTGCAGAACTGTCAGAAGTTGTGAACTAGGCCTGTGTCCTCCCTCGGTCCCCTCCCCACCCTGTATCCTGTCCCCTGGGTTGGGGGCCCACGTTTCGAGCGGTCCTCCGGCAGGAAGGGAGCCGGAGTCTGCGCCGGCCCGACGCGCCGAGCTCCACGTGTCAGTCTGGGACACGTCACAGGCTCACAGTCGTACCCAAGTCTAACCCCAGCCTCCGCCCGGCGGGCCGGCCTGCCTGCCGATCCTCGCCACGTGTCAGCCCCAGTACTCACTTCTGAGACTCCTTCACAGGGTGGGAGAGGTTCTTCTCATCCAGGGTGCATGGAGGCACGTTGCCCCCACCCCAGGGGACCCAGGTCCCTAACTGTCAATCCCACCCTGCAGTAAGAGCTACGGCAACGTGCTGGTGTTGGATGGTGTCATCCAGTGCACGGAAAGGGATGAATTCTCGTACCAGGAGATGATAGCCAACCTGCCGCTCTGCAGCCACCCCAGCCCTCGCAAGGTACCCTGCTCCCACCAGGACTCAGCCCTGAGCCCGGCGATAGGAAAGCCAGCCCTGAGCATCCCACAGGACAGTGCTGAAGCCCTCCCCCTCCCGCGCGTGTGCCCAGTGCTCAGCCCAGGTGCCTCCTAAGGTGTTGTCAGAGAAAGTGCGAGCGAGAACAAGGGAGGGAGTGGGAGAGTGGCCCCCGTCTCGGGGTGGGCGCTGACACAGCCTGGGAGGAGCAACAGTTCTGGCTGAGGCCTGAAGCTTAGGAAGGGGTTTTCGGGAAAAGGGGACACTTCAGACCAGGTTCCCGGGAGTAGAGAGGAGAGTTACCAGGTCTGTGGGTCAGAGGAGCCGAGCTGAGACACACCCTCGCTCCAGGCGGCTCTGTGTGATGATGAGGGCATCTGCCTACCCGGGGCCCAGGGCACTCGACCTGCTGGAGCTGGTGCTGGGCCCTGCCCCTGACTGTCCACCCCCCTCCCAGGTGCTGATCATCGGCGGCGGGGACGGGGGTGTCCTGCGGGAGGTGGTGAAGCATTCCTCTGTGGAGTCCGTGGTCCAGTGCGAGATTGACGAGGTGAGTGCCCTGAGCAGGGCTGGGGCCTGGGTTCAAGTTCCTGTTCTGCACTGGGCAACTTAATATTTTTAGGCCTCTTTCTTCAACTTGAAAACATATTGGGAGGATTTAGTAGGACAAGAGCAGACCTGGCACATAGTAGGTGTGCCTTTGATGCTAGCTCTTAGACTGGAGGCTGGGGTTTTTTTTTAAGATTTCATTTATTTTATTTTTAGAGAGGGAAGGGAGGGAGAAAGAGAGAGAGAGAAACATGAATATGCAGTTGCTGGGGGCCGTGTCCTGCAACCCAGGCATGTGCCCTGACTGGGAATCGAACCTGTGACACTTTGGTTCACAGCCCGTGCTCAATCCACTGAGCTACGCCAGCCAGGGCTGGATGCTGGTTTTTAATTCAAGTCCCAGGCAAGGCCTGGGGACATTCCAACCACTAGGACACTGAGCATGTCTTTAATGAGCATCTACTATGTGGCAGCCACCGCTCCGTGTCCTGGGTACAGTGGTGAGTAGGCAGATGCAGCTCCTGTGGGAGCTGCTGTTCCAGTTAAAAGGAGACAGCAAAAGGTGATAGATACAATAAAGGCACGGAGGGTGGGTAGAGGCTGGTCAGGGCAGGCCTCCGAGAGGTGGGTTTGAGCTGCAGCCTGAGTCAGAGGCATCCAACCGCGTGCAGGCAGAAGAGGCTCTCCCAGTGGAAGCCGGAAATGCCGCCTCTAAAATATCAGGGAAGCCTCCCAGATAGGGCAGTTTGGTCTGAGGGGAGCGAACAGAATGGTGGCGATTCAGCTGAGAAGCAGGCCGGAGCCAGCCCTCCTTGAGGAGCTGAGGGAAGAAGTCCCAGAGGGATCCCTGTTTTGCGGATGTGGAGACCGGGGTCCCACAAATACACGGCTGGCCCGAGGCGGCCGGGCCGCGAAAGGGACTGCTGGGAGTCCCACGTGGCTCCATCCGGCTCCAGCCTGGCCCTTCCCGTCCCCTCCCCAGGATGTCATTCGGGTCTCTAAGAAGTACCTGCCCAGCATGGCCGTTGGCTACTCCAGCCCAAAGCTGACCCTGCACGTGGGCGACGGTTTTGAGTTCATGAAGCAGAACCAGGACGCTTTCGACGTCATTATCACTGACTCCTCAGACCCCATGGGTAAGCAATGGGGTGGGGGACCTTGGCTCTCCAGCGGCCACCACTCCGGGAGCCAGCCTCCCCTTGGCTCCCCAGGCCCAAGTCACAGAGTGATGGAGGGGGGCCCCAGAACAAGCGCATGGCTCAGCAGAGTAGGGGGACCAGGCCACTGCCCCGAGTTCACGGTCGGCCGGGGGCCTGGAGCAGCGTGGGGCTCTGTCTGGCCTTGGCCCACGGAGGCCCCAGTGTCCTCTTCAGCCCCCTGTCTGTTCTCGGCGGGCCGGCGTCTAGGAGGAGGTGGGTGCTCCTTCTAAACCAAGCCTCTGGGTGGAGCCCACCCTATGCAGTGCCCGTGAGAGTCCCCCAGGGGGTGGGGTTGTGCAGCCCCCCCACCCACCCCCGATTCTGGGGCGGCGGGTTCCTGTGCCCTCTCCATGGTTGGTTTTTGAATTCCACAGACCTGGGTTCAAGTCCCGGCTCGGATCCTTGGCAGCTGTGTAGGTCTGTGAAGTGGGGTGACGGTGGCCCAGGCCCCACCTCCAGTCCAGGCTCAGGAGGTCTCGGCCAGCATGTGCTCACTGTGGCTCATCCCTTCCTCCCTGCAGGCCCTGCTGAGAGCCTCTTCAAGGAGTCCTATTATCAGCTCATGAAAACAGCGCTCAAGGAGGATGGGATCCTCTGTTGCCAGGGTGAGCGTCGGTAGACCGGAGGGGGCGGGGCAGGGCGGGGCGGGGCGTGCCGGCAGCACCCGTGCTGACGCCGCCCCCCCCCAGGCGAGTGCCAGTGGCTGCACCTGGGCCTCATCAAGGACATGCAGCGCTTCTGCAGGTCGCTCTTCCCCGTGGTGGACTACGCCTACTGCACCATCCCCACCTACCCCAGCGGCCAGATCGGCTTCATGCTGTGCAGCAGAAACCCAGTGAGCCTCGGGCTGTCCCAGGGTCGTGGGGGGCAGGCGGGCACGGAGAGCGCTCCCCTGACGCCCCTCCTCCCCCGCCACCGCTGCCCCAGAGCACCAACTTCCAGGAGCCCGTGCGGCTGCTGACGCAGGAGCAGGTGGACCAGATGCAGCTGAGATACTACAACTCCGACGTGCACCGGGCAGCCTTCGTGCTGCCTGAGTTCGCCCGCAAGGTGAGCGCCCGGTGGGGCGAGCCGGGGGGAGGGGAGGGGGGGCCCAGGCTTTCCTGAGGGGCCCACCTCTGCCCCCACAGGACCCAGCATCCTCCTGACGAGACCTTGTGTCCCACCAGGCCCTGAAAGACGTGAGCTGAGCCCAGGTGCCGCTGCCAACGCGCGCAGGACCTCGGGCCCCGGGAGCCCTGGACGAGACCCCCGCCGGCACACCCACCAGCCGAGGGGTACAGGCCCCAGAATGCTGCCCAGCCTGCCCTGCCGGCCGGACTGTCTGTCTCTCTCTGTGGTGTTCAGCCTCCGAGCCCATGCCAGCTGTGTACAGCGCCGCCTCCGCCCTCTGTGTCCCCTCACTCACCAAACACATGTATTTATAACAAAGCTCTGAATCGTGTGTTCCCAGACCTTGAATGGGCCCAGGCAGAGGGGCTGGCGTGGCCTTTTGTTGGGCATTTCTGGGTGCCAGGCTCTGAGCTGGACCCAGCGTCTGGCCTCCGAGGATGTGTGTCACATGTCCGTGTGACCTTGGACTGGCACCAAGAAAGAAGCACAACTGTCATCAAACTGGACCCAGAAGTGTCCTGAGAAGCTGCCTAATCATTCTTGCACGCAGCCCCACAGCCGGCGGTGCGACAGACCCCAGGGGCCGGGGCTGCAGGGTCGACACGGTCGAGATGGGGCTGCTCCAGGGCTTTGCTCCCCCCTGGGGCTGCTGCTCGGGGGCCTTGGGGGGTCAGAGGGTTGTCCGGTACCGTCCCGGGGTAGACGCTGAGTTGACCCCAGAGAGGGCTGGCCACTTGGTCTGGGTCCTGATTGCCGGGCCTGTTGAAGCACATCAGGTGCCCTGACTTGGCTCAGGGTTCAGGCTTGGGATCACATCCCACCGGTGCCTCTCTTGGGCGCCCTCTGGGAAATACCTAGGAGCTGCCTGTGAGGGTGTCAGAGGTCGAGGAAACAGGTGTGATTGGCCACACCAGGTCTGTGCCCTCTCCATGGTGCTGAACAGCCAGCTGGTGTCCCAGGCACTCACCCCGCCCGCTGAGGACCAGGACTGAGATAGGGTGGGGTCAGGAGGAGCCGCCCCACAGGGTGCAGGTTGGGGGAGGGGCCTCTAGCCCACTCCTGTCCCAAGATTCACAGTCGCCAACCTAAAGGCACTGCCAGGGGATGGATTATCCCAGGGAGGCTGGGAGCGGAGAGGGGACAAGAGAGAGGCCCCAGCCTGGGGCGGGGGGGCTGGGACACTCCTTGGTCCCAACCCTACCCTGGGCCCCGGCCTCGGCCGTCACCCACCAGGTGCTGGGTCTGGAGTCCTCGTGGGGTAGGGGGTGGGGAGCAAACACCCAGCATTGCAGCCAGCACTTCGAGTGGCCCAGGGCCAGTCATTCACCCTCTGGCTCCCTCGCACCTAGGTCTCACCCCATGAACTCAGCCTGACCTTTGACCCTGGTCAGCAAGCCTGACCACCACATGCTAACGTTCCCACTCCACCTGCCTATTCCAGGACAGTCCAGGGAGCCCGTGTCACATGTGCCCGGGGTCTTGCCACTCTCAGGGAGGCCGGGGGAAGCCCAGACTTGTGTGGGCCTTGGAGGGTGTCAAGGGGAGGTGCAGTGGCCAGTAGCGGAGGGCTTGCCCACCGCACCTCTTACTTCCTTCAACCTGTGCGACCCCCCGTGAGGAAGGGACTGCTAACCCGCACAGGAAGGTCAGGCGACGTGCAAGTGAGCAGGCCGGGGAGCACACGCCAGGCAGCTGGCCTTCCAAGAGCCGCCGCGTCCTGCGTACCCCTGCCTGTCCCTGCAGCTCAGCCCCAGCGCCCCCCGGCTGCCAGCAGGGACGCCCACTCGGAGGTCCATTCTCAGGCTCCAGAGCCCTTACTAAGTGTGTCCCAGGAAGGCCCACCCTCAGGGCAACCCGGGGGAGGGGGAGGGGGCGGTGGGAGGGGTCTGCCCCCAAGGACTTGAGCCACCCACAACTTGGCTACCCCCCGTCATCAAAGGGGAGCGGTGGTCCTCAGCGGGTCCGGGCTTCACTGAGAATGCGGACGTCATTCAGGGCTCGTGGAGCTAGTAGAACTCAGGATGGCCCCCAGGGGCGGAGGCAGAGGGGGGAGTAGGGCCCGAGGCGCGGAGCCAGCTGGAGCTGCTTGGGAAAGAAGGACGCCCCGCCCCCCGGAAGCCGAGTCTGCAGTGCAAGTGCCCCCACGTCCCAGCTCGCATTAACAACTGCATTGTTAATGCACACACACGCACCCCTGGACTAGCCTGGGGCCCCACACCCGTCCGTGGGTAGGTGGACATGACATAGACGAGACTGGCCTGCTGAGGCGGAAGAGCGGGGTTGGTGAGTGCACCCCCTGAGCCCCCCGAGGTCCCAGGGATCGTGGGGAGACCTAAACCAGCCCCGTTTGTCGGATGCAGAGTAAAATGAATCCTATCCAGAGCTGTAACGTGTAGTTGTTTCTCAGAATTGGCCACGCTCCTGGTTCAAGGATACAAGTGAGTAGCTCCTCGTGGGTTGGTAGCAGCCCACTTCTCTCCTGCCTGGAGGCGGCCACGTTTCCCTCTTCAAGCCGACAGCCCCGGTGTTTGCCTTCATGTCTCTGCAGAAATAACATGCGTGTGTGATGGCTTCTCGCCCTGGCAGCTCCGGCCCTCATCTGTTGGTTTTCCCCTAGAGAGGAGGAGGACGTGCCCTTCCCCCCTGCCCCCCACGCCCCCACACACACTCTCAGCAACTCGACAATAATCTTGGCTAGCTCAGTACTCAGCCTTGCGCCGTTGCACCTGCTCAGCCGCCATTCCCAGCACAGGTGAGGCGTGAAGGGAGCTTTTTCTCTTTGGCACACCTTCCCTTGCCCCGGAGCTTTTGGGGGGATTTTTTCATTTGCTTAGTTGTCGATACATGTGTCCTTATTTTAACCCTAAATGTTTTACTATTTCTCTAAAACTCTTAAGATTTGTGGATACGACACACCTCACGAGGGTCTGAGCAATGTGCTCATCAATTACTTTTTTAAAAACTTTTCTTTTTAATTTAT
Source organism: Phyllostomus discolor (assembly GCF_004126475.2). Taxonomy (NCBI): domain Eukaryota; kingdom Metazoa; phylum Chordata; class Mammalia; order Chiroptera; family Phyllostomidae; genus Phyllostomus; species Phyllostomus discolor. Next base: position 6,374,420 of record NC_040907.2, on the reverse strand, counting down.
TATTTATTTTTAGAGAGGGGAAGGGAGGGAGAGAGAGAGAAACATCAGTGTGTGGTTGCCTCTTGCATGCCCCCACCAGGGACCTGGCCTGCAACCCAGGCATGTGCCCTGACTGGGACCCTTTGGTTCACAGCCTGTGCTCAATCCACTGAGCTATGCCAGCCAGGGCTTTCATCAGTTACTTTTTGATTAGGAGATCTTACTACTCTACTTAGTCCCATTATAATGGATCATTAATTCATGATTCTATTTCATGGAATATTCAGTAACTGGAATACTAATAAACATACATTTCCATGTTAAAACGATTTGCACCATAATGTATATAACACTTTCATTTAGAAAACAAATTGCTGAAAAGATTTTTAAAATGTCTTTGGACTCCGCAGGTGTGCTGTCATTTTCATCTCCCTGAAGAACGTGTCCCGATGGCTCGGACGCCCCCCGGGGGTTCCCTGGCAGGACTCCTGTGTCTTGGACCCCATGTCTCCCTACGCTTTGGTTTACGCCCTTGTTTTGATGGAGCACATCTTACAGTAGCTTTCTCAGAAAGGGGATGAGGGATGCACAGTTTTAAAAACCTGGCACAGGCCCTGACTGGTGTGGGTCAGGGGATTGGGCATTGGCCCACAAAACCGAAAATCTGACATGCGTGCCCGTGATTTTATTCCTCATTCATGCTCGATGGATGGGTACCCATTGTTAGAAATAGTCTCCCATCAGCATTTGAAGAGGTTCTCTTTTCCATTTGTATTACTTATGTATTGCTGTCATTTAAAGTGAGCCCTGGCTAGTGTGGCTGGGTAGATTGAGTGACAGCTTGTGAACTGACTCAGGGGTTGCCAATTCGATTCCCAGTCAGGGCACGTGCCTGGCTGGCGGGCCAGGTCCCCAGTAGGGGGCGCGCGAGAGGCAACTGATAGGTGTATCTCCTGCACATCAATATTTCTCTCCCTCTCTTCCTCCCTCCCGTCCTCTGTCTAAAAATAAATAAATAAATTTGTATTAAAAAACAAACAAGTAAAATCTTTAAAAAATAAAGCCAGTGTACACCAAGTCTACAGGTTCACTAACAGTGTCCAGGTAATAAAATATTACCTCAAAGTTTAGGGGGCAATATTTTCCAGAAAAATAGAACAACCCAGGACCCACCCAGTGCGGGCTCCGTCTGGAGACCACCCATGCCCTTCTCCCCTCTCGGGTGTGTGTCCCTACTCTTCTCTCCTAAACTCTCAGGGTCCCCACGAGACTTGCCACTAGCGGAGCAGTGGGCAATGGCAGCTGGTCCTGGGCTGACCGCCTCATCCTGTCCCCAAAGCCCTCTTCTCTGAGTCCCAGCGAGCTGACGCTGCTTCCTTCCTGCCACGATTCTTGCGAGCCGAAGCAGAGACCGCCTGGGCCCTCCCATTGCTGCTTCTACCCTAAGCCCTGCCTCGGTTTCGCTGTTCTCAGCTTTCACAAACGACCTCCATGAGAGAATGAATGGATGAGTGAATGAATGAATGAATGAATACACAAAGTCTCCTATTCTTTCCTCTCTTTCTCCTCTGAAGATATTAATGATTGTTTTGTTCGGGTTTGGGGCCCTTTCTTCTCGCTGCTTTGTTTATTATGTATTCTTCCCTTGATTGGTTGATGTTTTTGTTTTTTTTTTTTAAGATTTTATTTATTTATCTTTAGAGAGGGAAGGGAGGGAGATAGAGAGAGAGAGAGCGAGAAACATCAATATGCGGTTGCTGGGCGTCATGGCCTGCAACCCAGGCATGTGCCCTGACTGGGAATCGAACCTGAGACACTTTGGTTCTCAGCCCGCGCTCAATCCACTGAGCTATGCCAGCCAGGGCTATTGGTTGATGTTTTAAAATCTTCCTCGTGTTTGAGGTTTTCCTTGGTGACTCTCAAACATCCCGCTCTGGAGTCACTGAGACAGAGAGACCCGATCAGATTCCTGGGGGGAAGCAGGGAGGGGCTGTGGGAGGAGGTTGCCGAGGCCGTGGTCAGAGTCTAGGCCAGGATTGGCTGAGGAGCTAAACGCCTCCAGAGCACGTGGAAATAAAAGGAGGGCTGGCTCTCTGGCCCACTCGCAGGCTTGCATGTCTTCCGGCCCTCTCTTCCGCCGCGAGCACGCCTGGGCGATGGAGCTGCGGCTGCCTGAGTTCCCCAACGGGCAGTATTTTGGGTGGGAAGGAACTCCGGGCGCAGCCAACGGTCGGGCCGGCCTGGCAGAGGGGGGCAGGGTTATTCTCCTTCGGGTGTTCTAGAAGCCTGCCGTTCCTCCAAGACCGTGTCGCTTTTGTATATGTTGTTTTAGTTTGTTGTTGTCAGTTCGTAAACTAACCCTATAGAAGTGAGCTAAGCCCTGGCTGGTGTGGCTCCGTGGTGTAAGTGCCAGCGTCCCGGCTGAAAGGTGGCTGGTTTGACTCACAGTCAGGGCACAAGCCAGGACTACCAGCCGGATCCCCGGTTGAGGGCGTTGAAGAGGCAACCGATTGATGTTTCTCCCCCGCAAAAGAAAACAAACACCAAAGAAAAGAAAAAAAAAATAAAAAAAAATACGATAACTAAAAACGATCAGGGTGAATGCTAGCAGAACTCAGGTGTTGGAGTTTAGCCTTAACTGATAGGCTTAAGTGATTAACGCTGTGACTAAAGAGAAAATCATTTAGGCTTAACTGACAGGCTTAAGTGACTAAGGCACGTGGAAAGCTGTTATTCCAACATTGTGATGCTTTTGAATAAAGACTCCTTTCTTTTGTCACCGAAACTTTGACTCTGGAGTTTTGCCCAGAGGGTGGCGGGGGGCAGCGGGGACCCCAGTTGCTGTGCGGTGCCATCCGCGTGGGTGCCGAGAAGCTCCAAGCCCCTGCCCGGGGCTCGTCAACAGCCCATCACCCGGAGGGAGGCGGCAGGGCCACTGGCCTGTAGAACCCTTAGAGTCAGTGTCTGCAGGGGGGTCTTTGCTCCTGGGCGGGCCCCGCCTCCCTGAAGAGAAGGAGAAGCCTGGACGGCCGCCAGGGTCTCGGAGCTGCATTAGGAGGAAGCCTGGGCTCCCGGTGTCCCCTCTGTTTGCTCAGGGCTGCTGCTCGTCTGTCCCCTCCCCCACACTCAGCCGGGCCCGGGGTTGCCCCCTGCTCTCCCTGTGAGAATCTGTCTCCGGGAGACTCGCACGTGTGTGGGGTCTCTGCCGACTCTCTCGGGCTCTCCCACACATGCATGTATTTCGTTTGGTTATTTTCTCTTGAAAAGAAAATCAGTCTCCAAGTTTCTGCCGGGGTCAGGGGATAGGAAATAGGAAGTGGCTGGCTTCTTAACGCTTCCAGAAGGACTCGGTGCCGCCCGTTCCCGAGGAGCCAAGTCCTGATCCCACCGCTAACCTGGGGTGGCTTTCGGGAGAGGTGCTGTCCCCTGTCCACCTGTCTGTCTGGCTTCCAGAAAGCTGATGCTGCCTCCTGTCCCGTGTGTGCTGTTCTCATTCTTGTGACTCAGGGGTTTTTTGTTTGTCTTTGCACTTTTTTTAATGTATTGATTTTAAAGAGGGGAGAAGGGAGAGAGAAAGAGACATCAACTTATCGTTCCAGTTATTTACACATTTCTTGGTTGAGTCTTATAGGTGCCCTGACCGGGAATTGAACCTGCAACCTTGGTGTATGTGGACAACGCTCTAAGCACCTGCGCCATCCGACCAGGGCTGGAGTCAGCTGTTTACAGCAAGTTTTCAGGAGAGAGCAAAAGGAGGTGCATGCGTGCATTGGTCCGCTTCCACCTGGGTGTCCCTGTGGAGACCAGGGTGTGGAGGCCTGGGCAACTGTGAAAGCCACACGCTGAGGGCGAAACACAGAGGTCAAGGGCAAGGGGCAGAGCCAGGACTTGCTCCCAGGGCTGGCTGCCCACCAAGTCCAGCTCCTGGCTCCCCAGAGTGCCCTGTCCTCCCTGCCTTGCAGTCTGGGCGGCCAGGAGTCATGGGGTCGATTCCCAGAATTCCAGGGTCAGGACGGCTGGGGGCAGGGCCAGGTGCCGGACAAACAGATCAAAGGTGAGGAGGCCGTGCGCAGGCAGAGCAGGCCCGGCCAGCAGGACCGGCACACCATGAGGTGGGTGGGCGCCCCCCCGCAGCCTCCCCGGCAAGGGCTGGGGGCGACGGCAGGCCTCCGGGTGGATGTGTCACCCACCCCCTGTGCTGCCCTCAGGCTGCTGATCCTCCTGGGCCTGCTGTGGGGCTCGGCGGCCGCGCCCCAGGGCCCGCCGTGGCCCAAGCCCGTGTTCGGGCGCCTGGCGTCCCCGGGCTTCCCGGAGAAGTATGCCAACGACCAGGAGCTGCGCTGGAACCTGACGGCGCCGCCCGGCTACCGCCTGCGCCTCTGCTTCACCCACTTCCACCTGGAGCTGTCCTACCTCTGCGAGTACGACTTCGTCAAGGTGCCCGCGGGGCTGGGGGGAGGGGAGGGGAGGGGGGGACCGGGACACCCGGGGGCAGGGCCCGGCCTCAGAGGGTGGGCAGGCCTTGGGCCTCGCTGCCGCTCACAGTGACCCCCCCGGCCCCACAGCTGAGCTCGGGACCCACGGTGCTGGCCACGCTGTGCGGCTGGGAGAGCACCGACACGGAGCGGGCCCCGGGCAACGACACCTTCTACTCGCCGGGCAACAGCCTGGAGGTCACCTTCCGCTCGGACTACTCCAACGAGAAGCCGTTCCGGGGCTTCGAGGCCTTCTACGCAGCCGAGGGTGAGCGGGCCCGAGGCGCTGGGGCGGCCCACGGGTGCAGCTCTGTCTGAGGCCAGGCCAGGCCCCCGGCAGCCTCCCCACCCCCGGGGCAGGGGACGGCCTGCCTCCTTCCTCTGAGCACATCCGCCACGCACCTGTCCGTAAAATACCCGTGACAGCCGGACCTCCGTCCCCCCCAGCCCTGCGGTGACGCGTGGGCCCAGCAGTGAGCCTGGTCACAGGTGGGAAGGAGAGGCTCCTCCGGCTTGTGCTGACAAGGCCCAGAGCTCCGCACCTGGTACCTGCATGTGGACTTCGAGTCTGACCCTTGATTTCAGATTCTGGCTCCTGCAGGGACCAGCTGTGTGACCCTGGGCAAGCAGCTCACCCTCTCTGTGCTCCTCATCAGGGTTGGGTGGACCTGTGTGGCAGGCCTGCCCACTGCCCCCCTGGGTTCCTTGCCTGGCTGCTCCCTTCACTGGCTGGGGACCTGGAGCAGGACACAGCCTGTCATTGGTTTTAAAAAGATGTTATTTCCTTCTCCTTCCAAGTGCGATGGGGGGGGGGGGGTGGCAAGGGCCCTAGGCTGCTAGTGATTGGCTGGGCGGCAGCCACCTTCTGACGTGAGGAGGCCCTGGCAGGTCAGCTCTGAGGCTGGAGGCGTCCTGAGCCCCGGCCCCAGTCCCCCCCCCCCCCCCCCCCCGCCCCAGTGCTGCCCCACCTCCTGCTGATCACCTACCTGCCCGTCCCATCCCTCCTCAGACATTGATGAGTGCCAGGTGGCCCCCGGAGAGGCGCCGCCCTGCGAGCACCATTGCCACAACCACCTGGGCGGCTTCCACTGCTCCTGCCGGGCGGGCTACACTCTCCACCAGAACAAGCGCACCTGCTCCGGTGAGCCCTGGCCACAAAGGGGGCCCGGGACCCAGCCTGGCCCCCCTCCCTCAAGGCCGTGGCTGTTCTGTCCTGGGGGCCGGAGGGGAGGCTGTGGCGGCCCCTTTTCTGCTCTTCTGTCCCCTGCTTTTCTCCACCCATCCGTCCACCCACACTTTCCGATTCCTCCTCCCTCCCAGTCGTGGCTCGTCCCGGGTCCTTTGCAGTTCATTCACTGATTAGCGTGCGTTAGGCCCTAGTGTGCACCTGGCCCTCCTGGGGGGCTCCCAGTGTGGAGGAGTGGGGGAGGGGTCTGGGCCCAGCTCACCCAAGCTCCCCTCTGCAGAAGCTCAGGATTGGGGGCAGGGTCTGCTCACAGCCACCGGGTCCTGGTGGCCAGCAGGCCCTCTGCGGGCCCCCAATGCCCGAGGCTGCCCCTCCGCCCCTGCCAGACACCTGGTGCCCTGGGGGGTGGGGAGCCCCGCCCACCGGCGCTGACCCTGCCTCCCCCATCTGGTGCCCCTCCCCGTCTCTCTGTTCTCTCTTCCAGAGCAGACCCTCTAGGCTCCCCCTGCTCCGGCCTGCAGCGGCCCCGGAGGCTGCAGCTCTGGGCCAGGGGAGCGCGCTGCCGCCGGCAACCCCGCCACCCCGCCCGCAGAGCTAACAATAAACCTGGCTCCTCCTCCGCCTGCTGCTGCCCGTCTCTGGGGTGGGAAGGTGGGGGTGGCTGGGTGGGTGTTCACCCTGGCCCCCGCCCCTCCCTTCCTCCCTCCCCTCATCACAGTCTGGAGGAGCCTAGTCGGGGGGTGCCCCTCCACAAGGCCACAGGCTCCTGTGCCAGAAGGGCTCCCCACCCTCCTGAGGAGGCCCAAGAGAGGCGGAGACCTGCCTGGACTCCCACAGGGGAAGAGGAGCCCTTTGCGCTGCCCACCAGGTCCCCGGGGGCTAAGCTCTGAGCACCCCTGGACCGCCTCCTGTTCAGAGGGCAGCTCGGGCCGTGTGTGCTGGGCTGGGGGGGCCTGACCCCGAGCAGAGAGGCCCAGGGAGGTGGTCACTGGTGGGCAGCCTGGTCCCCATCTCCAGCGGCGATTCCCTCATCCCCTGTGCCCACGGGGAGCAGCCCCAGGGAGAAAGGGTTGGGATCCCCCTGCTTCCTGGAAGCTGCCCAGCTCCAGGGCCTGCGTGCCCCTCTGTGGCCTGGGAGGAGGGCAGCAGGCCCCCCTCGCGGATGATGGGGGTGCTCAGCAAGGGCAGGATCAGCTGTTCCAGTGAGGGAAGGGGGCGTCCGTCCGACTAGTTCATGATCAGAGTGGATTTGAACTTCCCTCAACTGCCCCCCAGGGCAGGGCCCAGACTCGGGGAAGGCGGGCAAAGGGAGGTGCTCCCTGACCCCTTGACCGGTCCGGGCGGAGGGAGACCCCAGGGGAGGCTGGACTGGCCCTGGCTGCGCGCGGGGGTGGGGTGGTGGGAGCCCCACGGTGGATGAACTTGGGAGTTGTTGGGGTCAGGGTGGGTCAGGGGCCCTCAGCCCAAGGGGACTCACCTGCCCCCCCAAATCCCTGAGAAATAAGGAGACGCCCCAATCCCTCCCTTAGTGCCTTCAGCCCCTCAGCGGAACCTGAGCATGCACACCCCCCCTTTGGGACTTGGCCCAGGGCCCTCCCCAATGGAAGCTTCAGCGTTAGGGCCCCCACTCTCTCCGGGAGGCGGGGGGGTGGGGGCCTCTGGAAGATGTACACCCAAGTGTTGCCTTTTTATTTTTTAGCTAAAGCCCAGGAGCTAGAGAAACTCCCTCCCTGAGTTGTCCCTTCAGCGACGGGGCTGGTCCCTGGCCCCCAGAGGCGCCTCCGGAGCCGGCCCCCTGCGGTGTGTGCGGCCCGTGGCAGAGCCCGCGGTCCCCCAGGCTCACACGCCCTGTCCTCTCCCCTCCCCAGCCCTGTGCTCGGGCCAGGTCTTCACCGCGCGGTCTGGGGTGATCAGCAGCCCCGAATACCCACAGCCGTACCCCAACCTCTCCAGTTGCACCTACAGCATCCGCCTGGAGGAGGGGTTCAGGATCATCCTGGACTTCGTGGAGTCCTTCGACGTGGAGACGCACCCCGACGTCCAGTGCCCTTACGACTCCCTCAAGGTCTGGTTCTGGGGACCCCCCCCCACCTCCGCTGGCTCCTGTGGGTCCCGAGGTAACAGGGCCGTCTCCCCTTTCAGATTCAAACAGACACGGAGGAACACGGCCCCTTTTGTGGGAACACACTGCCCCCCAGGATTGAAACCGAAAGCAACTCCGTGACCATGACCTTCACTACTGACCAGTCGGGGGACCACCGGGGCTGGAAGGTGCACTACAGCAGCACGGGTGAGCGCAGGGCCTGGGCCGGACCCTGGGCCCCAGTGGGGGGTCAGGGGGGTCACAGAGGGCCGGACTCTCCCCGGCCAGGCCTGGGAAACATCTCGGGGGGGGAAAGGTATCTTCGACCCCCTAGAGCATCATGGGGCGGGGCCGAAAAGCGAGCTGACAGACGAGCAGGAGAAAAGCACAAGTTGGAGGCCCAGGAGCCTCCGGAAGGAGAGGAAGGAGCAGGAAGAGCGAGACCTGAGTCATACCTGTACCCGTGCCCGGGAATCCCACACACGTGAGCACCAGGGACCCCACGGGAGCCAGAGGTTCGAAGACAGGAAGGGAGCGTGGGCATGCGCGGCGTGGAGCTGGGGGCTGCCGCAGGCCAGCGCAGGGAGCACACGCGTCTCTAGCCCACAGCGCCCCGCCCGGAGACAGGTCCGAGAAGGTGCTCCCTGCTCATCTCCTGGGCCAGGCGGGTGAGGCCCCTGACTCAGCTTCTAGGGAGCTGAGGGAGGCGTAGGGGTTTCTCCTGAGCCTGCAGCTGAAGTGGCGTTACCCGATCGAAGGAGCCTGTTCGCCCGTCTGCATGAAGCCCAGTGAGACAGGGGCAGGGGTGTGCTGCCAGGAAAGGGAGGGTTTCTTCAGGGGCTGGCGCTGTCCGTGCCTGGAGCCCCAGGTGGCTCGTGCGCCAAGGCCTGGTTCCCCGACCGGCTTCCGGGGAGGGAATGGATCGCATGGGGGAAGACCACTAATCACAGGGGGCTGTGGAGTCGTCTGGGGTCGTGGTCTCTGCTGATTGGTTGGGGCACTCGGCCATTGCCTTTGGTCTGATGTCAGGCCCTGAGGTGTTCTGTCCACTTTCGCAAGGATTTGTTCTGGGGGATTGTTCCGCTTTCCTGGGCCCAGAGATAAAACACTCATCTTGAGCCCGATACATCGTGTTTACTTTGACCGAACACTCTGTCTCATTAGTCAATATGCAGAAACTGGTTTCTGAGACAACTGGATGCTGACCAGAACTTCGCTGTCTTGATGACGCGAGGGAGAGGGAGGTGGACGAGTCAGGGCAGAATCAAAGGCGGGGGCAGCCCTGGCTGCGGCGGCTCCTCGGAGATCCAGTTGGGGCACAGGCCTGGGTTGTGGGCCAGGTCTGCAGGTGGTGGGGCATGTGGGAGGCAACCGATCGATGTCTCTCTGGCCCATGCACGTCCCTCCCTCCCTCCCTCCCTTCCCCTCTCTCTGAAAATAAATAAATAACATCATTTTTTAAAAATAGGCCAGGTTAGCCCTGGCTGGTGTAGCTCAGTGGATTGAGCTCGGGCTGCAAACCAAAGCATCGCAGGTTCGATTCCCAGTCAGGGCGCATGCCTGGGTTGCAGGCCACGGCCCCCAGCAACCGCACATTGATGTTTCTCTCTCTCTCTCTCTCTTTCTCTCTCCCTCCCTTCCCTCTCTAAAAATAAATAAATAAATCTTTTTTAAAAATTAAAAAAAATAGTCCAGGTGAAAGAAACTAGGTTTCTGTGCAGTTAGTTAACTTTAGCTCAAAACCATCGGCACATCTTGGGTGACTTGTCCCGGACCTCCACCCAATCATCCATCTGCCCATCTCTCCTTCCATCTGTGGGGAAGACAAAACCTGTAGAGAATTTTTAAATTTGTATCTATTGGTTTTGAGAGAGAAAGAGAGATCACTTTGTTCCACTGATTGATGCATTCATCGGTTGCTTTTTGTACCTGCCCTGACCGGTGATCGAACCCACAACCTTGGCGTATCGGGATGATGCTCTAACCAGTGGAGCTGGCCAGCCAGGGCCTGGAGAATTCGTATGAGTTTATTTGAGCCAAAGCTGAGGACGTGGCTGGGGAGCATGATCTCAAGTCTGCAGTTGCTTTTATGCACCGGCGATTCAGGAGGGAACATCAGGAAGATTCCTCGGGGGTCGGGGGAAGCAAGGTGGGGAGGGGATGACAGGACCTCGAAGACTCTGTGCTCTCTTGAGGGTGGTCACCCTTTAAAAGGAGGAGGGTCTGAAAGGGCACATTTCAGAGGTGCTTTACCCTGGATGCATGGAGAAGTTGCAGGCCTGGGAGTCCCTGCCAGGACGGGCCCCGTAGGAACTTATGATCAGATCGCCCTGTGGGGGTACTTTCCACAGAGGCCCTTTTTGTGTCCACAAGTAAGAAAACTCCTAAAACTGCTTCGCTGGTTTTGGAGCGAGTCGGGGGAGAGTCCGTTCTGCCAGGCTGGTGGGTGAGACGGGGCCGGGGCAGCCCTGAGCTGTGTGCCAAGGAGGGCGTGAGCAGGCCGCCGGCCTGGGCACCGGGGGCTTCAGGCGGCCCTGGGCTCCTGCAGGGCTGTCCCTGCAGATGGGGTCCCTGCCTGCCAGGGCCTGGAAGCCACCCCAGCACACACACACACAGATCAGCTGCTGGAGGGAGGAGGACACTCAGCAAACGACCCGGGAGTGCGGCGGGGCAGCCGTGGGGGGTGGGCTGGAGCCTTGGGGTGACAGCAGGCCAGCGGTCACAACCCAAATGGAAGAGAGTCCCCCTGGAGGCCGGAGCACTGGGGAGCCCACGAGGGGAGGCCTGAGGCTTCTCCCCGTGTGAGGGTCCACCGCAGCCCCCTTTCTGAGCTCTGAGCAGAGTCCCACGCTGGGGACTCCCCGCCCCACCCTCACAGCAGCCCTATGGGGTGGGCAGCCGTCCCCACCCCTCGCACCCTGCAGCAGAGGGCACCGAGGCGCGGAGGGGTTCACAGCCACTGCTGGGGACTGGGGACGGAGAGCTGTGACTTCAACCCAGGCAGTCTGGGGCCTGCCCCTTGCGGTGACACACTTCGGTCCATAGCAGTGGGTGTGAAGTCCCTGGCGTGCCACAGACGCCCCATTGCGGGTGGCTTTCTTACAAAGAACTTCAGGGGCTCAGTTCGGGCTCACCTGCCATTGACCCATCAGAACCCACGGCCCCGGTTTCCTCCGCACAGCTCAGCCTTGCCCTGATCCGGTGGCGCCACCTAATGGCCACGTCGTACCTGTGCAGGACAAGTACATCCTGAAAGACAGCTTCTCCGTCGTTTGCGAGACTGGCTATGAACTTCTGCAAGTAAGTTAGCACACAACTGTAAGTGGACCGTGATCGTGATAGAAAAATATTTTTTGGAAGATTTTATTTATTTAGAGAGAGGGGAAGGGAGGGAGAGAGAGAGAGGAAGAGAAGCATCGATGTGGACATCAATCGGCTGCCTCTCTCATGCATGCCAACCAGGGATGAGGCCTGAGACCCGGCGTGTGACCTGACCAGGACTCAATGGGAGACCTTTCACTTTGTGGGGTAACGCCCAACCCACACTGGCCAGGCTGATCGACGTTTTTTTTTAAGTGCAAATTTTATTTTATTTTTGTCCTTACTTGAGGACATTTTTTTTTCCATTGCTTATTTTTAGAGAGAGGAAGGGAGGGAGACAGGGAGAGAGAAACATCAATTGGTTGCCTCCATACAGGCCTTGACGGGGGATCGAACCCGCAACCTAGGTGTGTGCCCTGACCAGAGATCAAACCCTCAGACTTTTGGTTTATGGGATGACGCTCCAACCAGCTGAGCCACACCAGCCAGGGCAGATCCTGACAGTTTTTAAACGTATACTTACTCTTGTCAGCAAATACATGAAAGGAAAGTGGGAAAATAGCCATGGTCCATGATGGTGGGTTTTTTGTTTGTTTGTTTTAAAGGTCTTTTTTAAAATATTTTTAAAATTTATTTATTTTTAGAGAGGGAAGGGAGGGGGGGAGAGAGAGAGAGAGAAACATCAATGTGCAGTTGCTGGGAGTTATGGCCTGCAACCCAGGCATGTACCCTGGCTGGGAATCGAACCTGCGACACTTTGGTTCGCAGTCTGCGCTCAGTCCACTGAGCTACGCCAGCCAGGGTGTTAGTTGTTTTTGTCTATGACTACATAAAAGTCTGAGAGGTAACGTTGACTGGGAAGATGGCTATGGAGAATTTTTTATTCTTAGGATGACCTTTATGTGAAACAACTCCTGGGCCCACCAAAAATTAAGCAGCCCTGGGAAACAGTATATTCCACAAAGTTATAAATAGCGGCCACTGTTGAGGGAGAAGGAGGATAATTTTTTTTTTAATGCTTAGTGAGTGCTTTAGGGCACAGGTAGGAGATTAACGTGTCTTCTTTCTGTTCCAAAACTGTCGCTGAATCCGGGCGGCAAAAAGCACCAGTAGTAACAGGGAAATGACAGCGGGGGTCGGCAGTCCAGGCCTGTGGAGGGGCCACACGGAGAATATGGGGGAGCAAGGGGCACTTCCCACCGCATAAACTTTTGGGGTGGGCTCTTTTCCACAGCTCCTTGGACTGCAAACCTGTTTGGTTGCTCATTTTATTTTTTATTGTCTTTTTTCCCCATTACCATTTAAAAAAGGATCCCCTTTACCCACTTCCCTCCCTTCCCCCTTGAGTGCTCATTAAAAAAAAAAAAAATTGCCCTGGTCCTGGCTGGTATGGCTCAGTGGATTGAGAGTCAGCCTGCAAATTGAAAGGTCGCTGGTTTGATTCCCGGTCAGGGCTCAAGCCTGGGTTGTGGGCCAGGTCCCCATGTGGGGCTGTGCGAGAGGCAACTGATCCATGTATCTGTTGCACGTTGCTGTTTCTCTCCCTCTCTTTCTCCCTCCCTTCCCATCTCTCTAAAAGAAAACAAATCCAAAACAAAAAAAAATTTTTTAACTTAAAAAAAATCACACGGCTCTCCTTTAAAGCACAAAGCTAGCAATGAAAAAAACTAAGTGAGAACACCCATGCGAAGCTTAGGAAGGCGTCTTTGGTAGCTCTCCCCCAGCTAAGGCCAAGTGGCTCAGTGGCTCATGAGGTCGGCCTCCCCTGCACTTCCGACCCCCTCCCTGCAGCAGGTCACAGAGGGGAGGGGTGGCGGAGCATCCACAGGGCCCGAGATGTGATGCGTGTGTCCTCAGAGTAAAGTGGAAAGCAAAAACCAGGTCCGTTGTAGAGGTCAGCATTTGATTCCTGAGATGCCACTGCACCTCGAAAGGTGCCCTGTGTAGCACGGGTGACCTTCGCACCTGCTTGGAGGCAGCGCTGGGTGTGTGCGCGCAGTGCCCCGTGGGTGCGTCGCTCCCCTGGGGGCCTCTGGTGAAACCTTGGGAGAGGAACAACGGCGGGGGCTTCGCTTCGGGGAGTGAGTTTCTGACCGAAACCAGGAAATCAGTGTTTTCTGCATTCCTCTTCAGGGTCATTTGCCCCTGGAATCGTTTGCTGCAGTCTGTCAAAAAGACGGATCTTGGGACAAACCGATGCCGGAATGCAGCAGTACGGTCACGTGAGCACAACTCCCAGCCCCGCCTGCTGCTGCCGCCGCCCCCGCTGCCCCCCGCCGCCCCCACTGCCCCCCCTGGTTCTGTGTAGAAAGGCTTCTGTTTATCAGGGCTCCAACTCCAGATCTGCCTCTCTTCCCCGGGCTCCGAGGACTCCTGAGGTTAAAGGGAAACCAAGCCAGCGGGACAATCATTTGCTTGCACAGTGTGGTCTTTCAAAGTGTTTTTTCTAAGTATGAAATGCTTGTGGGAGAGGGGAGAGGAGACGGCATTGCAATCCCCCCGTATGCACTGTTCTGGCGCACTTTCCTCCGATTACACGCCTCTCACATGTGCACGCGTGGGCTGGCTACTGCGGTCGAGATGAGGGCGATTGTGTGTGCAAACCACCCCCCCCCCCAAGCTAGGGCAATGGTGTGCATTACCGCTTTGCAAATTAAGAATCACGTATCTTATTTTTAGTGTCTTTCCAATGATAAAATACACGTTAATTGGAAAAAATATGAATTTATACAACGTCCTTGCCCAAATCCCCAAACCACCACGAGAAGTTTGGGGCCCACCCCTCTTCCTGCTCTTTATCTCCCATGCTAGCTGTACTAACGTATTTCACGCTTTGCCCTCTCTTTTCCAACCAGGGAAGTCTAGAAAGTCACAGGTGGCACCAGCGGGCTGCGGAAACGGGGCCAGGGAACGAGCTCCAGAGGCAGACAGAGGAAGGGCCCTGGGAGCTCAGGGGGGAGGGAGGCACAGGCCGCCTGCCTGGGGAAGAGGGAAGGGAAGGGCTCGCTGTGCGCCGGAGGGGTGAGCCGGCCCTGGTAACAGGTAACCGGGTGCCTCCTCTGACTGCCGTGGTGCTCCTCCCCGCTCCCGGCGGGCCGTCCCCCTCATCAGCCGGACCCTTAGCAGGGCCGCTCCTCCCAAGCGCCAGGCCGCACTGTGTGTCGCGCACGACGCTTCTAGTCGCTGCTTCATCGTTTCCGGTTTTCCCGACGGTGCGCCCTGCTGTAGTGAACACCCGGGCACACGCGTCTTTGCACCCTCGGTGCAAGGTGTGCCGGGGACAGACTGCCCAGGGGGGCTTCGTATTTCCACTCCATAGAACTATGGAGTCCCCACAGAGTCTTCTAGCGGAAAGGGCAGCGCGGCAGGCAGCACCGGGGGAGCGCGGCCCCTTTCCCGCGGGGTCGTCCCGGGCGTCTCAGCTCCAGACGGTTAGACGGGGAGGCACAGAGCCAGGCACACAGATGTTAAGTTGCTGAAAATTATTTAAATGTAATTTTTCTAATATCCCCAGAAATACATCATCAGTCTTTACGTCCCCTGTGTGGCGAACTTTTAGGCCGAGGGCCCTGTCTCACAAATGGGTCAGTCATCTCACCCTGGCGGCGTCCCGAGTGGGGGTTCTGGTCCAAAGTCAAGGGCTCCCAGGTCTTGGAAAAAGCCCAGTCTCTGACGAGGGCCCTAAGAACGGGCTGCACCCCCCTGCCCCCACCCCCCTCTGTGTCGCTGTGTCCCAAGGAGCCCCCGTAGGCAGCCCGGACTGCACAGGCACCTGCAGGCCACCCGCCCCCTCCCTTCTGAGGGGCTGCAGCCTGCGGGCTGGGAGCGCGCGCCACGGGAGTCCCCGCGGCTCCCAAGCCCCTTCGGCCAGGAAAGGCCCGCACCCCGCTGCAGGGGCCTCGCCTCCACCCGGCCACCGGGTCAGGAGCAGGGAGGAGAGGGATGCCATCTCCACTCTGAGACCGGGCGCACGCTGCGCCCCGCGCAGGGACACAGCGGACACCGACCCCCCCTCTCCCGTGCTTCCCAGTTGTTGACTGCGGCCCTCCCGAGGAGCTGCCCCACAGCCGGGCGGAGCTCGTCACAGGCCCCGACGTGACCACGTACAAGGCGGAGGTTCAGTACCGCTGCACCGGGCCCTTCTACACCATGAGGACGGATGACGGTACACAAACTGCTCCGAGCTGGGGGCGGGTGCTAGTTGGAACTTCGGCCTCCGCGGTCTGAAAATACACTTTAACCAACATTTTTGGCTAAGGCCAGGGAAAAGATTAAAAGGCACTTCGCCCACCAGCTAAGTGAAATATTACAGCCGCAGCGACTTTAATGTCAATTTGCAAGGATCGGAAAACAGATCTTATCTAGTAAATGACTACTACAAACACACAATATATTCCAAATGGTTTAATTTAACAAGTCAAAACCGTATCATTAAGCACTTGAGATCTTGATACATATTCAAGTTACACTTCTAAAAGGTTTCCACTTTGCAAGCAAACATGGTAATGCAGAGACCACCTATTTACGGAATCATGTAAAACGGTTATTCAGGCACCTCCACTCCCCGCTGATGCTCAGGAACCAACATTTCCAAGGGGCACTCAAGCACGTGACAACCACCGCACACACGCAGTTCAACATTTTCTCTTTCCCAACGGTTTGCAGGTAGATACGTGTGTGAGGCTGATGGGTTCTGGACGAGCTCCAAAGGAGAAAGATCGCTCCCGGTCTGCGAGCCTGGTAACGCGCGCTTTCAGATAGGAGGCCGCGACTGACGGACGGCAGGACTGGGCGGGAGGCAGCAGGCGGCGCTCGGCTGTGGCGGGCAGACGCGTACCTGGGGCGCCCGCCCCCAGACGGAGCCCTCACTCCCCAGTGACGCGTTCTCACTGTCCCCTCCCCCTCTCCGCATGGGGGGGTGGTCGGTGCCGACCGCGTCAGTCACCAGATTATTTTGGCTTTACAGCTAGGCAAGGATAAACAATTAAATGGTTTTTAAAATCTCGAACCATTTATACATTTATAAACACGAGCTCCTCTGCTACTTCTGTTAAAAATGCTATTAAAAACCCAAAGCTAATAACTTCATTATTTCCCTAAGCAATTGTTTTCAATGACATCTACTTTTTAAACATTAATGCAATTTGCCTTTTAATAGTACTTAAATTTTTTTTCAACCAGAACTGGCTTTGAACATATAGTTGAGTAGGGAGATTTAAAAAAAAAAATCAGAAAGGTAATAATATATTAATTACTCCTGTGTTATTTGGCTTAAATTAGTTCTTTCATCTCAGCTGACAGGACTCAGGGCTCAGTGCAAGTATTCCCCCACAACAGGAGCCGTTTGTTACATTAATGAGTGGATTCCCTTAGTAACATGCAGTAAGACTTAGTGTTTTTAGGAATCAACTAGGTAACAAATAACTTCTGAGCCTGAAGGTTCCTGGCCACAGTCGCAACATTCTAACCTTTAAAACACCGCAACAATGTTCAACAGTGAACCTCCTCCCGCCAGTCCCAGGCCAGTGGTCTCGGCACCTGCTGTTGGGACCTGCAGAGCCGACGGCCCAGTTTAGAAGTAGGAAAACCAACCATGGAAAGGTTATTTCCTCTCACTTCCTACACCCGCATCACCCAGCGCATCAGCTCAGACACTTCCTGTCTGCCCTATTAAATTATTTCTGCAATTGTGCAGACCAGTCTTTTTTGGGAAACAAGTTCATTTCTAAAAGACATTTTCACTCACCTCATTTTCTGAGGAGCTAAGAACTGCCACCCGGGTCCCTGGACCGGGCGGCTTCCGAGTGCTCTCACTTGCCCGTACCGGTGGGCACCCACCACGCCCCGTGATGCAGCCCTGGGCTCGCACCACAGCCCAGAGAGGGAAGCGGGGAGGCGGCGCACCACCAGGTCCCTGCAAAGGCTCTGTGCGTCTGCTTCTCTCCCCAGTCTGCGGAATGTCTGCCCGCACCGGAGGAGGTCGCATATATGGAGGGCAAAACGCAAAGCTGGGCGACTTCCCTTGGCAAGTCCTGCTAGCAGGCGACACGACCGCAGCAGGGGCGCTCCTGTACGACAGCTGGGTCCTGACAGCCGCCCACGCGGTGTACGGGCACAGAGAAGACGCCTCCGCCCTGCACATCCGCATGGGCACGCTCAAGAGGCTGTCCCCTCACTACACACAGGCCTGGGCAGAGGCCGTGTTTGTGCACGAAGGCTACACCCACGATGCCGGCTTCGATCACGACATAGCGTTGATTAAACTGAAGGACAAAGTCGTAATCAACAGCAACATCATGCCTATTTGCCTGCCAACGAAAGCAGCCGAGGCCTTCATGAGGACAAATGACACTGGAACCGCATCTGGATGGGGACTGACGCACAGGGGTGTCCCTGCCAGAAGCCTGATGTACGTAGACATGCCAGTAGTTGACCATCAGAAATGCGCCGCTGCCTACGCCAAGGGGCCCCAGCCAGGGGCGCGGGTGACCGACAACATGCTGTGTGCCGGCCTGGAGGGCGGGGGCAAGGACAGCTGCCGAGGTGACAGCGGAGGGGCCCTGGTGTTTCTGAACAACGACACACACAGGTGGTTTGTGGGAGGAATAGTGTCCTGGGGTTCCACCAATTGTGGGGAAGCACAATTATACGGTGTCTACACAAAAGTCACTAACTACATTCCCTGGATCGAGAAAATAATTAATAACTTTTGATTTGTATGTCTTCAATTAGTTATTAAAAGCAAACCTGTAAAAGATCTCAGTAGCAATGTGACCTGAGAAACATTTAATATAGCCATTGTCACCCCACACAAAAACCAAAAACAAATTACCAGTGCCGGGCCCCCCAGCTCCCCACCCTTCCCGCTCTGATTTAAGGGGCGTAAACCATCCCGGCGATGCATATTCCTTCATCTTCGTCAGCGCAATGGGAACTCACTGGTTAAACTTGCACTGGACTACTTACAAAGTCCAGTATCTTTTCGTACTGGCCTTTTTGTTGGCATTCCTGGATAGTGCCTTTATTATGTTCTTGGAGTATTTTCCTAGTATTTTTGGACTTGTTCTTACTGATCTTTCAAAGCTTTACATATTATAGCAGTATTGATTCAGGAACAATCTTGAATCCTGGGGGGTTTTTTGTAGATGAACATCTATAAAACCACCAATACTTTAGTCTAGGCACTGATTTCCAAGTTAAAAACCAATACCACAAAACGGTGATATATAACTTTTCACTTATTAAATTGGCAGACAAAAAGAACACGGACTAACACTATTCATTCTCAAAGGCAACAAAAATTTTCTCAAGGACAATTTTGCAATATAGTTCAAAAGCCTTAAAAGCATGCATAGTCTTCTACCTAGTAATGCCAATGCTAAGAATTTAATTAGGCATAAGGCTGACCCTAGTACTCGGAAATAACCTAAATTAATATCCAAGTTCAGAAGACGATCGAATTAAATGTGGCATTTCCGTAAGCTGAAATACAACACCAGGAAGAAAGGGTGGTATTGTAGGTCGATCTGCAGTTCTTCTTCTCACAACGAGCAAGTGGACGGGGCGCGCTCAGCCAACGACAGACCACACAACTAAGAGCTACTGTCCTCGTCCTCAACAACAAAAACATGTTAACTGCTACGTAACCTCTTCTGGACTAAGTAGTTAACCTCTTTTTCCTAAGGACAAAATTTAAGCTCTGGCATAACCTTAAAAATCTCACTTCGCTTCAGTTGGCCAGTCCTTCCTAGAAAGCTGCAACAGCTAACATCCAACAGTTTCTCATTCCAGCCAGAGTCACCACTACATCTAAAAATTCACTGAGTTTTGTCCTAGTTTCTCTTGTGCATACAAAGTGCGACTTCTCGAGACTCACTTTTCCAAGGTAATTTGACAGCATCCTTGTCACAGAAAAAGGAAACTGCTTTCCCAGTAAGACTCCAGACACTAAACTGTGGTGGCAACAAAAATTTTTATTCAACTGGTTCAAAAAATTTTTAGAATGAATGCATTTAGGTGATCAAATAGACTTTAAAAACAAATCTTTGCCAAATAGTTTACTTCTGAACTTCAAAAAAAAAAATTTAGGGCAGAATTAAATCCCCGTAGCTGGGTGTTACCACAGACACGCTAGCAGAAGGCCGCTCGACACAGAGGCCTTCCGAGACCGGCAGCTAGAGGTGCACACGTGTAAACAGGGGTGAAAACCATGCCATCGACGAGCGAACTTACCCCGGGCTCCTGAAGGCTGGCCAGTTTAGTCTTTGGAGGTCCCGATAGCATTTTAAGTGTTACCATGTTACTGCTGCTGAGTAATAGTGCAAGTGCTAAAATGCAAAATTCAGATGGTACAGGGTTTGGAAATCATGCAACTTAGATGCAGAAAAAAAAATTTAAACAACGCAAGATCCTTTTACAGAAGAAAACTGGATAATGAAACAATGTGGCGATCACAAGTCTAAAGGATGACTTATAAAAGTTAAAACACCTAACTTGCAAAAAACCTCTTTATCATACTCTAATTAGATAATTAGGCAAACTATCAACACAAAAATTGTTACATTCGTCCATTAGAAAACAAGCTCAACTCTCATAGTAGTAGTTACATAGAAAGTACAATAGAGAATCAATATATTATTGCTTTTACATACTTCACAATGCATCGTGAGGGTCTACTCTGAGTTTTGTAAACGGTTTTATTCAACATTTCCCCCGCCTTTGGAGGACACAGCCCATTTCACTTAACGCTTCCACAGACAGGCAGCCCGCCACCCTGCTAGTCCTTAAAGCTATCGAGCTTCTTAATGGATTTCAGGCACAAGATAATTTGTGGTTTCTTCTACTTTATCCCTATTGCAATTAATTCCACTTTTCAAATCCCAAACCAAAAAGGCGCTGATATCCCCTTCTTTTCAATTGATGTGCTTTGCTACAAAGCATTTAAGAATAATTAACACTGGTTTGCTCACCCCCCCAAATAAGATGATCGTTAGAAGGCATGACCGATTCCCTAATGGAGGTTTGTACAGGCCAGGAAACAGAACATCACCCAAATGCACAGAGGCACTAAGGAAAAACTGGAGGGTACTGCTTACCATTTTAGGTGCGGTCACCCAGACTTATTAAAAACTAGATTTAAAAAGAAAAAAAAACTTTTCACTTTAGACAATGCAAGAACAAATAGCAATCAAGTCTGGGTATCAGGTGTCAATGCATGACAGGTGATGAATCCATCTGACTTGAGACAACTTTTGAAATAAGTTTATTTGAAGCAAAATAAACTATTGCCAAGAAACTTTATGAAAGTTCCATCTCAAAAGGGTCAAAAAAGGGGAATTAACTGCTATGAATTCTTTGCATTCAGGGCTGCAAAACAAAGACACATATTATTTAAATCAGTTTTATTTAGGAATTTCCAATATTGACAACTCTTATAAAAGCATCCAAGCACAGGACACAGAACTGCAGCAAACAGCATTCTTAGGGGCAGCTAACAGACATTGGGACTTCCACCCTTCTTTGAGACACCCCCAGCTCCCTGGTGCACTCTGCTTCCAAGTACTCCTGCAAAGCACACCACAAGCTCAGTCCATGTTCTCAACCCATCAGCTTCAGTTCACATGACCACACTTACAGATCAGTGACAGAGGAGAACACACACCATACAGCATTCACAGCAGTTGACAAAGGGGGAGGGGAAATACAAGTATCGTTTCACTTAACACATTCAACTAACGTGGGTTATCTAAGAACAAAACTCACTTAAAGTCTTCCAACAGATGCGGATGTCCTTTGAATGCAAGAAACATTCGTACATTATTTGCTATCATTGCTCTCTGCACACTCTCGCACCAAAGCCACAGGATGGAGAGACACATCTCGCCAAGATAAAAAATATCCATTTTGCACCACCGTCTGCGCACGCGCTCTCTCCTTTTCTCGCTCATACTCGCCTTTCATGCCTCGGCACCACCATCAATCCCACACAAGGTTTCAGAAGTTCAGACAGCCTTCTGGTTCCATATCACAGCCTTGCGTTCACAGCGTTGATACGACTCCATGAAATAAAGAGTAGCGGATAAAAATGGGACACCCACCGTCAGAGACGCGGCCCGTGCAGTGTGATGACCAACTCTTGAATGAGAAAGCATGTGGACAGAAGTATTCCTATGGCAGAGTATTTACAGCACTACTTTCAATGAAGTGCTTCTTCCATAAACATTTGAAATGAGATGAACTGCAGAGATTAAATGAAGGCTTCATATTGTACTTTTGCACATGAAGGGAGACAAGTGTTAAAAACAAAAACGAAAGAACCAAACACTGTGACACCGTCATCTCCAAAAAGGAGACATTCCTAAGGAAAAATCCATATGGTGGGGTTCAAATTAAAACGAGCAGAAAAGAATGTAGTTCTAATTAATGGTTTCCATTTTGAACATGCAAAGAATTCACTTGACGAGTCCAGGGATAAAATATTACAGGAGAAACCTTTTGATATCAATTGTAGTGTGTTGGTTTACCCATCAGGCAAACAGCAGTTCACTTTCAAACACTCAATATTGCAACCCTTTATGTAACAAAACTTATAAAATTCCTTTAGCTCTTCCTCTTTTTCTAAAGAAAAATGTCAAAAATACTGCTGAATATACTCCACACTGAACCACCAAATTTTGAAAATTCTCAGTACATATGTATTTTACAATATACTTACCATGAGTTTAGAAAAATTTGAATTCCCACCAGTCTGTACAACCGTCACCCGCTGCCTACATTCCCCAGCTAGAGGGTTTAGAATCCATGCTGGAGCCGAAGCCTCCGTTAAAACCACTGCCTGACCCTGCATTTGAAGCTGACCCCCAACCAATCGCTGCCCCTGAATTAGAACCACTATAAGAGTTATTTCCAGAACCAAAGGCCTGATTTGGCTCCCTCTGCATGTTGCCTTGGCTCTGATTATTGCCTGACGGGCCCGACTGGTTCTGCTGACTGGCTAACATGCCCATCATGCCCCAGCTGCTCTGCAGGGCCGCCTGGGCTGCGGCCATCATCGCTGGGTTAATGCTAAAAGCTCCGAAGTTCATCCCTCCACCCATGTTACTACCTTGATTGTTTCCCAAGCCAGCTCCACCCCCTCTGCTGTTACCAAAGCCACCCTGATTCCCAAAGCCACCCGGATTACCACCAAATCTTCCACTTCTTTCTAACTGTCTATTGCTATTGTGCTTAGGTTCAGCATTGGATATGTGTACGCTGATTCCTTTGATGATCAAGTCCTCTCCACAAAGAGACTGGGCAACCTGTAAGAAAAGAAGGGATGCGAATAAAGGCAATTACACCACTGATATGAACATCAAAGTAGCAGTAAAACTTAAGATTTCAAGCCATCGTGTTCACTAGAGGGAAAATAAACAATGAACACTCATTTAAAATCAAAATAACCTTTCGCTTCAGTAACGGCAGCAAAAATTTCTGTTTACTTTGTAAAGGTATATAACACTTCCAGTTAAACACCTCATACTGAAAAATAGGAAAGTGTTCACCACAAATATCTAGGCCCATATACCCCACAGCTTACAAGGCCAGAAAGCTTAGCTAAGTAAGGATGGCAACTGGCTGGACGGGAAAAGTTCAAGAGAAATTATCTGACCGCTGGGGCAACATTATTAAAGGGAAAAATACCTGATCATCTGCGAACGTCACAAAGGCAAAAGCCCTGAACGGCTTGGGAATGAAGACGTCCACCACCTCCCCGTACTGGCAGAAGAACTGCCGCAGCTCGTCGGCGGTCATGTCCTCCGTGCAGCGCCCGACGAACACCTTTCTGCTTCGCAGGGGCTCGTCTGGGCTTTGCTGACCAGACGCAAAGGTAGGGAAGGCATCAGAAGTGTCTCATGAGCAACGGAAAGGGCATTACGGTGGAGGACGTAACAAAATCTGTTTGCCTTTTATGTGAGGTGAGTCACTAAAAAGTAGGTACATTCTTGTTTTTTTGCATTAGCACTCCTCTTTCCTGTAAGACTTTGATGACGGATACAGTTTTAAAGTTTAAAGTTCATGAAAGCATAATTAGATCTAGGAAAGTCAATGACTTAATGTCCTCGGAAGAATAATAATGTTCCAAGTAAGCAAGTCTTGCTTGCTGGGAACAAGTCAGGCCTTTGTAACAAGATTACTATACTCTGATTATCTTGTGCTTTAACATTTAACTGTGTAAAAATTGTTAACTCTCTAGAAATAACGAGAAAAGAATAAAATGAACGAAGTTTACTTTAGAGGGATAATGAACTAAATATTTCAAACAATCATAAATTATTCAGCATGCATTAAGGTCCCAAGGCTTTCACCAGGCAACAGACTTCCAGAACGCATCCTGACCCTGTCTTTGTTCCAAGCGTATTTAACACTGTATTTTAAAGTGTCTTCTAAGGAAGTCTGTCAGCAAAAGCTCCCCAAGCGGGAGGAGGAGGGAGAAGCAAAGTACCTTGGAATTGGGGAGTTTACAGTCACACCACCGTCCGTCTATCATATGTCGCTGTGACATCACTTTCACCTGGGTTTCGTACTCCGTGAATCGAACAAAGCCAAACCCTTTTGAATGACCCGTTTTAATGTCTTTCTTGACCTAGAAAAAAATCATTTAAATTTACTGAAACACACACACACACACAACCCAGTGAGAGTTCCCTGACAGTGCGGACAGCTTCAGCTGGATGCAGTGGCTTAACTAAAACTCAAACCAAGTTGTTCCTGAGGTAAGAGCAACAGGAGGGTTAACACCGAAATAGAGCCTGTTCATAGCACAGTAAAACTCCCTTTGCTGTAGAACTCAACACAATGTTATAGAGTGCAAAGATAAACTAGATCTAATATTTACAAATCTTAAAAGTACTGTCCGCTGGACAGGAAGGGCAGTGCCACTAAAACAGGAATTCCGGGCGCTCCTGCTCTGAGAAAGAAAAACCGCCCGAGGACACGGAAGCTCACCTGGACCATGAGCACCTCCCCGAAGGTGCTGAAGTACTCCTTCAGGTCCTGCTCGGTGGTCTTCCACGGGAGGCCCAGCACTATCAGGTCGGAGGTCTTCTGGACGGCCCTCTTCACCTTCACCGCCGACGAGGCGTCCGTCTCATCCATTTTTCTCTTGTTATCTAAACAAAACGAGCAGAACCCTTTCAGAGCTCTTCCCTTAACAGTTACGTCTTAAGACACACTGCCTCCTATACCCAGGAGTGAGAAGCACAAAGACTCGAAGAACATAAAGTTGTGTCAACTCCCGGCAGAGGGTGACGCCAGCTCTCGAGGACGCAGCGTGGGGCTGAACCAGGCGGCCGGCCGAGGCGCTCTCCAGGTGCAGACCCCGGGCCGCGTGCCTCTGGGTCCGCGGCACCACGAGGTCACAGACGCGCACTCTCCGCTCTCAAATGGTGTCTCAAAACCACAATCACTCTACTCCACCCTGACTTTAAAATACACTAAGGGGGAAAAACAGGTTAAGAAAGTGCAATTACCACCTTTTTGCCTAGTAAATGTATTTGCTTAATTATTTGAATGCCTACAACTTAAAAGGCTACGTGCCAAATAATAATAATAAAATCCTCAACTTTTATCTCTAGCTGTGGATTTAAGGGTGATTTCAATTTTCATTTTCTTTTCCCCCAAACTTTCAACAATAAACTCACGTTAGTTTTGTGACATAAAGAAAAAGCCTTAGGTTATTTTTAAAAACTAAAATCTGGAAGGAGAGGAGAGGAACTAAATGTCGTTTAAAAAAACAAACTTCTCTGAACAGCTTCAGGTTCTCAGCAGAACCGAGGGGAGGGCAGATCTCCCACAGAGCGCCCTTCCCCCACACGTACGCCATGTCCCTGTCACCAACGTCCCCCCTGCGGTGACGCATCTGTTACAAAGGGTGAGCCTGCACTGACACGGCACTATCTGCCCTGATAACTATTTAAACACACAGCTCTCCCTTTAAAGTCACTCAAACTAGTGGCCTGTCGCACTAGTCTGACAGCAACCTCTGTCAGATGAAACGCTGGGGTCGCAGGAGACGCCGCACCGCGAACAGGGGTCGTGATCTACGACTCACAGCGAGACACAGACCCGACCGCACCTCAGCTTATGGCAAAACGAAGCCGCAACAAACCTTTGGGATAGTTGACAACGTACACCAGATTCCCCCAGCCGTTGTCTGGGGCGTGCAGGATCCCCTCCACCAGCCGGACGCCTCGCATGCACTGGGACACGGGGTTCCGGTAGCGCAGCCCGCACGCCCCCGGGAACTGGGCTGTGACCGTGGACAGCAGCACCGTCCCATCGTCTTCTGACGGTATTTCAATGGGCTCGTCGTTTTCATCTTCTGTGACCCGGATATATTCAGACATCTTCCACTGTCCCTTGAGTGGGAAAGAGAGAGACACGTGACCAACACTCGTGTCCGAGGGACTCTTTCCTTACCATCAGCTGACCAGCACCCCTGCCACCATGCCATTGTTCTCGGGCTTGCAGAGATGTTTTTGCTGTTTGGATTCTTCCACGTGCGGATCCCTGAACCGTTAGGAGGCAAGGACAGTAGCCCCCATAAAACTGTGAAGCCTTGTTAGTTCATTCACTCAACAAACGCTTGCTGAGGGCCTGCTATATGCGTCTGGTACGGCAATGACAACTGTGAGGCCGAAGGGCTCGGGTGGCATGCTGGTTACAAGGCGCGGGGCGCAGGGGGATGACAGCAGACAAGTGATGATCTTATTACAATCGGGATGTATGTACTGGAAAATAGTGCATGGTCTGGGGGGGGGGGCTGGGGAGAATCACCCAAGCTGGTTCAAGCGCGTGTGCGGAGGGGAAAGGGTCCCTAAGAAAGCGATGCCGAAGCTGCGCCCTAGGACTGAATGGGAGCAGCGAGCCAGGGCAGGAGGACAGGGTAAAAGTTCCTCCTTTCGGGACTTCCGGGGGCCCTGCAAACTTCAGCGTGAAGGGCAGCGGCGGCAGGGCCAGCACCACGCGGGCCGCCACCTCCCAGAAGCCGGTAAGTGACAGCCGAGGTGGGAGTTGTTAGGCGCGGCCTGGGCGGGGCCGCAGGGGCCCGCGGCCTAAACTGACAGCGTCCCCTGGACCGCCAAGTGCGGAAGGCGCCAAGCCCTGCCCGCGGGGGCCGAGGTCGGGCCAAACCTGTGCCTGGGGCTGCGCGGCCCCGCCGGCCCCGCGTCCCTGCCCCGGCGCCCACTGACACCCCGCGCCAGGTCCCAACGACGCTCCCGCGCGAGCCCGCTCGGGCAGGCCCCGGGCGGGGCCCGGGCCGCCGCGTCCTGCTGGGGCGGCCGTGCGGGAGCGAGGCACACGGGGCGTTGTCGGTGAGCAGCGTCCGCCACTCACCCGCTACGCCGCTGACAGGAGGCCCGACAGGGAAACTCAGGCAGCCAGGGATCCAGGGGCAAC
Source organism: Phyllostomus discolor (assembly GCF_004126475.2). Lineage (NCBI taxonomy): Eukaryota > Metazoa > Chordata > Mammalia > Chiroptera > Phyllostomidae > Phyllostomus > Phyllostomus discolor. The sequence continues at coordinate 6,347,935 of NC_040907.2, read as the reverse complement.
CACCCAGTTACCGCTTCGCTCCCACAAAATGGCGCTAGGGCCGCCTCCTCCCCCCGACGGCCGTCGTCCTCTCCCACCGGCTCCCCGTCCAGGGGGGGAGGCCGCCGCACCGAGAAGCCGCAGCCCTTGCCCCAGCGAGTTAGGGCTGCCTCCTGGGAGCCTGAGCACACGGAGCTGCTGTGACAGGTAAAACAAGACCAGCACCCGGGGCTGAAAAGCTAAACACTGGGGAAACATGGATGCGTTGGCTTGACCTCCCCCCACGTACCGTAGCAGACGGTCTCGCCCAACCAACGACCGGCCCCGGCTCCCCGGCGGCGCTCGCGCACTTTGAAAGTGCGCGAGACTAGCGCAGAGGCCGGTGCAAGTGAAGGCAGGGGTGGGGCCCGGCGGAGTTGGGCGGGGTCTGGCGGGAGTGGGCGGGGCTTGTAGGGGATGGGGCGGGACCCGGCGGGGATGGGGCGGGGGTCTGGGTACCTCCCCACCTGCCCGCAGTTAGGGAGCGCAATAGAGACCAGGACCCCTCTGTCTAAGAAGCCCGTTGGGTGGGTTCTCTTTTTCCTCCCCAGCCGTCCTCCACACCTGGAAAGAGAAACTTTCTTTTATACGATAGCAATGATCGCGCCTACTATGTACCCAGGCGCCTTCTCAGTACTGTGCTCACACATTTAATTCCCCCTACAGTCTTGTGTGGTAGGTACTACTGACATCATTCGCATGCACAGATGAGAAAACTGAGGCACGAGAGGTTAAGGATCTTGAATAAGGTCACCCAGGTGGTGGACCTGGGATTTGAATCCTAACCCTAATAGTCACATGTTTTAGCTCCAGGCTTCTAATAGCAATAGTGTGCTTCATCTGTTTTAAAACATGCCTTTTATTTCACATTTGTGAATATATGCTTTTGGTTCCAGGTCCACTGATGACGTGCCCTAGTTTAACCGGCAACAATTTTAATTTCGTTGGGTATAAATGCATCAGCTTCAGTGAAACGCAGTGCTACCAAAGTGCTCTATATTTATGCCTGAACTCATTTAATGCTCAGAACAGCCCAGTGAGGTAGGTGCCTTGTTATCATTCCTGGTTTACAGGTGAAGAAATAGAGGTGCAGAGGTTAAGTAACCTTGCCCAAGCTCATAGGGCTAGTAACTGGTGGAACTGGGATTTGAACCAGGCAGTCTGGCTCTGTAGTGGGTGCCCCCTGCTTCTCACGGCCTCCTAGGGAATCAGTATTAAGTCCTTCAGGTCATTCTCTGATGCCTGCTGTTCATGTTAACCAGATCATGCCTGGACCAATTGGAGATATAGGGAGGAGGGAACGGAGGCAGACAGAATGAGTGACCTTTACCTTCCCCCTCACCCAGGGGTAGCCTTGCATAAAGGGGGCATGGCTGAGCAGATGGCCCCTGATGGTCCTCCATGTTTCAAAACACTAGACAAAGCAGGGAGGTCTGCATCATGTCAATCCACCCAGTTATTTGGTGGGGGGCGGGGGGCAGGGGGAGGTGGTGAGGGGTGGTAGTTTTATTATCCCCTTTTTGCAGAAGAAGAAACCGAGGTCTGGAAGCCATGTGACTCACCTGAAGTTATACATTTGTCCAAAAATGTCACCCAGCGTATAAATTGCTATCCGGAGTTTGTCAGACCCTGAAGCTCTCTGCTCCATCCACCTCCTTGAGCCCTTCTCTGTGACAAGACTGGGACTGAGGCATTTAGTGTAGGCAGCTCTGTGGATGCCTGTGGCAAGTGGGCGGAGCTGGGTATGCAGATGCTGGGGAAAGGTCACGCGGGGACAAACCCACAAAGGCTGTCTCTTTTGCCAGAAGTTTTCAGGGGAGGTGGGCAGCCCAGCAAACACAGTCTTGAAGATGGTAAATACCTGCTTCAGGAGAGGAATTGGTCAGGCCAGAGGGAGGTTGGACAACGCATTCCTACAGGTCCTCACTGAGTGTGTCTCTGGGTTTCAGCCTTACAGTGCTGGTGGTCAAAAGTTCGCCTTGTTAGACATGAGTTTTGTAAGTTCTCTTGGTCTGTTTGCTGGTTGGTTCATACCCCTTCTGCATTAAGCCTGAACGTTATTAGAGGGTCCAAAGGTATCTATTCCCACCCATCTCCTCTCTTCTGAGCAGCTATTACATGCTTTCTGAAGGTAATGGATCAGAAAGGGTTTGCTGAGCTCTTACCCCTCACCTCATGCTGTGCTAAAATTACACTGCGAAGACACACGACACAAAAGCCAGCCAGGGCTTGGATGGAGCAGTCTGTAGCCCAGGAGGGAGTGGGCACAGAGAACAATTGGAAAGCAGTTCCAGGAGGCGTAAGTCACATGGGTGCCAGTGCAGGGCAGATGCTGAGGGAATGAGGGGTTCCCCAGCTGCTGCCTTTGGCAGTGGGGGCGGTTTGGCTTCCAGCATACAGATAGGGATTCTCAACGGGAAAGAAAAGGTGCTGGGTAGAAAACCAGGGAATTGGGAAGGGGCCCCAGCTTGCAGCAGGTCCTTGGGTGTGCCTCCTCCCCTCCCAGCTCAGCCGGCTCCTTAAAGTGGATGAGCATTCCTGAGAACGGAAGGAAATACCAAGGCAATAAACACGTTGAAAGGAAAGTCACTTTATCAAGAATTCATTTTCTCTTAATTTCTATGTTTTTACATCCCATCAAAATTAGGAGCTGCCTCCCCAACCGGTCTCGGTCTAATTTAGATGTTATTACATTTTTTTTTTACTCTGAATAATTTATAATTGCACGAACAGTACAAAGGACTCCTATGTGTCCAGATTCATTTTGTCACATTTGCTTTATCGCTTCCTCTCTCTGTAGACATATGAAATAATAATAACATATATATCACAGTCCTGCACCTTTGTAAAATTCAGGAACTTCAACAGCAATATATATATAACACAGGTTCTAAATGTTGGGCAGGAATACCACGGGAGTGATGTTGTGCCCTCCTTGTGTCACAGGTCAGGCGACACAAGACATCGGTTGGTCCCGTGATGGCTGACGTCCCCCTGCATCTGCTGGTTAAGTGGCGTCTGTCCCTGTAAAATTGCCGTTTTCCCCCTTTGTAACTAAATAATCTGGGGGTACCTACCCTGAGACGATCCCCAATGTCCTGCTCGTCTTCACATTTTCAAATGATTTCAGAATCGACTGATGGCTCTTGCCAAATTAGTTATTCCTCGAATGGTTGCAAAATGGTGATTTTCTGGTTCTCTGCAGCAATTCGTGTTTAAATATTTTATTTTGGAAAAAATCTCACACTATGATAAAGTTGGGCAACAGTGCAATGAACATCAGCATAGCCACTACCTCGATGCAACAGTTTTTACTGTTTTGCCCCATTTGCTTTATCTGTCTGTCTTGCCAGCCCTCTATTTCTGGCTGGACCATTTCAGAGTAAGTTGCAGTTGTGACATTTCACCTCTGAATACTTCAACCTGCCTCTCCTAGGGACAAGGGCATTTCCCTACGTAACCACAATACTATTATCACACCCAAGAAAATGAACGATTATTTCCTAATATCACTTACTATCTAGTCTATATTCAGATGGCTACAGTCATTCCCTAATATGTGTTTTTTTAAAAGATTTTATTTGTTTATTTTTAGAGAGGGAAGGGAAGAAAAAAGAGAGAGAGAGAAACATCAATGTGTGGTCGCTGGGGGTCATGGCCTGCAACCCAGGCATGTGCCCTGACTGGGAATTGAACCTGCGACACTTTGGTTTGCAGCCTGCGCTCAATCCACTGAGCTATGCTGGCCCGGCCAATATGTCTTTTACAACCATTTTTTTGACGCAGCATCAATTGTCACATGTTGTGTTTGGTTTTCATGTTTTTTAGTCTTTCAAAATCTAAAATAATCTCCCCATCCAAGATGTGAACTTTTAAAAAAAATTCTTTACTTTTAGAGAGAGGGGAAGGGAGGGAGAAAGAGAAGGAGAAAAAATCAACATGAGAGAGAAACATGAGAGAAAGACATCGATCTGCTGTCTCTCTTTTGAGCCCCGACCTGGGACCAGGCCGCCAACGCAAGCACGGGCCCTGACCCCGAATCGAACCAGCGACCTTTTGCTTCTCGGAACCGACTGAGCCACATCAGTTGGGGTCGAGATGTGAACTTTTTAAAAAGACTGGGCCAGATAGTCTGTAGAACGTTATACGTTCTGGATGGTCTGATTGGCTGCCTGTGGCATCACTGTGTTGATTCCTCTCCTTCCCACTTTTCCTGCAGCTGGAATTGGGTCTAAAGACACGACCGCATGCAGGTGAGACCTGACGGCCAGAACACTCCATGGGTGGAGCCACGTGTGTCCCATCGCACTCCATCAGGAACACCTGTGCCTGGTCATGTCCCTTTCAGTGATGCTTAATTTGATCTCTTGCTTAGGATGGTGACCACCAGCTCCCTCTACAGAAAAGGTGTGTTTTCTCCTTTGCAATTGGCAAGTAATCTCAGGGTGATGCCTGGGCACAAAGCACATATCCCTATGGCCTCCCTGTGGCCTTTCCCTGAAGGGTTTCAGCACCCACCCCTGACCCCTACCTGAATCACCGGGGGTGGCGAAATAGCCCATTTTTAAATCCTGTCATTCCCTCTCCATTCTTTTGTAAAGGAGAACTTTCCTTCATTAGCTGGGTGTGAGCTCCAGTTCCCCCAAATGCCCGACTTTGTATCAATTTTCAGAATAACTAACTTGTGGTAACACATTAATTTTATTTTTTCTTCCCCCCCATCATCACTATGAACTCTTGGATTTTATCTATTGAATGTTTTGCAATAGGTTACAGTCATTCGTATTTTCATGATCAAGTTGTCCTAATTATAGCCTGGGGAAACCCTTTAAACTGGCTTTGGGTCCTTTTGCTGTGTCCCCATTAGTCCTGGAGCATGTTTGTTTGTTTGTTTGTTTGTTTATTTATTTTTAGAGAGGGAAGGGAGGGAAAGAGAGAGAGACAGGGAGAGAGAGAGAGAGGGAGAGAGGGAGAAACATCAATGTGCGGTTGCTGGGGGCCATGGCCTGCAACCCAGGCATGTGCCCTGACTGGGAATCGAACCTGCGATGCTTTGGTTCGCAGCCCGTGCTCAATCCACTGAGCTACGCCAGCCAGGGCTGGAGCACGTTTTTGCTTCCTGGCACAAGGTGTCCCAGGCTCACCTGGCATCAGCCCTGGAAGCAGGCATTTCTCTAAAGAGCTCTGGTTCCTTTCGGTCAGCAGAGGCATTTAGAAACCGGAATCTGGGCACTAGGCGCGCTCACGGCTGTGTTGGTTGTCACAGGCATTTTTGAAAGGTGAAACAGTGTAAGACCAAGGCAAGCTGTATCGATTTCATCATCATTTACTTTCCTTTTAATTTAAATGTCTCAGAAGCTGCCAAAAGTAAGCTATGCCTCCCCTATTTGACCTAGGTCTTAGACTTTTAAAATTATTTTCGTAAAAAGCCAATTAGTGCAAAAACATCAGTAATAAACAAACACAAAAATAAACAAAAAATATGCAGTCCCTGTTGTCCCCAACCCTTTCCTAGACCCCTGAGAGGTAACCATGCTTTTAGTTGTTTCTTGTGGATTTGCCTACACATTTTATTGTATTGTATTTTATTTTATTTCAAAAGATTTTTTATTTATTGATTTTTAGAGAAGAGGGGAGAAAGAGAGGGAGAGAAACATCAGCATGTGGTTGCCTCTCACACACCCCTTACTGGGGACCTGGCCTGGAACTCACACATGTGCCCTGACTGGGAATTGAACCGGTGATGCTTTGGTTCTCAGGCTGGCACTCAGTCCACTGAGCCACACCAGCCAGGGTTTACCCACACATTTTAAAACGATAAATCTGTTCTGCAATATTTTGATTTATCTGTTATGATCAGTGAGGAGTTTTAGCTCACACACACTTTATTATCATTTCCTCCCTCCTACTATACTTGTATCACAATTTTAGTTAAATACACACTCAGTGTTTTCATTATTATGTCTACATAAGTTTTATCCAATACTGAGCCAATAAATATACTTTCTCTTGCAACTTTTAATTTTTCCAGGAGTTAATGCCTATTTTTCCATTTGTTTCGTTCTCTTTGAACATCTAAATCTCTCCACACCCTCAAAAAGCTGTAAAAAACTCTCAAGGTTTTACTAATATTTGAATCTGTCAGATAACTACCATTTTTTTAATCCATTGATTTTCTTTAAAATTTTTTTACATATTGGTTTTTAGAGAGAAGAAAGGGGAGAGGGAGAGAGAGAGAGAAACATCGATTTATTGTTCCACTTATTTATGCATTTGTTGGTTGATCCCCACATGTGCCCCCACGGGGGATCGAACCTGCAACCTTGGCATATGGAGGTGGCACTAACCAACTGAACTGCCCATCCAGAAATGATAAACTAATGATCATTTCTATGTTTAATTTCTTGGAGCCTTCAGACCTCCTTTCCCAGGAGGTCACTTTCTGAAACTTGTACCAGCCGTTACCTGGGGATTTCCTTACAGGCCTGAAAATGGCCTTGTTCCACATAGACTTTTGGGTTCAAAGCCATTCCCCCCGCCCCTGCCAGGCACTTTGAAGAAATGTCCCCACTGCCCTCTAGCTTCTCCTGTGGCTCTTGAGAAATGCGTTGGACTCTTGGCCATTCACAGAATCCACATTGTTCCTCTGGAATCTTTCATAATCTCCTCTGTATCACTCATTTCTGAAATTCAAGATGAGGACTGTCCTCCCGCCTACCCTCCATCATTCATGGTTCTGGGCCTGTGGTGATCTCTTCACTCTGGGTATTCTTGTCCATCAATTCCGGAAAAGCTGGTTTTATTGTCATTTTGACAGTTTCATCCCCACTCTTTCCTTGGCCCCCTCTTTCTGGAATTCCTGTTCGTTAGCTATTGAACCTTCTGTAATGACCCACAATTAAATTTTTTTTTCTGTTAGGCAATTTTTTTTTGTTCTTCCTGTGAAATTTCTCCAACCTTCAATCCTATCAGATTTTTATTTTAGCATTTGTGTTTGTGTTTTCTAAAAGATCTTTTTTATTCTCTGGTTTCTCTGTGATTATAACAACCGTTCTTTTTTTTTTTTTTCATGGAGGTTATGTTTTTGTTTCACTCTTTGAGGATATTGGTGATAGTTTCCTTGATATTTGTTTGCACATAATATTTTACCTGTTTCACCAAAATAATTATTCTCTGTTTGTCCGTTTTGGTCTTGTCTTTTATACCGGACGTTTCCTCAATGGAATCTTTGCTCAAAGTCCACAGCCCAACACCTTGGCCTTCTGGAATATTTCACTGGGAATTTTTGTTCTGGCTGCTTTTATCACCTCACATGGGGCAGCCATTGGGTCCAGAGTAATAAAATACTAATTTATTTGAGCACTTCTATGCTAGGCTCTGTTTTGCATAATTTAACCATTTCCTCAACCCTCTGAGGCAAGTACTACTGTTATGAGCATTTTCCAGCTGAGGAACTGAGGCACAGAGAGGTTGTGTAACTTGGCCAAGGTCACACAGCCAGAGCATGGGAAAGCTGGGGTTCCTGGTTCCAGAGCTTGTCCTCTTAGTCAGTCACCTTATGTGGAACTCCGGGGAACAAATTCCTCTTCATTCTCTATGGAAAATAACCATGATGTAGAACATTTATTGACCAATTGCTAAGTGCTAGGCACTGTTCCGGCCACTTCGCCTGCACAGGTTTGTTGAATCCGCACCGCGGTCCCAGGAAGTCGCTGCCATGCAGGGTTCGGTTCCCTCTGACAAAGAGCCTTTGGGAGGTTACACCTGCCCAGGACCTCCGGACAGTGAGAACAGCTTCAGGATTTCAACTCTGGGCTCTCTGGCTCCAGAGCCCTCACTTTTATTATTATTATTATTAAAGATTTTATTTATTTATTTTCAGAGAGGGGAGGGAGGGAGAAAGAGAGAGAGAGAGAGAAACAATGTGCAGTTGCTGGGGGCCGTGGCCTGGCCTGCAACCCAGGCATGTACCCTGACTGGGAATCGAACCTGCGATGCTTTGGTTTGCAGCCCGCGCTCAATCCACTGAGCTATGCCAGCCAGGGCTTCACTTTTATTATTTAAAAAAAAATCTTTTTCTATTTGGGCCTCAGGAATGGGGCTGGGTTTCTTACCCTCCTCAGATTTATGGTTTGCCATCCACCCCAGTCTGGGCAAAGTCTCTCCTTATTTCAGTGTTGTCCTCACTTTCCCCAGTCCCCGTGCCCTCCCAGCCCCCTCCCAGCCCCTCACTCCCGGGTTTCTCTGCCCCTCCATCTGTGCCTGTGTCCTCGTCCTCAGCAAAACCAAGCTTTTACGCAGCCAGCACCGGCACCAGGTGCTGTTCCAGACCAGGGATGGACAAGCCCCCTGCCAAATCCACCCCAGTGCCAGACTTTGTACAGCCCACGAGATCAAAATTGTTTTTACATGTTTAATTAGTCAGAAAAAAATCAAAAGACTAATATTTTGTGATACGTGAAGTTTTAGTGAAACTCCGGTTTCCGCGGCCGTGAGTTGGAGGGTACGCAGCCGCGCTGACTCGTCAGCGCACGGTCTACGGCGGCTCTCAGGGTGCGTCACTGCATGGGCAGGTCGTGTGGCCACGGTCTGAAATATTTACGATCTGGCCCTTTGCAGGGAGAAAAATTGCTGACCTCTGCTCTAGGTGCTAGGGGTAACTGGTGAACACCTATTTTTAATGTATATTAAGAGAATGATGGTTTAACTTGAGGAGGTGCATAGAATTCATCCCCGTGAGCTGGAACTTTTGGGAGCAGAAGGGGTGCTAGTAGCTACTGGGGCAGCTTAGGGTGAGCGAGTCTGTTCCTGGGGAACAAGGGTGCATGGTCATCCGTGTTTGACCCTCACCCGGCCCACGTTCACCGCTTCGTTCGCTGTGCTCTTAGAATTCGTCCGCGGGGTTAGCTATGCGTCTAAACGGGGCTCCGCAACGTGCGGCCCCGGGGGCCAGAACCGGGCCGCGGCCGGTGTTGGACAGCCTGTAAGCTAAGATTTTTAAATGGGGACAAAAATCAGAAGGAGAATAATATTTTGTGATACATCAAAATTGTATGACATTTAAATTTCAGGGTCCACACAGTCTCATTGGGAAAGCCACGCCCCTTCATTTGCATGCCATCTAAGGCTGCAACAGAGACCCCAAAATACAGGGTCCCCCAGAAGTAACGCCTGCTTGAGTGTGGTGGGTAGGGTAATAATCTGGGTGCAATAATTTATCATTTTAATTTGACCATTTCATCTAAAATGTCATATGGTGTGCTTGAGTGTGGTGATGTTATGTTATACAGAATTGCATGCTTATGGTTTTTTTAGAAGATTTTATTTATTTATTTTTAGAGAGGGGGAACGGGAGGGAGAAAGAGAGGCAGAAAAACATTGATGTGTGGTTGCCTCTTGTGCGCCCCCTACTGGGGACCTGGCCTGCAACCCAGTCATTTGCCCTCATTGGGAATCCAACCGGTGACCCTTTGGTTTGCAGGCCGGCGGTCAGTCCACTTGAGCCACACCCGCCAGGGCTGTAAATGCATTAATTTATTTAAGAAGCATCGTCTTCACTTAGTGAGTGCTCCACTATTCTAGGCATTGGGGGTACAGCAAAGGAGGGAAGTCCCTGCCCTCTGGGAGTTTATAGGCACCAAGGCTGTCTCCTGGAACCCTTCCTGAGCACAGAGGCCCTTGCCAGCGCTTGCTTTCAGCAGCCGACGGCATGCTCAGTACAGTTCTATGGCGTAGATAAGGTCGCCTCCATTTTCCAGGTAAGGGGACCAGCTCAGAAACGCCGGGGCGGGCGTGAGCGGCAGGCGGCACCGGTGGCGCCACCGGGCTCTGAGCGCCTCACTCCCCTGCCTCTCTGCCGTTCTGCCAACACTCCACCTCTCTCATTTCCACCTTCCTAATTTTTTTTTTGCCTTTCTAATGAGTGTAAAGTGCTCTCTCATGATGGTGTTTTAATTTGCGTTTCTCTGAGATATAGTGAATTAGAATATTTCAGGAATCGGGGCTCTTCACTCTTAATTTGCTTCTTGAAATCAAACTAGATCCTCTACACAGGTGGGGAAAAGTTTGAACAAAGAAATTGGCAGACACACACATGCCTTCCCTCACGTTGCTGCTTGGGGCTTGTGTTCTAGCAAGGCACACACGGATCCCGGTGGAATGTGCTCCATGCCGACCACCTGGAGCCAAAGGTCAAGGCACCCACCAGCCAGCCGTGTGACCTCTTGCAAATTCCTAACCGTTCTGGGCCTCTATTTCCTCCTCTGTGACATGGCAGCGCCAGCGCCTGCTGCGCAGGCTTGCTGGGGAAGTAAAGCACTTGGCCCATAGAAGGTGCCACTGCACAGTGGCTATTATGATTAACCCTGCCAGTGCCCACGAGAAAGGGACAAGGAGTCACGACGCAGTGATGGCCGACAGTGCAGCACTTTCCAGAGGGTCTCCCTCGACACCGGCGTGCATAATTTCAGTTCCTAGCTTATTCCGAGGGAAATTCGGCTAGACTAGCACAACCGCAGACCCAAAAGTTCACAGCAGAAGTAAAGTGTATGACTGTCAACGTGAGTTCATACAGGGCTCAGGCGTCACTGCTCTCTCCCACGTGGCAGGTGACCATGAGGGTTTCTAGTTAGGTGCACACTCTCCACTGTCCCAGGTCTGGGCATTCAGACACAGTAGGAGGGGCCCAGGGGTCCCCTTGGGTCTCCCAGTCGTCCTGGGGCCCTCATGAGGGGGCCCGACAGAGGCAGCGTGAGTACCAGACACAGGGGTTGCTGCCTGACCACTGGGAGTGCTGAAGGGGCTGGACCTTCCTCCCACAAAGCCCGGGCTTGGGTGCCAGGACTTGAGATATCTTCATGCTCTTCCCAGAGGCCCCGAGGGCCCATCGGGAACCCCCAGCTGGCCGCTGAAACCAGAGTGCGAGTCATTCACCGAGAGGGGGAGTCATACCATACTGGAGTCTGACGGAGCTGGGTAACCTTGAGCAAGGGTCTCCACTTCTCTGAGCCTGTTTCCGCGTGTCTGTCTCTCAGGCCTTCTTCACCTTTTGTGTGTTACACACGAATCCCTCTGGTGGCTGCTGGGCCCTGTGGACCTCTTCTCCATGTAGCATTTTAAAATGCATATGACAAAATAGGTGGGATTACAAAAAAAACACTAATTATATCCAACCCAAGTGTCCACTGACGGATGAAGGACTAAAAAAGGCAGCATACACATACCATGGAATATTATTCAGCCCGTAAAAGAGAGGAAATTGTGACACCTGCTACAACACGGATGAACCTGGGGGACATTACGCTGCGTGGAATGGGCCAGTCACGAGAGGACAAGCACTGTGCGATCCCACTGATAGGAGTGAGGTCCCTGCAGTAGTCAGATCCATGGTGACAGAGAGTACAGCGGTGGCTGCCAGGGGCTCGGGGGTGGGAGACGAGAGCTGGTGGTTCATAGGGGCGGAGTTTCAGTTTTGCAAGATGGAAAGGGTTCTGGAGACGGACGGCTGCTCAACAACGTGAATGTCCTTAATGCCACCAGAGCACACACTTAAAATGGCTAAGGGGGTAAATTTTATGCTATGTGCATTTTGCCACAAGAGAAAATCATTTTTTTAAAAAATTGCCTTACAGACAAAAGTTGCAGCAAAACTCATTTACCAAAATGTTAATTAAGCCAGTGTATGAGATAGTGACATAAGCCTGGCTTTATCAGGACTTCGACAGCAGCCGGTCGATTCACCCCCTTAATTCAAAAGTAGTGGTGACACAAAAAAAATCTCGGGACATATCTGTGACAACTGTCATGTGATACGATACATCTGGGGTTGCCGTGAGGGACAGAGTCACCGTGATCCTGTGGCTTGTGGCCTGCATTCATAACAGGAGCACGTGCTAAATTTCAGTTAGAAGTTCGTGAAAATAAAGATGTTGTTTCTCCTCATCCAAGTTCAAGGACAGCTCTGAATTCTGTGCCGGTGCCTTTGGGGTGGACCCTAGGTAAGAACCCCCTGAGTTGGATGCTAGGTTTCTTACAACCACGTCGGACTCTGGAAGCCCCCCATAAATGGTGCTTCCTGGCAATGCAAAGACTGGCTCCTGTCTTGAAGGCAGGGTGGTCAAAGGTTTGCATTTTGTTCTAGAAGGAGGGGAAAGTCTTCCCTACAATGGACGAATCAGTCCTTCTACTAGAGCAAAGAAGAAAGTCGTGTTGCTAAAGTTTAACTCACTCACTTCCTGGTTCCCAGGAGCTGTGTCAGTCGCAGCTGACAGGTCAGGTAGCTTTTCAGGGAGCCCGGTAAAGGTTTGGTGAAATGTCAGTTTCCTCATCTCCAAAGTGCTAATGGTGGTGGCGGCGGATCGCACTGAGCTGGGAGAACTGTCTTGAAAGATTGGCAACTGGAGTTAATATAGTTTATTAATCTTTGACCTCTGACTATCAAAGGAACTCCGTGAGTGGGTCAGTGGTTTCTGCTTTTGAAAAACTGGCTGAGTGGGTCTAAGAGCCCTTAGTTTAAAAAGGGTTTCGCAATTTCTCATTTGCCAGAGAGGGAGGGCGTTAATAAATAAAGCCACGGCGAAACCGCGCGGGGGCTGTGACTCGGCCAGTTCCCAGGGCTCCCAATCAATGGAGTAAAAGCAATTTTGAAAATGTGATTTTCCCAAATGGAGAAACGAAATTGGAGCTCAAGTGCAAGGTCCCAGTGAAACTGCCTTCTCTAAGGCTATCCAAGACAGGAGTCCCCACTGTGTGTGCATGTAAGGATCTGTGTTGTGTGTGAGGGTAGGTGCGAGGGTGTGTTGGTAAGGGTCTTTATAGGGGTGTGTGTAGTTACGTGTGTAGGAGGAACGGGGTTAAAGCTGTCAAAGAGGGGATGAAAACCTGCTTTTCAATTCCTGGTTCCTCTTCTTTTTGAAGGTTTGATCAAGAATTCAGGGGCGGGCCTTTGCTGGTGGGGATCAGTGGATTGGGCACTGGCCTGTGAATCTAAGGGTCGCCAGTTCGATTCCCAGGCAGGGCACGTGCCTGGGTTGCGGGCCAGGTCCACAGTAGGGGGTGCACGAGAGGCAACCACACGTTGATGTTTGTCTCCCTCCTTCCCTCCCTCCTTTCCCCTCTCCCTAAAAATAAATAAGTAAAATCTTAAAAAAAAAAGAGTTCAGGTTGGTCCGTGCAGGTTCTCTGGGGTCAGTGAGTTGTGCCCTGGACTCCACAGTCCTGCTGCGGACTTCTGCAGATGGCCTGGCCACCAGGCCCCTCCAGCACCTCAGGAGTCCCTGTGAAGCTTTGCCTAGTGGTGCATTCCGCTCTTGCTCGCTTCTTTTGGATGTCACCAGGGCCCCCTCTCTGTGCACAAATGGACTGGGGTGACGGCCAGGCCTCACACACCGCACGGGCCCGAATTCTAGGCCCGAGTCTCCTCAGGGGCCCCGAGACAAACCTGGGGCAACGCGGGACTCCAGGACACGTGGGCCGACCGAGCGTTGGGTTAGAAAGAGAACTAATCCGAAGGCCGGGGAACACGAGCTCCACACTCTCAGTAGGATGTGGGTGGTGGGCACACGAGCGTTCCTTGCACACCTCTGACTTCTCCGCACATCTGAAGACAATCGTGTGAGTGTAAGGTTCGTCGCCCTCCCCCGTGAGAACGTCGCCTCCTCCGTGAGAGTGGCGGAGGGAGCTCCTGCTCGCCACTGGGCAGCCCGGCACAGGGCAGGCGCTCGAGGAACGCCTGGTGAACCAACATGCACTGCATGTCCGAGAACCACGGGCGCCCCCTGTTCCTCCGCCCTGCTGGGCCTTCGTGCGTTCAACCCACGTGCATGAAGAGCTACCGTGTGCCCATCACTCTGTGGGTATTTCGAAGTGCCTCGAACTCCCATGATGGCAACTCTCTGGGGGAGGCGGAAGGCATGCGTGCAGATTCGAAGGAACGGTTAGAATTGCGACGGACAGTTTTTACGTGCAGGGGGCGCTAGGAGCCGTGGGGCCTTAGGTCCTTACCTGCCGGTGTATCCGTTTCCTGGGGCTGCTGGGACAAATGACCACGCACTGTGGGGCTCAGGAGGCAGCAGTTAGTTCCCTCACAGTTCCGGAGGCTAGAAGTCCAAGGTCAAGGTGTGGGCAGGGCGGCTTTCCTTGCGTTCTCTCCCCTTGGCCTGCGGACAACTGTCTTCTCCCCACGCCTTTGCTCCGTCTTCCCTCTACATGCGTGCGTCCTCACTTCCTCTTACACTGACCGGCCAGATTCAGGGAGGGCCCGCTCTAGTGGCCTTGTTTGAACTTAATGACCTCTGGAAACAAAGTTGCATTCTGAGATAGTTCAGGTTAGGGCTTCCGTAGGTGGGTTGGGGGAGGGTGCAGCTCCGCCCCGGCCAGCGGATGTGGAAAGGCAAACCCAGGGGAGTGAGGCGGCACGCGCGAGCTGGTTAGCAGCGGAGTGGGGACCAGGGTGAGTCCCCCAACTTCCAGTCAGGCTCTTCTTTCTCCCCTTATTTGCAGCCTTGCTTTGTGGCACCAAAGCATCAAACGCTTCGCAAATAATCTAAGGACAAGACCGAGGCAGGTAGGTGGTGGTAGTCCTGGAAAGCTTGGAGAGCAATCACATAGCTGAGTCTCGCAGAGCAAAGGAACGAGGTAGGTGGGAGGATGGAGGTAGGAGGGGCCAGGTGTGAGCCGGAGACACCTGTCTCTGAATCAGTGGTGGCATCGGGCTCTCCGCTGGTCTCCTGGCCTCTTCCCTCGCCCTCTCCCAGGCCATTCTCAACCTGGCAGCCACCACGACCCCTCTGTTCATGATTCTCTCGCCTCAGCAGGTTCATTCAGAATCTCTCCAAGCCTCAGCTAGCCCGTGCGGCTGCTTTTAGCGCCCTTTGAACTCTGCCAGGTGGGCCCCGTGGAGGTGTCTGGAAGCCTGGCTCGAGAGAGCGTGACTATTGCTCAAGTTAAACTTGGCTTCTCTGCTTCTTTCCTTCATTTAGCCTGGGAACAGCCGACGGGGTTCAGAACGCTCCACCCCCAAATACGGCACCTTGGCACATGGACCGTTCTAAGCTGAGGGAGTTTGGGATAACGGCGGGAGGAGCGGGGAGGACTCTCGGACCTTCCCCCGAAGTGAGAGGTGCGCCCCCTCCCGGTGCTGGAGGAGAGGAGCAGCCTCGTCTCCGAGGTGGACACTGACCCCACGCCCTTGTCCGACCGCACTTTCCCGCCCTTCGTCCAGCCCCGCACACTGCACGCAGCTCCCATGCGCCCTGTGGGTCTTCCTTTCTTCACGCAGGCCCCGCGCCCTGTGAAACGAACGAGTGCTAAATAAACGCGTGCTTCTGTCCAGTCGTCCTCAGGGTAGCTCGCAGAGCCGACCTGAGACCCCGAGGGGGTCCAGGAAAATCTTTTCCCTTCTGTGCACAGTCTTCTCCTCCAGGCTGGGGTTGAACCCATGACTGTCAGAAAAATCAATCGATTGCCACCCCTCGGATCGCCATTCTGGTTCGGAGCTCCCGGACCAAAGCAGCTCATCCCACCTGAGAAGCGGGTCGGGGAGGAATTGGGAGGGGCTGTCATCTCCCTGTGCTTCCTGGGCAGCCCTTGGGGCCAGCCCAGCAGGGGACGTGGTGGCGAGGGGGGTGGTCCTGGCTGACCTTTCGTTTATCCTCTTGGAACTGCTCCCGGAGGCACTCGTCCGGGGTGGGAGGGACCTGCCGAACCTGAGCAGGTGGGGGGCCCCAGCTGGCATCTGGTCAGTGTCCCTTATCCAGGCCCTCCCAAAAGCTCTTACCTGGTTACCGTGGGGATTTTGAGAGGCTAGTGGAGGGCGGAGCACCCCCACACTCCTTGGAGCAGGAACCAAACGCTTTCCCTCAGAATCCCGAAATCCGGGGGGACTGCGGGGCTGGCTGAGCCCTGAGGGTGGGGGGTGTTTCCGGAGGGGCTGGCCGTCGGGGGTGATGTCCAGCCGTAGCCGCTCCCACCTTCCTCAGGCTCCCAGAATCCGTCATTGGTCTTGGGAAGGATTTCCAGACCATTGGAAGGACACGGACCCCTCCTTGTTTTTCTTAAAAGGGTCCTTAAAACAAATAAGGGCTCAGGTTGGCCAAGAGAAAGGCTTGATTTCAAGTTTTCCAACAACAGGGGTCCTGGCCACACACTGTTGAGTTGTGAGGACAGGAGAGAAACCTCATTTTCCTTAGCATCGGGATTGCTGCCTCCTTTCCCAGCTGAGGTCCACTTTTAAGAAATGCTTGGCCCTGGCTGGCGTAGCTCAGTGGATTGAGCGCAGGCTGCAAACCAGGCATCGCAGGTTCGACTCCCAGTCAGGGCACATGTCTAGATTGCAGGCCACGGCCCCCAGCAACTGCACATTGATGTTTCTCTCTCTCTCTCTCTTTCTCCTTCCCTTCCCTCTCTAAAAAGAAAGAAATAAAATCTTAAAAAAAAAAAAGAAAATCACTGTTCTTCTTAAAAAAAAGAAAGAAAGAAAGAAAGAAATGCTTGGAGCCCTGGCTGGTGTGGCTCAGTGCCTGGGAACTTAAAGGCCACTGGTTTGGTTCCCAGCCAGGGCACATGCCTGGGGCATGGGCCAGGTTCCCAGTGGGCAAGGTCTCCGGTTGGGTGCCTGCAAGAGCAGCCCTTGGTGCCCCTCACACCTCATGCATCCATGTTTCTCTCCCTCTCTTCCTCCCTCCCTTATCCTCTCTCTAACAATAAATAAATAAAATCTTAAAAAAGAAAGAAAGAAATGCTTTGAAAGCTCCTGGGAGTGGGAAGTGAGGCCCCTGAGGGCGGGCTTGAACACGGACAATGGCTGGTTGTTGTTGCCATTTCCCCAGGGGGGTTGGCGGGTCCCTTTTGGCAGGGACCTCTTGCAAGGTCCCTTTTGTGAGGTTTTTGTGAGTCTGAAGGAGAAGCCGAGTGGGGGAGGGAGGGCGAGGAGGGGGCCTGCGTTTCCCCGGCCTGGCCCCCTTCAACCTCGGGGTCCCCTCCTCTGCTCATGGATATGGGGATGGGGGCGGGGGCTCTGCTTTGGAGTTGGAGTGTCACTCCTTCCAAGCTAAGGGTCGGCCTCAGCTGGGTGGCAGAAGCGAGCGGGCAAATCCCAAACCCACATCGTTCAGACCCTGACGGCCTGTCCGTCTTTATGGGGCGCAGCAGCTCAAGGAGGAAAGAGTGTTGGAGCAGGTGCCCAAGGAGGGCAGTCGCCCCCCACCCGCTGGCCTCCGTGGCCTCGTGCGAGGTCCCTTTGCCCAGCTCCCCTGCCTGTGACAGCAGGGGCAGGAATTCCGCGGCGAGGACGGTGCTACGTGCCTGCCGGCTGCTTCTCCTCCTTGGTTTAGCCGTCTGCTGGGGACCCTAGGGAGCCTGCAGCCAGTTAGCCTCCCAGCAGCCCTGGGAGGAGCGGCCATCCGCTGCCTCCTGCTGTGGCTTCTGATCTCAGTGCATGGAGTTAGCCTCCCGCTCCGCCTGCCCTGAGGCTGCAGGTGGGGCTCACATTCCAGCCCGGGAAACGTCCCATCATTCTCCGTCAACCCACGCTGGTGGGACGGAGGGTCTTGGCCATTGTCCCGGTACGTCCCACGCAGAAATTCAAGGGCTTGATGTCAGCAGCCTTAGATGGACCACAGTGCCCTTTTCTGCTGTTTTAAATTTAACTTTTTTTAATTAAACATGTTTAATCGACGTCTAACACATATAGGAAAACATATAGCTTGTTTAAAGGAAAGGGCATTTTAAAAGTTTATTGATTTTAGAGAGAGAGGAGTGGGAGGGTGGGGGGAGAGAGAGAGAGAGATTTGTTGTTCCACGCACCCGCGCATTCGGTGGTTGACCTTGCGTGTGCCCTGACTGGGGCTGGACCCCGCAACCCTGGTGTGTCAGGATGATGCTCTAACCCACTGAGCTACCTGACCGGTAGCTCATATAGAATTAAGATCTATAGAAAAAACATATAGATCTTAATAAGGAGCATTGAAAAAAAAGAATAGACTCATGATTTCCATACAAATATAAAGTGAACACGTGTCAGATTTTATTAAACTCATTAACGAACGAGGGAGCCGGCACGTGACGATCGCAGCCACCAGCTGGAAGGACGATCAAGAGCGGACGCAGAGCTGCCAGGGACGCTGGGGTGTGTTTGCTGAACGGACGCAGGACTGGTCAGAGCCCAGAGGCCAGCAGCCACCTGCCACTCCACTGGGTGCGGTGTGCATTTTTCTGGAAAAGAATCACGTGCAGTAGTATCCGTGTATTCAACGACTTCCGGGGTTGTACAATGGCTCAGAGATGATGAAAGGCACACGAAGACCATAACCCGGGAGCGTACACCAGACAGCACAGTCCCTGTTGAAGAAATCTAGGGGCTTTGGAGATCGTTTGAGAGCGCTTCCCCTTCCCTTTGCTTCCAGTGTGGGGCCCGGTTCCAAGGCGAACGCTTTGGTGATGCCCAGGACAAGGCATGCAACCTGGGCCCCTCGGAAGCCCTTCTTCCCAATCATCCGTTACTCTTGCCTCCCTCCCCCAAGGCAGCCACTGCTCGGATCTCCAACCCCAAAGGCTAGCTTTGTCAGCATTGGAACCTCCAATGAATGTAATAAAAAAAAGTATACACCTGCACACTTTTCTCGGTCTGGCTTCTTTCACTCATTCAAAGTGTTTCTGGGATTCCTCCACGCTGTTCCGCACATCAGCCGTTCATTCTTTTCCATCAAGCCCAGTAAGTAGGAAGAGACCCCTGTATTCATTTTACTGTTGGTGGGCATTGGAGCAGTTTCCAGCTTAAGGAAATAATAGTGCCCTAGGGAGTGATCTTGGGCACGCCTTTTGGTGCCCGCGGGCTCGCGTTTCTGCTGGAGTGGAATTCCTGGAGGGCGTGGAGAGGAGGTGTGCTCCTTTCCAGTGGCTTCTACGAGGTTCCCAAAGGGGTTGAATCACTCCTTCCCACCAGGAGGTGGAGGAACTCGCCCATCAGGATGGAGCTTCTCACATCCTAACAGGTCTCCCCTCTTCCCAGCGTCTGGCTCCGGGATTGTTTTCTGAACACCCCTAAGGAAGTTTCTTCCCGAGAAGTCTAGGCTCTTGCCTATGGTCATTTTTATTTTTTTTTAATTTTTATTTATTTTTTTATAACATACATTTTAAAAAATATTTTATTTATTTTGAGAGAGAGAGAGAGAGAGAGAGAGAGAAACATCAATGTGAGGTTGCTGGGGGTTATGGCCTGCAACCCAGGAATGTACCATGGCTGGGAATCAAACCTGGGACACTTTGGTTCCCAGCCCGCGCTCAATCCACTGAGCTACGCCAGCCAGGGGTCATTTTTAAATAGCTGCAGAGAGATGCGTTTAGAAGGTGGGTGGGAGCCTGTCCCTTCCTGCCTCAGGGCTCCCCTGCGCTCTCAGGGTGAAATCTCAGCCTGCACTTTTTTTGCTCTGGACCCTGTTTGCCCTCTCTCACCTGGTGCCCACCACCTGGTCCCTCGGTCACTGGCTGCAGCCCCGCCCATCTTCTTGTGGTTCCTTAAACACACCAAACTGATCCCTCACTTCGGGGCCATTGCATCCATAGCTCCCTCTGCTGGAATGCCGCTCCCCAGATCTTTGCACGGGACTCCCCGAAATACCATCTTGACTCTCTCAGTGATGTCCTACCCGACATAAAGAAATTGGGAATAAGCATAAAATGATGACTTCATGGTCTCCCGTGGAAATCTCACGGTTCAGCGGACACCCTTCCTGCTCTCTGACTCCCGGCGGTGGAGGCCATTGTCTGGTGCTCTAAGTTGTAGAGAACCTACAGCAGAGCAGAGAGCCTCGTCTTTGGATGTGCAAATTGAGCGGTGGGGGAGGGGGCGGGGCTCAGTTGACTTCAGCCCCTTCTGTGGGAGCCGCCGGTTTCCCAGCTATTTGCAAATTCATTGAACACTCCTCCTCTGTAAACATGCCTGTTCTTTGATTTTTTTTTCCTTTGAACTGGCTCTGGCATTTGCCTGGTTCCCTCGTTAATAATGAGTTAAATACACTCTTTAATACAGGTTTGTTTTTTATCTGTAAGAGAGTCATGCCATTACTCTTAAAACAATTATTTCTTATCACTAACCTTCCCCAACGCAAACTTTTTAGAGGGGAGGGAAGGCAGAAAGCAAGGGAGAGAATCATCGATCAATTGCCTCTCATTAGGCGCCCCAGCTGGGGACCAAACTCAGGCATGTGCCCTGTCTGGGAATCGAACCAGTAACCTTTGGTTTTGTGGGACGACCCCTAACCCACTGAGCCACACCGGTTAGGGTGCTGTGCCTTACTTTTCTCAGAGCTGGATCACCCTCTGAGATTACTTTGCTCGTTTATTTCTTTGCTTGATTTTGCCAGGTCTTTCCCACCTGCCTTGGTCACTGTGTGGAGCAGACACTCGGAAACATAATTACGGACCGAGTAAGGGGAGGTAGGTCAGAAGCAGCTGAGGCTGGGGCGATAGCGCCCCCTTCCCTGTCCCTCCTCTCCTGCAAGGCCGGCTGTCCTGTCTGGGTGCAGCCTGTGGTGCTCCCCTGGATCCTTGCCCGCTGGTCCAACAAGGGCAGGCCAGGCCCCGTGCTGGACCTTTCTGACAGGTGAACGAATCAGGTTTTTATGGCTAGCACCAGGCTTTGGGCTGAGCCGACCGATAAGCAAGCTAGAGATACTGGCTAAATTCACAACTGAGAGAGCTTTCTGCAGGAGCCTGGATACCTTTCCCATCCTCCCAGCCAGGACATGGGACTCTGGGAGGCCAAGTGCCAGTGCCAGGACGAGGGTCGGGCCCAGGACCCTCCGACTCCGAGGTCAGCACGGTTTCCACAGTAAAGCCCAGTGCGCAGACCGTGCGCCGGTGCCAGGCCTACTTTCAGGGATCCGTGTGCATGAACGTATCCTTACGACGGCACGGCTGCAAGTGGGGAAAGCGAGGTCCAGGGGAGGGGGCGCCTCACCGCGGCTCCCACAGCAGTGAGTGCTAGAGCCAGGATCTCGGCCCGGGCAGGCGGGCTCCGGAGTCTCTGAGCCAAACAGGAGCCTCTAGAGGAGCAGCACGTGCTCGCTGGACATTTATTCCGAGCCAGACCCCATGCCGAGGGGTTTGCAAGCATGGTCACCTCATTTCCTCCTCCTGGTCCCCAGCGAGGACGGTGCTGACCTTGTGCAGCAGGGTGCAGGAGTTTCCAAGAGCACCCTCGCTTTTGACACCGTCTTCAAGTCCAAGGGTTTCCAAGACCACCCTCAAGTTCCCTAATTCACCGGAAGGACACACAGAACTCAGAAAAGCCATGACACTCCTGTTTTACTGTTCATTGTGGGAGAAGATGCCGGTTAAAATCAGCCAAGGGGAGAGGGCGGTGCACAGGGCGGAATCCGGGGGAGGCCCAGGAGCAAGCTTCTGGTTGTCCTTTCCCAGCGGGGTCCTGCCCACCATGCTCACTCCTCCTGGCAACTGGGGGTGACAACAGACAGTCACACCCCGCTTGACGATGGGCAAGCTCTGAGAAATCACACTGTTAGGTGGTTTCATTGCTGCGTGAGCGTCACTGAATGCGTTCACACAAACCTGGTAGGGGCAGCCCCCTGCACACCTAGGCTGCACGGTGCAGCCCGCCGCTCCCAGGCAACGAGCCTGCCCCACGTGTTCCTGGACAGAACAGCACGAGACTCAGTCAAGCACCAGAGAAAACGATGCCATTGAGACGCGGTAAACACGAGATGTGTGAGGCAGCTGCTGTAACCCAACACACGGTTTTACAGCACACTTTTGTTTTTAGTAAGTAGAAAGAGTCTACCTCTCAAAAATACTAAAATAGTACAGTGTAGTAAATACGCAAACCCGTAACAAAGCCATTCACTTCCGTTATCAGCATTCTGCACCATAGGTCACCCTGTGGGCGACACAGGCAGCAGCGCCGTAGGTCTGCTGACACCAGCACCCCATCCCCCCGGGGAACGCGCTGCACCGTGATGCTACAATGGCTTTGACGTCACTAGGCGACAGGAGTTTTTCAGCTCCGTTGTAATCTGATGGGATCACCTGAGTGTGCGGGTCCGTCTCATTGACCCAAACGTTGCTACACGGGGCCACAGGGAAGCTGCCCCTCGGGGAAGCTCACAGGAGGCTCGGCGTCCAGGGTTGTTGCAGGGGGCCCTTCACAGGGGCAAAGCTGACCGCCGGCACGGCTGACCTTTAGTCTCCGGCCCCTCCAGAGGTGGAGGGGATACCGCATAGCGCAAGGCCACGAATCGCATTGTCAGCACGGACTGCCTGGGGTGGCCCGAGGCCCCCAGGTAAACAGAGACACTGACCACGAGACATATTCCAAGGACTTAGAATTCACCTCCCAGGAGCTGGGGGCAAAGGTCCAAACCTTTGTACGAGTGAGGTTAACCCTTTAACACACACGTGCCCGTTTTTTCGGAAGTCGAAATGGCATCTCACAGTGATTGAAGGACTTGCCAGTCACAGAGGGACACCCAGGACCCGACAGTCCCGGCCCGGGGCCCGTGCCTCTGTGCCCCTCCCGGCAGCTTCAGGGCCTCTTGAGAGAGAAACTAAGCCGGGAGGTGAGCTTTCCCGTCCCTCATTCCTCCGTTTGTCCGGTAAGTCACCTCCAGAGGGTGTTTAGTGGAAGATCTCCGTGGGCTCTTTGCCCGTGGGGAGGCCTGGGCAGGGCTCCGTTTGGGGAACTACATCCCATCCAGCAAGGTTCTACGACAGTGGCCACTTGTTGATCCCGGGCAACTCCAGAAAGCTCCAGTGTGCTTGAAATAAAGACACACTCGATACACATTTACCGGGTGTCCGTGGATGCCAGGCCCTGGGCAAGGCGCTGGGGGGTGCTGCGTGAGTAAGTTAGACACGGTTTGTACCTTCTATGGAGCGTATTACTTGTGTGTTAGGGGAGAAGGGAAATAGGCAAGTCAGCAGGTTCTTATTGCTTCCACCACGCCCCCTCCTGGGCGTGCTGGGATCCAGCCATAGTCGCTCACTGGACAGATAATTTACTGAGCAGCTACTGTGTGCCAGGCGCAGGTCAGCGGAAGGGCCTTGAGAGTGGAGTGTGAACAAGACAGACCCAGCCCCCGCCCTTCCCGAGCTCATTTCACTCGAGGAGGGCACGTGCTGGCCGTGCTTCTCTTCACTCGGGCGGGACAAACGTGCAGAGGGCTGTGAGCCACTAGGAAACATAACTTCCAGCTGTGGTGTGAGCCCGGAAGGAGATAAACACAGGGCCGGGGGGGAGAGCACCGGTGGGGGCGGTCAGGGAGGGACTCCCCGAGCGGGTGACCCTGAAGCTCGAGACCTGCTGGCTGAAGAGGAGTCCGCCAGGTGAAGCATGGGGAACAGTGTTTCAGGCAGAGGGAACAGAGGGGGCGAAGAGATCAGCTGGGCTGGAGCGTGGTGGTGGAAGAGCTCGGGGAGGTGGGCGGGGCCTCGTGGGCTGTGGACATGTTTGTGTTTTATTCCGAGGGCAGGAGGGAGCTGTGGAAGGTTCTGAGCTGGGATCGACATGACCTCCTTTCCTTTTTTTTATCCTCACCCAAGGATGTGTTCACTGATTTCAGAGAGAGAGGAAGGGAGGCAGAGGGAGAGAGGGGGAGAGAGAGAGAAACATCAATGTGAGAGACAAACACTGATCTGTTGCCTACTGTATATGCCCCAACTGGGGATCAAACCCATGACCTGGGTATGTGCCCTGACCAGGAATTGAACCAGCGACCTTTTGGTGCATGGGGAGGGGGGGGAATGCTCCAACCAAGTGAACCAACCAGCTGGGGCTTGTTTACGTTTTAGGATCCTTCTTGGCTGCCGTCTGGAGCCTGGGTGAGAGGTAGGGTCAGAGGCAGGGTCAGCAGGGGGGAGGCAGGGTCAGCAGGGGGGATGTAGGTGCCATAGGACACTGCTTCTTACCTCTGGCCCGTGCTTAGGTGGTGCTCTCAGCCCGGAGTCTTCAGCGCAGCCACCACACTCAGAGGATGTGCCGGCATGCCTCTGCTCCACTTGTGTGAGTCGAGGGACTTGTACACAGGTTTCTACCCAGGGCCGATGCACGTTTTTTAAACTGCCTTTGGCTGCTGTGCGTCCCTGCTCTGCAGACTCAGGCCAGAGCCCTCGTTTTCTCCACTGACTCTCCTCAACAATGGACACTGTGTCCACAACGATGACCCCGGGGCCTGCCAGGGGTCAGGTGTCCCTCTGTTACCAGCAGAAGAACATGGCATTGGGTTCAGTATTGATTCAGGGTCATGTGCATTCCAACATTTATTCGATTTCTCTGACACTCTAATTAGTTTGACATTGTGAAGAGCTGAAAAGTAATGGTGGGGGTGTTCAGGTGTCTGATCCTGGGCTCTGCGACCATAAACAAGTCCTTTCATTTTTGGGTGACAGTAATTATCATGATAATAAGAGCTGTCATCTTTAGGCACAGTCTCGGTGAAGAGCACACAATACAGAGCAGCCCGTACATTAGCTCATCCGTGCCTGACGTCCACCCAGTGGGGCCTTTACCTTCGCCAAAACCGTCACCACCACCATCATCATCATCACCATCACCACCACCACCATCACCATTATCATTATCACTACCATCACCACTACCATCATTATCATTATCACCACCATCACCACCACCACCATCACCACCACCACCACCATCGCCACCACCACCACCACCATAACCACCACCACCACCACCATTATCATTATCACCACCATGATAAACCAATACACAGAAACTAAGCTGCAGGTTCCACTCCACACACACACACACACACACACACACACACACACGCACACTCTGGATTCAAACCCAGGAGTGGGATTCAACCCGGGCGCTCTGACTCCCTCTTACCAGTAAGTCGCTTCGCGCCCTGTCTCCCCTGTGAAGCACAGCAGCTGGGTTTAAACACGCTCAGAACCTGGCTGCCCAAAACATGGTCCGCGAACCAGCGGCCCCGGCACCACCTGGGAACCGGTTTGAGTTGCTGAGTCTTGGAGCTACTGCATCAGAATCTGTATTTTCCAAGGCCCCCGGGTGATCGGTAGGCCCCCAAAGTCTGAGAAGCCCCGCAGGAAGACAGCGCCCCTCTGGCATCCTGTGGACTGTGACCTCTGCATGGAGCGAAGGGTTGCTCTCACTGGCGACGACAGGATGCCTACGTGCTCCGCCACCCCGCCACTGAAACAGGGATGGGAGGAAAAGTCCCCCGCTCCTTCTCGGGAGTATCTTGTGTGACAGGTGCTTCTCAGACTGCAGGGCCCTGTGGAGCCCCAGGAGCCTCGTGGGGGGTTCAAGGCGGTGTCTGAGCAGAATCCTGAGGCTGCCAGGTAAGCGACAGCGGTTGGCTGGGCAGGGCCCCCACCCGAGGAAAGATGCCCCTGTGTGTGTGCCTCACCCCAGGGCCTTTGCACTGCCTTTCCCCTGCCTGGAGAGCTCCTCCCCGCTTTCTCACGGCTGCTTCCTTCCTCTCACTCAGATCTTGGCTCAAAGGCCCCCTCTCCACGAAGACTCCCCGACTCTGTCTCAGGCAGTCCCGAGCTGCCCTGTCCCACCTCGTTCCGTTCACTTCTCGGCCTTCCTCCCTCCTTGAAATGCTCTTCCACGACTGGTCACCTGCTCGTCACCCACGCTCCCCACAGACAGGAGCTCTGTGGAGGCGCGGCCCGGCCGTTTCTGGCTTATTGCTTTCCCCCCAGAACCAAGAACCCTGCCTGGTGCGGAGTAGACACTCAACAGGTATTTGTTGGAGGAACAAGCAGCTTGCAACCCTAGAAGAAGGGACTTTCTGGTGCTGATATGCTCCGGAACCTCAACCACCCAGGAAAACACGGACGTGGGGTAGAAGGGGTGATTTTTACACGTGTGCAGTGGGGGGTCATCTCACACTTGGTGGGGGGATTGCACACCTAAAGTAGCAACAAGCAGACACACACACACACACACACACACACACGCAAACTAGGGAACAGTATCAGAACAGCATCACAGGGACCTTTCAGCCATGGGCTTGCCAACAGAAACAATGGGAAGGTGCGGGGCGGGGGGGTACCCCCAGGTGATTACCTGGAACCTTCCAGAAGGAACAAGAGTAGAGAGAGATGTGCAAACTGCCTGCTTCTCTCTGTTTTCCATCCCGGGAAACAGAACAGGTCTTTTCGATTCCTCTTCTCTTTTGCATGAAAAGAGAGAAATTGAGGAGAGGGTCCTTCCGATCTCTGTCCGAGACTGGGAACATCTCCCGGAGTTGCTGCTCCTTCTGGAGACCCCCAGAGCGCCTTCAGGGACCGGTGGGGCCCGAGTCTGTCCTGGGAGAGGCAGCTGCCCGATGGGTGACTACAGGTCCCCAGCAGGTGACGTCCTGGCAGCAGCGTTTATGGATTAAAAGGCGGCTTTTCGAGGAGAAACGCTGCGGATACATTAAGCTGTCGCCCGTCCTTTGGAGCGCCGTTATTAATGGAAAACAATAGATTAATAGTTTTAAAGCGCTTGTTCAATAAGTAATTTTTATGGCTCTGGATAGAGCCCATTAAACATTTCTGTGTGTTATTATAAAGAAGTTTTAAGCGTAAAATCATAAAGTCAATAATCAGAGAATTAGTCACAGCGGCCAGCCACAGGCCATTAGTTTTAGGCGCTGTCAGCGACACCTGTGGCTTTCGCGGGAGAGTTTTCATTTCAGGCGGCAGCGCGGCCGCGCCAGGTGGGGCCCGGGAAATGACGGTGCCCGCTGCCTTCCATAAACTTGAGGGGGCGGCGAGCAGGTGTGAGCAGCGGGACGCCAGGCAAATATTTACAAAGTGCAAACGTGAACGCAAAGCTGAAACGATCCAGGTCAATGTGCACCGCAGGCTGAGACGCTTTATTTCCCCCGCGACTGCCTCTGTTGCAGCGCGTCCCCGGGCCGCAGGCCGGGCCTCGATCTCCGGCTAAAGATAGAGGCGGGAGCGGAGCGTTTTTTGGAAGGAAAGCGTGTCACCAGGGATTCCCCCTGCGGAAAGGCGTCCAGAGTGGCTTTCTGAAAAGTGGCGTTTTTTTCCCCTCTCCTGTCAACTACTCAATAGAGTCAAGGATTTGCAAGCGTCATTGTGAGCTTTTAAAAATCAATTCTGAGCCCTGGCTGGTGTAGCTCAGTGGATTGAGTGCGGGCTGCGAACCAAAGCGTCGCAGGTTCGATTCCCAGCCAGGGTACATGCCTGGGTTGCAGGCCATGACCCCCAGCAACTGCACATTGATGTCTCTCTCTCTATCTCCCTCACTTCCCTCTCTAGAAATAAATAAATAAAATCTTAAAAATAACCCTTGTAACTTAAAAAAATCACTTCTGTAAAGACTAGACTTTCAGGGATCATGTCTATAGTTTGTTAAAAAAAACACTTCTATAACATCGTGACAAAAACAATGCAACGAATACCAAATAATATTGACTGTACGCTGTAATTGAAACAATTTTTCAGTGAAATAAAAAGCAATACAAGGGAACTGTGGAAACCAGAGAAGGGCCAAAGAAGGTCATAAACATTACCCATAGATGCCTCTCTACCCAGAGATGTTCCTCTTTCTATTTCACTCCTTCGGCCAATGCCTATGGAGTCTGTTTCGCGCCTGAGACTGGATGCTGCTTTGGGCGCCAGGGAGTCAGTGATGAACCAAACAGACACTCCCGGCCCCAGGGGGCTGACACGCAGGTGGGGAGACACAGCCACAAATACAATAAATACGTAAATTAGGAAGCAGGTTAGAAGGTAATGAGTGCTACAGCAGGCGGGGGATAAGGCAGAGGTGATGACTTCTCATCATTGAGAAGATGATATTTGCATAAAGACTTGAATGAGTCAGGAGAGTGAGCCAGGCAGGCTTCTAAGGGAAGGGAAGGGAGCTCCAGGCAGGGGGCGCAGCCAGTGCAAAGGCCCTGGGGCAGGAGTGTGCCTGGCAGGCTTGAGAAAAGGCAGTGGAGCTGGAGTAGAGGGAGGGAGGTGAGGGAGTGGAAGGGGAGGGGCTGAGGCAGGGAGGGGAGGGGGCAGGGGGAGGGGCTAAGGCAGTGGGGCGTGCAGGATTTTGGCTTCTCTTAGGAGTGAATGACGGAGAGGTTTGGGCACAGGAGGAACGGGATCTGACCTGCCTTTGAAAAGGATTCCGCTGGCTGCTGCGTGGTGTGAAGGAGGAAGCCAGGAGAGGAGAGGAGGCAGCTGCAGAAGCCCGGCCAGGGGGCCAGACTGGGCAGAAGGGGTGGGACTCTGGCTCTATTCTGAAGGTGGAACTGAAGGGATTTCCTGCAGGTGTAGACCTTTCCAGGTCTTTTCCTGTCACTGCTCTTTTTACCTGCTCCACGGAAGATGCTTCTAGGCACAGCGGCCTCAGTTATGTGCGGGCGTCTGAGGTTTCTGACCTCACGGTGGAGCAGCCTCAGCGGGTTCAACTCACATTCCTGTCCTTTCTCCTTATGGGGGCCCCGAGGGCCCCGACCACCTGGATTCTCCTCCTCCTCCTTTTTCTCCTTCTCCTCCTCCTCCTTTTTCTCCTTCTCCTCCTCCTCCTTCTCCTTCTTCTCCTTCTCCTCCTTCCTCTCCTTCTCCTTCTCCTTCTCTCCCCCGAATGTGACTGCTTCTGCATTCTGACCCTGGCGATCACTTCATTTTCCAAGCCTGACCCTTGGCCCGCTTGGTGCAGAAGGAGGTGGGTTTGGGAAACGGTTCCTGGAGGGACACTTATAACGTCTCTTGGGAAGCTGCCACTCTGGGAGACCAAAGGAGCTAAGCCTAAGCACAGATGTCGAGAAAGGAGGCGCTGCACCCTCATCCCTCTACAGAGACAGAGCCGAGAGAGCCCAAGGGAGGGGTGAGACCCAGGGTCTACTCTTTCAGAGTCGTGGGGCGTAGATCTCAAGAGACCACTAGACATGTTAGTTATCCCAGCTCGGATGCTGCCTCCTCCTCCAGGCAGTCTTCCTGACAGTTGGTCTGTCTTCCTCCTCTGTGCACTGAGCCTGCCCCTATCTTTGCACCTGCCACCCTGATGCATAACGTGTGTGCACTCACTGCCGTCTCCTGCGGGGTCTGGGAGTGTCCCTGTTGAGAGGGGCATGAGCACAGTGTTTGCCTTAGGGCCTGACACACAGTAGGTGCTTCATGAAGTGACCAAATGGCGCTGTGAGATTCTCGGAGGCTGGCTGACTTTGGAGCTGATGGAGCGTGAGCTTCAGGGCCCCTCACTGGCACTCTGGCCCCTTATGAGGTCACGAGACCGTAGGACTGTAAAATTAGCAAAAGTGAGATATTGGTGTGTATGTGTTTGTTTGTTTGTTTGTTTTTTAAGAGGCCCTTCTGCCCAATTGCATGAGCTTTAGGTCCTATGCAACCGGGGAAGGCTCAGAGCCGGGGTTCGAGGGGTGGGTTTCTGCCCATCAGAGTGGGAGCTGATGCTTCTTTGGGGGCCAGGAGGACAGGGAGCGGCCCTGATTTAGGCAGCGGCGGGTGGCCGGGGTCAGGGGGTCAGAGGGCTGTCATTCCCTGGGCACTCTTGCTGCTGAAATTTCCCTGCCGGGCTCCTGAGGGGGTGCAGGCTGCCCCTGGACGCCTGGTGTCCCCCCTTCCTCTGCTCTTTTTCTCCTCGCCTGCACTTCCTGTTTCCTTCCGTGCTCGGCTTCCTTTCCTGACCACGCCCAGGGTTTCCCTCAAGGGAGTTCTGTTCCACCCCCTCGAAAGGGGGGGAATTTCAGGACTGCCCTGTCCCTTCTCTTTCTCTTCCTTTCTGTGGTCGCTCCCCCTCTGTGACACCCCACCCCCTCCCCATCCATGCTTCAGCTTTGTCATCTGCCTACCCTGAGCCTCAATGGTCTTATCTGGAAAATGGGGACAAGAAAGCCTTCCTCAGGAGACACCCGTGAGGGCCAAAGGAGACAAGGTGTTAGCATGCTTGTCACCTGTCGAGGGATGTTCGGGCACAAGCTCTCGTCCTGTCTGACCAGGGTTGACCTACCTGAAAGCCACCAATGTCCCCCAGCTGGGAGGGCTTCCCTGGTGGGGCTGACCTGCCGGATCCCAGAGGCCGGGCCCGGGTTCCGAGTGCCAGCTGCCTCGGTGTCACCTCTCAGCCCTCTTGGGAGAGAGCCGCCAGCTTCCCGTCAGTGGCGTTCACCGTATTTGCTGCAAACAGTCACTGACCTCTAATTGGGGCTTATTAACTGCGTTTCCCCCTTTCATTTGCACACGTGAATTTCGCCCTGCTTCCCGAAAGCAAATTACAGGTTAGACATCAGACTATTTCAAAGTGGGGTGAAGAGGTTGGCGCAGAGTGGCCGCTGCACAACCAACTGTCCGGTGTGAACGTCCAGGCTGGGCCGAGAGAGTGTTTGCTGCTGACCCACGTTCACACAGGTACCAGACTTGGGGCCTGGGGTGGGGTGCCGGGGGGACACCCCAGGTCAGGCTTCCCTCCAGAAGGCGCCTGAGCCTCTCTCCAGGCGTGGCCGGGCAGAGTGGTGGCAGCTGGGGGTGTCACGTGGCATCGCCCTCCTGCAGACAGTTGTCGGCACTGGCTGGGTGTCCGGTTCCGTGGGGCTTTTATCTGAGCGGGCCGGGGGGAGATGGGATTGGCGGGGAGTGGAGAGCTGATGGTCCGGGGACTGGCATTCTCGGCTTCCCAAGGTGGCCAGCCCAGGGGACAGCGGGAGGACGGGGACTGGCACCAAAGCTGCAAAATTGTATCCTTGTGTCCTTTCTCTCCGGGTTGAAAAAAGTTTTTCATTTGCCCCAGGTAATGGGAAAAAATGATAGACTTTTGGCCATTAAAAAGACCTCAGATACAACGAGGTGTAGTGTCTGCATTCGGAAGGAAACAGAGGCCTCTCCCCAAGCCCAGGGGTGAGCTCCTTCACAGCCCTGTGGGCTCCTTGAAGCTGGGTTTCTCTCTAGCCCAGGGGGAGCCTCTGGGAGCTAGACAAGACTTGGGGGGTGGGGGTGGTGGTGGGTGGGGTGGGGGGGTTGTGGTGGGTGGGGTGGGGGGGTGGTTACAAACTCAGTTGTGCACAGGGGCCGGACCCACAGCCGAAATGAGTGTGCCACACTAAGGAGGCCGTCGAGAATTTTATCGACATCTTTGTTCATCTAGCAAATATCTTTATGCCACTTGCTCCCTGCCCAGCACTATTGTAACCACTTTGTAAATACCAAATATCAAAATGCAGTGGGTGCTAATGTAACCCCCACTCTGCGGATGAGAGAACTAAGCGGAGAGAGATCAGGCGATGGGCCCAAGGTCCCTCCACCGTAAGTGGCTGAGCCGGGCTGAGAACCAGGCAGCACGCTGGCCTGAGGAGCCAGCCTTGCACCCCGACCCCTGCAGAAGGGCGGTCTCCACTCTGGCCCAGCCCCCTCTGGCCAGAGTTTCCGACTTTCCAAGAGAAACTAGACACCCACGATTGTCTGTGAAATCTCCCAGTTTTAAAAAGTTGGCTTTAATGTCGGAAACACTGCGTGTGGCTCCAAGGACACACTGAGTTTGGCCGGGGCAGCCCCTGCTTGTACGGGGAAGATGGACCAAGGAGAGGAAGAGGAGGGAGGGGGAAGGGACGGAAGAGGAAAGGAGGAATGAAAAGGAGTTTGGAGCAGAAAGCCTGTCTGTGACCATCACTACTCATCCAACAGGCATTTATTAAACACCTACTGTACGCCAGGCACCGATGCTAAGGGGACAGGTGGACCCTCGCCCCAGGAGGAGATTACAGCTGAGTTCTCCGCACCCAGGTCTGAATTTTAAAACGAGTGTGAGGCTGCAGGAAGTGTCTGTGAGACATGGCGCAGAGACCTGAGCCCCTCTAACCCTGAGCCCCGCTCGCTGCCACCTCTGTCGGATGGAGGACCCTCTGCCATCCCTTCGCTCCCCAACCTTACGGGAGCAGGGGCTTAGTGGGCGGGGCTTTCTCTACCCACTTGCCTTTTGAGTGGCAAAAGTGACCACCGCCAAGCCTGGTGTTGGTCCTTCTAAGAAGTGCAGGGCCCTACTCGCTGAGTCCCTGCGCTTGCCGCCCGGTTCTTGGACATTCATGGGCCGGTCACCTCTCCCTCTGTCCTGGGCCTGTAATTCTGGGAGCTGCCGCCAGGGGGCCAGTGTTGCCGGTGTCACGCGACACCCTGGCGGAGTTGCTGAGAAAGGCAGGATCCGCTGGGGCCCAGGCGCCTGCTTTGCCTCCAAGGACCTGCCTCGGAAGCCTGGATGCCCAGCAAATCCTTCCCCAGGGGAGGCGTGGGAGCCTGCAGTGTCCCCCGTCCCTGAACACAGACGCCACGGGGGGTGAGCAGCATGCACCCGACGGAAGATAGGTCTCCACGGCCCCAGCTCCCCTCCCCGCCACCCTCTTCCCGCACCCGAGAACCTCATCGAATTGGCTGATTCATTCCTGGTGACTTCTGCAGCCGCTGCTTCCGTATCTGCACCTTGAACTTGCATTAAGTTTTAATTAAAGCCGTTTCACTGGCCTTGCCCTTGGCTAAATGCGGCCACGGGCACAGGGCACATAGATATTTAATAGTCTGCCTCTCCTCGCTGAAGGCGCGGGGTGCCCAAGGGTGTACCCGAGCCGTGCCCGC
This sequence comes from Phyllostomus discolor, assembly GCF_004126475.2. NCBI lineage: Eukaryota > Metazoa > Chordata > Mammalia > Chiroptera > Phyllostomidae > Phyllostomus > Phyllostomus discolor. The sequence goes on along the minus strand of NC_040907.2, from coordinate 6,315,322 downwards.
TCGCAGCGATCCGCGCGCTCGCTTAAGTGTGCCCACAGGCCCCAAGCGGGAGCCGTGCAATAACTATTCATTGCCCTGGGTTAAGTGTGCCCAGGGGCACCCATAAACTCGATGCGGTGATTAGCGACTGCTCCCGGTGAAGGCTGCCCGAGGTCCCGCAGAATGTCCTCGGCCCTAAATATAGCCTCCGCAAGGGGCCTTAAAGGGCACGGCGTTTTTGCTGCGCGCTCCATAGCGTCTTCCTTTCCTTCTTTAAGCAGAATTGCTTCCCTCCCACTCAAAGCCCAGCCTCCGGGGGCTCCCCTGCCTTCCACCAGGGTGCAGCGGACTGACCGGAAGGGCGTGGGAACAGTGGGGCCGCTTCGGTGGTGACGAGGGGACGTGCCGAATTCTCGGCGGCGCCGGCTTCTCACCGAACCGCAAGCATCCTCCGCATTCCGCCCTCTCCGCTCCCCAAGGTGCTGATCGCTGCCGTCCCCTCGCCAGCTGTGCCTAGGACCCCAGCTGCCCCCTTGGTCGGCGAGGGCAGCAGCTGAGGCAACGACATTTCCCTGGGTCTGTTGACACTCGAGTCCCAGAACATAAATGATTTTCTTGTCTTAATGAGCAAACAACCCTGCCGCTGGGCTCTCCAGCCGACCTCCTGCTGGGGTAATTGCCGGCGCTTATGTGCTCTGGCAGCAATGTTTACCCACTCACCTTTGCTTTCCGCTCGCTTGCCGGAGAGGCTGCTGTTTCCCCTTTGTTCTGCAGGTCCCCCGTCCCTGCCCTGGGAAGCACCGGTGGACAGGTGGGGCGGGGGCAACTCCCCAGAAAATTCTGCCAGCGGGGGTTTGGGAGCACTCAGAAGCAGGACTTTGGTGACCCCTTGGGGAGTGTTGGTGGACAGTGCCAGCGCTCGTGGGCCCTTGTCTTGGCAGCCGGGGCTGGAAGCGTCCCCTCGTGCCCTCCAGCCAGCGGCCCCATCTGAGAGCAAACCCGAGGGCCTCTGCTTTGGCTGGGAAGCTGGGCGGGGGCCTCCGAGGCCCTTCCAGCGACGGGGGAGCTCATTCCTTTGCAAGGCCTGGCACAGCCCTTCCTCTGGACACGGCTCCTGCTGCCCCTGGTGTGTTCTCTGTAGCCTCCCGGGGAGAGGTGGTCCTTTCTCTGTTTCTCATCCCTCTGACTGTGTGAAGGCAGCACTGCCCTCCCTAAATCTTCCTCGGAATTCCTCGTTCCGGTCCTCCTAGGATAGCGTCTCGGGACCTCTGCCTGCCCCCCGCTCCCACCACCCAGACACCCCCCTTTATTCAAGGCCCCAACTGCCGATGTCCCACTAAGCTGTGACTAGTGGAACCAAGGACTCCGGTTGTGCCTGGTCTGGGCGGCACAGCCAGTAGGGATGACTGTGCATTCATTCTTTCGGTCACACATAGGGTACCTACTATGTGCCGAGCCCTCCTGCAAAGGGCCTGCTCCCCAACGGGTAAGGACCCCTCACTGTTCTGTTTGCCTCCCCTCCGCCCCGTGGCCTGCTGCCCCGCCTCCTTGTCCTGCTGTCCTCCCCCCAGCCCTGTCCCCTTCCTGAGTGTCCCCTCAAGTGTGTCTTCCCCTCCAGCCCCTGGAGAGACTGTCTCTCCTTGGCCAGACTGTTTGTAACTTTGTCCTGTTTCTCCAGAGCCCAGGGCGGCTGTCCCTTCAGCGGGAGCCGGTGGCTTCTCGGGACGATGCCAGCCTCATGGGGTTGGACATCTCCGTCCACTGCCATGGCCACTGTCAGAAGCAACACTTCCGGAGGCAGATCGGGGTGGACGGCAGCCCTGCCGGGGGTCCCCCAGGGGGCCTCTAGGTGCAGCACCCTCGGACTGGTGTTGGGAGCGCATGCCAGGCCCCGAAGAGCGGTTTGCCGCCCCCACGGTGCTGATTCCAAGGTCCGCCTGCCAGACCGGACAGATTTAGGCAGGCGGCTTCGAAAATTGGGCCCCATTAGCGCTGAGCGCTCGCACGGCAGATGAGGGGCTCCTGCAATCACACACTCAGCGTCCTGATCGCCCCGATCCCTGATCTAGGTGGCAGGAGCGTAATTACCGTCTCTTTAAATAGCCCGAAGTTGCCGTGTGAGAGAAGACGGCTCACATGACATTTGCTCCCCGCTCGCTTCCTGCTAAAAATATCCCGGCTAAATAATATTTCCTGGTGCCACCGGAGCAACAGCCCCTGCCCTGGGCTCCGGGGTGCTTAGGGGTCTAGAGCAGGGGCTGGTCGGGAGGGGGCGGGGGCGGGGGCCCTGTGGGGGGACTCTGCCTCTGGGAGGAGCAGTTTCAGAGGCAAGAGGGGAGCGCTCTGGCCTCGTCGGGTGCCGAACACCACCCTGGAGCTCCTGCCGCTCCGCTGGGAGCCGGGGACACCGCTTGCCCATGGGGGAGACCCCGCCCGGAACGCCCCCGATGTCCGCCCTTCCCAGCGTCTTTGCTCTCTCAGTCCCCTCTGTGGTCCTCCGTCTCCTGGGCACCTTGTCCCCATGGGCCCGCCCCGCCCCTCCTCTTCTTAGCCCTAGCCGTGGCCATGCATTTCTGGATGGCTTGAGGCAAAGAGACCTTTGCTGTCCCTGGCGGGCACGTGTGTTTGTGGAATATGGGAGGGGCGTGGGGCACGGGTGGAAAGTGGAATTGTCTGCCGAAGGCCTCTGAACCGGGGTCTTGGAACTCCCGGGAGGTCCCAAGACGAATGCCAGGGGCTTGAGGACAGAGATGGGGGAGGGTCTGCCGCTCTCCCCAGGCGCTGTGCTGCGGCAGCGGCGGGGACCCCTGATCAGGACCCCGGATGCGTGAACTGTTTCGTTCCACGTGGGGTGTGACGCAGAGAGGGCTGGAACCTGGAAGAACACTTCCTACCTCCGGGGAATTTAAATTCTAAGGAACTCCGTATGCAAAGTTAGGCGGATCAAAGGCTTCAGCCTGTGTGGGTAGATCAGAGATGACTAAGGCTTTACACTGTATAGAATTCATCACGGGCCAAGTTTCGGGATCAGGGTTCTGGTGAGTTTAGGGCACGGGGGATGGTCTTGTCGAGCCCCCAGACCTCCTTTTCCTTGCTCAGGAGCCTTGAAACCCCCTTTATGTGGAGACAGATACTGTCAGTTAGCAACTGCAGAGCTGGCTTAAAATGCCCCCGTGAGAGAGCTGACACAGTGAAATTCTTGCTAAAGTGTAAACAACTGATACGAGCTTTATTTCTTAAGAGCAGCTTTGGTAATGGAAGGGCACTGGGCTGGGTCACCAAAGATAAAGACAGTCTTGGCAGAGGCAACCCTTCAGCATCTCCGGGACGCAGCCCTGCCCCTGGCACCTGCGTCCTTATGGGCCATGACACGTGGCAGGGTCCCCTGGGTGGCTGGGGTGGCCGCCTTGTCCTCTTCATTCGTGCAGCCAGGTTCCAGCGCAGGCAGTGATGCCAAGCCCAAGTACTGTCCTGCCTCCAACTCGGAGAGCGGGCCCTGGCTAAGGTGTGGCCACCACCCTCCTGTCACACGCCTGCGCAACAGGCACTTTCTGTCACGTGTCCTTCTCCATTCCAGTGTCATGCCAGCCGGAGTCAGAGGTCCTGGCTCATAATCCCAAGCAGAGACAAGAGAGGCTTCTGGTCAAAAGAGTTTTCAGCATCGAGGAAAACTCGAGCCTGAAATTCCTCCGAGGCTCCCTGTTCAGAACCTTCACAAAGACAGAAAACAGGCCCTGGGAGTGGTCAGCATCCTGGCGGCTGGGGTGCTGTGGGTCCAGGTCAGGGTCCCGATTTTGGCGTTGACTGTCCTGCCCCTTCGGGAGGCCCCCTCTCCTTTGGGCCGCTGATACCACAGGGAGCCAGGGACCTGGAGAGCAGATCCGTGGGGCTGGCTGAAATGGGACCTTTGCCACGTATGCCCCTGAGGCCGGGGGGCTCCCTGGGAGGATGGCCACTGGGCACAGGATGCATCCTGCCACGTGCGACCGAGTCTGAGTTGCCCCCCGCCCCCGCCATGCCAGGTGGCCCAGGGAGCCCCAGGAAAGCAAGCTTCTAATAGGGTAGCCCCACACCTGGAATTTGCTGAGACAGTTGCCCCCATCCTCTGGACGGGAGAGAGCTTCTTTCAGTGGGTGGGTGAGCGGGTCACCACGGGGGTGCGCCGGCTGGACCCAGGCACACCACGCACGAGCCCTCTTTCCTAGCCCTGTGGCTCTTCCCCCTGTGGCCTCCCATCCTGGGCCTGACGGGCCCCACACCCAGCCAGGTGGGTGATGGTGTGAGGCGCCGGGGCTGGCGCCGGCACGGGGTCTCACTGGTGTTGATGCAAATAGAAAAAGCCAAAGTGGGGGCAACAGGTGTTTATTTGAGATAAAAAGAGAGAGAAAAAGAGAATTGCCATCGGGGGCATAGACACAGAGACCCAAGTCGTGTCCCAGCTACTGGAGTGAAGGCAAGGGCTTGATGAGAAAGGAAAGGGGAGGAATCACGCAAACAGAAAGAAGGAGGCATCCCCATTAGTGCGACCAGGCTAAGTTACTCTGCAGCTATCCGTGGGGGTTGGCTGAGTCTAAAGAATTGTCCTTGATGATCACTTCCTGTGGTCGGGAGGTCTCCCTGTTAGCCTTCCCAACGGCTGTTTGCAAGATAATGTTGCTTCGGCCCAGTTCAATGCTTCTCACAGTCCCAACACACCCCAGTTTCAAGGAGCAAAACGTGCGAGGCCTTCCCTCTGGGATGGCGGCTCCGATGCCATTTCGAAAAGGTTCCCTCTATGTCATGTTTCCCTGCGGTGACGTCACTAGCTCAGGAGTCACAGTGACAGGGAGGGGAGAGAGGGGGCACACTCGTTTGCTCAATAGCTGCAGGACCCCGGTGAGTCACTCAACCGCTGGGACCCTCGGCTTTTCACCTGCAACATGAGAATGCCGGCACCTGTTGTGAGGAGAGGAGACCCCACCTGTTGCGGGGTGTAGGAGCTCGGCGGGGCTCCCGGCACGAGGACCGGGATGAGCCAGCGTCACGTGGGCCCGCCCAGCTCCCTGCCTGCGTGGGCTCCCCCTCCCTCGGGCCGCCTCCTGACCGCGTCAGGCTCCCCAGCCGAGGGGACGGTGCGACGCAACTTAGTGTTTAACCTGAGACGAACCCTCTCCTCCACGTGGTGCGTGCCCTGCGTGCCCGGATGCCGGGACTCGTGTCTGCAAAGGGGGCCTGTCAGTGAAAGCCCAGCTACCAGACAACCTGGCACTCGCCAAACCACCAGGAGCAAAACCATTGAAATACAGCATAAGGAAATACGCATAATTCACAAATGATGTCGAAGACTTTCATCTCAGACTTCCTAACTGTCCTCAATAGAAGACAGACGTGCAGGAGATTTAACTCAGATGTTAACACTGCAAGAATGCCCCGTTACCAGGATATGATGTTTCGGTGCTGCATAAAAATGTAATTATATTCAGAACTATATTTAAAGATTAAAAGGGGGACTGCCTACCACATCTAGCCCCAAATTCAGAATTAGAAACAAAGCGAAAGGCGGTGGTGGTTCGGGGGGGTGGGGGTGGGCAGGGGGTGGGGGTGAGTTCTAACAGCCTGCTAAAAATGGAAGTGTTCCTTGAAAGTTTTTACACATTTCGGCTGTTTTTATTTGAATGGTTTCCCGATTTTGAAAAGGGAGGGCTGGGATTTTATCCCGCGGATGCTCACGGAGCGCTTGCTCTGTGCGGGCCCCGCGCAGGGCTCCGGAGGGAACTGAGGCCATCGGATTCTCGTTTTCCTCTGGGGTCCGTTCTGCAAAGGGCGTAGAAGCAATGTCCAGACACTTAAAAAGGAGAACAGGGGGTGCCCAGGGGAGACACCCAGGAACAGGTGACCTTTGTCCCGGGCTTTGGAGACAGGGTTGGTTCTTGACAGTACATAAAATACCAAAATAATTCGGGCATAGCAATAAGGACATTTTTAGGGAGACTTTTGGCCTTTCTGGAAAGATTTACGCGGGGAAAGAATGCTTTTTTTTTTTTCCTCATTTAATTAATTTAATACTAGCAACCAGAAGGAATCTCTCCCCTCTCTGGTTCCCAGCGCACCTTCCCTGAACCTCCCCGCAGCTTCTAGCTCTTTCTATTCCTATTATAGTTATCAGTGTGCGGTCCTGCCTCTCCTGCTGGCGTGTGCACGGCTGGCGATCAGGGGCTGCGTCTCGTTGGGCGCTTTTTACCCTTCTCAAGCCTTATCAAACCGCCGCGCCTTTGGTAAGCACTTAATACATGCTTGTTGCACTGCAATCGCACCAGAAATTCTTTCAAAATGTCTTAGGCAAAGAACATTTCTCTGTGTAAATATGTGACTAACATGCTGGAATATTAATGCACCCAGATTGCCTAAGCGCTCAGTGGTTACAGATGTTTTCTCTTTTAATCTTCTTCCCCTCCCCCGTCCTCCCCCCCCCAAAGTGGTTAGAACCTATAGGAGAAATTCTAATTATTTAAGATCAAAGATGTCAGGAGCAGCGGAGGCAACGCGCTGCCCAGCCTGGATGAGAGAAACCGAGAGGCGTTTTAGCCATAGCGGCTGCTCAGTTTGGAGCAGGGGTCACTGACCAAACCCCCTCTAGGGGTCAGGCGGAGTGTCTGAATGAGCAGTGAGGGCGAGAAAACCCACCGCCCGAGTGTAGGAGGGTCAAGGCTGAAGACTGGTGGGAGACAGTAGGGAGGGGTGGGGTCTTCGGTGAACCGGCGGCCACCAGACCTCCCCTTAGCCGAAGCTGATTCCTGCAGGCCAGCGTGGCCAAATCGTCTGATTTTGCAGGAGGAACTGGTTATAAAACTTTGTCTGCTAGTTAAAAAGATATTTAAAGCCTGGTCCTGGCTGGTGTAGCTCAGTGGATTGAGTGCGGGCCTGCAAATCAAAAGGTTGCCGGTTTGATTCCCAGTCGGGGCATATGCCTGGGTTGCAGGCCGGGTTCCCAGCAGGGGGCGCAGGAGAGTCAACCACACAGTGATGCAGCTCTCCCTCTTTCTCTCTCCCTTCCCTTCTCTCTAAAAATAAATAAATAAAATCTTTAAAGGTATGTATTTAAAACCCTCTGCTGGGCAAACCACATGTATGTAGGGGCTGCATTTGACCCGAATTTGAGCCAGAATTCGCAAGCTCTGACCTCGTGTTTTTCAACCAGAGGTGTGTTTCTGCCTCCTAGGGGACACTGAACAATGGGAGACGTTTTTGATTGTCACAGCTCAGGGGGATGCTCCTGCGTCGGGTGGGTAAGCGCCCTGTTTCCCTGGGAAAAGTGGGGTCACCCGGACATGCCCACCTTCAGCCGCACTGTCCTCAGGGCTGTGGGACCTCCTCCTCAGCCACCCCTCTGGGGTCCGAACAATCTGAAATGTCCCCGGTCCCAAGGCTATCTGTTGTCCTAACTGATGGCTGAAGAGCTCTAAGGCCTGAGCAGGGCCCAGTCCCGCCACCGGGAAGTCCCCTCCTGCTGGGAGGGTTGTCACGGGGGAATGTGGTTGCACCTGAGCCCACGCAGAGGGGACCTAGCCAGGCCTGCAAGGAGCTCCGGCCATTGATGAGGCCCTCGATGACCAGCCTGGCTGGCTGAAGGGACACCGGGTCCCTTCAGAGAGCCCGGGAAGTACCCTCTGTGATGGAGGCCACGGGGCCACTGGGAAAGGGGCCAGACAGCAGCCGCACCTGCCATCCATCCCCAGAACCAAGTAAGGACATGGAGGGGCCAGGACTCACCCCTGCTGGGGACAGTCACGGCCCTACCGGTGACCACTTCCGAGGTGTGGTGGCAGCAGCCAGGCTGCAGTGCCCACCTGCGGGCCCCAGGACCTCGGCAGAGAGCGCAGGGAGGGCGCAGCTGCCAGCCCGAACCGGCCCCCTGGAACTCTGCCGGAGAGCCCTCTGGCTCCTTCCTCCGAGAAGCCCCCAGCCTCATCCGCGGGAGGGTCCCAGAGAACCCGAGGCTGGAGTCGGCCTGCAGATGGCTGGGGAAGGAAGCTGAGTGGGGGCCACGCACAGATCCTGCCAACCTGGAGCCGGGGGGCTCCCGGGGGCATTTCCCATCAGCCTGGCTGGTCCTGGAGACCCTTCCCCTGCTGGCCAGGGCACACCCAGCAGGAGCCGACAGAGTCCACGCTGGTGACCAGCCCAGAAAGTCACAGGCCCCCTGAGCTTCCATGAGTCATGGAGGGGCTTCTGAGAGGCTCCTTGCCGGAGTGAGTGTGGAAGTGTCCCAGGGGACCCCAAGTTCACAGGAGAGGGGTGGGCAGGGACCAGCCATGTTTTCCACCTGTAGAGTGCGTGCTGGCCTGCTCGCTGTCACATGTGGGGGGCGTGGGTCAGGGGAGAGGCCACGGGCTCTGCAGCCAGACAGGTTCAAGTCCTGGTCCTTTGCTCTTTAGCTGTGGGGCCTTGGGCAGGGCACGAACCTCTGTGCCTCAGTTTCCTGGCCAGTCGAGTGGGGGATAATAATAGCTCCTCTCCCATGGGGCTGCTGAGGGGTCAGCAAGGGAAGGGGGCAGTGCCGGCCCACACGCAGCATGCATGCAGAACCCGTGAGCCCTTCTCCTGGTCATTGCTGCCGCCCAGAGCGGCTGAGCCGTGGGCTCCTGGGCCTGGCAGAGGGGACGTTTGTGCATTCATTCTGGGAGGGCATGGAAAGCCTTTAGCCATAGCTCAGGCCTCACTGGGGAGGGGGGTGGTGACAAGACCCTACGGTGTGAGACGCCCCTCCCCTGAGCCTCCAGGGGCACTGACCCCCGGTCTCTAAAGGACCCCATGGGAGGAGAATGGGAGTGTCCCCGCTGTGTTTCCCTGACTGGTCACCCCTCCGCCCTGGTTCCCATGGCAGCAGCTGGCACCGGGGTGGCTTGGACAGCTCCAGGGACCCCACTGGTCCCTGGGGGGGGTTTGCCAGCACTCTCAGATTCCCTGGCCCAGGAGCCCCAGCGGTGGCCCGAGCCGCAGTGGCCCTGGAGTGCTTCCCTGGAAGGGTGGCACCCCCGCCCCCTCTGGGTCCGCCCGTCGCTGGAAGTGGGACTTGAACCGCAGCCAAGAGAGGCCCGCAGCGACGCCCGGACCGCGAAACAAATAAATAAATAAATAATCAGGGTTGTCTTGGCTGATAAACGGTCTCTACCTCCAGGACGGCGGCTCCCCCTGCCAGCCCCCCTCCCTCCCCTTCTCCAGGCAGATCCATCCCAGCAAAAGCTTAATAGCCCCATTTAAGGCTTTTCCTTTTCAGCACGGAATTGAGCCGCTCCTGCCATTACGAGGTTTTCAGCTTCTCCCTGAAATCAAATTACTGACTCCATTTAATTTTTTAAAAGCTCAGATGATTTCCCTTCTTGAATCAGAGCCGTGACTCCAAGGCCAAACCCCCTCCCCTCCCGGCCCTGTCCCCTCCCCCCCGCCCACCCCCAGCTAGGCAGGTCCCCCGCAGGTGTCCGCTGCCCAGGGACAGCAGCCCCCAGGCGAGGGCAAGCCTGACACCTAGAGGGGATGCCAGCAGGAGGCCCAGCCCTGTGGCTGCTGCCCTGGACACCTGGCTGGTGGCCTGGGCTGGGGAGGAAAGAAGGCCTTGACCTCCCCGAGGCCCAGGGCAGCTCACAGGGGCCCATGGTTTCAATCCGGAAGGCCTTCAGAGGCTGGGGGTGTGTGGCGGGGGAGGCGGTTAGGGCCCAGTGCTGCCGCAGTGGGCTCACCGTCGGCCCCATCCCCAGAGCCCCGGTTGCCTTTCCGAGCGCGCACCCTGGACCCCATTACTCGGCAAATGTGTGCGGAGCAGACCCTGTGTGCCAGGCACTGCTCCAGGTCGGGGAAGGGGAGGCCCAGTCGGACAGAGGGAGTCCCTTGTGGGGGTGGAGACGACACAAACGCACGCATGCGCGGACAACTGCAGGTAACGAACACCTAGGGCGGCGAGAAGGCCCGGCGCCCGGCTTGGGTGGGGGGTGGGGGCTGCTTTGGGGGCTCGGTCGGGGCGCCCCTCTGAGGAGGTAAACCTGGAAACAGCTGGGGGGGGGCATCTGGGCAGAGAGACAGCGGGTGCGGGAGGGCTGGGGCGACAGAAGGCCCCTGAAGGTGGGGGCAGGGCGGAGCGGGCCTGCAGGGCCCGGAGGCCCAGGCGGGTGCCCAGGCTTGATCTCGGCTTTAAAATCTGCCTGGAGAGTGGACGTCAGAGGGACAAGAGCAGCGGCAAGGGGACAGGGTGGGCGTGGGGGGCGTGGTTCCCCAGGTGACAGGCCAACCCACCCCTCTGGAAGGGACGCGACTCCAAGGGCCCCTCTGTGAGGTTCGGGGCCACTCCTGCCCGCCCAGCGTGCAGACGGCTCGGTGGAGGTGGCTGCCGGTGACGTTTGAGACACGTCCCATCTTCCATCGGACACTAGGGGCCTGCGCCTCTGCCCGCCTGTCTCTCTCCCGCGCCCTTCCTTCCGGCTCCTCCCCCTTTTCCAGCAGAGCTGCCGCCGGTTGCGCGACCTCTCCCACCAGGGGCGCGCCCACGGAGAAAGTCCCGTCGTAAACCGGGGCCGACCCTTTACCAAGTCCTCCTCCCGGTTAACCACCCCGCGTTCTTGGCGATGAGGCCGAGGGGACGGAGTTAATGAAATCGCCGGGCTCTACCTGGCATAAAAGGCTCTTCACCACCCACGCCCCCTGCCAAGGCGGGCGGCGATTTGCAAGGCTGGGAGGGTCGGGCATTAACAGCTCTGGGCACTCTTCCCAGCTCTGTGCGGCGGGAGCAAACCCTGCCCTGCCTCTCCTCGCTCCGCACGACTCCAGAGCCGGACGGCGTGTTTCACGAGAAGGTGCTTGCACTCCTTCTGTCCTTCCTTAAGACGGGCCGGGGCTGGGACCAGGGCTCCAGCTCCTCCGGGGCCTGCGAGGCACCTGTGCCTGACCCCCGGCCGTGTGTGCACCTGCGCCAGCGTCTCCCCCGCCGCGGGGGCCTCCAGCCAGGTCTGGCAGTGAGTGGTCTGTTGTTCACGGCGGCCGATGGCTGAGTGTCTGCAAGGAGACGTCCTGGCAGGGAGTGGCCCTTCCCCTCCCGGGCAGCTGCCTGCTGGGCGGGTCTGAGACGACCCGGAAGGCAGGGCGCTTGGACTTCCGTGGCTGCGGGTCCTCAGAGGCTTGGCTCCTCATCTTCGACCTCCACACCCCCCCGCCCCCACCCCACCTCCCCCGCCGCCCCCGCCCGTGACTCTGGGCGTGAAGCCCGGGGTCTGTGATACATTCATCACCCCTCTCTCCCGTGCCCTGGAAGGGCTCGTGGGCCATTTCCCTTTTGGGGTTTTCCCCCTTGAGCTCTGCCCCATCCGGGCTCGTGATGTCTTGAATTCCCAGATTTTCGATGCCGCCCACGGCAGCCTCCTCCCATCACGACATGTTCTTTCTGCCTTCCCTGCAGGTCTCCACTGGGTATTTGAATATTACTTAAACTGAAACCGGAGCCATCAATTTAGCAGTCCTCCGAATGATCACATAAGCAGGGGGGCCGTGGGGGGGAGAGCTTTCTCCTGGCTGTCCTGCCCAAGCTGTGTGACCTTGAGCAAGCCGGTCCACTTCTCTGAGCCCCTCTTTCGGCACAGGGCAGTGTGGAAACAGGAGCAAATGGCCAGGCCACCTCTGCTCTAGGATAACGTGGGGGTCTGTCCTGCGAAGGCGGTAGGATGAGAGCCCCCAGTGCTGCAAGAACCCCTCCCCCAGAGCATCTATCGTCCCCAGCTCCGCCCACCTCCTGACACCACTGCTGCTGTGGCCCCTGGGGACATGGGCTGCCTGAGACATCAGGCCAAACCACGGGGGCCAGGTAGGGAGATATGAACAGAGGCTTGTTGCCATGGAGACAGCTGGAGCCCCCCCCCCCCCCAGACCTGGCTCTATGGGTGACCGCCCACCAGCTCCCCTTCCCCTTTCAAAGTCCAGGATGGGCGCTCCCACACCCCAGATCTCAGAGCCCCACAACAGTGGTCCTCAAAGTGGGGTCCCCAGACCAGCGGCAGTCAGAACCACCTCCCAGACTTGAAATGCAAATTCTTGAGCTCCTAATCCAAAAATGCAGGGGCGCAGCCTCAAAATCTGGGCTGTAACGAGTCCTCCAGGTGAAAGTCGAAATTCTCGGAGACTCTGTGCCAGGGGCAGCCCCACCCGCACCCCCAGTCCGAGAATTTCTCTGTCCCCATAACACTGGCAACATTCGACAGCTTCCAAGCACATTAAAAAAAAAAAGATTTTTATTTATTTATTTTTAGAGAGAAGGGAGGGGAGGGAGAAAGAGAGAGAGACACACACACACATTGTTATGGCAGAGAAACATCCGCCCGTGGCCTCCTGCATGCTGTGCGGGACCCACCCAGGCACGTGGCCTAATCAGGAACCGAACTGTGGGCTTCCGCTTCTGCTCCGTCTGGCAATGCCCAGACAACGGAGACACCGCGGGCAGGGCACAGCCTCCAAGCACTCTCCACCCCCGCCGCCCCCTGCTGCGAGGACTGTCCCCGAGGAAGGGCGGAGTCCTTCTCCCCAATGGACAGACGAGGAAACTGAGGCTGGGGGCCTTGTCACACAGCGAAGACGACGGCAGAACCGGGGCTCAAACGCTGGCCTCCTCATTCTCAGGTGGCGGCTCTCCCCGGCCCGCCTTGGGTTTCCCGGGCTCCTTAAACCGAAAGCACCAACACGCCCCCCCCCCACCTCTGCCAGTCGGGGAGGAAATCCCCCTTCCAGCTCTCTCCCCCCAATTTCCAGTTGCCATCCCGGGAGAGCGCATCCAGGAAACATAAATCCTGCCTGGTGGCTGAGTAAGAGCTCTGAAAGGAGTTACACGTCAGGGAGATGGGACTTTATTTCTCAATGAAATAGCCTTTTTATGGTTGGAATAAAAGTGCCAGCGGGAGCCTAATGCCAGGAAGTAGAGAGCACATTTGATAAACATCTTCAGCCAGGGGTGGGGCTGCCTGGGAGGGGGCGGCGGGAGAGTGGGCCCCGCATTTCCACACGCGTGTTTCTCTCCAGGTCAGAGCCTGGAAGCTCCTGGGGTCCTGCTCCTGGACCGCGCAGGAAGGCAGGCAGACCTCGGACCGCGGCAGCGCCTTCGCTGGGCCACCGGGCCCCAGGAGCAGAACTGCAGTGCGGAGAGTGGGCAGCAGGGGGCAGCATAATCCACCGTTCCTGCCCCAGCCAGCGGGCGCTGCAGAGGGGCGGGGAGGGGGAAGGGGGGTGTTGTGGGGGCGCTGGCAGAGGGGCTCTGAGACTCAGCCCTCAGAGGGGATCAGCAGTAACCCACTCCCCGGGACCTTCTCCTCTGCCCTTGAGCCCTTCTCACCCCCAGCCACTTTGCAGCAACAGTCTGTCATCCTCACTCCGGCTGCCACCTCTGTGGATCCAAATCTTAATGTGGGGAGGGGGGTAGTGGGGAGGGGCACTTCTCCATCCCCTTGCCTGCCTTCTGGCGGGTTTCTCCAGGAGCTCCTCTGGGCTTGGCTTCGGACCTACTGGCCCTTGGCTTCCTTTGGAAGGGTCCCTTGAGGGGGCTCAGAGTATGTGTGTGGGCAGTGGCTTTTCTGGGTGGGAGGCCACAGCCTTCATGGTCACTGGGGGCAGAAGAAAGTCCTGAAGGACAAAGAGAAAGCGGGGAAAGCGCCTCGTTTGAGATGGTGGGTGATTGGCAGGTTTACGGCCTCGGGAAGGTGCGTGGTATTCTGCACAATCAAGTCATTTTTAAAAATAATCTCCCTGCTTAAGTCGTACACGCTGCTAATTGCATTTTAATAAGTCTCTTAAAATCTTGCCATATTTTTTAATATCCTAATATTAGGTAAGTGATTTCGGGGGACACTGGAGGGCACGGGGAGCCTAGGCAATGGAGGGAGGGCTGTAATGAAGCTGGGGACGGCGGTGGCCCCCAGCCAGCCTGGGAGGTGTGTGGGTCTGTTGCTATGCGATGTGTGTGTTGGGGGTGGTGAGTGTGTACGATGTGTGTACGATGTGCGTGTGCACACACACAAGTGGCTGTAGGCTGGGCTTCGCCTCTGACCCAGCTCACCCTATGCTCTCTGGCCAAGGATGAGCCCAGAGAGGGGCTGTAACTTGCCCAAGGACTCGGGGAGACCAGTGGGAGGACCCCAGTCCCCGCCTAGTGACAGCAGGGGAAGAACAACCTTTGCACCGTCTCGGGCACAGTCTCCTTGCACACGCAGTGACCTGAGGAGGGAAACGGTGGGGAGTTTCCAGTGTAGCCCCTCAGGGGTCCCATAGCGAGTAAGTGGCAGAGCTGGGACTTGAACCGCCGTCGGCTCCCGTGCCTGGGGAGGCTCTTAACCACAATGGGACAGGAGGCTGAGCTGGGATCCAAGCACTTCCCGAATCTCCAAGGGTCCAGAGCCCGTGAGGACCCTGTTGGCAGTGGCAGGGCAGACTGGCGGAGGCCGGGAAGTAGAATGGTGGGTGGCTGTGGTGTCTTCTGTGTCCAGCCCCTCTGGGACTGCACGGCAGGTCCCAAGGCCAAGGGCGACATGTTGCCTTCTCCTGAGAGTCCTCGGAGGTCAGAGGCCTGGAAGGGCCATGGCCAAGGCTGTCTGGCCTTGGACCTTAGTGAGCTCTGGACTTCCGGAGGCTCCCCCGGAGGCCCGCACTGGCCGTGGCCTCCCTGCCTCCGCCCCCTTCTCTGTGCTCCGAGCCACCAGCCCGGGTGGGAGGCACATGGTGAGCGAACTTCTGAACAGGAAGTCAGCATCCAGGTCGTCCCCAGCCCCTTTTCATGTGGTTTCTTTAATCCCCGGGGCTGGGTTTCAGAAGCATTTTACAGTTTCAGTTTTACAAAGCTACGCTCCCTTTAATGTTGGCGTTTTGCAGGAGGCTGGGGAGAGCGGCTTCAGTCAAAACATGTGTGTTTTACATCAGCCAGCTGTGCACCGCGCGGCCGGGGAGGGGAGGTGGCAATGTGGCCTCCAGGCCCAGTGGGCTCCGGTTAATGCAGACGCCGGCCGGGCGAGCCCTTGAACTCCGCTTGCCTCTCTGCCTCTTCCCCAGCGCCCTGCCTGCGTCCCTCTCTCCTGTCCAGGCCCTGGTGGGACCTGCCACCGCCAGTGGGGCCAGGGCACCCCGCTTCCGGGCCCTTGACCACCTGGGGGCCCCTCCAGTGGCTGTCCCTGCACTCACACTTCCTGGATGTGGGCATGCTGGGGTGTCGTAGCCTGCGGCCACCTGCATGGGGCTTAATGCAGTGTCTTTCCCTGAGCAGAAATACTTAGGAAACTGTGGGTCTGGTGTGCTGGTTACATCCATTGGTTTGGATACACAAGAAAACGAACTAAACTGCTGGAGTAGAAAGGAAAGGCTATGTACCACCTAAACTCACCCTGCAGACTTCAGGACCCCCCACATTCTGTGACCCCTTCCCTGGAAGAGGAGATGAAGGTCTGGAGGCGAGGTGACCTGCCCAAGGTCGCAGAGTGGGTGGGACTCGGGGTCCTGAGGCCTGTGCTCGAGGCCAGGGGCTTGAGCATCGGGCTCCAGGGCACCGGACTTCTCGGCCCTGGAGTTTCGGGCTCTGGAGGAGCCACCGGGGGCCCCTCCGAGCTCACGCAGGAGAGGGCTGCGTTCCTGGGCAGTGTGGTCGAATGGAAAGAACACGAACTTTGGAATCAGTCCCTCAGGCCTGAGTCTGAACTCCTCCCTCCTAGGTGTGATGGTGGGAGAGCCTCGGTCTCCCCGTCCGTGAAACGGGGCCGACCCCACGCAGGGGTCAGACACGCCTGGGATGTGCGTCCGCTCCTCTGAAAACCCAGGGGTCGTCCGTGAGCACCTGGGCCTGGTTCTTGCCCACTCGGCTCCTGCCCCCAGCCCTGGCTCCTCCCCCTCTCCTCCCTGACCCAGGAGAGGCAGCAAGATGCCCACAAGGGAGGACCGGGGTGAGGGGCACGCCCTCCCGCCCCACACACTGAGCAGGGTGAGGGTAGAACAAGCGATGTGTGTGCAAGGACGAAGGTCGTTCCCCCTTAGAAGTGGGGTGTCTGGGAGGCTCCGAAGCTGTTTGGGTAAGGGTTAGGGTGCAGGACACCCGGTCGGTGCTGCCCTGGCCGACTGGGGTTTGGACTGCTGAGGCCACGCCCCTGGTCCAGCCGATGCCCTAATCCCTCCTGGCCCCAAGGCTGTCCCGCTGCCCCGGGGCCTCCAGCTGCTTGAGGGCGGGCTGCAGGATCTGCAGGCCTGTGCCAGGGAAGGGGTCTGCCAGGGTCCCCCATGTGGCCAGGGGCTCCCCAGAGCATGTTACTTTTGGTCTGAGCTGCCATTCACGGGCCAGAAGGGCCAGCGGTCAAGGTCAGTGGCCCTGCCTCCCCACAGGCCAGAGGCTGCTCCTAGAGGACCCGGGAGAGAGGAGGATCACAGGTCTAGCCCCGGAGGGGGGAAGCTGGCGGGGGTGGGGGGCCCATCCAGCAGTTGTCTCTGTTCCCTGGGTGCTCGGGGGTGGCGAGAGACACCGCAGGTCTCCTCAGCAATGCGCCCGCTGCGGACGGGTTCTGAGCCCTTGGGATGTGCCGGACGCCGTGCTGAGCACGTCACGTGCCTCACGTCATCCCACCTGCTCCGGAAGGCGCTCTGGGAGGACACCTGGAACATGCCGGGCACACAGTAGGCCCTCAATAACCATTTGTTGAGTGAAAGCGGCTTAGCGAGGTGAAGGGGTTCTTCCGCCTGTCGGTCGCCACGCTCTTGCGCTGCGTGGATCCCTAAGGACGGGCTGCTGATGGCGGCGGGTGCCTGGGCGTGGGCAGAAGGGAGACTCGGGCAGCAGGTTCCCCCGGGTCCCACACGCCCCACCGACTCCCTTTTCTGGAGAGAGGCCGTCACGGTCCCTGTTGGGAGTGTGTGTGTGTGGGAGGGCAGGTCCCCCAGGACGCAGGGTGCTTCCTGGGCTGATCCCTCAAGCCACCCAGGGGAGAAACACCCTTGGCCCGGGGCCTCGTCGGCTCCCTCGGGGGCAGCGGAGGGCTGGGCCTGGCCGGGCTGCAGCTGTGTGGGGCCCCGGGAGGAGGGAATCAAAGGCAGCCATGTGGGCCCCGCTTTCATCTGCCGGCTTCAAAGAGGTGCAAACAAACTCTGTCCCCGTGCCAGGCGGCAGCTCCCTCCTCAGGGCCCCAGCCTGCTCTCCCCTCCTCCCTCCTGCTCCTTCCCCCAAAGTCAGCAGCGCCTCGTCTAGTCTCAGGGCGCCCCGGAGGGGCTCTGACTCCCGGCCACCACGCAGGGAAGAGCCGAGGCCCCGCGAGGCCGAGGGTAGGAAGGGGCCGGGACCCTCCTCACACCTGTGCACGCTCCCGCCGCACGCAGGCCGGGCTGGCAGCTGGGGGCTGATACAGCCCCGCTGCCCTGTCGCTTCCCGGCCCGGAGCCTGCTGTCCCGTGCGGTGGCCGCGTGTGGGCCACCCCGCACCCGATAGCTGGCTAGTCCGAAGGGGGGGGTGTGTGTGCCCGAGGGGCTTTCTCGGATCCGGTATGAACAAAAGCATGTAAAGTACCCATTCATCATGTTTACACTGATTACATGCTGAAATGATCATATTTTGGAGCGATTGGCTTAAAACGTATAGTATGTTGTTAAAATTAATTTCACCTGTTACCTTTTACTCCTTCCAGTGTGGCTACTAGGAGGTTTGCAGTGGCGGATGGGGCTCGCTTTCCCGTATGCGGGTGCTCTGCTGCAGAGGGCACTCCCATGTTGCAGACGGGGGCTCTTAGAGAAGCTGGGGCGCCTGAGCCCCAGCGGTGCTGTCAGTTCTATGGGAGGAAGGAAGGGAGGAAGGGAGGAAGGAAGGGAGGAAGGAAGGGAGGGAGGAAGGGAGGAAGGGAGGAAGGGAGGAAGGGAGGAAGGAGTGTCCTGCAGCGGCTGTGTGGAGACACAGGTGACCCCATCCTGCCCCCGTCCTCCCGGAGCTCCTGGCCCAGAGTCTAGTCTAGCTGGGGGGAGATGCCATTGGCATCAGGGACCCCAGCTTCCCAGGGACCCCTGGGACCTCCGAACAGCGGGGAGCCGAAGAGGCTCCTGGGCCCGGATCTGGGCTCCACCACTTGCTGGTTGTGAGACTGAACTGCCTCGGCTTTCTCACCGGTACCGTGGGGGTGAGGGTGGCAGTGGGGCTGCTCCCCGGTGGAGCTGCTGTGAGGACTAAAGGACGTAATGTGCTTGGCTAACGGTGGTCCAGCGTGTTAGCCGTCAGTGACGACATGGGGTGACCCCGTGGGGCGTGCATCATGGCTGGCCTCACGCTGGAGAGGGCTGCCCTCCCAGCTGATCTGAGTCCCCCCCACCTCGGGAGGCGGGGGCTGCAGGGCAGCGGGGGTCTCCAGCTTTCCCTCCACATCGCCTCTCTGGGTCCACCTGGCTGGGTGCCGGGAGTGCCTGCTCTCCAGGGTCAATTTCTTGCCTTTCCTCCGGTCCCCTCGTCTCTCTCTCTCTTTTTTTTTTTTAAATAAGATTTTATTTATTTATTTTTAGAGAGGGAAGGGAGAGAGAGAGAGAGAAACATCAATGTGCAGTTGCTGGGGGTCATGGACTGCAACCCAGGCATGTACCCTGACTGGGAATCGAACCTGTGACACTGGTTCGCAGCCTGCACTCAATCCACTGAGCTATGCCAGCCAGGGCTCCATCGTCTCTTTGTACCCTCACGCCCGGCCCCACCCTCTCCCAGCTCTGTCCCTGGGGTCCGGTGGCCCCTGGAGGTGGCTTTAGGACCTGTTTCTTTGGAGAGAACCTTGCTCCCGGTAAACACATACTCTCTTGCCTGCTCTTTCCCGGGACCTCCCAGGGAAGGCCGGAAGTGGGAGAGGAGCTCCCCGGGGGGTAAGGGGGACCAGGCTGAGGGAACGGTGGGTTCCTAGAGGTCTGGGCCAGACCTGGAAGGATGTGGGTGGGTGCCACCAGAGCCTGGGGCATCCCAGGCAGGGGGGACAGCCACAGGAACAGCCAGGAGGCAGCTCGAGTCAAGTTCACGGTGGGGGTCCAGGGGAAAGCCACAAGGCTGTTGGGGTTGCCACTACGCAGGACTCGCTGAAGGCTGGGATGGGGGGGGTTGTTTCTTCCCACAGATGGGGGTGGGGCGCCCAGAGATGGTAGCAGGAAGTGAGATGATTGGAACCACACACGGCCGACACGAACCAGATGTGCTCAGGGTCGGGGGCTCCAGCAGGAGGATGGGGAAGAGAAGGCAGCTAAGCAAGCTGTTCCCACCTTCCCCCCGCCGCCCCGGCCCCCAGGCCAGTGTGGTTCTGCAGCCTGCTAGGCAGCGAAAGGTAATGAGAGCCACACCCGGGAGGTGATGTTGGTAACTGTTCCCACATTGCCCCGCAGCAGCAGCAGCCGTGTGTAGGGAGGGGGCTGGGCAGGGACTCAGCCTCCAGTCCAGGGAGACTCGAGGATCCGGAGGCTGCTGCTACTGCTCAGCCTCATACACTCCATGCTCCTGCCGCAGCCACTTCTTCCAGGAAGCCCTCCTCAGTTCTCTGGGTGGGTCAAGCACCTTTCCTGGGTTCTCAGAGCTCTCAGTGTTGAGTGGATTGTGACTTCTTCTTCCAGGGAGCTCATTCAAGACCCACCACCCCTTCTGTGCACATCTTTGGCATCCCCAGGTCTCTGCGGACCCCAGCCCCTCCCCTAGAGCCACTTCAACTTTTTTTTAAGATTTTATTTATTTATTTTTAGAGAGGGAAGGGAGGGAGATAGAGAGAGAGAAACATCAATGTGCGGTTGCTGGGGGTAATGGCCTGCAACCCAGGCATGTGCCCTGACTGGGAATCGAACCTGCGACACTTTGGTTTGTTGCCTGAGCTCAATCCACTGAGCTACGCCAGCCAGGGTGAACTTTTTATATGTGTATATTTAAATTGCTTTTTTAAAATCACGTGAGTCGTTCAAGAACAAGTGCTCATTGCAAAGATAACAAAACGCGCCGAATTGTAGAGTAAAATTTGAAGGAGCCGCTTTCCCGGCCCTCCCCCAGCCACGCCCCTCCCATGGCAACCGCCCGGAGGATGGGTGTAGGGTCCTTTAAATTGTGTGTGTGTGCGTGAGTGATAAAAAAACACAGGACACAAAATGCATGATTTTAACCACTTTAAGTGCCCAGTTCAGTGACACTAAGTCATTCACCCTGTTGTGCAGCCACCGCCACTGTTCACTTCCAGAACTTTCCTCTTCAAACTGAAACTCTGTCCCCATTCAATGACAACTCCCCGTTCCCCTGCCCCCCAGCCCTGGCACCCACCCTTCTGCTGTCCGTCTCTATGTGTGTAACTCCTCCAGGGACCTCAGGTAAGTGGGGTCACGGGGTATTTGTCAGGGTCTCAGGGTGGGGAGGCAAAATTGGAATTAACTGAGAATTGGCATTTTGGTTTAAGGAGGGTCCCTCGGTGTGGGGGGTTAATTACCATTGGGGTGAGAAGGCAATAAAGCAGCCCAGAATCTGGGGGAGACAGCAAAGTGAGGATTTCTGAGGCAAGGGAGCCCAAGACTCTTAGGGGGCAAAAGCAGCATGTGGGTGCTTTCCATTGAGGAGCTGGAGGGTCTTCTGGGAAGGTCCATAATGAATGATCAAGTCATTGGCCTGGGCCCGGGTCTCTGGGAACAGCACGAAGACAAGGGGATAGGAAAGCCTTAGTAATAGTAATAGTAATAGTAATAGTAATAGTACAGTTCACTCGGACCGTAACTCGTGTTGGGGGAGAGAGTTTCAGCCTTCAGCCTCTACACTGAGTGAGAGTGGGTGGCTTTGGTCCTCACTCCTCAATGTCAAGGAGAATACCAACCAGCGTTCATGCTGGAACTACGCTTGCCGATGGCACGCCCAGGCGGGCTGCCCATCCGAGTCTGGCAATGCTGACTGAGGCATCCTCTGTAACACGGGGAACCCGCTGGCTCCATGACACGCATAATTTTAGTATCGATGAGTTGTGCGCCGTAGACTCAGCAACGTTGCAGGGAACAAGACCAGCACACAAAAATCGGTGGCGTGTCCATAAAAGCAAAGAACAAGTGGAAAAGGAAATAAAGAAAACAATCCCATTTAAAATAGCACGCAAAGAAAAAGAAAAAAAAAGAAAGAAAAAATATAGCACCCCAAAGATGAAGCCACTTAGGAAAGACATACCTAGGAAAAAACCCAAGGAGGCGAAAGACTTGCACACAAACAACTACAAAATATTGCTGAAAGACACGGAAGACTCAATTTAACAGGAGGGCACCCCACACGTGTGGGCTGGAGGGCTCAGTTCTCCACAGAACGGCTGCACCGTGACTGGCTTATCCATTTGCTTGCTGATGGACGTGTGGGCTGTCTCCCATGTTTTACAGCAAATAGAGCTGCTACCAACATTCACATACAGGTTTTTACGAGGACATATATCCCAGTGTCTCTTCGCCAGATAGCTAGGAGCGGGTTTGGTGGGTCACACGCTAAGGATGTGTTTAAGTTTATAAGAAACTGCCCAACACTGTTCTAAGGTGGCTGCACCATTTTGCATTCCCGCCAGCGATGGATGTGAGTTCCAGTCGCTCCGCATCCTCGCCGGCATTTCACGTGGTCAGTTTTTAAAGTGTGAACCACTCCGCTAGGTGTGGGGTGGTATCTCATTGTGATTGTCATT
Source organism: Phyllostomus discolor (assembly GCF_004126475.2). Taxonomy (NCBI): domain Eukaryota; kingdom Metazoa; phylum Chordata; class Mammalia; order Chiroptera; family Phyllostomidae; genus Phyllostomus; species Phyllostomus discolor. The sequence continues at coordinate 6,293,690 of NC_040907.2, read as the reverse complement.
TCCGTTTTTAATGACTAAGGATGCTGAATATTTTCTCGTGAGTTTATTTTCCATCCATATAGCTTCTTTGGGGAAGTGTCGATTCAAATCTTTAGCCCATATTTGTAATGGGTTGTTTCTTTTCTTATTTTTTTAAGTATATTTTATAGATTACAGTTGCCCCATTTCCCCCCTTTATTCCCCTCTGCCCTGCACCCCCTACCCACTTAGTTCATGTCCCTGGATTGTACATATAAGTTCTTTGGCTTCTCCATTCCCCATACTATTCTTAACCTCCCCCTGTCTATTTTGTACCTGTCATTTATGCTTCTTATTCCCTGTACCTTTTCCCCCATTCTCTCTCTACCCCATTCCCGCTGATAACCCTCCATGTGACCTCCATTTCTGTGGTTTCTGTTCCTGTTTGCTTATTTTTTGTTTTTGTTTTTTAGGTTCAGTTTTGATCGTTGTGAGTTTGTTGTCATTTTACTATTCATAGTTGTGATCTTTTTCTTAGATAAGTCCCTTTAATATTTCATGTAATAAGGGCTTGGTGATGATGAACTCCTTTAACTTGACCTTATGTGGGAAGCACTTTATCTGCCCTCCCATTCTAAATGATAGCTTTGCTGGATAGAGTGATCTTGGAGGTAGGTCCTTGCCTTTCATTTCGTTGAATGCTTCTTTTCAGCCCCTCCTTGCCTGTAAAGTTTGTTTTGAGAAATCAGCTGATAGCCTTATGGGAACTCCTTTACCTACACTTCTTTTGTAGGTAACCATCTCCTTTTCTCTTGCTGCTTTTAAGATTCTCTCTTTAGCTTTAATCTTGGATAATCTAATTATGTTGTGCCTTTGTGTGTTTCTTCTTGGATCCAGCTTCTTTGGGACTCTCTGAACTTCCTGGACCGGCATGTCTAGTTCCTTCGCCAGATTGGGGAAGTCTTCCTTCATTATTTTTTCAAGTAAGTTTTCATTTCTTGCTCTTCCTCTTCTTTTTCTGGCAGCCCTGTAATTTGCATGTTGGAACATTTAAAGTTGTCTCAGACTTTAGCTTCTCCTCTTCTTCTTTTTTTTTTTTTTTGAATTTTTGTTACTTCATTCTCTACCAGTTGGATGTTTATTTCTTCCTTTTGTTCCAAGTCATTGATCTGAGTCCCCATTTCCTTCCCTTCCTTTGGTTCCCTTTATATATATTTTTTTATTTCACTTTGTGTAGCCTTTACTTCTTCCTCTATTTTGCGACCATACTCAATCATTTCTGTGAGCATCCTGATTACCAGTGTTTTAAACTCTGCACCTAACAGGTTGTCTATCTCCTCATCACTTAGTTTTTTTTTTTCTGGGGTTTTGATCTATTCTTTCATTTGGGCCATATTTCTTTGTCTCAGCGCACCTGTTACGAATAAGGGGCGGAGCCTCAGGTATTACAAACCAGGGCGGAGCAACCCACATGGCTGCCTTGTGGTGCTGTATATGGGGGAGGGGTCAGAGAGAGAGCAATGCTAATTGCTTGCTCAGTTCTCACCAGCTTTCAGTCTCTTCTCCCACTACCCACAAACAAATCAGACCCTTCTGCTGCTGATTCCCAGATAGGTTGGTTTGTGTGTGTTCTAGGACCCTGTGGATCCCTCCAATGAACTCTCCTGTGAGGCTGGGAGTTTCTCCCGCCGCAACCCCCACAGGTTTTCACAGTCAGAGGTTTTGAGGCTTTGTCTCCCTGTGCTGGAACCCTGGGTTGTGCGGTCTGTCTCGTTCCCCAGTTGTTCCTCCCGGTTTATCCGCCCACAAATGTGGGACTGCCTGGTCCGTCAGCCATAGCCTTGCCATGCATACGCCCCACTTGGCTGCTCATCTCCACCCCTCCTGAGAGTTGAGATGAATGTTTCTTTTCTTTAACTCCTTGGTTGTTTGACTCCCATACAGTTCGATTTTCTAGCAGTTCTGGTTGTTTTTTGTTTTTAAACTGGTTGTTGTCTTTCTTTTGGTTGTGCAAGGAAGCGAGGCGTATCTACCTAAGCCTCCATCTTGGCCGGAAGTCTCTTTTCTTATTTTTGAGTTTTGAGAGTTCTCTGTATATTTGGTTACTGGTCCTTTATCAGATATGCGTTTTGCAAATGTGTTCTCCCTGCCTGTGGCTTGTCCTTTCATTTTCTTGACAGTGTCTTCAAAGAGCAAACGTTCTTACAATTTTATTTTCTTTTTTGGTCTGTGCTTTTATTCCAAGAAATCTTTGCCTAACCCAAGGTACGAAATAGTTTCTCATATGTTTGTTTTTCTAGGAGTTTTATAGTTTTAGGTTTTACACTTAGGCATTTGGCTAGTACCTTGTCACGGTATCTTTCTGCTTAAATCACAGTGGGTTCTGTTGTCTGCAACTACGAACACAAGGTTGATGTGGAAATGATGGTGTCGGTGGTTATGATGACAATGTCAGTGGCCTGGCTGGTGGGACAGTGGGTGCCAGCAGCCATGATTTGGTGATAGTGTCGATGCCGGTGGTGATAATGGGAACTAGGGTGGTGGTGTTGACCATTTCCTAAGCGCCGTGCTACCACAGTGTAACATCCACGGCGGCCCTGTCCACCCTGGACAGAGTTACTGTTTGTCACCAGCTTGTCCCTTCTCTTAATGATCCACACATATTGCAGACCCCAGCTTGACAATCTCACAGGATGCCATTCCCCGGAAGGTCCTGTGGACCTGCTTACAGCAGTGTTCACGGGTACTCCTATAATGCTGGCCATCGTGTCATTGTCTACTGTGGGGGGAAAATAGAAACAGCCTAAATGTCCATCAATAAAATGGCTTGAAACTGGAATGCCCAGCCTGTGGAATAGTGTGCAGCCTTTGCACAGAATAAGCTAGATCTTCACAGACTTCCACAGAAGGCTGGCTGTGCAATGTCGCTAAGCGAGAGGAGCAATAGCAGCGACACATGTGATCCCAGTTTGTAAACAGCACACTCAGCCGTGCGCCCGGGAGTGTGCGCGAGAAACCGTCAACAGTGGTACCTCCAGAGGAGACTTTTCATGTTACAGGCTTCTGGTCTGTTTGAATTCATTGCCTTGAGCGGTTAGCCCTTTCATCTAAAAAAAATAAAACACACACACTCACACACACACGATGAGGCAGGGCGAGATTATTCTTTTTATTTTAGAAACACGGGCGTGGAGGCGCGGGGTGGGGGTGGCGGTATGGTACTGCCCTGACTTGCTCGAGTGGGTGGCCCTGGGAGCCAGAGGGAGGAACTGGCTAGACAGGAGCCCTCCTGTCTGGCTTTCCGGCCTCCGCCCCGCCCTGCCTTGCGTGGAAGCCACGAGTCCCGCCTCCTGGCCGGTCCCCAGGTGAGGCTGCCCTCTGAGCGCTGCTCAGCACAGAGATGGGGACACAAGGCCATGGCCTTGACTCAGGTCTCCCTCTGTGGTCTGTCTCATCTCCCCATGCGGGGGTCCTGCTGCTCTAGGAAACGGGGGGCAGGTTGGGGTCCTGGAGCGGGTCCAGCAGCCCCGTGAGTGGTCCCTGCTGGCTGGGGTGGGGGATGTTGCTTAGGGAGGTTAGCTGAGCGGGGGCTAGGGATGAGGAAGACAGAGACACGTTCCTTGACATATGGCCAGAGGGCTGCCTGCATCGGCATCCCCCGGTAAGTATTGTATTAAGGATGCTGAACTAGGTCCTGGTTCCACTCCAGGGCTGGTGAGCCCGAATCCCTGAGGAGGAATACCAAGGCCTGCGTTTGATAGCGTTTGGCTACAGAGGTTACAATGCGATGACACCCGAGTCTCTGGGCTGCGACCGCAGCATCACGGGGAGCTTGATGGGAACACGGAGCCTCAGCTCCAATCCAGGGAGACCTGCCACGTCAGACCCGAGATGTGTCGGGATCCCTGGGTGACTCGTGTGTGTAGCACAGTTGCAGAAGCTCCAAGGACGTGGCTGAGCAAACAAAGGCCGTGGTCCCCAATGTTAGGGTAACCGGGGACCCAAAAACAGCCCCACTGTCCTGACAGCACCCAGGCCAGCGTGCTGCTGGGCACGAGTGGCTTGAATATCCCCGATGGGTCCAGTGGGCAGGCCTGGGAACACCACATGGAGCATTGGCTGTGTTGGGGGCCCAGGGGGAGGACGGTGTTTGAGGAGGTGGTCCCCCCACAGTTAAGGGCTCCTCCAGGGTTTGCCCAGGCTTCATTCCACTTCCCTGTCCCGGCATCTGCTCCAGGTCCTTCCCTCTGAGCCACCGCTTCCCTCATGTCCGATGGGGACACACGACCACCTTCCTCCCAGGGTCGCTGGGACGGAGTGGGGGCAACCAGGGCGTCTGGCTCTCATCGGTGCCAGCCCTGCTTTTGTAACTGTTTGGCGGAATCTCCACGTGCACTCGGTGGAGCACAGGTGGTTCATTGCCGCGTCTGCAGGCAAACCTACCGTGAAGGGAGGGCCCCTCACTCACCCTCCCTGAGCCTCCTGTCCACACGAGCAAAAGGTGATAATACTAACAGTGCCCACCTTGGGGGTGGGCCGCCTCCCACGGGTGTCTAAGCCCACGTCCTGGCCCGCTGCACCTCCCAGGTAGACTCGACCCCATGACGTGCACTGAGAGACAGACGACATTTGACTGGAGAGTGGGCTCTTGGGGATTCAAGGACAAGGGATTCCTGCCATGGCTGTCCACTGGAATTCTCTGCTTTTCCGCTCCGGCTGGCTGGGCCCTGCCGGCGGCCCCCTCTCCTCATTCCCACACAGCTCCGGAAACCCCTCCTACGGGGCAGTTCTGCAAAGCTGCACCTTGTTCTGCTCCCTACCCAAACAAGAGCTACCTGCCAGGTGCTGTTCAGAGCCCCTTATGAGGAGAGTCTCATCCAGGGCAGACCCACCCAGTGGTGGATCTGTTTTTATGCCCATTTCACAGGTGAGAAGTGGAGGCAGCGTTTCGGTCACTGTCCCAAGGTCCTAGTGCTTGTACGTGTGATGTTGCAGTTCTAACCCAGGCTGTGAGCCTGTCCCCTTAACCTCTCAGATGCGTCCCACGTTGTTCCCCCGAGCGGGGAAGGGGTCTCGCTCGGGCCCCACAGGGGTAGACTGAGACGTAATTAGAGCTTCTTTCACACAAAGCGGGCAGTTCACAAATATTTAGTAAGCACCTACTATGTGCCGGAAGCGAGGGACATGGCGGTGAGCAAACAAGACGTGGTCTCTGTGGTCATGGACACAGCCCACGAAATTGTTCGGAGAAAAAAAAATACAGCCCCCGCCCCAACCAAGAGGGCGCAGGCATTGTCTCCAGACCCTCGCGGCCTGGCTGGGGCTGCCTGGCCTGCAGCCAGGCCTCGCTCTCGCCCACCGTTCGCCCACGGAGTCCAAGCCAGGCAAGCCCCCCTCCTCCCGCCAACCCTGGACGCAGCGGGGTGGGTCTCTGGTGACAGAGGAGCAGAGTGGGTCACCTCCCAGCAGGACCTTGGCCCACAGGTGAGCCGCAGCCCCAGCCCAAACCTCTGGCGACTTCTCAGCCAGGATCTGGGTGCCCCCCTGGGACTCCTCCCCTCCATCTCCCCCCTCTCCCCCCCTCCCCCCTGCTCAAATGCTGGTAATTGGGAGACAAAGAAGTTTCAGACAGTTGGGGACCTGCGTCCTTTGAGTCCCTGAAAACATGCTATTATTAATTAAAGACTTTGGCTCTGGCGGGGCCCGGGCCTGCCTTTTTCTGGCTGGGCCTCAGACTCACGTCTCTCCAGTAGTCTCTTCTTGCTAAATTTTTCAGTGTTTTTAACATCAGACTGATGTTACGTATAATTACCAACTTCGCACCCAAATTATATTTGACACGGCTTGTGTGGGAAATTAGACCATTTCAGCGCCTACAAATTCACCTGGGGAAGCCAAGGCAGGCACGAGGGCGTGCTGAGGGGAAGTAATTTAAATATTACATGTGCCCTTGTGAAAATGCCAAAAGTCTTTAAACTGCCAAGAAGAACTCCGTCTCCCCCTCCACTTGTGCCCCCACCCCTGCCAGCTCACTGAGAGCGCTGAGGGTCGGGAAGCAGGGCCCCCAGGGCAGGGGGCTGTCCTGGGGCCTTTCCTATGGGGGCCCTGCCCTGATTGGCGGGGGGCGGGGCTGCCACCCCGTGGGGAGGGCCTGATGCGGTGGTGTCTGGCTGTTTGCTCTCCCTCTCCTCCTCCTGCCTCGGCCCGTCTGCTCCTGTGCTGGAGGAGAGGAGGCCCACCTCCCTCACCCCTGCTCTGCACACAATGGGGGGCGGGGGTAAGAAGATGGTGGCCCCAGCACCTAGAACCTGGGACGCTGGGGCTCCAAGCACCAGGCTTAGCAATGGCCTAGTGTGGAAGTCCCCTTCGGACCAGACAGGCCCTCAAGTGCATTGCTTTGTCATTTCAAGCCAACAAATTCTGCCCTGGCTGGTGTGGCTCAGTGGACTGGGCGATGGCCTGTGAATCAAAGGTTCGCTGGTTTGATTCCCAGTCAGGACACATGCCTGGGTTGTGGGCCAGGTCCCCAGTAGGGGGCGCGTGAGAGGCAACCATATATTGATGTGCCTTTCCCTCTCTTTCTTCCTCCTTTCCCCTCTCTAAAAATAAAGAAATAAAATCTATTTTTTAAAAAAAAGCAAAGCAAACCATTGGGGAAAAAAAGCCAACAAATCCTGAACACTTACCATAAGGAATCCAGAGAAGAATAAAACCCATTCATTCATTCATTCAACAAATAAGTGCTTATACACTCATTGTGTAGCAACCACAGTGATTAAAAAGGTTCATCCATTCATTCACTTGTCCACTCAGCACCCACTGTAACTGAGCACCTGAGGTGTCCAGGCTCTGTGCTGGGTCACAGAGGTGAAGCAGGCTGTGCCAACCTTCAGTCGCTCAGACAGACCCCCTCCCCCCATCTGGGGAGTCCCCAATCGCTGGGGAGGCAGACTTCTGGTCAGACAACGAGGTTCCGGGTTTATCAGGCTGGAAGGCCAGCCCCAGCCCCAGCTGCTCCCTTGCCAATGGAGGCTGCCCAAGTGAAGGGAGGGAGACCCTCCTGGCTCCTGATACCATCACCTGGACCTGTGAGTCTGATGCCCAGGGTCTGGAGGCCAAAGGCGTGAGGCCCAGCCTGGCAGGGTCTAGGACAGAAGGCTCCCGTCTCTTGCCGTCCTTGCCCTGATGTCCTAGACTGCAGGGGGGACAGGTGAGCTCAGCACCTGCTGCGAGGCATCCGGGCCCACTGCGGAGGCGGCACTGCGGGAGCAAGACAGGGGGAGCTGAGATGGCTCAGGTGCTGCTGCCTTCCCTTCAGGAAGATGTAGCACCTGAGAGGAGGCAGCCAGGAGGACGCCCCTCTGACCCCAGACCTCAGAGGCACCCAAGGTTGCGGGTGGGACTCTGGAATCCCAGTCTGCATGGGTGCAAGGAGGAGGGCTGGGGCAGCGCCCGTGGCGGGCCACCTGGGAATCCCCAGTCCTGAATTCCATCAGCTGCTGCCCCTGACTGGCGGCAGAACCCCCACTGTTTTCCGTCTCCTCTTCTCTCTATTCCCGGGCTGCCCTTTATTCCTTCTGGTACTGGGGGTGGTGAGCCCCGTCAGCCCCGGGGGCCCTGGGGAGCAGAGCGGGCTAGGCAGTGGGCTGGATGTGCCTGGGGCTTAGATGCCCTCCAGTCCTGGCCCTCGATGACAGCCCAGGGGCTGTGCTGTCCCTCTGTCCTTCCATGAACAGGTGGTTTGTATACCTGTGCTGGGGGCTGGGGACACCCCAGTGATCAAGACCAACAAGGTCCTTGCCTTCTTGGGCTTATGTTCCAGCTGGGGGGAAATGGGCACCGAACAAATAAATGAAAGCAGAGAAATAAGACAAAAAGTGAGGGAGGAGCTAGTTTACTTTTTTTTTTTAAGATTTTACTTATTTATTTTTAGAGAGAGAAGAAGGGAGGAAGAGAGAAAGAGAGAAACACCAATAAGCTGCCTCTCACACGTGCCCCAGCTGGGGACCCGGCCCCCAACCCAGGCATGTGCCCTGACCGGGAATTGAACCAGTGACCTTTTGCTTTGTGGGACAACACCCAACAGAACCACACCGGCCAGGGCGAGGGAGGATCTAGTTTGAATTGGGTGACCCAGGAGGGCTTCTCAGAGGTGGCGGCATGTAACCTAAAGGGGCAGACATGATTTTCCAGGTGGAGGAGACAACAGGATCCAGACTGGGAGGCAGGGGCGCCTCTAGTGGGCGGGCGGACTAAGGTGCCGGTCAGCCCGGCCGTCAGGTGCAGGTGAGAAGGAGGCAGTGGGTGGGCGGGGAGAAGGCAGAAGAGGGCAGGGCCAGGTGGAGGAGGCCCCTGCTGGGGTGCAGGCTGTCCCCTGGGTGGGAGGGGCCCCGTCTGGAGGGTGTTAGCACAGGGGAGACAAGACTCGATTTGCATTTTGGAAGCATACACTTGAGGTTGGAGAATGGATTCCAGAGGCCAGGGCTACGAGAGAGAGAGAGAGAGAGAGAGAGAGAGAGAGAGAGAGAGACCGCCCCAAGGGCCCGGGGGTCCAGAGCCCAGGCGTCCAGAGCCCAGGCGTTCAGAGCCCAGGGGCGCAGTCTGGAAACTGTTAAGCATCTGGGCACTGAACGGGGTGACTCCGGGACTCTGCCCTGGATTCTGGTCCTGACCACACTACTCACTGGTGGTGTGACCTGGAGTCAAAAGCTGTCCCTCTCTGAGCCTTCATGTCTCTATCTGCGAAAGAGGGGCCAGAACAGCCGCCCAGGCTCCGCCCCTGGGGTGCAGAGCGGTCAGGGCTGGGGCAGCACAGAGCACCAGAGAGAGGTAGGCGCTAAAGGTGTGGCTGGGAGGTGGCGGGTCCCTGAGCCTGGGGCTACTTTGGGGGACAAATTTTTCCTGGAGGAGCCAATAAGGGAGTGACACTGTGGTTGAAATCATCCCTGGGGTCAAGCCCCTACTCCTGCTCCAGGCTCCCTGAGCCCCCCAAGTCCCCCCTTGCCCCGGGGCCTGGGGTCCCGGCTCAACGCTCTGGCTCCCAGAGGCTGTCCGCACCCCTCCCCCACCTCTGTCCCCCGATCTTTTTTCCTTGCCTCTTCTTTTTAAAATAAAAATGCCGGCCGCTCGCGGATTGCTGATGTTTATGCCTCAGTAATACATTATGTATTATTTTGTTTTAAGCACAGCTTTTGCATCCTGACAGTAACAATAAAATGTGGCTATGGGATTGCTAATACAGACAGGCTAATGTTCCCATCGCCCGCCTCTTTTTTTTGCGTCCTAAGCACTTTTGAAAAGGCTCCTTTTATATTCCTAATAAAATTATAGAAAAATACATCGATTTACTGGAAAAGAGTTTAGGGTCGGGGTGGAGTTTTTCCCTCCCCCTCCCCCTGTGTGGGCTTCTTCCCTCCCCAAAGGCTGATGAATATTCTGAATCAAAGCTTCTAAGTGCTGTTTGACCCTTGACCCCAGGTAGCATCCCCCCACCTCACCCCCAGGTTGGCCAGCTGCTCACCTGGCCCCCAGCCAGCTTCCAGGCAGGGATGGGCATGTGCCCCAGACTTCGGTGTTGGTAGTTGGGGTGTCTCCAAGTCAGGGCATCTGTATGTGGGGGATTGTGTGTGAGGATGACTGTGGCGTGCGTGCTAACACATGTGTGGGGAGCACCTGTCTATATGTTTGCATGCATGTTGAATGTTTGCATGTGGGGGCTGGGGTGTCAGGATGAGTGTCCCTGTGTGTCCGGCCTGGGCTGCCAAGCCTTGGCGTGCCTGTGGGTACATACATTTGGGGGTCGGCGGTCAGGGTCCGGTTTGTGGGACAGTGTGGGGTGGCTGTGGGCTTCAGTTGGAGACACCACTGTCCTCAGTTCTGTCCCCGTGGGGAACGCATGTTGCCTGTTTCTGAAAATGACTACATCTCCAGGGGTCACTTTTCATCTGAAAGGCGGGGTCCCCCACCCTAGGCGGCCTCTGATACCTGGTCACGCTAGCGTACACAGGGCTCTGTGAGGCCTGTGCGTAGGTAAGACGCGGCAAGCTGGTTCCGTGTGTAGGGGACCAAGCGCTACACACGCGGAGGGGCTGAGCCACCAGGCGGGCAGCAGGCCTCTGGGAGGGTTGGGAGGGACAGCCTTCCAGCGGCACGTGGCCTCCTGGGCAGGAGTGGCAGGGGGGCAGCGGGCAGGGAAGGGTCCGGGGCCACAGGAAGGGGAAGCTGTGGAAGGAGAGAAGGAAAGGGACCTAGGGAAGGTGAGGACCTGCCTGCACACACTTCGCCTTCCCAGACATCCCTGCGCCAAAGCCTAGGCCACAGGGTCTGGTGGGTGGAGCTGGGGGAGGGGCCTAAACTTTTTGCCCTGGGTACGAATCTGGTGGGTGGACCCAGAGTCTGGGTGGGGGGGGGGGGCAGAAGGACAAAGGCTCTCCTTCTAGCAACGTATCCCTTGGTTTCCTGAGGCCAGACCCCAAAACTTTCACCCTCCTCCCCAATCAAAAATCTGGGAAATAGAGACCCTCAGTCAGAGCACCAGATCCCCTGGGACCGCCCCCTACCCGCCCCCCCCCAAAATACCTCCCGCCCCACCCCCCAGTCAGAGAGGCTGCTCCCCGGGTGTGGAGCTCAGGGGAGGGCCCCACGAAGAGCCCCGGATCCCCCGGCCTAGGCTGCGCTGCACCGCTGAAGGCCCTCGCCGCCTGCCACTCCCGCTGAGCCTGCCTCCCTCCCCCCCTCCCCGCCCGCCCGCCCCCCCTCCGGGGTGTGTGTGGATTTGCACGCTTCAGAAACGGGGAAGAAAAAAAAAAGGGATTGGATTTTGTGTACTAAGCACTTTTGAGGGCAATCTGGGGCCCCCTAATCCAGAGGTTTATAACCTCCCCGGCTAATGCTCCCTGACACTGTGTTTTGATATCATTACTACATTATACTCACAATTTTTGAGTGAAAAAATACAGTACTTAGAAAGTCGAAATTCATAAATAAATTCATGTCAAACCGCACTTAATATTGATTTTGTTAGTGTTCAGATTCAATAATAAGGTACTGCGTGCATGAATATTTAAATATAATCATCATTTCTGCATCTCCTAATGGCCTCTGCTCCTCTACACTCAATTTAAACACAATTTAAAAACTATAATGTATTGAAAAATACTAGGATTTAGCAATAAATCATCATCGGGAGATTCCAGGCCTCTTATAGGGTGGCTCAATATGGGTTTCTCCGGGGACCGTACAATTAGATTCATGTTTTTAAACTTCTCAATTATCCATATACCATAATTTTATGTGAAAGTTTGTTTCGCTCCCCCCACCCCAGCCGGCCGTCCCCCACCCCTCACCGGCCCCCCCCCCCCCCCGGCCTCTCTCTGTAGGAAGCGGTAGAATATCGCTTAAGTGTTCTCTTAGCCAGAGTGGAGTGGGGTCAAAGGTGGCCGTCCTCAAACCGAATTAGAGGCCAGGCCTGCCAGAGGCAGCCGGCGCTGAGTCACTTAATCATATTATTTGGGAAAAATATAGGGGGGAAAGAGATAAAATGACTTAAAATGAACTTGCCAAGGAGGAAGTGGAGTTTTTTAGATTTATTTAAAAAGCAATCCTTGGCCTGATGAAATAGACACAGGGCCGGGCAGGATGTGGGAAGAGCCCGGGGAAGGCGGGGGGCCGTGCGGCGGGGGCAGAGGGGCTTCCAGCTCGGCTGCTGGGCCCCAGAGCTTCCTGAGGAGCCCCTGGGGGTGCAGAGGGCCCTGGGGTGAGGATAAGGGGGGTGCCCTTGGGACCCGGGGGCTGGCTGTTAGAGCCCACTCCTCGGGGAGCCTGCAGGCAGGCCGGAGTGGTCTGCTGGGGGCATGGGGTGTGGCAGAGCCCCGGGAGGGGGCACGTGGGGCCTTGCAGGGTGCCCCGATGGCGGCAGGCGGCAGCTGGTGCTGACAGATGGCCACACAAGTGGTACAGCGGCACTGATTGATGACAGGAGGGGAGAAGACCCAGGGACCCGGAGGGAAGGTGCCCACTGGCTCAGGGCATGAACCGCACGCCCCGTCTGCAGGGCGGATCATGTCATTCATCCCACTCACCCGGCGCCTACTGTGCGTCTGGGGCTTTACGTGCAAGCCACGGGAGCCCCAGCGCCGCTGCTCAATGTGAGGCACAGCCGCGCCCGTCTTATCGAGGAGGAAGCTGGAGCTCAGGGTGGTGAGGCAGTTTACCCAGGGTCCCACAGCTGTGACAGTGGCAGGATCTGAACCCGGAGCGCTTGCTCAGACCAGTGTCTTTTCTGGCTCAGTGCTTCTCCTGGAAGGTGCGGCTGGCGGGTGGGGACAGTGTGGGCCCTGAGCTCCGGCCTCTGGCACGCTCCGGAGGTGTGGTGCGCTGTTCGCATCCCACGGAGATAGGACCGACACCTGCTCATGTGGGGAAGAGACACACCGGGGCTCTGGAGACCTTTCTGGTCGACGGACTCGGGACCAGGGGAGGATAGCTTGGGTGGATCCAGGGCTGGACACCTGGTGGTGCTGCCCAGGGAAACCGGAAGCAGTGGAATGACAGCGAGGGTGCCCTAGGACAGCGATGTCCCCGAGGCCACCCTGGCCAAGGGGGTTAGGCCGCTGGTGGGAACGGACACCTGGCGTTCTAGGTGAGGCTTTCCACACTGGACACGAATGCTGGGACGGGAACCCGACCTGGGGTGGGGAGCCACCAGAGGGGGTGCACCGTGCTGCTCCATGCGCCCCGCAAGAACAGACTGTCGCTGGGATCCAAGCCACCACCAGGGATATTGTCAGGTGCACGGGCTTCAGTCCCCACCCGGCACCCCCGCCCCTGAGTCTTGCTTCCTAGCTGTGGAAGTGGGCGGACGGTAGCACCTACCTCCGTGGGCTGGCACGGGGAGGCGGTGCCCACTTTGGCATGGTGTCCTGCCACTGTAGCTGCAATGATACCGGCATATCTGGGGCCAGGCTGGGGCTCCAGCCCCCCACAGATGCTTTCCCCCTCTTCTGGTCTACATTGCCCCTGTCCCTTTCCATGGGTTTGGTTGCCAAGGGACCTGGCCTCCGATTGGCTAAGAGCCAGGCTCCCACCCCCGCCAACCGGCTTGGCCATGGGGACACCCGTAAGGCTGTGTCAGACCTAGGGCACAGGGGACAGAGGGGGGTCAGGAGAGGGGGTTATCAAGGGCCTGAGTTCCTGGCCTTGTGACTCCGTTTCTCCAGCAACTCAAAGCCTCCTTGGTCTCCTGTGGAGACTACTGAATCATTCATTCACTCACTCATTCATTCAAGCTTTCAGCAAATGCCTACTATAATCCAGACACTGTTCTAGGGACAAGGACACATAAGTGAACAAAGCAGCTTTCAGAGCCCACTCGTCCTGCAAACCTCAGTTTACTCATCTGGCAAGTGGGGCTGCTCAGGCAGAACCCCTCCGGCAGGCAGGGTTGTGGGGAGAACCCCAAGGGGCAGGCCACACCAAGGGTTTCATGGCCCCCACAGGGTGTGGGACCCCTGAGAGCCTTGAGGCTGCTGGCAGACCCCCGAGGGGGAACTCTGGCCTCACTTTGGTCCTCAGGCCAGCGAAGGGCCGGGTGCCTCCCTCAACCCTGTCACTCTGCATCCAAGACCCGTTTTTTTCTGGAAAACAAGCGACATTCATCATGAGTGACAGCCAGGCCCTAATGCAATCTCAGCTGGAGCCATGAATTGCAAATGCGCCACAGTGAGGAGGCTGCTCCATTGGGTCCCCAGGGAGGTCACACGCCAGGGCCCCAGGGGCGCTGGTCAGCGTGGGGACACCTCTGAAGACCCACAGACCCCGCAGGGCCCGGGGCTCCCCGCCATCACACGGGGCCAGGACCCAGCCACCTCAGGTCCTTGGGTCCTCAGGACAAGGTTCCTGAGTGGGTGGAAGCAGGGGCCAGTTCCTGGTGACTCAGAACCTGCCTGTGTCCCTCTGCACAATTTACAGGGCAAAATAAATCACCCAGGCAATTAACAGGAGCAAGTCAGGTGAGCAGGGTGGGGTAGGTGGGCGGGGCACCTGCCTGGCAATCCTGAGGACCTCACCGGGGCCAGGAGCACTCACGTGACTGGGGGCGTCCTGGTGGCTGCGCCCCAGGGCCCTGGGCTCTGCCTCTCACCTCAGACGACCCCGCCCTGCAACCCTTCCCCATCTGGCCTCCTTCCAGCTGCCCCCAGGGGAGCCCCCACCCTCCAGGAGTGAGCTGAGCTCCACTCCCTGCCAGGGGGTGCCGCCCCCACATGTGTGTGCCTGGCACTTCCGGCTCTGCACACCATCTGGTTGCAGCTCTCTACTGACATTGCGTGTGCCCGGGCCACACGTGTGTGCCCAGTTCGCTGCCAGCCAGGCACTGAGTCAGGGCGTGCTGGCCTGCCTCTGGCACCCGGCGTAGACAGGTGGGTTTTTTTCCCTTGTGTGTTTTGGGTTCAGAAAAAAAAAAATTCCCCAAATGAGCTCCCCCGGGGCACTTTTCCCTTCATTTTTTTCTGCCCAGGTGTCTCTGAAGGGAACTTCATTGTCTGTTTCGAATTCATTTGTGCTTAACTCATCTAGAAGTTTTGCAAGAGCTGTTTGATGTCCAAGAAGTTTCTGAGCACCCCCACCGCTCCCCACCCCTGTAATGAGCCCTTTAACCCTTGGAGGCCCGGAGCTGCCTTGGGGCCTGAGTCAAAGGCTGGGACCTTTCCCCCCACCCCCACCCCGCCCCCGCCCCTGTGCAGGGGGGAAAGAGCTCGGGGCATAGAGGTCTGAGAGCGAGGCATGGGTTGGGGGGAGGCTCTGTCCAGCTTGCCCTCCAGCCTTGCCTGGGCACCTCTCAGCACTCTGATCCACTGGCCCCCAGCCCCTGCTGGGTGCAGGGCCCAGCTCTGGGGGTTTTGAGCCTCCCTCAGTAATTAATGGGTGCCTGTGAGGGCTGACCTAATCAGGCACCCAAATTAATCTCAATTACAGCGATTTGGTAACTGCAATGCTAGCCAGCCCGTCGGGGCCGGCATTTCATCACCCGAGATTGGGGAGCCGGGATAGCTCAGCCCTGATGTTATCAGCGGGGGTGGAGTGTGGGGGGGGGGGTTGCTGGGTGGGGCTCAGGAGCCCCAGGCAACCCAGCCTCTATCAGCGCCATCAAATTAGTTCATACCAGCTAGCATTCACATTAGCATCCTGGCCTGTCCCCCGCCCCCCCATTCTCAGGACGTGAAAGAGGCTCCTGGAGAATCTTGGGCGGCCCCACTCTGTTCCCACCTCGGGCCCCCACGGGCCACCCATCAGCATGAATCCTGGAGAGTGGGCTGCTGCGCCCTGTGGACCCAGACACGCGTGGCTCTGGAACCCCAAGCCGGGCAAAGTTCCAGGCTCGAGAACTCGGGGCCCAGCTGGGTTGCCTCCCTCCGGGCATGAAGGTGCCGGGAGGCAGGCGTGGGCTGGCGCCTCCTACGTGCTGGCGGCTCCCCGAAGTTTCCAAAGCCCTTTCCCAGCCGGTAGCGCTGGTTTGCTCCCCGCAGCTCCCCACTGGGCAGGGCAGGGCAGGGCAGGGCAGGGATTATTCACCCCATTTTACAGAGGGGGAAACGGAGGCCTAGGGAGGAGACGAGGCTTGCCGAGTGAGCCAGGGCTCTACCCGGGCTGCAGGACTCCCCGGCCAGTGCTCTTCCCGCCTCCTAAGAGATTGTCCTCCCCCCCCCCCCAGCTCCAGCACCCCCCACCTCTCACCCCATATCCGAACACCCTGGCCTCTTTCCTGAGCCTCCAGCTTACTCGTCTAATCATTAGCTCTGAGCCTCAGTGTTCTCATCTGTAAAACGGGGGTGAAAGCAGTGACGAGTGCTCCCCTGTCACCCTTACCTGCTGAAGCTCTGTGCGCATGGAGGGTGTTCCCTGCGGTCTTTCTCAGTAGGCACAGTGGGAGTGGAGGATGCATCAGGGCTGGCAGCCACCCATGTGTCCCCTAACCATGGGACATTTCCCTGTGACAACAGAGGGGCAGGGAGGGCACCGTCCTCAGGGGTGGGGAGGTGGGTCTCTGATGGGGAAACCAGGCAGCAGAGGCCAACCCAGAAGGTGTCTGGGGCTTTTCATCATCACCCAGCCCACCCCGCGCCCTCAGCCGGGACTCCTGTATCGTAACAGTGGGCTCCCCAAGGGCTGAGGAGGCTCCCGGGTCACCTCCCAGTCTGCCGGGGTGGGGAAGGCCCCTGAACCCATGAATGAATGAATCAGGCCTGACTTCCCACCCCGGAGACACTTAACACGGCTTAAACCAATTATACTTACCCTCCTCCTCACCTCCCTCCACCCTGGCCTAGGGGGTGGGGTGGCTCCCCCCTCACCGCTCCCCTGTCTGCCACCCTTGGCCGTGCCCCTGGAGTCACTCCCACCTACTTCACCCCCCTCAGCGCAGGTCCTGGTTTGGCCAGAAGGGAAGGGGCCCCCGGCTGAGGATGGGGGTCTGAGTGGGAGCTGCGGCAGACCCCCATCACCGCTCACATGCCCCCCTCCCCACCCCTGGGGGACCGTCACCCTGCACGGGAGCGGGGGGGGGGGGAGCAGGCGCCCTGCGAGCCCTCAGGCCCACCCCCCACTTCCCGAAAAGGCAGTGGCAGGATGATTGATTTTGCGGGAAGAGCGGCCACGAGGGGCGGGGGAAGCCAGGGCGCCAGGGGGTCCTCACTCCATTTGTTTGTGGCTGCAAGTCAAAGCTGGGTCCCTCCGGGCGGGGTGTGAGGTGTCCCCTGCTGCTCAGCCTGGCCCTGGGAACCAGGGAGGGTCCTTTGGGGCCTCCAGAGCAAGTTCAGGGCCCTGTGGGGACACAGCGATATTAGGGGGGGGGGCTCTGACCCCTCGGGATCCTGGTCAGCCCCTAGAGGATATGGCTGGCTTGGCTGAGGGACCCCTTAGCCCGGGGGACATGAGTGTGTAGGGAGGTGTGGCCTCCTCAGCCCTCCTTTGCTTGGTCTGAGCTTTGCAGTGCGCCCCTGGGCTGGGCGTGGAGGAATGGGGGAGTGAGGTCGTGCCGTGCTCCAGAGCAGACCCCAGCCCGGCTGGGACCCCAACCCACAGGGCCGGGCCTAGAGGCCCACAGGGCCACGTGAGTGCCAGGGCACCGGTGCCCACAGGCACACACAGATCCACACGCACCGCCAAGGTTCGCACTCGCAGGCATGGGGTGTGGGCACCGATGTTCGCGACATCAGACGCAGGGCCCCCGCTAGCATGCATGTCCTTCTAGCTGCGTGTACGCCCCTCCGTGTGTTCCGGGTCACGTGCACACATGCACATGCGTGCGCGCGCACACGCGCACACACACACACACACACACACACCCCAGGATTCACGGGACAGAGTCAGGTCCTGAAGGCATCACGCCCACAGAAACGAGCAATTCCCACGGGTGCGCACCGTCGCAGGAACGCACCCAGATAGCCTGGGGACCCCCACGGAGACCCATGGCCGCAGTGAGGGCCCCGCTACAGGCCAGTCCCGGGTCCCCGTGAGCAGACCCCCAGGCAGGTCTTCTGTCATCAGAAACGGGGTTCCCCCCACCCCCGTTTCCACTGGGGAGATGGGCAAACCGAAACCTAGGAAGGGTGATGACTCAGACCCGGTGAGTCAGCAGGCGGCAAACCCCAGGAAGCTACCTGGATCCGGGGTGCTCCAGGACAGAACAGCAGGCCAGGCACCTCCCTCCCCATGTGCCACCTCAGGGTCTGCACTTCGGGGCCTGGCGTGGGTGTGCATGGGGGCGAAGCGGCTCCCCCTGCCGATGCCTGAGAAGGGGACGACCTCTGTCTGGACTGAGAATCATGGGGGGCTTCTTGGAGGAGGAGATGCACAGAGGGTCTTCAGAAAGGAGAGCAGCAGGAACTGGGGGGAGGGCCCTGCGAGAGTTTGGGGAGTCTTGACATGGGTGAAGAACCCGAGACGGCCTCTGGGAGCTGAGGGCAGCAGGGTGGGGTGGGGGCTCAGAGTGGTTTCCCTGCGGGGCATCTGCAGGGCTCACGGGGTGCCTGCCGTGTGAGGCTGGGGAGCCCTGGAAACCAGCCTCACTTGCAGAGACCGTGCGGGTCATCTGGGAGGACAGATCACTTCTCTCATCCAAACACAATCGTGAAATCATGGGGGACACCAATCCCCCCCCACCCCAATCAGGCATCTCAGTCAATGCCCCAGGCGCTCAGGGGAGTGGGGCAGCCTCGGGCTCCCATGGGGTGGACGGCCCCAGCGACCAGCTGGGTTGGGGTCAGTGCAGAGGGAAGGCACCCCAGGTAGACAGAGGCCTGAGGGAGGGACACCCAGAGAGGCAGACCCAGGCCCAGGCTCCATACCCTGTCTAGGGAAGCCATAGCAGGAAACGGTGGCACCCAAGTGCCCCCGGCCCCACTTCCCACCCAGGGATTCACGTGAGCTTCTGTGCAGCACGCCCCCCCCCCCATCTCTTTACTGGCGGAGAGCCATCTGGTGCCCCAGCGAAGGCTCTGAGAAGTCCTGCAGGGCAGGACTGCTTGCCCCCCCTGCCCTGCCATGGACAAGATTGCACGGCTCCACGGACTCGCTGTTCCGGCGATCACCTGTCACCATGCAGTGGAACTGGCCTTTGGAAAGCTGACCTACATCTTCCAGACCCCCCTCTGCCTGATCACTCAAGCATTTTGGTTTCCATGTTCGCCGTGAGAAGTCTGGAGAATATAAGGAAGAGAAACGGTGGTTTAGATCTTTCAATACCGCATCAGCCGGGAAGGACCACCGCTAATGTTTTCGTTGATCTCTTTCCCATCGCTTTGTTCTTCCTGTGAATGTGTTAGGGGCGTGGGGAGTATGTAAAAAGCACGCACATCTAAACTGGGATCGCTGAGTTTTGCATCTTGCTTTTTTCCTGCATTTTTATAAATCACTTAATACCTATAAAAGACTCTAAGTACAGCTTAAAGAACAATAATAAAACAGACCGCCAGGTATTCGGGACTCAATTTAAGAATTATATTCTGCTTTTTCACTTTTCCATGCCATTAAATTATTTTTTTGAGAACTTGAGTTTTAATGGCTGCCTGGTATTCCTTCCGAGAGCGTACCATATTTTATTTAACAAATCCCATCGCCTTAGAAATGTAGATGGTTTCCAAATTTTTACTGTTAAAAGAACACTGTGGCAAACACTACCGCATGTAAATCTTCACCCATAATCGGAACACTCTCTGTTTAAGTGCGTAGAAGTGATACTACAGGGTCAGTGTTTTAAAATAGTAATAGCAAGCCCTGGCTGGCGTAGCTCAGTGGATTGAGTGTGGGCTGCAAACCAAAGCATCGCAGGTTCGATTCCCAGCCAGGGCACATGCCTGGGTTGCAGGCCACGGCCCCCAGCATCCGCACATTGATGTTTCTCTCTCTCTCTCTCTCTCTCCCTCTCTCTCCCCCTCCCTTCCCTCTCTAAAAATAAATAAATAAAATCTTAAAAAAAGAACTAGGTTTCTGAAACTTTAGAGTTCATTACTTTAAAAACAAAAATAGTAATAGCCAACACATATCAAGCACTGCTTTGCCAAGCATTGTACAGAAAGCTCTGTCTGCATGAATGAGCTCATTGAAATTCACGGCTCCACGTGGTAGGTACTATTCTCATTCCCATTGTACAGATGAGCAAACTGAGGGTGAGAGAAGCTAAGTAAGTTGCCCCGAATCACATGACAGTAAGTGGCCCAGCTGGTCTTTGAACACCAACAGCTTGGGTCCAGAGTCCGAGCTCTTAGCCACTCTGCCATACTTTGGTTTGTTCCAAAGATTTACTGAGCACCTACTACGGACAAGGCACTGTGACAGATGATAGGTATATGGCAGTTAACCAGACAGACAAAAATCTCCGCCCTGCATTCTAGTTGGGGAGACAGAGAGTAAACACATTGAATGAACCCTTTCCATTGCTGGAAGGTGGTGTCTTGGCAAAAATGCCAGAGAGGTGGGGTGTGATTTAAAACAGGGAGGTCAGGGCAGGACTTGCTGAGGAGGCAGTGGAGCCACGTCTTAAGGGAGGCGAGCAAGGAAGCTTTGCTGAGATCTGAGGAGAGGCCACTCCGGACAGAGGGACCTGCAGATGCAAAGGCCCTGAGGCCAGTGTGCGCTGACTGTCCGAGGGACCGCAAGGGGGCCGGTGGAGCTGGAGCGCAGTGAGAGGAGGTGAGGTCAGAGAGATGGAGGAGGGGGGTGAAGATCTTGGGGCCTTGAGGGCCGCTGGAAGGACTCTGGCTTTTCCCTGAGGGGGGTGGGAGCCGTGGAGGGCTTTGAGTAGGGCAGCGATGGGATCCGGCTTGCATTTAACAGGACCCCTCGCCCCTGGGTGGAGACTCTGTACCGGGGGTGAGAATGGAAGTGCCAGCGAGGAGGCCCCTGTGACAGTGGGGGCAGAAGAAGTTGGGGGGCTCAGACCAGGCCAGCAGTGTGGGGTGGACAGCAGTGCTTCCCTCTGGATATACAAGGTCTGTCCGGAAAAAAACCAGCCATCATTGATACAAGGAGAACGGTTTGCGCGACATTGATGTGATCTGGCAGCCAAGGACAGTGGACTAGAATGCGCATGTGTGAACAATGGCAACTTCACTGTACTAATCAGTGGGGGCAGTAGATGCCATTGAGTGAGCATGTGTACTGTGTGGTTGTCGCATTCAAAATGACTGAGCAAGTAGAGCAATGAATCTGCATCAAATTTTGTGTTAAGCTTAAACATTCCTCCATGGAAACTATTTGAATGATTCAGAAGGCCACAGCTATGGGCAGCTTGGGATGGGCAGCTTCATCACGACAACACGCCTGCTCACGCATCATGTCTTGTGAAGAGTTTTTCAGCAAAATATCCAATCACCCAGGTGACTCAGCCCCCGCTACAGCCCAGGTTTGATACTCTGCAACTTCTGGCTTTTCCCAAAACCAAAATCACCTTTGAAAGGGAAGAGATTTCAGACTGTCGATGAGATTCAGGAAAATACGACAGGGTCGCTGATGGCGATTGGGAGAACTGTGTGAGGTTCCAAGGTGCCTACTTTGAAGGGGGCTGAGGCGTCCTTGCTCTATGTACAGTGTTTCTTGTATCTTGTATCTCCTTTAATAATTACCTCTATTTTTCATATTACAGTGGCCGGATACCTTCTGGACAGACCTTGTATTTTGAAAGTGGAGTTGACAGGATACGAATCACTCAGCTACGGGACATTACAGGGGAATCAGGATATCTCTAAAGTCTGGAGCTTGAGCTCCGGAGACGGGGAGACACACTCAGCACAGCTGAGAATATGGGGGGACGGAGGGAAGGGTGGGGGGATGTGGTTTGGACGTGTTAGGGTTGGGGTGTTGAGCGGGCCTGGCTGCTAGTTGACACCCTGCTCTCCTCTGTTGGGGGTGCAGGAGCGGGGTACATGCTACCACCCTAAAATGAGCTGTGGCCCCAGACGAGGTCTGGCTAGAGAGCTGCGGGTGGAAGTGACAGGTGTAGCTGCTGGGCTGGGGCATTTCATCACCCCCAGCTCCGTGCATCCTCACAGAGGGTCTCTCCGGAGCCATGCCGACGGGAGCCTCCACCAGCCAGGGTGACGCACGCAGGAGAGCCCTTGGCCCACCTGCCTGAGACACACATCCTCAGAAAGAAACGTTTGTTGCTCTAAGATGCGGACATCTTGCTGGTGTTGGTTGTCACAGCGTATTTCGTCTGGCCCCGAACAACAGGGACACCTGTTAGCAGGACCGCCAGGTGCGGCTGCGCAGGTGGCATGCGGCCCGACGGCAGCACGCCCACGGCGGGCGTCTCGTTTTGAGTGCAGACTCGTCTGCCTCAGCGATGTTCAGCCTTTCCGCCTCACGCCACACATACACTAACGACCAAAGTTCTGCAGCACGCCAAAAAACACATAGTTTTTGCCCATCTGATGCAAAGTGCATGTAACTGTGATTGATTTGCAAAAAACAATAATAGTAATTACCTACCCTTTTTTCTCCAAAGTGACATTCATTTATGCATTTGAGTATATCGGGGTGACATTGTCTAATAAAATCGCAGAGGTTCAGGGGTACGATTCTATAACGCGTCATCCATATTGTGTGTTGGCCACCGAAGTCAAGTCACCCTCTATTGCCACGTATCCCCCCTCCCCCCTCTCCTACCTCCCCACCCCCTTTCTCTCTGGTCGTCACCATGCTGCTGTCTGTCCATGAGGTTTTTTGTTTTCATTTTTGCTTAACCTCTTCACCTTCTTCACCCTGCCCCACCCCCTCCCCTCTGACAGCTGTCAGTCTGATCTCTGTATCGATGAGTCTGTTTCTGCTTTGTTAGTTTATTTTGTTCACACCCAAGCAAAATCATATGGTACAATATTCGTCTTATTCTGTCAGGCTTATTTCACTTGGCATAATACTCTCCAAGTCCATCTATGCTGTCACACAAGCTAAGATTTCCTTTTACTTTACTTTTATTTTATTTTTTTACCGCTGAGTAGTATTCCATTGTGTAAACGTACCACAGCTTTTTTACCTGCTCACCTACGGATGGGCACTGGGGCTGCTTCCAAATCTCGGCGATTGTAACTAATGCTGCAATGAACACAGGGGTGCACATATTCTTTCAGATTCGTGTTTTGGGTCTCTTCAGATTTATTCCCAGAAGCGAATCCGTTGGGTCATAGAGCAGATCCATTTTTAACGTATTGAGGAAACTCCACAGTGCTTTCCACAGCGGCCGCACCCGTCTGCATTCCCACCGACAGCGCATGAGGGTTCCCCTCTCTCCGCATCCTCACCAGCACTCGTTTGTTCATTTACCGACAATGGCCATTCTGACAGGTGTGAGGTGATGTCTCATTGTGGTTTTCCAAAGTGACTTTTAAAAAACTCAGGTGCCCCCTGGCTGGCGTAGCTCAGTGGATTGAGCTCGGGCTGCGAACCAAAGTGTCGCAGGTTCGATTCCCAGTCAGGGCACATGCCTGGGTTGCAGGCCATGACCCCCAGCAACTGCACACTGATGTTTCTCTCACTCTCTCCCCCTTCCCTCTCTAAAAATAAATAAATAAAATCTTTAAAAACAAAACAAAACAAAAAACTCAGGTGCCTATACTTGTATATAAGGATTTCAGGCACCAAGAATTAGCCAATCCGATGCAAACTTATTACGTGAGGTGACCAGTAAGAGGCAACTCCATTATACAACCTATGTATACATTTACGGTTCAAGCCAGAGCATTCGCACTGGACGGCTATTGTGGTGTTAGCTATTGCCATTTTGTAAAATTTGACACTCGAAGGGAAAAGAGGTCAGTGTCCCTGGTTCAACAGTCAGGTGTTGCGTGTTTTAAACATGCTTGCGGTGCACCGGCTGAAAACCACTGGTCTAACTTGTAGCTTCTTCCCACGTGTGATGTCAGGCTCTCGGCGAGAGGTCTCCTCTTGCTTTTCAGAGGCCCGATTCCCACTCCCCAGCCCGCACCGGTCTCTAAACCTGCCACAGTCACCTGGCCGGGCGGGGCGGTGGGAGGAGAGTCCAGAGTGGGACTCTCACCTCATCGCCCACATAGAGTGAGCAGGAGTGAGCAGGGGCGGACCTGTGAGTATGGGCCCAGCCCGGCTGCCTGTCCCAGGAAAGCACCACCTTGGCCCATCCAGGCCGAGCTGAGGGGTGAGGGACGGGGTGCCTGGGGCCACAGCCCAGCAGCAGCACCCCTGCCGCCTAATGGGGTGCATAGGCTCCGGCTGCAGATCAACAAGGAGTCTGACTTATGGAACTGCCATTCAGATGGATTTAAGCTGGATGCTACTGGCTGAACCCCAGAGCCCGGATGCCCTCCCCTCCCCACTCCCCTCCCTTCCCTCCCTTCCCCATCCCTCCCCTCCCCTCCCCCACTGCTGCTGTACACAATGGCCAGTCTGGGGTTGCCTGGCGCAGTCCGGAGCAGGCAGGTGCATTCTGCTTTCCCCAGGCCAGGCTGCCTCCAGCAGGACAGGGTAATATGTAGTACATGGTTTTAAAAAGTAGTGATATTTTTAAGGAGCGCACCCTCTCCTAACTTGCAAGGGGCTGTTGCAGCGAGAGGCAGCCCTGCCTGTCCTCCAGGTGAAGACATCAGGTAGGCAGATGCGTAGAGGACAGCTGGCGCTCCGGGGACAGGTGAGCTGTAGAGTAGAAGTCGGGGACTCGTGGGCATGTACCGCTGTTCCAAGAGCCCCGGTGCTAGGGCGACCACGGAGAGAGGAGAGTCGGAGTTCCAAGCCCCTGGTGCAGCAGAGGAGGCTGGACGTAGTAGCAGCCAGGGAGAAGAAGGAAGAGAGGCGGCCGAGTAAGGAAAGGCTCTGAGGAGGGTGGAGACCACCTGCATCCCGTGTGCTGAGGGGACCGGTGAACCGACTGGAGAACTGACCAGCGGGTTTAACTGCTCGGCGGCGTTGGTGTCCTGGACTAGAGCTCTTGGGTTCAAGAGAGGATGGGGAGAGAGGCGCCGCTTTCATGCAATCTTACTGGGCAGGAGAGCGGAGAAGAGGGTGGTCGTTGGTGGGGAAGCGGGGTCAAGGGAGACGGGACCTGCAGGGCAAAGGGGAGGCTGGTGAGAAGGAGCCGGAAGGGAGGGCGAGTCCCTGTGTCCTGCAGTGGAGCCGCGATGTGGTCCAGGGGAAGGGGCGCGGCAGATGGCAGCTTCAGGGGAGGAGCCGTGTTGCCCAAGTGCCCATCAGAAGGTTCCTTATCCCAGACGCCCACCCACAGCATCAGGAATTAGGATACAGACCTCCCTGAAGCTGCAGATGGGGAAACAGGGGCCCGGAGAGGTTAACTAACTTGCCCAAGGTCACGCAGCCAGTCAGTGGCAGAGCTAGAATTCGATCTGGAGTCTGCCCAACACGCTCCTCCAAACCCAAGGATAAGAAGCGGGGTCCAGAGGTCCTTGTCCAAAGGTCCCTGTGGGCTTCGCAGGCTTTGCCTCCTGACTCACTGTGGCGTTTATTCCTTCATCATGGCTGTGTAGGTGCCTCCCAACTGCCCAAACCAGGATCCCCAAAAAGAGGTGATTCGGGAAGTAGACCCTTAGGGACCCACAGACCACCTGGGGAGATCAGTCCTGTGGTGCCAGTTAGACCCAGCCGGCGTTCCTTGGAGCTGTGGGAAGGATCCGCCCAGGAAGTGCAAGTGTGGGCACCCAGCTAGGGGTGGGGGTCGGAGGGCTTCCCGAAGAATCTCCTTCTGAGCTGAGAGCCCAAGAGTGAGCGGCGCTAAGCTCGGTGAGGAGTGATGGGGAGACAAGTGTCCCTGCGGAGGGCACCGCACACGACAAGCTTAGAGGCCGGAGAAACTTCAGGAAATGGGGGGAACCAGCTGTTTGGAGTGGGCCGTCGGGTGGAGTTGGGGCTTCCGAGGGGCCACGCAGCCCGGCCGATGGGGTCAGATCCTGCATCCCTTTCGGCCCTGCCCCGCAGCCTGCCGACCCACCGCAGAGGCCGCCTCGGTGGAGCCAGCTCCGCCCCGCCCGCGCAGTGGTCGCGAGGCCGGTGGGGCATCTAATGGGCTGCCCGGCCCAGTTCCGGGGAGTGGTCCCTGGCCGCGCTAATGTGCGGTCGCCCCGCCCGCCGGCAGCTGGTGCCCCCGCGTCGACCCCGGGCGAGGATCGATACGCATCAGGCGGCGGGCGGCCGGGAGCGCCCCCTCCCCCGGGCGCCTCTGACGGTCGTTCCGGGGCCTCCCGCGCTGCGCGGCTGGGGGGCCGGCTGAATGCGGAAGGGGGCGCCCCGCAGGGGGACCTCCGGTCCTGCTCCCAACCGGCTCCTCTCCACGCTCGCCCCTGGCTCGCTTCGATCTGTCTCGGCCTCCGAGTCCCCCTCCATCCCATCTCTCCGTGGTCAGGGTCTAGGTCTCCTTGTATGCGGCTCTTAGGGCAGACAGGTCCTACGCCCCAGGCGGGAGGCTGTTAGACAGAGGCAGTGACCTTGCAGCTGCCTCCAGCCCCCAGACTCCTCTTTCCTGCCCCTCCAGCCCCTTGGAGCCTGGGAGTCCCTGGTGACTCTTTGGGAGACAAGACCAAGGTCAAGGGAACCAGTGTGATGTGACTGAGGCACTCAGGTGCAAAACTAAAGGCGTGCTACCCCCAAACCCTCAGGAATCAAGATAAATACGACTTCAAGGCAATATGTTTAACACACAAACTTAAAACATTCTGGGGGGAACAGAACATCAACACTCTGAAGAAGAGATCAGTAACTGCCCCGCTGAGCCACACTGGGGCCTGCAGGAAAGGAAACATCAGGGCCGCCCACGACCTTGTTTTCTTGAAAACGTTGGTATCTTGTCCATTGAGACTGCGCATGGCAGTTGTAAAGGACCCTGGTGCAGAGAGAGGGCACCTGGACTGTGGGCAGGTTCCCCAGCCGGGCCTGTGATCAGTGAGAAGGCACCAAATGCACATATCTCAATTATCTTCTTTAAAAACAGCTCCATTGGCATATAATTTACACACGAGACAATCCACCTGTTTCAAGTGTCCGACACAATGGTTTTTAGTATATCCACAGTCACGGAACCATTGCCACCATCAATTTTGGAGCATTTGCATCACCCCCGAAAGAATCACTGTGCCCACTCAGCGGCTCTCCACGCCCCTCAGTGTCCCCAGCCCTCGGTCACCACTAGTCTGTCTGTCTGTCTGTCCCTGTGGATTTGCCTCCCCTGGTATTTCACATGCATGGGTCCCCACCACGTGTGGTCCCTTGTGTATGGCTCCTCCACTCAAGTATAATGCAGTCAGGGTTCATCCTCGCCGTGGCCCGTGGGAGAATGTTACGCCTTTACACTGCCTAATACTATTCCATGGCACGGACACGCCCTATTTCCCTTCTCAGTTCATCCGTTGATGGAGATTGGGGTCGCTTCTACATCTGGGCTATAAGGAATAATGCTCTTATAAACATTCACGGACGAGTTTTTGTGTGGGGGTGCATGTTTTCATTTCTCTTGGGCACCTAGCTAGGGTGGATTTTCTGGGGTGTATGGTGACTCCACGCTTCACCTTTTGAGGAACTGCCAGGCTGGTTTCTGAAGGGGCTGTTGCAGTCCCACCAGCAACGCGTGAAGGCCCCCTTCCTTCGCATCTTCTCCAGCACTCGCTACTATCTTGTCTTGTTGATTAAAGCTTTCCTGGGGTGGGTGAAGTGGTATCTCATTGTGGTTCTGATTTGCACTTTCCTATTTTGATGGCTAATGAGGTGGGACATTTTTTTCACGTGCTGTTTTGGGGACATTTCTAAACCTTCTCTGGAGAAATGTCTGTTCCAAACCCTTTGCCCAGGCGACAAATATCTTAATTACCTCTTAAATAAATGGCATTAGACCACAGAGTGTATTGTTCTGACTTGCTTCTCTACATTTGAGAGCATGCTTTGGAGATAGTTCCCTGATCTTTATAGATCTACCTGTTTTTCTATTGCTAAGTAGCTGTTCAGGGTTTCATAGCATGGCTATGCTCTAGGTGTTTATCCAGTCTCTGATCGGTGGATGTTTCTGTTTTCTCTTACAAAACAACGTAATGAACATCCTCACATGCATCCTTGTACACCTCAACTCAATACCTTGTACACTCAAGTCAGTCTCTTGGGGAAAGAAAGCCCTAGAAGTGGAATTGATGGGTCAGAAAATTTTAATTTCACCAGCATTGTCGGAGAGTGCCTGTTTAATCGCATCTTTATCAACACCTGATATTTTCCCCTGGCCCCGTCGCTCAGTTGGTTAGAGTGTCCTCCTGATACACCAAGGCTTTGATTCCCGGGTTCCTGGTCAGGGCTCACAAAGAGGCAACCAATAAAAGCTTACATGAGCGGAGCGACAAATCAATGTTTCTCTCTCTCTCTTCCTCCCCTTCTCTCCAATTAAAAAGAAAAAACACTTGAATTACAACCTCCTTAATTTTTGTCAATGTGTCAGGAAAAAAAGTTATTCCAATGTTGTTTAAAGTTTTCTTTGCCTAATTGCTGAGTGGGAACTTACAAAAATGTGATAATTGGCCATTTTCATTTCATCTTTTGTGAAATGTTCATTCGTTGGTTTTTCTAGTGGACTATGGGTGCATGTTCTGCATGCGGGTCGCCTTTCCCCCAGCCTCTTGCCGCTGGCCTTCGGTCACAGAGGAGTGTTACATTTTCATGCAGTAAAAAGAGCACAACCCTCTTCCTTTTCGGCTCCTGTGGCGCGTGTCTTATTTTTCCTGCCCCACGTGTGTGAAAATATTTTCCTCTAATATTTTCACATTACAAAACAAATGGTCGGAGCAATAGATCTTGGATGTGATGACAACATGGAAATACAATAAATTCTTGTTTAATTAATAAACCAAGTGCAGCCTCAGTGAAGTTCTCAATATACATGTTTATCAAACATGATAGGCTACGTGCAGAGCTCATATAAAAAAAGAAAATGCCAAGTAATATTGAAACATTTCCTTCCAAGGTGAGAGCCCCAACAGTTGGCAAATAGGCTGCGGAGTCATATTAATTAAGACAGGGTCATACTGGAACAACATTTGATAGATTGATCAATGAAAGGGAACAGGTCCATTTTTATACGAAAGTTTAGTTTATGATAAAGGTGACATTTCGGATAAACAGAATTCAATAAAATGGTCTAGGTGCGAATGGCTGTCCATTTGGTGGTGAATGTCTGTGTGTATCCATCGGATAGTCACGCATGCCTAATACGCGCCAGGCACCACGCACGCGGACCCTGGGGTGCAGCAGAGAATGAAACGACAAAGGGGTGGATACTCCCGCCTGCGTGGAGCCGGCATTCCAATGGCCGAGGCAGGCGGTGAATCGATAGGTACATCCTACGATGTATTAGAAATAAAAAGGAGGGGTGGGGGGGGAGGAGAGAAATGGCCATTGAAAACGGAAATCTCAGCAACGACTTCATTAAAACGGTGACATTTCAGCAACACCTTGAAGGGGATGAGGGCACTGGCCTTGTGATGTGTATAGGAAGGGCCACCTGGGGCCAGGGGACAGACGGTGCAAAGGCCCTGGGGCAGGAGCATGTCTGTCTGTTTTGCTAGATGGACTTGAACTTCCACCCCGAGGGGTTTGGGAGGGATTGGGGGATTGTGAACAGAGGTGTGACAGGAGCCGGTTTAAGCCGGACCACTCTGAAATCCGGGTGGACACAGACGGTTGCGGCAAAGACAAGAGTGGGCCCCGGAAGATCAAGGGGCTGGTGACGGCAGCTGTCCAGACGAGAGGCGTCGGTGGCTGGGACCAGGGGGCAGCAGGGGAAGAAGGGAGAGGTGGCCGGGTTCTGGGTGTATGTGAAGATAGAGCAGATGGAATGTGCTGACAGATTCGATGGGGGTGGGGATGGGGAGAGGATGCGAAGGGAGACTCCGTGGGTCCGAGCTGAGCCCTGCAAGGCTGCAGCGGCCACAGGGAGGCTGTGGGTGGGACAGGTCTGTGGGGGAGGTCAGGAGCTCAGCTTCGGATGTTTGGAGTTGGTGATGCCTTTTCGATGTCCAAATGGAGTCGCTGAGTGAGGGGAGAGCTGGGTTTGGCACCTGGGTCGGAGGAGAGACCTGCACCGCCCAACACTGTGGCCTGGAGCCCCGCGTGGCTGCTGAGCCCGTGACAGGCAGCTGGCCTGAGGGAGGTGGGCCCCAGGTGTGGCGGATACGCTAGCTCTCGAAGGCTTAGGATGAAAAAAAGTAAAACGGCTCATTAACAATGTTTTACATTGTTAAGTTGGAGTGATATTTTGGATATGATATTCAGATGGATACCATACAGCATTTAAATTAATTTCGCTGAAAAATGTAGCTACCAAGAAAAACATGTCATTGCCTAAGAGGCTTGTGTGATATTTCTACTGGACAGCGCTCATCCGGATGGTCATTGAGGGTGTGAGAGGGCGAGGTCACCGTGTGGTCGAGGAGAGACCCGAGGCTGGGCCGTGGGCCCCCAAGGGGAAGAGGGTGAGGAGGAGTCACAGGAAGGGGACAGAGAGCACCGGGGAGGCTGCGGGAGAAGCAGGAGCCTGGTGGCTGCCAAGGCAACCCAGAGTGAGTTGCGGGGGGGAGGGGGTGTCCCGTGGCAGACACAGCTGATGGGCTGAGGGAAGGCTGAGAATTAACCACTGTAATTAGCATCGTGGTCACCGGATGCTGAGAGCATCTCATTCACACAAGTTGCTGGAGGTACTCTAATGAGCAAAGAGGGCTGGTCCCTGCCCGCCCGGGGTTTACAGTGGTGGGGGAGGGTGCCTGTCACCTGGAGGGAAGGTGAGGGAGGACGGTGCGGGGACAAGGAAAGGTTTGGAGGCCGTGTCCTGAAGACCCCGGAGAAATTCTTGACCACAATTTGGAAACCCCATTCCTGGGTCCAAAGCTCCCCACCTTGAACCCCAGCACAGGCCCTGGGCTATGATAATATCCGGGGCTTTCCAGAGCCCTCATAGCCTTCCTATAACGGGGTCAGGATTTGAACCCAGGGCTCTCTGGCTTCAAAGCCTGTGTCCTCGATCACGCTGCTCATCGCCCTTGGGGACATGGGCAGTTATAGTAGGCTCTTCGTTTTGACAGAGTCCCTGTCCGGGCTTTGCAGCCAGCTCCCAGCACTGTGACAGCGCTCTATCCATGTGGTTACTTTAGGTGAGTCCCTTCGGCCTCAGTTTGCTCATCTGTATAATGGAACCAATGAAATGGAGCAACAGCCCATTAGCCACCACCAACACTCCCTGTTAGGGGCAGAGTGAGGCTGAGAGGCTGAAGCCAGGCCGAGCAACTGCCGAGTGCTTTGGGAACTGACTCCGGGGAGGGGTGGACAGAGGGGCCGGCTGCAAGCTCACCCACAGGGAGGGAGGGCACTGGGGCGGGCACGGCCTTCGAGTGTTCCCTGGCCTATGTCCTTGACAGCTCTGAGCCCTGTTCCGGTGCCCCTGAAGGTCCCCCCTCTGTCCCCCACTGCCCCCTCCTGCCTCCCACTGTCCCCTCCGCGCTGGATAAACAGCACCTCCGCCCGCCTGCCTCCTCAATCCCTCACGCTTCACCAGAATTAAATTCATCATTCATTTTTTATGGTTTATACATGGTGTAATTTATGTTTTCAAATATATTGAGGTCACACTTTAGCAGAAAAAAAGTATTTCACATTGAAATTGAAGGCATGTGTGTTCCATTAAATGGGGATGTTTGGGATAATTTTAAAAGACTAAAAGTAGTAGAAAGTAACATT
This sequence comes from Phyllostomus discolor, assembly GCF_004126475.2. Classification (NCBI taxonomy): domain Eukaryota; kingdom Metazoa; phylum Chordata; class Mammalia; order Chiroptera; family Phyllostomidae; genus Phyllostomus; species Phyllostomus discolor. The sequence goes on along the minus strand of NC_040907.2, from coordinate 6,262,499 downwards.
AAAATAAAATTTGAGAGATGTAATTACCCCTAATCGCGCCATAAAATAATCAATACCGCATTCCATTATTTCTGACTTCCCTAGTTATAGCTTTTTTTGTTAAGCTCTTGAATATTGATGAGGTGAAAGGGTCGTGTCTTCTGGCGGAGGTCTGATGGAGGTGGAATTAAGGTGGTGTCCTCTCCGATTATCTCGCGGAGGCCGCCGGTGCGGCTCCTCCTCCACTTGGACCCCCGAGGGGAGCACCAGGCTCCCAGCCCCTCCCACACAGGGCCCCAGGAGCAGGGGGGTGGCCGTACGGGGAGGCCCTGTTCATTCCTCTGGGTTACCTTTGTGCAGCACGGACTGTGTGCCGGGTTCTGTGCGAGCCACGGGGACCCAGCATCTCACTCAACTCTTAAGACAACCGTCTGCAGGGGGTGCCGGGAAGACTCCCCACTTTACAGATGGGCACACTGAGGCTCAGCGGGGTCAAATAAGTGACCGCCAGTGGGGCCGGGATTTGCACTCGGGTCTGTACACGTGCCACTGTCCGTGCCATGTCCCCAGAAGCCCAGCCTCTGGCTGAGGGGCCGGCTGAGAGATGGAGATGCCAGCAGGGGGAGGGTGCTGGGGTGCTGCATCCCCCGGGGTGAGGATAACTCAGCACCAACGGAAGGACAATTGCCACTGGCCACAGTGCTGTGGGCTTAGCCAGAAAAACCTCTGGTTCCCTTTGGGGACACCTCGGTCCCTTCCCTACACTTTAGGCCATGGGTTCAGGTCTCTGAGGCTTCCTGTTCCCATCTGCAAATGGGAGCATTGGAACGCCCCTTGCGAGGTGTGTGGCGGGAGGCACCTCCTGCGGGGCGCATGGGAAGTGCCAGTCAGGGGTGGCTGCGAAGGCACTGCCAATGCTAATGAAGAGGTCGCATTTCTTCCCTGGCCTCAGTTTCCCCATCTCGAAAGTTCCCTGGGCAGGGCACTTGAATCGGACCCTCTCTGACATCCTGTTCTCTGGGGTCTGTGTGCTGAGACTCTGCCCCACGGGGGAGAGACTTCTGCCTGAGTCATACCCCACAAGGTGCCCTGCGAGGGTCATCTCGCCAGCCCCCAGCCTCCCACAGGGTCACGAGTCTGAGGACTGCTCCCCAGCCCTCCTTCCCCGACCTCAAGGAGCCCGCACCCTTTCAGGCTGCAGACAGTTTCTCGGGCTCAGGGCTGGGCCCTGTGGGAGCCCGCCTACCTAATGGGAGCACTGGGGGTTCCCGGGGGGACCCCGAGCGGGGGCATGAGGCCTGGACACCCTCACACCCAGCCTATGTGGATGTCCTTACATCTGCCGTGGGGATGCTGCTCACCAGAATCCAGACCTCTCCCTACTCAGAATCCAGACAACAGCTCAGAATCCGGACACTTCCTAACGCACTGTTCTCAGTAGCCGAAAGGTGGCAACGACCTCATGTCCACCCATGGGCAGATGGGTAAGCCAAATGCGGCGTATTTACGCAAGGGAATATCATTCTGCCCTTAGACCTTAAAAACATGACGCCGAGTGAAAGAAGCCGGGCGTAAAAGGCCAGATGGCGCAAGACTCCGTCTGTGCGAGGCGCGGAGCATAGACGGATTCCTGCGCGCGGAGCTGGGACCGCGGTTCCCAGGGGCTGCGAGCGGCAGGAGATGGGGAGTTAGCGCTGCGCGGGCGCAGAGCGGGCGGACCCCGACTGCGCACGCCCGCGGAGGCTGAAGGCGGGTCCGCGGTTGGCAGAGGGACGGGAGAACGGGGAGTGACCACTTAATGGGCGTGAGGTTTCTTTTCGGGGTGATGGAAAAGTTCTGAAACGCGTTAGCTGAATAATATCGGAAATGGACTCCCGGCCACTGACTCGCACGCTTTCAGAGGCTAACAATAGCCCATTCCATGTTGCGTGTGTTGTACCGCGGTAAGAAGTGTTTTTGTGAGTCTGGGCACCCCAGGGCCCGGCCCGCGCCCCGAACCCAGCTCACGCCCCGTGCGAGGCTGCGGGTCCCGGCTGCCCAACCCCAGCACATTAGAAGCCCGGGACAATAGGGAGTTGATGAGCAGCCCGCTCCCTCTGTCATTACCATTAATAATAAACAACAATAGAGTGTATTTTTAAAACTTTCCCTAATGGAGATTCCCAAGCAGCAACCAAAACACTCAAATTACCCACTGGTCCCCTAAAGATACCGACACACAAAAGCCTCCTGGGCTGAGGTAATGCTTCCTGACATCTGGGCAGAGCCCTCCCCCACCCGCCGGCCCCTCCTCCCACCCAGCTTTTCCCAGAGGTGCCAGGGACCAAGGCAAGGGAGGGGCTCTTCTGCATCCTTGGCCCCTTGACTCAGTTTCCCCCACAGGTGCCCTTCCGCTGCCTGTCTCTCCGGAGGCTATCCCTACCGGCAGAAGGGAGGGAAGTTGTCAGAGTGGCGTGGGCAGTGCTGACCACAGTGGGCACCCTGCTGTCTCTGACGGGCCTGCAGGGACCGTCTGTCCTCTGACACATTTCAGAGGGGACCCAAGGCATCGATGGCACCGTGGAAGAGACACGTTCCAGGTCTCCCGGCAAAGGAGGGGCAGAGCAGAAAGCAGAGCTCCGGGCGGAGGGTCCACTGTTTGTCTTTACATTTCACGCCGCTCAGCAAGGGCAGAGCAGTTACAGCTCGGACTCTGGGGGCGGGGAGACCTCCCCGCAGGGAACCCCAGGCCAGGCAATCACTGATTTCCCAAGTACCTGTTTCCCCATCTGTAAAGGTGGGGGTCAAGGACAGCACTCCCCTCATCGGCTGGGCAGAATGACAGGGATGATGGGTGCAGTGTGGCAGCAGTCTGCTGAGTGGCTGGTGACCACGGTCTCAAAGATGAGGCCAAGCCCAGACCTGTGCGACCTCACCCTCTCCCAACCTTCCAGGGTCCACCTGGTCGCCCGGCCTAGGGCCCACGGGACCCTGATGGGATGAGGCCCACCCTGACGGCACCCACATGTTACCGAGCACCCACTCACATGCATTGTGTGGTCCTCCCAGCAGCTCCGGCTGAGAGACACCGCTGTTTCATTTTACAGATGGGGAGACCGAGGCCCAGGGACAGAGAACCTGCTGGAGGCGGGATTCAACAGCGGTACCTCCGATTCAAGAACTGTAGCCTTTCAGCACTATGCAATGGCTGACTTGGAGTGGGGGCATTGCCCCTGGACAGAGCAGGGGCCCTGCCGTCCTGCGGTCTCTGTGCACAGGTTTCTGGAGTGAGGGCACCTGGCTTATCAGTTCTCCAGAGACCAGAGGCAGGCCTTGGCCTTGGCCTTGGGCAAGTCACGTCCATCCCTGTGCCTCAGTGTGCCCGAGTTTCAAACAAGGGTTTCTGCTGGACAGAGCTCTAAGATCTCTCCAAGCACTGGCGTTCTTGGAGCCTCCCATGGGATTCTGGCCTCTCTCCACCTCCCCCGCCCCTCAGTCCCCAGGCTGGTCCCGGCCTCCCGGACACAGCCTCCCAAACGGCGAGCGGCCCACACCAGCATCCGCCTGGTGGGCGACAGGTAAGCCCCGCCTTGACCAGGATACGCCAGGGCGAAGGCAGCCGACACCCAAGAGCTCAGGGCTGGGCCTACTCTGCCTCTTGTCCCCCAAACATCCCCTCGTCCAGGTCTCCTCTGTGGTCAGGAAGGGCCCCAGGCAGACCCCGTCCCGAGGTCCCAGGGCCCCTCGGTGACCCCTGAGCCGGCCACAGCCTACCCCCTGGTGAGATTTAATTGGTTTCTATCGACAGCCATAACGAGAAGGCTCTTTAAGGAGACTTCGGAAATGGAAGGGAGGCCATTAGGAAATTTACATTTGTGAATATGATGTTTAATTAGCAATACCAATAAATTAATAGGAGAATCTTGCGGCAGTTCTGGGTTCATAAAACAGCAGCCTCCGTCGGCAGCAGGAGAACGTGGCAGAGTCCAGAGCCGCCCGAGGGGAGAGGGTGGGACCACCGGCTCCTCACGGGCGCCCTGCGCCAGCCGCGCCTACTCGCCCTGTGCCCCCAGCCCACCCCTCGAGGGAGTGGGGGGCAGAGAGGCGGCAGCAGCGAGGGCCACGGAGCTGGGAGGCTCTGAGCTCCTATCCTGGCTCAGCCACTCGGAGAAGTCCCTGCTTCTGAGGCTCCGGGACCTTATCTGTCTAATGGGGATAATGACGATTCGCACCTCACCCTCACGGGGCTGCTGCGAAGACGAAAGGGGCTGACGCGGGCAGAGGTGCGTAGAACAGACAGAAGCCGGTGCGGAGTGTTAGTCATCACGGCTGCTGCGGCTCCTACTATTACTGTTATTGACGGGATAACGAACGGGAAGCACCTGGCGTGGAGGAAGGACTGGATAAACACTAGGTGGTATTGGCTCTTAACTTTTCTTTCCTGAGCCTCACCCGCTCTTCTGGGCTCCCGGGATGGTCCCCTGATGGTGCTTTCACCTCCTGATCTGCAGGGGCAGAGGCCAGGCCTTGCTCCTGCCACGCCCCAGCCAGCAGCGGGCCTTCACACGCACCTGTGAGCAGACACACACGTGTGAGTGAACGCAGGACGCGCACCTCCGACAGGTGCCTCCCCACCTACATCTACGGCTCCTGACTGATTTCAGGATTCCGCTGTTGTTTCCCTTCAGTGCCGCCCCCACGGCCCTGTGACCGTGACCCAGCCACCTCCAGGCTCACCTCCGGGACCTGGGGCTCCAGGCCTCTCCCCCTCCCCAGGCATGCCAGTGCCTCCTGCCTGCCCCGGGCCCTGCACGTGCAGGACTTATCTCGGGGAGCCCTTCTCTGCTGATGAACTTCTGCTCCTTCGCCAAGACCAAGCCTACGAAGCCCCCTCTAGCTCCAAGCGAGAACTAGAGTCAGCCTGGGGGGCTGGGAGCTGAGGACTGAGCTGCCAGACCCCTTCCTGGCTGCCACCACGGTGCCCAGTACCCAGAACAAGGGCTTTCCTGTCTGTCCCTCCGGAGAAGCTAGTGCTTGGACCCTGAGCATGTCCTCCGGAGGCTCTGAGTTTTCACCTTCCGTGGGTCCTGGAAGACCTGGTCCATGCTTCGTCCCAAAGAATACCTTCCCACCTGTCCTGGTTTGTGTCCTGGATCCACCACCATCTTTCCACTGCCTTGTGATAATTTGGCCACCAGCTGTCTCTCCCTCTAGGTCTTGGCTCAAAACGGGGCCTTTCATCTCATGCCTCTCCAGGAAGAGAGCCTGCTCTGCTTGAATGTGTGAGTAAATCAAGGAGTGGATGTAAATGGTGCCTCCTCCAGGAAGTCCTCCCGGATCATCCTAGCTCTGTTTGTATTCATGGCATCTATTTATTGTCTGCCTTCCCCACCAGATTGTCAGCTCTTCAAAGGCAAAGACCTTCTTATTTTGCCTACTGTGGCCTTCCTGGAACCTTTCCTGGGGCCTACATGGCTACACTACTAATTATTCACTGGATAAGTGAATGAATGAATGAATGAATGAATGGGTAAATGAATAGCTGAATGACTGAGCGGATGAATCACTGGCTGGAGAATGAATGAACAAACGAGGGAAAGAATGAATGGATGTGATCGTGAATGACAGGTGAAAAGAGAGCTTCCCGGGCTGGGTGGGGCAGAGCCCAGCTCCTCCCCAGCCCCGGCCCCCACCACAGTCTTGTTTCCCCAACTGTTTATTAAGTTATGTAAAGTGCATTGAAAACGTGACAATAATTAGAACAGACACAACAACAAGTAATTGATTGTGTTCCCAAAATTTGATCCATGCATATGAATGAATGCGAGGTCACAGACTCAGTCACGGAGGAGCCCCCACCCCACCCCCCACACCCCCACGATCTCCAGGGGACAGAGGTGGGGGAGGTCTTGGCAGGGCGGACATCCCTGAGGATGCTGTCCCCTCTTCCTCAGTCCCTTGGCTGAGGCCTGGCTCCCCAGGTCTGAGGGCAGTGGGGAAGAGTGGCCAATGGAAGCTCACAGGGGGAGGGGGGAAGTCTCTGGTGGCCGATCCCCAAGGCCGGGGGGCGTGACCACTAGCCCAGCAGGGGATATGTGCCTGACCCCAGTCCACTGGCCATTTGAGGAGGTTCTGGGGGGCTTGTCCGAAAATGCAGAAGCTCACATCTTGACCTAAATATTGAGTCCAGAGGCCCGAATGGGACCCGAGTCTCTATTTAAAACAAGCACGCCTGGCATTCTGGGAGCTTTGGGAGCTTCTCGCCCACTGACGGAACTCAGGCAGCCCCTCCAGTGTGAGGCCCGGGACAAGTCTGTGTGAGACGACAGCTGTTCTGGGGGCGGGATAATGGGGGGGCGGGCAGGGCTCTCGGCCCCAGCCCCGAGATTCCGCATTAGTCCCCGCAGCCAGAAGCAGCTCTGCAGAGCAGGCAGGAGCAGGGGGTGAGGCCCCTACCACGGAGAACTGAGCATGTGGCTCTTGCTTCTGCTAAGAAAATGCCCCCTCCTCCAGGAAGCCCTCTCAGCCTCTGGCTGAGTTGAACTCTCTGGCTCTGTGCTCCCGAGAAGGCAGGGAGACCGCCTTCTCCAGGCAGGTCTCTGACCAGAGGAGCGAGCTTGGCCCCCTGTGACTCTCAACCAATGACGGATGGTAGACAAACACCCCAGCTCCGCCTCCCCGCACCCCCCCCCCCCACACACACCTTAGGACGGTCCTGCATTGGGCTCTGGTCTCTGTAGGATATGTGAGTCCTGGTGGCCCAAAATAGAATCCTTCCCCTGTTCCCTCCCCAGTTCCCATGGTTTTGCTTAGGGACCCTTCTCCAGTGACACATATCCAGGTCCTTGGTCTGCTTTGGGGGAAATCAGCTTGCTAGCAGGAATTACCCTGGGGGCCCTGGGTTGCCTACGCAGCCCTGCACACCCCTTGTCGCCCCTGGCCCGTGCAGCCTAGTGACACGGCTTCAGCTCTCCTCCCGGTTCACAGACGGGGAAACCGAGGCTCAGGGAGGCCAGGCTTCTCGGCTGAGGTAACAGAGCTGAGCATAGGTCCCCTGGGGGCTGGAGCCCGGGCCTCATTTGAAGGAGCAAGATCCCGGGGTGAGGGTTGCTAATAGGTTATCAGGTAGCATTGCCCTGAACTAGAATTTTCTGGAGACCAAAACTATGGGGGAAGCCATATAGCTCCCACGTGTGGTGTTGCCAGCCTGGCGCCCAGGGCACTTGAGCTTGCAGTCCGTTTTGGGTGACCCAGACCTAGGGCTGCCCCAATGGGGGGGGAGGGGTCTGTGGTCCCAGCTCAGGGCTCAGGTCAGACCTCCTGGGCGTGGGGTCCGGACACAAGAGGACCATCTGGGAGTAAGGATGGAGTTCCTCGTGTCTGCTCCAGGCCTCAGCCTCCGGCCCTGGAGAGGGGACACTGAGTTCACATCCACCCTGTGTGACCTTGGCCATGACTGTGCCTCTCGGAGCCTCCGTTTCCTGTCTGTGCCACAGGCCTCCCGTCCTAGTTTGCAGGGCGTTGCCGGGACCAGAGATCCCAACGAGTGCCCGTCACTCAGCAGGTGCTCGACAGATGGGCTAGGGACACTTCCCAGAGGCCCCCCGCCCTGGCCTCCAAGACGGTTGCCGCTTCCCGATGGGCTTATTAAGATGGAGCGGTAGGTCAGGCGACAGCGGGAGGGACTGGATGAGCAGGTTGGGGGTGGTGGGGGCTGTAACAGCTTCTCTTCTAGGTGAGGAGAAGTGGGGGCCAGAGGCCCAACTCCCCAGGGGCCTGCTAACGCGGCTGCTCCGTGGCAGCCGAGACCTCTGCTTCCAGTCCATTACCTGCTTGTTAAGGAGAGCCGGGGACCTGGAGGACAGGTGGTCACGGTGGTGGGTCCCCAGAGAGCGCAGCCGTCTCGGGGACACTCCAGGCCCGGCGGGGGCTCGCTCTGCATCATCAGCCTTGACCCGTGTCCTCTGCCACCTGGAAGCTCCAGGTGGCGGGCAGCCAAGGAAGCCCATCCCTCCCAGAAAGGACCCTCACTCTGAAACCACTGGTGTCCGCGTCCACACAGTAAGCTTCCCTGTATTTTACCTGTTTTTTTGAAAAAAGTGCCTCCGTGTTCCACAGAAACTTGGAAACACTTGTGAAATTGTTTGTGCTAATTTTTTTGATAGCATTAACTTAATCAGGTAATTATATATTTAGATATTTACCACAAGCTATAGAGACAAAAATGTCACCAAGTAAGTGGCACTCATTTTTACAAATGAAATCAACCCCGTTCTGTGCTGTCTCCTGCCTTCCCCGAGGGCCAGGGCGCACTCCTGGACCCGCCCCTGTCCTGCTGCAGAAGCCCTGGGGTGAAAGGGAGGGGGCTTCGCCGTCCCACCCCCGGATCGCAAGAGGCCACGCAGGCCTGCTCGGCTCTGGGCAGTCCGTGCCACCTCTCCAAACCGGGTTCTCAGTTTTGGGGTGGGTGGAGACCGCTCCCCAGACGTGGCGGGAGGGAGGGTGGCCCTGGGAGGGCAAGGGCCGGGGGCCTGGGTCGGGAGGACAGGGCCGGGAAGTTTCCGTCTTCAGAGGCTTTGGGCGAGAAAGGACACCTGCCGCGTCCACCTGGTCTGGGCTGGGCCCGGGAGCAACGGGGCCCGGTCCCCGCGGAGCCCGAAGCTGCCGGTAGGGGGCGCCTTGGTCATGCATTATTCATCGCCGAGCCCGCCCGCGCCGCCGCCGCCGCCTCCCTCGCTTTCCCCGCGCGGGCTGCGGGCTGCACCGCGGAGCGGGAGCGAGGAGCCTTCACAATATTGTGGCAGCTCCGCGAGTGATGGCTCAGGGGAGGCGGGGGTGCGCAGCCTTGGCGGCAGGCGACGGGCGCTGCGGCTGGGAGGGGTCGGGGGTGGGGGGCGATGCTGGGTCGCGCGGCCCAAAGGGGGCTCGGGCAGGGAGGGGGGTGTGGTGTAGCTAAGGGCTTAGCCTTTAACACCTGTCTGTCCATCCCTCCGTCCTTCTGCCCATCCATCCATCCTCCCTTCCTTCCATCAGTCAGCCTGCACCTAGGGAGCACGAGCCGGGTGAGAGCTGTAGGGGCTATAATGGCGAACAAGGTAGGCACGGCCCCTGTCCTTATAAAACTTAGTCTCCAAGTGGGGGAAGACAGATAAATAGCATGTAAACGCATAATTAAGATAATTCCAGACAGTGGCAAGTGCTCTGCATAAAACAGAACACGCGGGTGTGATAGGGAGTGCGTGTCCGGGCCGTTTAGGTGGTCAGAAGGGCTTTGGCTACAAGGTAACGTTTGTGCAGAGACCTGGAGATTGGCAGGCGGGAGCCTGACCTTGACTAGTCCCTGGGTGTCTGGGGGTGTTGTAAAGGTCAAGTCCCCCAACCAGACCTCAAGCAGCCTGGAGGAGGGTGAGGCCCTCACGTGGGCGGAGGGGATCCCCACCCAGCCCCCCTCGTTGCTGCAGGCCCCACGGGAGGCCACAGCAGGAGGGCCGGCAGCCAGCCGGGCCTGGGGAGTGGGCACAGGTGTTGAAGGGAACAGCTTCCAGGTGCCCCCTCCCCACCCTGGCCCCCGGCCCCGGCTGGGGAGCTTGGGGTCCAGAGCCTCAGCTTCTCAGGCCTCCCTGGGGGCCTGGCCACTGCTCTCCCTCCGGTGGCTTCCCAGATCTTTGCTCCGGGCCGGCAGGGGGCACAGAGGGCGTGGGCCGGGGTCATCGCCAGCATCGGGTTTCCTTTCACTTGTGCGAGAAGACTCGTTGACGCCTGAGCACATCAATATCCTTAATGACGGGGAGAGGAGCTGGGGCTCCAGACAGCCCTGGCCCCTCCGCCTCCCCTCGCCCCCTCTTCTCCTCACTCATTCGCCCGTCTTCCTTTCCTCCCTCACTCCTTGTCTCCTCTCGCCATCTCTCTCCTCTCGCTCCTGCCTGCCGCAGCCTCCTCTCTCCTTCCCTCTTTCTCCTTTCCCCGTCTTGCTATCTTTCCTCGCCTTTCCTTTTCCTTCCTCTCCGTGTTCTCTTTCCTCCCCTCCTCTTTTCTTTCTCTCCCAGCACCCCACGGCTCTTGTGCATTCACAAACTTTCACCCCGAAGCTGGAGCGGGTGCGGCTGGGCCAGTCCCTCTGTCTGTCTGTCTGTCTGTCCATCCCCAGCCGGGACCCGATGCCTTGCCGGGAGGCAGCCAACACTGGCGGCAGGGCCCACCCAGTGGGACCCGGAGAGAGGCGGCCGAGCCTGCAACCACCACCCAGAGGCACCCGTGCAAGCTTTGAGCTTCTGCCTTTTGCCCAAAGGCAGACGAGCATTTGCCTGCCACGGCCCCACACCACGTTGGGAAATTAAAAAAAAGCCAAGTTCTGGGTGTGGGGTGCTGTGGGAGAGGGGAGAGTTTTGGGGAGGATTTTCTGTTTTGTATTTTTTATGGCCATCTATAATTTCGCATTTCTCCCCTCAGCCCCTGCCTCCGTGGCTCCCAGATGCGCCCCACATTGAAGAATTATCTCTCCTCCCTAGAGTGAAATAAATGCAATCAATATGAGTATTGCTCTCAGGGCCTTGAAATATTACATTAATGTTCCATGTGGTGACATTTTAGCTGGAATTTTCAAATACATTATGATGGTTCAAATTAATATTTATCAGATCAGCTTTTATATTTTGCAAAAGAGAGAGAGAGAGAGAGGGAGAGAGGGAGAGAGAGAAAAGGAAAGACGGAGAGAGAGCATTATTAAAATACAAAATGCAGATCAAGTCTAAAATCGATGGTCCATTTTCCCAGCACTTTCCAAGGGCTGTCTTTTGCTTTCTGGGTTTGTTTTTGAATTTATTGGTGTTCCAGGCAAATCTATTGGGCTCCCTGGGCCCCCTGGTCGGCCTCCCCTCCTCTCTCCCTCTCACAGGGTACGGGCCCTTCCTCTCCTGTCTTCTCTCTTTATTATCCTGAAATGTAAATTACGACATTAGCCTGGTCCTTATTTTTTTTTAAACTCTCTGATGATTAAATCTGCTACACGACATCCTTGTCCTTTCTATAAATTAAATCATCTTGGCTTTGCACCTCCAGCTCAGCGCGGCCGTCGCCCGGGTGTGGAGGCATCAGGCAGCTGCGGCTGCCGGCTGGGGTCCTTGTCGCCCTCTGGAGCGGACACTGGGGGCCTTTGTGGGGGGCCGGGAGGCCGCCTCCCTGACTCCCGTCTTTTCTGTAAATAAGAAGTGTGGATTGGAGGGAGGGTGGGGGGAAGCAAGCAATCATACAACCCACTTTATTTCAGTCACTTCCAAACTGATTACTCTGTGAAGTGGAAAATCCAGGCAGATTAATGGTTTAATTCTCTTTCTCTTTTCTTTTGCTTTGTTTTCCCCTCTTCTTTCTGCCTCTTCTTTTCCCTTTTCAGAGTCGTAGGCATAAGAAGGCTCAGCCGCCGGGGCGAGGTGCCTGCGGAGCTGCAGCGTGGACAGAGAGCTGGAGGTCCCCCCCCAGCCCGCCCCCCGCCCCCCAGCTCTGCCCAGGTGCCGCCAGGGTTAACAACGCCCACCCAGCCCCGAACTTTTTCTCTTTGATGATTCTCCGTTTCCCCCTCCTCAAGTTCTGTGTGAGAGTGTGAACTAGAACGAGCGTTCATTGTCATGTGCACAAAGGTACGCACACACACGCCCACACCACACACACCGACACCCCCACCCAGTCGCGGGTCGCACGCGTGCACACACAAGCACGCTCGTCAACACAGCTTTACAGCCACTCTGAGCATCTGCATAAAGGGACCTGCCCTCCCGATTTCTCTCTCCGCTGCTGATCCGGCCAAAAGAACGACAGGAAACTTAAAAAAGAAAAGGAGGAGGGATCGATTATTCGACCTGTACTTGAACCCGACTGAAAGAGATAAAGCGGAATTTTCAATAGGTCCCCTGCCCTTTTCACCAGGAGGGAAAGAGGAGAAGAAAAACAAGAGATATTTATATGACAGCAGCTGCTGAAAATAGCATTTCAGAGCCATAAAAAAAAAGGCAAAAAGAAATCCAATGGTAGAAAAGGCAAGAAACCCTCGTCTGCTCCCCAAAAGGCAAAGCAAGCAGCGAGTGTGTCGGCTGGAAATGCATGCATGCCTGCTATGGATCTGTTTGAAATTATACTTGTCATTGAGGGGGAATTTATGCTTCTATTGATCTGCAAAAGGAAAATATTAAATGGTTGGGTTTTGATCTTTCGGTGACCCCAAGGTCAAGGGTAGTAGCGGATTAGTATTCATAGAATTCATCACGGAATTGCAGCCTGCATCCACTTTATGCAAACACACTCAAAACACGCCTGGTGAGGCAGGCAGCAAATGGCCAATGACAAGGAAAAAGCCACCAGCGCCCCCTCCTACGTGCTGGGGCTCGCCCCCTTCCCACCGCCGCCGGGGCGGAAGAAGGAAGGAAGAGCCCGAGAGTGAGGGACAGGATGGCCGCGGCACGCTGGGGCCCTCGGGGGCTGGCGCAGAAAGCGGGGTTTGCAGGCTGGGGCAAGGACACACGTTCAGATCACCAGAAACGGGGATTAAGTGTGGGGCTGAGGGACCCCTGGAACATGGAGTGGTGGGGGGCCCGCACGGGAAGGGAGGGGCACTGTACCCGGAGCAGGATGTCATTGGAAGGACAAGCAGACATACACACTCACGCACACGTGCGTGCACACACACACACACACACACACACACTCTGCCACTGGAAACCTGGTCTTTCCTGGAGGGAGGAACACGGAGCGCTGGCCAGCGGGCTGAGAGGGACACTCCTGTCCACGGCTGACCCTGTTTCTGGTTCCGTCCTGAGGAGTGTCCTCAGGGGGAGCCTGGGGTGGGGGCAGGGGAGGGTCCCAGCCGGTCAGGAGAAAGGCCAGGCACCTGTGCCCACCTAACCCACCCAGGCCCTCTGCTCCCGCTCTGTCCAAATGTGAGTGCGCAAGGGACACACGTGCAGCCCCTGGGGACAGGCCACGAACACCCCTCCCCACCCGGCGTTCAGCACACAAGTGCCCTCTTAGCAGAGTCTGTCCCCGGTGGTGGGAACATTTGGTCAGTAACAGTCACTTGCCAATGAACTAAAAATAGCCCACCCAGCATACCCCTGCAATGGCAGGAATTCTGGCTGGCCGGCTGAACGGGGGCCCGGTGGGGGGGGGGGGGCACGGCTCCTGATTCCCATTGAAGGGCCGACGGAGCAGACCTCCCAGGGTGACATAGCAACGCTCCCTATCTTTATCGGGGTGCAGGCTGCGCTGCACTTGACCTGCATTATTATCTCACATAACACCTGCAACCGGACAAGACTGGGGCTGTTAGCGTCCCATTGTGCAGATGAGAAAACTGAGGCTTGGGGAGGGGAAGTCCCATGCGCTCCAGGTCCGGGTACTGTCTTGACGTCCGAGTCCACCCTCTGAACCGCTGTGCTCTGTGGCCTGCCACGGTTGGGGCAGATTCCAGCACGGGCCCACAGTGCGGGTTGGGGATGAGGACAGGGCCCTGGAGGCCTCGGGGGCCCTGGGGACTGTGGGGAAGGGGAGGCAGAGCGGCCCCAGCCCTGGCCTCCTGGTCCCTACGAAGGAGGACAGCGTTCTGCCTATTAATCATGTTTCATTTATATTAGCCCGACTCGATCTACTGTATATTTGAAATGGATTTAATTTTAGATCACGCACTATGGAAGGGGGCCAGTTTGGTGGAAGGAGCATTATGAATATTTTCCATAAGCTGGATATACATTATCCAGGGACAGATATATGAGCAGAGGCCCCGGGCTCTCTGCTGGGGGAAGGGGCTGCGCTCTCCTTCCTCCCCCTCCCTCCTCCCCCCACCCCCCACCCCCCCGCCTCAGCCCCCCTCAGCCCAGGGTCACAGGGGCTTCCGAGCACCCCTCTCTGCCCCTCGCCCTGTGGGTGGGGGTGGGGTGTTTCAGCCCCATCCTTCCCCCTTCCCATGAGCTCATCCCTCTGACCTTGAAGCTGCTGCTTTTCTCCTCGGCTCCGGCCTGAGTGTCAGCCTCGGAGGTGTGTGCAAGGGAGAAGGAAGGCTGGGGGGCGCAGGACCCCAGGGCTCCCGGAGGCAGGGGGCGCAGCCTGTGCAGCCTAGCCTGTGGGGCCCAGCCTGAGTCACAGGGGAGGGGGTGGCAGTGGTGGGCAGAAGGCCTCAGGGCTGCCACCCTCAGGCCCCAGCTCTGGAGCAGAAAACGGGGCTCCCGGCTGGTCAGCGGGCGGGTGGCGTCTTCCCGCTCAGCCTCATACTCGAACGAGTCAGATCCGACCTTCTGCAGAGCACCCTGGATCCTGGGTCCAGGCACCCCTTTCCCGGGGTTGCCCTCTCCAAGGGCATCAGAGCTGGAAGCCCCCTCTCCGGAGAACTAAAGCTCGTGGTGGTGAGGAACACGCCCAAGGACCCACCGCGGGGCACCAAGCAGAGTCACAGCCTCTCATGCTGCTACCAAGCAGAGTCACAGCCTCTCATGCTGCTGTTTGGTGTGTGTGTGGTGTGGGGGGCGGGGTGTCCTGCCCAGCCCCTGCCCACCGCTCAGCTCCTCCGCTAGCCCCCCCAGACAAGTGGAATGAGGACGGACGCCTTGCATCTTCAGGGCCGAGTCTGTCTTCCTCAGGCCCCCTCCGCCCCCAGGACTCCTGCACCGTTTGCTCAGCTGCAGCCTCCGCACATCCGGCCATGCATCGCGTAGCGTCTTACAGGGTGAGGAAACCGAGGCTAGGAAGGGTGTGACATTTATATCCGAACCTGAGCCTGTTCTCTCCCTCCGCCTTCATACCTGCCCCCACCTCCCTTCCCCATCTAAGGCTCCCAGACCACACGTGCCCCAAGTCCAGCCGCCACCCCCTTCTCCGCCCCCCCGCCATCGGTCCCGCCCGGTCTGCCCTTCCTCTCCGTTCTTCAAGGCACCCCACCGCTCTCCCCCGTTCCCATCCCCCGAGTCCAGGTTGCCACCATCTCTCCTGGAGCACAGCATGGCCTCCTGGAGGGTCCCCCACCCCGCCTCCCGCCAACCCCAGTCTGCTGTGGGCATTGTGGCTGGACAGCACAGTTATGCTGTTCATGCCTGCACCCCCTGCCCCCTGACCCCGCCCTGGCATCAGACCCCAAATCCAGATGCTGGCCAAGAAAGCTCCTCAGGGCGGGCTCCTGCGGACTCCCCCAGGGTCGCGCCTTCTCCAGCTCCACCTCCTGCCTCCCCAGCCTTTCAGACTCATCACCTGCCATGCGCCGTGCGTGATCCCTCCGCCACGGGACCTCCGCACAGGCTGGCCCCTCTGCCTGGATCACTGCCCACTTCACCTGCTCGCCCCTCTTGCACACGCAAGCTCTACTTCCGGTCCCCAAGGAGTTTCCTGAGCACACCCTCCCCCCCCCCCCCCCCCCCCCGCCCCGTCCAGCCTAAATCAAGCCCCGCTTCTGCCTCTGGCAAACCCTACAGACATCCGGGGATCTTTGGGGCGTGCCTATCCACCCCCAGCAGGCGAGAGACTCCGGGCGTGCGCCCGGCGGGGCCACGGGCAGGAACCCGCGGAACTCGTGCCCCTCCGCCATCCGCGCATCCATCAGGTTCTGCACTGACACGGAGCACAACACCGCCGTCACCCACCCCAGCCCGGGCTGGCAGCCTTTCACACGTGGCATGCCACGCTCCCCTTATTCACTCTTAATTTAAGGTTTGGTGAATTGTAATAACTCCCCTACCCCCCAAATCACTGGGGATGGGACCTCCATGTCAGCCCGGGGCCAGGAGAGCTGAAGGGTAATTGCACCGCACTTTATGCTAATGGGCGTCTGGAGAAGACAATGGCAACCTGGTAAAGGGGCGGGGCCTCCCTACCCAGCTTGCCTGTGGGGGGCCTGCGGGGGGGCTGGGGTCTGGGGTCTGGGAGCCGTCTGGGGGCATCTGGGGGGCGGTGGGGCCCACAGGCCACAGCAGAGGAGATGATGAGATGGGCTAGGGGCCCCAGTCTTGAGGGCCTGACGGAGGACAGATGCCCTGGAGAGGGGGGAGGGGTGGAAGCCTCTTCTTTCTCCAACTCTTCCAGCTCCCCCAGGAAACAGGCTGCTCCACTCCTTCCCAGGACCAGAGAGGCGGAGGGTCTGGGAGAAGATGGCGGCGGGGGAGGCGGGGAAATCTCCCGGATCCTGCTCCTGCCCCCCACAAACCATGTGACAGTAAACAGGCCGCGTGACCTCTCCGAGCCTCAGTGGTCTTGTATCGAAAAGTCTGACTTCACTGGCATTGACCTCTGGGCTGTTCTAGACATTAGAAGAGACAGTGCATGCAGGTAGGGGGTAGGGGGCTCGGGCCCTGCAGGTCTTCAACCAGGTAACTTATTATTTCTGAAGATTTTTTAGACTATGAATCTGCTGTGGGTACGCTCACAGTCTGTGACGAGGGTGAGCGTGGGACTTCTGGCTTCCAACCTGCAGGGGTGGTGCTTGCAGCGTGGAGGGGGGTCTTGAAACTCCCCTGTCACCCCTTGGAGAGGCCTTCTGCCACCTCTCCTCCCAGAAGGCCCCCTGGGAATCCCCACGGCAGCGTGCTGTCGCCTCCTCCACGGAACGTATCTCAGCGGGTCACTAAATATTTGTTCTCTGGCTTATTGTCTGTTCCTCTGCAGACTGGGCGTATCGGGGCCCCTGGAACAGTGCCTGGCACATAATAGGTGTTCAGTGAGTATTTACTGAGTGATCGACTGCAGCTCACATGGGATAGTGGGAGCTAAAGGGTCTGTGGGTGGTGGGCAATCCAGGCGGGATGGGGGGCAGTGTCCTACCCCCATCTTACCTTTGTCCCGAGCCTCAGGAGCAGACCCTGTCCTGCCCAGATTCGTCCCCTTCTGTCACTGGAATGGGTCTGCCCACCTCCGTGTGGATTCTGGTAGGAGTGGCTGGTTCAGAACTGGGTGCCCTCCAAACTTGGGGTGTGGGGAAGGGCCGTTTCCAGGCTGGGTGTCTTCCATGTCCCCTTCCAGCTTCCCCCCTCTCGGCCTGCTCCAGGCCATGCAGGGCACACGGCGTCCCTCACCTCCTGGCTCCCCGGGGGCGGGAGCCTCCCCCGGGGGGCTCAGCTGTCCCGCTGCAGGATGGGAACAGGGGCCCAGCATCGCTTCCCCAGGAGGCTGCAGCCTGAGTGGAAATCCAGGGCCAGCCTGTTCAGCCCTGGGCACTCCCAGGGAGCCAGGAGGGTGGCAAGGACGGCCATGAAGAAACACGGGCAGCGCCCCTCTCGTGGCCACAGCCCCACTGCTGTGGTCCGCTGGGGGCAGCGTTACCCAGGTCTCCCCCCTGCCCGGGGCCGGCAGCCCACTTCCAGCTCATGCCAACGGGTGTCTGAGCCAGACCGGCTTGTGTCTGGGGTGGGAGACGCGTGTGGGTCCTCCATGGGCCCCAGGGACCCTAGTGGCTCCAGGGAGCTGCCCGTGGCCCACCACAGAGCTCCCAGCAAGGGCCAGGCTGACCTGCGGCTCCTCTCTGAAATTCCGAGCAGTGAGGCAGAGGGGGAAATAGCTCTGACAATGGGTGCTGCCACTGGGGGGTCGGAGCCTGCAGTTTACGGAGGCTGTGGGCTGGGCAGGCAAGGGTCGCAGCCTGGTTACAACGGGTTCCCGTGACAGAGAGGCAGCTCGAGGGAGTGGGGACGGACAGAGAGCCAGACACAGGGACAGAGAGACAGAGGGAGGAGGAAGAGACACAAAAGGAGACATTTGTCTAGAGAAAGGGAGGGAGAGAGACATCGAGGGCAAAGAGCGAGGACGTGGGGAACAGAGACAGGCAGAGGGAGGGGAGGCAGGAGAGAAGAGAGAGGCCGTGCGTCACTCAGAGACAGAGCCGCCTGTGCCGAGGGTCCTGGGGCAGACGGCCAGAGGGACAGGTGGGCGGTGACCCCTTGGGATTGGCTGGTGTCCGGCCCAGCCCCTCAGGGCACATCAGGTCCAGCACGGTCTGGGCACAGCACTCGGCACAGCACTCGGCACGGCGCGGCCACTTGCTGAATTCAGTGGAAAATTGGGCAGTGGTGGGGGCAGGTGCTTTGGGTCCAGGAGAACGTGTGTGCTCCCTGTGTCTGTGATCACATGTGCCGTGTGTGTGTGTGTGTGTGTGTGTGTAAGCATGGGACGGGGCCCAGGAGGGCAGGGCTCAGTTTCCCCTCAGCTGTCCTCACGCCCCCTCAGCCGGGACTTTGCGTGTGTGCAGATGGCCCCGGCTGAGGGAGGGCTGCAGGGCCGGCGCGGGTGGGCAGCCCGAACCAGGCCCTCCCCCCGGGGAGCTGGGGGGCGGCCAGGGAGCTGTCAGCAGCCGAGGGCCGGGCCGGCAGCGAAAGTGAGCCGTAAAAGGGCCACTTCTCCCCGCCGATGATCACTTGACACTCTCTGCCCCAGAAACCACCTGTTCGGTCATCAGTCACCCAAGGAAAACACAGCTTTCCCGAAACCGGGAATTGAACAGACAGGCCGGGGAGGCGGGAGCGAGCGTGGGGGAAATGCCCACCCTCTGCCGCCACCAGGGTCTCTGCCAGGCCCACCCGTGGGCAGGACGTGGACAAGGTATAGAGGCTTGCACCCAGCCTCTGAAAGCCGCAGCTCCCCCTGAGCCCCCAAACTTTGGCACCAACGTGGCACGTGTTGGGGACTCAGGGAGGGTGGGGGCCCAGAAGTGCCCACCCCGGGGATGGTGAAAGAACAGCCCTTTCCACGGTGGCGGAGCACGTGCTGTGCCCTGGGTGAGCAGCCACGTGGGCCGTGTCTCCCCCAGAGGGGACAGGGCAAGGGCGGGGGTAGGGTGGGGGTGGCACGGAAGCCAGGCTGGGCCTTGGGGGGCGGGCAGGGTGGCCGGGGCAGGGGAGGGACGCGGCCGGGAGGCAGGCTTGGGGCTGTGCCCAGCGGTGGCGCCCCGGCCAGCAGAGGCCCTGCGGTGCCCCGCCATGCCCCGCCTCGGGCCGCTTGTTAATTTCATCGTTTAGCCCGTTTATGGTGTTCCCAGTTGCTGTTGCTTTTATAAACAAGCATTTTGGTGACCTTCCCCTCCGGACATCAGCTCCGCAAGAATCCCGAGCCCTGAACATTTATAAATAAGCCTTCTCTCAAGTTCCACAACAGGTGTGACCTCCCCCCCGCCCCCCTCCTCTGTCCTGTCCGAAAACTGAACAGTTTCAACAAGCAAAGGGAAGCCGCCCGGGCTGTCTTAAAGGGGTCGCGTGGAGGCCATGGTGCGCGTGGCTGCGAGGGGGCTGGCCCTCCTCCTCCTCCACCTCTCCCAGGCTGCGGGACCGGAGGAGAGGGCCAGGCTGGTGGGCGGCTGGACCCCTGACCCCGCTGCCCCAAACGCCGGACCCAGAGGATCCCGTCTGAGAGGGCTCCACAGCTGACAGACAGGGTGCGTCTGAGTCAGGCTCCCCCGCTCCGGAGAAGTTTGGCCAACCCCGCCCCCACTCTCCTCCACAGCCTGCTCCCCATCTTCTCCCTTCTTCGGCCCCACCCTGAGGTGTATAGAACATTCCCCCCCCTCGTTCCTGCCAAAAGCTCTCTGATTCATGATTTGCAACATTTCATACATTTATGTAACAAGCATTCATTTATCCAACAAGTATTTCTTGAGCTCCCACTCTGAGCCGGGCTGCTCTGGGCCCCGGGTAGAAAGCTGAAGGACTCGGCCCCGCTGGCTGGTGGGGCGGAAGGAAGGGCAGCAGGACAAGTGAGTCCGGGGCCGAGGCTCTTCATCCGCGTGAGCAGTTCGGGTTTTGGAAGCGGGGAAAGGTCTCCCAACCCAAATGAGAGGGCCAAACAATTCCCAGAGGGGCTGGCTCTTAGGGGGTCGCCCCGGAGAAGTCGAGGGGAGAACCAGTCCAGGCAGAGGGAACAGACAGGGCTGGGCGCAGAGGCAAACAGGAGCACAGCTCCCAGAGGGGCTCGAGGAGTTTGGCCTGGCTGGAGCTCGGGGGGCGTCAGCGGGGGGCATCAGCAGGAGGGGCAGGGAAGGCAGGACAGCGGCCACGAGGGTGTCCCCAACAGCGGGTGTTGGATTAGAAACCCCAGCGAGCAGGGAGCAGGCCTGTGACCGTTGGTCCCCAGGGGGAACAATGGGCTTTAAAAGGCTCCTTGGTTTGGTGATGCAGGGTGACAGGGTGGTGGCAGTAATGAAGTCTAGCGACGAGGAAGATGGTGAGGATGACTAAGGGAGATGAGGAAGGAGGGGAGAGTGACGACGATGATGAAATGAAGCTGGTGTGGTAGGTGGTGGTGTGGGTGTTGATAAGGATAACAATGGTGGTGACAGTGGTGGTGACGGTGATGATGGTGGTCATGATAGTGATGGTGGTGGTGGTGATACTGGTGGTGGTGGTGATGGTGGTGATGGTCATGGTTGTCATGGTGATAATAGTGGGGGTTGTGGAGATGCTAATGCTGATGCTGATGGTGATGCTGATGGTGATGGTGGGGGTGGTGATGCTGGTAGTGGTGGTAGTGGTGACAGTAGTGATACTGGTGATGGTGATGGTGGTGATGGTGATACTGGTGGTGGTGGTGGTGCTACTGGTGATGGTGATGATGGTGGTGACAATGGTGATGGTGGTGATGGTGGTAGTGGTAGTGGTGGTGGTGATGGTGGTCATGATAGTGATGGTGGTGGCAGTGACGATGGTCATGGTCGTGGTGGTGGTGGTGATACTAGTGGTGGAGGTGACAGTGGTGGTGGTGGTGGTGGTGGTGGTGATGGTGGTCGTGATTGTGATAATAGTGGGGGTTGTGGAGATGCTAATGCTGATGGTGATGGTGGGGGTGGTGGCTCTGAGTGCAGTGGGCGTGGTGGTGATTGCAGTGGGGGTGGTGATGGTGGGGGTGGTTGGTGCCTGTGATACGGCTGGAGATGGTGGCAATGGTGATGGTGACGGTGGTGACCACAGCAGTCAGGGGCGGTGATCCTGATGGGGACTGTCATGGTGACGGCTGCCTCTCACCAGGAGAAGCATTTCCCACAGTGTGGCCCAAGGCAGGAAGGTGGCAGATCCTAATCGTGCCCGTGAGGAGCCACCAAGGTCACAGTGTGGTTTTACAGTGTCACGTGAGCATCAGGGTAAGGAGGGAAATGGGGCAGGAAACGATGGCCTTGAACCAGGGGGACTGAGCGCCGGACAAAGGCGGGACTTGAGGGCCCCGGTCCAAGCCTGTCGACCCCAGGGGCGCCTGGGTGAGCGCTTTCTTCTGCCCCATGCCCGGCACGGGTCCCGGGTGGGCTCTGTGACCTCGGGGGTTCCCGCAGGGCCTCGGCCCCTGGGGTGGACCCAGCAGGAGCAGCGTGCGTCCTGAGACTAGCCGAGGGACAGAGACGGCCTGGGGGTCCGACAGAGACACCTGGGGGCCTCGGACCCCTCTCTCTGTTAAGCGCCTACATAACACCTCCTCCCACTCGGCCTGTGACCAACAGTCGAACAAGAAGCGTCCCCTCCCTTCCCTCCTGGAAGACCCACGGCAGCGCTTCGAGCCGGCCCCTGCACTCGCTGCCCAGGTGAGGACAGCGCTGCTTCGCCTGGGGCCTCCTCTCCTCCTTGCACCTTTGGCCACTCTGCTTGTCCTCAGCCAGCAGGCGGGTTGCCCCCTCCAGAAGCTCCCCCGACTGGCCTCAGGCAGGCTCTGCCACCTCCCCTGCGGCAGCCGGGTCATCCGTCTCCACACAAAAACGTGGGCCGACTGTGAGCCTGCCGAGGGCAGGGGCCTGCTTCTGACCTGCAGCCCCAGGGCAGCCGGTACAGGGCCTGGCTCCGAGGGTGCAGAGAAAATGCTGGATTTTACTGACCTCGGCCCCAGGCACCCAGGCGCAAGGCCCCCGTGGGCCCCCGGAGCTCCTCGGGGCTGGCACCCCGCTCCGCTCTCACGTGGGCACCGCCTGGGCCTCGGGACAGAGGGGACGGGACGTGGGCGGGCCTGGCTCAGCTGCCAGCCTGGGGCCCGCGCGGGCGGGTTTGGGGCTGGGAATGCGACAGCCGCGCGGCTCCTGTGGGCTGAGCCCCTTTTAATGCTCAGCCTGTCTGTCCCGAGGGGCTGGCTAATGGCTGCCCGGGCACCGTGACTTTAGCAGCATCAGACCCAAACCAGCCGCGTCTGCCCTTGACTTGTCCCTTTCCCCAGGGGCTGGGGGCTGCCCGGGGATCTGCCTTGGAAGAGTCAGCCAAGCGCCAGGGGCCCTGGGCTGGGTTTTGGCCAGCAGGCCCAGGAAGCAGGTGAGGGAGGGCTCCCTGGGCCCTGGAGGTGGCTGCGGCGGATACTGCTGGGCCTCTGGCCCTGAGCCCCAGGGTGAGTCGCCCGACCTCGCCAGGCCCCGGATGAACAGATTAGGGTCCTCCCAGCTTCCTAGCCCAGAACCCTTTGTCGGCGAGGATGGATTTATATGGTTCTCTTTATACCCTTCGGAAGGAAGTCTATGGAAACGCAAGTCTGTAAGATCGTTGGTATTGGTGGTAACGATAACACCAGGCCCCTCACCTTTTGCACTGTGCTGAGGGTTCACAGAGAGCGAAGCAGTTTCGAGCACACCGTCACAGCTGAGCCTCCGAGCGGTCACGAGGGTGGACAGGGCGGCGGTGACAGTGGCAGCACCAGTGCCCCCAGCTGCACCACCGCTGCCCCGAGCCAGGCGCTGTGCCGAGTACTTTGTCCCGACGCATGGGGTCCGGACTCAGTCCCCCGCCCCCCGGCAGGCCACCCACTCGGCGGCTCTGAGGAGGTCACCCCGCCACCTCCCAGCCTCAGCTCCCTGGAGCTGGCTCCTGTGCCCTGGATGAGGACGGATGGAGGACCATCCACCCCTTGTCCTGATGTGGAAACTGAGGCTCAGAGAGTAGTCGTGCGCAGCAGGGGGCCAGGACTGGGGGTTAAGCTCCGCTGTGCCTCCAAGTCCCTGTGAGACCCTCAGTGAGCCCCTCCCCTGCTGTGGCCGTAGGTCCCCCACGTGTGAATGGGGGAAGGTGGGGTGCTGGGTGGAGTGGTTGTGTCCTTGGTGTGCAGGGCACTGTGATAAGTGGATCCGAGCAAGCATGGCCCTCTTGGGGGTCACCGTCAGGTGGGAAGGCCGGAGGCAGCAAGGACAGGGAAAGAGGTGGGGACAAGCCCTGTGAGGGGACAAGGAGCAGGAGAGGTAACAGGGACCGAGGGCTTCCATGGGGGTGGGGCCAGGACTCCCTGGGAGGTGACGGTCGCCTGACTGCCGTGAGCAGAGGAAGGACCCCACCTGATACAGTGTCAGTCTCCGATTCTGACCATCCGGGGTCACATAGCCTGGAAGTGGCCGTGGTAAGACTTGAACCTGGGTTTCCCGGCTCCCAGCCCCTTTCCACAGGGGAGCTGGCAGGGTGCCGGAGCAAGCAGGTCAGCACGCTGCACGAGACTGAGGCTTGGTTTGGAATCTCGGCTCCACCGTGTACTCGCCTGTCCTTCCCCGAGCTGCAGCCTGGACACCCCCCAGGCCATCTGCCAGGGCAGCCGTGGGGCCCACCTCATCGTCTTTCTTCCTTCTCTTGGGGACCATGTCCGGTCAAAGGCTGTGACCTGCCGAGGGTTCCCAGGGAGGCAGAGATGCAGCCAGGACTAGAACTCGGGGCTCAGGGCTCCGGGCACAGTGCTCCTTGCTCTCCCCACCTCCCTATGGCAAATGGCTGCAGTCCCTGTGCTTTGGGCCCAGCTGTGGAGAGTCTAAGGCCTCGTGGGACAGAGGCAACGGACACAGGACAGGAAGCCCAGGCCCCTGGCTTCACGGGCCCCACCCAGGGGCTGCTCCAGGGCAAAGCTCCTCTCTCTTGCCGATAAAATGGAGGCCTGTAACCGGGCACCAGGACAACCCAGGCACGTTCTGGGTGTCATCGGTGTAAACAGCACAGGCACGTGCTGGGACGCCATCCACGTCATCGATGAGGAAACCGGGGCTCAGACAGGCGGAGAAGCTGCCCGGGTCCTGCAGCGGGAAAGGGGCAGACCGAGACGGAATTCGAACCCGGCTCTGCCTGCTGTCCCCCGTCTAGGGATTCACTGGATCGGTCAGGCTACACACACACACACACACACACACACACACACGTTATTTTGTTCCACTGAGCACCTGCTCTGTGCCAGGCAAGGACACAGACAATCTCTGTTCTCGAGAAGCTCCGCCTGGTCAGACCAGCCGATGTCAGCCCAGCGGCAGACCAGCCTCTGGCTTGCTGTAAACACCAAGTGGCTCGCTCTCCCCCCTTCCCTTACGGTTCGACACCGAAGTCACCTTCTCAGCGAGACTTCCCTTGGACCCCGTGTCTGCGGGGTCACCCGCCCTCTGCCCGTTTTGCTTTGTGGGTGGTGCTGTTTTTCTCCTTGGCACTCCTTATTACCCGAAATGCCATTTACTTAACGTGTTCGCCTCGGCTGTGTTCCAGTTGTCCCCCTAGGTCAGCGGGCAGCAAACCACAGTCCTTCAAAGCCTGGCTCGCCGCCTGCTCCTGCATGGCTGATGGGCTCCGAACGGTTCTTCCATTTTTAAAGGGTGTTTAAAAATAATCAGAAGAATAGTATTTTGTGACACGTGGAAACGATGTGAAACCCGGATTTCAATATTCATAAATGGAGTCGTGTTGGAAGGCGGCCACGCTCTTCCCTTCCCGTGCCGGCGGCGGCCGCTCTCGTGCTGCCGCGGTGCTGCCGAGCGGTCACAGCTGAGGCAGCACGCGGCGCTGTCCTTGCAGGCTGCGGGGCATGCTTCCGAGGGCGCTGCTGCGGTTGTCACTTGGTTTTGCCTCTTGACCCACAAAACCTAGATAGTTCCTATTGGGCCTTTTCCAGAAGTTTGCAGACCCCCCTGCGTTAGAATCCCAGCTGTGAGGTCTGGGGCTTTTTGTCCATTTACCTGGGACTGTGTCCCTGGTGCCCAGAACAGAGATTGGACTTCCACTTTTGACGTGACGGTGTATCAGGACTGGATTTGCCCTCTCGCCTGAAAATGCTAGAAGACTGGACTTTCTACGGATCTGTGAAACCGTGGTTCACAACACTGGCCCCCAGGCAGCACAGGTGGGGGTCCCTAAGGGACAGAAAAGATGTGAGGTGAGCCCTGTGATCATGCGCAGCTTAACGCCCAGGGAAAGGTATGAGGCCAGAGCACGGGGTGTTGGGGGGGGGGGGGCGGTAATTGGAAGCCAAGGATAGCCTGGATGTCTCACCAACTTGAGGCAGAATCTGAAGTTCAGGGAGGCCATGTGACTAGGACATGCGTGGCAAATACAGAAGAGGAAGGCCGTGCAGAGAGTGGGTGCAGAGACGGGAGGAGTGGTCCCCTCTCATACCAGCCAGAGCAGAAAGACCACCTGGGGCACCAGGCAGAACCCTGGGAAGGTCATTGCCTTGGTAGTGGAGCCGACGGAGCCCAGGCTGAGGCTGCTCTGAACGAATACTAACAGAACCACGAGCAAATCATCCTTGATGGTCTCGAAAGCAACTCCATGTCACCTAGCAGCCTCCTGGAACCAAGCCAGCAATATTTGAAGGAATACAACTGAATCCAGTCCTCGACAATGTACACTGTAAAATGTTGGTTGAACAAGTTAGTACATGGGTGGTGGATGGTGGGAGCCAGATTTCTCGTGGTTGGAAAGGGGGATTGAAGACAAGCAAGGAGGGAAAGTTGGAATGAACGCTGTGGGTTGGAGTTGGAAACATTTGTATGAATTTACGCCTAGTGTGATGTGGACACAGGGGGATAGATGCGGAGACAATTATAGGTATGTGTGTATGCATGGTTTAGGTCTGCTGAGAGGGGCTAGGAGCAACAGCCAGATCTTTATTTTTAATACATTGTTCAGTAAAAGGAAAAAGGGAAGATTTTGTGACCAGAGTAGGGACAATGCGAGAGGAGCCGGACTCCCCGGTGGCACTGGAGAGTGAGGAAGTGCCCCAAAGACAGCAGAATGGGGCGTGGCGAAGCGTCCAGGAACCGACCCGAAAGAGCTCCCAGTAGCCCAAGATGGAACAATTCGTGTAGTAAAATAGCGTGGTATTGGATTATAATCCAAAGTATAAAATAAGGATATGAGTCAATTCTGATACAAATATAAAGTTGGATAAATAAATACAGGGGGGAAGAGCAAGTGAATCTTCCTCATGGAGGAATTCCCAATATTACACGTAGGTTTTCCTACAGGAGGTGAAACTTGACTCCCATCCCGTAGAGTGTTGACTAGACTCAGTGACTTGCTTCCGAAACGCTGGAGGAGGGAAAGGAAGAAACAGTAACGGGTTTAAAGTGGAGAAACCCGACCGACACCTCCTTAACCAAGCGGCGAAGGCCAGCACCGCTGGTGATGCCGTGTGGACACGACCTAACGCCCAATGCCATGTGACAAGAAGGGCCCTTGGTCGTGGTGGTACTTTTGCCCAAACCCACAACTCTAATCTTAATGGGAAAACCGGTGAGTCACAAATGCAGCAAGGAGTTCAGCTGATAATAACGTACCAACGGCAGTTTCTTTGCTTTGACACGTGTACATATGTAAGATGTAACACGTGTTACACATGAGTGTAAGATGCTGATCACAGAGAAACAGAGCACGGAGCCCGTGGGGCTCCCTGTACTATCTCCACAACTTCTCTGTAAATCTAAAATTATTCCAAAATACAAAGTTTATTTAAAACGTCCAGGGTCCAATAAAAACTACCAAGCAAGGAAAAATGGAGAAAAATATGACCCATACCAAGAGAACAATCAATCAATAGAGATAGACCTAGAAACGTCACTGATGGTGGAGTGTGCAGACAAGGACCTGTCCAACAACTGTCATTCAACCAGAGGTTCATGTTCAAGAGCATAGAGGAAGCCCGGGCTGGCGTAGCTCAGTGGATTGAGTGCGGGCTGCGAACCAAAGCATCGCAGGTTCGATTCCCAGTCAGGGCACATGCCTGGGTTGCAGGCCATGACCCCCAGCAACCACACATTGATGTCTCTCTCTCTCCCTCTTTCTCCCTCCCCTCCCTCTCTAAAAATAAATAAACAAAATCTTTAAAAAAAGAGTGCAGAGGAAAGCACGAATAAGGTGAGATGAATTAAAAACTGTGAGAAGGATTCAAACTTCTAGAGAGGAAAAAGTACAACATCTGAGATGACAAACACACTGAACAGAATTAACAGCAGGCGAGACACTGATGAAATAAAGATCAGCGGCTTTGAAGCCACAGCAATAGAAAATATCAAAAATGAAATACAGAGAGGAAAAAAAAAGACCGGGGTGGGAGGGCCTAACAGAGCTTCCGTGACCGGCGGGCTCTCAAGAGGTCTAATACACGTACAACGGAGTTCTGGAAGGAGATGGTGGGAAAAGACACTTGAGGAAATGTTTGCTGGACATTTTCTAACTTTGTCGAAAACTTGATACCCACAAATCCAAAAAGCCTCATGAACCCCAAACAGAAGAGACCCGAAGAAAAGCACCTCTAGGAATATCACGGTCCAATTGCCGGAAACCAGTCTGTGATGAAGGCCCCGTGGCTGGCCCGGAGAGTCTACTAATATTCGCCAAATTTTGAAATGAATGAGATGAACAAATATACAGAACGTCAGGTTAAAGCTCTGAAGGATAATAAACTAGGATGAGGGGGAAAGGGTGTGCAGGGCCTGGAGGAAGAACGTTTTCCATATGGGGCAATTCTAACAGCATGATGTGTTAGCAGAGGTCAAAGCGGGCGTCAGCGGAGGGAGAGTCCAGGAGGAAGCACAGCGTGTTCAAGTTCAAGGCCCTGGAAAGAGGCCGTGCCTGGTGGGCTCGAGGAAGCGCAACCCAGCCTGCGTAACTGCAGTGCGCGGAGAGAGAGTAGGAGGCGAGGGCCGCGAGGCTGGGTTCTGGGGACAAGGCGGAGACCTTGGCCTTTACACGGGTGAGGTGGGAGTCACCGGGGGTCCTTGAGGAGAGGAGCGGTGTGATCTGGCTATGGTTTTAGACGTCTCACTCTGGCCCTCCAGGGGCAAGATTGGAAGCAGGGAGACTGCTTGGGAGCCCACGGCGAGGGCCCGAGGGAGAAACGACTGGGACCGGGCAGCATCCATTGGAACGGTGAGATGTAGTCGGAGCCCGTATACCTTCTGAGAGCAGACACCAAGATTTGCCCGGAGCCCAGGTACGGGGTGGAGAGAGAGGGACGCAGAGGAAGACTGGGAAGCGTTCAGCCTGGGGGTTAGTGGAACCAAGCCACCGTTTATAAGAAGGGAAGGTTTCCTGAGGAGCAGGGTTGGGGCGGCGTGAGGACCAGAGAGAGCACATAGAGAGCCACCCACCCCTGTCACAACAGCAGTCGCCGCTCACGGATAGCCCCACTCTTTGTCCTTGACCTTAGACGCAGCCTCAGACTTCTTCTCGACCTGGAGCTCGCAGTGGGCCCCTGGCAGCCCACCGAGGAGGGCGCAGACACAGCGGCTAAGAGTTGGAACTTGGGGGCCTGACTCCCCGGGGTCAAATCCTGGCTCCGTCATTAAGTAGCTTATGACTTGGGGTCAGTTCCTTCATCACGGTGAGCCCCAGTTTCCCTATTTTTTACATGTGTCTGAATTCCCATCCCAGAATATATGAAATGGGTAGCCCTCGGCCCTTGCTGAGTTTTGCGGAGATCAGGTGGAAGGGAACCTGTGAAAAGCCCCTCGCACAGCGCCTGGCACACGGGGAGGCCTCACAAGTGGTGGCTGGGACGGGCTCCCGCGACCGCCCGTGGGCTCACCAGCACTTTGCCTGAGGAGGGGCCCCCAGCGGGGGGGAGTGGGGGGCTGGAGGAGCCCAGGAACAAGTGCTCGGGGCTGATCTCCGCCCTGTGAGTCTCTCTGCTGGGCTTTCTGCAGAGCCCCACCGGGGCCCGGAGGAGAACGCCCCCATTTTTGGACAGACTGAGCAGTCGCTGAAATACAAGAAGTCCCTGTTGAAAAATGTCCCTGCTGTGAGCACTGCTGGGCGGATTAGCTGGCATTCCTTCTCCTCCATTGAGCGGAGTCGCAAGCTAATAAATATTTCAGAATTGGCTGTATTCAATCCAGCCCTTGTCCCGTTTGACGTCTGTTCTCTCAGCTTTCAGAAGGAGACAGGTGCAGAAGGATGAAAAGGGATTTAATTACTAAACATCCCCGACTCCCGAAATGCAAACACATGCTGTACCCTACACACACCTACTGCACACGGTCACGCACGCCCCGTGCACTCGCACACATGTCCCCACGGGGCCCCCAGCATGCCCAGGCCCCGCGGTCTGCCGTGTTCACACATGCTCGCCTGCATACCACGCATGGGCAAACATAGGTGTGGACGAGTGTGTGACCCCACATGGACGCAGCACCCATGGGTGTCAACACCCATGTGCATACTCTGTATGAGTGGTTGTACATGTATACACACATGTGCACATATGAATAATATGTCAGTGCAGGTGTACATGTTTGCACACACACACGTGTGTGATGCGTTTCTGAGAAAAAAGAAACTTCCAAGGTTCTCTCACTGTCGAGCCACATTGTTCACTACAGGGGAAAACTAAGTAATTTAAGTGAAAAGACGGATGGAAAGGGGGATACAGAACTTCCATGATGAAAACTTCTATTTTCCTTGACAGGCATACAACACACCTGTGCACACCTGTGTCCACACACCTGCAGGCGTGCACACATTCCACACCCAAGGTGTGCCTCTTCTCCCCTGTACAGCCGCCATCATGCACGCCCGCAGTCATGAGCGTGCCTTTGGGCAGGCATGCCCATGTGTGTGCACACCGTCACACACACGCACACACACACTTGCCCCTTTACTGGGAAGCTCAGTCCGTTCCTCCTCTCTGGGAGCTCACCTGTCCCTTGCCGCCTGTCCTCTGGGCACCAGGAGACTCAGAGGCCTGGTGAACAGAGAGCGTCTGCAAACCTGCGTGACCAGGCGTCTGGTCCTGAGGTGGGGGGAGGAGGTCATGCCCCTGGATCCCACCCTAGTGGTGAGGGCTGGGGGCAGGAAGGGAAGGACACTGGGGAGACACGAGGCGAAGCTGGAGACAGGATCCAGACGAGCAGCCCTCAGATTCCCTGACGTCCATCCTCAGGGCTGGCCCCCATGGCTGAGGGGGCCTGGCCCCACCTCAGGCGTTCTGAGGACCCTATTGCTAAGACCCCACCTGAAGATTTGGGAAGCGCGGGGAACTGGCCCCCACTTTGGCCCATTCACAAATTTGCTCCATCATTGATGGAGTAGCCAGCGAGCACATCCTGGGTGTCAGGTGAGGCCAGAGGACTGTTACCTGCTCTGTGCTGGTGAGCAGTCCCTAAGGGGCCTGTTTCTCAGCCGGCACGCCGTCCTGCCCAGCCCGGGCCTGGGGGCTAGCCTTGGCCCTCATCCAACCGGGATTTTTCCGAGTAGGGCCATTGCAAGCAGACAGGGGTTGGGAGGGATTGGGGGCTTTCAAAGAACCAATCAGTGGGCCTTATGGAAATATATGCAAATAAAAGATGCAAAGCAGCACTGAGTCTTTTTGCATCTGCAACCAGCCCAACTGCCCTAGGTGAGGGCTTCCTTCCCCTCGACAGGAAGCTTGGGAGCTCCAGTCCCAGGAGGAAACCGGCCTCTGGCTAGAGGCTCGCTCTCCTCCCACCCTGCTGGTCGCCTGCTGGTTGGTGTGCTCCCTCCACGTCCCCTGTCCCCTCTCCCCTGTCCCCTCACCGCTGCCAGGCCCAGGTTGCTCCTCTGCTTGAGAATGAGGGTCCCCCTTCTGCCCCTGCTACAGGTGGCCCTATCCACACTCAGTCACACTCTCTCACACTCACTTTTGCTCCAACACAAACTTAGCCCAGCACAAACACACACTAACTTGCACACAGCTGCACTCATTTGCATACTCATGTACGAAATCGTTTGTGTCCCAGACTCACATATATCTAACACATTCAACTTTGCACACTCTCACTCATGCGGACATGGTCACATGCACACATACCCATTTGTATCTGTGTTCACACAATTGTACACACTTGCATGGTAGCACACCCTTTCACACACCCGCACACGCCTGTCCCTGACCTCTCGGGAGCCTGTGGACCTGGGTCCAGTCCAGGCCCAGAGATCAGGGTCCTGGGGAAGGCAGGTTGGTGGGGCCATGGGGTGGCTGAGTACCCCCCTGCAGGCTTCCCTGAGTGGGTGGGGACCCCTACCCCAAACACCCCCGCAGCCGCTGGGACAGGCAGCTGGGTGGGCACCCCCAGGATGACAGTGCCTCCCTCAGGAAGCGGTAATTGAGGGGTAGAGAATTGGAAAATCAGCACCGCCAGGAAGTGGGGACGTGCCTGCCTTGTCTTTGTTCCTGGAACGAGCAAGTGGGAGATGGGAGGGAAGGAACCGAGCCAAGGTGGGGGGTGGTGGGAGGTGGCTGGAAGGGGGACTGGGGTGCCCTTGTCCTCTTACGCTACCTGGGGGTGCCTCCACTGGGAGCAAGGCAGCTCTGTCAGGCCCTGAGCCCACCAGCGGAGCATCCTTGGGGAGCCAGCCGGGCCTCGGAGGGGCCTGGGAGCACCTTATGGCACCCATTCCCCACCCCTGGTTTCCCCCGGGCCTTCCTCTCCCTCTCTTCACACCAGAGGGCCCGGGAATGAGGTGAATCTGCATCACACTTATGAGCTCTGTAACCTTCGGGAGTCCTGAGTCTTCAAGCCTCGGCTGCTTCCCCTGACCCGTCCCGCAGGCGCGGAGCTCTTTCTGGCTCATCGGGCACTAATGACAGTTCCCAGGCCACGTGCGTGGTGGGGCCTTGAGTACAGTCTCACCGAGTCCTCCGGGCAACTCCATGAGGCTAGTTCTTATTTTACAGATGAGGATACGGAGGCACGGGAGGCCAGACCCGTGTCTGGGGTCACACCCTAGCCAGTGGCAGAGGCTGGAACGCAGGTCTCTATACACCAGGGCCCACGGGCTCTACTCCCAACAGGCCGCTACCCCTGGTCTGCCTGTGGCCCCGTCCTGGTCCAGGGTGGAGGCCCACCGTCTTCTCCACGCCCCTCGGAGGAGACTGTGCTTGAAGAGGGTCACCCAAGGAAATGAGGCAGTCTCGGTCAAGTTCACACCTTTTGCAGCCTCTCCCTGACCCCCATCTGCATCGCCGCCAGGTGCACTGCCACTGGCCTCCATGTCTGCTGCACACATCTACACACACCTGTGGCGCACCCACGTGTGCAAGGCACACGCAGCTAGACTGGCCCCTTGGGACAGTTTTCCCCCTTGATCTCTGAGGCTGCCCTTTCCTAGCCTTGGAGGAAGCGAGTACCCTCCACTCCCGCAGCGGCTGCTACTTTATACCCCTTCCAGCCCCAGCCCCATTGCACAGATGCCATCACTGAGGTCAGGGGTGGGAGGAGGCTTTTCCAAAGGCCCTCTCCGGGCCTTGGCTTCCCCTCCTGCAGGTCATGTGAGGGGGTTGGACTCTTCCCCCATCTGTTTTTAGATCCTCCCGTCTCTACCACCAGGGGTGCCTGGTACTTCAAAGCCCAGCTGAGCGAGGAAGAAGGTTTTCCAAATTTTGTCTCTCTGGTACTAAAGGGACAGAGCACCAGAGTGGGCTCCCAGCCCGGCACCACTGCTCGCCTCTGCCCTGGGGCAAGCAAGCTCGGCACCCTGTGGCACCCTGTGGCACCCGGCAGCCGGGGCACGCCTTGCCTCCCGCCCTTGTCAAGCCTCAGTGTCCTCACTCAGAGAGTGGGGATGTGGCGGACACCCTCCAGGAGCTCAGAGGCAACAGGTGGACAACACACCGGCGCCGAGTGCGCGAAGTGCCGCCGTCAGCCCCGCTGCCCGAGCGTCGTTCGCAGCCCGGACGGTGGGCCTCGCCCTGCTCACGGCGCTTCACCTGCGTCCCCTCCTCCAGGCCCCCCAGAAATCCTGCAGGCCGGTACC
Organism: Phyllostomus discolor; assembly: GCF_004126475.2. Lineage (NCBI taxonomy): Eukaryota > Metazoa > Chordata > Mammalia > Chiroptera > Phyllostomidae > Phyllostomus > Phyllostomus discolor. The sequence goes on along the minus strand of NC_040907.2, from coordinate 6,229,626 downwards.
CTCCTCCTCCTACCCCCGCCATGCCCTCTGCCCGGGGTGCTTCTCCTCCAGAGCTGCCTGGTTGGCTCCGGACCTTTTGGGGGGCTGACCCCTCGTCTCAGGTTGTGACCTCCTCTTGTGCTTCCACTCCTTGACTCCCGGTCCTGCTAAGTGTTTAATTCCTGTATCCGGATAGCTGTCTGCCTCTCACACCAGGACGCGGGGTCCAGGGAGCAGGGACCTGCTTCTCTTTTGCTCACTGCTGCTTCTCCGGCATCGGCGGCAGTGCCCACCACAGAGCAACGCTCAGGGTGGGTTTAGTGGGCGGATGTCCACTTTGCAGATGAGGAAACTGAGGCCTGGAGGGGTCCTGTGAGCTGCTCCAATGGGGGCAGGGCCGGAGTCCAGCCTTCCCAGGATTCCTCAGGCCTATGAGAAGCCCTTAGAAGATCCCACACCCCCAGCACCCCCTCCCCACCCTTGCCCCATCAGCTCAGTCCTGGCTTGGGGCCTGTCTCCCCTCTACCCTGCTCTAGGTGGCAGTGGTAGTGGGCAGACAGTCCCCCCTCCACCCCTGTCCCTCTCACTGTCCTCGGGGACCAGAGGCTGGGAGGGGCTGCTGGGGGGGGAGGAGCCTGACTCCCTCCCCTGGCCCCTCCTGGGCTGTCCCCCTCCCAACCCCAGACTGGAAACCCGACACCCTCGGCCCATCTGCTGCCCTCCTGTCCTCCCGCCCCTGGAGGCCGCTGGGCCTGCGGCTGCCGAGCAGTGATTGTTCGGGGCTGAATGGGCAGGCCTGGCGCCCACGCCAGGTGCACCATTGTGAGGGCCCTGACACCTGCCTGGCGGGCGCAGGCCATGCCTGCACGGACTCTCTTTGGGCTGAGAGGAGCCACCCACTGGCCTCTTGGGATGGGCTGGGGGTCAGGCTCCTGCAGCTCCTCCCAAGGTAGAGCACCCCCAAACACCCAAGCCCCTGTCAGCCCCTCCATTCCCCCTCCTCCTGGTTCCTCTCTTTGCCTCTCAGCCCTCGTGTGTGCCCCCGTCCTGGGGGTCAGGGACGCGGCCTCTCACTGGCTGTAACAGGCAAGAGACACACGCTCTCCGAGCCTTGGTTTCTCATCTATAGAATGGGGGCAATCGTATCACCCGCCACGGAGGAGCAGTCGAAAGACCATCAGGGATAGTCTCCGTGCTGTACTCAACACAAAGTGGGTGACAGCGAAGAGCAATCGTCATTACGAAGAGAAGACCTCGCAGTGTGCAGACGGGAACCCGGGGGCAGGGGCCGGCCCCAGCCCCCAGCAGGCCCAGCCCCGGGAGCCCCCAGCCTGCCTCCCTGCCCGCCTCCCCTTGCCCGGCCTCCCGCCCGCTCTATGAAAATTTAATGCCGGGTAATGACAGTCTGGGCTAATGAAAGAGGCTTCTCTTCTGGCAAAAAGAGAAAAACAAACAAAAATCAACAACCTGCAAGGGGGCATTAAGTTTTCATGAGATGCTCTTCCCCACTGACACCCGCCCCCTGCCCTGGCTCACCCGGGCAGCGCCAAGCCCCTCCTCCCTCCCTTGCCTTCCCTCCCGGAGCTGGGCTGGGCTGGGCCGCCAGGGTGGGGGTGGGGCAAGGTCGTGGGGGCCTGGCTGTTGGAGGAGCATCTTCCTGGGGCTCCCCGGCCAGGCGCCAGCCTGTCCTGGGGAGGGAGGGAAGCCCGTGGAGGGCTCTGGGGTGGGGCTCCAGCCCACAGAGTCACCTCTGGGCAGTGAGTGGGGGCGGGGAGAGCAACCCCAGAGCCGGTGGGAGAGGAGCGGACGGGCTCAGAGCCCCCTCCATCTGCCGGTGGCCTCCTGTGCAGCGCGGCGGGCGCGAGGCCTCACCAGCCTGGCTGTCTGCTGCCAGCCCGGCTGGACTGGACGCAGTCAGAGGGAAGAGAACGGAGCCGCTCTCTCTCTCTCGCTCCCTTTCCCTCTCTTTGTGGTATCCTGGAGAGCCATTGGCTGCCGCCTGTGATACCCTGAGAGATGCGACAATTAATTTTCTTTTAATCAAGGTCGGATGAAGTAAATTGGTGCGGTTCTGCAGCCCTTCATTTTCTGTTTTTGCAGTGATGCAAAACAAATATGATCAAATTATGCTCCTTCTCACCTTATTGAATTAGGAAGCATGACTGATCAGAGGGAGTGGGAACGTTCTAGACTGGGTAGCACCCCCCGGGGCCCTCCTCGGATTCAGAGGAGGGTCCCCTCCCCCCGGGACCCCCGGGTGTTGCTGGACAACCAACCTGACCCTGGCGGGGTCGGTGCTCGGGGAATGAGGAACTGAATGAATGAACGAATGAATGAGTGAGTGCCAGATGCAGCCAATCATCAGACAGGCGGGTGGGGCTGAGAGAAGGGCTCCCTTCGGTGAAGACCGGAGGCTCCTCTCTGCTCAGGCTCTCTCTAGAACCATCCTCTTGTTTATTTCTCCACGGGATTTATCGCCGCCGTCTGAACCTCCCCTGGTCACGTGGCTCCCGGCATGTGCGGCGTCTGCCTGTTCCTCTCAGGCATGTGCTCTGTGAGCTCCGGGCTGTGTCTGCCTTGTTCCCCACGAGTCCTGGCACATAGTAGGTGCTCATGAAATGCCAGTTCACTAGGTGGCTGATGCTCATTCACCCCGATCAAGTGGCTGGGCTCCTGGTTCAGCACGGGTGACAGACATTGACGATCCCATGGGCATGTCATGCGTGCCCCACGGAGGTCTGAACGCAGGGCGGCCAGCACCAACCCTATGTGGTGGGGTGGGGGACGTGCCTGAGGAGGTTGGAGCTGGGTCTGATGTGGTAAGTAGGAGTTGAACCCAGGGACAAGCAGGGGAAGAGCCTTCAGGCGGAGGAGCCACACATGCAAAAAAAGTTCATGGTCAGCGATGCCAGGGCGGGTTGGGACAGAGGGCAGCTGGCTTGGCTGGCAGGAGGGGCTGCCACACGCAGGACGGTATTGCCTGGGGGTCGGAGACGTGCCCTGGGCTCAGATCCCCGTGTCCTTCTGGGACATGTCAGATTTTCTTCCGCCGTCCTCTCTACAGGGAGGAGGACAATTGCGGCCCCACCTCCCAGTCATCTGGGGAATGAATGAGGTGACAACCGTGTCAGGTGTCCTCCCAGCAGGCACTCGATGAATGTCACCCACCAGCAGCACCACTGGTTTTTATCTCTATTATGAAAGGCAGCTTGGGGCTAGATTGGGGAAGGCCTTGAATGCCACACCACAGGGGTGGGCGGAGCAGGCAGGTACGTGGGCTCCTCAGCCCGCCGGGGGACGCAGCCCGCCGCCCTCAGAGCAGGCCAGGCAAACTGGATCTCCGTAAAGAGACCCATTCTGCAGGTACGGGGACAGTTGGCTGTTTGAAGAACGGCACCCGACATCCTCGGAAGCGAAGACTTTCTGAGATGTGAATGCTCCCCGTTTGGGCTTCCGATTAGCAAGGCAACAGAGCGACAGTGAGGCCGGCCGGCTCGAAGATTCCCAGGACTGGCTGGGACCCTCCAACCGGCCACAGTGGACAGGCCTGTCCTAGGTCGCGGAGGTGGGGCAGTGGGGCAGTGGGGCAGTGGGGAGGGCGGGCACTGATGGCATGGGGACCGCCCCTGGAGCCTCGCTGGGCGACACGATATGCATGTGTGGGGATGAACGCCATCGCTTCATAACCAGCGGGAAGCACACGTGCCCACACACGCCGAGGAGAAAGAAAGAAAAAGGAGACCGGAGAAATTGTCCCACTCCCAGCAGCCAGGATGCCAACGCCAGGGCATCGGGACAGAGCGCCCGGTGGCCCAGGGAGGCCCTGTGGAACAGAGGGCCCACCTGGAGGGGGCTGGAGAACTTTAAACCGGGGTGTGGTGGGAGTGTGGAGTCTGGGGCCAGGTATTCCCAGAGGAAGGAGAGGTGTCTCGGGAGGCTCAGGGATGGGGCACGTTCCCCAGGACGTGCAGATGAGAGGGATTATCCGTCTCTCACTCCCGAGGGTGGGGCCGCTGTGCAAACATCCCAGGAAGCTGGTCCTCAGAGACCCGGGGAGAGTCCCCCTGGGCCCCCAGGCCCCCAGAGCAGCTCCTGCAGAACATCGCACAATTTGGGGCGTCCAGGAGTCAAAAGTTTGTGGCTCACACCAGTGCTGTCCTCAGCCAGGCCCCGGGTAGCCTGCTGTTGTGGGCAGGCTTTGGGCGTCCTGGCTCTATCATGGCTGAGCTGTGTGACCCTGGGCAAGTGACTTGACCTCTCTGGGTGTGAACAGGATGACCCTCACAGGGCTTGTTGTACAGACCCAGCAAATCCCTTGATCTCAGGGGAGTCCCCTAGTTGCTCTGGGTCCTCAGACTGAGTTGGGGTGTAATGAGGTAGGGGGGTGCCTGAGCCTCGGAGCAGATGGAGGGTGGGACATCGCTCCACGGGCCACCCCAGCGTGTGCCTGCCGAACCCATGGGCCTGGGCCACAGCCTGTGGGACCAGTCTCTGGGTGGGGACTTCTCATCAGCTGAGTCATCATCGCTCCTGGGGTGCAGCTGGTGACCCAGATAGGGCCAGATCGTGACGTATCTTTATCTCCGACATCTCTCCAGTGCCTCCCCTTCCCCTTCCTCTTCCTGTTCTCGTCCCCCCACCCAGTCACTGCGTGGGCCAGACGGACTGCGTGACTCCTCAACCCCGAACCGCGCCTGTGCCGGATAAGGTGTGTGGTCCTCCTAGGCCTTCTGTCTCTTCTTCGCTAAGTTCAACAACGATAGCAACAACTGCCATCCATTGAGCGCTTACCAATTACGCACTGTTTTGCATGCATCACATCTAATCTCTCTGCCAGGTGAGGCGGTTACTATTATGATACCCATTTTACAGATGATGAAAAGGAGGCGCCGAGAAGTTGCCCAAGGCCACAGAGCCCGGCACGGCAGGGCCAGGAACTTAACTGGGTTGCTCTGGTGCTAGGGCTCCTGACCTTCCCATGATGCTTTGCACAGTGTGCCTTCCTCGTTCCCTCCTAACTGTCTAGTGGTCTTCCCTCCTGTCAGGCCCCGCCCCTGTCCCGGGCACCTCCCAACAGGTTCCCATCAAATGGGCTTGTTCCTGGTCCCAGTCCATCAGGCCTCTGTTCCCCCAGTGGCCAACCCATTCACATCACCCACCCAGTTTATTTATTTTTAAAATATGTTTATGGATTTCAGAGAGAGAAGAAGGGAGAGAGAGAGAGAGAGAGAGAAACATTGATCAGTTGCCTCCCACACGCGCCCCAACCAGGGATCGAACCTGCAACCTTTTGGTGTACAGGACGATGCTCCAACCAACTTAGCCACCCAGCCAGGGCCACCCACCCAGTTCAATGGGCCACCTCTCTCCCGGAACTCGCTCCCGCTGTCAGAGGAGGTGCCCAGAGGTGCTGCCTGGCTCCGAAGGCACGAGGCCAGTACAGGTGGCGTCTCCAGTGGGCCCCACAGTCCGCCCTAGGGCAGGGAGTGGAATGGGGGAGCCCTGGGGTCATGCCCCCACACGGAGCCTGGGATGCAGGTGGGGAGGTGATGAGAGGGAAGGGGCGGTGCCAGGGGTGGGGGGGGCGCCCAGCTGGTGAGCGGTGATCCCTCCTTATCCCGGCATCAGCGCCTCGCTGCTTTTCCAGGCTGGAGTTTCAGATCTCGTTTTCACTTTGGCCTTTGATCACACCCAGAGGGGGTGGCGGGTGGGCCCGGGAGCGGGGGTGGGAGCCTGGAGGGGCGTGGGGGAGAGTGGGTTCCAGGGAGACATCCCTCCCCCACCACGTACACCACATACAGAAGCGATGCTGTGGGGACAAATGGCCAGCGTGGCCTGGGGCCCGTGCCCCAAGGACAAGGCTCCCACCCGGGCATCGCCTTTGCCCACTCTTTTTTTCCCCCCCCAAATGAAAACAGCCCTGCTGTCCTCCACCGCCCCCCCCGATTATTAAAGTCATGCATGTTGGTTGTGTAAGAGTCAGACGGTGAGAAAGAGGCGTCCCCAGACCTCCCCTCCCCGCCGCTCACAGGGGGCGGGGGTGGAGGCGACTGTCCCTGTGCGGGGACAGGGGTCTCTCCCCGCGGGGCCAGCAGGGCCCTCGGCCTCCGACGGCTCTGACACCTGGCTGTCCACTCGCAGTGTGTTTGAGCATTCCCCCGTGTCGGTACACTTACACGGCATTCGGTGACTGCGTACGATTCCTCGCTCGGCTGTATTTAACCGACTCCCTCTCTCGCTGGACGTTGAAACTGGCTCCCACTGTGGCCCTCGCTGCAAAGGCGGTCAGGGGCTGTCTCCTTCCGCTCTTCTCTCCTGGCCGCTCCTGCCAGGGTGGCCCAGCATGCGGCGTCCTGGTCTCCCCCAGCTTTGTCCACGGTCCCTGGGGAGGGTCTCAGCTCACAAGGACCTGAGCTAGTCCAGGGGCTGGGCAGTGTGAGGACCTCGGCTGTGAATTCAAGAGACCTGGACGCAAGCGTCACCGTGCGATGGGCGAACCAAGAAGACTCGAATAAGCTCTTTACCTCTAGGAACCTCCACTTTCCAACCTAAAAAGGGGGGAAGTAATAAACTCACTTCAAGGGGTGGCTACGAGGCGATCAGGACTCATGTGAGGGCCGGTGCTCGGTCCTGGGCTCGGCCGCCTGCTGGGGGCTCAGCCTGGTTGAGATAAAGAGGCAGGGTGTGGGGGAGGGAGTCTGTCCAGGTGAGTCAGGGCAGCCTGAAAAAAGGTGCGGAGGGACCGTGACATCCTCCGTTCCTTCACCCTCGCACCCCCCTGCCTTCCCATCATCCCTCCGCACTGAGAGAAGTGACGTGCAGCTCGTTGTGGGGAACTCGGGAAACACACAGCATTCTAAGGAGCCGGTGTCATTCCCTGGCGACTGGACCCCTGCGAATTAACTCCCGTGACCATTTGCGGGTCTCGGATTTGCAAGGCAGAGCCTTCTCATCCCCAGAGGGCCCTCCGCTATACGACCAGGAGGTCTGGGCTTGGTCTGCAGTAAGTGGGATTCAGGGTAGACTCGAGAGGGACTGTCCCAGCCCAGAAGCTCGGCATCCCAGGGTCAGGGGCCAGATGCTGGGGGAAAATCCTTGGCAGGGGTCCTGCAGAGGTGGTGGCCTTGGGGGGGTGATGCTAAACGAGAGGGTGGAAGAGTAAGACCAGGTGGCATTTGGGAGGAGGAGATGGCTCTGAGAGAGGGGAGGACTGGGGAGGGGACAGGAAAGGGACAGGGAGGGACGGGACCGTCTGCAGCCAGAAGCCTGCGTCTGCGTGGGGCTGGCGGGATGAAGGATGGCGGGCCTGGAAAATGCGTGTGTCAGCAGTGGGCAGGCCACGCCAACACTCGGAGCTGCCAGGCCGGGAGGCACTTTCAGGGCGAGCGGAGAAAGGGCCAAAGAGCCGGGGCGAGCCATAAATCTCTGGCAGGACCGGCGGACCACCCCGAGCACCCCACCTTCTCCAGCCACCTCCTGGGGGGGGGGCCGGGTGTCTGGGGGGGGGTCCCTCCATCATCCTTCATCACCCCCTCGCCGTTGCCATCTCCCCAGGAACGTCCTTCATCCGGCCCGCAGGGTTCGTGTCACCCCGCGGAGCGCGGGCTCCGTGCCACTGTACACTTCGGAGAATCATTAGCAGAAATCATTAGCCAGAATACAGCCTCTCCCATAAATCTCCCTTGCACCTGGATCGTTTGTCCGCGCCTAATTTCCATCTCCCGAACTTTATGATTTGTCCCTCGTTTGATGAGCGCTTCTCCCATCAATTGTGCTGTAAGTGCTCGCAGAGAAGGGCCCCCCGCGCTGACCCCATCTCAGACGGACCCGTTTGGGCTCCTCGCCCTGCCTGCACGCTGGGGGGGAGGCCCCCTCCCCAGGCCCCTCCTCTGCTCGTCCCTCAAAGGGCAGCTTAAAGACGCTGTGCCCGCAGCCTGTCGCACAGAGCTGGGCCCTGCGTGTGGCCGGGACGAGGAGGAGACAAGGGTGGGGAAAGGGCTGGCTGGGTGGCGTGGCAGGAGCAGAGTCCTGGGGCAGGGGTCCGGGGGCTTGGGTTTTCCTCTCTGCCCTGGACTCCCTCTGTGACCTCAGCAAGCGTGTTGCTGGCTTCTCCTCTCCGAGCCCTGATTTCTTCCTCGCCTGACCCGTGAGACTGATGCCACCCATCTTTCGTGGTCACAGTGAGGGTTGAGGTTCATTCATTTGCTGATTCATTCACCCATTAGTGCTTTCACACATTCAGAAACCACTCGCTCGGTTCCTCCGCTCTGCGCGGATTCCTCGGACACCTGCCGTGTCCAGACCGGGCTGTTCCGGGCTCGGGCAGAGTCGGCAAGAGACGCGAATGCTGGCAGGGCTTGAAAGACCCTCAGTGACTGAGGGCCAGGGCCTTCCTGCCCGGGGGACGTGGGCTCTGACTCCTGGCTCGTTCGTGGATGAGCTGTGTGACCTTGGGCAAGTCACCTGATCTCTCGGGTCTCAGGTCCCTCATCTGCAAAACGGGTGACACGAGCGACTGTGGAGAACACCCAGCACAGCGCCTGACACCAGACACCCACTGCCATTGTAGTGTTGCCACCAAGGGCGCGCAGAGAGAGACCATGGCTTTCCCGAGGCACACGGACGGGGGCTGGAAAACGTGAATGAGAGTATTGAGCAAACGTCAGCAGGGGACAGAGACAAGGCTTTCTGCCCAGGGAGGGGGGATTTCAAACCTTGCCTCTCCCCAGCCGAAGCATCTGGAAATGTCGAAGAACCCCAGGAAAGTGGCCGAGAGGAAGTTAGGACAGAACTCACACTTCCGTATTTCTACCCCCTACGGAGGAAGGGTGTCCCCCGGGCCTGTCCTCAGGGGGCCTTGGGGCCCCAAGGAGGCACCGCTCTGCAGCTGGTGGGAACCCCACAGCGGGCCCTGGGCCTTCCCGGGGGGCAGACCTTCAGATCTAGAAAGCTCCCTGGCTGTGACCCAAGTACCTCTGGGTTTGGGGACACAGAGTTCAGGCCTATCTGCCCACGGGCAGGTGCTGGGAAGAGCCCGGGGGGAGTTGGGGGCCGTGGCCGGCGGGGGGGATGCTGTGAGTTCCCTCAGGACTCTGGCAGCCCCGGAGAGGAAGCTGGGGAGGGGACCCCAGGACAGGCCCCCCCCCCGAGGGCAGGAGAGGGGCTCAGCCGGCACCAGCACCATGGTCATTGTGACCACATTTGCAAAGAAGTCATTAATTCCCACTGCGGGTGGCCGGGGAGCCTGGTAGTTGGCTGTATAAGCTTCCTCGTGGCCTCAGGCCAGTTACTTAACCTCTCTGAGCCTCAGTTTCCTCTTTTTTAAAAAAGAGGATAATGATCCCGCAGACTTCGTAAGGTTGTTGGGAGAATGAACCATAAACCTTAGTTCGGCGCCGAGCACATAGTAGGCATTCAATAAATTGGGGTAATTGGCATCCTCCTAAGAATTGTCTTTGCTCTGACGTGTTTTTGTGCTTTCTTACCTTCTTACACACTTAAGGGCAGGGTTTCTATGCCCATTTTAAAGGTAGAGAAACTGAGACCTAAGGTGGCTCAGAGCGTACACGGTTTTAAGTAGCCTTTCGGTGGCGAAGCCGGAGTTAGAACCCAGGCCTCCTGACTCCCATCTCTCCAGGGTGTCTGCCTCCAGCGCGTGAATTCCCAGGCGCCGAAAACAAAGAGCCGGGACTCGGATTCATCAACACACTCCCACGGGGGTGACTCACCTGCCAGAGCGAGAGCAGGGATCTGTCCCAGCACATTCCCGCCCCCTGGCCTGGCAGCAGCCGCCCTGCTGACCCGAGGGCCGGGGAAGGCGGGGCGGGGGAGGGGGCAGAGGAGAAGGGGAGGAAGGGGAAGGGGCTGTCTCCCAGGGTCCCTGGGACTGAGGGTCCCTGGTGCTATCAGGGCCTGAGCCCCTAGGTTGCCCAGGGTGGTGTCCTTGGCCGGGGGCGGGGGGGGGGGGGCGCAGGAGAGTGAAGCCGGGGGTGGGAGTGGGGCGTGGGGCCCTGGCGGGCGCCACAGGCTGGGAAGCAGCTTGCAGATTTTACAGGGCACATTATCTTTTATGGGCATCCTAAAAAGAATGTCAGGCACTAGAGGGTTTTTTTCCCCTTTTCTCTCTCCTCCTCCCCCGTCTTTTTTCTTTTTTTCCAACTCCGATCACTGTGGTGACCACCGCCTGGTCCTGAGGATCTGGGCGGTCCCCCTGGTGCCAGCTGAGCACGGGACCCTGGGGACACCCGGCCATTTCTTCCTGGGGTGGGGTGGGGTGTTGGGGCTGGTGGAGACAGCGTGCTCCCTCCCCCTCCAGACAGGAGAGGGCCCGGGTCGCCCCCGCCTAGCTAGGACAGTCTCAGCCCACCTGCCCCTCCACGTGTCTCTGCCCACAGAACCCCGTCCACAGTGGGGACTGATTCGCTCCCAGCTTTGCTCTCTGGCCCCGCTTATCCCGGACTGGAGGGGGGGAGGTCTGCGGGCCCCGTGAAGACCCTGGCTGTCCTCACTCTTGCCCAGGCGGCTCCCTTCCCCCTCGGTCCCATCTTCAGCCGACCTTGCTCCCAGAAAGAGGCCTGGACCTTGGGGTCCCCACAACCTGGTTTTTGGGTCCAGAAGTCCTGGCTGAGCAGCCTCCCCTCTGACGTGGGTCAGGTCTGTCAGCTCCCTTCCCCAGGGCACACGCTGTGTTCAGGGCTTTGCTGCCTTAACTTTAAGGAAAACACCGTTCTGGAAGGGACAGGAAGCGACCTGGACCACAGGGGTGTGTGAGTGTGTGCGTGTGTGTGAATGTGTCCATGGAAGGGTGCAGTAGCCAGGAGGACACTCAAAGACTCTTCGAGTCCACACGGCACTGTGGTTGGTGGCATTGATTTTGGGTCCCAGCTCCACCACACACCGCCTCTGAGCCTCGATTTCCTTGTCTGTAAAATGGGGGCGGTGATCATGGTCCTTATGTCACAAGGATGTTGGGGGAAGTCACTGAGTTCACAGGGCCTGGCACATAGTAAGTGCTCAATAAATGCTAATGATCATAATTAGTATAATTATTAATCAAGTCTGGGTATGTCTGAGCGGCTGCTCTCCGCCCCTGGAGCCTCCAAGAGAAGGGGATGTGGGCTGACGTGGCGGCAAGAGCCACGGAGGTGACACATCAGGAAGAACTCCAGGCCATGATACCAGTGACAAGGGGGACGGGAGTGTGACAGCTCTTTCCTCTGAAACGGTTAAGAAATAGGGGAGACCAGCCAAGAAAGCAAGTGCTGCCCAGGAAAATTAGGCAGCGGGCCTAATGAAAACTAGGCAGCGGGCCAAGTAAGAAATGTGACCTTCCTTCTGCCTCTCTTTTTTCTTCCTTCTGAGCCTGAGATGGGTGGGGCGGGGTGTTTGCCTTCGGCTGGGTGTCAGGCAGGAGGCACCAACAGGATGGAGGTGGGGAGGTGGGGGAGGGGGAGGGGGAGAGGGAAGAGCACGGGAGGGGGTCTGGGAGATGGTGTGGAAGTGGGGGGAGCTGGTCGACCCGGTCTGGCCTTAGAGTTAGGCGGGTTTTAGGGGCTGCTGGGACCCCAGAGAAGGTCTAATTGCAAGCTCGTCACTTCACCTGCAAGATAATGAAGCCCCAGAGATGCGAGATGACTTGCCTAGCAGGCAGGACCAGAGTCCTGGCTGGATCCTGGGGTGCTGGCTGGGACATTCCCTGAGCTCCCCGGCTCTGGGCTTAGCCGGAGGGACCTGGCCTGGGTCCTTTGGACACCTGGCTTTCTCAGGCTGGGACAGCCTGGTCTCTGGGGGCCAAGGTCTCAAACCTTCTCCCCGGAAGTGCCTCAGAGAACGGCCTGAGCTGGGGTGGCCTGGCGGCGGGGGCCTGAGGGGACCCCGGCTCAGCCTGAGGGGACCCACCTCAGCCTGTGTTTCTCTTCAATTCACACAGTGGGATGTGCCGTCCCGTGTTGGATCCGGGTCGCTCCAATGGAAAATAATGCTAACCGCCCTGCTCCCTCCACTCCCCTCCCCTGCCCCGTCTTCGTCTTCACCTCCTCAACGAGGCGGCAAGATCTCCGCCAGGAGGACAGCTCCGCCCGCTAGAGAAGCTCAGGGGTCAAAGGTCCACTCTGGATGTCAGCCTCCGGAGGACAGAGGTTTCTCCAGTCCGGGTCACTGCTGTGTGGCCGGCTCCCAGAGCAGGTCTTGGCCCGAGGGAGGTTCTCGGGAAACGTGGGATGAATGAATGAATGAATGAACGAACAAATTGATGAATGAATGAACGAACGAATGAATGAATGAATGAACAAATGAATGAATGAATGGATGGAGCTGTCTGGGAAGGTCTGGCTGAGGGAGTGACACTGCGGCTGTGGAGACCAGGGAGGTGGGGAGGGAAGGGACAAGCTCTCCAGCCGGAGGGAACAGCATGTGGAGGCCTTGGGGCCAGAGGGGCTCCGAGTGTCCGCAGAGCTGAAGCGAGGCGACCAGGACTGCACAGTGTGGAGCGGGACACGGGGAGCGCGAGCCCGTGGAGCCCAGCTCCTCTCCTGGCTAGCTGTGTGACCTTGGCCAAGGTGTCGGTCCTCGCTGAGCCTCTGCTCCCTGGTCTGGCCGATGGACTAACAAAAGGACCTACCGCATCGGGAGTTGGGGGGCGGACACGGGGCCAGCCCATGGCCAACCCCCAATAACCAGTGGCTCTAATAATAATAATAATAATAATAATAATAATAAAATAGTAGTGATCAGTAATAATAATTATTATTCCAACTACCACAAAGAAGCTACTTTTTCCCCTTTCCACCACGCCCTCAGGTCTCCATGCCCCACTTCAAGCCCAGCCCACATGGCGGCCCGGGGGTGCCCCTTCCTGCCCCGCCCCTCCCGAAGGTCGGGCCTCCCCAAGGTTATCTCTGTTTTTCTCTGGATTCTGTGAACTCGCACAGGTCACACTCTGGGGCTGAAAAGTGTTGCTTTTTATAGCCTCCCCTGGTGGCAAGGAATGCCTGTGGGGCCCGTCCTGGGAGTCCTGTCCCCCGGGCAGAGATCCCTCCGAGGGCTGGGGGCCCCACAGCCACGCCAGCCAGACACCCCAGCAGTCCGGGCCCTTCTGGGCCAGGCACCCCTCCCCTGCCCCCGCCAGGTGTCAAAGGGGCAGGGAGGCCAGCCAAGAGGCGGAAGTGCCCTGGACAGAGACCCACGCCCTGCCGATCCCAGCTCTCGTTTCGGGTGAGCCACTGTCCCTTCCCAGGCTTCCGTTTCCTCGTCTGTAAAATGGGACTGTGGGCTGTTGCCTGCCTCCCAAGGTGGTGAAGAGTCGAAAGGCGTTGGAGAGAAGGAGGCGGAGGCGCAGGCCCTGCTGTGGCAGGGGGGAGAGGGGAAGGGACCCGGGAAGAGGCAGGCACGGGACGCGGGGAGCCTCAGCTGCCGTTGGGAGGACGGGGCAGGAGCGGGGAGGTGTGAATCTGGGTGGCGGGCAGGCTGCCTTTTGCACATCATGTAATCCTTGCCCTGAGCCCTGGAGCAGACGCAGTCAGGACTTACAGGTGGGGAAACCGAGGACGGCAGAACTAAAGGCGTTTGCCCAAGGTCCCCTGGCTTGTGAGTGTCGGAGCTGGGATTCCGGGACCTCGTTTGGGTCACTTTAGCAGGCAGGCTCCCTTCATGGCTGGCGGCAGAGGAGACATCACCTGGGTGGCTGTGTCCCTGGGCAGGAGACCTCAGCCTGCAAAGCCCCTGCCCCACACGGCCCCAGGCAGGCGCCCGGCGGCTCGCTGTCCAGTCTCTGCAGTCCCCGCCTCGCCCAGGGCTCCCCCCCGCCCCCAACCCCGGGAAGGGGCTTGACTCCGGGGTCCTGGCGAGGCCCCCGCAGAGGGCTTGCTCAGCAAGACCAGAGCTGCACCTTGCTTCTCCCTCACCTGCTCGCCCCAGCTCTGCTTCCTCCTCCCTCCTTTTAATCTGGTTCTTATCGAGGATGTTAACATTCAGCACTAATAAAGCTCGAGTCCACTTTCGAACAGCTGATTGCCCCCACGCCCTGATTCAGCGATACGGGAGCCTGGGTCCTGTGTTGGCCCGAGGAGACCGCCATGCTGCCACCCCAGGCCCGACCCCGGCCGGGGCTGTCTGTGGGCACCATCAGCACCCGCTGTCCCTGGTGGATTCCCTGGGGAGCCTCGGGGGAGCAGATGCTCTGCAAGTGTCTCAAAGCTGCTTCCTTTTTGCCAAAAGGACCCCAGGGAGGAGCCAGGGACAGGGATCAAGACCAGCCTGTGCTGTCCATCCCTCTCTCCAAGTAACAGCAAGCAGCCGCTACCCTTTATTGAGCACCTACTTCATGCTAGTGTTCTCAGGCATTTTTCTCAATGAACCGTCAATGGCAGGTATTATTCTTAACCCCACTTCATTCAGAGGTGAGGAAACGGAAGCCCAGAGAGGTCTAGTGACTCACCCAAGGTCACACAGCTAGCTGGGTCAGGATTTGAACTCAAGACTCGTGGAGCCTAGGCCCTGTCTCCTGTGTCAAGAGCCCTGCCTCCTGCCTGTGTCCTGCCAGGTGGAGAGCCCCTGCTCAGCAGCATCTGTCCTCACACCACTTGAGGGGTCCTGCCACAGGAGAATAAGATCTGGAGCCCTGCTCCTCCCCTCCCTGTCTGAGGTCTGAGGAGACAGGGCCGCATGGGGCTGCCTGCTGCTGTCCAGGCCTAGGCTGGCTGCCAGGGCTCAGCTGGGGTATCTGCACCCCGCTAGGACCTTTGTCCCTTTAATAGGTCCTCCTTGGTACAGGACGTCCCAGGGCGGAGGGCACGGCCTGAGTGCCAGACCCGGGCGAGCCCTGCCCAGGGCACTCCCCATGCTCTGGAGCTGGGGGAGGGGCACCCTGTCTTTGTCTTTGGCCTCCCTGCCAACAGTAACTGGGGCTCCCGGTCACCCCCAGCCAGAGCAGGACTTAAGGGGTCCTAAGATCGTTCCTAAATGGTATGTACCCCATCTGTCCCCACCTAGTTTTCAGCTTCACATTTCTTGCTCCTCCCACATCTGCCCTACCCACTCCCCCATTCCTGGAAAGTATCTGCCCTCGTCTGAGCCAACTTCTGAGCCTCTCCAGTCTGCAAGGCCCTGCCCCCGGCACCTGCCCCGGGAAGCCCGCCCTGGCGGCTGCAGCCCACCACGGTCTCCCTTTCCTGCTGGGAACCCCCAATGCCCTGCTGCAGGACACTGCCCCGTCCTCCAGCCCAGACTCACCGAGCCCCTCCTGTGTGCCAGGCCCTGTGCTGTGCTCTGTGGGGTGGGGAGCGAGGACAAACTGTTGACGCACGGTCCCAGCCTGGTGGGTGCTCTCAGGCCCCAGGGGAGGCACGTCACGTTTACATTCCCATCGCCCTTTTCTAAAGAGCACGAGCCCTGGACCAACCACACCCCTCAGGTCCCCGGGATTCTAGTTCCCAGCGATGCAGGCAACCCAGGCTCAGCCCCGGCAGCAGAGTTATAGTAGGTGCTCAGTAAACACGTGATGAATGGAGAATGAATTAAATGAATGAATGAATGAATGAATGAGCCAGTACCTGTGGGTAAACCTGTAGGTTACTCCACTTCCTCTCCTGGACTCCAGGCTCCTTGGGCACAGGGACAAGGTGGGCTGAGGAGAAGCAGGAGTCTCTGGGAGCTCAGAGGAGGGACATGTAACCAAGAGGAAGGCGGGTGGCCAGGGACGTGCTGTCTCACTGGAGACCTGGCGAAGGAGGGGTAGGAACAGGAAGCAGGTGGGGAAAGGATTCTGGGAATGCCATGCCATGAGCAAAAGGCCATGAGCCCATGGCGCTTCTGGACAGAGGAGAAGGCCAGTGTGGGAGCAGGGAGGGCTGGGGACAAGAGGGCAGGAGGGCAGGGCCACACCAGGTAGGACCTGGTGAGCCATGCGAGGGAGTCTGGACCAGATCCCACAGGCACTGGGAACGCCGCATGGGCTTTGACGGGGGAGCGATGGCTCGGACCCGCTGCTGGGGGCCCAGCAGGTGGGCGGGGCCAGTCTGGGGCCGCCGCCTTATTAGGAGGTGCCTGCAGAAGCCCGGGGGAGCCTCGGGGTGGCCTGATCTACTGCTTCTCCTTCCTCGGCTCAGACATAGTCTGGGCTCCCAGGTCTGAGTCTCTGGGGGCCCTGGGGCTTGCTCTGTCTTGTCTCCCGTTTCCAGTTGGGAGCCCAGTGTCGGGGAGAACCTCACTCAGCAAGCTGGGGTGAGAAGCCAGCCCCCAGGCCCTGAGCAGGGAAGGGTGGGTGGACCCCTGTGAGGGCAGGGGTCCCCCAGCAGGCCCCTGTGCGGGCCACAGGCAGACAGTCTTGCTGGTCCTGGCAAGGCCTGGGCATTTGGAATTCCAGACCTGGAGGCTGAGGACAAAACAGTCCTTCCGAGGAGTGGGTGGTGGGAACCTCGGGGGGCCCCACTCAGGTGTGACACGGGATCCCAAGCCCACTGCGCCCCCAGCCCTGGGGGGACCCCTGCCCGCTGGTTTCTAAGAGGCAGCCTGAGTCATAAAGCAATAATGTCATTACTCCAGGTGGTGACGGCAAAGGCCACCGTCTGTCAAGCACCTCCGTGTGCCTGGCGCCAGGTTGCTAAGCCCACACGACGACCCCGAGAGGAGACTGGGTCATCATTGCCCTCGTTCACTGATGAAGACACAGAGGCACAGCCCAGTGGCAGAATTCATGTCACAGCTGTGAGTGAGAATCAGGACTTGCAGCCAAGGGGCCTGAGCCCAGAGCCCTCTCCTAGCGCTGTGGGCCGGCACAGCAGTGCCACATTGAGTCGGGCATGTCCGGGTCTCCTCTGTCTCGTGCACGGCTGGAGCCGGTGCCTCCGCCTTTCTGAGACTCAGTTCCTTCCCTCCCTCCCGAGAACAGGGGGTGAGGGTGAACGGGTTGCTGCAAAGACCCGAGAGGGGCTGGTTTTCAAGTCCCGGGCTGGACGCAGAGCGGCCTCTGGGAGCACCCGCCCAGCGGCCCACTTGTCCTTCCCTGGCCCCTGTGCCCCGCTCGCCCCGGCACACTTGGTCCCTGCCCCACGCCCGTTTGCATGCCAAGCTGCGGGCCCTGGCAGGTGAGCAGCCGCCTCCCCCCCCACCCCACCCCTTGCCACACACGGTGGGGGAAAGGGCCGGAGCCCTGGGGCCGTCCTCACCGGTCCCCCCACCGGGCCAGGCCGGGGCCCAGCAGACCTCCACGGGGCTGAGACGAAGCGGGCTCGGGCATCCCGGGCAGCCATCCTCCCTGAGGGCCCGAGAGTTCTGGAAAAAGGGGCAAAGTGCTCCTCCTCTCATTCCCTCCACCCACTTCCTCGGCCCTCGATAAAGGTATTTAATGAGCAAACACACGCTGGAGGGGAAGGCCCCGTTGTGGGGGAACTCTGGCTCCCCCGGGGCGCCGAACAGCCGTCCCCGCCCTCACGCCCCCGATGGGCTTCGGTGTTGATGTTGGCTCCGGAGAGCGCCCTGGGCCTCAGCTTGCTCATCTGGGAAATGGGGGTGAGACGCCCTTCCGGGGCGGCTGGGCAGCTCCCAGGAGAGCGCACAGGGTGATAAGCTACTTGAACTCAAGAAATGCAGCCTTGCTCGGCACTGGGTGTGACCCTTCTCCCCTTTGGAGCACCCGGGGAGCCTGGGGACCTGCCCCCAAGCTCCTGGGGCTTCAGGAGGGGAACACAACCTGGGTGTCCCCATTCCTGCCCCTGCTGTCTGTGAGGTGGCAGTGGCAGTGAGATAGCATCGCCCCTCCCGAGAGCCCGGAGGAATTTGGACAGCAAAGAAAAACAAGCCCCGGCTTAGTGTTTTTCATTTTTGTCTCGAACGACTCCGTTTCTGGGCCGATTGTTAAGCAAATATTGCAGGAGGCTGTGACGCGGGCTGTGAGGGACAGCCCCAGGGCCTGGGGCTCTGCCACCTCCAGATTCTGCCCGGGACACCCAGCTGCCATGCTGGGCCCTTCACCAGTCTCATACCTTTGAGAAGGGGGCTTTGGGCCCCGAGTTCCAGGGACTCCTGACCCAGGAGAAGCAGTTCTGCCCAACCACAGTAGGCGTCTGCCCACCGGCCCCCATCCTCTTTGGGACAACAGGGCGTCTGAGGCCTGTTCCAGTTTGCTCTGGGCTGTGGGGTTTCCAGGGACAGTCTGAGTGACCCAGGATGACGGGTCGGTCACCCTGCAGATTCAAAGCCTTGAGAGTCCAGTGGGAAGATGCCGTAGCCATTCCTGCTCCTGCAAACAGCCACAACAACCACAGACACTCAGGGAGCGACCCCTACGTGCCGGGCACCCCCGCTCCACGGTGCTCTCTGGGCACCACCTCACTTATCCCCCCGCCCCTCACAGGCCTGTGGAGAGACAGGAGCCCCATTTCACAGCTGAGAAAACTGAGGCTCGGAAACTGACTTGTCCGAGGCCAGGCCACTGGGAGGTGGCCGAGCAGGGAGTCAGACAGTGGGATTTCAAGGATCCAGCTTTGGCCCGTTCTGGGAGATTGACCTTGGCCAGGCACACATGGTAAAATCCAGGTCAGGAGAGGCCGAGAGAGCTCAGCCCCAAGCCGGGGCTCCCACAGTGAAGTGGGTTTTAGGTTGTCCCACGTGTCAGCGTTGGGAGGACTGGTTGCACCACGGCCCAGGCCCTGAAAGACACATTCCAGCTTATTTGCATTGTCTAAGGGGCCCTAGAAACTGCCCCACACATGGGGGGGTCAGTGTGGCCCCTGGATTCTTGCCTTCCCCGGAGAGTCTATCACAAAGTCAGACACACCCAGGCTTCCTCATCACTTGAGAGTCTCATCCAGAGCCCTGGCTGGGGCAGGTCCCAGAACTCCAGCCCCCACAGGTTTCCATGGACTGGGAGGCAGGGCCAGAGCTGGTCTGGACCCCCCTTCTCACAGGAGGCCCGGCCTGGGGCTGCCCGTCTGGCCTCTCCTCACTGTCCCCACCTGGCTGGTGCCTTGGTCTCCACGGCAGGGCGGACGCCGGTGCTGGCTCTGGGGGTCTGTTCGAGGTTCCCTCCAGCAGCTGTGGCAGCGGGTACAGCTCGCTAATTAATTAGCGCTTAAGTACTTAGCATCCTCCTGCATCGTGTCAAACGAGGATTTCAGTCTTAATTCCCTGTGTAGGTGGTGGTGGGAATGTGTCGGGGGGAGCGGTCAGGGCTTAAAGGAAACCGTCTCCCCGGCCTGGATGCAGGCTAAGGACCCTGGTGCGGCAGAGACCCTCAGGGACTGGGCTCCCGGACCCCCAGGCCCCCCTCCATCCTCCTTCTGGTCACTTCCCCACTGTGGCGTACAGGAGTGCGAACACGGGCTTTGCAGCCAGAGCGTCTGGGGTCAGCTCCCCGCTGCACTGCCTGCCACCCACCCGTGCACCCCAAAGGAGTCACTTCGTCTCCTGAGTCTTGGTCTGTGCATGGAGGCGATGATGGGGCCCACCCTTGGCACTGTTGCCGAGACGAAACACATGCACAGCCATTCCGTAGAACACGCCTGGCACGTGGCAGGCCCCCCAGTTCATAGGGTCACTTTCATTTGGTCTCTCTCAATCATGGTTTTATTTACCCAAAAAACATTTCTCAGGCTTCTACTGTGTACCTGCTGGACACAGGCCCGGGTGCTGGGGCCGCAGCGGTGAGTGCGTCTTTGGACCTCTCCAAGCCTCGGTCTGACCATCTGTGACACGAGGAGGACCACAGGCTCAGAGGAGGTGCCAGAGGTCAAAGCCTGTAGCCCCAGGCCTGCCGCAGGCTGAGCCCTACCGGACCCCGGCTGTTGGTGGGAGGAGGAGGAACAGTGGGCCCAGCAGAACCGGGCGGGGGACTGCAGGGCCAGCAAGAAGGCCCCGCCTCCATCGCTGTGGGCACAGCATTGCTCAGAGCCTGCCTGGAAAGGTGGCCGCTTTCCTCAGTGGCCGGGGTGGAGCCAGGCTGTGGGCAAGGCTACAGGGGACCACTGGGGAGGGCTCCCCCACTCTGTGCCAGGACTCAAGGACATGGGTAAGTGGTCGAGCCAGCGTTCAAACCTAGGTCAGCTGTACTTGACACTGAGCGCCAAGACTTAGGGCAGCGGGGCCGGGGGGTGCCCAGGACAGGTAAGGCCAAATCTGACCTTCTTTTCCTAATACTTTTGGTTTGTTCATTCTCCCTCAGCTTCCCCCGGAAATTCTGGGTCCCAAGGGTGCACGGTTGCCGTTGTGCTGTGATGGAAGTGGCATTGGTGGGGTCCCCAGCATAACCCCCGCCCCTCGGTGGCGGGTCTGCACAGTGTCAGCTCGGTCCTACAGAGAGCCAGTGGACGTTCAAGGTGCTTCACAGGGGTGCAGGCCACACCTGTGGGAGTGAAAGGAACCGTCAAAGGTTGGGGAGTGGGAGTCAGGGCATCACGCAGAGGAGAGCGGGGGTAGAGGAAGGTGCTAGAACTTGCATCTGAGGTTCTTAGGCTGGCTCCACGGCTCTGCTCAGGGACCCGGAGAAAAGTCACACAGCCTCCCTGAGCCTTGGTTTCTGTCGTGTGACATGAGGACAGCAGTCCTGTAGGAGACGGCGTCTCCCGCCGAGTGCTCTGTACACAGATAACAAAACCTCAGGGACTGTGTTACCCAGGAACCAAAACTGGCCGGTGGTCCTACAGGACCCTTAGCCGCTACAGGCAGACACTCAAACTCAGCTGCTGCCCCATGCTCCTAAGAGTCCGTTTGCTCGTAAAAAAAAAAAAAAAGTGCCCCATAGGCAGGGCCTGCAGAGTGCCGGGCGCTGTGCTAAGTGCTGGACATTCCTTCCCCATGAGCTCCTGGCAGCAGCCGGGCATGCCGGGCACTCTTGCTCCCTCTCACGCATGAGCCCGCCCAGGCTCGGTGTGGTGAAGCCTCTTCCCCAAGGTCTCCCGGCTGGCAAGGGATGGAGCCGAGATTCAAACCCAGGTCAGCTGCTCTCGACCCTCAGTGCGTGTCCGTGAGTGAATAAACGAACACACGCGTGGGCGTGGACAGGAAAATCATTGGTTCGGGGAGAACGTGCAGGATCTTCCTTCCCACGGGAGCTCCAAAGGCAGGGGCAGCGAGCACAGAGCGGCCCATGGCTTTTGTCAGTCTTGAACTGTTCCCTGTTACAATTTGGGGATTCACTGGCGTCTACGAAGCTGCTGCTACCTCCCAGGCACTCGGATGGGAACTAGGGATGCGACCCTGGACAGAATGGACATCGTCCCGCCTTGTGGCGCCGGTGGTGACTGGCGCTGGGGCTGAACGGGAGGCTGGGGGGGCTGTGTGGAAGGTGACGCGTCTGGGGCAGCAGGTCAGGCGCTTGGAGCCGACCAGGTCCTGCCCCCTTTCCACGCCTGCCCTCCCCTGGGAAACGAAGAGCTTGAGAACTAGAGTGTCGTCCAATCGTGTTGCCTTGCTTACAGAGTCAGACCCAGGCCCCGAAAGAGGTTAGATGGAGAAAAAAGGAAAGGAAAGGGTGTTGAAGGAATGAAAGCCCCCGCACAGCCCACCGTCCGCCCCATTGACCGGAACGAGAGAGCTCACAGCCTCGAGCACCCACGACATACAGGCCAGGATCTGAGCTGAGACCCTCACGGAGTTGACCTCACGCAGCCCTGGCAGCCGCGCCACCTGACAGCTGAAAAACGGAGGCTTCCGGAGGCCACCTCGCCCAAGGTCAAGCTGCTAGTTAGCCGTGGCGGAGCCGAGGTTCGGAGCACAGGGCGTCTGACGGCAGAGCGGTCAGTGTGCCGTCCGCCTGCTGCTCTGGAATCTGTCCTTTGGCTTGAGAGAACTCCCCGCAGCCTCGTGTCCCGCAGAGCGGTGGCGCGGCGAGCGTGGGGGGCGGCTCCCGGGCTGGCGGCGGGTGTTCTGTCTGCAAGGCTGCCTTCGCGCCGGCACGGGCCCAGCCTGGAGGCAGACGGAAAATCGGAGAATGCTGAGAATGAAAAGCTCGGGCAACTCACCGGGCTCTGAGTTAAGGAGCAGCTTGGAAAACTTCCCTGAAGGTTCCTGGCAATGCCCCTGGGGGAGCCAGCTCCTGTATTTTAAGGGGAAAAAATCATTAAAGAAGTTAGGGTTATGGAGAGGCCGTGCATGTAACATACCGATGGCTCGACAGTGTATCCCTAGCAGCCGCAAGCAGGGTTCATCTTGACACGCCAGAACCCCGTCCGAGAAATCAATCACTTTGTTTTCCCCGGACGGCTCCCCTGAATCTTCCCAAACGGACACTCCCAAGTTTTCACGTGCCCAGCCAGCACGGGACCCACGAAGACCACGGCTGCCTCTGGCTAGGGGAGGACAAAGCGCTGGCAGAATTACGCAGGGAGCTGGGCCCTGGTTGGTAGCCACAGCCACTTCCGGAATGGGTGCCCACGACCCCCAGTGTCCCAGACCCTCTGCAAGTCCTCTCTCACCTTGGTTGCGGCAACCGCAGCTGTAAGCCAGAAGCACTCAGCTTACCGGACATTCCCAGGATTCCCAGGGAGGGGCGTCTGGTCCCTGGTACCTTGGCGGCACCCGTGG
Organism: Phyllostomus discolor; assembly: GCF_004126475.2. NCBI lineage: Eukaryota > Metazoa > Chordata > Mammalia > Chiroptera > Phyllostomidae > Phyllostomus > Phyllostomus discolor. The sequence continues at coordinate 6,207,132 of NC_040907.2, read as the reverse complement.
GTGCTCGCTGGTGGGGGGGCCAAATAAATGGTTTGGGCTACAGACGCGGCACCTGCTTGTCCCCTCTGTCTGATGGGCGTCTTGTTCTCATTTGGGTGTCACAGCAAAGAAGGTGGCAGACCCCGGCCAATCTCCCACTCCCCTCCCTCCTTCTATCGGCGAGCCGTAGAGGGAACCCAGAGTGAGGGGACCGAAAGGTGTTGGGGACCCCCCTCCCCACCCTGCCAGCTCAGATGAGATCAGAGTCGGCTGCAGCCCAGATCTGGGATCTGGACCCGGTGCTGAGACAGAGGGCCGGAGGCCGGAGGGAGAATGTCCAAGGTCCAGCCCCAGCTCCCAGCCCCCACGTCCAGGGTGACTTCCCACGAACCAGCCGGTCCCTCCCCACCACAGCTGGGAGACAGGGAGGGTGACATTGAGCGCCTGCTCTGGGGCCTCCTAAGGGTTAACTAATTAATGGTCGAAAAGTGCTTTGAAAAAATAAAGTGCTGGATAATGGGAAGGGCAATTATGTTGGGAGAAACTCCTAATTTGGCTGGAATTGATGTTAATGATAAAGTATCTGAAACATGTAGCAAGCAAGCGTGATTGTATTTTATATGACAGAGAGAGAGACACTCACACGCAGGGGACAAGGAGAGCAGTTAATTTGGTTAAATAAAGTGAAAGATAAAAGGAACGCGGACACCACGGCCCTTGCTGTTTATCTGGACTTGGTGTAACACTTCGGAATTGCATCGGGCCTTGCGTCTCTTATTTATTTGTCTGTGGTTGAAATAAATGGGGAGGTGCCGGGGTTGTGGCTCAAAAAAAAAGACCTAAGGAAGCCAGCTGTGATTAGGACGCCCGAGCAGGTACAGGCTGCGTTCAGGAGAAGATGGCAAGGTCTCGAGAAAGTCAAGGGGGGTGAGGCTATCCCTCTGCACCCCACCCCGGAGGCGGAAGCCTCACCCGCCAGACTGGGGGCAACTTCCATGGGTGCAGCTCGCTCACCTTCCAGGGGGCGGGAGAAGCTGGGACCCAGCACAGGACTGGGGACAGGGGGTATGAATCCCTATAGAGCCCACAATTACAGCAAACTCCTGTTTGCCAGGTGCTGTGATAAAGATGCGATCCCACTCCATCCTCGCAGCAACCCTAGGCGCTGGGTAGCAATTTCACCTCCACTGTACAGAGGAGCTCAGAGAGGTACAGTAACGGGCTCAAGGTCACACAGCCAGGAAGCAGTGGAGCAGGGAGCGGGGCTCAGGCAGCCTGACTCCAGAGAGAAAACGACGGTCGTGACTTTTGGACGGATCCCGTGTTCTTGACATTCACGGCTCTGCTCTCCTTGACTAGTTCTGCCACAGTAGGGAACCAGGGACAAGGAAATGGGGGAGACTTCTGTCCCTCACCAGTGACGACTGACTGTCAGGACCCCCTGGCCTGGGTCTCTCTCGGGAGGATTTGAACCTCGGTTTGGGGCCCAAGGAGACGGTGGAATTGCCCCTGGGGAGAGCAGGAGCCTTGGTTTCTGGAAGGTCTGGGAGGTCCCCGCAGGTCCAGATTAGTATTCCGTATTTATAATATTTCCATAATGGTAAAACAAAAGAAAACAAGCAGAGAGAATGCATTTTTAATCACCAATCATTTCTCTTTGTTTGTTGTGAATGAACAGCGAGGTGAAATAGTATTTCATAATCACCCCATTTGAATTTTCCTCCCCACAAAGCACCGAGAAATCTCTAAATAAAATAAATAAACAAGCCAAGGCCTTAAAATAAATTCTGGAGGGCAGAGTGTTACGTGTGGGTTATCACGGCCGCGGGAAGGCAGGGGCTGGGAGGCGGGGCACAGAGGACAAAGGGACAGGGCCCTTGCCAGTTAGCAGAACGAGGAGACCCGGGCCCAGGGCAGCCCCGGGCAGGAGAAGAAAAACAGAGCAATGGTTTGAAGATCCCGAGAGGAGGGCAGACTCCCCACCCTTCGTGTCCTCTTCCTTATTCCTCCAGAATCTCTGGTCCTCGCCCTTCCACTATAAACCAAGCGAACTCCTGTCCCCTGTCCCCTGTCCCCATACTGCTCCACAATCTCCCGCTCAAAAGGCCACCCACCCAGGGAACGTTCTCTGTTTAGTGCTCACCCGCCCCCCAAGCCAGCCCAACCTCTCCGCTGACAGAGGAAGGAAACACAGCAAGGAGAGAACTGGAGGGATGTATATCTAGGACCTCCCAGCAGGCGAGTGACAGAGCGGGACCTAGAACTCCAGGGGCTGGACGCCCCGTCAGGTCACCACCCCTCCTGCACCTGCACTTGTCCGTAGGCGTCTCCGAGAAGCCTTCTGTGTCACTGAGTTTTCTTCACTGGCTGCTCTTGATATTTTGTTCTGTGCGTCTCAGCACCTCCAGGCCCCCCAGGTGCCCCGTGCCTGGGGGCGTACACCGGGTGTTTGTCGGATCTGTGGACGGGTGGACGGATAGGTAGGTGGGTGGAAGTTTGGATGGGGGGATGAATGGTTGGGTGGATGAATGGTTGGGTGGATGATTGGATGGATGGATGGAGGGATGAATGACTGGATGGGTAGGTGGAAGGATGGATGGATGGACGAGAGGCTACAGCTGATCTGGTTCCCTCACTCACATTAGCTATGACTAGATAATGACAATCACGGTTGACATCCAGTGACCACCTGGGGTCCTGGTGCCTTGAAATGATGTCTCCATCAAGAGTCCCTTGAAGGACTCTGGAAAAGATCACCTTCTAGCAAATCAGACCCCTTCCAAGCACAAATCTAAGGCCAAAGCTCTCTCTCTGCCCAGGCAGACCACCATTTCCACATGGGTCGCGTGGTGGTGACGAGCACTGGCCTGGGGTCAGAGGACCTGGGCCCCGCTCCCACTGGGCACCAGCTCGCTGCATGGTCACAGGCGAGCAAGGGGCTTCCTCTCTCTGAGCCTCAGTTTCCCACTCTGAGGGTTCTCTGTTAAATGTCAGAGGCCCTGGGTCCGGCCCCTCCGATGCAAACAACGCACATCGAAGAGGCAGAAGAACTCACCCTCCACACCTCCTGTTCTGTAGCCTGGGCCGCCCTGTCCCTCTGTGCCTGCTCCCCTGCCCTGTGCAGGGGCGCCTCCCCGCCCTCCCAGCCTTTCCCCTGGTCGCACACCTGCCTGGGGGGCGGGGTAACCCACAGCATCAGGACATTCTCCAAGCCAGGCTGGACATCCTGGCCAGGGCCAGGGCCTACTCTCTCTCTCTCTGGATCCTATTGAAAAAATAATAAAAAGGTAATTACTTTGTCATTACTGAACACTGGTTTGTCTTTTTTTCCTCCTCCTAAGCCATGACCATAAATAACCAGCCCATTACCCTTCAGCGTGGACACACGTGTCTACCCGGGGCCTGCCTCCTCGGATGGGCTGGTCCGCCCCTCACGCCGTTGGGCCCTGGCACACGCCACGCACCCACCCACGGCCACGCGCACGCCAGACACAGAGGCGCTGCCCGTCCACCTGGCCGTTTCTAAGCATTCTGCTGGATGCTGGAAATAATAATAACAACAGCTATTATTTGTGATTCAGGCTAAGTGCTTCGCATGAATCATCTCAATTAATTCATCTGACAAGGCTGTGAGGCAGATACTGAGTTCGTTGCCATTTGACCAATGGGAACCCTGAGGCCGAGGGAGATCAGGAACTGGCTCGAGGTCATACCGTGAATACAAGTGGCAGAGCTGGGATTTGTACCCATGTGACCCGTTCAGAAATCCATGTTCCAATACACCAATTATACAACCCTAGATTTAAAAGTTGCACCCATGCATAGTCTGCTTCGAGGAAATAATTCTAATACGGTGTGATAAGTGCTGTGGGAGGCCAGAGGAGGCATCTAACCCAGTTTTCGGCAGGGGGACATCAGGGAAGGCTCCCTGGAGGAGGTTATACCTGCTTTGGTCTTAATGGGTGAGCGAGAGAAGCACAGGCCAAGAGGGGGAGGAGAGGCCTTCAGGGCAGAGGGCACTACCTGCACAAAGGCCTGGAGGTGAGACCCAGGGGGGTGCCTGGGGAGCTCTCAGCAGCGCCGAGTGGCTGGAGCAGAGGGTGAGCGGTTGCCTGACGGAGAGAGTGTTGAGAGGCGAGGCCGGAGGGGCGGGCTGCCGCTCACATCCGGGCCAAGCTGGCACAGCAGGGCAGCCCTGCCCCACCCACATTCAGCTACCTGGCACTCCTGTCCGTGTGACACGAGGGCACCTCATCAGCAAAACAGCCCTTTCCTGCCTCCCCGGCCGGCCCCGCCCTCTGGGAGACACGGTGCCACGGGCGGCGGCCGGCACCTGCACAGGTGCCCGTCGGGAGGAAGCATGGCTGCTTCCGGAGTCTCGCAGTGGGTGCCGTCGGCCCACGTCCTGGCCACGCCAACCCTCTGGCGGGACTGCACCCTAGCACAGAAAGCAGCGTAGCCATGACTAGTCCCTGCTGCTTCTGCTCTCAGAGGCCCGTGCTGACTCCAGATCTGGGAGAGGTGGAGAGGAAGGAGGGAGGGCAGGGCTTGAGATAGGGGCCCATGGGCTCTGTGGCAGGAACCACAGGGCCCCGGGAGTGTGGCTTTGCTCTGAGGACAGGTGGTCCCTTTGACCTCTCCCTCACTCAGTTCCCCTTGCTCGACAGGGCCCCGATGCCAGGCCTGCCCTGCCCTGGCAGGCATGGAGGGGGTAGGTGTCACCCATGCATCTTTTCGTAAGAGCTGACGTCAGCGACCAGTCCTGCCCCTCACCCGGCTGCAGCTCCCCGTATTCAGGTGTCTGTGGACAGCATGAAGGTAACCTTCCAGTGGGCAAAGCCATACCCGCACGGGCCCAAACCCTCCTTTAAAGGGACATGCGGCTTCGATCATGCGTACGCACTCACTCTCCCACGCAGATAAAATCACACGCCTCACCACTGCGCGTGAACGACGCTCCTACCCACACACATCCTCAAACCGCGTAGGCAGGCTGCTGGGCGGGCTCAGAAAGGTGTACCTGGTGGGTCTCATTTAAATTCATTCTTTTAACTTTTGAGTGCAATTCGCCCCCATTACATGGCTCTTAGATTGTGGGTGTTTTTTTTTTAATTTTCTGCATTATATTTACATTTGTATTTCTCTGTTTCTCCCGAACTGTTACTAGTGCATGTAAACTACCTTTTTTAACCCCCAGAAACTTAAAGTTATTTTAAAAAAAAAGTTAGATTAAGCCCTGGCTGACGTAGCTCAGTGGATTGAGCTCGGGCTGTGAACCAAAGCATTGCAGGTTCGATTCCCAGTCAGGGCACATGCCTGGGTTGCAGGCCACAGCCCCCAGCAACCGCACATTGATGTCTCTTCTCTCTCTTTCTCCCCCTCTCTCTCCCTTCCCTCTCTAAAAATAAATAAATAAAATCTTAAAAATGTCTTTAAAAAGACTTAAAAAATAAATAAATAAAGTTAGATGATTAAGAGGATATTAAAAGTGGAAGAGGGTTAGAGGGACTCTGGGACTAGGGAAGTTTTCTGAAAGGAAAAAATTAGTCACCTGCCATTATTCTTGTTACCAGGCAGGGGTAAACATAAATACCAAAAAAAAGTAAACTAATTAGAACACACTAGAAAAGGAGAAGTTTGGCCTGGAGAGCAAAACAGCCTGTCCCTTTGACCGGAGCTGAGTGAGCTCAAACAGGGCGCATGAAAACAGGTGCAGAGTGTGGGTCCTGAGCTCAGAAAAACAGGTAGTATTTATGGCATGGAAATCCCTAAGGCTTCTCTGTCTGGAGAGGTTTCTGGAAGGTGTGGGCGGAGAGGGGGGAGGAAATCAGGAGCTCATCTCTGTTGAGGCTGAAAGACCGAGATAAACCCCACCCCTCCACCCCCAAGGGCTGAGCAGGTGCCCAAGGAGCCTGGGCTCAGGTAGAGATTCCGGAAGCCTCAGGAGCCTGTGAAAGGGCTGTTCTCAGCAGCAGCTCCCGGCTCCTAGGCGTCTGCCCTTCGCCGCCTGCAACGAGAAGGCCGCTCGAACCTTGAAACAGCCCCTGCTTGTGGCCAGCATGGTTCTAATAAGGATTCATTACTAGAATCACAGGCTCTTTCACCCATTAAATGAACAGGGGTTGAGAGAGAGAGAGAGAGGGAGAGAGAGACAGAGAGAGAGAGAGAATGCACACCAAAGGTTGCAGAGCTACGGAGAGATGGGCTCCAGGTGGGAGGGCAAGTTCACACGGCCTTCTGGGAGGGGCAGTTCAGCATCGGGAATAAAACGTGTGCGTGCTCTTTAACCCCACAATTATTTGTGGACAAGGGTGTCCATCTGAGTTATTTATAACAATGAAAAACATTGGAAACGAATTCGATGTCCAAACTTTTCAATCACAAGGGCTGGTTAAGTAAATTACGATCAAACTCTGTAACGCAGCCATTAAAAATCATACCGTATGTAGAAGATGATTTAACGACGTGAGAAAATGTTCGTGCTCCGTCTAGATGACAGAGGAAGAAGCAAGCTGGGTTCTGTGTGACTCTGCTCTTATAAAACAACACAAAGTAGGAAAAACAAACACGCAAAAAAATCTAGACTGGCAGGAAATACATCCACCAAAGTCAACAGCGATTATTCATGGCTGGTGGTATTACAGATGATTTAAATTTTCTCCTTCCTGTTAATCTGTATTTTGCGAATTTTCTGCAATAAACATGTGTTATGTGTCTAGTCAAAAGCAAACAATCGTGTATCTTGCAGAAAAGAACGAGGGAATTTTGGGGGGGGAGGAGGGACTGGTCACGTTGATCCACCTGAATGGGATTCGGGAGCCCAGCTTAGCCCTCGCCGGCTCTCCCTTCCCGGGACTCGGGGGAGGGAGACTTCCGTAAAGGAAAGAAAAAAGAACTCAGCTCTTTTTATTTTTAATTACAGCTTGCCCAGTAATCACCACAATCCCTTATCTCAAGCATTTGTGCGTCTGTTGTCACTAAGCGCCTCCTGAGGACCTACGGCGATGCTAGGGCCAGTGACCCCCCAAAACACAGGCCTCGCCCGAGGAGAACCTCAGAACCAGGGGTAGCCGAGGACAAGGGCAAACAGGCACGCGGTCGGTAATGTGTTCATTGGAAGACAGTGATTCTTGGTCACCATCGATGGAATGCTTACCGGGTACAGAGTCTGGGGGTTGGTCCTGCGATGTCTTTGGTTCCTTCCGTCTCATCCTACATTAAAACGGGATTTACAGGTAAGGGGCTGATGTGTTCCACCTGCTCCCTCCTCCACTCCCAGCGCATTCCCGGTTTCATCTCTTTGTGAAACTCGGAGTAAAGGTTAAAAAAAAAAAAAGCTTGTTGCACTGAAGTCAGTCGGGGAGGGAGGTTTTTGTCCCCCTAACCCTGCCCTCCCCCCCCCCCCAATCCCACCCCGGACCAAGTAGCTGGTCCCAGGGGGTGAAAAACATCGGCTGTGGAGTCGGACAGCCCCGCTCAGCCTTGGGCAAGTCACTTCTCTGTGCCTTGGTTTCCCCATCTGTAGGACGGGTACATTCTTTTCGGCAACCGCCCCAGGCAGTTGCTGTGAGGGTCTAACACACCCAGTGCTCAGCAGGGTGCCCGGCACGTGACCGTGACCGCTCAGCAAACACTGCCCCACGATTGGGTCTTGCTTTCCCTCCCCGCAGTGAATTAGACTTCAAAAAACTGCCCCGGCTGGTGTGGTGGGAGTGGATGGAAAGTTCAAGGGTTCGATTCCTGCTCAAGGCAACTGGTCAGGGGAAATGATCTCTCTCTCTCTCTCTCTCTCTCTCTCTCTGTCTCTCTCCACCCCCTTCCCTCCCTTGCTCTCTCTCTCTAAGAACAATGAAAAAGTATATACTTGGGTCAGGATAAAAAATTTTTTTAAGAAAGAAAACTGACCAGGCAGCTGAAATGGGATTATTTTCAGAGTTTTCCCAGATACACAAACAGGTGGATGTGAATTTGTTTGTTCACCCATCGACCTCTGAGAGCCCCCGGGGCGCCGGGCACTGGGCTCGGCTCCTTGGCTCCTGCTGTGAAGACACAGACCCTGCCCTCAGGACCTCAGGAAGCTCGCCTCCTGTGGAAGGTCAGGGGGGGGTCCTCCTTGGACACTCAGAAAGGGGGAAGGTGCTGCTGGTTCACTTGTGGCCCACCTGGAGGCAGCGGGCTAGCTAGGTGACCTTAGTAGAGTCCTTAGTGGCCCCCACCTCCCCTGCTGCCGGTGCAGCCTCCTCCGCTGGGGGACAGCTCACCAGAGCCAGGTACTTCCCCACTGTCCACCCGTAGCCGGAGGCCAGAGAGTAGAAAACTCGGCAAAGCCGTCCCAGCAACTCCCGGATCGGACCAGCTCCTCCCCCCGCCCCCAGACTTTGTCCCAGTTGCTTTCTGGTTATTCTCCTACAGCATAGGCCTTGCCAGGGCGGGGACCGTGGAGGCTTATCTCGATTCAGTGCCTGACGCACAGACGGTGAGGGCCTACTATGTGCCAGGCACTCTCTGAGGAGCTGAGGACATGAAGGGGCACAGAACCGAGTCCCTGCCTTCGAGGGGCTCCCAACTAGCAGGGGCAGCGGGACAGGAAGCGTGGGGACACAGAAACAAGCATGGTCATTGCAGACGCTCAGACAGGGCGAAGCGATGGAGGAGGGCTGGGCAGCGATTTCAGGGAGCAGAACCCGAACGATGCTGAAGAGGCGGCTGCCGATGCAGAAGGGGCGAATGCAAAGGCCCAGGGGTGGGGACAAGCTCAGCATTTCCCAGGACAGCAAGAAGCTAGCACGGAGGGGACAAGGGGACCCGGGGGAGGCTGGAGGGAGGTAAGGTCCAGGGGTTTGTATCATCTCAGGGAAAACTCGGGAAATGCTAAAATGAGGCAAAGGAGGGAAAGAACATCTGATTTCAGTCCCTGCGAGGGGAGTGGGAGTGGGAGTGGGGCACAGGCACCAGCAGGCTTGAGAGACCTGCGGCTCCTGTTTGGGGGTGCTCTTCTCGCCTGGCCCCTCGCTTTGGTGTTATTATCATTGTTGGCAGATGGGAGAACTGCAGAGTATCTGAGAAAAGTGGAGGGGAGAATAGATGTTTTAATAAAAGTTTGGTGGGTGAGATGTGGCAGTCGGGGGAGGGGGCAGGGGAGACTTGGAGGGGGACTGTGGGGAGGGGGTTGGCTAGCACGCTCCTCAACCAGCTGCTCAAAGGCCTGGGCTCCCCAGCCCTGGGAAGGGTCCGCTCCTCACTGGGGCTGGGAAAATGCCTGCCGAATGAATGAATGAGAGCAAGCTGTTGCTGCAGAGGGGAAAAAAAAAAAAAGGACAGAGGAGAAGAAGGAAGGGAGAGAGGACAGGAAGCAATGAGACGTAGAGGGAGCACTGGATGTCCCAAGGAGCAATGACAATTACTGGCATTTATCGATCACCGTCTTGGCTCAGGCACTTTTCCTGCATTAACTCATTTTAGCCTCTCAACAATCCCAGGCAGTAAGTACTATTATTACCCCCATTTTACTGTTGAGGCCACTGAGGCACAGAGGGGGCGGATGCCTTCCTCAAGGTCACTCCTACACTGGGGGAGTCTCTGGGGTGTGACCCCCCAAAGCCCAAGCCGCTCACTCACTTTTTCCTACTGCCCGGGAGTGGAACAAGTCCCGAATCAAAACTTAGAAGACCTTCCTTGCCCCTCCTCGACTCACCACCTCTCACTGTGCCTCAGTTTCTCCTCCTGCAGAATGTCAGGATTGGGCCTGAGCTCTCCGAGGCTGTGCATTCCGCTGAGTCACCCGGCACCAGGGACTTAGAGGCCAGCAGCCAACTCCGGGGAACTGAGGGTGCCTTGGACGGGGGTGGGGGGTGACAATGGAGAGTAATGGGTCAGTGGTCAGTGGGGACTGTTAATTATTAATGTGTTGCTGCTTCCTGTTAATTATGGGGCTAAGGAGTGGAGAAAGCTGAATGGACCCGAGAGGTGCGTCTCGCCCCCAAACCTGGCCTTCCTGTGCAGACAAACCCTGACCCTCGACCTCCGCCCGGCGGGAAGGAGGTGCGCTCCGTTTTGGAGCCGGTTTCACCCTAGCCGGTCTAAAACAAGCCGAGGCCACTCAGCCACTAAAGGGCATGGGATAGGTGAGCCTCCTCCCTCAAACCTGGAGGCTTTTTAGGGGACAAGGCAAATCTCGGCCACCTCGGGGACAGAGGGCCATAGAGCCCCCAGCCTCTATCCATTTACCCATTAACTTCCAGCTTAGGCAGGGCGTGGAAGGCATCCCAGCAGATGTCTCTCTTGGACAATCACCATCCAGGGCTTCTGGTCACTCCCAGTCCTGAGGAGCTCCGCTGAAACCTCACAGACTAGGCCCAAAGCCTAGCGGCAACGGTTATCAGCCTGTGGCGTTTGGCTCACATTGAACACACTCTGTTGAACACTTCTCAGACCTGTAGGTCCTACTTTGAATTTGTATTCACTTATGCTACAAACCGTTTAGCTATTTGGCTTGCCATTGTGGTCCATTTCTCACTTATCTCTCCATCTGAGTGTTTCCCCCTTTCTTTCCCAGCTGCTGTTATTTGCATCCTGCTCTTGTTCAGAAGGAAAAACAGGCACAGTGACTAGCTCCACGCGGGGCTGGGGGTGGCCTGGCCAGGGAAAGGCAGGTCAGCACTATTGGGCAGAGGGCTGCTGCTGACCCCCAGCCTCAGCCTGGTGCGGCCACCTCAAACCAGCTGGAAGGGGGCCGGATGGGCCAAGGGGGAGAACAGGCCCTTTCTCCAATGCAGTGTGAAGGTCCTCCCCTCACAGAGACCCTCCTCTTTCACCTGGAGACCGGGGAAGTTAGTTCTCCTGAGACACTCTTTATCCCATTGCCTTGTTTTATTTTCTTCGCGGGTTTTTTCACTCTCTGAAATAATATTACTCATGTACTTTAATGTTCCTTGTCTGCACACACACACACACACACACACACACACCTCCTTCATTCTTCACTGCCTATCTGCCCCACTTAAGGACTTATTTATTTCCCGCACAACGGAATGAATGAAAAACCCCCTTGCAAAGAATAAGACAGTGCAAAGCAGATGTGGAACAGTGAGAACATCACGTTCCTAACATCTTAACTTGCAGAAAAGAGCTAGTTCTTCGCGAAAAGTGGCAAGCCCACTGGCTCTCTGGGCTTCAGAACAGGTGAAGAGTAACCCACACGGATCCCTTCTCTCGTCTATACCAGCCTCAGCTCCGCTCATTTGGGGATTGTGGAAAGCTTCTCCAGGCGCAAAAGGTTGCCGAGCGCTCAGATGCTGCTCGGCTGGCCGCGCCTCAAGGCGCGCGCAGGGCGAGCTCAGCCCCGGCGGTGGGTGGGAAGAAACCAGACGGGGAAGGTCTGGGGGTGCGAGGGCGGAGCGGAGCCCGGCCCCGCGATCCGTCCCGGGTTTTGCATGCCACCCAGTCGCCCGCTCGGCCGCGGAGAATTCCATAATCACAGCGGGCGAGAGCGGAGACTGGGAGCGAAAAATCCGGGATCCGGCAACTTTGGGTAGCGCATGCGCGCCCGCGGCGCTCCATCCCAAACACACACACACATTTTTCCCCCGGACTTGGAAAGTCACCCAAAGCCGCCCCAAGTGCAGGTAAGAGACTCGGCGCTCCCTCCGCCGCGGCCCCCCCACACCCCTCAGCTTCGCGAGCCTCCCGAGGTGCTTCTGCGTCTCGCCTTCTGTCCGGGTGCAGCCCCCCACCCCCGGGGCTGCCGCTTGCTCGCTGGGAGCGGGCGAGCGAGCGAGCGAGAGAGCCAGCCAGCCAGCCAGCCAGCCAGCGCGCGGCGGCTGCCACCCAACTCCGGCCGTGCGGGAGGCAGGGGGCACGGAGGGCTGGCACCCAGGCGCAGGGCGGCGCGTCGCCCGCCGTGGCCAGGGGGAATGCCCAGCGCGCGGCTCCGAGGGAGGGGAGGGCTGCTCCTCCTGGGGGTCACTTACTCCAACCGAGGGGGCGGCGGGGTAGGGGAGAAGAGGGGGAGGTGCTAGGCGCGAGTGCAGGACTTTGCAAATAGGGTGGGGGCGCCCCCCGTGCTGCGGGCTTCGGCAAGGGGGGGCAGGTGCTCGCCAATACCGTGTAATCACTCCTTTCCCCTACGCTCCCCCACCCCCAGTTGCAGGGGTTCACGCGCTCTCTAGGGCAGAGAAGGAGGCAGGGGTGAGGGGCACCCGGGGTGACTTTGCAAGACTTTGCCCAGGGGAAGGGGTGGGTGGGGAAAGCCCTCCAGCCGACTCTTGTGCCCCACTACCAGGGTGTAGGTGCCACCGGCAGAGGTAGGCAGTGTTCACTTAGGTGCAGAGTGTGAAGGGGTGCCTCCGGGTGGGAAAACGCAAGCCATGGGTTGTTTCGATGGGGGGAGCGGCGTCCCCTTTTTCATTTGTGCCTGGGAAGTTTGTCTCAAGTGCGCTGCTCCGGGCGCGGCTAGTGGCTCTCCTAACCCCCCACCCCCACCCCAGTCTCCCCGGGCACAGAGCTGCCAGTGCTGGGCACAGGGAGCCGGGGCACCGGCTCAGAGCCGTGCGGCCGCCGGCCGGAGCCCGCCTGGGTCCGGGGAAAAGTTCGGGGGAGTTGCCGCAGTTGTTGTGTGCGCTGGGAGAGAAGTTGCGCCCCGGGACGTGGGACGCTGGGCGGGCGGGCCGGCGGACGGGTGGAGCGGCGCGCTCCCAGGGGGCTCGGCCGCGGTGGGAGAGGGTCTGGCGAAGTCTGTGCCCTGAGAGTGGGCTGAGGATAACCACGGGGCTCAGCATTTGAGGAAGAGGAGCCCTGAATCCAGGGGCCCGCGGCTGAAATAGGCACCAGGTGGAGGACGAAGAGAAGAGTGGCTTGTGGGGCACAGTGGGGCACCAAACGGAAGAGGTCCGGGCCACCTGGTCACTTGGGGTCGAGCTTCAGAGCAAAGGAGCGTGTGGTGGCTGGCAGAGGAGTGCAGGGGAGTGGGGCTCCAGGGGGCGCGCGGGAATGGGGGATAGGGCCCAACCAGCAGTCAGGGAGCTCCTGGGGCAGGGGGCCGAGCCTTGCGTCGGGGGTGAGCCGGCCGGGCGGAGCGGCGGCCGGTTTATTTTTACTCGGTGGCATTTGCAGAATGTGCAGCTGATGGCCGTCGGCCGCCAGGAAGTTTTGCTTTCTGTTCTTTCTCTCTTTCCGAAGCCAGCGCGGCCGGGAGCGGCCGGGCGGGGGAACCGGGCCTAGGAGGGGAGGGGGCGACCGCTGGGGTGGCAAGGTGTGGGGCAGGGGCGCGCTGGGGTGGCGGGCAGGGGCTGGCCGGCCGGCCAAGGGCGGAGGGCTGGCGCTGGGCCGCTGCGGAGCATTTGGGCGAACGTCCGTCCCCAGCGTTGAAAGCTCCTCGGCGAGGGGAACAGGTGTATGCGCCGTCAATCACGGCAGGAGGGACACTGGGGGCGTAGATTAAAATAATAATAATAGATTTTTTTCTAGGGGGTGGGTGCAGATTCTTCTTCCAAGTCATCCCCAACCCGGGTCCAGAGTTGGGGGAGGAGAAGAGTGCGGAGAGAGGCAAGGGGCCGCTCCTCCCTACACTCAAGTTCCTCTTGACCCAGCCTCAGCTTGGGAAGCCGGCCCAGGGTGCGGCGAGGACCTCCTTCCAGTCGCGCTGGGGAGGATGCCGGTGCGGGTGCGGGTGTGTATGAGTATGATTTGTTCCACAGGGAAACAGCTCAACACCCCCTCCAATGAGCCTGGAGCTCCCTCAAACCCGTCCGGATCGAGGGGTGATTGGGGGGATTATGCGTCGCTGCCCCAGTGGAGTCTGGAGGCACGACCCTCTCGGAGTGCGTGGTTGTCCTGCCAACACCCCGTACATTCATAGAGGTGGGGAGCAGCGAGGGGGGAAGGCCAGGGCAGTCGATTGGCAAAGTTGGTAAATTTAGGAGGTCACAAAGCTGGTACAGGCGCGGTGAGAGCTTGAGAAGGGACTGGAAAACAGATCGCTGGGTAAATTGGTGCGCCCACCCCCACCCCCTCCCACCCTTTGGCGCGCGCGGACACACACACACACACACACACACACACACACACCACGCACGTCGCCTTCCTAAAGGGAGCTGTCCGAGCTGAGCAGGAGCAGCTGCGCGAGGCGTGGTGAGGGGGGTAGTTGGTCCCCCGGGGCTGCGCCCGGGCTGCGCTCCACGTGCCCAGAGGGGGCGCTGGGCTGTTCGGCGCCCAAGCGCAAAGCTCCGGGTTTGCGCCGAGGTGGCCGAGCGGCGGTGAGTCCCGGGCGGGCGGCGCGTCCCGCGCCTTCTTCGGCGACTCGCGCTGCCTCCCCCAACGCCCAGCCGCTTTCCCACTTCCCAAACTTCGCTTTATGATTTGCGTTCCTTCGAGTTCTCAAACCCTCTCAAGGGCAGGATAGGGAACTTCTCCCTTCGGGCAGTGGCCACCGTTTCTCTACCCTGAACCCGGCGAATTGGCGAGAGAGCACCCCCACCTTCCCATCTTGTTAGCCACCTTAGAGGCGGTTAACGAGAGTTTATGGGGAATATTGTTGAACTTCAGTAATCAGGTTTCCAGCGATCTTATGCCTCCTGTTTAATTTATTAGACTAGTTATTTATTCTGTTGATGATAATCTGTTGCTGGTTTCTATGGAGATGTTAAACTGATCTCTTTCAGAAATCAAACTCCATATGCACTAAAACGTTTAAAGGGGCAGTGCCTCTCCCTCTCTCTCTCTCTCTCTCTCTCTCTCTCTCTCTCTTTCTCGACTTTGCACCTTGCAGAGACTTCGCGTCTTGCTGAGTCTCAGTGCATTTTATTTCCTTCTTACCAAGCAGAGGAGCCGGGAGACTCACGCTTCGTGGCAAGTACAGCTTATTATGGCTGGAAGAAAGCGAAGGCTTTGATCCCTAAGTTGCATCATCATTTAAAACAGATCACTTCACCACCACCCCCTTCTCCCCCATCATATAAGAGCAAAATTCTTTCAAGATCAAAGAGTCCAATCTAAAAAAAAAAAAACCCCAACTATTGTTTAAAAAAATAGGAAGTCACTCAAATGGGAACCTCTCCTTTATATCTGCTCCCCTTGTGTTTAAAGAATTTTGGGAAGAAGAAAAACAAAACTTGTAGCTCAGCTAATTTTTCATACTTATTAATAGTTTATCTTGCCCCCCCCCCCTTAATTTAAAAGGAAGTTCAAAGTTAGATTTCTCTGCCTGTGGGGGTTGAGGTGTACTTGCTTCTCTTTGAGATCCTGACCATCTGTTTTTGGAAAATTAGCCTCTGGGAAGAGGGAAGAGTTTTTGACTCAAACTTAATAGAGTGCTTTAATTTTTTTTTTAAATACTCACCCAAATATTTTAAACTCCCTTCTTCCCTCCTTTTTAGGAGAATATCAGTAAAGTCTGTCTGGCGTGTGAGAACACACCAACTTTTTCTCCTCCTCTCCTCTCCTCTGGCCGTGTTCTGTGGCTCTGTGACTTTGCAGGGGGTGGGTGCAGTGAATGAAGAAAGTAAGGCAGAAAAGAAATGATCTCGGTTTGTGACACTCTGAAAAACTGCAAACCTACTTTGAACGCCAGTGTTTATCACGCTGCCAGATATGATACAAAGCGATTGCATTTCCTGGCGATCCTTGGGGACTAAGTTGTAGGTAAAACCATTCAATACATTTTTAATATTAAAGGAAGGCCTGGGTTCCATTTTCCTGGAGGTGGGGGAAGTGGCTGCCCTCGTCTAGAGTGGATGCTTTCTGAGTGTGCTTCCCTTCTCCAACTCGAACCCCCCACCTCCACCCACCCTTGCCCATTTCCATTCGCTTTGGGGAGGGGTGAGCCACACACAGGGCATTTGGTGTTCATAAATAAATTTATATCTGGCAGAAGGTCCAGTGCTAAATAAGAGCACTTATTTTTAAAAAAGAAAAAAAGAAAAGAAAAGAAACAAAACAAGCCTCAGACTCCACCCCTGCTATAGGAAAGAAAAAAAAAGAGGTAATTCTTGACTTTTTTTTTCCTTCTGCCATTCTGCTTCTCTTTTATATTATTTTGTTTTGGAAGGGGGTGAAATGGGTGTTGCTTCTCAGGTCAAAGGAGAGAGGAGCCATTGCTGTTCTTCCTGCCCGCCCCCCCTTTGCTATATTTTTCAAATTTGTTTGATTTGGATTGCAAACAGAACAGAAGCTTAAGCGTAGAAAAGAGCACTGTAGCTTTAAACTCAGGAGTTTGCATATTCTCCTTGTATCTTTCCCCTTTGCTAATTATTGTGTTGTTTTCAGAGCAAATATGTCATATCCATGGCGACCGGGCAGGTTTATTGTCTTTCTGAAGCAATAGCTCACATAAGTAATTAATGACTTTCTTTTTTTTTCCCCTGGCTTAGGTTAAACAGATCATTCAAGGAAAGTCATATCTCTCTCTCTCCTCTCTCTCTTCTCCCTCTCTCTCTTTTTTAGCCCAGTGACATAAGAACATGAGTTAGAACAAGAAAATACTTTAACCGAGAAGTCAACAGCTTATTTTCCTCCATTTCTTTTAAAAGCTGAAAGTGTCAGCTTTCAGACACATGAGGCTGTCATTCTTGCAGCAGGGAGCAGGGCGGCCCCTGCCTGGGTTGGAACCGCTTGTGAAGGTGGTGCAGCCGGGAAGCGGGGAAGCGCCTGGCGTGTGTGGGGGGGAGTGACCTGGAGGAATTTGCTTTGGAGGTGGGGGGAAGCACTCCAAAATGAGTATTTCTCCTGTATTTAGCAGCATTTAATTAAATCGTTTACAGGAAAGAATTAATGAGGTGGTAGTCATGCTCCCCCCCCCCACACCCGCCGCACCCCTTCTCCTCAGTCTAGTTTAATTGGAAAGACAAAAGTTTTTCTTTTTGATTCAGCTCAGGCTTCAACTTTCTCTCGTCTCTGCCTCAAGTGCTTTTTTTTTTTTTTCCTGGAAAAGTACCTTTTGGAATCCCCTCTGGGGAATATTTTCAGAACTCTGGTGGGGTTTTGTCCTCATGTTTTTCCCTGAGACCCACAACTGGAGGCAGGTTTCTGCTTCTCAGGGACTCATTCTGCTACGGTGACTTGGGTTTTGTGAACTTCATCTTGGTGGTGGTGGGGGGGGGCAGTCTCCAAAGACATAAAATGATATAGATGGCCTGTGTCCCCTCCGTATCTAGTGGACAGTATTGGGGCAGGTAGAAGCAATATTTTCCTTTTAAAAAAAAATCGCCACTTATGTTCCACCCTTTTCCAATGGATCTTTCGCTAATAAGAAGCCTTATGATCTCATCCCGTAACTTTAGAAATACGCTAGCTCTCCAGCTGGTGTTCTCCAGCAGCCCCCCTGCCCCCCCCCAACAAACACGCATTGATGAAGCACATTTGTGCTCTGTCCCCCTCTTTTTGAAATTTCCCATCAGCCAGCGTTCTGCGCGTGTCCTTAAGAAGGGGAATGAGATGAAGAGAAAAGCATGTATATTATATTTATCCTCTAACACAATTAAACAAGACATCTCCCCCCCACCCCCCGCCCTGCCATGTGAAGTAAGTTAAAAAGAGCCGTGAGCCCACTGAAGGAGTCTTCCGGCGTTTGGCTTGAAAAATAAAAATATCAAGCAGAAGAGAGATTTATTCGGTATCTGGTTTCCGAAGAGGAGCAGAGAAGGCCAGGCAAGTCTGAGGCTGAGACTCCAGCGGAGTTGTAATTGAGCCTGTAACCTCTTGATGTCTATATCAGAAAAACAGACACAGGAGAGGCAGCCGGGGAGAGGCAAACAAGGCTTGTAGAGCAGGGAGCTCAGGGGGAGATTCAGAGAGAGAGACACAGAGACACAGAGAGAGAGAGAGAGAGGGCAAGAGATTTAATTTATAGACATTTTAAGAACCGTAATTTCATTAGGATCTGCTCTTCCCCTTCTCTGAAGGGCAGCGCGGCTGACCGATAAGGCCGGCCCCCCCCCCCCCCCCACCGCCAGATGCATGGTGCAGCTTGGTGGGTGCGAACCTGGGCACCCCTGCCAGCGCGGAGGGTTTGTTTTCGCTCTGCTCACTTTCTGCCGGCTCCCTTATTTTGCAATGAGAAAGTCCCAGAGAGCTGAAAGTTAGCCGTGGCTTCTGGCTGCCTGACGAACCTCCCCCGTGGGTACCACACGGCTCGGCGACCGACCGGGTGTGTCTCCTGCCCGGCCTCGGGCATCTGTGCGTTCCGTCTGTCCACAGGCCGCCATGGTTGCAGCCACCGGAGGCCACGGGCGGTGGGGGGAGGCCCCCTCAAGTTCACCAACTTAAATGACTGTGCTTCTGAGGCCAGTGTTGTGGGGCGGGGAGGGGGGGGGCAGCCAAAGTAGGTCGTAAATTCTGCAAAAATTAATCAACTGTTTCAGAGCTGCTTGCTAACGACGAGGTTACACAGACGAGCCAGGCCTTTCTCCTGCTGCCCCTGTTCAAAGTCCAGCGGAGTGAGGGGTGGCCTGGGCGGTGGGAAGGGGGGGGGAGTTGTTTCTTTTTTTTTCAAATCTGAATGATCGAGAACCACCAAGGAGAGGGGAGAAGAGGGAGGGATTTGTTGAATATAAATCCTCAAGTGCCCTTGTTCCATATTGTTGGAATTTCTTTTCCCTTCTGGTCTGGATTTGTCCTGTGTGTCTTTGGTGGAAACGACACGTAGGAAGAGAGCAAAGGGGAGGGGTGGGGGAGAGGGAGGGAAGGCTGGAGGGGGGGGCGGGGAGAGAGAGAGAGAGAAGGAGACATGTGGCTCCTTCGGAACTCATTATCATTCTTAATAAGTCTTAAGGAATAAAGAAGAGCATTGAGTGTAAATGCTGGGTAATCCTAACACTTCTCAAGGTGAGAGGAGTCTTGAGGACACAGAGAAGAGGGAGAGCAGAGGAGGGGGCTGGGAGGCGGGGGCCCAAGTGGCCCTGGAGGAGTGGCAGGCCCCAGGGTTGGGGAGGCTCTGCAGGAGGCCTGCAGGCTGGGGGGGGGGCACCCAGAGGAGCCCAGAGCAGGTGGTTGTCTGAGATGGCACTGGGGACCCCCAGGAGGGGGGCTTGCGGGTGCCGGGAGCAGGGGTGCCGGGAGCAGGGGTGCTGGGAACACGTGCCCTGGGGCGGCCCTGCCTCGGGTTGTTCCTCCGGGCCCTGCGGCCAGCTCAGCCTGTCCCCTGGCCTCCGGCTGGGCTCCCGCGGGGCTGCACCGCATTGTCCTCTCCGGGAAAAGGCAGAGGGACAGGCCTGCGGCCAGAGCGCAACTCCGGACACTAGGTGGCTTCGAGGGTCTGCGAGGTTTTCCAAGAGGAGAGCGGGCGGCCTCTCTCCTTCCCGCCGGTGGGCTCCCCCACCCCGGGCCTGGCCTCTGCTGTCTCAGGGCCTGCCGGGGCTGCCCGGCCCAGGGGCATGCATGGCTCAGCGCCCGGGCCTGGGCTCCCAGTGACCAGCTTCCAGGCAAAGGGAAGATGAGCTGCGTGCAGCTCCCTTGGTGGGGCAGGAGGCAGCCGGTCACTTGCACGAGGGACACTTGTAGGAGGGACCATTGGAGGCCGGCCCTGTGTTCTCTGACACCTAGGCTCGGGGCGTGAGACATTGCTGAGCCCATGGGGGTTGGGGGGGTGTCTTTGCTTCTTCCTCCTTTGAGTTCATGTGCCCCCTGTGAGAATGCTCTTAATAAAAAAACAATCTCATAAGCATAAATACTGCTTATACTTTAAGGGGTTTCACACATCTTATAAACCCAGCTAAGGACCCTCTAGGGTCCCTTGCTCTGGTGGGCTTCTTTCCAATTCTCCAGGACCATAGGGGGTGAAGGGGGGAGTGTAAGGAGGCAAAATCGGTGGCTGCCACTCCCCCTCCCCCCCGCCGCCTGCCACAGTACAGGAGGGCTGCATTGAACTGTGTGACACAGGCCCCCCCGAGGGGGATCGGGGCCACCTGCAGGTTCCCCTCCAAGGGACTGTACCTGCTCAGGTAGATGCCCGACCCCGGGCCAAAGGCAGCCTCCCCCTCCTCCAGCTGGCCTTCTCTAGGGCTCCGAGGATGTTTGCGGAAGGGGCTCAGCCAAGGTCACGTCCGAACCATGGATTGTTTCCTCTGGGGACAGGGGGGACGCGATTCAGGTTCAACTCACTGCAGTCACGTCCTGCGTTTTTTAACTGTATGTTTCTTTTGGAAAGCAACTTCGGGGAGCATGCAAAAGGGGGTGCGTGGGAGTCGGAGATGAAGGCTGGCGCCGGAGCTGGTGGGAAGCCCAGAGGGAGAGCAGGATGGGTTAATGGCGGGTGGATTCTGCTCTTCTGTTGTTTAAAAGCAGTAATAACCAAATTGCATGCCCTGCATGTGCCTCGCTGACGAGATTTACCGAAAGGAAGCCGTGCTCTCTCTCTCTCGGCTGCTGGTCTCGGGGTGGGTGAGCGTGTGTGTGTGTGTGTGTGTGTGTAAATGAGAAGAAGGGGTGGGGGATTAGCTCTGCCAGGCTGGCACCCGTCCCCAGCACTAATTGCTGGCAGAGTACCCACAGGGGCTGTGCCAGTGTCTCCAGCTCCACCCGCACCCCTTGCCCGCGGGGAGCTCAGCTGTGCAGCTTGCTGTACGAGGGCCGTTTCCGGGCCCGCTCGTCCCAGAGGCTCCTTGGGGAATCTCGGGGAAATCAGATCCTTTGGAGGGGGGGGCCGGTCTGGGGGGCTGAGATGCGGTGAGACTTGGGTGGTCCAGAGCCCCTCAGAGGTCTAGTCACGGGCATCGGGAGACCCCATCCCAGTTCTAGCTCTGCAGCAAATCCCTGTGTGGCCTTGGGCAAGTCATTGCCCTCTCTGTGCCTCAGTTTCCCCTCTTATCAAATGGCCTCTGACCCTACCACCTTCACAGGGTTGCCCTGATGTGCAGCTGGCCTTGCAGCTTGAAAGCCCTTTGAAATAGTGAAGCATGATGAAGAATTTGTCATGGCCACCTTGTGGGGGGTGCCCTCGGTGTCAGATACGCTGGTTGTATGTAAAAGGGTCTCCGTCTCAGAGGGGGCCCCTGTGACCTTCACCCCAGAAAGCCGTGGGCCAGGACGTAGTGTGCGATTTGCAGGGTGCATTTCTGCATCAGGTTGCAGGTTCGTTCTCTTATCACCGGGAGCTTGGGCTAAGTTGGGGGGCTGTTTTTAGGCAATATGGGGGATCCCATTGAGGATGTGGGGTGCACTATGCTGTTTTGAGCCACGGGTTCCCGAGGAGCTGTGTATATGGTAGACTGTGCATTCTGGAGCCAGTTAGCTGGAGATCAGACTCGTGGCCATGTGTCGGTTAGTTAATGAGCCCATGCCTTGGTTTTCTCATCTGTAAAATGGGCAGAGCAGCGCTGACCTTTCGGGGTTAGACGAGCTAATGCATGTAAAGGGCACAGAACAGGCCCCGCCCCTGTGTGGGGCTGAGTGTGGACGCGCTTGCTGCCCACCAGGGAGTCCTGTGGGAGGGAGAGTGGCGAGAGGTCACCCTCTGTGTGTCCGGGGGGTGGGGGGGCTGGGCCCTACTGGGTGTGGGGTGCTGTGGTGTCGGTGAGAAATGATGAGTTTTGTGTTTTTCCTCTCGGGGCTGCCAGGGGCCCCCCTGGTATTTTTGGTGATTACTCAGAAGAGGACAAGAAGCAAGACAGTGCTCACATTTGGAGTCAGACCCCAGACAGGTAGGGGCTGCTGGTTTCTCTTTCCCGCTGTGGTCAGACTGATATTCCTGGAGCTCGGGGTGGGCCGGGCAGTCAGAGGGCGGGGTGGGGCAGACCCCGGCCTCGGGTGCCGTGCGCCGGTGGGGGTGGGGGGAGAGGTTCGGCCTGCGTTCGCACAGCCTGAGAGTGTCGCGCTGAGGGCCGGGCCCCCCCAGGCCTGTGTGCTGGGCTCCGCTCCGCCGGAGGCGGTGCGTCCGGCGGAGGTCAGCGGCGAGCTTGCGGAGTTACGCTGAGTCCCACGTGAATCCTGGTTCTCCCGGTTGGGCAGATGGATCCCTCTCGCCCTTTGCCTCCACATCTGTAAAGTGGCGCTCGGAATCCCCATCTTTCAAGAATTAAGTAGACGGCAGGCATCGCGGCCAGCATTTGCTGGGGTTCGACTTGGAGCGTTACGTCACGGGACGCGCTAAACGTGCCCGGCAGGGGCTGCGGGAGGAGGGTAACGGGCCAGCCTTGGGCCCAAATCGGGGTCCCTGGGTGACGGGAGCTGATTGCGGAGGCTTATGTGGAGCTGGGGTTCCCCCTCACCCCCCCATCTTTTAGTGATCCTGCCCCCGGGGTGCCCTTCCCAGGCTGGGTGGAGGTTGGAGAGGAGGGCCAGGAGAAGAGGCAGAGGCAGCAATCTAAGGAGGCAAGGGCAGGGGGGCTGCGAAGCGGGGGGCACTGGAGGGGCAAGGGGCACTTATGGAAGATGAGGTGTATGAAACTCCATCGGCCTCTCCCATTTCACTGTGCTGTGCCCAAACACCCCGGTTCCTGTTTCACTATCTGAGATCTGGGAGCAGGTTAATTTCCATGACGAACTCCAGGCCACATGCTCAGAGGATTTATCTAATTAAACTGATGCTTTTTTTCTAAGAAAGAGGGAGAGAGAGAGAGAGGAAAGGAAGGGAGGAAGGAGAGAGAGAAAGAAAAAGCAAGAGAAAGAGAGAAAGAATGAGTAGCAAGAGAAAGAAAAGGAGGAAGGAAGGAAGGAAGGAAGGAAGGAAGGAGGGAGACAGACAAGGAGACAGGCTGGGGGCAGGCCAGAGGTGTCTGAAGGGTCGTGATACTGCGGGCGGTGCCGGTGTGGAGGCGGTGGCCTTGCTCGTGGGCCACGCCTCCATCTTCTTCCCAACTACCTCTTGGGCTGTGAGGAAAGGGGCAGCCGGAGGGGTCCCAGATGTGTGCTGTCCCGTACAGGAGCCACTAGCCCACGTGGCCATTGAAATGAAGTGAAATGAAATGAAAACTTCCGTTCTTCCACGCACGAACCAGACACAGGTCAAGCGCCCTGTAGCCACGCGTGGCTGGTGGCTGCTGACCTGGGCAGCCCTGGGGAGACTGGCAGGCAGGCCCCCATCATCACATGCGGTTCCACCGGACGGGAGGAGTGTCCGAGGGGTGCTTCCGTCAGAGCCCCGGCTACAGGGCTGCCCCCCCCAGGATGGTGACGGAGGTGGGGGCTGGCCAGCAGGAACACACCCAGGTGTCCCAGAGGGTCCCTACCTGGGGCCGAGGCCTCTACGGTGCTGGGGCCGCCTTCCCCTGAGATTCCACCGTGGGTCGCCTCCCTCCCGGGGCAGGGAGATGGGGTGGGTCTCGAGTTACGGCAGAACGGGGTTCAAATCTCTCTCCCGCTTTTGGTCTTGTGACCTCAGGCGGGGCTCTGGAATTGGGCTGACAGGGAACAGTGCCTGCCTCGTCGGGTCCCTGAGGTCAGTGGGCCAGCCGACGGGCACAGACAGTAAGCAGAGCACCGGGCACATAGTGAGCACTCGGAAAGTGGGGGCCGCCGTGATCATCATCATTATTATAATTGTTGATATCATTTCCATAATGATTATTGAAGAGCTTTTGTGGCTGCCAAGTTCTAGTCTAGGGACACTCCTGACCAACTTCTGATTTCTCCGTCCATCCACGCTTCCCCGGGTGAGCTTCAGCGAGCCTCCTGCTCCCCAGCCCCTTTCTTCTGGAAGCTTCTTTTGGATCCCTGCTCCCCATCCGCCCTCTCTGCGGACAGAGGGAAGAGCTGGAACTCCCCTGAAATGAACTCTTGCAGGTCCTTCTGCTTGTGAGTTAGAGCCCCTACCCCGCCCACACGCATGTGCACACGCATGTGCGCACACACCGGCCAAACTGCATTTGAAAACACCCCGCGGCGTAAAGTGGGGGGGGGGGGGCCCAGATGTGGCGCTGGCGGGGCCGGCCGGGGTGTTCAGGGTGGGGGTGGAGCCGGGGCCTCCGGGGGCGGGGGGGTGGGGTGTGTGTGTGTATGCGTCCCTGGACATTGCCCAGCGCCCTGTGTGCTAATGTGGAGCTGAAAAGCCCCTCGCATTGTGCGGGCCCCTTTCCCCGTGAAAAGGCAATGGAGTCAGTATGCTCCCAACGGATTGGAGCTGACAGCGAATGGGAATTTGGCAGCGGGGAGAAAACAGGCTCCCCCTCCCGCCCTCCCCCCCACCCCAACACAGGCCCGCTCGTCCCTCCCCTAAACAGCCGACGGCTGTTTGGATTTCAGAGGGGTTTTGGAAAGAACGGTGATTTCTCTTTATAGGTGTCAGCATTATCAGCCTGCCCCAGCCTAGAGCCCCCCCCAACCCCAGGTATGCCCTCCCCCTCCCCCAGGTTGCTGCAGACCCCCCACCCCCACCACCTCCGTGGTTCTGTCGGCGATCCCGAACGAGTTAAGGGCTGAATCAACTCGAGACCCAGCTGGGCGCTTTGCTCCGGGCTCCTGAATGAAGCGATGTGCTGTGCTCAGCACGACTGGAGACTGTCTGCCCCTGGTGGCCCGCCCGGCCCCCACCCTGCGGGGACCCACCGGCTTTCCTGGGACCTTCTGCTGGCTGCCGGGGAGCATGGTGGCCCGTGCTGTGGGGATCGTGCCGGGCACCCCCCTCTCAGTGGCCAGCTTCCCATCGGAGACCCGGTTTCATGTTGAAAGGAAGGGCGAGCCGTTTCAAGCGGGCATCGTCCCTGGTTTGCAGAGACTTGCCATCTCGAGGGGTTGTGTCGGCCAAGGCCTCCATAGTTCTCCTCTCTCCCTGTCCAAACCAGTACATCCGCCAATAGCCATTTACTTGTTCCTGGCCCTTGCCGATGGCTGCATGGCCCCAGACCTCCCCACTTAAACGTTCTCAGGGGAGCCAGGGAGGGGGGTCCTCCTGGCACCTGGCAGATGCTCCTCCGGCCACCCCACATTCGTAAACCGGCATCTGTTTGGCCCGGCCATCCTCTCAGTGGAGGTGCTGAGTCTGCCCTCTCTCTGGAGGCCGTGGCGGGAGGGCGGTAAGAGGCAAGGAGAAGCATTCCTTTTGGCTGAATTACATCCAGCCTCCTTTTTGGGGGTTCACGCGTCCCCCGTGGCTGGGGTGTCTGTCGGGAGCCCCCTCTGGGAAAGGCCTAGTGGAGGGTGGCGGCTTCCGGAGCTAAGCTGGGCGAGGGGCCCCGTGTGGAGGTACCGCCGTGAACTGGTTCCTTGCACAGGGCCAGATCCTGGCCTTTGTTAGTGCCGTGATCTTGGGCACCCCGACCCCTTGGGAGCCTCAGTTTCCTCACTGGTGGAAGGGGAATGGTAATAGCGTCTGTCGCCTTCTGTGAAGTGAAGGGAAATGATGTGGCTAAGGGACCTGGCCCACGACAGCCAGGGGTACCTGTCATCGCTATTGCTGTTACTGCTCCTTTCTCCCCATCTGCCACCAGGAAGGCCAGAGGGGTGGTGGTGGGAGGGGGGCTCCAGCCTGTCCCTGTGTTCGGGCTGCAGGAAGATCGGCCTGGAGCCCCTGCCCAGCAGCGGCTGTGTCCACCAGAATTCCGTAAGCAGAACTGCTGACCCGGCAAAGCAAACATGTGGGTCCAGCGCAGAGCCCCGGAGGGAGCAGGGAGAGAAGGCCTGCATGCCCAGGGCTGGGCTCGGGCCCCCGAGGTGGCGGCCCCCGGGGCCGGCCCGGCCCACCCCACCCGGCCCAGGGTGGAGTCGGCTCCCAGATGCTGGCGCCATCTTGGTTTTCCTTGGCTCTTCCTCAGCAGTCGGGAGTGGCCCTTGCCCTCCCCCGGGAGCAGGTGGCCTTTGCAGCCTGGCACCTGTTCCTGAGGGCGGCTGCCAGGAAGGTGCAAACCTGGGGATCGCCCCGTGCGCCCTCCGAGTCCTTCCACGAGGCCTGTTTGCTGCCTGGAGGGGCTAGCCCGGGCCTGTCCGGGTGGAGGAGGTCACACAGGGGCCTGTCTCTCGTCCCAGAGTCCCGCTTGTCACCTTCCAGGTGAGTCTCGGGAGAGCCAGGACCGGCATCCTGAGGCCTGGGTGGTGGCTGGGGGAGCGGGGCGCCTGGGGGTGGGGGCAGGAGGAGATGGGGGAGACGGAGGTGCGTGAAACCCGAGAGGGTGCAGGTAAAACATCTTACTTCTGTCCCCGTGGGGCAGCAAGCACGCCGGCCGGCCGAGTGGGTTTTGCATGTTCATTCCAGTGAAAGAGAAAGGAAACAGACGTTCACCGAGCACCAGCTACGTGTCAGATGCGGTGCCGTGACTTTCTGTGGGACTGAAGGGCACAGGACAGGGGGAGGTTCAGTTCCCGTTGCGCCAGCCAGGACGCAGTGCTCAGACAGGTTAAGTCCTTCGCCCGCGTTCCCGAGAGAGAGGAGGGCCGGGGTTTGGGGGCAGGTGGGTCTGACTCTGGAACGCACACTTCTTCTGCCCACGCACTGGGGACCCGGAGCCGTGGTTTAACCGTTTTTTGAAAGGAGAGATAAGGGGAAAAAACAAACACCAATCGTTTAACTAAGGCAACGCTACCTGGGTTAGCATGTAGTGCATTTATTTCCTCCTGGTGTCTTTTTTTCCCTTTGGCGACTGGATGTGTTTTCATACCTACGCCTTCTACCTCGTTAGAATCATAGGAGAATATGGTTTTGGTGGAGACCCAGGGCGAGGTGGGAGGGTCTCCCACGCTGCGGCCACGGGGGAGCGATTGATTCCCAGCAAAGTGGAGACCTGGGCTTGGGCCCGAGCCATCGCTTCCGTAATGAGGTTCCTGCCGCTGCGTCGGGAAAAGCAAACCGGGGCAGCGGGGAGGCGGAAAAGACCCTTGCCTGCCTCCTCTCCTGGGCTGGCTGTGCGCCGTTAAGTGGTAGAATTTTCCTTTTAACTCACTTCCTTCTGGCTTTTGACAAATGGGAATATTTGTACCATTTTCCCAAATGACCTCCTCTCCTTGGGGTAATGAGAAAATGAACGTCTTTGCTAAGTGCTCGGAGATATTCAGATATAAAAAAGGAGAACAGCGTGTTGTCGTGGGCCCTTTGCTGCCAGGGCGCTGTAGGAGGAGGAAGTGGGGCTCGCGGGGGTGAGGGTCGGCGCGAGGATCGAGCCAGCGTGGTCTCTGGGCATCGGGGCAGGGGCGTCCATGGCCCCATCCTGGCCCGCCACAAGATGGGCCGGGCTCTGGCAGGACCTCTGCCTGTCCTCCAGGGACACACTCCGAGGCCAAGGTGATCTGAATCACTCAGGCAGAGCCCCCACCTTGGCCAGAATCGTGTGGATCATGATTCAGTCCGTGGCCAGGTCTCCCCCGGCTACCCCTTTCTTCTCCCAGTCTTACTTCACGGCGTCGGCCCAGCAACAGCCCAGGAGAAGAAATACTGTGTGACCTCCGCGAGTCATAATCCCGTAGATGGTTTCGAAACGCAGAAAAAAATGTTTATTATGGGAGTGGAAAAAAAAAAACACCCCGAAGGCCAATGTTGTTGAACGCCGGGACAGAAACTATCTAGAAATCACAGCCGCGTGGGGACAAAGCGTGAAAGGCAATCCTCCGAAACGAAAATTACAGCGTCCGGGGCGATGGCACGGTGGCGATTTGTTTTTTATTTCACAACGTTTTCTTTAAATTCTCCCCTGTGATTAAAAACCAGCAGTGCCCACGGGTCGGCCCAGCAGGGAGCCCCGGGGAGGGGGAGGCGGCGGGGCAGCACCCGGCGAGAGGACGCCTGCGCCCACGGCCCCCGCAGGGCGCTGAGCTCACCGGCTCTGCCAGCCGCGGAGACCTATGAGATCTCCAGAAGCCGAGGCGTATCGGTGACTCAGACCTCCGTGTTGTGCTGTTCAACAATAGCTTTTGTCCTTTGCCCAAAACCCTAGGCCAGCGTGGTAAAAAAAAAAAAAATTGTAAAATTAAGAGAGAGTTTGTACTCTCCTTACCAGTCTGTGCCAGCTTCAGGTGCTTTATTTATTCAAGGTGGAGAGGCAGGGAAGGTGGGGTGGGGGTGAGGGGCAGACAGAAAGGAAAAGAAAAACAAGGTAGGACTCGGACAAGGCCCAAGAAACGTTTGAGCCTCAGCAACAAACTTCCTTTTGTTTCTCCAGCGGGGAGGGGAAAATGAAGGAAAAAAAATGCAGAGGACCAGCCTGAACCGAATAAAACGCCTCACGTTTGCGAGTGGGGTTGCTTCTTGCAGTGGGTTTTGCCTTTTGCTTGCGGAATATGGAAGCTATTTCCTAACGTTCACCTCTGGGCCAGAGTGTGATGGGGTGGTGTGGAGGGACCCGAGATGAAAGGGCCGGAGCAAGGACGGCCAGATTGGGCTCTGGTGACCGCGGATGTTTCGTGCGGTGGTTCTGGCCAATGATGCGCAGCCGCCTACAGCTTTTGCCCTGACTTCCAGTCGGGTTCGAGAAGATCCCTGCCTCTGGGTGTCCCAGAAGTGGCTCCGTTCTAGTGGGACTCAGAGTTCCTTGTGATCAGGCGTGAGGATAAGTTGGTCTTATACCAGTGTACACTAGAACATTCCTCCTGGTGCCCACTGGACGACTGCTTAGGAATAAGATTCAGGAAGAAAGACCTTGAGAGAGGAGAGTGGGGGATAGGGGGTGTGTGTGAGAGAGAGGGAGATTGTGGTGGCAGTGTGTGAGACTGTGCTTGGGACTGTGTGTGTAAGACTGAGTGATTGTAAATGTGATTGTGTGTGGTTGTGTGTGTACGTGTCTCCCCTTTCGTCTTAATCACTTCTTTCCTGGCTGTAACAGCCAGGGAAATAGGAGCACCCCAGGGGGCCGGACATCTGTTTTTTCCTGTACCGTCTTGTCCCCCTGCCCCAAAGCAGATCTCCTGGTGAGCCCTGGAGGCAGCCTGGGCCCTGGCTGATCCCTGTGACTCTTTCTTCAACATTAGTTCAAAAGATTGGGTAGGACTCATTAATCCAGGACCTTGGCAGTGGTTCCACCGGTGAGAGAAAGGAAGCTTGTGAGTTAGAGGCGAAGAGAGCCCCCGAGGCCCACAGTGGCCTGGCCTATGCGGCTCAGACACTCAGGTCCAAGGCCTGGGGGGGGGCCCTGTTGCTGGTGCTCCCCTGCCCCCGGGCCGAGACCATCTCGGCGACGGATCCACTGTCGAGAGCTGCAGGGCTCCGTGGGCTTGGAGGGGCCTTCTGGGTTCTCTGGTCCTGGTGATCCCTCGTTCCTGAGAAGGCAGCCCAGGGGTTATTGTGCTTCTTTCACAGACAAAGCAATGGGCCCAGCGAGGGGAGGCCCCTTGTTCAAGGTCACACAGCTGGTCAGTGACAGATCTGGAATCGGGACAGAATCTTTGGGCCACTGGCAAACTGGGTCATCTCCCCCCCCCGTCCCCCCGATGGCTCAGGGCAGGGATGACCTGTCCCGGACAGGGGATTCTGCTTCCCTCCACTCCTGGGAGACCAAGGGACTCTCCCGGAGGATCAGGTGTTTCGTGGCTGTGGTTGGGGGTGACTGGTCCTCGGGGTTTAGGGACACTCCCTGTGGAGGAAAGAGCACCCACCCCTGTCACCCACAAACAGCCCCTTCCTGAGACCTCAGCTTTGCCGTCTGCGGAGTGAGTAAGAAGAGGCTGCCCCCTGCGGCTCCTTGTCCCTCCCCACTTCAGGGCGGCTGAGCTTCCTGCCGTAATCCCGAGTCCCCTGCTGTGCCATGCAGCAAACCCTCTCCCACAACCTGTCAAACCAGAGATGCCAGTTTCGCAGGGCGCCCAGGAGCTCCCTGCCAGGGAGAGAGCCTTTCCAGGCTGGCCCAGCATGGCCCCTGGCCCGTGCCCCCTGCACCTGCCTGTTGGTAACTGCATGTCTGAATGAGCCTCCCGTCAGAGCCCTCTGGCTTGAACTTGCCGAGCGCCGAGAGGCTGAGATGTGAGGAAGTGACGAGCCGGGGGCGAGAAGGGGTACCCAGGACGAGAGGCAGCTGTGGCGAGCGGGGTAGGCGCCATGCCCGGGGTGCGTGCCGTCTGGGCAGGAGGTCTGGCTTCCAGCTGTGGGGGGCTCCGGAAGGGCAGCGCCTGGCAGGAACGAAGCCACTACTATGGAGATTAAGGGGATGAGAATGTAAATCTCAAGTAAAAAGGTAATTGAATGTAATAGCAAACACTGCTCGCTCTATGTTAATTTTAGCTCTTCCCCTGGATACAAGGCGCTGTATTAGTGTTTTATTACCATTTTGTTTGCACTAATAAAATAGTAAAATTTATTTCAAGGAAGTTGAAGGATGGTTTTACAATGCAAATTTGAAGAAATTGGACTTTTCATTTATGCCTCTGCTATTTTAAACCCTGACGGGTGTAAATTAGCTCCGGGGACCGAGCAGACCCCACGGATGGGGACTTGAAGGGCGGGAGCCGTGGCGGAGGTTCCAGACCAGCTCAGGGCAGAAGGCAGAGAAGGCCCCACGGAGAGCGCGGTGGGGGGCACGGGGGGCCCCATCGCGTGGGGCGGGGTGACGGGTGAGGATGCATCAGGCACGAGTGACTCTGGCTGCGGGCAGGCACGTCACGCACCGAGCCTGCGTGGAGACACGTGGCCACGGACCTCAGGGCTGTGCCTTTGCTCTCTGCCCTTTGGCCTCCTCCCTGTCTCGACGCTGAGCTTCCATGCACCTGCTGAACCCCCGAGGGGAACTGAGCAAACTCTCCTCTGCGCCTAGAAAGAAGGGGTCGACCAGATGTCCTAGTCACTCGTCCCCCTTTTCAAGGGGCTGTAGTTGTTTGAGGGCAGTGATGGGAGCCTGGGGGAGAGGCCCTGAGCCCGCAGTGAGCCAGGGAAGGAGGCCCAGATTGATGCCAACCCCGGTGGAGGCTCACCGGCCCATCCACATTCGCCCTCTCCGTTTCGCCCTCTGCCCAGGGCATACCTGAGAAACTCAGCGCGGGACGTTTCCCATAAGCCACCTCCCCACCCATCACCTCCTCAGGTTGGCCCGGATGGCCCCGGGTTTGGTTGCGTCTGCGAGCAAAAAGGCTAGAGGACTGGATTTTTTTTTTTTTTAAACCCGGTCGTCGGAATGTAGGGGCCTGGCTGACGGCGTAGGAAGGCGGAGGAGGGACCGAAAGGGGTGACTGGAGAGTTTCATTTTGAGTTTTGGGAGACGATTTCAGGTTGGTTCTTGTTTTATCCAAACCGGTTTGTTTATCTCTGAAAAATTAGCAGCCGCCATGGCCCCGAGCGATGCGCGGGGGGACCAGCTCCCAAAGGCAGGGACCCGAACAAGTGTTCTGATGTCTGGCGAGGCCGGCAGCATGTACTGCCCAGGGTTCTCTGGCCGCCTGCCTGGTGCGGGGGAATCGGGGAGCCGGTGACACCGGTTTCCAGCCCCAAGCCCGGGTCTCGCGGGGGTTTTCTCAGCGTGTTCTCTCTCCCTCGCTCGGGAGCAGGGTGTCTGTGTGTGTGTGTGTGTGTGTGTGTGTGTGTTCCGTGTAAAGATTCGAAGTGTTGATACTGGCGAGGCCAGAGGTGAGGAGAGATTCTGAGCGCGACGCCGGCGTGGAAACAGTGGCAGCAGCCACTCGGGGGGACTCGGGCGACTGTGGCAGGTAGAGAAGCCCTGGGTGTCAGCGCTCTGCTCGGGGGCGGGTGGTGGGGGACGTGGCACTGAGGGAGAAGAGGGTGGGCACAGGCTCCCGGCCTCCCCTGGTGGGTGAGCCCTCGAGGGGCTGCAGGGTCATGGCGGGAGCAGACTCGGGTGCTGAGCGACACACAAGGGTCAGGCCGGCCCCCAGCGGCATGGCCAGTGCCCCGTGTGGTTATCGTTGGAGCCGGAAGTTTCTCCATCTGGGCCTCCTGGCTTCCTCTCGGGTCAAGGGGCTGTGGACGAGACCTCTTGGGATGGTAGGGTTTAGGGAATGCACAGAAGGCAAGGGACTCCGAGCCCAGGCCTGCGACAGGACAGGAACCTCCTTCTAGCTGCTGGGGACCCAGGAGACCCCGGTGGCTCTGGGCCCCTAGCTGAGGGGGCGGACAGGAGGACTTGAGCCGGTGGGCGTGGTCAAGTCTGGGGCAGCTTTGCGAGGGCGGCTGAAAGGAGCCAGAGAGGAGGTCCTTTAGCTCCCGAGACAGTCTGCAACCCTCTGAGAGCTAGGAGGTGCCCTCCCGGGCACCCATGGACTTAGAGAGCTGTAGCACCAGACCCGGGGGCTGCACTCCCGGTGCGTGGCAGCCCAAAACTGTAATTAGATCAAGGAGCAGACGCGCGGAAACGGGAAAAGGGGATTAGCGGTGTGGCCCGCTCGGGCCCGGTGGCGGAGGTGGCACCGGGCCTGCCTCTGGGGCTCAATCTCTGTGCTGGGATCACAGCTTCGGGGTCCACCCCCGAACAACCAGGACCCCGGGCGCCCCTCTTTCTACTTATCTACTCTTAATGCCCCCCAAGGCACCTCTGGGGAGGTGCGGCCCCTCCGAGAAGCGGCTCCCCACCCTCCCTGCTGCTTCTCCATGCTGGTTGTCTCATGTCTGCTGCAGCCTGGGGTAGAAGGATGCTGTCCCAGTGATGCATTTGACTTTCTTTTCGGTGTGGGGTCTCCGTGTAGGAGTTGGGGAGAGGGTGACCCTAAAGGACACCAGTGGATTGCTCTCCTAAGTGGCCACAGGAAGCCCTGGAAGCTGGCTGCCCCACTGCTGCTTCGTCCTGTTTGATGTTTTGGGGGGACACATGGCCTGGTCTACAGCACCTCCTCACTTTCCCCTTTTAATTAGGAGAAAAGATGACCAGAACCCCTAGGTCTCTGCCCCATAAGCCCCTGACTCTTCATCCCATCCTGCTCGGCCCCCTGGGGTGCGACGGGGCATCCCCAAGTATCCCGAGCCCCCTGCTCAGCTTACCTGTCCCTCCCCCCGCCCGCCCCCCTCCCCTGCACCTGCCAGCTGTTTCATTGACTGTCTGGCTTGGCTGCCACCCGCCCTCCCCTCCCAGGCCGGCTCCTCCCCCACCCCTCCCCCCAGGCCCACACTCCCTCCCTTCCTGTCTCTGCCCACGTCTGTCTCTACCTGCCCGCCCGTCGCCGGCACACCTGAGGATCCGAGGCTGCCTAACGGAGCGCAGGGATGGCTCAGGGTGTTTACCAGACAGCCGGGATCAGGTATTAAATCCTGCTGCTGTCTTCCCAGGGCCAGCTTCCTCAGATGGTTTTCCAAACTCCTAATCTCAGTGCCCACATCCCTGCCCAGCCCATGTTTGATGGGAGCTTTCCCTTCCGATTGAAGCTGAAACCCGGCAGGATCCGTCTCGGGGCTGGGTCTGGGCTCCCACCGGTGCGTGATGATGTGGAGGTCCGGCCCCTTCCTCCCCGGGTCCTCCTCCCTCTCCTGCTTCCTTTCTTGGGGAATCTTAGTGAGTGGGGGGCTGGCGCTCCGCCACCAGGTGTGCCAGAGCATTCTTGGGTGCCCCCCACCCCCTGCTGCCAGCGAGGTCACCGGGCCACCTGCTGTAACGTAGGGGAGGGGGCCGAGGTTGCTGTCAGCGTCGGAGGCCGAGGGGGCCCAGCTTGAGGATGGCCTGCAGTGGGAGTGAGCCAGGGGACCACACAGCCCTGCCCAAGTCCACCCTTGTGGTCCTTCCCACTCAGAATAAAAGTGGCCGCTGTGGGGTTTTGCTCAGGGTGCCAAATGGCCTGGCCTTCGCCCAGGGGAGCCCACAAAGCAGGCCTGTTCACCCGCAGCGTCTCGGCCTTGGTTTTGGAGATGACAGCACTGGGGAGGCGTGTCCCTGTGCAGTGCCCTGGTGGACACCTGTCCTCTTTGAGATGGCCTAGTCCCTGGGGTGGCAGGAGGGGCTCAGGTGCTCCCCAGTGAACAGGGACATGGAGGCGCCCAGTGGGGTCCACTCTTGGTGAGGGGGAGACAGGCAGCTCCCGGGGGTCTCCCTTCTAACGGACACCGAGGCTGGCCTGCCCGCCCTGGACGGCGGGACCGAACGCAGAGCCGTGTGCTCAGCTCCGCCCTTGGCCTTCTCTCCCAGACGCGAGGCTAGAGGAGGCAAATTAGCTTCCTTCCCTGCTCCCCCAGCCACCCCCCAGCTGGGACCTTTCCATGAGGGAAGAACAGGACTCCACCAACGGTGGCAGCTCGGTCGGCCCTGGCAACCTGGATCTACCCCTTTGGGGCGCCCGGGACCGATGGACCAGTCCTTTCTCGGAGCTGCCGAGTGATCTGGACCAGCCTGTCTGATCTCAGCCTCTCTCTCCCTGGCCACGGGCTCCCTCCGCTCCCCTTCTCCGGGCCTCCTCGCCGCCTTCCCCCAGGCAACCAGAGGTCTCTGGGGCTTCCCGACGACGCCAGCGAGGCGTCCCCCTCTCTCCAGGCCTCCAAACCTCGGTCCTCCTCCTCCGGCTCTGGGTGTCCCATGTCTCCGCCCTGTCACCGTTGCCGTGGCAGTCGGTGCTGCCCTGGGCTTTCCTCCCTCCCTGCCTGAGCCCGGAGCCATCACAGCAGCAGAGGGTTCTCCGGGACCTGGAGGAGCGGCACGGGTGCAGGGCAAAGGGTGCCGCCGCCAGCTGCACGCTGAGTCCCCCGCCGGGACCCTCCCTGTCGCCGAGGCTTCTCCTGTGACACAGGCCTGGGCTTCTGCAGGAGAGTCCTGGGGGGGCCAGGGTACCCCAATTTTATTCAGGGCCAGTATGGGTTGGGCAAGGAATGCAGGGTAAGGGGGGAAAAGAGGGCAGCGAGAATCTGGAAGGTGACAGTGGGACCGGTGAGGAGGAGAAAGAGGGAAGAGGTGACATTGATTCGGCAGGAAAACTTGTTTACTGGCTTTGCTCAGGCGCCTCCATGTTAAAAGTCTAGGTTGACAATAAGTCACTAATTAAAATACAAAATGAAGCAACAGCTATGTTTTTTTTTCCCCTTACACTTTAATTGCATGATTTTTTGTGATGTAATTTCTGGAAACACCCAGCGTACCTCACAGGGCTGATTGTTTGATAAAACCAGAAGCACCTGAAACCAGCTCCCAAAATAAATATATAAATCTGAGGGGAGCGTGCGGTAGATTGGAAATGGCAGAGAACTGCAGACGGTGGGGAACCCAAATCCTCCTCCATCATCATCATCACCATCATCATCATCATTATCATCACAAATCTAAGCAAGGACATTTATCTGTCCTGCCTACCCTGAGACCAGAACAATCCGTGCACCTCAGGGGGAAAACGCTGAAACGGAAACCGGCCCAAGGAGGGGCACCGCCCCCCTGTCCCCGACACCCCAGCTGGCACCGCGGCTAAAAAGCAGAAACTACGCGGAATCATCCCTGATTCCTCCACTGCTAGCTGCGCCCAGTATTCACTGGGGTGTCTTCTTTCCTCACGGACCTTTGCAAAGGGGTCTCCCCCCCTTCCTTGCTCTGAACCTCGACACAGTGCCCAGGAGGAGGGGCAGTGAGCAGGGGCAGCGCCGCCCTCCTGGGGAGAACCAGCCTCCCCACGCCCACAGCGGGCAGGCAGCGCGTCCCGGTCCTGGGAGGCTGGCCCAGAGCTCCTGGCCCTACGGGAAGCGGGTGAGAGAGGGTCGTCCACGGTGGGAATGGCGTGTGCTGGCTGTGCCAGCAGCCCCGTGGCCTGCTGCCTGTTCAAAGGTGCAGGCCTGGACGGTTGCAAAACCGCTGAGAAACCTGTCAGGAGCTGACTCCAGGGCGGGGCCGGGAGGCAGCTGGGTCCCACCGGCAGCCTGGCTGCTGGGGAGTCCGAGGCCCAGCATCCTCTGCGGGCCCCGGGCCTTCTGCGTGCTGGGCGCGTGGGTGGGGGGGACCTGTGGCCACACCACCTTCTCCTTTCCCGTGCACAAGCTGGAGGCCCAGCTGGCCAGGGGCCCCATTAATCTCTCCATATACCCTTCTCCTGGGCGGGGGGAAAGATTTGCCTCCTTCTAGGGTCTTTTAAAAAAACAAAACATTTTCTCCCTGATTATAACTTGTGCTTACGGTTCATTAGAATACATAAAGACGTGTGAAGGAAGTAATTTTGAAATATGTAGTGTAGTGGTTAAAAGGATGGGTTAGGGGAAGAGAGAGCCCTGGGTTCGAGCCCCAGCTTTGCCCACCCAGCGGTGTGACTGCGGGGAAATGACTTGATTCCGCTGCACCTCAGTTCCCTCATCTGTAAAGTGGGGCCAGTGATCCGGGGGCGGGGTGGGCAGGCAGTGGGGCAGCCCGTGTAAACTCCTGATCGCACACTGAGCCGGGCGCACGGAGCCTGCACCCTTCAGCCATCTGCGATGGTGGTTACTACTGACCATTCCGCTGCCCGGAGATAACAGGCTGTAAGACGTTTATTAAGAGATTTTTTTCATATCCTTGAAATTCTCTCTCTCTCACCCCGAGCTGCCCAGTATAGTAAGGCTTAAGTCACATGTGGCTATTTAAACTTAAAGTAACTAAAATTAAGTAAAATTAAAAATCCGGCTCCACGGTCACACCCGCCACATTTCAAGGGCTCAGTGGCCACATGTGGCTGGTGGCAGCCATGCTGGACAGGGCTAAGAGGTCTGTGGGGCGGCATTCCCAACTGTGGAGTTGTCTGGGCTTTTTCTCATCCGTCTCCTGCTTTCCGTAAATGTCTGTCC
The DNA here is from genome assembly GCF_004126475.2 of Phyllostomus discolor. NCBI lineage: Eukaryota > Metazoa > Chordata > Mammalia > Chiroptera > Phyllostomidae > Phyllostomus > Phyllostomus discolor. Next base: position 6,170,657 of record NC_040907.2, on the reverse strand, counting down.
ATGGCTGTGTGGCAGTCCACGCTGTGGCTGGGCCACACTTCTCGTTGGCGTGAGTTATTTGTGGCCGGACTGTTGGAGTGTCCTACGGGCTCTGATTGGACACCGGGGTTACCTGTGCCAACGTGGGCACTGGATGCTTCCTGATTGGTGCCAGGCAGCCAGGGATTCTAAGAGGAGCTGATTGGCTTTGAGTTGGCGGTGCCAGGGGCAGGGGTGGGGCTCTGCTGTCCTCTAGTCGGCCCCGGCAGCACAGGAAGGGGGTGTCCCCTCAGCCAGCCCCTGAGGCTGGCTCATCCGCACGCTTCCCCCCACAGGGAGGAGACCGGGAAGAAGATGGACGTGCTTCAGGTAGCAAAAAAGGAGCTATAGTGACCCGCCCTCCACTGAGCGCCCCCAGGTGGCCTTTGTTGGGGCGGGGGGCTGAATACCGTGGTGGGGTGCTGGCCTGCCTGACTCCCAAGGCCTGTGCAGGCCTCTAGCCCCCAAGGAGGGTCTCCAGGCTCCCAGAAGACCCCTGACTGAAGACAGTTGTGAGATTCCAGGGTGGAGGTGCTGGGGTCCCCAGTCAGGGGGCAGCTCCAGGAAGACGTTGCAATGGCGGGTGACCGTCCTGTGACGGGAGTTGGTGGAGCGGAGTGTCTGGGTGCTGGGGCGATGCCAGTGTGGTGGTCCGTGCCTCCTCCCCGGTCTGGGTGGTCCACACCCTCCCTGCACAGCGAAGGGCAGAGCTCTGGGTGGGGGGCCGTGGGCAGGACCAGCCAGGAAAGCAGCCCAGTCCCCGGGGCCGTGGGCAAGACGGATCGGGAGAGCCGAGGCCGGCCCTGCTGATGTGGCCCTTTCTGCTTGCAGCGGGTCGTAAAATATGGCTCAGAGTTTCATTACGGGTTCTATCGATTATCTTCTGGGATGGATGAATTATAGAGAACATTAAAATTTTTTTTAAAAAAGCAAGTGAGAGAGGAAATATCTGAATGAGTTGGGGTGGTCGATGGCAGAAAGGGCTGAGCCACCAGGCCCACGCGGCCCCCAGCTCCCAGCAGGGCAAGGACAGACCGGCCAGGGCAGGTGGCCTCCGGCCCCAGCTCCCAGCCTCTCGGGCAGCCCTGGGCCGCCCCGGGCCGCCCTGGCCCTGGCCTTGCGGTAGCGGAGGCCGGAGCTCCCCTTTGCTCCCCTCGTCCCATCCCCTCCACGGGACTGCCTGGGCTGTGGGGAAGCACACAGTAGGGCTATCTATGTGCAAGGCTCTGAGCCAGCAGTAGGGCCTTTCCCAAGTGTCAGGGCTCTGGGCCTGGAGGTGGGCCCCCAGCCCAGCTGTCTCCTCTCCAGGGACCTCCCGATGCCGGAGGTGCTCCCTGGGCAGGGGCAAGGGTCAGAGGGCGTCGTTGGTCTTCCGGGGCCAGGACTGGGACAGCAGGTCCTGAGGAATGGGGCCCCGTGGGCCTCAGCTTTTCCTACTTCTTGCTCCTTCCATCCCTTGTCGCTGGTTTGGAGGTTTTCCGCTTTCCTTTGTAAACTCTGGGGAAATGTGCTGGGGTCCCGCTGCTGGGCATCGAAGTCGGGAAAGAGAACCTCCCGAGAACCCATTCGCCCCTTGCTTCCTCCCCACCCCGCCCCACCTGCCCCCTCTCCTTGCCAAACAGCACGGTGCCTGGTGTCGCACAGGCCTGGGCTCAAATCACTTCCGAGGCCGTGACCTTGGGTGGGTCGTATCCCTTGCTGAGTCTTCGTTCCTTAACTGTCCAGCTGAGATAATAACTGACCCCCTTGGACCCTTGTGATTATTCTATGTATTAATGTGTTCAAACCCTTAGTACTGAGTCAGCATCATTCCCCCTGCGCTCTGGCAGACCCTGGGAGCCATTCCCCCTTCTCTTCGTTTAGCCTCCAGGATAGATTACCATCTCCATTTTACAGATGAGGAAACTGAGGCACGGAGAGGTGAAAGTCATTTGCCGAGGGTCACCCAGCGTGTAAAGGGCAGAGCCAGGATTCAGAGCTGGCGGTCTGGCTCCAGAGCTTGTGCAGGGACCCCCTGGGCTCCGAGGTCCCCGTGATCCCTGTGGGGCGGCATCTGTGGGTGTGGCACCTCTGTGGGTGGTCCTGTGCGCGCTGACAGCCCTGTTCTCACGTGGGTCCTTGGCTGACCCCACTTCTGACCCCCCCACACTGTCTGTGGCTACCTCGGGTTCAGTGACCCCAGCATTTTCTGGGCCCCTGTTGCGGGTGGAGCGCCCCTCCCACCCCCACGCCATCCCCCTCACCCTGGCTTCACCTAGGCTGCTGTGGCAAGGTGGTGGTTTCCATGGATACCGGTCTCCCTCTGGCGACACGCCCTTTTTTGTATAACTCTGTTCCCTCGAGTTGATTGTTTTTGGCTCACAGCTCTGTAAACTCATCCAACAATTAAAAGGGGGGAGGGGTGGAACAAAAGGGAGACAGATAGCAACTGTGGGGTGAGTGGCTCGCAGGAGGGGCTCCAGGCGGTGGGTCCCCCTCTCCGTCCCCAGCTGGCGACAGGACAGCCCCTCCTGTACAGAAAGGCCGCCGAACCAGCCGGCCCGGAGTTGCGCGTGCAGAGTTCTGAGAATTCAGAACTTCCACTTGAGCCGTGTTCTCGCCCCATTTATTTCCCCGCGAAAAATCTAAAGGGGCCCATTCGCCGGGCCCGCCCGGCCATCTCCGGAGGCCGCGGGGAGCCAGGAGATGCCAGCGTGGACCCGTCCGCCTATCTGCCGCCCTTGTTTTGGTTAATTGTGTATGTGTTTGCTCTGTCTGTGTACCTACCACCAAACCCTCACCGCGCTGGGCGTACCCGTCGTAGGCTGTGTGAGATCACAGATGAAAAATGCAGTGAAAAACACTTTCGTGCCACAACACATCGTGGAGGATTTTTGTATTAAGATGTGGATTTTTTTATTGGTTTTTTTTCCCCCCTTTTCCATACAGCCCTGGAGTTGGGCAACCTGCACGTCTGTGTTTTGTTTTCACTCCGGGCGGTTTGTGAAATCTGCTCATTAGGGCTCGGTCCTCTCCCCTCCCCCCCGCCCCCCACCCCGCCTGCTCTCCCACCCCTCGGTCCTCCCCGTGTAGGTCTCTCCCCGCCGCCTCCCCGAGTCTTCTCTCCTCTGGGGGGGGGTGACGGGCGCCCCCTCCACACACATTCACGTGGCCCCTTTCTCCATCCCGTGTCTCCAAGGCAGATGGTCCTGGCAGTGGGAGGTCCCGATGGGGGGAGGAGACGGGAGCATCTCCGTCCCCACCACCCCCACCCCCGCCCCAGGAAAAAGCCCCGAGCCTGCCCCACGTCTGGAGAGGGGAAGTGGAAGTTGTTGGTCCCGCCCCACGGAACCTCGCCCCTCAGAGTGGCCCTCTCCCCGGGTGGCCTTCTCGTCCCCGTGGTCCCCATTGTGTCAGACGACAGGTAGCCACGGGCAGCTCAGCCCTCTCCCCATCCAGAAGGCCTTCCCCACAGCCGGGACCCCGTTTGCCAGGCAGGAGACTGGGGGCGCCCCTCGCCAGGTGCGCCGCCGCAGGACCCGCCTTCGCGTGTGTGGAGCCCAGCCAGGAGGAAGTGCCCAAGCGCAGCCTTTGCCCTCCCCCTGGTCATGCTCCAGGTGCTTTCTGGTGGCTCTGGGGTTTCGGGGGTGCTTATCTGGGGGGCAGAGCTGAGATTCAGGAGGGGAAACAGCCTTAGGTGTGAGTGGGGGCCGAGGTCCGGGAGGGGCCGGAGAGGCGCTTTTAAGGGAGTTGGGCCTTGGAGCCCGCCCGCCCACCCGCCCCGCGTCCAGGCCTGGCTGCAGCACTGGGGAGCTGTGACCTTTGGCAAGTCACTTTGTGCCTCTGTGCCTGCCCTTCCTGGTCTGTCCACAGGGACCAGGATCCTTGCTTCGTGTGGCTTCGGTGTGACCGCTTAGCACGGCCAGTCCGAGGCGCCCAGTTAGTTAATGCGCTCCGTCCTCACATAGGCCTGTCGGCCGAGGGCAGAAGCCCCTCCTCCAAGGGGGCCCTCCACGCCCAGGTTGCTCCCCGGCACACAGTAGGTGCTCAGTCCATTCTAATCGGAATCAGATGGAGGAGGATCAAGAAACCCAGCAGTCAGTCCCCTTGACCCGGAAAGGTGTTAATCCTGATGCTCATGGGGGAGGGGCAGGGACCAAGGTGCAGCCTGGGGCTTGGGCCACCGAGGAGGAAGGAGGGTGAAAATCGAGTCGCGACGAGGTCCTCGGTCGTGGGAGAGGGATGGCGCCATGGAGGCCCATCCAGTTCTGGCCTGAGCTCTCGGGTTCAGCTCCACGAAGGCTCACGCTGCCCACAGTGGGGCCACACGGACAGACAACGGGGGCTGTCTCTGCCCGTGAGGACGCTAAAAACCCAGTGGTGGAGACAGGGACTCGTGAACCAGGGACTGTCGCCGAGGGTGGATTTAAGGTGCCACCAGGAAGGAGGCAGGAGGAGCAGCAGCGTAGAGGGGCAAGTGGGCCTGCTTGGGGTAGATTCTGCAGGGGCACCTTGTGGAGACGCGGAGGAAGAGGGCGGGACATTTCTGGAGCCTTTGACATCTCTTGTTGATCTCCCCTGCTCCCCCCCCCTCCCCCGCCACTGCCAGTCCCCTGCTGGGAGGTAGCAGGGAAGAAGGTGCAGTCTGCCCTGAGCAGTCAGGACACTGGGCCCTAGGGGGGTGACATGGCCCATCCGAGAGCCCACAGCGACCTCGGTGGCAGGGCTGGGACTCGGAGCCAGGGCTTTGGCCTCTCAGCCCGGTGTTGTTTCTGCCCCTGCGCGGGGCTCCCACGCTTCCCCCCGGAGCTGCGGGCCAGAGGGCTCGGTCCTCTGGGCTCTGCGTCTCCTGCCCTGGTGCCGGCTGCTGCCGCAGCCCCGGGGCCTGTGCCGTGGGAGGGCCCCGTCCGTGGCAGGCCCCGGGGCCCGTGCCCTGGTTTGGTAAGTGGGTCAGGCCACTTGGTTGGGGACAGTCCCTGAGAGAGGCCGCACCCTGGCAGGGCTGGAGGATGGCAGGAATGGGGAAGACTGAGAAGGAGGAGGAGGAGGAGGTGGCCGGGCCACACCCTTTGTTCAGTTGATCTTGCTGCCCTGGGCATGCCTGTCCCTTAGCCGGAGGAGGCTGCACAGGGGCCTCGCCAGGGCCTGCGAGACCCTTTTCCCCGTCCCTGGGACCCCCTTCTGAGCCAGGACATAGGACCCTGGCGTTGCTCATGTTTACCGTTCATGTGTGATCGGACCCTGGTCTCTCCAGCCCCTTGCCCAGGGCCAGGGAGGTGGGGTGTTTCCCTTGACCCTTTCCCTAGGGAAACCAGCCGCCTGTCTAAGACGCTGGCTGTTGGTGGGGCACAGGGGTCATGCTGATGGGTGTTAGGGCAGAGCCCTGCCCCCCGCAGAAGAGCGCTCTGGGCAAGGGGGAGCTGTAGGTGGGCTGAGACACCCCTTCCTTCAGTTCAGAGGTGTTCGGTCGGTGGGTGGGCTGCCCAGGACGGTGGGGGATCTGGACCAGCGAGCCAGGGAGTGTCCGAGCCCAGAGGAGTGAGGTTCCCAGTGGCCCTGAAGTTCCCATTAAAGTGTTTTTTCCTCTTTTTTAAAGAAAAAAATATTCCCAAACTGGAAAACAAAGGAAATCCACTTCCCCCAAATCACACGAAACTCACATTAGGGGCCTGGCGGGAATCCATGGAAACCAGGAAACCCGCTGTTAACCCTGTGCGCTGCCGCGGGGTGGGGTGGGAGCCGGCCCATCCGAGCCCCAGACCCCCCGCTGCCCGCCTCCCCCCACCCCCGGGCTCCCCCTCGGGAGCTGGCGGCGTTGCCCTGCAGTGGAGGTGGGGTAGAGCTGGAAGCCCTCACCTTCAAAGCGCCAACCCCGCCTTCCACTTATGGCCCAACCTTGGGAGGCAGAAGAGGAGGGGTTCGTGTACTCCGGGGAGGCCCTGGGGGACCCGAGGGCTGGGCCGGGTTGGAGAACCTGCCGGGCAGCTGCCCACACCATGCCACACTGCGGAGTCAGGGCCGAGCCCACTCACACGCAGCAGGAACACGCAGGCGCTGTGGGTGCTGCAATGCCCGGGCCGAGGGGGCGGGCAGGACCAGGATTTCAGCCCCCTCCCTCCCTGATGTAGGCAAGGGAGGCATGAGAGTGGACAGAGGGCCCCCCGGGGCCCCCCACCCCGCCGGCTCTCAGGCCCAGGCGGCCGGGCCGCCAGGCCCGGTGGGCCGCGCGCCGAGGTCGGTAGCCGCCGGTGTGTTTGCACACACACGGGCTCGTTTTTCTGAAAAGGCTGACAATATTTACAGGTTTGAAGTTGAAACACAAACAGGAAAAGCCCTTTAAAAAGTGAGTGGAGTGGATATTCAAAACAGGAATCGCCATGGAAACACCACAATATTTTCTTACATTGATACAAAGGTTGCCGGTAGCTGGGCACCAACTCTTTGGGCCACGTTTTTTTTCAGCCCCAGCCCTACAACAAATGCACCTCGGAAGCCCCCTGTTGGGGGGGGGTGCACACGCCCCCTCGTCTTCCCTGGGAGGGAAAAGGGCCCAGCGGGGAGGGGACAGCAACAGAGGAGACACCAAGCGCTCGCTCCATCTATGTAGCAGCAGAGACACCTGTTGATGCCATTTTTAGAAGCTTGCATGAGGCCACTGGGGGGTCATGGGAGCCGCCGGGCGCTGGCCGGGGGAACATCTCGAGGCAGCGGGAGGTCGGGGAGCCCAAAGGTCGGGTCGGTTGCCCGGGTCCGGGTCTGATCTGCTTTCCAGTGCTGGCTGGCTCCACTGCCGGGCTGACCTTTCACCCCACCCCCCGGTGCCAAGCTTTGGGTGTGGCCCCTTGGTTGTTGCCTGGGGTGACACCTGACCGGTCTATTCTTGCGTCTACCTGTTTGATTTTTTTTGTTGTTGTTGTTAGGTGTGACAACTAGCAATCAGCTACTAATTGTGCAAAAGATGCATTGGCCGTGGGGTCAGGCCGGGCACTCACTACCGCCGTGCCGTCTGCCGGCTGGCGGGCAGGCGCGCGAGGCTCTCCGGCCTTGCAGGCGGGTCGCTGCGCAAGGTGCCGGAACTGTGCCCTCCCTTGCCCTTCTCCCTGGAGTAGCTCTGTGGGTCTCCACTGTAGCCTAATGATCCGTTTTCCTTTCTCACCTTGGCAGGTGAGCGGACCTTGCTGAGCGAAGGCAAAGCCCGTCTCCAGCCCACCCGCCTCTCCGGCCGCCTCCTCTGCCCCCCTCCTGCAGAAGGGGTCCTGCCGTTCGCCAGGGTGCTTTGGAATGGACTTCGGACCCCGGCGCCTTGGGACGCAAAGGTAGCTGCTTCCGACTCCCAGCACGTCACTGGGAATTATGGGTAGGGGCTGTGGTTGGCCAGTGTTGGGGCCTCGGGGAGGGACTGCCTAGGCCTCTCCCAGTGCGTTCTGACCTGGGCGGTGGGAGCTCAGGCACCCGAGGTGAAAGCCAGAGAATGCAGGATTGGGAAAAGAGCCCAGGACACCTGCAGGCGGGCCCGGGCTTGGCTGCCCTCTCGCTGCTCTCCCCTCTCATAAAGAGATCGGCAGAACCGACCTTTGAGAATCCTGTGGGCCATGCCACTGAGCGGTGCGGGCAGTGGGCAGGGATTCCAGGCGAGGCCCGGGCTCCAGCAAGCAGACCCCACCCCCAGAGCTAAGCACCTGGCCATTCCTCAATGTCACCTCTGGGAGCGGTAGGTCCAGCCCATCTGCGTGGCCAGAGGCCGCTGCTCTGCTCTGAGCTCCCGTGCGGCTTGTCGGGGCTCCCCCGGGGCGGGGGGGTGGGGGAGGCCTCCAGCCCAGGCAGGACTCCCCTCAGAGAAGCCACAGGTGTCTTTTTGTACAGGCATGAAAATCGCCCCTTGCCTAAGGAAGGTCTCGGATGCCAGGGATGGGAAGTCCACGGGGGCTCTGACCCTGTCAGATACTTACTTACCTGCAGGGGTCACACAGGGTTTTCCGGGTGCGGGGTTGGCACGCACCGGTGGTTGATCACATATGGGTCATTGTTCAGTGTTTCCTTGAGATCCCGAGGGAACCGGCCTAGGAGGGTCCTGTGTTGGTCAAACTGATGGGCACGGCCTTGGAGCGGGGGCTGGGGCAGAGGGCCTAGAGAATGGCTGGGAGGGCGAGGCTGGGGGCCGCTCCTCTGGTGGGTGCCAGACGGCATCCGGGTCCCCCTCCTGCACGCTCCCCCTCCCCCCCCCACGGGCACCGCAGGCGGGCGTGTCCTGCCCCTCCCTCTGTGGCCAGGCTCTGCGCCTCTGGACTTTGACACTGCAAGGAGGAAGTACTTGGAGAGACTGAGCCCTGGTGTCCCACTGGGTTTGAGAGGTTCCCAGAGCCGTGGGCCAGCTTTGTCTCAGGCCCTGCCGCCTCGGGGACTAACAGCAGCCGGTAGCTGCAGCCCAGGGGTTTGCAAATCAGATGCAAATGAGGCCTTCGGGTACCTCGGTGGGGCGGCCCTGTGGCTGAGGTCCTGGCGTCCAGCATGTGTTGGTCTGTCTGCACTTAGGCTGTGCCGCTGCTGTGGTGGGGGGAGGGGGATGGGGGGGGCAAGGACGGGGAGGGTTGGGGAGTTGTGGGGACTCTTGGTTGCCGTCCTGCTGGGTTCAGCCCCAGAACTGCACGCCTGCACCTTCCAGGGCTCTTCTTCCCCGACTCCACCTCCTCGACCAGCACCAGCCGTGCCTTTGAGCCTTGGGTGGGCTCCCCGCCTGTGCCCGTGGCCACCGGTCGAGGGGGCATGTTCGCCCGTGCTTTTAGGCCTCCTGTTTTCTCTGTTCGCTTGGCAACACATGCCTGTTCGCTGCTTCCTCTCCGAAGTTTCCACTCCGTGCTGGCTCCCGGGGCCGTGCCAGCTGGGATTTGCACCCGGCCTAGGGCATGGGCTCCGTGAGCCCTGCGGGATTCCTGCACGCTGGGGACTCTGGGAGTTCGGAAAGGGACTGACTGTTGTGACCAAGCCTCTCCTCGCTCACCCAGCCCTTTCCAGGTACCGGGTGCTCTGTGGCAGGGGGACCGCCCTGTGGTCCCAGAGGCGTTCTGCCTCTCAACATTGGAGGGCGAGGGGGTCTGTGCCTGACGCCTGGCCCGTGGGGCTGTCTACTCTCAGACTCTCCTGAGTCCCGCCACGCCAGAGACGATCGGTTCTACTGAGTCGTCAGTTACCGGGGGTCTGGGGGCCGCGGATCACTGGGGACAGAGTGGGCGAGACTGCCCTGGCTCCCCCGGAGCTCCGGTTGGACACGTGGACGATAACCAAACCCGGGAGAGAAGAAGGAAACCGCCCCTGGAGAGTGGACATGGCGCGAGGCAGTGGGAGGTGATGGGGCGGGTGACAGCTGACAGCGAAGGGGAGGAAGTGGACCGCCGCCTGGGGGGCGGGTGGACGAATACCCACCGAGGAAGCTTGCCCAGTCTGGGGGTCCCGAGGTGGGATGAGCTCGGCACGTTCGGAGAGCAGACGGAGGCCCCAGTGCCTGGTGGTGGGCAGGTCGGGGCCAGGGGTGTAGGGCTGAGGTGCACCAGAGAAATGTGGGGTTTTACTCGCTGCCGGAAGGGTTTTAAACAGGGGGATCAAGGGATCTGATTTTTATCTTAAAAAGGTGGCTGGACGGGAGGGAGGTTGGCAAGGGGAGGAACGGGAGGCCAGAGGGGAGGCTGCTGCGGCCGCAGGCGTGAGAGACTGTGGCCGAGCCTCGAGGCGGACATACAGGGGGCCAGAGTCCGAGTGCCCAGAGGGAGTGCTCACAGGGCTTGGGGACACACTGGAGAGACCCCGGGGCCGCTCCAGCATCCCAGACACCCCAATGAGGGTGACCCCTTGTTCCATTCCCACGTCTGGCAGTGCTAGGAGGGACCCGTGCCTCTCGCAGGTTCACATCCTGTGCGTTTAGGGGAGACGCACCCTCCCGGGCGCTGAGAAAGCTCGTTTCAGTGGGTTAGCATCTCTGGGTAGCGCCACGCGGCAGGAAGGCCAAGGGCCTGGTTGTCTCCAACACCGTTTTTTTGTTAAGATTTTATTTATTTATTTTTAGAGAGGGAAGGAGAGAGAGAGAGAGAGAGAGAGAGAGAGAGAGAGAGAGAGAGAGAGAGAGAGAGAAACATCAATGTGTGGTTGCTGGGGGCCGTGGCCTGCAGCCCAGGCATGTGCCCTGACTGGGAATCGAACCTGTGATGCTTTGGTTCGCAGCCCGCGTCCAATCCACTGAGCTACGCCAGCCAGGGCCTTCCAACGCCGTTTTCAGCAGGGTTCCCAAGCTCACTGTCCTTTAGGCCCTGAGACTGTGCACCGAAGCCTGTCTGTGCCTTCGCACCGTGGGCTCTGTGCAGGGTCTGAGGCTGGGGCTGGAAGCTCATGTAGTTCCTCTCGCCGCGGCTTTGGATGTGACCTCTGTTCTCGAGGGCCGCGCTTCTGCGTGATCTTCTCACGTGCACCGGGACACACGGAACCGAGCAGTGGTTCTGTCTAAGACCTCCTCGTTTCCACGGGCCCAGCGCCGCCTCCGGCCTCAGCAGCCTCTCCACACGGCAAGTCTCTGCACAGTTGTCGGTGTGACCTGCCCCAGATGCCCCATCTGAAATGACCCGGGCCACTGTCCCTTCTCCCAGTGTCTCTGCTGTGAGGCTCCACTCTCCTGAGTCCTGGTGTCATCTGCCTGGGCCAGGATGCGGCCGGCAATCCCAGGAATGATGCTGTAGCGGTGGAGTGACCCCCAAGCCCCTGGGCAGGCGCCGCACAGCCCAAACAGCAGTCCAGACGCCTGGCTTGGCCGGAGCGAGCATGAGGCTGTCACAGCCAGCTGCGGGGGGGGCCCCCCATGAGCACTCGCCTGTGCCAGCAACATATTCCCAGCCTCACGGGCCAGGTCAACCCTCCAGGAAAGCTCGGGAGGCCTGATCTCCAGGGGGAGTGACAGGAAGGAGCAGGCCAGTGACGCCTTGGTCTTGTAGGGGGTGACAGGGATGTCCTAAGCAGATAGTTGGTGCCTCCGCCTGGCTCCCAGGGAGTGTCCGCCAGCATCAAAACACTGGGCTGAGCCCCAGGGAGGGTGTGTCTGGGTGGGCGGGTGTGTGTGTGTGTGTGTGTGTGTCTGGGCCTGCGTGGGAGGCTCCTTGCCCACTGCCTTCGTGGCCTGCACTCGATCCGTGCCCTTCACTCGTAACTGGACTGGACAGTTCTGCCTCCATCCTCCGGGGCTTTGCGAGCTGATGTGGGGCTGGGCGCTCCGGAGCGCACAGCCGGGTGGGGGTGCGGAGGGCCGCGATCGGGAGAGGGAGGTGCTGGCTCAGGGGAGCGGGAGCCCAGGTCCGCTGCCCCCACCACCGCCCCGGGTGACGCTGCACTTGGGGTGAGTGGGCCCCAAGCTTGTGGCCCCCTCAGGGTGGGCGGAGACATGACGGGGAGCTGCTTCGGGAACAGTCACTGATCCTCCTCTTTTCTTTCTTTTTTTTTCTTTTTTAAAAAAGATTTTATTTATTTATTTTCAGAGAGGGAAGGGAGGGAGAAAGAGAGAGAAACATGAATGTGCAGTTGCTGGGGGCCATGGCTTGCAACCCAGGCATGTGCCCTGACTAGGAATCGAACCTGCGATGCTTTGGTTCACAGCCCGAGCCCAATCCACTGAGCTACGCCAGCCAGGGCTGACCCTCCTCTTTTCTGATCTGTGAGGGTTCTGCCCGATGTTCCCATCACTCCCGCCCCAGGCCTTCCTTCGCCGCGCTCCCTTTTGCCTTCTGCCCCCTTAGCGGAGCCAAGAAGCCCCTGGTTCCACCAGGCACAGACCCAAAGGGACGGGAGCTGGGAGGGGCCAGCAGCACCCGCCCTGCCTGAAACTACCCAGAGGCCTCTCTTCTCCCTCGGTGACTCGGTTGTCCCGAAGGAGACAGCGGCCTGTGGCTTTGGGAGGATTAACATCTTGTGGGTGACGGGAGAGGCATGGCTGCCTGCTTCCGTCCCCGTGACCTTGGACCCTCCACGGGGAGAACTTGGCGGCACGGGGGAGGTTTTGCACTTGAGAGGAGCCCCGGGGGCTGCGGTGCGTCTTCTGTTGCAGATAGTCAGGCTGCTCCTGCTCTGCCTGCTTCCAGCTTTCTAGAATCTCCCCAGGGAGAGACCACCTGGTCCAGGTGAAGGTCCTTCCTGCAGCCCAGAGGACACCACGCTGAGGCATGCGGCCGTCAGTGGGAGGTTCCTCAGAGCCGTGCCTTCGACAGGACCCTTGGACGGTCCTCCCGACCCCCGGGCCGCCCACCCTGCTCGCTCTGCACTCTGGTGAATCGGCCCCGGGCAGGTTCCTCCCCTCCCACCCACCGCCCAGGTTCTCTGCCTGGTTCAGCGTCTCGGCCCATCGGGATCTGGGGCCTTTTCCGACCCTGGGCCTCCTTTCGGTAGCGTGGGGTTGTCGGGGGCCCCCGTGACCGGGGCAGGTGAGAGGAGGGAAGCTATAATTAATCACTAGTTTCTCCTCCAGAAATGCTAATCGGGAAAAGCAATTAAAAGCAACTTTTTTCCCTTAGTAATCTGTGTTAAGAGCTGGTAATGAAATTTGGGGCCGTTGTGACTCAATATTTCAGCTTCAGCGACTCAAGTCAAAACAATGCAAGCCCAGGAGTTTGCTGGGAGCTGAGCAGGGGGCCCGGTGGCAGCTGGGAGCCCTGGCGCTCCCTCTGCTCGTGGCTGTCCCACCTCGAGCTGCTTCCGGAGGAAGCTGCAGTCCCAGCTGATGGGGGCGGGGTCTGGGCCCCCCCCCCCCCCCGAAATGGGTCCCCCAGGACATCCCTCCGGCGGTCCCGAGCCTGGAAATGCATCTTAGGCCGTATGCTGGGCAGGGCTGGGGCGTGACTAGCACCTGGCGTGGGGGCAGAAATGCACAGGGGTGGTCTCTGTAGGGTTGTGGGGGCAGGAGACAGGTTCCTGGGGAGCCCACTGGGCCGGGCTGGGGCCCAGACACCTGGGGCTCAGAGCCAGTAGAGGCGGTGGTCCCAGTCCCGACCTCTGACCTCTGACCCCGACCGTCCGTGCTCTGTTTTCATTCACTCGTGGAGCGTGATTGAGAGGCACTGAGAACCGGGACTGTGTGTGGTGGTGAGCAAACAAGGCCCGGATTCCTGTGCTCACACAGCCCGCATGGGAGTGGGGGACCAGCGGAAGGCGGGGACGTGTGCCCCTCAGGGAATTAAAGTGGGTTCGGAGACGGGCAAAGGGGAGTCTGTGTGGCGGGGGGGCGGGTGTGGGTGGGTGGGTGATTCGTCATTTTAGGTGTGGCATCTGGGGAAGGCATCGATGATGGGGTGACATTCAGGTGAGGGCGGGAGGGGGTGAGGGAGCGGGCCTCCCTGATTCATATCTGGGAGGAGAGTGCTCCCGTCGGGGGGGACGGCCCACGCGAGCCCCTGGAGGCAGGAACCCCTGGCGTGTTGGTGGGCAGCCGAGATGGGAGGGAAGCAGGGCGGGGAGATGCTGCGTGAGGTCAGGGGGGTCCAGGTGGCCGGCTCCCCGGGGTCCGGATGGCCTCGGAGCCATTGTGAGAACACCGGCTTTTACCCTGAGTGGAATAAGAGGCTTTTTGAAGAGTTCCGAGTGACGACGTGATCTGATTAAGCACAAGCTCTTTATTAAAAGGCAAGACCCAACTGTCGCCGACGCCTCCTCTGATGGGTCCCAAACTAGGTCCTTCCGCGGCCACCTCCCTGTCCCATGTGCTCCGGAGCAGACCAGAGCAGTGCGGCGGGGGGGTGGGGGCCGGGTTCTGTTGGAAACCGCCCTGCCCCAGCCTCTGCCCGCCCCCCACCGTCTCCACCCCAGGGAGCAACTCAGAAGCAGGGTCTTGTCGCTTTAAGCAGCCCTCCGCCCGGCCCCCCTGGCCTGCTTTATCTGAAGTCCAAACGCATGTTGTTCCAGGACCGATCCGCTTTAGCTAATTAATAATCTGACAGGAGCCACCCAGGGGATTAGCGTCTGAGCCGAGCTCCACCAGGCCCCAGCCAATGAGCCCTGCACTCCTCGGGGACGTGGAGGTGACTTTGGGGGGTGTGGGGAGAGGGGACCCCCACAGGTGAGCCGTGGCGTTGGGCAGTGCGGGAGCGACCGGGGAGGGGAGAGGGCAGGTGGGGACCCCGACTCTCCCTCACTGCCCGGCGCTGTCCTGCTCACCCACCAGGCCCCCTCCCCACTTGCCCCGTGTCCCCTGCCAAGGGGCAGGGTAGGGGCACCAGGTCAGTAAATAAAAACACAGGACACATGGTAGAATTGGAATTCCAGGTAACCGCAAAAAAAAAAAAAAAAATTAGTGTAACTGTGTTCCACGGAGTACTTGGGCACACTTAACACAAATAAAAAAGTACCTGCAGTTCGTCCAAAATCCAAATGTCACCAGTTGTCTTGCATTTCCTGACAACCCTGAGCCAGGAGGCCAGAGGCTGTGGGCTCCCCCCCGGGGACAGTGTGGAGGCCCCTTGGGAGGAGGCAGCCCCCCCCGCCCCGAGGAGCTGCCTGGGGACTTGGCAGGTGGGACGAGGTTGGGGCACTGGGCACTCCACGGGCATAGGACAGGGGGAGGTGGGTGGAGGGAAGGTCAGCCGCTTGCCAGGGTCTCCAACCACCATGTGGGCCCAGGTGGCCCTCGGAGGGAGAGAGTCCTAGTCTCCTCTGAAGGGTGTGTGGCTCCCAGGTAGGGACACCAGCCCAGGGCCACTGCCCCAGGGGGAGGCTGGTGTCCAGGACCAGGCTGGGGCCTCTCCCCAGGGGGCAGGGCCAGAGATTCCTGGGGAGGTGCGGGTTAGGCAGCCACCCGCTTAGACAACTGCTCTGAGCCCAGGTGAGGTGGGCAGGGGTGGCCCGCTGTGTGGGAGGGGCCGGCCAGGTCAAGTACAAGGTCTGAGGTGGCCTGCTGTGTGGGGTCACCTTCATATGGTGAGGCCTCTGGGCACTGAGCAGAAGTACCTGTCTGTTGACCTCTCCGTGCCCATCCCTCAGGTCTCTACATGGCCCCGCGCCAGCTTCTCAGGAAGGGAGTGCCACCCAGTGGGACAGGGCTGCCCGAAATGTCATCATCCCGGGGATCGGGAGGGTGGTCTTTATCGGGAAGCTTGAAGGGGCCGTCACAGCTCCCTCTCGGGACCCCTCTCACCCCAGCTCCATTCCCAGTGGGCAGGGAGCTCAGGGCAGCGAGAGGGGCCTGCGGCCAGCTGGTGCTGGTCCAGCCTCCTGCAGCCAAGGGGCCCGATGCCAGCCGGGCACTGCCCCCGAGCGAGGTGGGAGCTCCCTCTCGACTCACTCTCGCTCTGCTCCCAAGGAGCTAACGGCATCCTGAGCCCTGGGAGGCCTCCTCTCCCCCAGTCCAGGCTGCCCCCCACCCAGCCTTTCCCGGCACAGCCAGCTGGGGCGTCTTGTGGTGGAGCAGCGAGGGGGGCCGGGGGTGCCGAGCCGGTGGGAACCTCTTCCGCTTCCCGAGCTCTCAGCCTCCTCCCCAGCGTGCCCGGCGGTTTGGCCCTGTTTCGTGAGCCGTCTGCTGCCCGTGCTGCCTCTGACCGACATCGTTAGCGTGGGTATTTATATTTCATTAACGACATTAAGCCCAAATGGCATTAAAAGCAAAGCTGGTGATAAATAGCTTATTAATAAACAGGGAGTGCTCCTTGCTGCCCGGCCTCTCCCAGCCCCGCATTAACCCTTGCTGCCCTGGATACGTACGCTTCACCCCGATGAGGCCCGTTCCCCCCCCAGACGGGCCCGGAGGAGCCAGGCACGTGTCCTCAGTCTCCTGGCTACTCTGAGGCCAGCGCCTTTTGGGTCTCATGCGGGCCAGTTCTGGGTCACTCGGGCTCCCAGAACCCGGCCAGACCCTGCAGAGCTTCTAACCGAGCCTTCACCACCCTCCCCTCACTATTTTTGATCCTGGACATAAAGAATTTAAGAAATGTGGCTTTTTTTTTTTTTTTTTTGCTGGAAGCGCTCAGATCTTCCGCGTTACTTTGTAGCTCTGTCTGAAAGGAGGCTCACGGAATGCTTGGAATCAAAGGGAGCGATGCCCATGGAGGTGACCGCGGCGGCCATCTCTGCTGGCGCCCCCGGAGCACGGGCAGGGAGCGGGCCTTCCGCCGCCGCGCACACTGGGCCTGGCTGCTCCAGAGCGCACCTGGCGACCCCGGGGAGCACCCTGGAGCAGACTCGCTTTCTTAGCGGGAAAACCGATGCCCGGAAAAGGGAGGCGGATCCACCCGCATTACACAGGCGCTGACACCACGGCACCGCACGGCCCCCTCGAAACGGGGCCCGTAGCAGAAGGTGCCGTCCTTGGCCCCTCGGCCTCAGGCCTCCCCGGCTTCTCAGCTGTGGTTCCAGTCTGGCTTGCCCCATGCTCCTTGCCTTGGGGACCCCGCTGTTCTCTTACATGATGTCCCTGCCTGGGTGACTTCCCCTAATACAGGCTGGCCACTCGGAGGGCACAGCCATGCACCCCACCCAGGACCCAGAGAGCCTGGGGGAGTCCGTGGTGCTGCCGATACCCCAATAAGCTTCTGCTTCTAGTTGGAGCAGCTTCCGTGTGGTGTCCCTCCGGGACGGGGGGGCCAGCCAGGTCTTGGGTGTTTGCAGTGATAAGTCGGTGTTTCTTAAGGCAGAGCCGTCTCTTAGCACTTCCAAGAAATGGGGGTAGACTCAACCCCCCCACCACCACCTCCACCCCCTCCCCAGATGATCCGAAAGCAAGGAGCGAAAGTGCAGCTTTGCCTGAACTTTGGGCCTAGGTGGAATTCTCCCGCTGTCCGTTCGGGGCTGTCTTTGCTCGGGCCTGGCCGAGAGGGCCAGGGGCTCCAGGGTTTGGCAACACGGAAGGAGAAGCTGGTGTGGCAGCGTGAGGTGACGGTGCTGTGTGGTGCCAGGGGTGGGGGAGAGGGCGCGTCGCTGGGACTGTCTGGTCGGGTCTGGTGAGCGCCTGGGGAAGTCAGAGAGCTGATTCACTAGCAGGACTCCTGCTGCCTCTGCGGGGGGCTTGGGCTCCCTCTCACAACCCGTGGCCCCAGCCAGGGAGGAAGTCGGGAGAGCGGCCACAGGGCTCCCTGTGCAAGAGGAGTTCCACGCTCATCCTGCTGCATGGGAAGCTGGGCAGGAGGGGAGCCAGCGGGGCGGCCCCCCCGACCCGTGGGCAGCTGTGGGGACGGCCTTGCAGGTGGGATTCACGCCAGCCTCTCCTCCGGGGAAGCTCTTGCAGCTTTCGGGGACCCTGCAGACCTTGGCCATCACGGCGGGGGCATGGTGGGCAGCTGGGAATGGAGTCCTGCTCTTCAGCCGCATTACACTCTGGGTGCACAGGGCACAGGCGTGACACTGGTGACAGTGACCAGAGAACCCAGGACAGGCCGAGCTCCAGTGGTCAGAGGGGATAACTCACCAGGGGGAAGGCCCAGTGGAGAGAGGCAGGCTCCGGAGCCAGGCCAGCCCAGCTGCAGCTGGCATGCCCTTTTGTGGAGGCGTGGCTGTCACCTGACCTCGCTGTGCCTCGGTGCCCTCCTTCCTGAAATGGGCACAGTCAGACCCTCCCTCACAGGGACGGGGTCTCTGAGGGCCTGCGCCAGGGCGGGGGGCCTTAGGTTCTGCGTGCGGGGAGGCTGCTGCCCTTTGGGCCCGCACCCAGTCTGCGGGCACTGGATGTTCTGGCGGAGGCGCAGGAAGGAAAACGGGTGCAGCGCACAGTGTGCCTGCAGGGCCCCGGCCTGCGGCTCCGCCGGGAAGCAGTTGGAGCAGCAGGCAAGATGGGCCGGACGTTCACTGGGCCTCTGGAGCTCGCCCCCCTGTGCTAGGCCGGGAAGAGGCCGAGGGGGGAGCAGAGCAGAGCCTTCGGAAGGGGGGGCACTGTGCACCCCACTCCCAGTGAGGGCTCGTGCGGGAAGGGGAGCTGGGTGTGGGTGACAGCTCTGGTTGCAGGCGGCTGCAGTGGCCACGGGGAGCGGGACAGGGGTCTTCAGCGGGCTGCCTGTGGTGTTGCTGTGGCAAGGCAGGGTCCTCCTGCCCCTCACTGGGTCGTAAGTCCATCTCGTGTCCCCTCCATCCGCAGAGGCAGGGACGGGCTGGCAGCCTCTGCGCACGGCTTGACCCGGGCTGGGATGTGTCCATGTGTCCCATTCCCGGGCTGCCCCCACCCCCACCCCGACATCTGGACGGATGCCTCTCTTCTGCCGCTGGGACCTGGCCGTTGTGTAACATCGACTGAGGCCGTCGCTTCTGCCACGGTCTGGCGCGCGCTGGCCTTGGCACTCAGCAAGACCCCCCGCCGCGGGATCTGGTTGGCCGGCAGGGCTGTGTCTGTTTACAGGAGAGGTGGAGAGCGTGAAACCCCGGCCTCTGTGCACCCCCACCTTCCCCAGGACCTCGTCCCCTGTCTCCCCTTGTCTCCCCAGTCCCACCCTTAGTTAAAGTCACAGGTCCCCTGTGCTCTCAAGGGCCAGAGGCTGGGCTTGGAAGGGGGCCGCGGGGTGACCGATGCCACCTGGGGTGAGGGGTCTGTGTGTGCTTCCCTTGCCTGGGGGTCACCCTGAGGACTTCTGCCTGTTCACTCCTCCTCAAGAGAGACCACACAGGGAGAAGCCTTGGGGCACCTGCTTTGATTGCAAGACCTCCGAGCCCCCCTCCCTTGCCAGGTGGGCCCAGGAGAGGGCCCTGGGGCCGCAGCCTGGAGACAGCCCCAGGGAGTGGGAGAGGAACTGTGTGGGTAGACCGGTCAGCGGCCGAGGGGCTGGTTCACCTCCCTGGACGGGCAGATCTTTCGGTGGATCGAAGGCCACTGTGGACCCAGAGCTCTCGGCTCTCCTCGCCTCCAGGGCTGGTAGCGGTTTCCCCCGTCCTCCTCCCCCCGTGGTCCCCCTACGCCAGGCTGGCCTCCACGGGCTAGGAGGAGGGCCCTGGCCCTCAGGTGGGCCAGCTGCGCAGGGTCGATCTTGGCTCCGCGCCCGCCCCAAAGGGGGCAGTGCCAGCCCGTCAGCAGGCACTCCCGGTACCTGCCGCAGGGAGGGGTCCCCTTCATGGGAAGCCCCCCGACTCGGGAAGGGGGAAGAGACCACATGCATCCTCTCTCCTCGGGGAGCCTTCCCCTACTTTCATTTTCTTTTCGCCACTATTTTCTCCTGGGGTCTAATTAAAGACTTGGAGCCGTTTACAGCCTGTGGTTGGCTTTTTATTTGGGTCCTTGGCAATTACCTCTTGCCCTAAAATCAGTTTCGATGGAACAGGGTTGGACGTTTCTTTCTCTTTTTGGCCAAGTTCTCAGCCTCAGTTTTACGGCGCGAGAGAGCGTGTGTGTGTGTTTGTGTGTGTGTGTGTGTGTGTGTATCTTAGTGCGATGAGGCCTTTCTTGCCTCCCTTCTCCAAATCCTGCCTCCTATACCTCCTCCTCACTGTCCCCATCTCAAGTGTCCTGTGGCCAAGGGGGAGCCTGGATGGCAGGAACAGAATGTCCTCAGCCTCACCCTGCCCGGAGGCAGCTCTGTGACAACAGGCAGGTCCTTGGTGGACCCGGCCCTGGTCTCCACCTGTGAATGGGGCCAGCGGGCCGGGCAGGCCGCCGCCCTGCCTCCCGCACTGCTCCGGAGCACACCTCCGGCCCCCGCGGAGCAGGGCATCCCCGGGGCCAAGGCAGCCGCCTGTCACGTGAAGGGGCCTCACGTTCGCCCCTCGGCCAGCATACCTGTGCATGAATAGCGCACGTGACCGTGGTCCCAAAGCTCTTTCCTGCTTTACTCCTCCTCCCGCTCCTCCCAGCCACCCCAAGCTGAGCACAGGTGTGGTCACCCCACTTTATAGACGAAGCTCCTGGCAGCCAGAGATAATTAATGGCTTTTCTGATGCCACTTAGCTGATGGGGGACAGAGCCCTGGGATTCGAACTCAGATCTTCTGATCCTCCAAAGCCCACACCCAGGACCAGCTACGTGGTCTGTCGGTCCAGTGCAGGATAAAGGCGGGGTGGGGGGGGCCCCTTGTTCAAAATGTCAAGAATTTCATGAAAGCGACGGCAGGACATTGAACCAAGCGTGTGCCTTGCTGAGCATCGAGCTCTGTGTGACCGTGTGGGCTGTCCGCCTCAGGACCCACCCCACCCATACCTCCTTGGACCCCCTTCTCCCGTTTGCCTCTGTCCCCACCTGCGGGGTGAGGGGCAGGTGAGTTAAATAGGCCCACCTGTGCACCAGGTCCCTGGCTGCTGTGGCCTTCTCCTGTAGATCGGGGGGACTCTGGGTTCTCCTGACTTTCGGCCAGTCCTGCCTTAGCCCGTCTTATAAAGAAGTACGCAGGTTTTCTGGGGTTCCCTGAGCCTCTTGGGGTCCTCCGGGCCTTTTGAAGGCCACCTGGGACTTCAGAGGGGAGGCAATGAAAAGAAAGGACAAAGAGGTTCGGGAAGAAGTTCGTTTCCTTGGGGCAGAGGGTGAAGGCTCTGGGGGCCTGGTCCTCCCGGGCCCGTTTTGGAGCTCACCCAGAGCTCCGTCAGCCAGATCTCCGGCAGGCCAAAGCACGCGACGGCCTGCCGAAGGTCCCAGGCTGGGCTGAGCTCCGGCTGCCGTGCTCAGGGCAGCTGGTCAGGTGGCCGCTCCTTGGGCTGGTCCGGACACTTCCTAGCTGCTTGTTGGGGACTTGAAACAGTCGTGGGGCATCTCCTGGGGCTCACGGAGGGACTGATAGAGCACGTGGTCGGGCGTGTGTCCACGTGTCCACTGGTGTCCGTCTGCATCCCGGTGGGGACCTGGCCCTCTGTGCGCCAGGTAGCTGCTCCGATAAAAGCTGTCGGGACGAATGGCTTTCGCTGGCCTCCCCTGACGGAGCGGCCTTGGCCCGCCCACCCGGGGCACGTTCCCTGGTCAGCGCCTGCCTGCCCTCGGAGGCCGCCCACCCTCTCGCTCATGCGCACGCCCCAAGAAGTCTGGGGACCAGACCCGGGACCCGACCCCGGCTCTCTCTGTGGTACCACCTGCTTCCTAGGAAACCCTCCACATTCTGGACCGCGGGCGATCTTTAGGATGAAATGTGCCCTAGGAGTCCCAGCAGCTGTTTTTTTTTTTTTAATTTTTTCAAATGAAGTGGGGACAACTTTATCTAAAATCAGCGGACAGGGCGAGGGTGGGACTCCCATGGGCGTGAGGTCTGGAGCCGTTTGACTTTAGGAGGGGCCAGCGCCCGAGTTTCCAAGGACTGATGAGATGGCACGCCAAGTGTATTAAATTTTGCAGACATTTTAACAGCAATATGCTAGATAGTTGGGTGTCCCCTGAGGCGGCTGGATTTTTTATATCCTTCACAGAAGGTCGGAACCTGCCTCCCCCTCCAGCCCGAGCGGCGCTCCCTCTCTCTCTCTCTCTCTCTCTCTCTCTCTCGCAGGCAATTTTCCTTGCTTCTTGCTCTCTGCTCATAGAAAACCTAAATGACACCTCTGGTCTCTGCCTGGCAGAGGGTATTTTGTCTCTCTGGCCCCCTCATCAGAAGATTGGGGGTCTCCGGGTTGTGGAATAGGTACACATGGGGGGCTGGAGAGAGCTTTTTTCTCCACCGCCCCCCCCCCCTATTTGAGAGACTGTCGTAGAACGACTCCCTCCCTCCGTATTTTTGCAGGAAAAAAAAGGCAGGAAAAGAATCCATCTGGCATATGAATAATTGAAGTGGCTCATCTCTGTTCCTGTGGCTGCCGTTTGTTCTCGGCTCCCCCGGCCCCCAGCCCGCCCCCCCGAGGACGGGTCTCTACGTGGGCATCCTCAGAAGGCCCCCGGCGGAGGCCCAGGGCCCTGCTTAGTCTTGGACCCGCTCTCCCTGTGAGTCCATAGGTCGCCGCGGGGGCCTTTGGGGACGGGGTTGGCTTCCTCCCCACCGTCCACGCCGGGCCAGAGTCTGCCCGAATATCACTCAGACTTGAATGGTGCCTTCGGCCCTTGGGCCTCAAGGGATAGCTTCTCCCTGACCCTGATTTCCCCCCCGGGGCCCCCTGGGGTTCTCTGGTTCACACCCAGTCTCCTCTTTTCCCCCAGCCTCTGCCTCTCCGTCCTCAACTTCAGGAGCTCAGGGGCTCCTGTCCGGGGCAGGGGAGGGGGGTGAGTTCGGCCTTTCGGGTCCTTGACCGTGTGTTTGTTCAGCGCTGTCCAGGGGGCTGCTGCCGGTCCCCCGCCCCAGGGGCTGACCCAAGCACCTTGCTCAGACATCTCCAGTCCTCACCACCTAGCCCTCTTCCGCTCCTCCCCTCCCCCCATCTGGTCCAGCCAAGGGCATTCGTGGTCTTCACTCCTGAATAGCACAGTTTTTTTGATGGGAGCCGTGGAAGGCTGAGATTTGAAACTTTCTTTCCACCTCGAGAAGCTGGAGGAAAACGCAGGGGCTGGGGCCGGGGCTGGAGCTGGGGCTGGGGCCGGGGCGCGGAGGATAATGGACTCAGGCCTGGCTGGAGTCGGCTGCCGGTTCACTTCCCGGAGCCCCGGCCAGCTGCACCCCGAGCCCTCACGTCCGGGCCGAGAATTCACTGCCTCTTTAAAACCATTTAGAGGAAAAACAAAAGAACTTTAGTGCATTAATTCTAGATGAAGATGGGTCTCCAGATGACAGGCCGATCCACATTATTCCCCACAAGACAACTTCCCCTCTCTCCTCCTCTGCCTCTCTCTGCCCCCCCCCCCCCCGCCCCCCCTGCCCGGCAGCACGGCTCGTGGGAAGCCGACACAGGATTGCTCTGAGCGCAGTCGTGTGCTTTATGCTCGAAAAGCCAACACCCGTGTTTGTCTTTTTGGGACATCATGTGTGTGTCACACGTGAGGCGTTGGCTGGCGGCTGTGGGTCCTGTGGTTGTGACGCGCTTTGGGCTAGTGTGTGTGTCAGAAGCACCGTGGGGTGGGGACACGTGTCCCTCGAAACGTGGTCCCTTTCCCCAGAGCTTTCTGGGCCATGAGGTCTCAGAAGATGCCCCCCCTCCCCCAGAAAGAGGGTGTGGGTAGTGCCGAAACAGTCTGGCTCTTTTCCGGGTTTGTACAAAAACTGCCCAGCGCCCTGGCGGAGGAGCCCAGCTAGTTAAAGCATCCTCCCGATACACCAGGGGCATGGGCTCGATCCTGGGTCAGGGTCCACGCAAGAGTCAGCCAAGGCATGGGTAAGCAAGTGGAGCCACAAATCAGTGTTTCTCTCTCTTCCCTCTTTCCTCTCTCTCTCTCCAATCAATAAAATAGAAAAAAAAGTATTTTTGTAAAAACTGCCCAGTGAGCAAAAAATAATTCAGATGAAATTCAAATCAGGCTTGTTAATATATGACTGTATATCTGTCGTTTGTAAAGACTCCCACACATGTTGTAAAAGCTGCAAAATGTCTGGCGTTCCGGGGCCTGGTGTGAATAAGTAGATATTTACACCCAATAAAACGGGTTGGATGGGGAAGTCGTCTCCCTCCGCGCAGACGCGGAGGACGCGGAGGACGCGCGTTTGGGCGGTTGGGTCTGTGTTTTCCCCGACAATAAACCCAGGGGCTGGCGCCCGCGGAGGTGTTTCCCGTAAATACCTGCTCCCTCTTCCCCACCGTGGGCTCTGCCGGCCGGGCCGTCCCGCCAGCCCCGCTCCTGGCTCCCCTGTCCTGCCTTTTCGCTGTCGCTGGAGAAGTGCGCGCGGCTGCCCCTCCCTGCGCCGCACCCCCGGGCTGCGGGGCTCCAGTGCACCCCATGTCTGCGACAGGTCCCCAGCCTCCAGCCTCACCCGGCCTCAGGACCGCGGCCAGTGGGTCGCCTCGTGGCTTTTTCGGTCGGACACGTCCCTGGAACAGGGCTTCCGCCCTCGCCGTCCCTCGAAGACCCATCTGAGTATTTCTCCGCTTTCCTTAAGCTGCTCCTACCACCAATGTTCTTTCTTTTTCTTAAATTTATTTTTTTACTGTTTTTTTTCCCCATTACCATATAGTCCCCCTCCCCCCGCAATCACCACACTGTTGTCTGTATCCATGGGTCCTTTTTCTTTTTCCCGCGATCCCTCCACCTCCTACCTCCCAACTTTCCATTTCTCTTCCTCTGCCTCCCAAGCTTACCTTGACCTTCTGGCCCACAGCGCTCAGGGCCTCCACCACAGTGGAGGGCGGCCCTGGGGAGCCAGGCTGCCTCCCTTCGAAGCCTGGGGAGACCCCCACCCCCACCCTTGTTTCTCTTCCATCTGTTACACTGTGGGAAATAGATGTAGCCGAGAAGGAGTCAGAGGGGACGGTGACCTCCCTCTTCCATTATACAGACGGGGAGCTGAAGCCCGGAGTGGGCAGACGGGGTCCCTCACTGGGACGGGGCGCAGTGGTGCAGGAAGTGCCGCCCTTGCCTTCGCTGGTCCTGGGAGAGTGGGAGACGCCCAGGCCTCGCTCTGCCACTTGGCAGCAGTGTCTGTGGGACCCGGGCAGGTGGCATCACCTCCGTGAGCCTTGCTTTTCCCTACTTGTGGCTTGCAACTGGTAATTCTTTTTATTCTATTTTATTTTATTTATTTTTAGAGAAAGGGGAAGGGAGGGGAAAGAGAGGAAGAGAAACATCCATTGTGGTTGCCTCTCGCATGCCCCCTACTGGGCACCTGGACTAAAACCCAGGCACGTGCCCTGCCTGGGAATCGAACCAGCGACCCTTTGGCTCACAGGCCGGCACTCAATCCACCGAGCTGCACCAGCCAGGGCTACAGTTGGTCATTCTTATGCAACGGGATTGCCGAGGGGAGGAAAGGACCCAACGCGTGACAGTCTCCAGCCTGGGTGGGTGGCGGTTGTCGGCGTTCACGCATTGTGACCCCCGAGGGACCCAGGCCTTGCCCACCGAGGGTGCCAACCACCCGGCGGGACCACGTTCACCCCGTTCTCCCTGGTGGCCGAGTGTCACCCTTTCAGGAGGCACCCCCTAGGATCAGAGCCCCTTGAAGCCTCCCAGAGGTCGGGACCTGGCTACCTTCAGCCGGCAGGAGGAGCCGGGAACGGCAGAGCAGTCGGCACAGTGCAGGGGCTGGCGGCGTCATCCAGGTCTAAGCGGGGACTGGGCACCCCAGGGGAGGGCCCAGCGACGTGGGGACGTGCGCCGCGGCTGCCACTCGGGTGCTGGTGGCCCGTGGTTTTCACACAGGCCTTTCGGGTCGGCGATCTGAAGTCTCCTGCAGGTTCTGTGGGGGGATGAAGTGGCCAGAAAGACTGGGAGGAGGGGGAGTGAGCCTGGGGGCGGTGGGGTGGGGGGTCTGGAGAAGGTCTGTTAGCCCAACCGGGAGAGGCCAGGCTTAATTACAGAGCGGCGACTGGAGTGAAAATAGACAGCCCTTGCTGTGTGGCTGGGGCTGTGAGCCGCGCACACGCCACACCCCCGGGCCCTGGCCCTGCTCCGGCACCCCTCCAGCCTCACCAGGGGCCCTGCCCGCCCCCCAGGCGTCTGTGGTGGACGAGGGCCGGTTGTTCGGGAGTCTGGGCAGACCTTCCTACCGCCAAGTGTGGGGGGGGGGCATGGGACTGGCCCACAGGCACACGAACACACCCCACGCACACCTTTGGGGGCGCTGGGTGCGATAACGCACTTGGGGTTCGGGGCGCCGGGCCCTGGCCTGCAAATGGGAGCTGCCCCTCAGAAGACTCTTGCATGCCTTGTTTCTTCTTGTTGTTGTTTTTCTTTCTTACTTTTCTCCCACCCCTCCAAATTTTAAAAAAAAAGAAGAAGAAAAATGCCACAAGAAGCAGAGCCCACTCTTCCTGTGACTGGCTCCCAGAGAAGCCAGTCAAATCTCCGCTTGTTGAGAACATTTTGACAGCATAAAATTGCTGCCGGAATGTGACTTTAGCGAAAAGTAAAAAAAAAAAAAAAAAAAAAAAAAACCTTCCTTCATGCATATGGAGTTTTTTGGAAAAAAAAATGGTATTTTAATGCTTTCTATTAAATTGGGACTAAAAGTGGTGTCTTAATTTGCATGCATTAGCATATTTGCATATAGATCACTGAAATGGTGGAAGAGAGAAGAGCCTTTAAATGAAAATTCTTTTAAAGACATAGGCCTGCCTCCCGTCTCTCCCCCTCTCCCTCTGGGATCGCTGCGCCGTCTCTTCCTCTCCCCTCCCACCCCACCCTCGGGGTCATCGCTGTGAATGAGCAGGAGGGTCAAGGCTGTGCCGTCTAGGGGCTGGAGACGGCCCTGGCCCTTGGTCACCCCGTGGCCTTGCGGCCTGCTCGGCCCTGCTGGGCTCCCTTCTCTCCTGGCGCTGGCTCTGGAGGAGGGGCCTGTGTTCACAGCCACCAAGCAGGTGGCCTCACGCCCCTGGTCCTCCGCCAGCCACCGCCCTTCCTCCTCTCGGTGCTGCAAGCCTCAGAGAGGCTTCCGTCCTGCCAGCCGTTGGCCTGAGCCCTCGGCCACCCGGCACCAAAGGAGCGGGTGGGTGAGGAGCTTCTGTCGCTTTCTGCGGTGGCAGCTCCTTGACACTGTGTCCTTTCCCGCCTTCCTCACCCAGAAGGCCCAGGTCGCCTTGTGCCCTTTACCCTGCCGGGTCACCGGTTCAAATGGCACCTTCTCAGAGGTGGCTGGAGCGGCCCCACCTCTCTCCTCTGTCACTCTCTCTCCAGTTCCTTGTTCTGTCGTCCTCCAGAACTCGCTGGCTGGCTGTTTGTGTGACTGTGCGTGTTCTCACTCCCCGCCCCGCCAAGGCCAAGGCCCCTGAAGGCAGGCATCTGGGTCTGTCTCGGTCAGGGCTGGGACTCCTGGGACAGGGTCCAGCAGGTCCTGGTGTCTAGTCACTATTTACTGAGTGAACGAGAGGGTCCCAGCCCCTGTCCAGGATGAGACTGCCCCAGGAGTCACAGCGCCCCCAGGAGCCGGGCCCCAGCCTGCCCGAGGTGCCCCCCACCGGGCTCGGGGGCTGGGAGTGGGCCGCCCCCTCTGTAGCGATCGGCACCCTTACCCCCACAGCCAGCTCGGCAGCCCACTCTGGTTCCTTGGGGCGGTGGGGTGGCACCAGGCCTGGCCGTGGAGGCCAGGAGGCCAGGGCGGCCGGTGTGCAACGCCCAGCTCAGGAGAATGGAGCTGGGGATCCGCTGGTGGCGGCCCAAGGAGCCCCAACCCCACAGTGACAGAGCCCCACCTCGGGGTCCTTGTCCCCCGGGGAGTGGGCAGGGGAGGCCCCCAGAAACGTCAGGGCGAGCAAATGAGAGCCTGGCTTTGTGAACGAGATTGCATTTGCTGGCCGCCCCTGGCGCGGGTGGCGGGGTCCTAGGGAACCCCCGCCCCTCCGTGGAGCCCGGAGGCCAGCCAGGGAAGCCAGGTCTGGCTGCTGAGCTCTGTGCCTCCCGGCTCCATCGCCCTGGTGGGCTGGGCTCCCTGAAAGGCCCCTCCAGGCTGACGGCAGCCTCGGGCTCCACGCCCAGCCTGGGGGCGGGGGGGAGGGCCCAGGAGGGTGAGGGGACGCCCAGGCTTGGAGCAGGCCTGTGCCTCCACCGCTAATGAAAATCGGAAACCAATTGAGCAGGACAAGGTGCCCAGCCAGCAGGTTGTGGGAACGAGGGGCCTAATGGATGTGGCTGGGGGGGAGCGGATGCCTCATCGATCGCCCAGGGGCTATATTTATCCACCTTGGGCCTGTGGCCCCAGCAGCTGGGTGGTGCAGGGATAAATAAATGGCCGCTGAAATATTCATGAGCTGCACATGCACATCCGTGGTCGGGGGCACCGCCAACGGCCTCCTCTTCCTTCCTTCGCCCCATCTCTCTGCAGAAGCCTTTCAGGAAATCCCTCCCACCTGGGCCAGGTGAAGTGCGGCACGGCCCCCCTGGGTGCTCAGCTCAGCGCAGGGCCCTCCAGGGAGCGCCTCCTACCCTGGGCTGGCCCCACCTTCCCTTTGCCCCCTCCCCAGTGCCCCCGTGGTCCTGTCCCATCGTGAGCGATTAGACAGGTTGGGCTGTGGCTGTCTGCCTGACGCTCTGTAGCCCCCGTAGACCATGTCCTCCTGGTCAAGGACAAGCTTGTGGTCCATCGCTCCTTGTATTCCCATGAGGCCTGGCATGGTGGCTGACACAGCCTTGAGAGGGGGCATCACATGGGATGGGGTGGCTGTGCGTATCAACCCTGCCCTATCTTCGGAGTCACTTAACCTCGCTAGGACTCAGTTTCCGAATCTGCAAAATGGGGTCGTTAACAGTGTTGCTGGTGCTTCCTACGTGTGGGCCTGGGACCACCTGTATCACAGCCCCTGCTGTGGCGGGTTGAAAACTCGGATTTGGGCCCTCCAGGTCCAGAATCTGACTCTCGGGAGCAAGGGCCTGAGGCCTCTGCAGAATGAATGAGCTTCTGTGGTGGCTCTCTGCTCACGAAAGTTTGGGACTCCCAGGGTATCGCCTCGAGATCCCTTTGCCCAGGTAGTAAATGAGCCTTTCGTCTGTGGGCAGAGAGTGCTGCTCTGTGTCCTGCAGACCGCGAGAACTGGGGCCAGGAGTGGGAGGCGAGAGGGGCTGTTCTGCAGCACCTACATCCACGGGGCCTTCTGGGGAGGCCGTCTCATCTGGGGGTTCCCAGAGGCCAAGTGCAATGGGGTACGGGATTGTTCAGTGCTGCCCCGCAGCAGCAGGTTCCCTGGCTGGCATGTTGACTTGGGTGGCGTATTGCTAGGCAGAGGCCCAGGAGGGAGAGATGGACACAGTGGTCTTTGGGGCCCCTTCTGCTTTGCGCTCTCTGTGGTTCTTGTCCCATTTCGGGAAGGCAGGGTCAAACTGGGCAGGGCGAAGGGGCGTCGGTAGTACAGTTGCCTGGCCGGAGCCGGCTGGCAAAGCACACTCTGCAGCAGATGCTCCTGATCAGCAGCTGCCGCCTCTGGGTGCCCCGAGCACCCACGACCCACACTGCCCACTCAGCATGGCCCCGGCCAAGCGCTCTTCGCCTGTCGGTGGCACAGGGCCTGCCTCCTGGGAGACAGATGCCTGTGATTTGGAAGCCATTTGACCCCATTTAACTTCAGAGAGCGAGGTTAAGCCCACCATCTGCGGCGGGTCCTCCGAGGGCTCAGGGCACGGAAACTGGGGAAGCCATTTGGGATGGGAGCAAGGAGGGTTTCTGTCCCTGGCGCTCAGCGAAGCCGCATCGGCATCCCTCCTCCTTGCCTGCCCCGCCCCCTCCCCCAGCCAAAGTTTGATCCAAACAGAAGCAAACTTTGGGGACAGCCCTGGCGCTGCGTGGAGCCGCCGGAGCCGGCGAGCGGCAGAGGGAGGCAGCCCCGGCAGCCCTGGCGCCTGACTCCGCCGGTCCCAGGTCCCCTCCAAGGGCTCCCCATCCGCGCCCGCGTTTGCAGGCGCCTCTCTCGTCAGCTCAGAATGCAGCTTGGGGCCCGTGGCGGCTCAACCTTTCCCTCTCCCAGAGCCCCGGTCTAATCAACCCCTATAATTTATGCAGAAAATATGATTTATATTTAATTTCACCACACTTGCATTGTTAATTTGAGATGTAATTAACCCGTCGCCATGACAACTAATTTTGTGATGCCGTAAATTACCGCCGTCTTTTCATCAAAATTCAGTTACTTTGGCTCCTGTGTGCAATGTACTGATGCAATTAGGTTGCTAAGGGCAACTCAAAAGTGTTCAATTTCTTTTGTGCAACTGCAGTGGGGTAGAAGCTCCCTTGCGTCCTCCCAGGGTTCCGTTGGCCGTGGGGCAGGGAGTTGGGGGCAAGCAGCCCGCCCTTGAGGAATGCGGTTGGAAAGCCGGATGGCACCTGCTGCCCCCGCTTCTCCCCCTCCCGCCCCCTGCTCTCCACGAGTTATTTTTAACCAGTGGCCCCCGGACGCGATCGCCCCATGCCCCTCGCAGGAGCCCAGGCCAGGCGGAGGGATTCCCCTCTGGGGCCGGGACTCTCTCCCTCACGCGTTGCTGTGCATTTAGGCGCTCCAGTTAGAGAAAGCAGAGAAAAGCACCTCGTCTTTCTTTTTTTCCTGGTGTCTAACTTGTTTATATAGATCTTCCCTTCTCCCTCTCTCTCTCTCTCCCTTTTTTTCTTTATTTAAAACAAAAACCCTCTGTGTTGCTTTTGTCACGTTAATTCCCATTTTGCCAACACCAGGGGCCCAGGCAGACGAGTTACCAAGGAACACAAAATTTTAATTAGTGTATTTTAATCATTCAGGCTTTCCGAGCTAATCCACATGCCCTGGAGAATTCCCCGAGATGCCGCTCTGCCCTGCTTTACCATTTATTGTTGAGTCTATTATAATTACTGTTAGCAGGTGGGGACTGGGAGATGTTTATTATGAGTTTTTCATCTTTAGTATAATTACCGAAAAAAAACAAAATAAAAAGATGTCGTTGTATTTTGTTTGCTAGAATTTTTTTTTTTCCAGGGGAGGGCACGGTCATGGGATTTTTCTCCCCTGCTCCTGCCCAGCCAGGTGACATGGAGTCTCCACGCTGGCAGGTGTGCTCCCTCAGGTCAGTGCCGAGTCATGCATCACACACTGCTCAGACCCAGGAGAGGTGACAGCCGCCACCCCTACCCGTCATCTGCTAGACAGGCCTGGGGACCGTCCCTTCCCAGCCCGGATGTGCCCAATGTGTGGAGAGGGTCGGGTCAGAGGCCAGCAGAGCCAGGGGTCTCTGGGTGCTCCTGATTCGGTCCGGCAGCTCGGCCTGGTGTGGGCCCAGACCGGGGGTCTGGGCAGGCCGCCCCTGTCAGAGGTGAGAACAGGGCCTTGCATGGTGATAAATACGGCTGCTGACATTTATTGAGTGCCTACTGTGTGCCGAGCCCTGTGTTGTGCTCTTTACCTGCATATTTCACTGAATCCCTCAGCCACCCTGTGAGGCAGGTGAGAATATCACCCATGGTTTATAGAGTGGGGGCGCTGAGGCTTGAGATCATGGAGCTGAACAGAGTGGGATTCCCACTCAAGCCTGTCCCGGGGCCCACGTGCCTACTGCCTGCACTGTATCCTGTCTTCTGACCAGGTCCCCTGCCGGCCACCTCCTCCCCTGGACCGTCCCAGATCACCTGACGTGGACTTAGGGTTCTAGCTCCATGTTCCCACAGCGCCACCGCAGCCAAAGCTCCTGGGAACTGAGCTGCAGTGGCCCCGCTACTTGCCGGAGAACAGAGACCTGGGAGGGTGCAGGGCATCCCGCCTTGGCCCGTGGGGGACCCCAGCGCGGGAGGGGCAGCCTGTGGGCTGGACGAGCCCGCAGGTGTGTCTGAGAGGGGCCGCCCCTGGAGCCTCTGCCCGGGCATCAGGGGTTCGGGGCGCCAGACATAGACCTTGGCTGGTTGGACATCCAGAGCCACCGCTCTCAGCAGAAGCCACAAGGCCTGGGGGGTTCCTGAAGTTGAAACCGCGGGAGGCGGGTTGACCTGAGGCCCTAGGTCAAGTTCGGGTGCTATCCCGGTGACGTTGGGTGTGAGAGGAACACTGGTAGCTTGGGCTTGGACACCCCCGGTCCCCTGCGTTCCAGGCGTCCCGGGAGACCCCGCCTGCCTCTTCTTTTCTTTCTTCTCATCAAGATTGGTTTTCAAATATCTTCCCCTTCAGTGGTGATTTTGACGTTTTCCTGGAAAATTCCACATCTGCGTGCTAGAGCCGAGCTTGCAGCCGAGGAGCTGGCCTTTGCTCACTTCCAGCCTGGTTGCCCAGGGGGACCCGAGGGGGAAGGTGCAATTAACGCATCCCCGAGAAGGGGCCCAGGGCATCTGTGAACTGCACACTGGTACAAGGATCCCTGTTCCGCTCCACATTCTTGGGCACCCCTCTGCATCCTGGTGGGGCAGTGGGGTGCAGGGCTGTGCTACTGACGCCGCATCCTCAGCGGCCGCCCTACCGGGCCAGACCCTGCTCCAGCCACCAGCAGAAGTGACCGCCTCCTCTCCCTCTCCCTCTCCCTCTGCTCACTCAGGGTCCCTGGGTGGTTCTTTGGATACTGGCCAGCACCGCCTCACCCCGCCTGAGCCTTTGCCCTCCCAGGCCACCGTGCTGCTGGACATTGTATCCCTCACCTCGGACGTGATGTGTGATTTTCCTCAAATGTCCTGGCAGGGCGGGTGAGGCAGCCCCTCGCCAAGTCCAAGGCCAGCTGTGCGGGCAGAAAATCATCCCCGCCGAGCCTCACTCCACTAAACCTGACAATATGTGCCCTCTTGCCTGGCGGGCATAGCTCGGTGGGTTGGAGTATCCTCCCACAGCCTAAAGGTCATGGGTTCCATCCCCAGTCCCGGCACTGCACGCGATCCCCAGTCTGGGCGTGTATGGGAGGCAGCCAGCTGATGCTTCTCTCTCGCATCAATGTTTCCCTCTCTCCCTCTCTTAAGAGCAATGAAAAAATGTCCTTGGGTGAGGTTTTAAAAAAAATGCACCCTCTTTCTCTCTGTTCCAGCTGTCCTAAGCCAGGGGTTCTCAAACAGGTTGGTCTCCGCACCCCTGCAACCCCCCGAAAGAATATTCAGGACCCCAGAGTACTTAAGCCTATGTGGTGACACCTACCAATATTGTACCGTAGGATAATTTAAAACTGGGAATTTTTTTTAGAAAACGTGTTTATTAATTCCTTTAAAAACCGGGAGAAACCCATTACATGTGAGCATGAAAAACATATTTTTGTGAAACTGTATTTTCCAAAACAAAGTTGTAGTGAGAACAGGGGCACCGAGGTGCGTCTTTGCAATTTCTGTAGCATCTGCTTGAAGGGCCGGGACTCTCCCGCCTGCCTCTGCGCCTGGGGCTCTCGCTGGCTATGTGCTGTGGTCGGACTCCGGAGGGAACGCCCTGGAGGAGATGCTGTGGCTTCTGCAGCCCCCCTGCCCCTCAATGTGCAGCTGGAGAGGGACGGCCTGTTAGAGCCCCGGCGGATGACTGTAGCCATTACTCTTTGGTACTACACTCAAACTCGGCGGGTGGGAGTCTCTCTAAGGTTCGCCGCCGCGATGTGGAATCGCGGACCACATCGGTGAGCTCTGCGCGCCCTGTCCCACTAAAATCCATGAGTCCGCCTTGCACTCCGAGTGAATCACCGCCCCACGTGCGGGTTTGCGACCTCCCGCTGGTGCGCGCGTCACCTGGGAAATGCTTGCTGGCGGAGGAATGCAGGTCTCCCTGATGCTGACACATTTCGCTACACGGTCTTTGTGGAAACGACATTCATCAGCATCACCACCAGGGCCCCATCAGAAAAGCCGTGAAGTTTTAGGACGCTGTCTACCACGCGGTGACAGATATTTTTCCAAAAGTCTGACTTTCGCTTGAAAGCTCAGATTGTATCACTCGCGCGACAAGGATCGTCAGTTTCTTTTTCCCCCCCACCCGCCCCGGGAGCGGCAGTTTTTGTTCACTTTTGAGTAAATGTCTGCCAAACACTCAGATCTGAAAAAAAAAAAATCACAGCGTGTCTGTCAGTTGCTCTTTCAAGTAAAAATGGCTGGTTTTTCCGTGAAAAGAAACAAGCGGCTGGTTGGGTCTGGGCTCCGCCACGCGCGTGCATGTCCTGGAGGCGGGCACCGCGCTCCGGCCCGCCGCCCCCCGTGCTCCCCGTGTGCTTGCTTCCCGTTTCGTCCCTCAGAATGTTCCAGAGACGTGTGTTCGAGGGTCGGGGTTCCATAAAGAGGAACCGTTTTTATAGCGCCATCCAGGACATGCTTACGCGAATGTGGCTTTCTCGAAACTGAAAGTGCGTGGCGATAAGGAGGCAGAGACCGCCACCGTGTGCGGCTGGGGCCCTACCCACCGGGGCCTTTGCGCGCCATCTGTGCCGATGTCACTGCTGCAAAAAGGCAAATGGCATCTTAGTGTCATTCTGGAAGGGCCTCGGTGCACCCCGAGGCTTGCCAAGCACACTCGGAGAACCGCCACCCCGCCGTCTCTGCCTCCACGTGTCTGTCCCTGTCGCGCTCTGGTCCGGGCGGAAGAGGCGTGCCAGGCCGTGGCCCCCGCCTCCCGCCCTCCGCCCTCGGAAAGGCCTGGGTTCCCAGCCGGACCCAGCGCCCGCCCCTGGCTCCCCGGGCCTCTGCGTGGGGGGCGGGGCCGGCTGGGGTGCCCGTGGGAGAGACGGCGGAGGGATCCGGGGAGGCACGGGAGCACCTGCGGAGGCCAGCCTCCTCCTGTCCCCTCCTGCAGGGTTGTCCTCCCTCCAGAAAACCCACCGCGGCCCCCTGGCTGCCCGTCACCGCGCAGGCCTGTCCTGAGCCCGGGCTCTGAGCGTCCCCCAGCCCGCGGTGGCGGCCCCGTTTCCCATCCGCCTTCCCATCCGCCACCTGCCTTCATGCCGAGGGCCGCGGTGGGGGCAGGAGCCAGAGGCTCCCCTTCTCCCAGCTGCCCCCCGGCCACCTCCCCCAGCACGGCGGCGGCCTGTCCGAGACACTGGGTTTTGTCCCCTCCACGGGGCATCCTGAGCGGGAGGGGAGAGAGCCGGCGGCGAGCGGCGGGGGCAGGCCTCTTGTTTTCACCTCTCAGCGGCTGCGTTTCCCAACTTTCCCATCCCGGCTCCCGGGGAACAAAGGGCTGGCGGCCCCGTGCGCCGGCCGGGCCCAGCGAGGGCACTTCCCAGCAACTCTTTATTGAGTCTTCAGGCGCTGGCCAGGCACTCCATTAAAAAGCCATTCCCCTTTGTGCCGCCCGGCCCCCAGCTGTCCCCCCTCTCATGTGACGGTCGGTCACAGTTGTAAAACAACAACACACAGAGTTGGCAACTAAGGAGGCTTTTTTTCAGGCCAGGGTCTCCATGGCAACCCCCGTCAATCACCCCTCAGGAGCGCTTTAACCTGACCGAGAGGGGGAAATAAAAAAAATAAAATAATAATAATAATAAAAATGAAAAAAAAGAAAGCCCAGGAAAGAAAGACTTGGAGAGAGAGAGAGAGAGAGAGAGAGGGAGAGGCCAGCAGACAGCCGGGGAGGGAGGCAATTCAGAAGTTTCCGAGGTTTGCTCCCTCAGTTGGAACGCAAATGAAAATTTAATCAGCTGGACGGGATTGTCCCAGGGATCGGAGGGGAAGGACGCTCGTTTTCCGTTTTTACATAGAGTGCGTGTGTCGCAACTCCCTTTGCGGAGGCTTCCGGCACTTTCCCGTGTCTGTAAAATGAGGGGACCTGGTCGTCCCCTCACTGGGGCGGAGTGGGCGGGAGGGCAGCCCTGGGTCACCGCAGGGGATGGATGGGACCACGGGCCCAAACGCAGAGATGCCCGGCCGATGGCCTCCAGCCAGGGGAGAGTGCCGTTCGGGGGCTGGCTGGAGTCCAGCCGAGAGGCCGAGTCCTCCCGCACGCGGCCCGGTGCCAGTGGGGATGGCCCACGGTGTGTGGTGGGCACGGCGCCAGGGGGACGTTTGAGGTCCCCCATGCTCAGTGCCGTGCGGGGATGGAGCAGACCCACCCTGCAACGTGTCGGGGCAGCCCGCAGGGACGGGCGGTGGTGGGACCCCTCGCCGGTCACACGACGCCGTGCCAGCGGATGCCCACTGCTGGGGCACGTGGCCTCCCGCCAGGGGTGAGTTCCGCCTTCTCAGTGTTGGCCTGGTGCCGGGGGCACGGAGCGCCCGGATCCCCCCCACCTTGCCCCTGACACTAATACGTGCAGTCTGGCCGCTGGCCAGGGGCTCCACGGTCCCAAGGCCGGCACAGCCTGGGCACGGGCGGCAGGCGGCCCTGGCAGCGGCCACCTGGCCCTTCTGAGAACTCTGATCGGCAAGGAGGCAAAGGCCAGCTTTCCATCTGAGCCTCCACGTCTCGGGGCTGCGGGCTCCCTGTCACCGAGAACTCAAGCCGCTTTTCACCGTGGGAGTAGACGGAGGACAGACGCTCTGTCCTGGTTCCTGGCGCGCTGTGGGAGGGGTCTCTCGCTTGCGGAGTCTAGGAATCGGACGTGGGGCCCGAGGGGAAGCCAGGAAGGAGGCCCTGGAGGACGGAACCTTCCAGAGAGTGGGCTTGGGCTGGGTGTCCGCTTGGACACTGTAGGGTCACAGCGAAACCCCAGGCCCCTGGGGACGGACACGGGGGCTGGGACTCTTGAGCGTGGGTTTCTGGGAGGCTAGATCTGCTCTGGAATTCCGAGGCCCTGCACGAAGCAGGAACAGCTGTGAATGGATGGATGGACAGGTGACCTGGGCAGAGCATGGGGTCCCGGGGCCACTTCCTGTGCTGAGGGCCATGGGCTAGGCATGAAGGTCATGGGCCTCATAGCTCTGCCATCCCTACTCCTGACACCCTGGTCGCCAGCCTCACCCAGGCCCGGAATGGCCCAGGGCCCTTCTCACCGGGTGGCCCTTCTCCCTGCCCTTCCTGACCAGCCGCGGGCTTGACCTTGGCTTCCAGGCTCCCTTCTCGGCCCTCACGCCAGTCCTTGGTCCCTCTCACTCACCCGCTCTGGGGCTCTGCTCACTTCCAACGTGAGCACACTAAAGCCTTCCTGGTCACCCTCCCTGCCCCCTACGGGCCATCAGCTCTGTCTGTTGCTTTAGCTGGGCCGGTGGGAAGCAGGCACGAGGCCCCATACTGTTTACATGACATCTTGGCGCATTTGGCAGGGGCTGACTCACTCCCCGAACCACTTTCAAAATGAGGGGAAGACGCCCTGGTTTCGGGGCAGCTGCTGTCCGGCCTGTCTCTGGCCTCCCTTCAGAGCCCGGGGGCCGGGGGGTGGGTGCTGCCGGAGCGAGGACCCCCCCAAGGACTGGAGCGGCCTTGGCTGGGGCCCCCGTCTTCGCATCTCCTTCCCCGGGAGCCCTGGGAAGCTCCCGCAGGAAAGGAATGCCAGCAATCCGCTGGTGTAGTGAGCTGGCACCGCACCCAGGCAGGGGCCGGCCGGTGCCAGAGCCTAGTAAAGACGCTGGCGAAGGCCACGCTCCCCGTGCCCGGAGTTTCCTCTGTCCGGATTGGCACGCGGCCTTCCGCCGAGCCCCAGGCAGCACCGGGGAGAAGCGCGTCCCAGGCAGGCCCCGGCCTGAGGGCCACACCTCCCCGCCCCCTCTCTCCAGCTCCAGCAGAAGGGCCGGTGGTACATCCTGTGGAGCATTTCGTGAGAGGGGACACGGGGCGGCGTGGGGTGAGCGAGGGAAAGGTGGGGGGCCGGAGTACCGCCCACCGGGGGGGACCTGACTTCACCCCTCCGAGCCTCGTCCCCGCCTGGGGAAAAGGTGGGTGTGACTAGTGCCTCTCCCTTCGAGGGTCTCGGTGGCCGTTGAGCCAGGTGGTGCATGCAGGTAAGGGGCTCTGCCCTGCCCGGGAGGACTGGGTGCACCCTCCCTAAAGGCCGTGAATTAGCAGCAGCGGCGGTGGTGGCAGTGGCGGTGGTAACAGTGACAGCGGCCACCCCGCAGGTGGTGGTGCAGGGTCGGGGAGATGACGTCATCTGACACACAGTCGGCGCACAGCGGATGCCAGCCGCCGTCGGCGTCATTATTATTACTGTCGTCGTTGTTGTTTCCTGGCGCACTGAGGCGGAGCCTCTCGCACGCACTCCCGGAGCCCCGCTCTTGCCGCCGGGGGGCCCTGGGCGTGCTGCCCCCTGCCGAGTCTCTCGGGTCCTTCTGAACCATTCTGCACGCCCCCACATTGACTCCAACACCTGCCTTGCTGTCTCGCGGGCTCCCTGCCACCTCCTCCCGCCCTGTTGTCACTCTGTCACTCACTGGTCCAGGATTCCCAGGGCAGCACCCCTCTGGGGTTTCCTGACAGAGAGGGCTCCCCAGCACCCTTGCTTCTGCCTCCCACCCCAGCCGGGCCTCCCCCAGGCCGGGGATCTGACTGGGTATTGTAACATAGTAGCTGAATGAACTCCGGTTTCAAAGGTTAATATCAAAATCTGGAGTGGATTACCTAAAAATTACTTACAACACCATTAAAATTCTGAACTCTTTTTGTTGTGGCTGTAAATTAATTTAAAATGTCAGGTTTTTTGAGAAATCCAATAAGAAATTGAGCCAACAGAGCAATCTGCAAACTGTCTGGCAAAGAGGAAAGTGTGTCTCTTCAATCGACAAGGAAAAATATGGAGCTTAACTGGAACCATATGGCTTAGTACTTGAGAGAAATCTGCTGGAGAGGGAGGGCGGGAGGGGGGAGGAGGGCGGTGGGAGCTCAGCTGACAGCCACACGCATGCAGCGGGAGGCCAGAGGGGAGCGGGGCCAGCACAGTGGTGCTGGCGCAGCCGAGGGGCCTGGCAGGCGCCTGGCACCCGGCCTACTTGGCTGCCCCCTGTCCACGGTCACCAGGCTGCCCCGGGGTGGCGGCTTGGTCAGTCCAAGGTCTTACTGTGTTCCCTGGGTGTCCATCCAGGGCTCCCTGGCTGGCCCAGGAGTCCCACCCCCGCCGCAGGGGAGCCCCGGCCCCCCCTCCAGGGAGCACGGGCACCCAGAGTGCCCGTCTGGGGCGGCCACCTGCGTGCCTGTGCGAGCCACCTCTGCTCAGCCCTCCGCGGGCTCCCTCCCAGCCAACATGTGGTCCCCATTACTCCTGAATTCCCCCAGATTTACAACACATTAAGTAATTTGTAGGTTATTTCAACTTCAATCTGCTAAAGTTGAGAAAATCAAAATTAAATTCAAACCACAAGGGAACTTCAAAGAAAGAGGAAGAAGAAGAATCTCCAGTGTGTTTTCTCCCTCAGGTCCCCGTATGTCCCCCTTATGTCAGCCTCTGGGGGCCCTCCCGGCCGCCCGCCTTCCTCTATGCTCCCCCTCTCCCCACCAGGCTCCCCCTCCCGGGGGGTAAGGCGCAGCGTGCCCTCCCCACCCCTCCTCCGAGCCAGGAGGCGGAAGCCCGGGGCCGTGTGGGGGCCTGTGCCGTGCGCGCCCGGTGGCTCGGTGGCTCTGGCCTGGGGAGAAGTGCCCCTACCTCGGAACGCTCCCTTTGCCCCCACCGCCCGGCCGGCTGGGCTACCCCAGAGCCCCCAGGCCTGTCCGTCCGTCCGCTCGCTTTCCCGACCCATCCTGCAGAGTCTCCCCCAGCGCCCGTTCCGGAGCCCGGGGTGCCTGCGACAGCTGACAGCTGGGAGGTGCCACCTGGCCCCACGGCCCCATAGCTCAGGTTACCTTATTTTGCTTTCTACCCTCTAAAACAGCCTCGTAAATAAGCAAACACTGGGTGCCAAGCACCTTCGGCACTTCGCCAGGCTGGTAAATATTTTAGTAGTGACTTGGTAACAGTCGTGTTCCCTGTGATTTCAAAGGTTCTCGGGGCTGGGGAGGGGGCCGCGGCCGTGGGAAACGGTGTGCTGGTTGCTGGTGGTCTGGCCCCGGCCACGCGGCCTCGGCCCTACCCCTGCGGAGGGTGCTCGGGGGCGATTTGAAAGCAGGTGCGCTGTTAACCGTGCACCCCTGTCAGCAGAGACGGCAGGGGACTCTTCCTTCTCGCTGAAAGCGCCCTGAGCGCCGAGGCCTGGATCGGGGGAACTTTCTAGACGCGTCCCCGCCGAGAATCTGAATGGGCCGGGAGACGTGGGCAGAAGCTGGAGGCGGGGGTGGGTTTGGGGTTGACCTGTGCTGACACGGTTTGGACTTGGGAAGAACCCTAAGGCCCAGGGCAAGGGGGACTTTGGGGTTGGGGTGCACACGGCTAAGGCAGTGCGGAGTTGGGGCGGCCACCCGAGGTGGCCGGAGGAAGCCCACTTGGAGAGTAGCCGGGCTGCAGGCGGCGGGAACTAGGGGGGAACCAACCCTCGGACAAGGTGTCCAGACACCTGAGTCTGGAGAACACGCGGCACAGGGAACAACAGAAAGGGGGAGATGGGGCCGGGAAGGCCGAGGGGGGGAGAGGGGGCTGGTAGTTCGGTGCCCGCGGGTCCGGCCTTCCCTCTGAGCCGCGACAAGGGCACCTGCCAGGCGCAGGGCCTCCCCGCCCAGTGCCCGGAGCTGGCCTAGCCTGACCTGACCTCGCTCATTGCACCGTCCACGTCGAGGGCTGCCACGTCCGGCGGGGCATGTCCTGCCCCCAGGCTGGGCACCGGGGAGAAGGGCGGCGTGGGGGTGGGGGTGGGGGGCCGGCATCCGGCTTTAATAGGCCGCTCAGAACCACAGCCACTCACTCCTCTGTTTTATGAGAGGTTTTACCACACAGATGGGCTGGTCGTAAAGGGGCTCCGAGTCACAGCACGGCAGGACCGCACGGACGTCCCCGGAACCCCAGCGCCCCGTGGGCTGCGCCGGGAGCGCCTGCAGGGTGGGCACACACTGAGGAGGAGCAAGGCCTCGCCTTCGGCCAGGGGTGGCAGGCAGGGGCGAGTGGGTGCTCCCGGG
Organism: Phyllostomus discolor; assembly: GCF_004126475.2. NCBI lineage: Eukaryota > Metazoa > Chordata > Mammalia > Chiroptera > Phyllostomidae > Phyllostomus > Phyllostomus discolor. The sequence goes on along the minus strand of NC_040907.2, from coordinate 6,130,457 downwards.
CTGAGACAGGCTGGGGGTTGGAGGAGGACCCTTCATCTCATCCCGCACGGGTGGGTGGGGCCTTCCGACCTGGGTTTGCAGCCGGAGCCCCATCCAGCTGACCAGCCAGCCGCCGCCACGCCCCAGCCGCCCACCTTCCCCTTCTGGCTCCTGGCGCCGCGACGCGCCTCCCGTCTGCGCCCACGCTCACCCCATTGGGTGCCCGGCCGCCGTGGGCGCGCGTCAGGTGAGCGGCCGCCGGGGCGGCAGACCCGGCTCACCTCCTTCCCGGCGGGACGGGTGCCAGGGCCGCGCTCTTCCCGGAAGGCGTGCAAGCTCCCCCGCGCTCGCGGCATCCCGTCGAGCCTGTTCCCGGGGTGCGGGGGCAGGCCTCTGGGGGGAGAGCGTCTGCCCCATGCCGTCCCGGCGCCAGCTCTTCCCGGGGCCCTTGGCGGAGTTGCCGAAGGGCGGCAGCTGCACCAGGGCAGGGGACAGGGACAGCGGAGACCCGAGTCATCTGGGCTGCGTCCGTCTTCCTCCCCTCCCCCCACGGCACCCCATGCGGGGCAGCCCCGCAGCCCTGGGCCCACATAGGCCGGTGCCCGAGGACCCTCTGTGTCTGGAGGGCACAGAGCCCCACCCTGTGCTCTCAGAGGGGCTCAGGGGCTCCGGTGGCTCTTGGGCGCGGCCCACGCTGGCTTCCAACCCCCCGTTTTCAATGTCCTTAGAAACCAGGGGTGCTCTAGGGAGGAGGCGGGGAGGTAGAATAGGCCTTCCTTGAGCACCCCGCGTGTTTGCACCCCAGTGGTGAGAGGTGAGCCTTCCAGGGTCCTGGGGCCCCAAGTCTGAGCCCTGGAGCCTTGTTTGCCAGCCCCCCGGGGGCAGAAGGAAGTCCGCTTTAGCACACCCTCTTCCGCTCCTTGGCCTGGAACAGGGGACAGCGTGGCACCCAGCACCCTCTTCTCCTTTACCTCATGTCTTGAGCAAAGCGTGTCTCTTCCCGTTCCCCCTTGGCCTGTGGGGACCAGTGTGCCCATCAGTCCTCGTGTCCCCGGTGAAGCCTCCCCCGGACCCCCTGAGGGGTCTGAGTGGCTCAGGGGAGACGTGGCTGTGACCGCTGACCCGCCCACTTCCGCGTGGTGACACGGGTGGGGGGTTAGTTAGCGTGCAGGGGTCTGCCTAGCTGCGTCGGGTGCCCGGTCATCCTCAAACCTGGCCGTAGACTCCCTCAAGGAGAGGAGGTCAGGCCGTGCCTCAGTTTCCCCGGGTGGCTTCTGTCGCAGTGCTGCGAGGACCCCGCGGTGTCAGGTACAGCGTGAAAGGCGAGAGCAGAGAACAGAGCGAAGTGTGGTGAGCGAGCGGACCCGGGGAGGCCCCCGGGGCTGCCCCTGGACAGGGACAGGTGACCCGAAACCAGGTGTGCTGCTCAGAGGTGCGAGGGTGTGTGTCCGCGGCCAGTCACATCCACGGAGGCTGAGCCTCCCTCTTCTGGTCTTGGGGGCCGGCGCCTGCGTGGCGAAGTGTGGCACAGGCAAGCAGACAGGCTGGCAAACTTCTGTTGGAGGTTGGCGATGCACCCCTCGGGACCGGGACCAGTGGGACCCGCCTGCCTCCTTGACCCCGCCCCGGGTCCGGTGGGGAGGGACCCACAGGTAGCCAGCCGGGTGCCCTGTTTCTCCTTGATGCCCACGTGGCCGCGTCCCGGCCTGAGCTCCCCGAGAGCCGGGAACGGAGGAGATCCTATGAAAATGATGATATGTGACAATCAGTCACAGCAATTAGTGTTTTGGTTAACAGGCCTTTTTTGTTTTCTCTCACCCAGACAGAATGTCACAAATAAATCCTCTCCTGCATTTGCATATTAATTGGATCGGAGACGTCAAGCATCTTTCATTAAAGAAAATGATCTGCATATTTGGAGACATAAAATAGTTATTTTGATGGGGTTTTTTTCCTAAGATCAGGGGGTGGGGGAGGTAGGTGATGGGAGCAAGTAGAAATCGAGGTGGAGTGAAGGCGAAGCCAGCCAGGCCCCTGCATCTGGAGTTAACCCCGTGCAGTCTGGAGTTGATGGGCCAAGTCCGGGCAGAAGCTCATTAACGCATAAATAAATCCAGGAGTCCAGGGCCCCCCCCCACCGGGCACTGAGCAGTTGCCCGAGTCCCAGGAGCCCAGCTTGGCCCCTGTGCAAAAGGGATCCCCACTGCAGTAGCTGTGGGTGGGGAAGGCGGGCTGCAGGCCAGATCACTGTCCTGCTGGGCGCGCGTCCCCCGGGCAGCGGGCAGTGGGCAGTGGGAGCCCGGCTCGCCTCGCCCAGCTCTCTGTCCTCCCTCGGTCACCTCAGCCCCCAGGGCCAGCCCGCCCCTCCGGCCTCCTGCCCTTCGCTTCCCCTCGGCCTGCCCAGCCGTGCCCACAGACAGACGGCACACTCTCTGACCTTGGGCCTCCCTGTGCCCTTCCCACTCCCTGCCAGCCGTCCTCCCCCTCCCCAGATGGGAAGTTTTCTGGAGGCAGCAGAAGCGAAGCCTGGAGTCATTATCACACACACTCGAAATAACCCAGAAAGCTGCTGGGCCCATATTAGGGCATGAGTCCCGGTGCAAAGCCAGGCGAATGTACAGTTTTTGATAGGCGAGTCATCCCGGGTTCCCCCTGCTGCCTTGCATCCCAGGTCCCGGTGGGCTCTGTCAGCTGGTTCAGTCCGCAGGGCAGGCACCAGGAACCGCCTCCTCCAGACGCATCTGAGCACCCCCAGCCTCCCGAGGGAGCCTAGGCAGGGGGCTGGTCAGTGACATCCCCCTGGGCTTCCCCATCTCTGTGCCGTCAGCCGCCCCGACGTCACGATCCCTCTTGCTGTATCCTGGTTAGAGAGCTGCTTAGGTGATGGCGATGGTGGTGGTGGTGATGATGGTCGCGAGGACCGCCCCTGCGTTTTGCACAGAGAATATGTGTAGGCACTTTGCTAAGAGCTGTGCACTCGCCGTCTCCCCGAATCCTGACCACAGGCCTCGGAGACAGGCCCGATCACTGCACGCGTGTGGTCGATAAGGAAATGCAACCCCCGAGAGGCCAGATAAGATGCCCAGGAGTGCCCGCCAGGGTCAGAGCTTGCAGCCGGAGCCCAGGTCCTCACCCCCAGCTGCAGGGCCTCTGGGCAGGGCGGCGGGGGGCCAGTGGGGGTCCAGCTCCCGCTGCGGGGGCCGCTGGCGGTACTTCTCGTGCAGGGAGTCAGAGGATTGGTGTGGAGACGCTGTCTCCCTGTGCCTCTGCACCCCCCCCCAAAAAAGCCCTGCCCATGTTCACAAGATCTGCCTCCCCCTGAGGGGTGAAGAGCTGTCCTCACAGGGTGGGGGGCCTTGGACCCCGGAGGTACCCCTTCCGGCCCTGCCGGGATCCTCTGTGCTCTTTGTGTGCGGTTTCTCTTCGCATGTTGAAGTGCCCGGCCCCTCCCGGCCCTGACGGCTCTGGCCTCACAGTGCCAGACTCCTGGACTCCTGGGGGCGGGGCCGAACTCCAGGGCAGGACCTGGCCCCCCTGCAGGCTTCGCCCTTCCGGTGGGCCTGCCTCTCCTCGTGCCCTGGGCACCTGCAGAAGCCTGTGGGTCCGGTGCTGCCCGCCCCTCGGTGCGGCCTCCCAAGGACCCCTTCTTCCCAGCACCCAGATTCTCGATGTTTGGTGTCTGCAGCCTCGGCCCACCGCCTTGAACCTGGGGACCTTGCTCTTGTCCACCGTCTTCCACGGGCGCACTGCTCCCGGCTCAAAGGGGAAGGCCGTGAGGCGCGGTCGGAAGGCTTTGCTTTCCGTGGGAGCCAGCTCAAGCTCGGGCCTGGCTGTGTTTACGAGTGTGCGCCTCCCTTCTCTGAGCCCCGCTTGCTCCCTAGCAAAAAGGGGGCAGTGGTCCTTCCCCTGGGCAGGGGTCTGAAGGCTAGCTTGGCTCTCTGACACTGAGTGCCCAGTCGCAGGCCTGGGGTGGGGTAGGCCCGGAAAATGCCAGCTGGGAGGCAGTGCTGGGGTCGGCTCTCCTCCCTGGGGGTGGTGGGGGGGGGTCAGGACTCTATCGGGGGGGTGTCTCCCAGGCTGCCGGCCGTGGTGTTGCCTACAGTGCCTGGTGGCTCTGTCTCAGCTTGTCCCGTTCCCACCGGCTGCTCCTCAGTGACTTCGGCTGCGTGTGCCCCTGGCGGGGCAGGCGGGGGGCCCAGTGACCCACAGGTTCGGGGTTCTGGGAGAAAGGGCCTCAGGTGCCCTCCTTGGGGAGCAGGTGGACCGCCTGGGTGTTTTATGGAGTCTGGGGGCGTCCTGCGGCAGCTGTATCTGTTAAATGCCAAGGAGCCAAGTGGGTTTAATATGATTGTAGCTGCTGCTTTGATAAATCAAAATAATTAAAAATAATAAATTTGATTCCTCAACCAACAGGCTGTGTGTGGGCACAGGGCCCGGGCTGCCGAGCCAGGGCTGGGGGTTGGGGGGCGGGAGAGGCCCCGAGATACAGGAAGGCCTGTCTGTGTGGGGTCGTGACCTGAGAGGCGGCGGCTGGGCCCTCGGCCGGGGGAAGAGGGTCTTGCCCTCGGCAGGGCTGCCGGCCCGCCTGGGCCACGCTCGGTTTCCTCATCTGCCCAGTGCGGCGGCAGTCCCGTCCCCTCACGGGTCTGGGTAAGGCACCAGGGCTGTGCGGAGCCCCAGGCCGAGGCTGATGTGAACCCCGGTCAACCTCTCGGGCCTGCCCCACCGCCACGGAGGCGACCAGGCCCATTCACAGCCACCGGGCCGCCCGGCAGGCCCCGAGGCCAACTGGGGGGCTCTTCCTCCAGCTGCCGGCTGTTGTCCTAACACAGGAGTGTCCTGTTTATGAGGATGTCCCCTGCTGCAGGACATGTCTATGGAGAGCCCTCCCCTGGCTCCAGGGGGGTGGGGGCAGGAAGCTCACGCTGCTCCCTGCAGGGGGGCCCCCCCCCCACCAGCTGGGTGGGAGTTGGAGAGGGCTGCCAGGCCCCGCCCCTCTCCTGCGCCCCCTTCACACCCTGGGCAGCAGCAGCCGTATTTGGTGTCGGACCCAGAAGCAGCCTGAGTCGCTGGAAATCTGAACTGAGTGGAGGGAGCCGGGGCTGCTGGGGAGGGAGGGAGGGACAGGGTGTCTGTCTCTTTAAATGCACTTTGTGTCAGTGTGATAAGGAATTTGATGGCTTTATCAGAAATACCAAAGCTTTATTTAGCAGGGTGAGGCTCACACCACTCAGCTCCACACAATCTGCTGATAAATTGCAAAAAAGAAAAAAAACCCAACAACTCACCAACACCCAGCGCAGCCAGGGCGGAAAGGTGAGGCAGACGCAAGGGCAGAGACGCCACGCCGGAGGTTTCGGGGCCGTGGCCCTGCAGGGGGCAGGGGTGGAGGGCGGGGCCGTGGGAACCGCTGGGGTTTCCCCCAAAAACACGGACACGCGGGCAATTCTTCCTCTTTCTCCAGGAGGCCTCCGTAGGATTTTCTGGTATTAAGTAAAAAATACTGTAATCGTTTTTATTCTCCCCGAGAAAAGGCTGGTTCAAGAGACGGGACGTCCCCCTCGGTGACTTTTCTCTCCTCCTGCGCCTGTCCCTCCCCCGGCCCCCCAAGTCTCCAGGCGAACCCTTCCGCCGCCTGGGCTGAGTGAGTGCGCAGGTGCAGGCGGAGCCGGCCTCGGGCGGGGGGCGGGGGGTGTCGGAAGAATACAGGAGAGACTCTCAGGGAGTGGGGTGCCGCCCGTCACAGCAACTCTGAGGAAGGGTGTCCCCGCTCCTCACACGTGGCCGAGGGGCCTGGGAAGGGGAGGGCTCGGGCCGGCGTAGGACGGGACCCCACGCCCACGGCGAGGTCTCTGCCCGGGCCACAGGGGGAGCCCCGGGGAGCGGTGGCGTGGCCCTGCCTGCCTGTGGCCCTCCAGGGCTTGCCAGCTCCCCGCCAGTAAGGTGTCTCTTGGGGGACCCCCCAGCCCCGCACCATCCTGGCCACTCTGGATTTCTTGTGCCTCCTGGAGAGTCAGCAGAAGGGCGGAGTGCGGTTTCCATCTCTGCTTCCTCCTCCCGGGGCCTCTTCTCTGCCCCGGATGTGCCTTCCCGCCCCCCGCCCCCCGCCCCGCTGTCTCGGAGGCGCCCCGGCCCCTCGTCCAGTCTTCTGGTCAGCGCCCTGGCTCTCACTCGGCAGCGCCTGATGCCCTCTCGACCGTCCACCCTCCCCCCTCAGCCTTCTGCTCCCTGTGAGTGTTTCCACGCGAGCGAACCAGACCGAGGCCGCGGCCCCCAGCCACGCCTCTCTGAGCGGTGAAGGGCTGGCCTCTTCCAACCAGCTCCTGTACCTGACTCCCTCTGGGGACCGAGGCGGGGGCCGTGCTCCGGGTCCTTGCACGCCGTGCAGCAGGGGAGGGAGCTGGGTGTCGGGGGTCGTGGAGAAAGAGGCACCTCTGCCCCTCCAGTGTCCTGGGGGGGCTGCCCGCCGTCTGGCTACGCAGGACACTCCTCCTGGCCACGCTGTCCAGCTCCCGGGCCCCTCAGCCCTTTCGAGTGGCCACAGTCTGGCAGAGCCAAGGGTTTGGGGTCCTCACCGCGGGCTCTGCCTGTTCCGGCCAAGTTCAGGGTTGGTTCTGCTGTCCTCCACCCGAGTTTTGCTCACTGCCTTGAAGAGCGGATTGAGCAGGGGAAGTCTCTGCCCACAGGTGTGTCCCCAGACATGCCCACGAGCTGACCCCTGAAAGAGGAGGGGGCTGGGCGGGGCTGAAGGATGCTTCAGGGGCAGTGACGGGGAGCGCAGTCAGACGGGCTGAAGGCGAGGAGAAGCTCAGTCTGAGAACAACTCTGCACTGAGCGCCCTCTCCCTGGGACGAGGGAGGAAGGGCCGAGCCTGTGCGCTCCCTCGGGGGCTGTGAACTAGAGGGAGCCCCCGGCCGAGGTGTGGCCAGCAGGCCCAGGGCTGGCACAGGCCTGTCTCAGGAATCTGCCGCTGTAGACAGTAGGGCAGCAGGGTTAGTGCCGCTGCATGGAGAGGGCGAGCGCTGGGCGGAGAAATGGGGATCTGGGAGGCCAGGGAGGGCCATGCTGGCCAGAGAAGGGCGGGGGGGGGGGGGGGGGAGCGGGGAGGAAGCAGCAGAAAGGCTGCAGCCGGGAGACGGACAGGAGGCGTAAGTGGAAGTGACAAGGTCAGGCCAGACCTTTGTCCCGCAGCCTGATTAGAGAGTCTGGCCTGGATTTCTGAAACTTTGGGATGTTGTCGGACAAACTGGAGCTTAATTCTGTCAGAGCGCTGGGGAGATTAGAATTGACATCCTGGGAGCATATTCCTGGCTGGGCAGGAGTCCAGACCCTGCTGGGAAAAACCTGTGAGAGCGGGGAGGCGCGGCGGCAGGGGGCGGGGGCGGCGGGCGGCCCCGGCGGCCACTCCGGCCTGCAGGTTGCAGCCGGGAGCCCCCAGAAGGCCAGGCCGCGTGGCCGCCAGGAGGCTCGGGCCTGGCGGAAGGACTGGGGGCACAGCTGAGCCCTTCCGAACGTCCGTCCTGGCTCTGCCCCCTTCCCCGGCTGTGTGGCCTGGGGGAGAGACCTTAAGTTTGTTGGACCTCAGATCTGGCGTCTGCAAACGGGACAGGCCTGGACCGGCAGCACCCCTCTCCCCTGAAGGCAGAGGCGTAACAACCCCGGGGAAGCTGAGAGGACCGGGTCGGGCTCTTCTTCACGCCCAGCCGCAGCAGGGCTGAAGTTGTCCTTTACCGGGCGGCCAGCACTGGGCAGCCGGACGGCCCCAGGGAGAACCGCCCCAAAGGAGCGCCCCAGCTCAGAGGCACCGGAAGGCTCCTGCCCCTGCACCCAGTGGGTCCTTTCCAGCAGCCGTGAGGAGCTCGCGGTAACCCCGAGGGACGGCCGCATCCCAGGCATCCCCTGCTCCCACTACGCGAACCCAGACAAGCAACGTGGGCCTGCCCTCCGGGAGCTTCCGGTCCAGACGGCTCCCCTCGGACTGAGAGGTGGGGTGGGAGGACTGGACTGAGGGCCAGCCCCGTAGCCGCCCCTACACACACCGGCCGTTTCTACAAGAACTGAGTGCCCCCCTCCCCACTTCCCTCCTGACTCTAATGACTCCTAAATATTGGTAAATATTTTGGCTAACGCAGGCTCTTGTGGCAGAGAGCAAAGCCGTCTGCAGTGCGGGGCCTGCGAATTATTTATTAAAGATCTGAGCCGCGGTGCAATTACGTGGCAAGAACCCCAAAAATGAAATAAATAAGTAACAAAATAAATAAATAACAGCCACACTGGCCTCTGGAAGGCTTGGGGAGCCGCGGAGATGATTGCCGTCTTGATGAAATCCCCCCAGATGTAATGAGCTGATTTTCTGCTGTTAATATTGCATCTGCTGATGAAGGATTCGTTAGGATAATGGAACGAAGCTAAAATATAAATGACTCCCTGTCAAGAAGCAGCTTTTGTTTGTCGATCTCCTGACAGTTCCGGGGCCAAGGCAAGGGTTTCTGTGTGCACAGCATTCAGGAGCAGGCGGGGGTGGGGGGGCGCGCTGAGGGTTGGGGGGCTGCCCCCAAGGCCTGGCTCTGGTTATCCTTGGCTCTCCCTTGGCTCACCCCAAGGCAGGGCTCCCCAGACTTGGGGCGTCCTAGGGTCCCAGGGGTGGAGAGTCACTGGCTCAGGCCCTCCTCCTCCAGCCAGAGGGCGGGCGGCTCGTCGCCCAAGCTGCTGGGCAGCTGCAGAGGTTCCCTGGGAGCCTGGCAGAGACCGGGGTGGGCTGGGTGGTGCGTGTGTTGGGACCCACGCGTGAGGGGAGACTCGGTGTGTGCGTGTGCAGGGGACCGGCAGCACTGGGGATGCGGAGTCGTGGGCCCTTGGCGAGGGCATGCCCTGGGCGAGGCCCATCACGGGAGCAGGCCTGGCCTTCCTCCGCTGTCCCTTCCCGCAAAGGTCTGGTGCGGCCTCAGGCACACCCGCCGGGCGGTCGTGGTCCACACTGTCCTGGGGACCAGAGGGCAAGCGGACCCACCTGCGACGATGGGTTCGCCTTCCCGCCGCCTCGACTGGCTTTTCTAACAAGCAGGCTGGGCTGCCACGAGGCGGTATCCTCCTCCTCCTCTTCCTCTCCTGCTGCTGCTCCTGCTTCTTAGCTTTCCTTGTTGCGCTAAAATGCACACAACGAAATGTCCTGTTGTGACCCTTGGAAAGTGCGCAGTTCGCTGGCGTCCAGTACAGTGACAACGCTGCTGTGCCGCCACCGCCGACACCCTGTTGCCGAACTTCCCTGTCGCCCCAGACGGAAACTGGAGGCCCAGTGGCAGCGCCCCCCGCCGTACCCACTCCCTCCCCCCCACAGCCCCTGACAACCACTCACCCGCCTTGTGTCCCTGCGGGTTGGCTCACTCTGGACACTCCCTAGACACGGAACCACACGGCACGTGGTCTGCTGCGTCTGGCCTCTCTGCCTGCGCGTACATACGGGTCTGCAAGGTTCGTCCCTGGCGTAGCCTACGGGAGAGTTTCCTCCTTTTCACGGCCGAATAAGAGCCCCTCGTGCGGTTGGGCCACGTGTCGTTTATCCGGCCATCCGTGGGTGGACGGACGGACGGACGGCTGGTGTGTGTCCACCTTTCGGCGAGTGTGAGCAGAGCGGCTGTGAACGGTGACGCACACGTGTTGGTTGGGGTCCCTCTTCTCCGCTCTCTGGGGTGTGTTCCTAGGAGCAGAATCGCTGGGTCTCTCCCTGGGTCCTTGAGGGCAGGGCCCTGGGAGCGCAGGACCGGTCACATGTGTCGAGCACTTCCTGTGCGCCGGACCGCAGGGCTGGGCCCTGCTCCTCGGGTCTCTGTAACAGCGCGAGCACGGACGCTCCGCCAGGGCTCTCTCTCTCCGGCCACATGCTGTTCTCCAGGCCCAGGACAGTATGTGGCACAACGTGGGTGCTCGAGGAATAGGTACCGAATGAACTACCTTTGAGGTGGGGACTCTGGTATCCCCACTTTTCGGCGGAGAGAAGTCAAGCAGCCTGCGTCCCCCAGGTCCCGTGGCACTGAGGGGCAGGGGCGGGCGTCCGGCCCGGGGCTCCCCGACTCTGCCGTTCCTCCCGCATGCCGTACGTTCTGTCTTGCTCCTGCCCCGCCCGGGATCCTGCGCTCAGTGCGGGACCCCTGAGGGTCCCGGCGGAACAGGGGTGGGGAGCGACCTTGGCTGGGCCTCCCCGGCAGAGGGCTGGGCAGGGCCCGGAGCAGTGTTGTCCGTCTGTGCCTCTGTCTGCAGAACGCGCCTGTCCGTCCGGGGCAGGCACGGGCTCACCTGAGCGGAGCTGGCAAAGGCAGACCGGACACCGCTGGGCACCCCTCTCAGCACCCTGGGGAAACCTTCTTGCTGACTCCCTTGGCCACAAACCACCGCTAACCTTGATTTTCAAGGCCCTAGGACAGAGGGAGAACAAACCCACCCGCAGACCTGGACCCCTCTTCCCGGGGAGAGGACGGGTCCTGCCAGGCAGATTGGAGCCCCCCCCCTTCTGGGACATGCAGGTGTTTCTTCCCCTTGTGGGGTCTCAGGAGGGGTGAGGAGGCTGGTTCCTCCCCCAGAGGGAGCCCTGAGAGGGGGGGGTCCGTCTCGGTGTCTGAGATGGGAGAAGAAAGCGGGCGAGCTGGCGTGGGGGCCCCGCAGGGCAGCACCCGGCCGAGGACCTGAGGGCCCGGCCGCCAGGTCTGAGATGATGGGGCAGGGGGAAGAGCACGAGGCCCCAGACTGGCGTGGAACCAGTAAAGGCCGCGCCCTCTGCAGGACGGAGGTCCACTGGGCACCTCCCAGCTCGCTTAACTTCTTCATTAAAACGCTCCCCGAGCCCCGGGCTGGACACAACAAGGCGGGGAAGCCCCTTTCCCGTCCCCACACAGCCAGAGCGTCCCTCTGGACCATGGGCAGAGTTTTCGGGACTCTGGCCAACTTCTAGCCAGGACTGTGTCTGGAAACTCCCAGAGCCGATCCAGAGGCCTGCTCGACTCCGGGGGCTGGCAGCCACCCCCACCTGCCCGCCCGCCTGCCCGCCCGCCTGGGTGTGGGGCCCGATGCCTTTCCCTGGGCTGGGGCAGGTGACCCAGCCCAGCGGCCGCCCCGTCCAGCTCCGGCGGCACCTGCTGGACTGTGCTGCGGGGCCCTCGGCTCCTCATTGTCCCGCTAACCACTGTGTACGAGTTTCAGGCTCCCTTTGACCTTCCGGCTATGCCGAGGCCGCCCCACTGACACGCGTGCCCTGGCGTCAGCACCGGGGTGGCCACCCGGCCGCTGCCCGTGGCCTTTCCCTCCTCCGGCCCTTCTCCCCGGTTCCTCCTCTAGTCTCTCCTCCTTCTTCCCCCGGGTCTCTCTCCCTCCCTCTCTCGCTCTCCCTCTCTCTCTCTCTTTTTTTTTTTCACTCTTTTAACATGGTTTTCCTAAAAAGTTTTTTAATCAATCAAATTGGAGGCAGAAAATAGGTTTTGTCACGCCTGGTCCCGGGGTGGTGTGGCCCTCACTCAGGCTCCTGACAGCTCCTCAATGCAGGAAGGAGGCCAAACAGAATATTTCCCGGGGAAAGTGCCCGTTTCCATGACACTGCCCCTTGTTGTCTGCGCTGCCCCCTCCTCAAGCTGCCGGCTGACATGGCCCAGCCCCTGTGAAAGGGCCCGGCCGGGGGGAGGGGGGGTGTGAGCATGGGAGGAGGGGGCAGGGGGCAGCGCTGGGGGGTAGAGGGGCGGCCGACAGCTGCCCCTGAGCCTCCGTGGCCTGAGGAGCAGGTAGGGGCGCTGCGGGGACCGGGAGCCCCAGTCTGGTGCCGCATCATAGCTGGGCCTCATAAACATGGAGCCCGGGAGCCGGGGGTGAGACTGTCGGAAGCCAGGCCCTGGCAAGCTGGAGCCGCCAGCCAGAGGGGTGAGACCTCTTCAGGTCCCGGGACGCGGGTCCTGGCAGCTTCTTTGCCCGCCCCCTCAGGCCCCTCTCCCTTCTCTCCTGGGCTCCCCTCCCCCACCCACCCCGGGGCCCAGGCAGCCCCCTCTGCACCCTCTGTGCCTGCCTTCCTGCCCTCCCTCCTCTCCAGCACCTCCTGTGTGGGGGACGCCCCTGGTCCCTCCCAGCTCCCAGGCCCGCGGCCCCCACGCCCAGCACGCTCCCTGGGTCTTCCGTGTCTACCTCACTTTCCCTCTTTCTCCTTCCCATCCCCATCTTTCGCCCTCTCCTCGCTCTTCTTGCTCTCTCTTTTATAATTAATGATTAGTTTTAATTGGTTTGCTTAGGCAGCCTAATAGCAAATTAACAGCAGCCAGCCCAGGGCTTCCAGGCCCGGGTGAGAGAGAGAGAGAGAGAGACCACCGCACTTCGGGCCTGGCCAGGGGAAGTCCTGAGCCAGGCTGGGCGGTGGAGTCTGCCTTGGCCCACCGTGGGCTGCCTGGGCGGGCTCTTGGTGGGAGGGCCTGGCCACACCTGGACAGGCGCAGCAGCCAATGGGAGGAAGGCAACAGGGTCTCCACCGGGCTCCTGTCTGTCAGTGCTCTCCAAGTTCTTCTTCTCCCCCTTCCCGGGTTCTTGTCCACGTGCGCGGGACCCTGGAGACGAGGGCCAGGTCCCAGGAGGGCGGGAGCCAGCCTTGCCCCGAGGCAGGGCTGGATGTCCATCCCACCCCGCACTGCCTGCTCGCTCCTGCCCTGAGCCAAGGGGGTTCCCAGCCTGGCGCCTGGGGGTGGACGGACATCCCGCTTTTCCTCCTGTTCCGGAGGGAGCGGTCCCAGGCCGTTGTTAGCCCAGCTGCCTGCCCGCAGTCGGCCACCACAACCTGGGAGCGCCCGGGCCCGGGCCTGGCTCCGATTGGCCGGGGACCTCTACAGAGAACTGCCCCTCTTGGTCTTCAGGGTTCCGGTCAGAGTACGTAGGACGCAGCAGGTCATGCAGACACGCAGCTGGCACAGAGCGGGCACAGCGGTCCTGATTCCTGGGCATGCTCCTTCTGTGTCCTAGCCAGTGCAGGTGGGTGTAACTTCAGCCCTCCTGCGCATAGGGGCGTCTGCTCCCCTCGGCGTGTCCCTGCTCTGTGCCTCCCCCCGGGCCTCACAGAACCCTTCCTTCGCCACCGCAGCAGCTGTCCCGTCCTCCGCCAGCGTCCCCCTGGCTGCGCCCGGCCCCCTCACCCACACAGGCCAGAACCAGACGCCAGGGACAGCGAGAGGCGCAGAGACACACAGGAGAAGATGCCCAGACAAGAACACAGAGATGAAGTTGCACGTCCCAGGTCCCCACGGGGGGTTCCGGAACCCACCCAGGGTCCCAAAGCTACCACCTCTCTACTCCTGTCAGCCAGGCCACCTGTCCCGGGGGCGGGCGAGGGACAGAGCCCCAGCTCACCGCAGCCCCCCGCCCCCGCCCCCGCCCCCACGTGGCGGGCACGTCTCCGCCCCTCCCTCCCCCTCCTCCACCCCGACCAACTCCTGGAAAGTTTCCTCCCCGATTGTTCTGTGTGATCAGATCTGCAAGTTGCTCTCTAAGCTTCTTGTCACATTTTGACTTAATGAAGTGCAACTGCTGAGGGATTTGGGTTCAGCGCTCCGGTCTCCCGCGCTCCCTTGTTGTCAGAAAACAGGGTTGGTTGGGGACGGCAACACCGCGCGGCAAGTCGTTATCATTCCGGTCAGTCTGTTTAACACAAAATTAAACAAAGAACTAATTAGTGCCTCATGAATTAATAAATGCACAGTTGCCGGGGAGGCTGGGAGGGGAGAAAAAAGGTGGTGGAAGGGAGATACTGGAGTTGTGGAGTTGGGGGGCTTTGGGGGTTTGGGGGAGGCTGGCCAGGGCGCCCTGGAGAGATCTCAGGCGGGCCCGTGCGGGATGGACGGGGCCCGGCCGGGTCCCTGGGCCGGTGGGACGTGAGCTGGGACAGCCCAGCCCGCCCAGCGCCTCTCGCCGCGCCCCGGGGTCTCCGTCCCTTGCCCCGTGGCCCAGCCCTGCTTGGCCTCCACTTCCTCCGGCTCTGCTCCCCCACTTCTTCCCTCTCCCACTCCTCCGACCTCCACCCCCACTTCTGCCTTGGCGTGGCTCCCCCCTGCTCTCCGCTGCCCCCCCGGATCTCAGTCCGCCCAGCTCTCCGCCGACCCCCGGCTTCTCACCACCTGGACCGGGTGGGCAGGCGTCAGAGGCCCAGGGGGTGGCCCTCCCCAGCTACTCGATGCCCACCAGAGCCCTGGGTCCAGCAGGACGGTCCCTGCCCGGGTGGGCGCCCCCACCGAGGCGGCCGGGCAAAGGCTGGCAGAGGACCCAGCCCCCCGAGGAGGGCGTGTCAGGCACAATTAACACCGTCTGTCTAAATAGGCCCTGAGGAGGGCGGGTGGGCGGCGGGAGTGGGTGGCATTCTGGGAGCCCCGTACAAGGTCACCTCACCTCTCGCAATCCCCCAATCTGATTTGGGGATTACACGGCCTAAGGAAACGGGTGTTACTCCTCTTGCATCACTGATAAGCCACAGACGAGGCGTGGGGAAGAAAACACACAATAAAGAGAAAACCCTTTCCCACTGTGGGTCCGGTGCTGGGGCTGGGAGAGGCGGGGCCCGGCTCAGGCGGGGGCAGGGGGCTGAGGTCAGCGGGCGGAGGGCTCCTTGGGTTTTTCATCCAAGGGAGTCTGTCCACTTGACCTTGGCTCCCCAAACTCACTCTGAGGAGGAGGGCCTGAGCCGGGCGGGCCGGGCAGCGAGGTGACCCAAGACCCGCTCGGTCGCACCATTCGCCCTCTCCTTTTGTGGGCCTGCCCGGCGTTGAGTGACGCACGGGTAGGACCCCGGCGTGGAAGGCCCCCTTAGCAGCCTGTACCTGGGAGTTGAGGCCGTGGCCCTGGTCTGCCCCGGACCCTCTGTCACCCACTGGCTGCCGTGAACAGTTTGGCGTCCGTTGTCTTGTTCCCAGGGGCTGGGGAAGGGACTGCAGGAGTGGGTGCTGCCAGATCCTATCATTGTCCCCAGGCCCCGATGCTTGGCTCAAAGCTCCTGGGGGCACCCCCCCACCCCCGCACACTCCCACCTCGCGCCTCTGATCTCCGGTGAGGGGTGCCCTGAGGATGGTATTTCCACAGCGATCAGCCCTTACTGCTCTCTGAGTTTTGTCAAATTTTGGTCGGCATAGACAATATCAGTGCCTTACAGTGTATCCAAATGTTTGACCCTCTAGGCCAGCCCTGGAGCACCAGCCCCTCGGCCCCGGGGGGTGGCAGGGAGCCCTCGGGCACCCGGCAGAGTGGTGGGCGTCCTGGTCCGAAAAGCTAACGGGGCTCCTCTCTCTCCCCCCCCAGGATGAAGTGACGCCCCCACTGCGAGAGAGGAACCTCTAGGACCTGCTGCAAGGTAAGGCCTGAGCCCGTCCCTGACCCAGCGTCCCCTCCCCCGCCGGCGACCCCTGGCCTCCTTACTGCAGGCGTCCCCTGGGCTGGGGCTGGGGCTGGGGCTGGGGCTGGGGCAGGTCCTGCCGAGCCCCCAGGAAGGGCTGGGAAGGCAGAACCCGGGAACGGGGGTCACCTTGCCCATTTGAACCCGGTGGGAAAGGGGCCTCGGGAGGAATGTCTCAGGTTGGCTCTTAAGCCAGAAGCGGCCTGGGGACACCTGGATTGCAGTCCTTGGGCTCAGAGCGTGTTCGAGGTGGCGCGGGGCAGAGGAGCACCTGTGGTGCCAGGGCTGCCCGCCGGCCCGGTGGCACGACGCTCAGCCCTCAGCAGCCCCGTGTGCCTGCTCTGGGGGCTGCCTGCCGCCGGCTGCCCCTGGAAGGCCCGCTGCTGTAGCTCGGGCACGGGGAGCCTGGGTGACTCGGGAGGAGGCCACCGGCCCCTCCCTCCACGCGAGGCTGGCAGGGAGGAGGCCTCAGGCCGGGAGCCTGGAGCCGGCTGCTGTGCCGTCTGCCCTTCCCCAGGCCTCGGGCTCCCCAGGCGTGGCCTTCACAGGCGCTGTCAGACCCCCGAGCGGCTCCAGGAACCCGGGGGCCACCGGGCCTAGGCCCCAGGCAGCGCCGTGTCAGAGGTGACCGGTGGAACGCCAGTGTTATGTAAATAGCGGGGCCTGCCCGGCAGGCGAGCCGACTGGCTGCGGCCATCCATCATCGCCGCCCGGCGGGGCGGGGGACAGACAGGGCACCGTGCGCCTGGCTCCAAACCTGTTTGTTTTCCCTTTGTCTCCCGAGTTTTGGGGCCGGCTGCGACCGGCTCCGGGTTTTGTCCCGACGGCCCCCTCCCGCCGGAGGACGGGGCGGAGGGAGGAGATTCGGGAGGCTCCCACCGCGGCATCTCTTTGGGACTTCAAAGGCTGCCCCGGCATTGTCTGTGCCGGCGGGCAGTGGCCCTGAAAAACGTGATCAGAGGCGGCCGGTGTAGGGCAGGCCCGGCCCGCGCCCTGCGCTCTCGCTGGGGCCCGTGGATTCCTCCCTTTGCCACCAGCACCACCCTGGTTACAGCTCCGCGCCCCGGGCCTCTCCCCTCGCCTTCCTCTCCCCTGGTGTCCCTGCCGGCCGGCTCAGCCTGCTGCCCCACTCCGGGCCTCCTTCTCTCCCTTAGCCACAGCCTCACGCCCCTCTCTCAGCGTGGGGTGGGGCGTGGAGACTGTCGGGAGGTGCAAGGCTCAGCCCCTTCCCCTCGTCCGCACAGCAAAGGGCTTCTTAGGATGGTGGGATCAGGACAGAAGGGTGCTGGACGTCTGTGTCTCGTGCCAGCCCTGTGCTTCTTCCCTCCTTTTTCTCCATCCTCTGCCCATCCCTTCCCTCTGCTTCTTGGCAAGGTCCAGACGGGATACCTCTGTTCCCTGGACACCGGGACGGAGCCTGGCCTCCCTGGTCCTGAAAGTCAGCCCTAGACGCTTCCGTTCTCTGCAGCAAGGCTTGGCCGAGTGCAGCCCACGGGCCAGAGGTGGCCCACTGCCTGTGCTGTAAATAAAGTTTTATTGGAACACAGCCACGCCCACCCGTTTTCGCATTGGCTCCGGCTGCTCTGGCCCTGCAGTGGCGGAGTGTGGGTAGCTGCAGCAGAGGGTGTTGGCCTGCAAAGCCTGAAATATTTACCATCTGGGCCTTGACAGAAAAAATGTGCTGGCTCCTGCTCTGGAGGTTCTGGCTCCTGCCTTCTGCTCTGGCTCTCTCTCTTTTTTAAGTGGTAATATACAAAACATGAAATTTAACATTGTAACTGTTTTGAGGAGGACAGTTCCCTGGCATTACGAACTTGACAAGGTTGTGCAGCCCTCCGTTCCACCCTGTGCTAATTGCTCTGAGGGGCCCCGGCAGCAGCCGCGCGGAGCCCTGTCCTGGGCTGCTTGCATCCTTATCGGTGGGGGGCGCTCTCTCTCCCTCCTCCCTGGGGGGCCTCAGCCTCCGCTTAGCCCCATCTCCCTAGAAGGCCCTGCAACAGCCTCTGCTCCCTCGGGCCTCTTGCTCCCGGCATCCCTGTTAGTCTTGAGCACATTCTTAGACCCACCATTTCCCCTTCTGTAAGATGAGCAGAATACCCACTTTGCAGGATTTTGGGGATGAGTGAGTGAGTTAATGTAGTCGCTGGTGTCCAGCCTGGGGCCTAACTGGTGCCCCCCCCCCCCCCCCCCCGTTCCTTCCTTCTCTCCAGCCTCCCCTCCTCCTCCCCCTGGGCAGGCTCCTCGGAGTCCCCCACCCCTGTCCCAAGACTCTGACTTCTCAAAAAAGGTGAGGCTTGCACCTCCTCCTGGGTAGTGGGCTAGGAGCTGTTGGAGATCTCGGGTCAGTCCTGGGCCCTCCGTGTCTGCTGCTGTGGCCTGGGACGCTGCGTCACCAGTTTCTCCATCTGTGAAAGGGGTCCTGACCACGACACCCCCCCCCCCCGTGTCACAGGCTTGTTGCAGGTCAGGGCTAGGGTGCCCAGGGTGCTGAGGGAAAGCTGTGCAGGTTGTGCTGGGGCGCTGCCACCCACAGGGAGGCCGGAGGCTGCAGGGTGGACACTTGCCCTGCGCAGGGGCAGGGACCACGGCCACTGGGACACATGACTGTGCCGTGAGCTGATGTGGGAGCCGGGCTCCAGGCCCCGGAGGAAGGGCTGGTGGAGAGGGAGGGCGGGCGAGGGGCGGGCGAGGAAATGAAGCTGTGCAGCAGTCAGAGGTCTGCAACCAGGGAGCCGTGTCCTGGCACCGGCCACTGGCCGCCCGCCCCTGCTGCCGCCGCCGCCGCTGTCCCCCTCCCTGTCCTCTTGGCAGGGGCTCCTGGCCTCTTGTGCACCTCTCCTTCCCGCCCCCCGCCCCCCAGCTTTCTCTCTGCGTCCCACCAGTTTCTCTCCCTCCTCTCCTTCCCACCACCCACACTGCTACACCCCAACTCCATGCTGGCGCTCTCTCTCTCTCTCTCTCTCTCTCTCTCTCCTTTTCATCTACTCCGAAGGCTTTACTTTACTTCCTTGTCACCCTAATTGATTGCATTAACCTTTCAGCGTATTGGATTTCCTCGGCATCGTGCAGAGAGCCCTGCGCAATATGCTTATAATCTGAGCCATAATGGACAGTTTGCAGTCAACAAGCCCCTGCTCCCATCTCTGCCACCGGCCTGTTGACATCTCTCTTGCCCAGGCCATGGTGGCCACCTCCCCCCGCCCGCAGGGGCGGGGACCAGGGCTGGAAGGAGGCACACGCGGCTGGACCCACCCTGGGTTTCCCTGCCTCTCCCCTCTCTCGGCTTCCCACCTCCGTCCCCCGCCCCCAGCTTCTCCAGACTCCCCCGCCCGGGTCCTCGCCCGGCCTCTGGTCTCCGAGGGTCCTCTGCGCTCAGCACTCTGCTCCTGGGACTCTGCCTAATGAGTGGCTGATGGGCCCAGCTTGGATTTGGGGAGTGAGGGTCCCTGGGGTTCCACCAAATGGCTCTCAGAGCAAACCGTGGCTCCCTCGAGCGCCTGGGGGGCTTTGGGGGAAATGGCAATCAAGCGGTGGAGGGTGGCCAAGAAGGGGCATCTGAGCTCCCCGGGCTCCCCTGGCCCCTGAGCCAACAGGAGGCCTCCGCGGACCTTCTGGAAGCTGGACCCGCTCCTGCAAAGGGTGTGGGAGCACAGGGGAGACAGAAAGAAGGGGATCTGAGGAAGCCCAGGGAAGAGAGAGACACTGTGGGGGCTGCCCTTGGGCGTGGGGCTGTGCCACCTCTCCCAGAGGGCAAGGTGGCGGGCATGCGGATGCCCTGCTGGGGCACTGTGCCCGACCCTGGTCCTGGGGCTGTGAGTGGGGTGTGCAGTGGGATGTCTCAGGGTCTCTGTTTCCCATCTGACTTGGGAGCAGCTTGTCCACTCCCACCTGCCTTCGTCAAGGGAAGGGAGGCGTGGCATCAGCCACAGAGCCATCGGCTGGAGAGAATTCTTTGCAGGGTGCTCAGCCTGACAGGAGACGGGCAGGAGGGGGGGAGGCAGGAGAGAACGAGAGCTCTCTCCGGCCGCTTCCCTGATGGGCACCCGCCCGCCTAGCAGAAGGCGCAGGAGCCAGCCCAGGCCAGCTGCCTGGTCCTGGGAGCTCAGTGGGCCCTGGCCTGTAGGTCCTGGCTGGGCTGCCGGCCCTGAGATGGGCAGCCCCGCCTGCCAAGCCTTCATTCACCGCAGGACAGAGGCTGGGTTGAATACATCAGTGTCAGGCCGGAGGAGCAGGACGGAAGGTCCCCCAGCCCCGGCACTTCCTCTCTCCCACACTGGTCTCGACACCACCCGCCCCCCCGCCCCTGCCCATCATCTTCTCCTTCTGACCACCCCCCCACACCCCGCCATCAGTCCATCACTGCGAAGGGCAAGCTTTGGCGAGGGGAGGCCCGACCAGGTCCTTCCCGTCCTCTCCCAGGGATTTTGGGGGTGGGCAGAGGGCGCAGCGGGGAGAAGACAAGCAGCGAATTAAAGTTTGGTGATTGTCAGTGTCAGGAGAAGCTAAATAACCCTGTAACTAGTATGAAGGTGAATTCACGGTCTGCTGCACATGGAAAATATGAGCAGTCCGCGAGCCGGGGAGAGCGCACGGCGGTCTGCCCGCCACGCTGGGCAGCCTCCTCTCCAGGGACCCGGGCCGGGAGGCGGGAGGAGGGCCATGAGCCCTCCCATCCCTGCCAGGGAGCGGCTGCCCGGGAGCCCCGACAAGCGCAGGGGCAGCTCAGCGGCTTGACAACCTACTGGCTGGGCACCAGGGACCCAGGGAGGCATTTGTAAGCACCCGGCAGTGCCTGTCGGTGGACACCGGCCCAGGCCCTCAGCCAAACCATCCGTCCGCATGCACCTTCCTCACGGTGCCTCCCGGAGCTGTCGGTCCGCGCCAGGCTCTGCGCCATGCCCTCACGCAGCTCTGGGCCACATGTGCTACTGTCGTTACCCCTTTCATCCCCACTTTTAAAATAACCACTTGGTTGAGATATCATTTACATGCAATCGCACAATTCACAAGACTGTGCCACCGTCACCACTATCCGATTTTAAAGTAGTCTCTTCACCTGGAGGGAAACCCCTGAGTTCATTAGCAGTCACTCCCGGGTCCCCTAGACCCCAGCCTTGGGCAGCCACTGCTCACCATTCCCTCCAACACTGAGAATGTGGAGGCTCAGAGAGGGTCAGTGACTTGATTAAGGTTGCACAGCCAGTGAGCGATGGAGCTGGGATTTGAACCAAGGTAGTGAGTGGTTCTGCAGGGCCACAGCTCTGTGAGGGACTGCCCGATGTCCTGGCTGCTCCCTCCCACCCCAGGCACATGCCATGACACATGTTTCTGACAGCATGGGCTCAGGCATGTACGAGCACCATCCAGACACGCAGGCCGGGTGGCAACATGCACCTCTCTCCCCGGGTACACTTGCGACTCCATACAGAAAAATCTCACAGCCCTCAGAAGGACGGCCAGGCTCCCCTCCTCTTGACCCTCCTCTTCCGCAGCCGAGCTTCTGCAAGGGAAGGTGGCCACGAGGACCTGTAGCAACAGGGGAGCTGAAGGAGCCACCGAGACCTGGGTGGTTTCGGAATTTTAAAATGAGAAATCCCCATATCTCCTGATAGCCGGTGATTGTAACCAAAAATGCCAGCACAACATTCCAGAGCCAGTCCCTGCCCGGGCTGGGGCCACACGGGCTGTGCTGTGCCCACAGGGGCGACACGCTAGCTCAGGTCCCTGCGTCACAGTCGCTCTGTCTTTCCTTCATCGTCCACGCTCTCCTTCTCTCTGTCCTGCTGCTCCTCACCCTTTTCTCCCCTCCTGCCTCTTCCTCACACTCTCGTGTTCCCACCCCAAAACTTAAAAAAAAAGAAAGAAAGAAAGAAAACAAAGAAACGAAACAAAGAAAGAAAAGAAAGAGGCTTTTGACCCTCCTCTTGCACTTGCAAAAATTGGGGAATTAACGTGAAACTTACTGCCTCTGATAAGAGAGGAACAAGGGCGAGAGACAAAGGGAGAGGCAGACACGAGAGAGTGAGTGTCTGCTGGGTTTGGTGTGGGGTGTTTTTCCTCCTTCTCCTCGCTCCCTCCAAAGCGGAGGATCCGGCCGGGCCAGTTTGGATATTTATTAAGAAAAAGCCAAAGATAATTAACTTTTTTGTTTTTGTTTTGTTTGCGGGTGCCTCCCCTGCTGGCGCTGCTGACTGCCTGGCAAATTAAACCTGCTCCCTGGGTGCTGGGCTGCCGCCACTCCACTGCTGGCTGGCCCGAAACCGCGGGGCCCGTCCGCTGCCCACCCAGCCACCCGCCTCGGGTCTCAGACCCGGGGTCCCTTTATGCCACCACTGATGCCACCGCCCCAGGCTCTTCTGACTTGTAGAGCAGCCTTTAGAGCAGGGTAAGTGGTCTGGGTAGGGGCGGGGTCAGAGAGGAGGGGCTCTCCCATGGGGAAGGGGCACGCTTTCTGGCCCGTTCAGGGCAGCCGGCTTCGCAGAGAGAGTGAGCTGGAAGGGCAGGAAGAGGCCAGGTTGGGACCGTGTTGACCTTGAGCTCTTCTCCCAGGAGCTTGGTGCTCTGCCAGGACCCGTGCCCTCGGGAATGCTCTGGAGGAGACTCCAGGGAGATGGAACCACCTCACCATATCTGTCCACCCTTGACCCCAGCCTCCGTTCCCTCCCACCTCTGACCCAGCCCAGGCCACCTGGGGGCCGGCAGGATGGTTAGAGGGCTGGTGCTTGGGTAAGAAGCTCTGGTCCAGCCGCCTCTGGTCTGCTGCCCTAGAATCCTGCAGAACCCTGGGGCCAAGCTGTGACCTGAGTCTGAGCCCTGTGCCAGGGCCAAGAAGGTAGCAGTGAGAGACTTCTTGGTCGGGGACACAGGTGAGGGCTTCTTAGGAGTCAGAACAGCTGGGAAGGCAGGCAGGTCCTCTCCAGGGGCCAGCCCAGCCCCGCACGAAAGGCGTTTGGTGTGGTTTGCCCCTCTGCTAAACCAACACGCTTCAGCCCCTCCCCTGGACGGGGCCCGATCCTCTGTCCCACTGGCTCTGTCCCCAGTGGGACAAGTAGGCAGCCACGTGAGGTCCCTCCAGGTGGGGAACTTGCTTGGGAGCTGGGCACAGAGAGGAGGACATTTTTCAAGGATTTTGCCGGCCCTCTTTTTTTTTTCCTATGAAATATAAGGATGTGCAATTTTTTTGGTTTCAATTTAGCATTGGAGAATTTTATAATTTAGTAATTAAAATCTCTGATAGGCTTTAGAAATTGCGGCTAATTGAATTTAATGGGAAGATGATTTTCAATTTTATTTGATTACCGGGACCCCTGGCATCGGTATTTATGGGAAAAAAATGGGAAATGTGCTGTGTGGGCTAAGATGGCATAATTGAATTAGGGATAATCGGATTTCTCCGTCATGAATTTCACTATAATTTTCCTATAATTTTCCATTAGATATCTAGTTTACAAATATTCACAAAGAAATGAAGCTCTTTCGGAATGGAGATTGCTGGCTAACAGGATTACGGGGCCGAGCGCGCGGCGATGCCAGCCCCTGCACCGCCGTCATGCAGCCCCTGGATCTGCCTTGAGCTGGGCTCCGGCCCGGCCTCAGCCCCTCGCTCCGCCACCCGCTTTGCCACGCCTCTCCGCCCTTTGTTTCCTCCGCGCCTGCGCCCCCCCTTGCCCAGACCCCCACCCACCCACCCTTCTGCGGCCTGCCACCTCCCAAGCCGTGCTGTCTGGGCGCTGCCCTCCATCCCCACCACGCTTCCCATCCACAGCCCGCCCGCTCGCTCTTTGCTCTCCCTGACACCCTCCCTCCCTCCGCCAGCCCGGGGAGTGCGCTCACACGCAAACACACGGACTCCCTCGCAGGTGCGAACACGCTTGTTCACATGCGCACACAGTGCTTTGGCCAAGGCTTCTGTGCCCTGGCCCAGTCGCCTCGGAGGGAACCAGTTTATTGGGATCCTGGGGTGGGGTGCAGGAACAAAAGGAGCTTTGTTCAAGTTTATGTGAAAGTTGCAAATTCAAAATGAGAGCAGATAAAGCATGAGATACCTGGTGTGTAAACAGGCTGGCGAGTGAGAAGGCCCCAGGCTCGGGAGGGAGAGAAAATGAGTGGGCAAACTGGGGGTGCAGGGGCCTGGGAGCCAGCGACTGGAGCTTGCCTGGGGGGAGCTGCCGGTTTCCCCCGGACTGGTGTGGGGGGCCTGGAGTGAGTTGCCGTGTGGGTCTCCACTGTTTCTCTTGGCGGCGAGGCCTGTAAGGAGCTGGTGGCTCTGGGCCCGGGGCCCGGAGACCAGGAGGAATTGTGGCGTTGGGCTTTCTGTCCCCCAAGTCCCAGGCACAGAGGTTTCTACTGTGGCTTGGCCTCAGGGTCTAAGGAGGTGTCACCACATCAGGATCCTCGTCAGAAATGGGTCAGAGATGCCAGAGTTCTGGGCCTCTCCCCTTCTTACGAGCACACACCCAAAGAGAGACAGAGAGAAATCGGGGACCCCCTCCATGATGTGGTCTCTGACTCACACCCAGGCCCCCAAGGCCTCAGCCTTTTTCTCAGACCTTCTCAAATCAAAACACACCAAGAGGGCCTCCCCTTCTGTGCTCCTGGGGCCTGTCCTCCAGGGGCAGGCCCCTCGCCCTTGGGCAGGGGCTCCTAAGCCTGTAGTGGCCGACGGTGGCCATCATCTCGGCAGAGCTGAGCTGAGGCTCAGAGGGCCCCACCTCCCCCCACCGTGGCTCGCTGCTCTTGGCAGCTCCCTCGGGCCGGCTTTGCCTTCCTTCCAGCTCGCTTAGTTCTGTCCCTTCAGCCATTGCTCGCCAGTCTTCATCCACCAGAGGCCTCAAAGTTATCACGCAGCCGATCTCATTGGCCTTGCCTCAGTAACCGGAAGGCATGTCCTTCCATGCCCTGACCACCAGCAGCGGCAGCCCAGAAGGACCTGTGGGTCACATGTGCAGGGAGCTCCCCGTCCATGCGACACCTTCAGACGCACCAGGAAGTCGCTTTTCTGCCCCTGTGTGGTCAGGCTTCCTTCTGCATTCCAGGTGCCCAGACAGGGACACAAACCCTCGGGATGCGGGTTTGGGATTGACTGCTGTTACAGCCCGAAGCCGCAGACCCTGCTTCGGGGAGTCACGGGTGGTAGGACGCGAGTACCCCAGAGCAGCCCTGGACGCGGAGGTGCCCTATCTGAGATCCCATGTGGGGAACAGGAGCTCATGACCCCTCCTCTGCCTGGCTGCCCCGTGCCAGCAGTTGTACCAGCCTCTGTGTAGCACGTGGCCTGGTTTATTTAGGGAGCCTTGCTCCCTTATTCAGAGTTTTAGGGCCAGGGGACACTCAGGAAGCTTCCGGGCCTCCACCTACTGGTCCTACATAGGGACGGGGCAGGCCTAAAGGGCAGAGGACTGTGTGGCCACCAGGAATGCCAAGAAGGCACCGGGGAAGGCAGGGAAGTAGGTGAGGGATGCTAACCTCCTTTGGAACTGAAGCGCAATCCAAGAAGAAAGAAAGGGAAAGTGGGAGAAAGAGTAGATTGTTAACTCCCTGGCTTCTTTGCCCCAAGGCCTCCTTGGGCCCCTCTCTTTGCAAAACAGAAACATTGCAAAAATAGGCCAGTGTCATTTTGCTGAATGCGGCCCAAAGACCAGAGAAAGACATCCTCTCATGGAAGGCAGTGTGGCATCCCCCGAAACAGGAGGGGAAAGGAAGGAAGTAGGGTGGACGCAGAAAGGGCAGAGGGAGAGCTAGTGACAGCAAGATCCGGGTACTTCACTCCCACAGCCGCCCACATTCCTGCTTGCCCGCCTGCCTCCTTCTTGGAGACCCCACCAGGCTCAATGAGGAACTTGAGTCGCTAAAATTTAAGGAATCTCAACTTATCTGGGCCGCAGCAGGGACGTTTAGGAGCCATAGAAGGGAGGCCCACCAAAGGGCCTTCTCCGAGAGGCAAGGAGAAGGGGCAGAGGGTAGACTGAGGTGCAGGTGGCAGGACGCTGGCTCCTGGTTGAGGGGTGCCTGTTCCCTGTCTGCCAGGGCCTTTCACGGGGCACAGCGGCAGAGGCGAGAGGGTGGGAAGGAAGCCCAAGTGGTCGAGTTCTGAGAAGAGATAAAAGTTTCTGTCCTGGCAGGGTGAGAGGAGGAAGAGGTGCTGCCCACCTCCCCCCATTCCTAGCTGCCGGGCAGGAGGAGATGGCCCGGGAGCAGGGCTGTGCAGCGGCCCGGGGTCGGTCCGGGTAGGGAGGCAGCCAGGAAACCTAAGCAGCAGAAACCCGGGGTTCCCCGCGCTCCTGGAGCCTGCGAGCTGTGCGAGGCCGACGCGCGTGTTTCCCAGTGGGGCCAGCCCCGCCGTCCCGGAGTCTTTTCGTCTTTGAACTAAAAAAGCAACTCCAGCAACAACATACGGCTCGAGTACGAGGGGGAAGCAAAACCCCTGGTACCCTGGCACCGGGAGTCGTCAGAGTGCGCGAAGGGGAGCGCGAGAGCGCGCGGCTCGGCGGCGCGACCCCACTGCGCTCCCACCTGCGCACGCCCGCGCGGAAAAGTTTGCGCGGCCGCGCACGCGGCGAGCTCCGGGCCCACCGGCGCCTGGGAGCGAGTCCGCGCGCCGCCGCCGCCGTGGAGTCGCGCTCGCCTGGCCGGAGCGCAGAGGGGGGCGTGCGAGCGCGCGCCCGCCCGCCGGCCCGCGTCCGGCCGGAGTTGGTGCGCGGGCACGAACCTCGGCCTCCGAGCGCCCGCCCCGCTCCCGCCGAGTCCCGCCTCCCTCCCCGCGAAGTCTGAGGTTTAGGGAACCACTGAGCCGATAAGGCCGTGAGGCCGGCCGCCCCAGCCGGTGCGCGCGCGAGGGAGCCGGCGCGAGTGAGGGAGGGAGCGAGCGCTGGGCGCGGGCGCGCGCGAGGCCGCGGGCGCGGCGCGGGCGAGCGCGAGCCCATTCACTCCGGCCTCCGGCTGGCGGGCGCGCGCGCGGGCGGGCCGAGCTCTGCTCTTTCACCTGCCGGGGCGGCGCGGGCCGGGCCCAGAGGAGGCGGCGCCCCGTCCGCCCTGCCAATCACCTCGGCGCCTGGCAGCGCCCCCGGCCGCTCCCGCCCACCCGCTCCCTCCTGCCAAACTGTTACCCTGAGTGTTACCGTCAGGAGCAATGACATCAGGGCTTTAAAACAACTTGTTATTCGGGGAGTAATCAGTTGCAATTAGGCATTAATTAAGTATTATGAAAGTTGATTATTTAAGTGAATTCGGCTTTCGACTCTCCGACTATGGTGAGTACCCGAGTGGGGCGGGGGAGGGCCGGGGGCGCGCCGCGGGGCTCCGACCCCCGCGCGGGGCGGGGGGCGCGGGCGGGGCGGGGGCGGCGGGAGCCCTGCCGGACCGGCGGGCGGGGGCGCCCCTCGGCCTCGCGGCCCGGCCGGGCCCCCAGACCCGGGCCACGTCTATAAATAGTTTCTCTTTTAGTTTAATAAACTCGAGAGCAGAGCGGAGCTGCTCTGCGTGTGCAATGCCGGAGCGTGAGAGCGAGCGGGGAGGGAGGGAAAGTTTCGCTCTCCCTCCCCAGGCCCCCTTCGCATTTCTCCCCCAGTCCCGGGCACTTGTCGGCCCCTCGATGGGGGGCGCGGCGAGCAGAGGGGGCGGAGGGGGTGTGGAACGGGGAACACTGCGAGAGACTAAACAGATTTTTTTTCCTTCCCTCTTCTTTTTTCGGCGATCTTCGAAGAGTTTGGGACCAAGGCGAGGAGAATGGATCTTGGTACAGGTACCGGCCGGTGGGAACCGGGGGGGAGGCTCTTTCACTTTTCTTTCGGTTCTTTTACGGAAGTTATTATTTTTAGCCCAATGAGGTAGCAGCTGGGCGGGGGGCGGGGGCTGGCCAGAAGAGGGTCCGGTGCCGCCGCGCTTCTCGCCCTGGTTTCTGGATTGCGAGGCTTCGGATGATATTATTGTTATTATTTGTTACTTGCTTGGTGACTATGACTAATTTGATGCTCGTCATTATGAAAGAACGGAGGGCAGACGGAGCTGGGGGGCACCCAGAGAGAGGATTTAGGGGTTTTTTGTGGGGGTTTTTGTTCTCCATGTTTTTTTGAATGGCTCCGTGTGTTTTCTGTGTGTTTTAATCCCTGCAAAGATCTCTGTGTGTCTGGCTGCAGGGTGTGTGTTTTTATTTTTTTAGTGGGGGGTGGTTTAGTTTTTGAAAGCAGCGTCCTGTTGGGAAAGGTGGTTAGTCTGGTTTCAGGGCGACTGTCTCAAGGTAAAGGAATTTAATTTATTTGGGACAAGGCTGTGTCGGATGATCAAACTGCTTATTATGGCTAATGAGTATTTTTCACCTGAGAATCCGTGGGATGAGGCGGCTGTTATCAGTTCAAAGTGCTGGGCCCGGGACTCGCTCCCAGCCCCCTTCCTAGCTCCCACCCTGGGCCTGCGTGTGCCAAACGAACTACCACATTGGGCCTTGTGGGTTTTGTGGGGGGCTAGGGTGGCGCCTAGGCCAGCAGTCCAGAGAGCGTGGTGCGGGCCTGGGGCAGAGTGCATCCAGAGATTTGGGTGTTTTACTGGCTTTAGTCTGATTTTACTCCATATTTCTCTTGTCTTCCGCTCTGGGGTTCCAACCTCAGTCCAGAGTGAGGTCTACTGGGCTCTGGACCGCCACTCGGGCCGCCGCTCGCTGTTGAAACCAGGTTTTGGGCAGGACCCGTAGGTCCTCAGCTGACGAAGGCAGCTGGCTTCTTCCTACATGTTTTTCAAAGAAGGTGGCCGTGGACAGGGTAATTCGCTGAGACTGATCTCTGAACCCTCCTGTGCCACTGATAGAAGGATAAGTGCTGTCGGTGGCTGTTCGAGTTGTTGTTTATAATGGGCCCAAGTTCATCGCACAGTCCCTGGGGACCCATGAGCTGACATTTGACCTTCTGAGCTCCAAGGGGATTGGGCAGAGAAGACAGGAAGACAGCACCGAGGGCCCAGGGAGGGCAGCCTGGTGGTTGGCTTTGGGAAGGCCATGTGTGTGTGGGGTGGGGGGGGGGAGGAAGGGTTGTTCGAAAAGTGTTGAGACTACACCCAGCCAGATGCGATCTTGGTGTACCTGATGTGGAGGTCCTGAGGACCTTTGTGCCCGGGAAGGGTGTGACACCCCCTGCTGGGCAAAGCGGTGAAGGTGTCTAAGGCCTCTGCTGCCACCCTGCCCCTCCCTGCCCCTCCCTGCCCTCCACTCCCACAGGGGAGCAGCCCGCCCCCACCTCTAATCAGGTGTCTCATCACCTCCCTCTCAGGCCCCACCCCCTTTCTTCGGAAATGGGGCCCCCACCCATCCCTACAAGAAGCACACCTTACAGATGGGCCAGGTAATGCACCACCCCCTACCTGGGGCAGGCCACGCCTCTGCTTGTGGGCGGGCACAGAGCATTACTCAGCTGGGAGGCGGGGCCCTCTTCGCGCTCCGCCTTCTAACCTGGGTGCCAACTGGAACTGGCGTCCATCCTCCCGCCCTGAGCCACCCAGTCCCTCCCAGCAGACTCCAGAGCCCTTCTGTGGGGTGTCCTGACTGGGGAGTAGGCCTCCCGGGCTTGCGAGGGGCAGAACCTCTTGTAGCGTCTCTCCCGGGCCGTGTGGCGACTCTGTTCTCCCCGCACTCCAGGCACAGCCTTTGGAAACTTTTCCTAGAAGCTAGAAGCTAGAAGGGCCCCTGAGGTCAGCCGGTCCCTCCTGTAGCCGGAGCAGGGCACTCCCCAGCACAAGCCAGGCCTGGACTCTGGCCGCCAGTGAGGGGAGGTCCGGGGTGTCAAAGTTCTGACTGTTTCTGGGAGGAGTCATCTGGTGATACCATCTCAGCCTTTTCTTTGAACTTGAAAGTTTCACTTAATCTCAGAACTTCAGAAGAAAAGCACTTTTTCCCCTCTTCACTAAAAAAGGGAAGCAGGTGGGAACTCTGAG
This sequence comes from Phyllostomus discolor, assembly GCF_004126475.2. Lineage (NCBI taxonomy): Eukaryota > Metazoa > Chordata > Mammalia > Chiroptera > Phyllostomidae > Phyllostomus > Phyllostomus discolor. The sequence goes on along the minus strand of NC_040907.2, from coordinate 6,101,167 downwards.
ATCCCCTCCGAGCCATCTCTGGCTGACTCTGTGGTCACCTCCCCTCCACCTCGGGGACATACCCCTGGACACAGCCAGGGCCAGGGGCCTCGTCTGTGGCCCGGGCTCATTGCTGGTGTGGTGGGGGGACGTCTTCTTTAGTGGGACTCTGGGCAGCTGCCGCCCGGGGCCTCTCTAGCTAGCGCAGTGGGAGGCTGGAGGCACAGGCCCCAGAAGGCTGCCGGCACCAGGGACCCAAGAAGCATCGGCTCAGGGGTCACCATCCCCTCCGGCCCGGGACAGCTCTGGGCTCTGCAGCGCTCCAGCCACAAGTGACTCTGTAGCGGGAGAACCAAGTCTTCTCAGGAGGGGACAGCAGGATCTCCAGACCCTCAGGGGCCATGTGGATCCCTTTTCCCCCACCATAGTTCAGCCAAGGGCTGGATCAATCTGGACGTCTTTAGCAATAAAAAATGCCGATGTCGTCCTAATTCACCAGGCCCCGAGATGACAGCAAATTTACATTTTTTAATTAAACTAGCAGCCAGTTTTTATGAGAGGGGGTTGGGTTATGCAAATCAAATGGTTGTGTACGGAAGATTAGGAGAGTTTGGGAATAAATTCCACAAATGCTAATAAAAAAAAAAGGAAAGGGAAAGAGAGGGAGGGAGGGAGGGACGAGAGAGGAAGAGAGGAGGACATGGTTCCATTAGGCCCTTTTAGAGTGATTTCCCGGGGGAGGGCGTCGGGAGGGGAGGCGCGGCGGGAGGAAGCTCTCAGACGCAGGTGAGCCCGTCCTGCCGCTGGGAAGCTCCTGGGGAGGAGGCCCCCCTAGGCCAGGGCCTAGGTCCTGGGCCACACTGGAGGCCAGGTTGACCGTGGCTGTGAAGTAGCAGCAACGCTTTGAAAGGGAACTTTCCCTTGATTTCCTGGGGTCTGGTTGTCATTGCTCCGCTCTCTCTAAGGGGAACTCGAGAAAAAGGGGACGGGCCATTCAGAGTTAGAGCTGCCCGTCAGAGGACTCCAGGGGGGCTCTGCCAGGCGAAGGGCCAAACAGGCAAGGTCACAGGGATGGCCAGGGACCCCGGGGGAGCTGGCGAGGGGCTGCGCTGCCCCTTGGCACCAAGTCTGCCGCAGCCAGCAGCCACGTCGCAGGGGCGAGTGGGTGGGACAAAGCGGTGCTGGGACTCCAGGCGGAGTCCCCCTTGCACTGCATGCAGACCGCACCCCCCCCCCCCCGCCGCCCCGTGGCACCCTGGCCCTGGCCTCGGCTGTGCAGGAGGCCAGGAAGGATGGGGTCAAGGGAGCCGAGCCAGGCTGGCGCGGCAACTTGGTTCTTGGAGTGGAATTTCCTAGTAGCCGCGTGCTTCCATGGCACACGGTCCGGAGGTCGGAGAAGAAAGGCTGCAGGCTTCTTGCAGGTGGTGTCTGGTCTGATCCTGGGGCGGGGTGAAGAACTTGGCTTCCGCAGGCCAGCCCCGGTGCGTGCTGCTCAGGCCCCTGCTGCCCGGCGCGTCAGCCCAGCTCCGGGCTTTTAGGCCTTGGGTGAGCCTCCCGCTCAAGGCCGGCACCTGCCCGGGGCGCAGGCTTCTAGGAACCGTGCTGGCTCCCATCACCCCGTGGGCCCACCCGGCGTGTGCCGGGGCTCGGGAAGGTTCTGGTGCTGATTCTGCAGGGAGAGGCTCCGTGCCGGGCTTGGGGCAGAGCAGGTCGCCCTCGACCTGCCTTCCTCAAGCCTTAGCTTGGCCAGATACACCCACTCGACCAGTCTCAGCTGGGGCCGATCCCTGCCCCTGCGGTGAGGCTGGGCACCGGTTCTGCCAGTCTGCTGTGGGGTGGGGGTGGGGGGTGCTTTAGTGCCATCTTGGCAAGAAGGCGCAGGCAGAGCCGGGGACAGAAGAGGCTCTCTCGGAAGTGGCGGGCTGCCTGGTGCCGTTCCGACAGAGGCCGGCTGAGGCGTCTGGAGGGACTGGAGCCTCAGGTGACACGCAGGGTCTCTGGCCCCCAGACTCCCAGCTGCATTTCGCCGGGAGGATTCAATGGGCCGATCTCGTGTGGGGGGGGCGTTGAGTGGACAGGGTAAGAAGTGTATCGTTTGGACCTTTTCTCTGGAAGGAAGCACTTGGGGCAGGCAGCCCTGGGCCATGGAGGGGCCTCTTCCCAGCGCCGCCTGAGCTGTGGGACATCAGAGCAAACCCCAGACGAAAGACCCAGCGGGGCCATTTCCCTCCAACGGGGGTGGGGGGGCAGAGGCAGCGAGGGTGGGTCTGGAAGGATCCCTACCAGACCCCCACCACCACCAACAGTCCCTTTCTCCCTGCAGGGACCAGCCAGGGAACCCCGCTGCCTCTCCCCTGCCCGAAGGGCACCGGGGCCAGTGTTAGTCAGACCTCTCTGCAGGCCTTGCTGTCACTCCTGGGCGCCCCCCCCCCCCCCCCGCCACGGCCGGGGAGTCTGGCTGAGTCGCAGCTTGGGTTTTTATGATGGAAGAATAAAATAAATGGAGGCACCTTTGGAAGGCTGAGTCACGGCAGCAACATCTCCTCATTAAAGCTGCTGCCCTGGCTCAAGTCCCCTGGCAGGGGTTGGGTGGAGCCCGGGAAGGCTCCGGGCCCTGACTCCTCCCCTCCCCAGACCCGGCCAGGTTCGTGGTGATGCTCCTGCCCCCTTGAATGGGCCTCCGCTGGCCGGCCCACCATTCTTAGAAGGACCGGGCTGTTTCTGCCACCCCACCCCAAGGTTGCCTCTGTCACACTAGTGGCTCTCCCTGCCACTAGTTTTAAACCTTGACCGCCCTGACGGAGGCCACTCCTCATCCCCCTCCTCCTCCTCCTCCTCTCCCTCCGGCTCCCCCTCCTCCTCCTTCTCCTCCTCCTCATCTTCAGGGGGAAGGAAGTTGCTCTGTAGTAATTACAGCCTGTGGGTCCCCAAGGCAAGCAGCAGCTGTTCCGGGATGGCTAGGCCAGGGTACAGCAGGAGGAGGAAGGAGCTAGGGAGAAGGAGGGAGGTGGTAGAGGAGGAAGAGGAGGGCCAGTGGCCCCAGGGTGCAGAGGAGACGGGACTGCTTCGCTTGGATTGGTGGTGAAAGGGGGCACCCCTTGGTGGTCCCGCATTCGCCGGCAGCGGAGTGTCCTCACACCCCAGGCTCATCAGGACATCCCACGCCCTGTGTGGGGAGAACCCCACTCAGGTAGCGAGGCCTGAGGTGCAGCCAGTGTCTGGGAACACCCTCCGCAGGAGCTCCAGACATGAAGACCACCTGGTGGAAGGAGGCAGGTGTGTGTTTACCTGTCTCGCCGGGCGGAGGAGCACGGGGCAGCGAGCCCGGGGAGCTCTGGGGCGCAGTGGCCTTTGGACCCGATAAAGGATGGGCAGCCTGGAGACAGACAGAGGAGACAGGCAGACGGTGTGCACCTTCCAGACTCCACGGGCCTCTCCTCTCCGGGTCCTGTGCCCCGCCCCTGCCCCCGCCCTGAGGGCATAGCTGTTGCTCCCCACCGTGCAGCCCCGGTTTTCTGCCCCTACCGCCCGGGCTGCCCGGCCCAGCTCCCGACAGCCAGGCGCTCCTGCCGACCTTCCTCGCTCCCTGGCCCCTGTGCGGCCTCCGGGAAGAGATGAGAGGCTGGCTGGGGACCTGCTCCTCGGAGGAGCTGGCCGTGCCGGTGACATCGACGTGTCAGGGCGGCACTCAGACGCCGGCCCCGGGAGCCCCAGGCCAGGGCCCCTGGGTGCTGCTGTTACTGTTGCTCATAGCGGCGGCCGTCGGAGAGCGAGCTCCCTGTCCCCATCTCCCAGTGCCCAGCACAGAGCTGGCCTTGCGCCTTCCCACAGTCAGCGCCTCTTCTCCGCGTGCACCACCCCCCCGCCCTCATAGGGGGGCAGAAGGAGGCAGGCGGGAAACCTTGGCCGGTCCCCTTGGAGTTGGGGCTGGGTTTTAGCTCCCACAGCCGCATGCGCAGGAAGGGGTGGGGCCCGGATTAGGGATGGCGTGAAGGGGCGAGGGGGCGTAAAGAGAAAGACAGACATTGGGTGGTCAGGTGGGGACCCCGAATCGTCTGTGAACTGTAACCACAGCTTGGAGCCGGGAGGGTCCGGGGTGAGAGGTCAGACTCGGCTCCTGGGGGCTGCTGCCTGTGGGAGGCGGGAGGGCCGGGCGCAGCGGCTGGTCTGAACTTCCCCCTGCCTCTTCCCCTTGTCCGTCTGCGTCTCCCCGGGGCGGACTCCACTCACTGCCGCATGTCCCGCCTCCCGAGGCCCTGCGTCCAGTCCCAGGACCCCTCCAGCTGGGTGGACCCAGTGCCAGCCCACGTGGCCAGGGTAGAGGCCCCTGGCGTGGTGTTTTGGCTTCTCCTGAGCTGGCCACAGGGTCCACTCTCCAGGCTGCCCACAGGCTGGCCCCATGGTCTTAGGGAGCGCCACCGGCCCTTGGAGGCCGGGACCCTTCCTAATGCCAGGAGGGCTCTGTCTCGGCAGAGGGCACTGCCTGGCTCTGGGGGAGAGGGACGGAGCAGGGGAATGGACACTCTCTGCGGCTCCAAGGACCCGGGATTTGCAGGGGAACCCTTCCCGAATCGAGCTGTGGCCGGTGCCGGCCTTTCCTTCCAGGGCGTTCTCCGTGAGCCGAGGGCAGGGAGGGACGGTGCGGCGTGAACGCCGGCACAGCGGGAGAGCAGGGGCACCCAGGAAGCCCCCGGGGAGAGAACTCCGAAACTTCGTGCCGATCTCCTTGACTGTGACTTTTCAGCTCCCTCTGGTTCAGGGCCTCCCTCTCCGCCATTCCCTCAGCCCAGGAGCCCAAGGCCACAGCCATCCTGGGGGACAGGGGAGCCTCGGGAAAGGATTGGCCAGGTGCCCCCACTGCCCAGCAGGGGGCACCCCACTGTACCTGCCCCAATTCTAGGGATAGGGCCACTGGTCCTGGGTCTAGTCCAAGCCTTCTGGCCAGGGGTGGGGGGAAGGGACGCCTACCTTCCCCACCCCCAGAGGTTCCTTGGCTGAGTTTGTTTTGCCAGGGTGACCTGTTTAATCATCTCATTTTCTGGTGGCCGTTTATTCCTCGTTTCCACGGTTACGGCCCCATTAAGGGGAGAAGCAATAAGGCAGCGAGTCAAACAGGTAATAAAAACATTAAAGCCCATGTGCACAGAGGGAGGGCGGGCGGTGGGAAGGGGCTCGGTGAGGTGAGACGGCCTGGGGAGGCCGCCTGGCCTCGCCCTGCACAGCCCACCGAGAGGGAGGGCTCCCGGTTGCACGCATCCGAGGGCCGACCCCTCCCCAGGGCCCTGCTTCCGGGCCGGGCCCGTCGGGGGCCGAGACTCAGACCCAGCTCAGCACCATCCTCAGCCCTTGGTCCCCTGGCAACTGGGGTGGGAAGTAAAACAGGAAGGAGGAAAGTGAGAGTGAGTGACAAGAGCCGCCTCCCCCAGTACGCTGGCCTGCCGCCTGGGTGACCCGCGTGTGTGTGTGGGGGGGGGGGGGCCCACCTCGCTCTCTCGGTGGGGGAGGGGAGTGATTTCTGACATTGTTTTGAGCTCTAGAACTTTTTTCTGCCAACTTTATCAGAAAGCATATTTGTGGTGAGTGTTGCTAACAGGACCAGTCTGGTGAGTAAACGTTCCTGGTGTGGACAGCTCTGTGACCTTGAGCGGGAGAGCACGGCAGGGGCCGGGGACACAGAGGCAGAGGAGGCCAGGTGCCCGCCCCCCGCCCCCCCCCGGGCTGGGGAGCCCTTCCCAGGATGGGGGAGGGAGCCGAGGTGTGGGGTCCGTCCCCAGCAGCGTGGTGCGTGGCACGCTTGAGTGGCACTTCTCTGGGGCTGGGTTGTGTGACTGTCTCCCCCGTGGGCTGGGCCAGAGGCGTCGCTGGCAGGTTCTCCCATGGGCCCCGTAGGGACACTGCCCTCCTCCCCTCTCGGAAATGGGAGCCAAAAGGGACGCCAGCCTCTTGCCGGCCCCTCTGTGCCCAGGGGCACACGCCTCCCTCCCAGTGTCCCCTGTCTGGGCGCCTCCTGAGTGTCCCTCAGAGTTGGCAAGGGCTCGGCCAGGGTCAGGGGGGCTGACCAGAGCGGGGAGGTGCAGGCTGAGTCGCCCGTTAGCCAGGGAAACCAAGTGGAACCAAGGCACAGTGGCAGGGCCTCGGGTCGCCGAGCCGGCCAGCCCCGCAGCGGCTCAGAGGGGAGGGCAGGGGGTCCACTGTGGGGGGCTCCCCACGGCGAGGAGCCCACTTTCTCCCGCTCTCCGGCGCTCTGATCCTTGGCGTACTCACGGGGGTCTGTGTCTCCAATTACTCATTTCAAAGTCGGTTTCTGACGGGAGAGGGAGAAGGAGAGGAAGGTCTGGGAAACGGGGGAAACCCTTTGGCTGGGAAGTGTGTCTTGGGAATGGGTCTAGATGAGTTAATATTCTGATCAAACAATTAAAAATAGAAAGCGCTCCCGCGGCACCAGCTGCTGAGGCTTTTCAACAACTGTCACCAGCAAGTTCATGGGCAGGTGGTGCTCGAAAGGAGTTTTTCCACAAACAGCAAATATCAGAGATTACAGTGTGCCCCCCACTTCCCTCCCTGGGCCCAGGACAGGTGTTCAGGGCCCCCGGTTCTCCTCGCACGCCCCTCGGGGACCTGGAGCTGGGGGTCTGCACAGCCTCAGGACCGCCCTGCTCCCCCCGCCCGCCCAGGGCCCGGCCGCCACGGTGAGGTCATCACCAGATGCCTCGGTAATTGCTTTAAGGATCTAACTTAAACTAAGACGAAAACTTAAATTCCTGGGTGAGGAGTAATTTTCCGTCCAATAGTGAATTAATGAAAGGATCGTCGCCGGGGCCTGGCAGGGAGGCTGGGCTGCTCTGATGAGTCCACGTGAGTCAGACAGGCGGCTCTGGACCGGGGGACTCCCCCGGCCCCTTCGGGGCCCCACCAGGGCCTGCTGAGTCAGTGGGACCTGTTCCGTGTGTGCTCGGGGTCCCCCTCGATGACGGGGACCGGCTTCTCAGAGCCCCCAGGTGAGGCAGGTGCGAGCCGCACCTGTCTCGGGCAGAACCAGGGCCCCTGAGTCAGTGCGCCCTGGAGACGGACGCCGCTCTTAAAAGCCGAGAAGGAGGGGCTGTGGGAGCTCTTTCCAACCCGCACGCCACGTGGTCAGCGACGCAGTGACCAGCCACCCTGGCCCGCCCGGGAGTGGAAAGACCCCTGTCCTCTGACCGCCGCCCTCCACTCCCCAGTCTCTGAGGCAGGCGGGCGGGCTGGAGGGACATGCCCTCCCCCGGAGTCCCGGGAGTTGGAGCCCCGCGGAAGCCACGCATGCTTTGTCCGGGAAGGGCTGCTGACCGCCGGCTCCGCCTGAAACTGTCCGCCACCACCAAGCCACGCACCAGGCCACACGCCGTGGACTGCTGCGTCCCACGGGGCGGGTGCGAACTCAGGTGGGCGTGCATGCACGCCGCCCCTGGCACGACGGGACCTTCCTGAGCACAGGAAGGGCTTGCGGCTGCGACCCCACCTCCTCCTCGCCCCCCCAGCATTGGACACCCCCTGACGTAGGGAACGGGGTGTCCCGTGTGGAGGGTGACGACAGAGCCCCTCGAGTTTACCTAGGGCTCCCCCCTCCCCCCCAGAGATTCAGAGCGCGCCCGCATCTTGTATCCCGGCCCCCTCATCGGCTCCCTCGGGGAAGTAAAGACGCAGGGAGCTGTCCCGTTTCGCAGGCGGGCAGGTGGGGCGACAGGAGGCACACAGACACCCATGGGCTTGCTCCCGAAGGCAGGGAGCCGGGTGCGGAGTAGGGGCCCCTCCCACGGGGAAGAGGGACTCCCCGGGACTGAGCCAATGACGGGCTCTCCTGCGAGGCCTGCCCCAGTCTCGGGGCCCCATGTGTGTCCCGCCCGGACACGGAGCGCATCCCTGGGCCTCCCCTGCAAGGTGAGGTGCAGTCGCTGACGCCAGTGCATTTGCAGCTTTTTGGAGGAAGCCCCCTCCGTCACTGCCTGCCCCCTGGGGGGGGGGCGCCTCCGGCCGCCGTGAGCAGGGCAGGGCGGAGGGCAGTCGGAAACACTCTGACGCGTCCCCAGGGAAGGGGAGGTGAGCGGGCCAGGCTCGGGGCTCCCCAGGAAGAGGCCTCGGTGAATGCGTGTTGGAGGAGATGGCTCTGCAGACGCCCGTGTGCGCACGTGCTTCCGTGTGCGCGTGGAATGTGCTGGAAGGGAAGATCGGGACGTGGCCCCTGGCTTTCCAGGAGACCCTCGCAACGGAGCTCACTGGTGGCCTTCGGCGCTGCTGGGAGGAACGGGGCCGCCTTGGGAACCACGCAGAGTCCGCTTGCTGCTGGGCAGACAGCTGTCCCTGCACGGGGGCGGGGCACGGGGGCTGCGCAGGTGTGATCTGGGTGAGGACCCCGCTCTACCCGGTGGTGACCCCACCGAGCCTTCAGAGGTGGGGACGGCCAGGTGTTCCTGGGAAGGCGTGAGCTGCTGCAGTGGCCTATCCCGCCGCGCCACCCCACGCCGACCCCCACCCCAGAGGATGGAATTCTGGGGCAGTAGGGCCGAGCATCCCTAGTCTAAACAACCCGGCAAAGCATGCTCGGAGGGAGAGCCGAGCCAGAACCACAGATGGCGTGAGCCGGGGCTGTGACGGGAGGGATGGCGGCGTTGAACGTTACATGTTCTGCGGCGGCTGCCGTCTGGGCAGCCAGATCGGCGAATTCCAGGCCACGGGGGTCTGAGTGGGGCCTTCCGTGGTTTATCTTCTCTTACCCCCAGGGTCGGGGACGGGAGCTGGACTAGACGGACAGGACAGACAGCCCTGGAAAGACAGACAGACGGAGCAGGGGACAGGTGGTCAGCCGGGGAGCACCCGGCCCCTCCAGGCCCACCGTCCCCAGTGGGGGTCACGGCCCCTTGCTAGAGTCCCATGACCCCTGTCCCTGACAGGAAGAGGGTCCGCTCGGGGGCTCCTGGGAGACCTCCAGCTGGATGGCGAGTGGAGCTCCCTCTCGAGACGCCAAGGCAGGGCCCGGGCAAGGGCACGGGGATGTTTTCTGTTCCCGGGTCCCCCGGGGGCCCCGGGGCAGCCGGAGACAGGCTCCTCGCAGGGAAGGTGCTAACCAACAGCAGGTGATGAAACGTGACAAGCGGCGACACTTGTGTGCAGGGTGCTCCGTCCCGGCAACGCCAAGAATGAAGCTATAAACTCTGACATTTTGTGTTACGCACTGAGAGGTTTTTAATAGACCTCTCTCCGTCTTCCCCGGTCGACTTCCCTTCCCTTCTTCAGCTCCCCGCCCCCCCTGCGCCCACTGTCCCCCGGAAAGGTCCTGCCTCCCTGGTCAGCCCGGCCTCCGGGAACCTTCCTGGGTCCTTGGCCCCCGGCCCCCTGGCATCCGCACAGGTCTCTGGCCTGTGGCCCCCCTCGTCCCCAGACCCCCCCCACCCCCGTGTGGCCAGGTGGGAGGCCCTCCCCCCCTTCTCTGTGATCCTTCCCGGGGGCCCCTCCTTGTGGCCCCGACACCCCCCACCGTCCTTCACTCCCTCACCTCCTTTTTTTGGGCCCTGATCTCACAGCCTCGCCCTTCGCCCCGGCTGTCCCAGTTGTCCGCAGTAGCAGGTGGCTGTCCCTGTGCCCTCTTTGTGTTGCTCACATTTTCAGACAGATTTGATAGCGGGTGTAGGGAGATGGTGGGGCTTGGGGAGGGCCTTCTCCCCATCTCTTTTTTTTTTTCTTTCAATTTCCTTTTCTCCTTTTTTGGGACGGAGACGGGAGGTGGGGAGAGAGCAAGACAGCGTCGCACCGCGGTGCAAACAGTTGCTGGATTTGTTCAGAGAGGGCCCGGCTGGTCGCAGTTGTTCCTCTCCCGGAGAAAGGCCGGGACAACTGGGGCCTCTTTTGTTCTCTTGGCACAGCCCGGCGAAGGGCGTTTGGAGGTGAGCGTGAGGCCCCGAGGGTCAGAGACCCAGGCGACGGGGCTTCCGCCAGGGGGTCCCCACCCCTGCAGACAGGAAGTGTTCCTGGGGCGCCACAGAAGTCGGGCCGCACGCCGCACCCCTCTTGTTCCGCCCCCCCCACCCCCACCCCGGGCCAGCTCTTCCCCTAATGAACTTGAGAAGCACTTAGTTTTCTGTACTCCTTCCGTAAATATTTATTGGGCCGGGCGCTGTGCTAACACAGTGGGCCCGTCCCACCGATCCCACAGTCCGGGGAGACGCGGGGCTGATTAAACAAGTGGCCGCAGAAGCGCTAGCACCCAGAGCCTGGCGGTGCAGGGGCGACGGGTGGGCGGAGGGAGGAAGGGGGCCCTGCAGAGTGTGGTCATCACAGGGGGCGCCCCGGAGGAAGCAGAGTTTCCGCCGCTGCCTGGACCTCCGACGCCTGCGCGGGGGGGAGAGGCAGCCGGCCCTGAGCTGAACAGGCAGGTGCCCCCTGCCCCCACGGGGGCTGGCTGGCGGGCCAGAGATGGATGGCAAGCTGTGCCACCTCCCTGTGGCCCTGCCCCTCAGAGCTCTGGGTGTCTGGCCCAGAAAGTGCCCTCCCGGCCACCCTCCCACCAGCCTAACCCATCTGCGCCCGGCGTGGTGGGCCCAGGCAGAGCATGCATGTGGCCCGGCCCCGCCCCAGGGGGACGGAGCACGACCAGGAAGTCAGTACAGGCCACCACCACGGACTGGGGTGCTCCTCCCTTTTCTGTCACCTGGTCCCCTGAGCTGACGACTTAATGAACAGGGCACAGGAGAGAGGATGTGGCCCTGCCTGGCAGAGCAGCCCGGCTGGGGTCGGCAGCAGGTCCCTGCATCTGCTCGCTGCTCTCTCCGCCTGGGGCACCAGCCGGGCCCGGAGTCCAGGGGGCCTCCCTGCCACTCGAAGCCGCCTCCCTGCTGGGCCCTCGGTGGCGTGGGACCCCCTCTGTTGAGGCTGCAGCTTCCCCATCCGACCTGAGCTCCCTGCCCCCTGAGGCCGCTCTCCTTGGTCTCCGGGGCACAGGCTGCGAACACAAGGCCCACAGGTGGGCTGAGTCCGGCCCTCCGCCTTGGTTTGTCCCCCGGCACCTTGTTTCTCCCCGGCGGCAGCACCGAGCTCCTTGCCCCCCAGTTAAGGAGCAGTTAGGTATACACAGTCCTAAAGTGACGTTCGGCCCTCTGAAGGCCACCGTGCGGCTGCTGTGGCCCCCGGTGACAATGAGTCTTCGCCTAGGGCGCCCCTGCCCTAGGGCCAGCAGGGCCGTGCTGGCTGGTGCATGGGACGTACCTGAGACACCCACCAGCCCAGGGGCGGGAGCACTCGCATTACCCTTGGGAGCAAGACCAGTGCGGGGCCTGTGGACCTGCCCGTGGGCCCTCGGGTCCGGGGAGACAGGCCCCAGAGGTGCAGGCTCAGCCTCCTCGCCCAGCCCCAGAGCTGGCCTCGCATCCCGGCATCACTCAGCCGGAGCGATGGGGCGGCCTCCAGGCCCAGAAGTCCCGCCCAGGGCACCCTAGCTCTGTACCAGTTCCCCAGGAAGGGGGACGGGGTCAGCTTCCTGCCCCCCTGAAGGGTCTGGGGCAGGCTTCAGTCTTAACTTCCCTTCCCCACCCCAACCTTGGTCTTGCCTTTCTGCCGGACTCGGCCCGGGGCCTATCATGCTAGCCCTCGTCAGCCACTGCCCCAAGCCCGGGGAAGACCCCTCGAAGGGCCCAGAGGCTCAGCCCCCCTAGGCACTTGGCAGCTGGGAGGGAGGGGGCGTGCCGAAAGAGGAAGGGAGGGGAGTCCCAGAGACAGGACTTGGCCCTCTGCCCCTGTAGATCCGGAGCCAGGTTTTACTATAATCCCTACATCCTGTTACAGATCCTTTATCAGCTGGTGCCCAGGTTGGGCTGGACCCTGTGGTGACACTCGGGGCTGTAGCATGGAAAACCTGAAGTGGAGCTTCCGGAGTCGGGGCTGGGGGCTGTGAGGACCGGGCAGGTGGACTGGGGAGGAGAAGGGAGCCAGTTCGAGCACCGGATGTGGACAGAGCCCAGGGCCCACCACCCACCCGACCCAGGCCGGGGGTGGGGGAGCAGCTGTTGCAGGCTGGGAGCCGGGGACGTGGGGGGGTGTGAGGAGGGGCCCCCAGGAACGCCAGAGTCTGGGGGGTGGGGGTGGGAGCCGCACTGCCTGCCAGCCCCATGGAAACAGCAGGCCCTCGGGTCCCTCTGGTAGTGAGCGAGGACAGCCATCGGGAAACAGCCGAGCGGAGACCCTGGGGGACCCTGGTCCCCGGGGTCTGTGCTGACGGGGCCCAAGTCCAAAGCCAGAAGGGCGGGCGCCTGCCCTGCTGGTGGCTCTGCCACCTGAGGGGGGACAGGGCAGTGGGCCCAGGGGAACCGCGTGCCCCGGGCTGGGCAGCTGGGCTGGGCTCCGACAGGGGCCCCTGAGTCGGGAGGAAGCAGGACCCCCGAAAAGGCCAAGCCTGCGGCCAGCCCCGCAGTCCCCTGTGCGTCGTGGGGAGCGTTGGGGGCAGCGTGGACCCCTCCCGGACCTCCACTCCTTCCGCCCAGGGGGCAGTGGAGGGGAGAATGGGGGAGCTGGGCAGGCCGGGCTGCCGTGGGGCGGAAGCCAGGGGCGGGCTGGCGGGCGGCGGGCGGGCAGACGGGCGTCTGTCCTGCCAGGGGCCCGGGCTGGCTGTGCAGACAGCCCCTTTTCTATATGGAAATGAAGAATTTAGGCTAATGGAGCTCAACCATCTCTAATTTTGCGATGGCAGGAGGATTTTGATTGAAAGTAATTAAGCAAGCTAGCTGTAAAATTAATTAAAGCAAAAGGGGGGGATTTTTTATTGGATTGGATAGCGATACAGCGTCTGTCAGGCGGGGGACGGATGGGGGTGACCCGAATCCCCTGCCCTCCCCCCTCCCACTCGGGACGTTTATGTCACTTTAATCTCCTTACAGCGGCTGCTGTGCATTTGTTTGAAATAATCAAGGAAATATGGTCAGAAATTGTCAGCTTTCAGATCTAATTTACCTGACGGCCCCTGCGCGAGCCGGCACGGCCAGGGGAGTGAGCGGGTGGGGGAGCCCGGGTGGGCACGGAGGGCGCCGGGCTCCACAGGCCCCGCCCCCCCGGGCCCCCCCCTTCCTGGGCTGGTGGTGCCTCCCTGAAACAGCCCCCCCACCCCGCCCCCCGCCATCCCACCCACCTGCTGCCTCCCCCCCGGGGCAGGCTGTAACCAGCTTTGGGTTTAGGGACTGCGGGGTCAGGGAGGTGACGGTAATTCCTCACTCCAGATGGCCCACAACTGCTAAACCCTCCACCAGGGCCACGGCTTTAAAAATACTCCTCAGCGTGTCCTCCTGGTCGGCCTCAGCAAGGGGACCGCGGAGATGGGCTGTAGGGTGGTGGGGTGGCTGCTCATCTGTGACCCGCTCTGTCACCTGCCCCCAGCCGCACCGTCCTCCCCACCCCCCAGGGGGCCGCCTGCCTGGGGGTCCTCGCTCTCCCGGGCCCTCCCCCTGATCCCAGAGTGCTGCTCGCCCTGCTTCCCCTTCCTGGCACCCCTCGCAGGTCCCTGCTGGAGGAGGGCCCCTCCGTGGGCCCAGGCGCTCTCTTCCCGCCCACTGGCCCACCCATTCTCGTGGGCAGAGCCGAGCGCCGAGAGCCACACTGCTGCTCGAGCTCTTCTTGGAGAGTTGCGGAGCCCACACTCCAGGCCCTGCAGCCGCTGGGGTCCTTGCCCAGGTGGGCCAGCGAGAGGGCTTGCAGTCCGCCCAGCAGAGAGCCGTCGTGGTGTTCGGGGGCCCTGCAGCAGGCTGCAGAGGCTGGGGGAGCCCCCCTTCAAACACAGATATGTGGCCGTTGGTCGTGCGAGGGCCCAGGGTAGGGCCTGGGTCTCTGGGTCTGTCCCGTCCCGACGTGGGAGTGGGCGGCCCGGGCCTCCGACCAGCCTCTCAGCCTCTCGGGCCTCAGGCCCCTTCCAGTTCTCAGGTCCTGTGCCCGTCCAGCACAGCCTTTGCCACCATGGCTGGCTGCCACCCTGGGGAGCACTTTGCCAGAGCTCCTCGTCATGCCCCCGGGCCAGGGGCAAGGTCGGGGGTTCTAGACACAGCAGACCAGGACGGGGCACCCATTCTGGGTGGCCCAGCGTAGCGGGTGCCTGTGAGAAGGCGTCCGTCCCTGCCCACTCTCCGAGGACCCGCTGCACCTCCCAGCAGCCCCCCTCCCAACCCTGAGGGTGCCTTCCATGCCCTGCCCCCAGCCCCGTCCGCTTTGTGCTGGGCACTCTGTCGGCTTCCGCCAGCAGCCAGGGGCTGTGGGCGCCAGCTTTTCCTCCCAGCCTGGCTCCCAGGCAGAGCAGTTGGGGCTTGGGCAGCGGTGCCTTCCACTGTGCTGACCCCTCTCCCTCGCCCCTCCACTCCGTCCTCACGAGTCACTCATCCTGGGGCGGGGGGGTAGAGCCCCGGAGAGCTGTGCCCCGCAGAGAAGGGAAGGCAAGCTGCTGGTTCCTATTCACATCTTCTGGGCAAAGTCCTTCGTGCCCAGACCCCAGGGGGCTCTGAGGTCCTCGGGGCTCTGTACTCCCCACGCCGGCTGGGTCTGCCGGGGCCTTGATGGGAGGCCATGGCGTGGCCAGGCACCATGGGGACACAGCCAGGGCCAGAGTCCCTGCCCTTCGTGCCCGCCAGCTGCCCAGGAGCCCGATCTCAGGAGCACGAGGTTAGAAAGCGTCTCTGGCCTCAGCCCAGCCTCTCCCCACCGCCGCGGGTGGCTCGCAGCTGCTCATGTCAGCGAGAAGGCTGCGAGGGGGGAACCAGCACGCAGGCCGGTGCTTGGGACCCCGAGGGGTGGCTTGCCCTGGACCAGGGGCTCATTTCCGGGCTGCCGGAGGCAGGTGCCGGGGTGGACAGAGGCTCCGGCAGGCAGGCCCTGTGGGTCAGCGCACCACGGCACAGAGGGAGGTGGAGGAGGCCTGAGGGCGGAGAACGTTCCCGTGGTCCTCCTCGTGTCCCCAGCTCAACCCTCCGCTCCGCCTCGTGGGAACAACTTGAGTTGGGGCGGCTGCACTGAAGAAGCACTTCGGAAATTAGTGCTTCGTGGCGAGGAGAGAACTCGGACTCGATAATGGCTCTCCTTCGAGAAGGGCAGGCACGGGCGGTGGGCAGGCGAGGGCGGCAAAGCTGGGCTCTGGGGGTCGGAAGGTCAGAGGACCGCCACGGGACACCGCCCTCCCCTCCCCCCAGCGTAGACAGGGCCCGGGGGAAGGGCGGGGGGAGAGGAGAAGGGAGAGGCCAGCCCAGCAGTACTCGGGGTCCAGCACCCGACTGGCAGGAGGTAACAGGCACGCACTGTGGCCGCCGTGGGCTCCTGCCGCCCCTCTCCCCCGGCCCCCAAGGCGGGCTGGCCCCTCCAGGAGCAGCCCTTCCTCCCAGTGGCTCCTCCCTGGCCCTGTGCCACCCTCCACCCCCACCCCAGCCACCCGGCCTGGCGTCTGAGCCTCTAGGTGGAACCTGGGTGGGGAGGACAGGAGAGGCGGAAGGGTGGCTGGCTGGGCTGCCGCCCCGGGGGCATCCTGGCCTCAGGCCAACCCCCCCGGCCCAGCGCCCCGAGCACCTTTGCAGATGAGGCCCCCACCAGTGGGGCTCAGCCAGCCAGATGCTTCCTCCCTCTGCGTGGGGCCCAGCTGGGCGGGCTGCTCTCCCCCGCGCTCCCGCTCCGGGAGAAAGGCCTTTCCCGGGTCCTCACGCAGGCCCAGTAGGTAGACAGAGGCTGGGGGCTTCGGCAGAGCTGTCGGGCGTGCCCTGCACCGCTGCCCGGCCACAGGAGCCGGGGGAGGCACCCGGCCGGCTGGGAGGGAAGCCCAGGGTGGCTGGGGGCCAGCCCCAGGAGCCGTTCAGGCGGGGCCTGACGATGCCACCCCGCACCTGACACCTCCCTCGGCCAGGTTCACACCAGCCTTGGCCGGATGCGGCCGGGGCACCAGGCTCCCGGAAGGGCCTGGGGCCAGGCGGGTTGGGCGGGGGGCCCTGGCCCCACCAACCTTCTCGTGGGTGTCAGACCCTCCTGCTCACCCTGCTCCTCCAGATCCCTGGGGCGGCTGGTGGCCTTGCAGAGCCCCCCCCACCCCGCCCCCCGACACACCGCCCAGACCCCACCCCCTCCCTCCAGTCCGGCCTCAGTTTCTCGCCCTTCAGGCCTGGAGTCTCGCTGGCCCGGCCCTGGCCCGGCGCCGGCCTGGTCCTCCGGCCCCCCTGGCTTGGCAGTCGCATTTTGCTGCCAGCGCAGGGCACTGAAAAACTGCTGGCACTGCCAAAAACCCTGTGTGCGCTACGACTCCCCAAACATCCCTTTATTTTTATTGTTCTGTTAATTACTGTTTAAACTTTAATAAGTCACTTCGTCAGGAGGGGGGACCTGCCGTGAGCTTTTCTGTGCAAACACGGGCCCGGGAGTGACTCGGGTGTAATATAACCCTTTATGCGGTGTGGGAATGTTTAGATTGTAACAGAAACTTGTTATTTTAATGACAGTTGGGGGGGAGGGGGTCTGAGCACAGGAGATGAGGAGAGTAGGCACAGCCGGGTCCCCACTGCGGCCTGGGGCGGCCCGGCCACACCGGGGTGCCCCCTTCCCGGGCTGCCCGCAGCGAGGCTCAGCCTGCAGGAGGGTGCCCCCCGAGAGATGCTCGGGGACCCGGGGTGAGAGGGTCCTTGGACCTGGGGGGCCTGGGGGGCCTGGGCAGGCAAAGGCCCGACGAGAAAGCTGGGGTTTGAGAGTCGGAGGGAGCAGAGGATACAGGGCCGCCGGACCCCCGGGCAAAGGCGGGGCCCTGTGGGGCTGGACTCTCCCTGACTGTGTGAGCCCGAGGGGGCGGGGTGGGGGCAGGGGCAGAAACAGCCCTTCCGGCTCCGGAGGCGGGGACCCTGCTCGCAGCCACCCTCCGGGAGAGTGGCAGGCACCATGCGCTGCACGGCTGTGGGCAAGACACGTCACCGGTGTCATCCCCGCGGCCTCCTGCGTCACTGGGGCCCGGGGCAGAAGCCTGGGCGGGGCGAGCTTTCAGAGGGGGCCCTAGCCTCAGTGTCGCTGTGCGTCACTTGGAAGCAGCCAGGGCCCAGGCGCCTGAGTGCGGTCCCCGAGGCCCAGGCGCTGTCCTCAGTGGCAGTGGGCAAGGCCCCGGGAGCCAGGATCCTCCCTCTCAGCCCTTGGGCAGAGCCCCCCCTCAGGCCCCTCCTCCCGCTCCCCATCGGGGTGGGGGGCTGCAAGGTGAAAGGGACATGGAGGTGATGGCTGTCCCCAAGACTGGGCACGGGCCACTGGTTCTCTCTCTCTCTCAAGGCCTGGCTCCGTCACAGGGACCTAGGGGCTTGGGGCCAGGGCTGGGGTGAGGGTCGCTGGGCCACGCCCTCTTGTCTGGCTACCCTCACCCTCCACACCCAGAGGCCCTCCTGCCCCACCTGATCCCACAGTGACAGCCAGAGGGGGTGCCTTTCTGCTGTAGGGGTGGGTCTCCCGAAGGGACCTCAAGACATCTGGGCCCGGTTTCCAACTTTGTCTGCACTCAGTCCCTCTGTCTGTCTGTCCATCCGCGCACAGAGCCCAGCCCCTGCTCTGTGCCAGCGCTGGGCGGCAGACATGGCGAAGGGGTGTGAGGGGCATGGCCAAGGGTGCCTGGCCCCTGCTGCCGGGGTGCCGCCTTCCGGCTGAGGCAGAGACCCCTGCCCCGGCGGCAGGTCTGCTCCCCGCTCCCCCTCTGAGGCTGCCTCGCCCTGGGGTCCCTCCTGCCCGCCGCCTGCCTGCCTGCCTGTCTGCCTGCCAGGGCCCCAGGTTCGAGGTTCGTGCAGGGGCCCGGCGCCCTGGTGCTGGAGGCGAGAGCCCCCCAGATGGCAGCCGCGCGGGCCACGAATCGCTGAGGTTTTCCTTTTCCAAGCAGCGCGTTTCCCTAAATTGTCTTTGACTGCGTGCATGGGTAATGAAAGTTTATGCCCTTGTTAGAAGGACAGCGGCCAGTTCCAGGCAGAGCCGGGGCGGCCTCCCTGCCGGCCCCGCGGGCCCCACCCCCACCCCGGCGGGGGAGCCCGAGCGCGCGCCCACACGCACCCCCTCCCCGGTGGGTGAGGAGGCTGTTAGGGGAAGGGAGAGGGGATGGGAAAAAAAAAAAAGAGAGAGAGAGAGAAAAAAAAATTCCATATTTGTGTAAGTTGCTTTAAAAGCATTTTATCATGTCATAAAAAAGGGAAAGTACTCTCAGAAATTGATCCTCTCCACCAGCCCATTGGGCAGAAGGACGTTGCGATGCTAATGGCCGTCCTGCTCCGGGGTGGCTTATTAAAAAATTTATACATAAATGCTTAAAATTGCATAAATTATTTAAAAAAAACCAACAAAGTAAGCAATTTGAATTCCCCCTTTTCCTCCCCTTCTGCGCCCAGCCCCTGCTTGGGCGTCCCCCCACCCTGCTTTCCCCAGCCCCTGGCCTTGGCCCTCGGTCCGGGGCCGTCTCCTCCGGGGGCGGGGGGGCTTCCCCCCTTTCTCCGCACGTCCGTCCCGCCGAACCCCCGGCCCCGGCCGCCCTGCGCTCCTCGGGGCTTCCCTGCCTCACCCACAACCGAGCGCCGCGGCCAGCCCACCACCGAACACTCGCATGCTCGCACACCTAATAAAAACACCACTAATAATGCCCCAAATCGCGGAATTAAATATTAAGGCCAGAGGAGGCGGGCGTGCAGCGAGCGGGGCTGCTGCCGCCGCCGCGGCCGCCGCCGAACTCGGAGCTGATGAGTGTGCCTCTCGCAGGCGTGGAATGTCACCCACACATCCCGGAGACCGGAGTGGGGAGTTTTATGATGGTTTTTCATTGATTTGTTTCCCCAGCGCAGCTGCCGACCTCTATTGAGGGACAAACATAATCAGCACTGACGCAAATTAGATGGTTATTCGTTTTGAAAATTGACAGAAAAACAATAAAAAAGATGAAATGCTCCCAAATCAATAGATATAATGAAATTCAAATAATCCGAGAGATGAGGTCTCCATGGCAACTGATAATGTGGAAAAGAAAACAATTTAATAAAGGACAGACACACTTTGAAAACAGATTGGGCCCGGGGAGGGGGCGGGCGGGCGGGCGGGCGGGGGCCGGCGCGCGGCTGGCGAGTGAAGGATCACTGTCCGTCCCAAGGACACCCGCCGTCATTAAGCGAGGCTTTCGGCCCCAGAAAGTGCAGATTCAGGTTTTAATACACAAAATTATTTCAGGAGCAGTGAATCGGAAAGTCGTTTGTAATGACCTTCCTGAGAGGCCCGGGCGCGGGGCACGTTGGAGGCTGGGCGGCCTGGCCGGCTGAGTTATGGCATATTTGTGTTTTTATAGTGCGGAGGGGAGGGGGCGGGGGGAGGGGGAGAGAAGGTTAAACAGTATTTACAGCTCAGTTGTTTTCCGAGAGGAAAGAGAAATAGAGTTCACGGGAGATGCGGCGGGCGGGCGGGCGAGCCGGGCGGCCTCGGGGCGCGAGGCGGGAGAGGAGGTGGGCCTGGGGCGCTTCTGCCCTCGGCCTCTGCTCCTCGCCCCCGGGGACTCAGGAGGGGTGCCAGGCGGGGCCCCCAACTCCGGCTCCCAGCGGGGTCTGCTGGGTCCGGGGCCCCTGTGGGGTGAGGCGGGGTCTGCATCCCGGCCCTGGGCTCCCCCGCCCTGCCCTCTCCCCTCAGTTCTCTCCAGCTCTCTGCATAGCCGCGCCTGCTCCTCCAGACGGTGCTGCCCTCGTGGGGTCCTGTGCCGAGTCTGGGGTGCACCCAGCCTTGGGCGGATGGGCGTTGGACGCCTGGGACCATGGCGCACCCCCCGAGGTGGCCTGCAGCCCACAGCCTCCTGTCCCTTTCCGTGACCTCCTCTGTCCCTGCTGAGGTGACCTCCTCTGTCCCCTCCGAGTGCTTACCTTGGGCGCCCAGAAGGGGCAAACATGGTCCCTTTGGGCTTGGCAGAGGCAGGGCCATGGAGGGAGAGGGACAGGGGCCGAGCAGAGCCCCCCCCCACCTCCGTAGCCCTGCAGAGCCACTTGCCCGGGCAGGGCAGCTCGGGCACCGAGAGCCTGTCCCCGGGGAGACCCCCGCCCAGGGGCTGCAGGAGCCGCACCTGGGCCCCGCCACGGCGCCCGCACGCGGCACTGCCGGCTTCCGGGCGGCTCTCGGGTGTGCACGTGTGTCTCTGGTGTGACCGCACACACGCAGAGGCGCGGGAGCGAGTGCACGCGCGCGGGGCCTGTGTGTGCGCCGTGTGTGTGTGTGTGTGTGTGTGTGTGTGTGTGTGTGTGAAATCTCCCCTGGGTGGCAACTCTTTCTCTCTCCCCTTCCTGTTGGGCTGTGACCTGGGGGAGATTGATAGCCAGCCGGTGCGGTGGATGCTAACAGCTCCCCTGATTTATAGAGTTACTTACGCTAAGTGAGGCCACTTAGACGCGTCTGGATAGTAAACCTTTTAACTGGACTAAAAAATCATAATAAATAAATAAACAAAGGGGGCCAAGGAGGGCCCAGCAGCACCCCCCACCCCGCTGGGAGACGCTGGGGACCAGGGGACCTGACTGAGAGAGAGCCCTGGGGAGCACTAAGCCCGCCTCCCGCCCGTGGAGGCCGGCGGCCCTCCTGTTCCGGGGTGGGGGTGGGGGTGGGCCGCAGAGGGAAGGGCACCCTCCCTGGGGAGGACAGGTCCCGTCTGGGGGAGGGGCCGCCGCTGGAGGAGGTAGGGGAGGGGGCTGTTGGGTTGGGGTGGGGACGGGCTGGGTGCTAGGGGCAGGAGACAGGTGCACGGGACGGCGGAGCCACCCGGGGAGCTCATGGGGAGCTGGGGACCGAAGCCACAGGGGCTGGGAGCCCTCCCCTGCCTCCCACGCTCCTCTCTCCCGCGGCACCTGAGCTTGTCACCGTGGTGACGTTGCTCATCGTGACCTGAACGTCTGCCCCTCGTCTCGGCGAACCCTCGGTGCTGCAGGGACAGGGCAGGCCGCCGGCTCACGTCGCAACCCGGGACTCTGCCCCGGGCCCGGCCCGCGGAGGGGGTTCAGAGGGCGTGTTCCGTGAACACAAGTGCGGCACCCAACGCTGGAGCTGTGGCCTGTCAAGGTCAAGTTCTTAGGGGAGGCTCTGACATCGCCGCCACCTGCGTGGGAGGCTGTGGCAGGGGGGAGGGGGTGGGATCTCAGACCGGGACCTCGGATGTCTGGGTCCAGCGGTAGTAACCCGGCTCCGCACCAGCCCTGGGAGACCCTGGGCGGTGACCGACCTCGCCGGCCCCTGCTTCGTCACCTGGTCTCAAGGACAGGACAGGGACCTCGTGGGGACCCTAGGGATGGCGGAGGTGACGCATCCTCCTCTCTGGGGCGGTGCCCGGAGGGGGACGGCCGCCACGTCGCCCCGGGCGCCACCAGAGTGACCCTGCGGTGCCCGTGCCGCCCCAGCCGCCCGGGGGCAGCAGGCCGGTGGGTGGGCCCTGGACCACCCGCGCCCCGGGGACCCGGGCCTGGCCCTGCCTCACCCCCTGCTGATGTACAGCGGGCATTAGGCTGCCCAAAGGGGACACTGCATGCTTAGGAAGAAATATGCGCTCGTTTTTCTTAAACACCGTTTCCACTGAGTGAAATGTTTGGAAGGGACGCGCGGGGAGAACTTTATTTCCTACCAGGGAGTTCGGAGCCACCAGGCAGAGCCCATAAAGCACCCCGAGCCCCGTGGCTGACAGGCTGCCCAGCCTCGCCGCACATTACTCACCGGCGGGGAGGGGCTCCCAGGGACCCCTGGGGACTGGTCCCCCAGCCTGCCCACCCCCCTCCGCCGGGCGGGACCAGCGGATCCCAGACCTGAGCCCTGGGTGCCGCATCCTTGGTCCCCCGAGCCCAGGGCAGGGGAAGGCCTGGCCCTGAGCGGGCAAGGACAGGGAGCCCTCGGAGCGCCCTAACATCTCCTCCCCGGAGACTGGGGGCCAGGGGCCCAGGTGCGGCCGCAGCAGCCCCCGCCCCCAAGAGCTGGCAGGAGCCCGGCCTTCCCCAGCCTTTGGAGGGAGAGATGAGACCCCTGCCAGCGCGGGCCCTTCTCCTGAGACCCTCCCTTCATTCGGTTTCTGAAGCTGGCTGATTTGAATATTTATAAATATCAGTAAATTATTTATTGTAGCAATCTGCTGCACCATTTTACCCGTCGCAGTTAACACTTTAGGGGGCTCCGTGTTAGGGGGACGGGGAGTGGGGGTGAGGAGGGGATGGGCGCAGAGGCCTGGGGCTTCCTGCAGCCCACCCTGGAGCTGCCACCGCGGGGTGGGGATGTTGTGGCGGCCCCGGCCCCGGGCTGGGCCCTGGCCCCCGGAACTCCGGCTTTGGGGCACCCTCCCAGCTCCCGGGTCAGCTTCCTCCGTGTTCCGATGGGACAGGGACAGCACCTGCCACGCTGGCTCCTGACAGCGTGAGACAGGGCGTGAGCAGGGGCACGCGCTGCAGCCTCGCCACCCCCGTTCCCGCCCTGAGCAGGATCCGCTCAGTCGGGGACCAGAGCCGGCTGTGGGGGGCTCGTTGGGTTGGAGCCCTGGGAGGGAAGGGTCAGGCCTGGGGAGCCGGGGAGGGGCCCCCGGTGACCGAGAGGGCGGCCTGTGTACCACCCCCCCCCAGCCCAGCCCTCTTTCCTCTCTCCCCTGCCTCCTCCGGCCAGGCGAGACTCCCTGGCCTCAGGATCCGGGGCCCAGGTGTGGCACCACACTGGCCTGTCGACCCCCTCCTAGGACTCAGCTGCCTTTCCCCCGGCCCTCGCCAGGCCCTGTGCTTGGCACAGACAGGTACCCTCTCGCCTTACAGCCCGGCCACGGGGAGAAAACCTGGGGCTAGCAAGGGGCCGAGCCAGGCTGGGAACTCCCGCCTGTCGGACCCCAGGGCCAGGCCCAACCCGTGGTGCCGCACCACCTCCCGGGCCCCCTCAGCCGTCCTTGAGCCGCTGGGCCCGAGCGGGGGGAGCCCAGCGAGCCCCCTGCGAGCCCCTGTGTGCGGGCGCTGGCCCCACTGCTGTTCCCAGGCCTGGCCAGGCCCCCCCAGCTGCCCGCCCCTCACCTCAGGGGGGCGCCCATCCCTGGGTAAGCAGCACGGGAGTCCCCCCGCGCCCCCGCCTTCCGCCCTCCAGCCCAGGCCGGCCTCCTGGGCAGTATTGTTCCCAGAGGAAGTGTCCAGTGTAAATAGAGCCGCGGGCAGGCTGGTGGTGGGAAAGAGATGAAAGGGGCGGTGACAGGGCCGGGGACGGATGGCTTCCTCCCATTGAGGCCCGGCCACGGCGTTTATATTTTAGGGAAGAAAGTCGGGCAGTGTTTACACGGACGGGAGCCTGGGGTCAGACCGCAGGGGGGTAGTGTGTGGGTCCCCGGGGCCCTGTTGCACCAGGTGGGGGGAGAAAGGCCCCACGGGGTGAGTGGTGGGCGGGCAAGTTGGCCCTCAGCTCGGACGCCCCCTGCCCCCCGTCAGCTGCCCCAGCCTCGCCCCAGCCTCGCCTGCGTTCCCACTCACCGAGGAAGGCCACCCTCCGCCTTCTGCCCCGCGCCCCGGGCCCCCACACCACCCCCGCCCCCGCTGAGGGGACCCGCAGTAGAGTCAGAGGGAGGGCAACATCTGGAAGGCAGGTGGCCTGGGGCAGAGCCGCAGCTGGAGGGCAGGTGGAGGGGGTGGAGGTGGAGCAAAGGGGCCTGCGGGCTGGGGGTGGGCCCCGGGTGCACAGCTGCACTGCAGCTGGTGGGGGCCCAGGAGGGACCAGGCCAGGCACACGGCCGAGATCGGAGAGGGTGGGCCGGGCGGGGCGGGGGGGAGGCCGAGTGCCGGGAGGCTCCAGGATGGGTGGGGGCCCGGGGAGGGGGTGTCACCAGCAGCAAGTGCGGCCCTGGGAGCTTCTGCTTCCCTCTTCCCCGGGATAAATATTTATAGATTCACTTGCCGTCTGCCATACACACTTGGCTGCTTACCTCCCAGTAAAAATAGAGCAGGCTTCCCCACGCCCACCCTTCCCTTCCCCACCGGGGCAAGGGGACAAAGGGGACCAGGTGAGGCCCGCTCTGCTCTCCGCAGGCCAGCTGGAGGGGACTCGGTGTCACGGCGCCTGGCGGCCGGCCTGGAGGTTGGGTGAGGTGTGTGATCAGGGGCCCGTCCCTGAGCGTCGAGCAGGAGTCCACGCCGGCGCTTGGAGACCTGGGTGTGGGCCGCACAGACTCGGAGATGCGGACACACGTGGGCAGAGTGGGCATCCGGCTCGGGCAAGGGTGGGGCCCCGGAGGCAGGGCCCCAGGACTGGGGGGACTGGAGTGAGGCGAGCCGACCCTTCCTGACCCCGGGCTGGGCTGGGGTCACGGAGTCCCCCGCCTGGGCCAGGTGAGGCCGTCCACGGAGCTGGCTTCCGGGGAAGGAGCCCGGGTCTCTGGGCTTTGTCCGTGTCAGGGGACAACCGTCCGTGTGTGCGAGCCAAGTCTGCCGTGGGCGGGCACAAGTATGGCCCCCCCCCCGTCTGGCTGTGCCCCTGGGTGGGGTTCCAGGCGTGGGGGACTTGGGGTGTCGATGTGTTACTACGGTGAAGCCTCCTTGAACCACAGACCAGGGAGCAGAGGGCCTCGGCCCACGGAGCCCTTCGACCCACGTGGAGACCGGGGCCCGCCCACCCGGCCAGGGGGCTGTATGGGAGTATCGACGTCATCGGGAAGCTCTCGGGGCTCCTGTCTCGTCACACGGTCGGTGTGCGTCGGCCGTGTGCGTGTCGTGGCCGCGTGCGTGTCGTGGCCGCCACCCTGCCCCGGCGCCGCCCCAGGGACGCACACACAGCAGGAGTGGCTCCCTCGGCGGGTGGAGGGACAGGTGGACGGGCAGGCGGGCAGATGCCCCCGTGCACACCTGCACGTGTGTGTGTGTGTCCTCCTTGGCCCGTGCGGCAGGTCCCCGGCTGCACGGTGACCCCGGGCGGCCCGCTCAGTGGCCCGGAGGGACGTGGCTGGGACGTGGCTAGCCCTCGGGCAGAGCAGGGGGCGTCTGCGCTGGGCTGTCGTGCTCAGGGATTAGGTGGGGCCTCTCGGGGCTGGGACATGGGCCTCCCTGGCCCGGCCGGGCCCGCGGGGCTGCAGGTGGAGAAGGCAGAGCCGGGGCCTCGGGCAGCGATGCAGTTGCCACCCTGCCAGAGGCCTGGACACGGGGAGGTGACGGAGTGACCAGAGGAGACAGGGCAGGGCCTGCGAGGGCCCGAGAGGACCCTGGAAAGGAAGGCCGCAGACCAGGAGGCCTTCGGGCCCTCGGGGGAGCAGAGGTCAGAGTTAGGCAGGGCCCAGGGAGCGGGCGGGGCCGGGCAGAGCAGCGGCCACCGAGTGCTGCTGGTACGGCGAGGCCGGAGGTTGGCTCACTGCTGCCAGCAGGCCGGGGTGGGGGGGTGGTGTCTGGCTGCTGTCACCTGTCAGCTCTGCCCCACGGCCCGCCGCTGAGCCCACGGCCGCCTCCGCCCTGGCTGGGGCCTGGCCGGCCGGCCTGCCTGCCCCTCCGAGTGGTGCTTGGGGCCACACCAGCGTAGTGGTGCTTCCAGGAGCCAGGCGCTGGGAAGAAGGCCGCTCCTCGTGTTTGACGAGTCCCGT
The DNA here is from genome assembly GCF_004126475.2 of Phyllostomus discolor. Taxonomy (NCBI): domain Eukaryota; kingdom Metazoa; phylum Chordata; class Mammalia; order Chiroptera; family Phyllostomidae; genus Phyllostomus; species Phyllostomus discolor. Next base: position 6,075,627 of record NC_040907.2, on the reverse strand, counting down.
ATCCATCCGTCCACTCATCCGTCCACTAGCCAGCACCCACCCGGCTGGGTGCCGGGCCCTGGGACGGAGCGATGGGGGAGCTCGGCCCCCGCCCCACCCCGAGCTCACAGCCCAGCGAGGGGTCCCAGTGTGCGCCGGGCGGGCAGCCTCTGGGCAGCGTGCCGGAGTCCAGACTGGGAAGACCTTGGGCGTGGGGGACGCGGGGGCCCAGCCTCCGCCCCGCCGCAGGCTCTCTGACCCCTCTCTCCGTCTCCGCAGCTGAAGGCACCCGGGGCACCGAGCCGCCCGCAGGCAGGCCCGCGATGGCGGCCAAGCGCAAGGGCGGCCTGAAACTCAACGCCATCTGCGCCAAGCTGAGCCGCCAGGTGGTGGTGGAGAAGGGGGCAGAGGCCGGCGCCCACGCCGAGGGCAGCCCCCGGCGGCCCCAGGACAAAGAGCGCGGTGGCGCCGAGCCGGGGGCGGCCCGGGCCCCCCGCAGCGAGGAAGACAACAGGCGGGCGGTGATCGAGAAGTGGGTGAACGGGGAGTACAGCGAGGAGCCGGCGCCCGCGCCCGTGCTGGGCCGGGCCGCCCGCGAGGGCCTGGAGCTGCCGCCCGAGGGCGTCTACATGGTGCAGCCGCGGGGCTGCAGTGACGAGGAGGACCACGGCGAGGAGCCCCCCAAGGACGGCGGCGCGGTGGCGGAGAAGGACTCGGACCGGGCGGCCTCCAAGGACGACGGCGGCCCCAGCGCCAAGCAGGCGTCAGGTGGGTGTCGGGAGCCCCCGGCGGGACGTGACCTGGTGGGGAGGCCCAGCGGGGAGGGAGGGAGTGGTGTGTCCACACGGCCACACGCACTCCTGTGGCACCTCGTCCGGACCCAGGCAGACTCCTGCGGAGGGTGGGCCGGGGCCAAGCTGATGCCTAGATCGGGGAGACGAGGTGGGGGGGGGGGGTGAAGCCCCCCCGCCACTGCACCCCTCCCGGGGTGAGAAGGGCAGGGCCTGAGAAGGCATCTGCCCAAGCGTGAGAGCAGGGTGGGGGGTGGGGGCTGCCCGACACACAGTGGGTCTTCAGGAAGCAGCAGATGCAGGGAGGGGGCGGTGGGTGCACAGGTAGGCGGATGGACAGACGGATGGACAGTGTGTGGGCAGACAGCCGCACCCGCGTGTGGGAGGAGCCTGTGGGAGGATGCAGAGCCAGGGACGAGCGTCTGGGGCTGGCTGTCCGCCGTCCGTCTCTGAGTGCCCCCCGAGGGCAGGCCTGGCCTCCCGCCCTCCCGCCGCCTCTCTGCCCACTGCCACCACCTCCTCTACAAGGAGCCCAGCTGTCCCCGCAGGACCGCTTGGGCCAGGCACAAGGCCACAGGGTGGCCCGGCCCCAACATCCCCTTACCCCCTCCCACCCCGGGCACGCTCCTCTGGCTGACCTCTTTCCCACGAGGCGGCTGAGGCCCGGCCCTCCGGGTGTCTGCTTGTCCTCAGAGCGGCCCTAAGCACCTTCTGCTGGGGGGTGGGGGTGGGGAGGGGAGCCTGGGGTCCCAGGTGGGACGGGGTCACCCTGGGGACTGGAACCCCGGGATGAGGGGTCTTTCCTCCGCTCCCCAGCCTCCCTGCCAGGCCCATGCCTGCTGCCCGGGCCTCCCCTGCCCGCTCCCCTGTCCCCTTCCCCCTGCGGTGAGGGGCGCATCTCCTCCCTGCGCGGGGAGCCCTGCGCAGCCACATAATTATGCATATAAGATATAAACAGAGCTGTTTAATTATCCTTCGCCACATCAGTGACAGAGTAATTAACAAACATTGCAAGATCAATGAGGAAAAGTGTGACCTTCAGTTTCCTCTGATAGAAAAAGCCCTTGCCGGTCCCAGGCCCAAGGTGACTGCGCGGGGCCCGAGGACGGGGAGGGGCAGGGACGAGGGCCGCCGTCCCTTCGGCTTCAGCGTCCGGCCTCTCCCCGGCTCCACGCTGCCCTGGACTCCTGCCTCCGGCCTCCTCTCCTCTAGGGGCTGGGGGCTGGGGTGAGCGGAAGCAGGGCTGGAAATACCGCGGCCCCTTGGCCCCAGACCTCACACCTCTGGCTGGAGGCCCCGTGGGGCAGCCGTGTGTCACCTGGGTGGGCGTGCTCGGCCCTGGGCCCTGGAGAGGGCCAGCCGGGGCCCTAGCTACCCGCCACGGGCTTGGCCCCTGGCCCCCTGCCCTGGGCCCTGGGGCTGGGGGATACAGGCCCGTGGGCCGGCCCCGGGACCCCTGCCTGGCCCCCTCCCTGCTCTGAGCCGCCTGCCCTTCAAAGCCTTCTGTGTTCTCTGCCATATATAGTGAGGGCTCAGCTGCCTCCAGCTATTTTTAGCCCCCTTTCCTGGTTCCTGAGCCACTGGATCCGACAGGGAGAGCCCACCCCTCCCAGGTGGAGCCTCGGCCCCACACGCTTAAGGTCAGGACAGCGGCCTCCAGGCCACGGCCCCACCCCCGCCCCAAAGGAACAGCTGTCTGTCCGCTCTCCGAGTCGCTCTGCCCGCCTCAGGGGCCAGGTGCTGCCCAGGACTGTCCTTTCCTCGCCTCCTGGGGCCCCAGCCCTCCCAGGATGGCTCCCCCCCGACCCCCAGGAGCCCGGAGCCCCTCTCCACAACCTGCTGGGTTTCCTCTCCTGCCTCGTCTGGAGACCGCCTCCAGGTGTGGTCTCAGAACCCCAGCCCTGGCAGGTTGGGGTGGGATGGGGAGGAGACCCGCCACCCCCGACCTGCTCCCCTGCCTGAGTCCCACGCCTCTCCCCCCTTCTTTGGCCACACCTTCCCCGCCTGCACACCCATCCCCGCTTCAGGACGCAGCCCAGGGCAGGCGTTCCGCCGGCGTTTGGTGCAAGGGACCGTGCCTCGTGCATGCTCGGGAGTCGCCCACCTGCTGGGGTGGACAGCCATGCGTGGAAGGCGGGGCCCCAGAGAAAAGCCCGGGGAGCATCGGGCTGTCCTGCCTCCGGCCCCCTTGAGACGAGTCTCGGGGAGCTGGGCGGGGGGTCTGGGCGGGGCGCGTGCATCATCGGCAGGGTGGGGGCGGCAGCGGGAGGTGAGCTCGGTGGAGAGTGTGAGCACACGTGTGCACTCGGATGGGCAGGGGGCTGGCCGCACTCGGGCCGCTGCCCTGGGCAGGCCGGGCTGGCTGCTCCACTGGGCACGAGCACCAGTGACCGGAGGGCAACCAGAGGGTGGAAGGGCCCGGAGATCTGGGCTGCGGCGGGGGTCCCGAGCAAGTCCAGGCGAGCACGGCGGCGGGATCTCTGCCCCCTGGGCCCACTGTCTGGGACCCTTAGTGACCTGGGGCTCTGGGGCCGGAGGACAGGTCCTCCCAGGGATAAGGCGCCTGTGTGTCACTTGTGGGGACCTCGGGGGTCCTCCAGGCAGGCCCAGCCAGGCCCCCAGCCCCACCCACAGCGGCTCCCTCACCCCTGGGCTCCTGCGCGCCCACCCCGCCACAGGCCCGCGTCCCCACCTGTCCCCCGGCCCCGGCGTCACCCCCGCCCCTGGAGGCAGGCTGGGCTCTGGCCTCCCTTCCAGTAAAACGACTTCTCCTTCATATTAGGCCAAAGCGCGAGAGCGGAGACATTTATGAAACTTTGTTTAATGTACTGAAAAGCCATCGGCCAGAACATTTAGGAAATTGATTTTCCTGGCATTGATGAACTCGTTTTATTTTACCCCAGTATTAATTACTTTTTTTTTAAACAAATTAATTTAAGAGTCGTAAAACCTAACAAGTGAGCCAAATGTCCATAGATCATGTCCCGCTCCGCCCCCTCCCCACCCGGGGGGCCCTCCCCCTCCTCCCCCCTCGCTGCGGTGGGGGCTCCCGGCTCACGCACGTGGGGGGCTCCCCGGCCTGCCCCCACCTCCCGGAAGTGACCGCCCGCCCTCCCTGCCCTAGGAGAGGCCTCGTCCCTGCGGGACTACGCGGCCACCACCATGACCGAGTTCCTCGGCATGTTCGGCTACGACGACCAGAACACGCGAGACGAGCTGGCCCGGAAGATCAGCTTCGAGAAGCTGCGCGCGGGCCCCACAGCCGAGGCGGCCGCCTCCTCCACGCTGCCCCCGGCGGAGGACGCCCTGAGCAAGCGGGCGCGCTTCTCCAAGTACGAGGAGTACATCCGGAAGCTGAAGGCGGGCGAGCAGCTGTCCTGGCCGGCGCACGGCGCCAAGGCGGAGGACCGGGCCGGCAAGGAGGCGCTGGGCCCCCTGCCCGGCCTGCGGCTGCCTGGCACCACGGCGCACCTGGAGACCAAGGCCACCATCCTGCCGCTGCCCTCGCACGGCGGCGTCCCCATGCAGGGCCTGGCGGCCCGCGCCTCCAAGTACGACTTCTTCATCCAGAAACTGAAGACGGGCGAGCACCTGCGGCCCCAGAACGGGAGCACCTACAAGAAGCCGTCCAAGTACGACCTGGAGAACGTCAAGTACCTGCACCTCTTCAAGCCCGGCGAGGGCAGCCCCGACATGGGCGGCGCCATCGCCTTCAAGACCGGCAAGGTGGGCCGCCCCTCCAAGTACGACGTCCGGGCCATCCAGAAGCCGGGCCCCGCCAAGGCTCCGCCCGCCCCCAGCCTGGCGCCCGCTCCCCTGGCCAGCGTGCCCAGCGCCCCCAGCGCCGCCGGCCCGGGGCCCGAGCCGCCCGCCTCCCTGCCCTTCAGCGCCCCCGAGTACCTGAAGTCGGCCTTCTCCAAAACAGACTCCATCACCACGGGGACCGTTTCCACTGTCAAGTAAGGCCCGCCCCGCCCTCCCCCTCCCCCTCCCCCTCAGTGCAGACCCTGCCTGCACAGCTCACGTTTGTGGACACACACGCACACCATGTGCACACACCCACACACGCTCAGGTTCTCCCACGTGGGCTTCCACTCACATGTGTGCCCATGCACACCCAGCCTTGTCCCTCTGCCTGTGTGACCTCTCACACCCAGTGGGTGGCCTTGCACCCTGTGCATCTGCCGCACACACTGGGTATGTCCATGCGTGTGCTCACAGGCTAACACACGGGCCACAGACCGATGCCACCCCGTCTGCCTGAGATGGGCTTTCCCTGCCGCCTGCCGCCACCAGGGCCAGGCTGTGGGTGGCTGGGAAAGCTCTGCTCCAGGTTGGGGGTTCAGGAGTCCGAGCCGGTGGCCGTGGCTCCCGGGTCCAGTGCCTGGGCTGCGGGGAAGGCAGCAAGAGAAGGTAGAGGCTGGGGTGGGGCTGGGCCACTCGGCGCAAACCCCCAGGCCAGCGATTTCCGGTCGGTGCGCCCCAGGAGTTTTTAGAATACGCAACGCCTGACACTGAGGGCCACTGACCCCTTTTCCCCCAGCGTGCCAAATAAAAAAAATGGCAACAGCCAACACAGCAATAGCCATCGGTGTGAGGGAATTAAAATTACACCTATGTTCTTCTCAGATCAGCAAAAGATACATGTTTTTGGTGTGCCACAGAGTGTTAGTAATCAGTTCGTGTGCACCGTGGGATGGAACTGGTTGAAAATCGCCCCCGTAGGTGGCAGTAAAACGATGCTCGCAGACCTGGTGGGGCTGAATGAGCCCCTCTCCCCCAAACCCGGAGACAGGCCACCAACCCGGGGACAGACCCAGCCAGGGAGCCGCCCTCTGCCGTGCAGGAGGCTTTTCCCAGCACCCACCTGCCCTTGCCCCTCCCCAACGCACTCCCCAGTGACACCCAGCGCCCCTCCTCAGCCAGCAGCTCCCCGGCTCCCAGTGTGCGGAGGGGGTCAGGCCCCCGCTCCCCGGGCCGGCCAGACCGGGCCCGTGCCCAGATGCTGGGAGCCGTGCAGCCCTGCCGGCTCAAGATCCTTGCTGGAGCTCGGCTCGTGGAATCTGTGCCAGACGGCAGCCAGAGCACTTGCCCCCAAACGCTGCTGGGCCAGGGAAAGGAGGGCCAGGGCCCCAGGGCAGGGAGCTGCCCCCCAGCTGCTCCCGGGGCGTGAGGCCACCCCCGTCCGCTAATCGGCTGTGCCCTGTGTGTCTCTCGCCAGGAACGGATTGCCCACAGATAAACCAGCTGTCACCGAAGATGTAAACATTTACCAGAAATATATTGCCAGGTAGGCCCCGGGGGAGGAGCCTGCCGTGGAGAGAGGCGAGGTGGGGGGGCTCCAGGAATGCCTGGGGGCCGTGGGACCCTACTTCCGTCCGACCACCCGTGCCAAGGTGCCGGCTGCCCCCCTCCCCACACACTCCTGCCCCACACTGCCCTGAGGGCCCACCCTCCCCCTGTTTCCGAGGCCCCGGCCCCTGGCTGTGTCAGGGCGGCCAGTCCTAGGCAGCTGGTACACCAGGCAGGACAGGGACCCGCAGGGGCCCAGAGTGCAGGGCCCCCTCCACAGCCCCCACGGGGCCCTGGGTGGCTGTGGGCTGCTGTGGAACTGGCCGGAATAAGGAGGAGAGGTGGCCTCCGGGGCCCCGGGGCCAGGCCTTGACCCTCTGCACCTTGACCCTCTGCACCTGACCCCAGACCTGCCCCTTTGCGTCCCCAAGGCGGCAGGATGGGCAGGTGAAGGACCTTCACCCGGACAGACGCCCCCACAGCAGGCCCCCAGCTGCCTTTGCACCGCCGGGCACGGCGGCACGTGGCGGGGGTCGCGCCCTGGCAGCTGTCTTTCTGCTGATGCCCCCGGTTCTTCGTCCCTCCGTGTCTCCGCCTCCCTGTCCTCCTCTGTCTTTCCAGTTTTGCTCTTTATTATTATTATTATTATCATTATTATCAGCGCCTCCGCAGATGGCCTTTTTGGCAGCTTCAGCTTAAATATTTATTTGCAAGTGGCTCCCCCCCCTTTACCAGGGGGTTTCTGGTGAGGGGGTTTTCCTCACTCTGCCCCCCAGCCCGACGCCTTGCTGGCCGGGAAGGCGGGCTGCACCCACCACGCCTCCCCAGTCGCCACGGCAGGCCCTCCCCGGGGCCCGTCCCGAGGCCCTGAGAACCGCGACCCACAGCATCGGGGCCGGGGAAGGCGAGGGCTCTCTGGGAGGCGGGCAGCGGCCAGGCGGCCGGAGCTCCTGGCTGCAGAGTTGGCTGGAGAGCGAACTCCCCGCCTCGGAAAACCAAGCAGATGCTGCCCTTTAAAAATTCATAGCTCTGCACTGTTTCACGTGTCAGGAAAGCCCAGGACAGAGGGAGCCCTCTGGCATCGCTCGGCCGCAGAGCCCCGGGCCGGCTCAGCCGGGGTCCCCGGCACCTGGCCCAGGGCTGGGTGGGCGGGTGGGCGGGCAGCAGCTCCGCGGAAGGCGGCTGGGCCACCTCGGGGCTCCTGCCCTCACCGTCTCTGCCCATCCCCGCCGGGTCTCTCTGCTGTGACCTTTGGCCGGCCCCAGCGTCTCCCTCCCTCCCCGCGTGGGGCCAGGCCCTGGGCCTTACCCGGTACTCAGCTCCCAGGGCAGGTGCGATGGGCCTGCAGCTCGACGGCCCTAGGCTCCCTGACGGGCTCGGTCACTTGTCCTGGCCTTCTGGGGCCTCCACCACGTCACCCCGGCACACCCCCTCGGCCCCCCCCCCCCCCGCACACACACCCCGCCCCCACATGGGGCCCGGAGCGCTTCTCTGGGGCGCAGCATGGACCGTGCTCGCCTGCGTGGGCCAAGGCCCCCGGAGGGTGCTCCCGGGACTGACGCCCGGTGAGGTCTGAGCCTGCCCCTGTCCGCAGGTTCTCGGGCAGCCAGCACTGCGGCCACATCCACTGTGCCTACCAGTACCGCGAGCACTACCACTGCCTCGACCCCGAGTGCAACTACCAGGTGAGGTCCCCCCGCCAGCACGGCCGCCCCCGCCCGGCAGCCCGGCAGCGCAGGGGCCCCCCAGAAGCCGGACGTGTGCTCGTGACCTGAGCTCAGGGAGACCACCAGCCTGTCCACACTCCCAGGTTCCTGCCCGCAAGGCCTCTGGCAGGGACCAGCGCCACCCGCATCCCGGTGGTGCCGATTCAAGGTCCCATCCCTCGAGTCTGCCCTGCACCCTGGGCCATGCCCCACAGCCCAGGCACCTCGTCCTGTCCACCTTCCCCGCGTCCACAGGGGGCCGGCAGCGCTGCCCCGCCGGGTGGAGGTGACATAACGTGGGAGTTGAGGTGCACGGTCACTCGCGTTCAAAGCTGCCTGCTGGCGCGTGCAGGGCACATGGAAGTGATGGGCGGGAGGCAGGCCCCACAGGGGCCGCTCCCTGTCTCGCCCGGGGACCTGGCTGGCGTAGCCCACAGGGGGGGCACGAGGCTAGAGGAGGGGTCACCGTCAGAGTGCCCTTAAAGGCTCCGTCCGGTTCAGCGGCTCTGCTCCTGGGCAGGGCCGTTGGGAGCCTGGGGGGAGGTCAGGGAAGAGCCTGTGTTTCTGGAACCTTTGGAGATGTTCCCTGCAAGGTCCGGTGTGCTGGCAGCTCTGGGGCAACCCCAGCTGCCCTGACCCCCGGCAGGGGGTTATTCCCAGGGGACCGGAGGGCCCGGGGCGGGGGGCTGGGCACGCTCGGCCCCCGGGGGGACAGGCCCGGCCGCCGCCAACCCGGCCCTCCCCCGCAGCGGTTCACGAGCAAGCAGGACGTGATCCGGCACTACAACATGCACAAGAAGCGGGACAACTCCCTGCAGCACGGCTTCATGCGCTTCAGCCCGCTGGACGACTGCAGCGTCTACTACCACGGCTGCCACCTCAACGGGAAGAGCACCCACTACCACTGCATGCAGGTGCCCGCCGCCCGCCCCCGCCGAGGGGCTGCGCTCCCCGCCCCGCCCCTGCCCCTGCCCGGGGCGGGGGGGGGGGGGCCTTCTCCCAGCCCAGGCCCAGGCCCAGGACGGGGAGGACAGCGGGCAGTGGCTGGGGGGCCAGGGTGGGGCCTCCCCCGTGGCCATACTTGGTGCGGGCGAAGCTCAGCGGGCTGTTTACACAGACCGACATTTTTCAGGCTTTAACACCAAGAGCAGCGTTGCAAATGGTTCCTGAGGAGGTTTTTGTTTAATTCTTTGTTTTAATGCCACGCGGAGTCTGGGCTTTTTCAAGGTGTCAGGTCCAGGGGGAGCGACTTAGGGCTGCGAACGGCAGCCGCCGTGCCTCCCCCCCCCCCCCGCCCCGCCCCGGTATTTGCCGGGGTTGTTATGGGCTCCGGGGGACAACCTGGGCCCGGCGGGGAGGGGGGCTTGCTCGGCGGGCTCTGAGATGGTGCAGACGCTGGCACGGCCCGGCCTGCGCAAGCGTGCGGATTCCGCCGGTTTTTACTCAATATGGCCACACATCGCCTGCCTGGGCCCCGCTGGGGTGGGGGGGGAGCCCGGTGCCAGGAGCCATCCGCTCAGCGAGTCCCCGGGCTAAAGGTGACTGCCAGGCCCCAGGGTGCAGCCCTGCCTACCCCCTGGGGGCTGTAGAGGCAGAGCCGTAGATGGGGACCCCGAAACCACGTCCTGTGGGAGGGGGCTGCCCTGGGTCCCTGAGCACAGGCTGACCCTCAGCCCCGGCAGGGCCAGGCCCGGGTGGTGGTTAGAGGTTTTCTCCCGTGGCTCCTAGTGGAGCGTCTTGGTCTCCCCAGCTGGGCACGCACAGGTGCGGGAGCGCCCCCGAGCAGGGAGGTCAGTGGTCCCACGCCCCCAGGCCCCGGCTGCATCCGTCAGGACAGCCCCGCTGACCTCGGCCCAGGTGGGCCTGGCCGCCCTCCCCCTGACGGCCACCCTGGCCCCTGCAGGTGGGCTGTAACAAGGTGTACACGAGCACGTCGGACGTGATGACGCACGAGAACTTCCACAAGAAGAACACCCAGCTCATCAACGACGGCTTCCAGCGCTTCCGAGCCACCGAGGACTGCGGCACGGCCGACTGCCAGTTCTACGGGCAGAAGACCACCCACTTCCACTGCAGGTAACGGGGTGGGGGGTGCCGGGGAGGCTCGCCGGCCTGGGGGCGGGGGACAGGAGGCCGGGAACCAGGCCCAGGGGACAGCTGGGGCCCTGCACCCGCAAGGGAGCCGGGCCAGGAGCGGAGGGCTGCTCAGAGGCTCCGTCTCCGTGTCCTGCCGCGTCTCCCACGGGAGGCCCGGACCTCCTGGGCCCTGGCGGGAGCGGAGCAGGGCCGCCTGCCGGCCCCGCTAGGCCCCGCCCGTGACAGGCTCCCGCCGCCCCCCCCAGGCGCCCCGGCTGCACCTTCACCTTCAAGAACAAGTGCGACATCGAGAAGCACAAGAGCTACCACATCAAAGACGACGCCTACGCCAAGGACGGCTTCAAGAAGTTCTACAAGTACGAGGAGTGCAAGTACGAGGGCTGCGTCTACAGCAAGGCCACCAACCACTTCCACTGCATCCGCGCCGGCTGCGGCTTCACCTTCACCTCCACCAGCCAGATGACCTCGCACAAGCGCAAGCACGAGCGCCGGCACGTCCGCGCCGCCTCGGGCGTGCTGGGGCTGCCGCCCGCGCTGCTGGGCGCCAAGGACACGGAGCACGAGGAGTCCAGCAACGACGACCTGGTGGACTTCTCTGCCCTGAGCAGCAAGAACTCCAGCCTCAGCGCCTCCCCCACCAGCCAGCAGTCCTCCGCCTCCCTGGCCGCCGCCTCGGCCGCCACCGCCGCCGAGGCCGTGCCCAGCGCCACCGCCAAGCCTCCCAACAGCAAGATCTCGGGGCTGCTGTCCCAGGGCCTGCCCGGCTCCATCCCCCTGGCGCTGGCCCTCTCCAACTCGGGCCTGCCCACCGCGGCACCCTACTTCTCCACTCTCCCGGGCCGCGGGAGCACCTCCCTGCCTGTGGGCACCCCCGGCCTCATGGCCGCCATGTCGTCAGGGGCAGTGGCCTCGGCGACCCCCGACACACCCGCTCTGGCCGCCTCGGGAGCCGGTGGTGACTCAGGCCCCGCCGCCGCCTCTGTCTCGGTGCCCCCCGCCTCCATCATGGAGAGGATCTCCGCCAGCAAGGGCCTCATCTCGCCCATGATGGCCAGGCTGGCCGCGGCCGCGCTCAAGCCGTCTGCCACCTTTGATCCAGGTGAGCAGGCGGGGCCCTGCCCAGGAAGCAAGCACCTCCCAGACCCCAGGCGCCGCTCCCTGGCCCTGGGGCGCAGGGCAGGGTGGGGGTCGTGTTTGGCAGAGGCCTCTTACCCCAGTCCTCTGCCCCTCCAGCCCTCGCTCTGCCCCGGCTCGGCCTCCCCACTGTTCATTTCCTGTGAGGGCTCCCCATTCTGACTTCCCGCCCCAGGCAGCTCTCCCTTCTGCCGCCTCGCCTGGGACGCGGGGACAATGATCCTGACCCCGTGGCCTGGCTGTGCACGCCCGCACCCCGGTCTTCTCACACTGCTGAGTCAGAGGCACAAGCACAGCCCCTGATGGGGGCCGCCCCAGAGCCCCAGGTTTCCCTGGGGCTTCCTCCCGGTGACGTGGGGGGGGGAGCGTGAGTCCAGCCCGGGGCGGTGGTGCAAGGGGGGCGACACTTCAGGAACACTCAGGGAGATTCCTGCCTGGACGGCCCCTCCGCCCACCCCGGCCAGTAGAGCTCTCCGCGGCAACGGGCGTGCTCCATTCCCTGTCCGGCCTGCGCCGTCCGGCCTGGCAGCCGTGGGTCCCACGCGTCTGGGGGGGGTAAATATGGCGGGTGTGACTGAGGAGCCTCCTGGACCGAGGCACACCTGGAGTTTCTTTCATTTGGGCCCCGCCATCGGCTCCCGTGTGGGGGCTGTGGAGCCGGTCCCATCTCTGCCCCCCCCCCCCCCCCCCCCGCCGGCTCGCCATGAGGGGCGGTCCCCGCCATTTCTCGTGTTTTCTGCTCTTTTAAAATCGTTTCTGCCTTTTTCCTCTGGGGTTTTTGTTTTGTGTGGCTTTTGTTTTGGCTTTTCTGTTTACCTGGATCCTCTCGCCTCCCCCCGCCTCCAGGTAATTAGCATTAGGCGGGTCCTCAGGTCTGGGACCCGGCTCACTTCATTCATTCATTCATTCACCCATTCAGCACCCACCGGTCTTGCTGGGGGCCGGGTGCCCAGAGGGCGCGGGGTGTGGCGGGCAAGCGCCGGACAAAAGTCCGTGTTGAGGAGCTGGTGGAGCAGTGGGGGACAGTCGGTTTCCAGGCTCGTGGCTAAAAGGGGGCGAAGCAGCGACCTGGACCTCGGCGGTCCGGTTCCTGGGCGCCTGCGCCCGGCTTCCCCGAGAGACCGTCTTGAGACTGGCCAGGACTGAGGGTCACAGTGGCCTGGACCTCCTGGAGGGCTGCCAGGGCTTGGCCGGGTGGCCGGGTCCTCTGTCCGTGGGGACCTTGGGCGTTGACTCTGGGTGGGGAGCTGCCGGAACTCGAACACTCGGAATTCAGAAGACGGCCCTGTCCCCACCAGGCCTCTCCAGTCAGCCGGCAGCTCCGAGACTCCCACCTTCCGTTCCTGGGAGGGTCCTCGGGATGGCCGGGGGCCATGCCCTTCTGGCCAGGGGTCTGCGGGCGGGGGGTGGGGGTCTGCGGGCGGGGGGTGGGGCCCCCCCCAGGCCACCCTGGGCTCAGACTGCCAAGGACTTCCTTTTTAGTAGAAAAACCTCCTTTCCCAAAAAGAAAGGTCAGGCGAAGAGGAAGAGGACTCGTTTTCCTGTACTTTTTAATAAAATGCCACTTGCCGTCCATGAAGCAGCTTTCTGTCAGCTGCAGCGCCCAGGGGCAGATTAATATTTCAGTCACCTGGGGATTGCGGGGAGACGCTGGGTGGACACGTTCCCGTCAGCGACTTCCTCTGCCCGTCCTGCTCCGGCCTCTCCCCCTGGCCCACGGCCCGATGATGGCTCCCCCCTGACCCCCCGTCCAGCCCAGCCTCACATCCCCGTCCTGGACAGCTTGACGGCGAGGTCACATAGTTTGAACCGCTCTGATTGGCTGTCAGCTCCCATAGCCCTGACCCAGCAGATGCCCCTCCTAGGCATGCTCAGTGGAAGGCAGGGCCGTCGCCCCGGCAACGGTGGGACGGGGACCCGGGGAGGGGGCGCCGCTCCCAGTCTAGATCTGCCACTTTGCCTCAGCGTTAACAGAGTCTTTAATAAAAGCCTAAGCGGCAGCCCCACAAATTGACTGTGACAGTCGGTGGGGAGAATGAAGGGCCCCCACGCCCGGCCCGGCCCCCTCCCCGGCCTCCCGCCCTGCTCATCCAGGAGGCCCTGAGCCCGGACAACTTTGACATAATTTTGCCATAATTATCACTTGAAGAATTGCCACGCGGGGGTGAGCGTCACAGGCGATCATGTCAGTGGGGAGAAGCGCTGACCAGCAGCCAGGGCTCCCCAGGGGCCCCAGCTGCCCCCCTCCCCTCCCCCCGGCCCGCTGCCCGCCCCCCAGGGGGTTCCGGTCTGCGCCCAACACGAAGCCCTCGTCCCCTCTAACGACATCTCCCCCCCGCGCCCCCCGCCCCGCAGGAAATGGGCAGCAGGCCAGTCCAGCCAGGTTTGCCCCGGCCCCACTGAAGCAGGAGCCCGGGGAGAGCTCGGGCACCCCAGGGCCCCTGGAGGCCTCGCAGGACCGCAGCGTGGACCTGACCGTGAAGGAGCCCAGGTGAGGCCGCATGGGGTCTCCCCGCCCCACGCCCCTGCCGGGGGGGGGGCCCCGGGCACAGCACCCGCAGGAGCCAGACCCCACGGGGGATAGGGGCCATGCCCTCCTGGCAAGGGGTCGCCCCGTGCCCAGGCAGGGGCTGCAGCCTGGCCGGAGCCCCGGGCTGGGGTGGGCCGGGCCAGGCCGGCGGGGACGAGGCTCCAGGCTCCGTCTCTCGCACACACGTCTGAGCGCGAGCCCCTTGGTTTGTGTGTTCCAGCAATGAATCAAATGGCCACGCAGTCCCTGCAAATTCATCTCTTTTATCCTCGCTTATGAATAAGGTAAGAACCATCCATCACACGCCTCCCGTCCCCCCACCCAGAGAAATTAAAGTCGTGCTGGGGGGTGGGGGGGGATGTGTTTGTTTTTTAATGTTTTGCCTCTAATAAGATGAGTTTGTACCATTTAAATTTTGAGGCCATTTTTCATCGGATATAATTTCAGAGCCACTGCTTACAAATTAATTTAATGAACTGGCTGAAGAAATATATCCCAGCCGCTGACACCCTTTCTTCCGTTCAGACGGAGGGGCTCCCGGAGCCTTCCGGAGCCCTCAAACTTCTTTCGCCGCTAGTTATTGATGTTATTTACTTATTTGTTTTATATATGTGTATTTTTGTTTGAAACGGGATGGGGGAGGGGGACCGAAGTGGGGGCAAAGCATCCATTTCCACTTTTCAGGTTGAGTAATGGTCTCGGACGCCTTCCGCAGAGGTCGCTCCGGAATATTTATTTTAAATAATGCAGGGTCTTTGTGAATTATACATCATCTCAAATATATTTCGCCCCTCACATGATCAATTTGACTACAGCAAGATTAATTTGGTTACTGAACACTAGTGACGGTTGAGGAGGGAGCCGGGCCTGGGCCGGACACTGTGGGGCCCCCCAGCTGGGGAGGAGCCTCCCGCTGCCCTCTGCCCTCGGCCCTCTGACCTCTGCCCCATGCCCCACACCTGGCCCCTGTTCCTTCCTTCTCCTTCCTGCTGGCTGCCTGCTCTCCTTTCTCCTTTTTAGGTCCTGCCCCTGTGCCCTCTCTCTCCCTCCTGTGGGAGCCTTGGTCCGGCCACTGCCCGGACCCCCATCCCACCCCCTCCGCTCGCCCAGCAGCTCCCAGCTGCCTCTCTCCGACCCCAGGAGCCTCCCTCCCTCCCGCCCTGCTCCTCCTTTGTGTGCCTTCTCTTGTTCTCGAGGAATTCACAGGGGTTCCCCCCACCCCTCCTCCTCCTGCACTTCTTTTGAAAACCTGGCAGGAAAATAACCAGGGAGCCATGCAGTCTGGGGGAAGCTGGGCCGGAGGGCGCCCCGAGTCTCAGCCTCAGCTTGAGCGCTGGCTCCTAGCAGCGCTGGGGGTGCGGGCAGGAGCCCTGGCCGAGGCACGGGGCCGGGCAGCTTCCGCACGGACGCACGGGGCTCTTCCACAGCCGGAGCCTCACAGGGCCCGGCCTCTGGTCCTCGCTGCCACCGGCACTGCTGTGCTCTGGTCCGGTGGGAGCGGCCCAAGTGGCCCAGAGCTGCGGCTGCTCCCCATGCAGCCGGCTGTGTGCCCCGAGGTGCCCCAGCCCTCAGCATGGCCCCTGTGCTCCCCGCAGATGACTCAGGGCAGCCCCAACCACGGCAGCCTGTTGAACATCAAGACGGAAGCGGAGGGGAGCCCCGCCGCCGAGTCCTCGCCCTTCCCCGGCAAGGCCGCCAAGGCGCTGGCGCAGGAGAAACTGTCCGAGCCCTGGAAGGTGTACCTCCGCAGGTGAGGGGCTGGCTGGCGGCGCGGGCGGGAGGGCGGGGCCGTGCCCCCCGGCCTGGGGGCCGCCCCACACCACCCCGGCCCCGCCAGAGCCCGGGAGCCTCCCCTGACCAGCCGTCCCCTCCGGCCAGGTTCGGCACCAAGGACTTCTGTGACGCCCAGTGTGACTTCCTGCACAAGGCCCACTTCCACTGCGCCGTGGAGGAGTGCGGCGCGCTTTTCAGCACCCTGGACGGGGCCGTCAAGCACGCCAAGTGAGTTGGGGTCCTCCGAAGGGGGGCCCGTCAGACCCGGCCTCCTTTATCCACGCTGGGCTCCAGGCTGGGCGGGGCCGGGGCTGCACAGGCCGCCCCCTGCCTTCCACGCCAGACCCGTGCTCGTTCCCCCCCACCCAGAAGCTGAGCTGGCTTCTCCGAAGGGGCTGCCCGGGCACGGGCAGGCTCCCGGGTCCTCCCTCCTGCTCAGCCCGCAGCAGGCCCGATGAGCATGCCCGGCCCGGCCAGCCTCAGCCCCTCCGCCGCGGTCCCCGCAGAGCCCGCCGGCTGCAGAGACCCAGCTCTGGCCCTGGCGGGGACCCCTGGAGAAGGCCTTCTCAGGCCAGAACATTGTGTGGGTGTGGATTCCCCGTGACCTAAAAATAAGGACATGGGTAAACCCCTTGAGCTGCAAAGCGGCAGGCCCAGCCCCTGTTGGAACTGAACTCAGAAATCAGAAACATTTAAAGTGCATGTCCACTGCTCCCGAGCCCCGGGGTCAGGCTCCCTGCCGGGCGGCCCCAACTGCCGGTCTGCAGGGGAGCCGCCCCCCGACACGGAGACCAACCGTTACACTTCAGAGCGGATTCCGGACCGATGGGCTTGGTCAGCCAGGGTCTGCTGTCCCCCTCCCCCTCTGAGTAGGGGGGAGCTAGGGATAGACACTTCAGGCAGGTCACAGGCAGGAAGGAGTCATTAGGGCTGAGCCAAGTTCAAGGTTGGAGGACACCGTTGTCAGTCCTTCCCTGCTAGTGGGCACTGGCCCTGGGGTGAGGCGGGGCCCCCTGGGCTTCTGAGGCAGGGCAGGGCTGGCCCGTTCAGGGTCCCCCCACTCCCTGCCTGAGACACCCCATTCTGCCTCCTGCAGCTTCCACTTCCGGACGGAGGGAGGAGCCGTGAAAGGGAACTCGGAGGCTTCCTTCCCGGCCTCGGCCGCCGAGACCAAACCTTCCTTGGCCCCCACGTCCCCTCCGGCGCCTCCCATCACCACGGCCACGGTGTCCTCCCTGGAGGGGCCGACCCCCAGCCTGGCCGCGGTGCCCTCCACCCCCACCCTGCTCGCCTGGAAGCAGCTGGCTTCCACCATCCCGCAGATGCCTCAGATTCCAGCGTCCGTGCCTCACCTGCCCACTTCGCCCTTGGCAACGACCTCTCTAGAGAATGCCAAGCCCCAGGTCAAACCCGGATTCCTCCAGTTCCAGGAGAAGTGAGTCCCTCGATGAGCCGGGAGTCTCGTGTCCCCCCGCGCGTCCCGGGAGTAGGTGCTAGCCAGGAGTCGCTGCTCCCCAGCCCGAGGTCAGCCCTGGCCGTCCTCAGCCTGTGAGGACGTTTCCATGAGGCCGTGTCCTTCTAGCCAAAGATGCTGCTGCTCTGACCTCACTGCCTGTCCCCAGAGCAGGTGGCCCGGGTGGGAGGGGACTGCGGAGGCAGTGGCCACTGTTACAGAGGGCCAGTGGTGACGCTGCAAGGACTGACGTGGGTGGGCCAGGGGGTGGGGGTCCTCACCCGAAGGCCTGCAAGGAAGGCTGCGTCTCCCCCCAGGCCACCCTGTTGGTCTCCTCCGGGGCTCACACGCGTGGCCGAGTCTCTGCAGGCCAAGCCCAGGCAAGCGTTGGAGGGAGGGGGGGTGCCCCCTCCAGGCCCACGGCCACCTGCACAGTGGCCTGAGCGCTCAGGGGCGGAAGGGACCTTGCACACTCGGTGGTGGCGGCTACCTGCGGCGGCGAGAACGGTGACTCTGTATCATTCTGTGTGCGGCTTCCTGGTCTCAATAAAAGTAATAAATTGGATGTGAACACACACCGCCTGAGTGGCAGCTGTCCTCCCTGTCTGAGCACCTGGGGCGGGGCCCGCATTCCTCCCCCTTCCCCCCTCCCCCCTCCCCCCTTCCCTCCCCCGCCCCCTGGAGTGGCCGCCCGCTTAGTTTGCCAGACCTGGTCAGAGCCCCCACAGGGCCCCGTGCGGGGGCAGCCGTGTGCACAGCCGGGACAGGCGGCTGGAGTGCTGTGCCCTGCGTGCCTGTCTGCAGCCCCGGGGGCCAGGCTCTGGGGCAGGGGCTGGGCCCAGCCCTCCTCCTGCCCCGCCGGCCCCACCACTCGGCTGGTTGTGCGGTTCTGTGAGTGGGTGGGTACCCCGACCCCCGAGATGGCCCTGGGAGCCCCGGCAGTTGTGTGCCTCAGCAGGACCTGACACCAGGCACCGTTGCCCACTGGCCCGGGCCTCGGGGTAGCCCAGCGCCCTGGTGGGGCTCCCCGCCCTCCAACACCCCATCAGCCAGCCATGTCCAGGCCCACCCCTGCACCATGGCAGCTGGGCGTCACTGGCCTCCCGCCAGGGCTGGCAGCAGCATCCCTCATTCCCACACACGAGAAGTGACGGCAGGCATCCTTATCTCTAATCCTGGGGTGTGGCCGTGGAAACTACGTGTCCCAGCATGCAATGCTCCGGGCAGCCCACACACTGTAGTCCCTGGTGCACCCTCTGAGCTCCAAAAAGAAGGCAGGAATGCACTCTGGGATCTGTAGTCTGCCCGGGCTGAACCGTCCCGTGGAGCGGGAGGGCGGCCCAGGGACCCTGGCTCTCGGCTGCAGGCTGCAGCGCCAGGGCCTTGGAGGGCAGAGCCCCGACCCGAGCAAATGTCAGGGAGCAGATGTCGGGACGTCGGCGGGGAGGGCGCCGGGAATGCCAGTGACCTTCTGGGCTGTGGTTTCCTTGCAGCGACCCCTGCCTGGCGACGGACTGCAAGTACGCCAGCAAGTTCCACTTCCACTGCCTCTTCGGGAACTGCAAGTACGTCTGCAAGACCTCGGGCAAGGCCGAGTCCCACTGCCTGGACCACATCAACCCCAACAACCACCTGGGGAACGTGCGCGACCAGTTCGCCTACTACTCGCTGCAGTGTCTCTGCCCCAGCCAGGTCAGCGCCCAGCCAGCCAGCCAGCCAGCCAGCGCGCGGGGAGGCGGGGGCGGGGCAGGGGAGCAGGGGCGGGGAGGGGAGAAACGGGGTGCCTCTGCCGGCTCGCTTTGAGCTGGCCTCCTCCAGACGCTGGGAGGGGCGCCGTCTGCCCCTGGAGAACCGGGGCCGGGGCTCGGGGGTTGGGGCTCAGTGGGGGACGGCTGCCGTTCCCCCCCGGACCCTCACTGGTGACCCCGGGCCGGGCAGCCCCGCTGGGCCCTTGGCATCGATCGCCTCCTGGAACCCGTGAGGCTCCCTCTCCCCGAAGGCCCAGGTGTTAAAATAGGGACAGGGGACACACAGAGAGAGACTGAGGTGTCTGTGCCCCGGACAGGAAGGGCAGCGCGGCTTCAGCGGAAAGGCCTGCCCCGCTTTGTGGTGGGCACGCGGAGGGGTCTGGACCCAGGTCTGGGCACACACAGAGGAGCGGGGATAGATTAGTGATGTCTGCCCCGGGTCTGGGCACACAGAGAAGAGCGAGGATAGATTAGTGATGTCTGCTCTGGGTATGGCTTAGAGGCGGATGGCAGTAACACAGGTGGGATGTTGTCATCAAGCGACAAAAGGGACATACTGCCTTTTTTTTAAGATTTTATTATTTATTTTTTAGAGAGGGAAGGGAAGGAGAAAGAGAGACAGAGAGAAACATCAATGTGCGGTTGCTGGGGGTCATGGCCTAGCAACCCAGGCACGTGCCCTGACTGGGAATCGAACCTGCGACACTTTGGTTCACAGCCCGCGCTCAATCCACTGAGCTACGCCAGCCAGGCACACACTGCCTTTTAACGTGTGAAAGGTCTTCACCTGACTGTGTTGACTGTGTTCCCTGGCTCTGAGCGTGGAAGAACCCATACGCCAGGGCCCCGCCGCAGCCTGGAGGCCTGGGCCAGGTGGGAGCTCCCGGAATCTGCCTGTGGCCCTGACCCCCCATTCCCCCCCCACCCCCGCAGCACTGCGAGTTCCGGATGCGCGGGCACTACCACTGCCTGCGGGCCGGCTGCTACTTCGTGACCAACATCACCACCAAGCTGCCGTGGCACATAAAGAAGCACGAGAAGGCCGAGCGGCGGGCGGCCAACGGGTTCAAGTACTTCACCAAGCGCGAGGAGTGCGGCCGGCTAGGTACCAGGGGCTGGGGGCAGGGACTTGCGGGCGGCGGCAGGGCTGCGGCTCTGGCCCCTGGGGCCCCGGTGGCCTGGGTGGCTGCACCGCCTGCCACTGCACACCGGGTCCCCGTTGGGTGAGAAGTGTCACAGGCCCGCGCTGCCAAGCTGGGAAAACAGTCACAGCCCGCGAGCCCGTGAAAAGGGGCGCTCGTGCGTGACTCGGGGCGCTGCACCCACCCCGGGGAGAAGGCCCGGACTTGGTTCTCTCTCCCCCTGTTCTCAAGAGGAGCTCCCTGTGCTGGGGTTGGCGCCTGTGGCTTCCCCGGCTTGTCCAAGGTGCTCCAGGGGTGTCCGCTGGTGCATTCGGGCCTCGGGGGTGGTAGCAGCAGCAGCTGAGGTTTCTCGTTGCATCCGCTGTGGCCAGCCCTGTGCTCAGTGCCGGGGACTTTGAGGCACGAGCAGGTTCATGGCGGGCTAAGCCCAGAGCACCTCTGACTCGGGGTGACCGGGAGGAAGGGGCTGTGGGGCTGGCAGGAGCCCGGATGGGCGGCAGGTGCCCCGAGGTGACTCTGCTGGGGAGAGTTGGGCCCCCTGCAGGGAAACTGCCCCCCCCCCCACCGAGCGTGGGCACAGAGCCCCCAGAGCCTGCCCTTGGGGGTGCCCGCAGGTAGGGGCTGCAGGACCTGCAGGCAAAGGGCAGAGGGCAGAGGTGCCATCTCGCCCCAGGACAGAGCCTCCCGATCAGCATGGAGCCTGCCAGCGTGGGGCACAGGTCTGCCCGAGGGGGCAGGCTGGGCGGAGACTCCGGCCCTGTAGGCCAGCCCCGTAGTGGCCCGGGCAGTGGCAGCAGTAGGGTCTTTGGGAGCACAGGGAGGGGGGCACGCAGCCTGCTGCCCACTAGCCCTTCCACCGGGGAAGGCTGAGATGCCCAAAGCCAACTGGCAGAAAAGAGAGGGCACACACCTCTCCTTCAAGTATCATTCAGAAAGAATTCACGACCTGAGAGAGGGTTGGTCACCGTGGCAACAGATGTCAACACACGGTGGCCTGTGCTATTCCTGGGCTCAGTTTACGGGTGTCGGGGTATTCTGCAGTGGCTGTTGTTTACTCAGCTGGGGGTGTTGTGGGTGCTGGCTGGCCCAGACGGAGCTGGGGACGACACCAGACACCGGGCCCGCGCGGGCGCCATGGCAACAGACAGGCCTTCACCTGCCCTTCGCTGACACTGCTTCAGTCCCGCCTGTGCGCTTGTTCTCAGCCAGCGCAGCGCAAAGCCGGGGCGGAGGTGGGAGGGGCTAGGGCGGGGGGCCAGCTGGCCTGTGGCCCCCCAGCGGAGATGAGGAGGCAGGCGGCGTGCTGGGAGGTGGCTGACCCAGGGGACACAGGTCATTAGGGTCCCTTACCGTGGATCCCGTGGGCCCCTCAGTGTTTGGGGCAGGGGATGGGGGTCCGCCTGTCATCGTCAGGCATCCCTCTGCTAGGCCGGAGGGCTGGGGTACGCACCCTCCTCGTAGGAATGCCACCCCCGGGGAAGAGCCCTATCCCCAGAGCCGCCCGCCTTGCGGCCGCACTCCCCCACACCCAGAGCGGTGCCTGGCGCGCGGCGGGCGTCCGGAGCCCGGGCCAGCGGGGGCTCACGGCCGAGCGGGCTGTGTCCGCAGGCTGCAAGTACAACCAGGTGAACAGCCACTTCCACTGCATCCGGGAGGGCTGCCAGTTCTCCTTCCTGCTCAAGCACCAGATGACCTCCCACGCCCGGAAGCACATGCGGCGGATGCTGGGGAAGAACTTCGACCGGGTGCCCACCTCCCAGGTGAGAGCCCGGCCCACCCGGGACCCCACTCCCGCTTCCCGAGGGCGGGCGTTGCAGCGCAGCCGCCAGCCCAGCCTCCTGAGGCCCCCGCCTCCTTTCAGGCCCCCCCGAGCCTGATGGACACGGAGACGGACGAGTACATGGACTACACCGGCTGCAGCCCGGGCGCCGTGTCCTCTGAGTCGTCCACCATGGACCGGAGCTGCTCCAGCACCCCCGTGGGCAACGAGAGCACCGCGGCAGGTGAGTGGGCAGCCGGGGGGCCGGGCGCGGGGCAGGCCAGGAAGGGGCAGGGGGGCCCGGGAGCTCCCGGCAGGGCCAGGCTCTTGCCCCCAAGGCCAGCACTGCTGCTGAGCCCGTTTTGGGACAGGAGGGTCATGGCCGAGTGGCCTCAGAGAAAGTCAGGCCAGTGTGCGGCAGAGCCAGCTGGTCTGGGCCGTGGGTCACTGAGGCCTGCACCCTGCCCACCTCCCCCCAGCGCTCTGCCCTCCTCCGTGTTAGCTTCCGGGAGAGCCCCCAGCCAGTGAGCGGGACCTACGAATGCCCAGGGGCCGAGGCACGCGCCTGCCCCTCCCAGCCCTGGCACCTCTTCTGGTCCTTGCGCCACTGTCCCCAGCAGGGTCCCTGGGCCCTAGAGCAGGGTCCCACCCGGGCAGGGCTCTGCCACAGGCCCTCGCCGAGCCCACGGCCTCTCCGTGCCCCGCCTCCCCTCCCGTTCTGTCTCCGCCACCTCCTCCCCTCTCTTCTCTGTGGCACCTCTCTGCTCCTCATCTGTCCACGTATTTTCACGTCATACTTGCTTCTACCATTGGGTTTCTCATTTTGGTTCTTTTTTGTTTGTTTCCTCTTTGTTTTGTTTTGTTTTGTTTCTGCTTTTTTCCACCCTCTCCAGGCTGCCCGGCTCCTCCTCCTCCTCCTCTTCCTCCTCCTGCTGCCGCCGGCGACCAGGCTGCCCGCGTGGCTCCACTGCCCCCCCTGACCCCGCCCTTCTCCCCGGCCGTGCTCCGGGCGCCCCTCCCCGCCCTCCCCTGCCTCTTCTCTCCACCCTGTCTCTCATACTCTCTGCTCAGTGCCGCTCTCGGAGCCGCCCGGGGCCTGGCCCGCCCCCTCAGCAGCCCGCCCAGCTTCCCGCCCGTCACTGCCACTCCAACTCCAGTAAAAAGTGACGTCCCCCTAGTTCAGGACGCTGCAGGTAACGCACACGTGCCTCCTCGCCAGTGTCTGTCACCCGGGCCAGCCCCTGAGGCCGGGGTCCAGGACCGGACCCTCTTCTGGGGCCTGCGGGGCCAAGGACGGGGCCGCCCGCCCTCGGCGCCTTGAAGAGCAGCACCACTGTCACCTGGGCTCTGCTCCGCCCCGAGGCTGCCCCGCACCGGAGCATGGCGGAGCAGCGCCGCCAGGGCTCCCTGGGCTCTGACCCGTCTCAGAAACTGCCCACAGCCCTGATAATGGCTGTGCCGGCCCCGCCCCGAGATGCCTGCGGCTGGGCAGAGCCTGCCCCTCCTGCTCCTGGGAGTTCGCCTGGGACCCGGCACCAGGGAGGCGGACGGTGGTCTTGGGGAGGTTGCTGGTGCCTGGGATGGCCGGGGTTCAGAGGGTCCTGGCACCAGCCTGAAGCCCCAGCCCTGCAGCCAAAGCAGGAAGAGGCAGGGTCTCGGCCCTGCCCTGCTGTGCTCCGTGGCGGGGGCACCTCCCGGCCCATCCCGCGTCCGCTGCTCCCCACGGATGGGACCTGCCCCACCCTGTCCCCTTGTGTGGTCGTCCCCCGGCTCTGCCTCTCCCTCCACTCGCTCTTGCCTCGCAGCCTGCCCGAGTACCAGGCCTAGGGGTGGGGCAGAGAGCAGGGCGGGGGGTCCCCCATGTGGGACGAAGCCCCCAGAAAGCTCTGTTGCTGGCATAACCAGCTGGAGCCCTGCGACCTCAGACCCAAAGCAGCCACTCTTCACCTGCCTGCATCTGCAGGCCCCAGGCCCTCCCTTGCCTCCTGCCGGGGAGCACCCCCCCTCCATTGCAGTCCCTGGTTGCTCTTCACCTGCTAAT
Source organism: Phyllostomus discolor (assembly GCF_004126475.2). Lineage (NCBI taxonomy): Eukaryota > Metazoa > Chordata > Mammalia > Chiroptera > Phyllostomidae > Phyllostomus > Phyllostomus discolor. Next base: position 6,052,182 of record NC_040907.2, on the reverse strand, counting down.
GGTGGGTGACAGGCCCCAAATGGACAGGGCAGCAGGGGGTTACCGTGGATGCTGGCCCCCCTGTCTGTGCAGAAGCACAACCACTGAGGGGTCAGCCCTGGCCACAGGGCATCCTGGGTCCTAGGGAGCAGTTGGGGCAGGAAGGTGGGCACAGACGGGCCCCCCACCCACTGCCTGAGCCCCTGCCCTGTCCCGGCTCCTGCTCAGAGCTGCCTCTCCCAGCTCAGTGAGGGTAGAGAACCCCACCAAGACCTTAAAGAAGCTTCTGGCACCATGGAGAAGTCGGTGCTCCTTGGGGCAAGGAGTTACAGCCCCAAACAGCCCCTCGGGGCCCGGGGCCCGGCACCCCACTTGCGAGTAGGCTGGTCCCCCATGCAGACAGGCGGCCCCAGGGAAACGGGTTAGTGGGCGGGAGAAGGAGCCGGCCTGTCCCTCACGAGGAGTCGGCTGGTGACGGCGTCCTGGCCCCCGTCCAACCTGGGTAATTGCACCCTGCCGACCGACATCCCCCTCCAGCTTCAATCAGCACCGGGCCGCGTCCCCACTCCCCAACCAGACTGGCCAGGAAGCGGCAGCCACATCCCCCAGAGCTGCCGGCCCCGCCCCCAGGGCAGACGCCCACGTGGTGGTCCCGCAGACATGGCTCATGCCCGGGGAAGCCCGGGCTCCCTGGCTGCTCTGGGGCGGTGGGGGAGGGGTGGCGTGGAAGAGACCCCCCCAGCCACGGAGAGAGGAGTCCTCGCCCCTAAAGGCTGCTCTCTGCCCACTGTGCCGGTTTCGGGGGCCCTGCCCGGGTGGGACCCTGGGGGTGGTGCCCGCAGGGACGCTGACCTCCCCTCCCCTCCCCTCCCCTCCCCTCCCCTCCCCAGGGAACACCATCTCCATGCCCACAGCCTCGGGGGCCAAGAAGCGCTTCTGGATCATTGAGGACATGTCCCCCTTCGGGAAGCGGCGCAAGACGGCCTCCTCGCGCAAGATGCTGGACGAGGGCATGATGCTGGAGGGCTTCCGGCGCTTCGACCTCTACGAGGACTGCAAGGATGCGGCCTGCCAGTTCTCGCTCAAGGTCACCCACTACCACTGCACGCGCGAGAACTGCGGCTACAAGTTCTGCGGGCGCACGCACATGTACAAGCACGCGCAGCACCACGACCGCGTGGACAACCTTGTGCTGGACGACTTCAAGCGCTTCAAGGCCTCGCTCAGCTGCCACTTCGCCGACTGCCCGTTCTCAGGCACCAGCACGCACTTCCACTGCCTGCGCTGCCGCTTCCGCTGCACCGACAGCACCAAGGTCACGGCGCACCGCAAGCACCACGGCAAGCAGGACGTGATCAGCGCGGCCGGCTTCTGCCAGTTCAGCTCGAGCGCCGACTGCGCCGTGCCGGACTGCAAGTACAAGCTCAAGTGCTCGCACTTCCACTGCACGTACCCGGGCTGCCGCCACACGGTCGTGGGCATGTCCCAGATGGACTCGCACAAGCGCAAGCACGAGAAGCAGGAGCGAGGCGAGCCCGGCTCCGAGGGCCCCGCGCCCGGCCCGGCCGGCGGCCTGGACAGCTCGCTGTCGCTGGGCACCGAGCCTGGGGGCTCCCTGCTCTTCCTGCAGACGGCTGCCGCCGGCCTGGGCCTGGGGCTGGGCGACGCGGGCGAACCTGCGCCGCCCGACGGCCCGGCGCCCCGCGAGGGCCCCGCCGCGCCCGCGCCCGCGCTCGGCCCCAGCCCCGCGGCCGGGGAGTCGTCGCAGGAGGACGAGGAGGAGGAGCTGGAGCTGAACGAGGAGGAGGCGGAGGACGACGAGGACGACGACGAGGACGACGAGGACGACGAGGAGGAGGACGAGGACGACGAGGAGGAGGACGACGAGGACCTGCGCACCGACTCGGAGGAGTCGCTGTCGGAGGCCGGGCCGGCGCGCGGAGCCCGGAGCGGGCGGCCCTCGGCGCGCCCGCGCCCCCCGCGCCCCCCGAGCCCTCCGCGCCCGCCTCGCCCGCCTCGCCCTAGCCGCCGGGCCGAGAGGGGACGGCCACCCGCCCCGAGGGCTCGCCCCTTTGTTTATTGTTGTTATTAATTTTGTAAGAAATGGTATTTATACGTCAAGCTTCCCTCTGTACAGAGCTAGATGTTCGTTGTGGTTCCCGTGTGAGGGGTGGGGCGCTCCGGCTCCGGGCTCGGGCCCCCGCCGCCCCGCCGGTGCTTCCGGACCCCGAGTCCGTCTCAGGGCAGAGGCGGGGCCCCCTCTGGTGCTCCGGGGCCGCCCCCGCGCCCGCTGCCCGCGCAGCTCCGCGGCTGGAAGGACAGGCTGCCAAGCACACCTTCCCGCTGCAGCTCGGGGATCTTCTTCAGGGAAATAGAAGGTGCTCTTGTCCGGGGTGGGAGAGGGGAGCAGGGGTCCCCGAGGGCGAGGCGGGCGCAGACCCCCGCGGCAGCTGCCCCCGGCGACCCTCCCCGAGGCCGGACCCCGGGCCCCACGCCCACGCCAGTGGGATTCCTCATTGCTCAGGACGGGGACGGGCGCTGGGGGTCCCCGGGACCCCCACCCCCAACCACCAGAGGCGGGCCGGCACCTGTGGCATCTGGCAGGGCCGGGTCACACAGCTGAGCCCCGCCCTCCTCGCCGTGGGGGTGGGCGGGGCTAAAGACGGCCGCACGGAGACACTACAGGGACCGCGGAGGAGACCTCGTAGGAGGAGCAGAGCTGGGGGCCCCCCGCGGTCACCCTGTCCCCACTGCAGGGCCTGCCCCGGTGTCTGCTCCCGAGGGCTGGGGAGCGGATGGGGCGCCCCGTTCCGTGTGCCCCCCACAAACGGAAAACCGGGGCTGGGGTGCGGGCCCCACCCGGGTCTCAGCGCCCCAGGTGGTGGGAACAGGAAAGATGCGACTGTTTGGGGCTTTACTATTCAAAGTGGAAAAAATGCGAGAAAGTTGTACAGTATTTTTCCCGTCGAGGTTATTACTCTACACAGAACAAAAAGGAAGCGAAGCAGGCGGGAGGGGGGGCGGGGCCCGCCTGCGCCCGGGCCGAGCTGCAGGGCCGCGTGGAGCACGCCGCCGAGTCCGAGGTCTGGACTAGCACTGCTGGGGGCCGCGGGGTTCCAACGCCTAACTTGAATTTTGTAGAGGCGAGAGAAGAGGACTTTTACTGTTGATACAAGTTTGTAGTTAATTTAACATTTGAGTTTTTCTCTATTGGTTATGCGTGTGGCTTTACAGGGCTGTTCCCCCCGCCGCCCCTCCCCCACCCCATGTTTTATTTTGTTTGGGGTGCTTCCTTGTGGATGCACCCCACCCAAACTTGGTTCCCTTTTCAAAACCTGCCCCCTCCTGGAGACGATAAGGTCGCCAAGCCCAGAGCGGCCCGCCCGACAGGCACACACACCTGGCCAGTGGCTATGAGGGTGACAGGGACGCAGGGCGGGCAGCCCAGGGCCCCTCCTGTTCACCTTGTCTGCACTCCAGGCCACCAGCTGGTCTCAGGGCGAAGTCCTTAAAGTAGACATCTGGACCCTGAGACTCCGGCCACAGGGAGCGAGCAAGGCCCAGTCTTGGGGAGGGCCTGTCACCCAGAGCCACCTTCCTACAGGTCTCCACAGGGAGCCCTACCCAACTAGGGGGCAAGGATGTCCTTCCCCCTTCCCTTTCTCTTTCCCTTTTTTTTCTTTTCTTTTTTTTTTCTTTTTGTTTGTCTTCTTGGCTGCCCACAGCCAGAAAGCCAGGACCATGGGAACTGGAGGGGGAGCAGGGAGGGAGGAGGGGTCAGGTGGAGTGTACCCGGTTCGACAGGAAACACCCTTTCTAAAGCAGCCCCCGCCGGGGCCTCCCCAATTCCGTGGGCGCCCCGAGCGGCTGCTGAGCGTTTGCCCAGACTTTGTGCCCAGCCACAGAACCCATGAGTCTGTGGAAGGAGTTTTGTAAAGGAAAAAAAAAAACAAAACGAAATGAAAAAAAAACAAAAAAACAAAAACATTTTTCGATGTAGCAAAATCAAACAAAAAAAAGAAAGAAAAAAAGAAGACGCCGACAGTGCGAAGTCTAGCCTTTTGTACCTTCATGTTGCACACTAGGACTACAAGCCATTGCTAGCTCATTTTGAATTTTAATGTGTAATTTTTTGTTTTATTTTCTTTCTGTGGGGAAAACAATGCTTGATCCACCAATGCTCTTTTTAATGTTTTATAACTATGTATGTGTATATATATAAATATAAAATAATATGTATGCACATGTGTGTATATATCTATATGTATATACATATATAGATAGAGAGAGATATATAGAGAGGTTTTGAGACGCAAATGCAGAACGTGAGAACCGAACTGAACAGCGTGTGCTCTGATTACTTGAATCTGGTCTCCTCGGCACCTGGTTATTAAGAACTGAATATTTTTCCACTTGAATTTAGTGCTATTAGAAATTTAATATATGTGTTTTATTTATTTGATTTTTTTTTTTTGCATGACTGATGCAAGGTTTGACATTTTCACTCAATAAAAACTGGAAAAAAAAAACCTTTCAAGTTACCTTTTATTTTTAAACTCAGTCCCCCTGCAGCTGGTGGCAACCAGCTGTGCAGGGGCAGGAGGGCTGACCTCCTCGCAGAGCTGGGGGCCTGGGGGAGAGCAGTCGGTGACCTTCAACCCGGCAGAGAAGGGGGAAGGCCGGTTTCACCCCTGGAATCAGGCCAAGTTCTCCCAGCTGGCTGGGGGCAGATGGTGGGGGGCTTGGGCATGCACAGCTGAAGGGTGGCCTCCTCCTCAGACCTGCCTGAAGGCCCCGCCTGCGGGCAGAGGCGATGGGCACAGAAGCCCCGTGTCTCTGACAAAGGCTCCCCGAGCTCCCCAGGCCCCCCGCCCCGCGCCCCACCAGCCCCCTCCTCTGTCAGCAGGGCGACTGGGCCGGCGCTTGGCAAGGTCACGCAGATGCCTCCTCCCCTGGCTCCTTCCTCCTTCCTGCAGGGACCTGCCCGGCCGGGAACGGCGTGTACCCGGATCCGATCCGGATGCTGGCTCGGCTCCTGCCTGGAGCGCTCGGGGGGCAGAGCTGGAGGGGCACTGCGGCTGGGGCTCCCCCAGAGGCCCGGGTGGTGGGGGGCACCCCCGGGGGACCTTGCCCAGAGTGCCAGCCTCACGCCTCAGGGACCCTGACGCTTCGGAACGGCGACCTGCTTCTCAGGACACCTCGTCATCTGCGCCGCCTTGCCAGCCTGGCCCCGAGCGGACCCCCTTCCAGGTGGCCAGGCGTCCCAGGGCTTTGGGGAGGGGGCGTGTGGGGGGCCCACCGCCTTCCGGGGCATCTCCCTGGATGTGGCAGCGCTGCTGGGCCGAGGAGGGGGCCGCCCGCCCAGACCGGTGTGTTCCCCACCACGAGGCTCGTCCTCGCCCAGCCGCGCACACACAGGCCCTTCCCTTCCTCCTCTCCTCCTGGAACCGGGCCCACAAGCTATTTACATAAATATGTTTGTAACAGACGCGAAAATATATACTTTTTTCTGTCTTATTAAAATGTTCAAGTTGGAACTCGCCTATTGTTTGTGGATATCTCAGTTCTGTTAAATAAAACAGTGACTAATTTATGGGATAAAACACAAGTTCAACAAATTAAAACCATTATTGGAGCTTCTCGGGCCCCGGTGGGCCAAGCAGCCCTCCCGTGGGGCCCGAGGGGCGGCGGGGAGCCAAGCCTGGGCCTCGGCTGGGTGGGTGGTGGGGCCGCAGGGCTCCCCCCGGGCGCTGCAGCGGCGGGGGGGCGGGGGCGGCTGCCTCTCAGGCACTCCTAGGGCCCTCTCAGGGGAGGGGAAGGGGGCACTCAGGACAGACCCCCCCCCAAACTGCCCTCGCATCAGCTGGCCCCAGGTCTTCTGGGCCCCGGTGGATCTCGGCAGACCCACACACGGTAGACAGACAAGGCCAGGCCCCTCCCCGATCATCAGGGCCCACCGTCTCGACTCCCAGGCACTGGCCCGGAGGAAAAGTGCCCACACACCCACTGGGGGGGGCCTCCTGCTCAGAGCCTGTGTCACCCACCGGGAGGGAGGGGCCTGCAGCTGGGATGGTGCCCCCCCCCGGCCCAGGGGCACCCCCTGGGGCTTGCTGGACTCAGTAGGAGATGCTGTAAAGCATGCTTTCATCCTGGGGTTTAAGTAGCTGTGATGCTCCTACACCCAAACTGGGGCAAATTCAAGACTTTCGAAACCTCTTGGCAAGAGGCAGGCCCAGCTGCACCGGCTCCAGCTGAGTCACCCTCGGGGGCCTTGCTCCCTCCCGCCCACCTGGACCAGAGGCTGGGGAGCCGGCACACCCAGTCGGTCCGCCGGGGCAAAGGGCGCTCGTCCATCCCCCGGCACAAGAGGCGGCCCTGGCCCACAGGGGCCCTGGCCTTGGGGGAGGCGGACTAAGTGCTGCTACCCCAGAGTCAGTGGTGCCTCTTCAGGGGGCACAGTGGGTGGCAGCCCTGGGGGTCTCGCTGGGGACGACCAGGGCCAGGCCTATGCCACCCTGCAAGGGGGGAGGCCCACCCCCTCGGGGAGAGGCCCGCAGCCAGCACAGGGGGCAGAGGGCGCTGCAGCAAGCAGCCCGGCCCACCGGCTTCTCCTGCTGTGCACCCCAAACCCCAGCTACTGGGGGAGGGACCCCCGGCCTGGGGAGGCTTTGGCTCTGTCCACAGCCCCCGAGGCTCGGCGGCCGCGCTGGGGTCTCCCGGGCGCCGCAGCACTGCTGACCCCCGGGAACTGCTCTCCCGGGGCTGCGGGGAGGGGGATGGGAGCCCGAGCTTCCCAGGTGCCTTGAGAACCGCAGAGGCTTTCAGCGCTTGCCGGGGAGCGGCTTCGGGTGTTCTCCATATCAGATCGTAAAATCTCTCTCCCCGCCTGGAAGGATCACACTTCTAAGTGCTCGATGAAAGTGAACTATGCACACGGTTCAGGGGAAGGTGCCCCACGGGGTGCTGGAGACTGCGGACCTGCCCCGAGACAGAGCCTGGGGGGCGGGCAGGGCAGCCCGTGCGTGCGTGAAGGTGGCGGTCACACATCAGCTCCACCACCTGTCTCGTCACTGCCCCCCGCCGGGGGAAGGGCAGGGGCCAGAGTCTCGGCAAGGGCAAGGAGGGGCCCGCCAGGACTCGGGCTGACCCCCAGGCGAGCACGACACCACGGGCTGGAGCCACCCCACCTGCAGGGTCTCACTGGCACCTGTGCCCTCGCCCCGTCCGGGGTCCAGGCCCGCTCCGGGTGCCTTGGCAGAAGCGACTTTGAACAGACAGACCAAGAAACACTAAGGATGAAGTAAACTCCTGAGGATGGCCGTCAGGCCTGCAGAAAATGTCTCCTCCTGCCTGCCCTTCCTCCTCGGGCTCCGGTGCAGGGCCGGGGCTCGGCAGGGGCAGGGCTGGGTGGGAGGGGACAGGGCAGAGGTGGGGCGGGGCGGGGCAGTCCTCCACGGAGAGGGAGGCTCCAGGCCACAGGACCAGCACCGTGGCATCCCGCCTGGGCACCGAGGGCCAGGGGGAGCCTCTAGGGAACCTCCCACTCCCACCTGCTGTGAGCACCCAAGGACACAGGACGCGCTTTCATCGGGATACATGGGTCACAGGACACTCAAGAGGAGTCTCCCCTCTTTCTGTAAAAGGAGACCGACGGTGGTGCGCTCGCCCGTGAGCACACCTGTACCCGGGGAGCCACATGGGCGGTGCGAGGGGGGCTTTACTCTGTCCCCTCCAAACATCCGACGTGGTGTCCACCGCAGAACAGCACCCACCCCCCAGGCAGGGCGCTCCCCTTCCCAGCTCGGGGTCCCGGGACCCCCGTGTGGAGGGAGGCCGGCCACAGGGTGGCAGAGAGGCTCCCTGGGGCCCCGCCTGCTGGGGGCACCACAAACCCAGGAGCACCGGGCTGGCGGCGGGGGCCGGGCCAGGAGGGCGCCCCGCAGCCCCCGGCTCCCGGCACGGGGCGAGCGCGTTCCCGAGAGACGCCTCACAAAAATACGTTGTAATTGGGTCTAATAATCTCCCCTTCCAGAAAGGGCCTGACAGGCGCTGCCTGCTGCTCACTTCTGCCCCTTTCCAAATATTTTTACCTTATTTGGATGAAATGCATTATTTTTCTAATGAAAGGCTTTTTTTCAAAGGGCTGTTTCCCTCCGTCCAGCGCTGCCTTTATTAGGCAGCACTCACGCCGTTTTGGGGAGGGGTGTTTTCTCCCTGACAGCGGGCCAGGCGCTCTGTCCTCAAAAGCCAACACCCGCGCTCGGGACCTGCGGGGCCGACGGCCCCGGGCGCAGGTTTCCCCGCGCCCACCCCGGGGCCCCACAAGCCCGCTGACCCCAGCTGCAGCCCTGCCCCCTGGAGGGCAGCCCCTGGCCTCTCCTGGCTGCTGTTTCCTCGCCAAGCCACCTGCCTCCTGGTCCCCCTGCCTGGTCCCCCTGCAGGACGAGCCTCTGGAAAACTAGAGATGATGATAAGTGGCCCTCAAGCCCGAGGGGGAGACCCCATGACCGCCCATGCAGGACTAGGGGTCAGAGGGCAGAAACCCCGTCCCCCCGAGGCCTGTCCCCGTGGAGGCGAGGGTGCTCCAGGCCGGCCTCCAGCCCTCCGCCCGTCTGTGTCCGGCCTGCTCCCCTGGCCCCCGGGCGCTGGGGGTCCTCGTCCACCACAGGCTGGCGGGCGGCCCGGGGGATCGGGAACCCCGGCGTCTCTGGGGACAGCGGGGAGGCAGCGGTGACTCAGCGTGGGCTCTGCTTGTCCCCAGGAAGCACGTGGCGGGAGGGCAGAGTGCAGGGCTGTCACGGGAGGCCGTGGGCATCCAAGACGAAGCCTGAGGGGCCAGGCCAGGGGTGGGTGGGGGGGTAACGACACTCAGGTCACGGAGCGGCCCCGGTCACCATGACCTGGCACGTCTGTGGCACATCTGTGGTGGGCTGGGCCGCAGTCAGGAAGGTGTCTGCTGCCCGGGGAGGGGGCTGGGCCCCGAGCCCCCAGCGGGGGCCTCTGCAGGAGGTGAAGGAACTGTTTCCGGGACAAAACAGCCCCAGTGCCAAGTCACCGAGCCCCCCGCCCCCGGCTTCCTCTCTCGCCGAGGCCGGGTGGCAGCGGCCAGAGGCTGGGGGGCCCGCAAGGCGTGCCCGAGGAGGGTGCGCACCCCGGCAGGGCTCCACCCCCACGGCGGCCAGCGGGCCCCGCACTGTCTCCGAAGCCTCCGCGCCCACACGAGCCCCCCAGGCCTGACCGGGCGTCCCCACACTCGGCCCGCCCTGGGGGCGGCGGGGCTCGGAGGCTCCCCGGGAGGGGCGTCACGCCGGCTCCCGGGGCGCAGCCAGATGCCGTGTGAAGGTCAAAGGGAGGCAGGGAGGGCGAGAGGGAGAGGAGACGGGGGAGGAAGAGCGAGCGAGACGCTCTCCTGGGAGCGCGCGCACCATTTAAGGAAGGAGAGCTCCTCACACTTCACGGCAGGTCTATATACAGTAACACACGGTCCCTTCTCCCCTGCAGCGCTGTCGCCTTTCAGCGGGCACGGGGGCCGGGGCGAGGCCCCGGGCTCGGGCAGCAGCCGGAGAGCCTTGCCCCGGCCCACCCCCCCACCCCCGCACCCCCAAACCCCTAAACTCCACCCCAGGGCGCACCTGGCCCGGCCTGGGCCCGGACCCGCCCCCCAGGCACTGGGCGCCACGAGCAGACAGGGAGCCACGAGCAGACAGGGAGCCACGGGCGGGGGTTAAATAGTGACAAGTCATCTTTATTACAATTATGTACAGCTGCTCCTCACGCTCCCCCCTGGGCCCGATCTCTCGGAGGGGCACGTGTCCCCGGCTGGGGAGGACAGACAGCAAGGCCCCCAGGCCTGGCGCCCCCGTGGGGGGACGGCCACTCCTCACCGCAGGGGTGTGGCCAAGCCGCTACGGCAGGTGACAGTCACAAGCGCAGTGCGACTTCATGGGCGCAGGGCGACAGGGCCTGGTGGGGCTGGGGCAGGCGGAGGGCGGCGGCATCGGGCGGGCAGGGCCGCGAGGCCCGCGCCCGGAGAAAGGCGCCGTGGGGGCACGGCCAGAGCCCGAGGCCCCTGGCGAGAAGCGGACTGGGAGCCGGGGGCCAGGGAGGGGGCGGGGCAGCAGACACCGGTCAACGCAGCCCCCCCCCGCCCAGGGGGTCAGGAGTCAGGTCAGAGCCACCTCTTGTCATGCTTGCTGGTGGGTTAGCTAGGGCGCTCGGCGGACACACCTGCACGGGACGTCGGTCCAGGGGTCGGGCCCTCGGCCCGAGAACAAGGTCGGGGCTGCCTGCCCGGGGCCCGAGCTCAGGAAGGAGCAGGTGAGAGCGGCCGGGCGGGCAGAGCCGCGGCCCCCCGCGCCCCGGGGCCTAGTCCCGCTCGTGCTCGTTGCTGGCGCCCTCCGGCCGCCGCAGCTTCTCCACCTGCTCGTTGATCTGCCCGTCCCCGCCCCGGCGGTCCTCCCGCTGCACCCCCAGGCGGTCCTCTTCGTCCACGCGGCTCACGTCCTCATCCTCCTCGTCCTCCCGCTTCTCCTCCTCGCCCTGCACCTCCATCCTCACCTGGCCCTTGACGTCCACCAGCCCCTCGCCCTCCTCCTGGGGCCCCAGCAGGTGGCAGGAGGCCGCCGAGCCCTCGGGGCTGTGCCCCTCCTTCACGGGCGAGGACGAGGTGGACTCGTTGCTGACCGGCGAGATGTCGCTGCTGCTGTGGGGGTTCCCGGCCGCAGGGCCGGAGGGCGAGGGCGACTTGACTGGGATCTGCCAGGAGGGGATCTTGGGGGCCGACGGGGAGGGCGGGAACTGCCTCCTGCAGGAGGGAGGGGGGAGCAGGTGGTGACAGCGTCCTGGGGCTCCCGCCCCTCTGCCCTGACCCCACCTGCTCCGGACGGCACCCCCCTCCCAGCAGGGGACAGGGATGAGCTCTGTCGGCTCCCCTCCGCTCCCTCCCGCCCTGCCCTCACAGACACCAGGCCTCTGGGAGGTTAGGGCAGCCGAGACGCCAGCTGCCTGCAGTGCGCCCCGCCCTCAGGGCACCCCCGGCCTCCCTCGCTCACAGCCGCTGGACAGCCCCACTGGGGCCTGCCGTGTGCAGGAGCCCCCCCACCCCGTCCTCGCACTGCCCACCCACCGCACGGGAGAGGGCGGGGAGCCAGAGAGCTGGGACCCCTGAAGACCTGGGCCCCGACTCTGACTCATCTGCAGCTCTGCAAAGGGCGGGGCGGGCGCTGCTCCGGCTCCAAGACCTCAGGCCCAGGAGGGTGGCTCTGGGGTGCTTCCTCAGAAAGCCTCTTCGCCCCACTCTTACAGGGAAGCCTGTGCCCCACCCGTCTCCCGCCCTGGGCACCAGGCCGGCAGCCCGCCCGCCCAAGGCCAGGCCCAGGAGGGCCCTGAGGGGTCGGGTCTTCTGGGCAACAGCTTGCAGATCCAGCTGTGGCACAGGGGCCGCCTCTCCCTCTGCCTGAGCCCAGCGGCCAGAGGCCCGCTCCCCGCCTACCCTGGCTGCCCAGTGCTCCCCCAGCAGGGCCGGGCGGCTCTACCCCCGCAGACCCGAGGTGTGGTGAGCGCGTGGTCAAGGCCCAGGCGTCCACCAGCACCACCAGCTGGAGCCCGCTCTCTGTCCCCTGCCTCAGAGCTCCTGCCTCCTCGGCCGGGAAACATGGGGGTCTCCCCGTGACCACCCCCCGCCCTGAGCCACCCTCTGCACCGCCTCACACGGCCCCGCCAAACCCCGGGCCTGCAGCCCAGCATGAGCCGCACGAGGGCCGACCTGGGAGCCCCGCAGGTTGGGTGACCAACCGACCCTGCTGTGTCCCTGGACACAGGCCTTCCTCCTTTAAAGCTGCCCGTCCCACGCAAGCCCTGCAGGGCGTGTGGGGGGAGGGGCAGACCTAGGGCCGGGGGAGGGGTGGGCTTCTGCCCCCATCTTGTTGGTTCACAGGACCTCCGAACAAACGAAGGAGCCCTGGCCCTCTGCGGGGAACTTCGCCGGGACCCAGCGGTCCCTGAGTGGACCAGCTGGGGCTCGGGGTGGAACAGAGGCGGCCCTGCCTGCCGGACACGGGGTGCTCTCTGCCCGGGGTCCTGTCTTCCTGACCAGACCCTGACAGGGCTGGGGGATGGGTGAACTTCAGAAACTGTTGTGGGTGCTGTAGGCAGCCACCTGGGACTGGGAAGGGAGGGCCCCCGGGGAGGGAAAGGGGGAGCCTGAAAGATTCCCAAACGCAGTGCCCACACCCCGCAGCTCCACTGGGGTCCTTGGGGCGGTGCACCCCGCCCTGCCCCTGCTTCCCCACCCCGAGCCAGACCAGCCCCAAGCTCAGCCCAGCCCCAGGCTGAGGGCAGAGCAGAGGCCCCCACCTTCCCCGCGCCTACCGATTCAACAGGAGGCCTTTCAAGGAGTTGATTTCCGACTTGAGCTCATTGATGTTCTGGGACTCCAGGATCCAGTTGGTGGACGTGGTGGCCTGAGAGCAGGGGTCACACAGGGGAGCAGGGATCAGGGCGGCCCGTCCCCCTTCCCGCCCACGAGGCCCAGGGGCTGGAGCAGCAGGAGGGCTGGGCTTCGGGACCCCAGGGCAGGGGGGCCAGGGTCACTCCATGTCCCGGGCACCAGCCTGGTGGTGTCTCGGGGAGGCTCCGTCCACCAGTGCCCACACAGGGGTCTGGCTGCACGGGACTCCCTTTAACCGACGGATGTCCCCACAGCTCTGGCTGGCTTACCAGACAGACGGAGGGCCCTGATGTGTGTTTAGTGTGATGACGGCACTCTGGTCCCGAGAAACCAAAGGACACAGTGACAAGAGAGCCCACATCATTCAGGGGTACAAACCCCAGTGTGCGGAGCATGTCCGTGTGGCGAGGGTGCGGGCAGGGGCCGCGGCTGTGGGGGCCGGGGCTCGCTGCACGGCCCCTCTGCCATGTGTGTCTGAAATGCCCCGGCACGATTCGTATGTGGTCACCTCCAGCTCAGCCCCCCTCCCTGCAGAAGAGAGCTCGGGGCGGAGACGGGCGGCTGCCCCCCGCCACAGGTGCCAGAGCCTGGCCCCACAGCCGTCTGGGGGGAGGGGCAGGAGCCCACCGCACGCCAGCCCTGCCCACCTGCCCGCCGCTCCACTCGGTTGCCAGCTGGCCCAGCAGACGGGCTTCACCCGGGGCACGTCCCCAGCTGCTCGGAGGCCATGGCCCGGCTCTGCAAGGTCGGGCCCCGAACTGCGCCCTGCTGTCCGCTACACCAGGCCACAGGCCCACGGCCACGCTTCTGGCGTGACCCGGCAGGCTCAGCGAAGAAGCCGCCCCGGGACTCCGAGTCCTGCCCCCGGGAGAAAGAGCCGAGTGACCCCACACACACCCTTCCCTCTGAGTGGGGCAGCCCCCGGTAAACTGCAGAGAACCACCCTTCTCTGGCAAACCCGCCGGGATGGAGGGAAGACAGGAGGTCAGCGGTCCCTCCCGGGGCAGCAGTCCGAGGCCAAGCTGCCTATGAAGTACGCAGTGTTTGTGGGCCGGCCCCGGGGGGGTGGCCGCAGGTGGGCCGGGGGCCACTCTGGGGGGTGGGGGGCCTCAAGTGTACACGTTTCCGTGCAAGGTCCCTGCTGCCCTGGCAACGCTGCCCTGGCCAGACGAGATGCCGCAGTGAGTGCGGGAGAACGTGGGGGCCTGGGCTGGCAGGTGGGGGACCCCCGCTTCCTGTCGACCTCGAGGCGCCCCCCCACACACTTTTGCAGGAGGGTCCTCGGGGCTCGGGAAGGAGCAGCCCGGCAGTGTCGGGGCGCGCTCGCCGACACCCACCACCCGCAGGCAGCCCCCCAGGGCCCCCGCGCCAGACCACCAGGCGGCACGGGCCCAGGAGCCGCTGTTCTGGCTGCTCCGAGACCTTGAAAGCCATAGCAGCCCATTAACAAGGGAGCAATTTCCACTCACCGGCCTACAAAGGACTCAAATTTCCAAACGCATATGGTGCCAGATGCCAGGGTTTAGAAATAAAATCTGACATCTGGGGCTTTTTAGCCAGTCTCTTTAAAAAACAGTTGTAGAAAACTCCCAGCCCTCAGTTTTATGTAGGTTTTTTTAATTACTTAATGCTCTTCTTTTTAATTTTTTACAGTGCTGCAGTAGGAGCTTGGAAGCCAGATATAAAAACTCATATTACAGCTGAGAAAACACAGCTCCGTGTCTCTGGTTTATGGGGTGACCGGCCCTCACACATGTGGGTGCGGGCAGCAAACCAGCGAGCCTCGCTCCAGCGCGGGCGACACGGATGGGCAGGGCTGGGCCAGGCAGGGCTGGGCCGGGCCGGGCCGAGGAACGAGCCCAGAGACCGGGCAGGCTCCCGGCCACTGGGCACCATCCTGGCCCCCTCCCCTCTCAAAGCGCAACATGTGCTCTTAATCTTAATGGTGAAGGTCTGAGAACAGTTTTCTAATTTCCGGAATGGCTTCTGGCCATTAGTAGGCCACCGCTCCAGAAGATAATAGAGGAGGTGTGGGGCGGGGGCTAACGGGCCTGGGGGGCGGGGGGGGGGGCTTCATGGGCCACCCGCCCTCCGAGAGCAGGCAGAGGCAGGAGGGCGCCACCCACCCAGCAACCGCAGCATCTGAGGAGGAAGTGCAGGCAGCCCCCCGCGTGGGGGCATCTGAGGAGGGGGTTCTCAAGGACCCTCTTCACAGGAGGCACCCCAGGTCCCACGGGGAATGGGGAGATCCCCATTCTGCTGGGTTTCTGCAAATACCGAAGGTGGGGGTGCTGTGCGCTGGGGTGGGGCCCCCTGGGAGAGCCAGCAGAGCGGGCCCTCCACAGGCTCAGAGTTGGGGGCGCAGCCCAAAGCCAACGGGAGACGGGCACGCAGCAGGGAGGACAGCGGACATCCCCAGGGCCCGTCTGTCTGGGACCAGGCCTAGGAGCAGCCTGGTCACACACCTGCGGCAGCCAGGCCAGAGCCTGCAGTCCCGGGAGCCGCCGGGAGCCGCCTGCAGCCGGGCACCGTCCTGAGCAGGGATGCCCCACCAACCCCAGCTGGCACCAGGCTCTGCTGGGGCCGCTCACCCCGGGCTTAGGGCCTCACCGCAGAGTTCGGCCCAGTGCCTGGCACGCCCTCCCCCCCGCACCCCGGCCCCGCACTCCCAGCAACTGTGACCTGTGACCTAACTTGCACGTGGAGGCCGCTGTGCACCCACACAGCCTGCCCCCAGAGCTGGGGCTCGCGCTCCCACCGGAGGGCCGGCAGAGAGCTGCTCTTCCTTCCTCCCACGGGCAGGTGACAGGGAGGCAGAGAGGACGGCCTCTGTCGCTGAAGCCCCCTTTCTCTCTCTGCAAGAGCAGTGCGTGCCGGTCCCGTGACCAGTGTGCGGGAAACACTGGCCAGACCCTGGGAGTCCCGAGAACTGGGCCAGGAGGGCCAGAGTGAGGAGTCACGCCGGGCCGGGCCAGGCCAAAGGGGCCGGGGTCGGGACCGGTACCTTGGCAGTGGCCAGCTCGTGGGCGAGCTCCTGGACCTTCTGCTGCTGCTGGACCAGCAGCTCCTGGACGGAGGCTAGCGTCACCTGTAGCTGAGTCACTGGGAGAGAAGAGCAGGGGCGTCTGTTAAACACGCAGGTTCTCCTCCTCACGGGCCCGCACCCCTCAAGCTGCAGCCTCTCACCTCCCTGCAGCACCTGCGGCCGCGGCCGCCTGTCTGCTCGTGGGGCCGTCTACCCGCGCGGCGTCTACCCTCCCTCCGTCTCTCTCCCTCGTCTGCCCACGGCGTCGTGGTTCGTGGCCAACGGCACGCGCGCCCAGAACCTCTCCCCTCTATGCCTGCCGGTGACTCCCTGGGCTCTCGGGCCTCCGGAGCGGCCGCACCCCTCTTGTCCCAGGCCTCCCCGGGCACTCGCAGATCACGTGCAACGTCTGGTCCTGGGACAGACGTGCCCCCACCCCACACCCTTCCTGGGGAGTGGTCAGGAACTGCCCACCCGGGGCACTGCTCCTGCTGACCTCCTCGCCCAAGCCCAAGGTGCTGGGCCTCCCCCCCGACCCCCCGCCCCAGCCACACGGCGGTGTCGGGCGGCCTCGGGGCCGCCACTCTGCAGGTGTGCGGGCTGCCTGGGACAGCCCCTCCCTCTCGCTCGCCTGAGTCTTTCGATTCGGAGCCTCCCAGCAGTAAACAAGTTCATCGAGGAGAAAAGCCACCTCTGGCGCGACAGGTCTCAGCCAATGGAGGCCATCACAGGGGCCCCGGGTAATGAGCGTGAGCCCCGTGGAGTCGATGACAGAGGAGGTGGCCGGGGTCCCGGGAGCCACAGTAATTACAGCCTCTCTTGACCCCGTGGTGGATTCTTCGAGGGAAGGGGGAAAATGACTGAAAACCCCCCTGAAAACCTCATGGAAGCAGAAATTAAAAATGAACTTTACAGCCCTCAGAAAGGCTGTCATTTTATTCCCCTTATTAATATTCTGAGGTTGGGAGCCTTTCCGTAAAAACATAATTAATTGAGGCCGCGCCGACAGTAAACAAGCAATTTCAAATTAAACCGAAATGACGGCGGCTTCATTTGCAAATGTGAACAGATTCTCCGAGCAGATAAATGAAGTCACCACACAAAGTGGAGACGGAGGGGGGTGGGGAGGGGCCGGGAGGGGGCCGCTCCGGGAAGGCGCGGAGGGGCGGCTTGATGGAGTCATTAATCTCTACCTGTCTGGGCCACACTGCCACTCAGCTCCGAGAGGCTCGCCTCCATCCTCTCCAGTTGCTTCCGGTCCTCCCGGCCGCCCACGATGAGGGGGAGCAGGTACTTCTGCAAGAGGAGGGGAGAGCGGGGTGGCGGGGGGCGCACCCGGGTTACGGTCCGGCAACCTCTCCTTCCGCCGACCGCCTCGCTGTCACCCCCAGGTTTGGGAAACTTTCTGAGCAAACACCATAAATGAGCAAGATATTCAACAGTTACGAGACCGAGTCCAACCACGTAAAAGCTGCCTGAATAAGGACAAGGCCCGGGGAGCCGGGACGAGGAGATTCCGTTTGATTTATCCTGATGAAAAACTTTTTGGTTCTTTTATTTAGTTTTCCTAATGGTGTTACATGCACCACTTCTGTAATGAAAATGTTTAAAAGTCCACTTTGAAAGTTTGTGAGACACTCATGTAGAAGGTCACGCAGGGAAGCGACACGGTTGGTGGTGGCTCCAGGGAGGGTGAGGGGGACCGCTGTGCACGCTTTCCCGAACCTGTGACACCTGGAACCAGGTGGCTGAGTCGTCCGTTCAGAAACCGAGCAGGGAAATCAAGTGAGAGAGAAGTGACCTGAGAAGCTACATGAGCGTGCACAACGGAGTTCGGGGAGCTCCGGTTCTCGTGCTAGACAGGTGGGTCTTCCGAGGCCGTCGAAAGGGGCCGCCTCGGCTTCTTCTGCACCGAGCCTGGAATCCTCGGAACACACGCCCTTCAGCTGCGACTCAGATGCAGCCAGGTGCCCCCACGGCCGAGATGCAGGAGCAGAAGGGAGGGGAGGGGGCAGAATCTAAAGAAAGTGACGACGGGGGGGCGGGGGGGGGGAGCTCCCCAGTGCAGGGCAACCAGACTGCGAGGACGAGGCCTCGGAACATTCAGGAAGAAGGCAGGGGGACGGGGCTGGTCGCTGCGGCCGGCTCTGAGGTTGGAAGGGGTGGCGGGCGGGCAGCGGGGTGGCCGATGGGGAGCAGGATGGAAGGGCGTGCCCTCTGACACCCAGAGCTCAGGCCCTGGCCTGCGACCAGCTGCCAGCAGCCCTTGGTGGCAGCACCCTCGTGCAGCCCAGCGCGACCAAGGAGAACTCGGTTTCTCTTTCCACTTGGGACCCACACAGGACGACGGGCAGCAACTTCGCCATTCGGGGCTCCGAGCTGGGGGTGGGGTGGGGGGATGGCTTCTCTCGGGGTTTGCGGGAGAACGTGCTCCAGGCCCAGGGCCTCAGTGGCACCCGTGACTGAGCATATACGAGCGGAAGCATCTTCTGTTTTGCCAAGTGCTTCTCCGCCACCAGGGGAGTTATTGCCGCCACCGGGCCGAAACTCCTCACATGCAGCCTACGCTCCAGGCTGAAAACCCCCTGAGTGTAAGAGTCGAGAACCTCTTACACACACAACAAACTAAGAATTCCATTTCTGAGGTCAGGAATGCCAAGGGAAGGGACACACGCCGCCCGGCCTGAGTTTTCAGGTGTCCATAGACTACGGGGGGCAGGACGCCTCTCCCTTTCCGTGAATCTAAGGAAACTATCGGCAGACGCTTCAGAAAGTCTCTTGACGCCTGTCTGCCTGATCTTTCGGCGTCTCCTTTCTAAAGCAGAGAGACCGGAGACCAGAGCTTCGTGGAAGCAGCGGACCCTGCTCCCCGCTCCTGTGGGACCCGGGCCACCCGCGGGCAGCCACGTGACGGTGCGGAGTGCAGAGTGCGGCCTGGACACTCGTGTCCGTGTCTGGTTCTCCCCGGTGACGCATGGGTCCGTGATGGGACAGGGGCCTTCTGCACACGAGGGGAGGGGAGGCACCGGTCAGAGGGGGCGGCCCAGGACACAGAGCGTTTTTCTTCTGGATTTCTGACTCGGGAATCCCCAACTCCAAGAATAGATGTTAGCCTGGAAGAAGTATCTTCTGCTACGATCTGGCCGTTAGCTTTGGTACTAAGTTAAAAACTAAGAATCCCAGAGGGTGCAACATTGAAGAAATGTGTTTCATGGCTGAAGGTTACAACAGTAAGCTTGGGTGACCACGAAGATTCTTTAAAAAAAAAACAAACAAACCTGCATGCAACGGGCGGGGTAGCAGGTGGCCTCGCAAGGAAAGGGGCTTCTCTCTTGGACCAGGGGAGAGGGCATCCCCTGGCGACCCACCTGGCCCCACACCTTCTAGGAAGGCTCACCCGCTTCCACCCGAGTCGCACCTGGTTGTCAGTGTCGGCAAGAAGGGAGGGGGTGCTCCCTCGGGCCTGAGGCTCTGTGCGCCCCGGCCTCGGGTGCCGGGGTCCGACTGGAGTCGGGGGACCCCGGGAGTTGCCAGGCGCCGGCACGGAGTGCAGGAGACCAGAGAGAAGACCCCACACATACGGCTCTGCAGGGTCACCCCAGTTTCAACCACCAAGGGGGGAAACCCGGGGCGTGCGAGCACTTCCTGCGTGCCGGGCCACGGCACGGCCCAAGGCCACACCTCTGAGCTCCCCCACAGCCTTGGGGGGAGGTGCCGTTGTCCCCATTTCACAGATGAGACCCCTGAGCCTGCGGTCACACGCCCATCACAAGGCAGAGCCGGCGCACCACGGGCAGCCGGGCTCCACGGCCCATGCTCGTCAGCTCCCTGTCACCCTGTCCCTCAAGGGCAGGGCTGCCCAGCACGTGCCGGGCACTGTCCCAAGAACTGGACACGGCCTGCGGGTCGATGGGCCCAGAGTGACCCCGTGGGGACGCCGAGTCCGGTGGACGAGGTAAGGTGTGCGCCTGCCACGCGCACCCGCCGGGTGGGGGCAGGGCCCAGACTGGAGCCGGCCTCGAGTGTCCCTCGGGACGGTCTGCCCCCGTGCATGGCCGCGCCCCTGCCTGCCGCGGTGCTGGGGGCTCCGGAGAGCGGAGGCTGGCGCTGAGCGCCTGGAGCTGTGGGGGAGGCGGGCTTACCTTGTAGAGCTGGTGGAAGCCGAATGCGATTCCCGCCATGATGATGGCCAAGGCACTGTAATCTCTCCATCGGGAACCCACGGGGCCTGCGGGCGGGAGGAACAGTGTCTCAGGGGGAGAGGCCAGGGGGCCGGGGCCTGGGGCCAGCAGCTCCAGCCGCAGGACACAGAGTGACCATCAGGGCTGCGGGCCAGATGCACCGCCCTCCTCTCTCCAGGCTCCCGGAACTGCCGCCTCCAGCCAGGTGCACCCGCTGTGCGGTGTCCACGGTGGGCCGAGTCCCGGCTGTGGAGTCGGGCGGCAGACGGTGTCCACCCTCGAGGCGGACACGCACACACCCAGACGCACCCACACGCACACCCACACGCCCTGCTCCAGACAGGGCTGCGCTCAGAGCCACTTTAGAGAGGGGTGAGGGGTGGAGACTGTGATCCCGACAGTGTCGGGGGCCCGGGGGTGTTGGGGCGGTGGTGACGAGGCCCCTGCCTGTCCTGCTCTGCTTTCCCACTGACCGGCGGAGAGGAGACAACCCACGGGTGACGGAACAGGCTAACTCGAGTGACTCGGAGGCCAAACAGAGCGACGGGAGAGTCAGATGGCAGGGAAGGGGCCGGGGGCTTTGGCAGGGCCTGGGAGGAGGCGCATGTGAGACCTCGGAGTCCCAGGGGAAAGCAGCCCAGGGCACGGGCACCTGCAACGGCAGCTGACCTGTGCTCAAAGGACAGAAGGCAGCCCGTGGGGACAGAGCGCACCTGGGCCTGCCCGGGCAGGGAGAGGGGCGGGAAAGGCAGGGCTGGCCGAGAGCATGCCCTGGGGCCCCAGGGTTACCCACAAGCATGGGGCGGCCCCACGGGCAGGCCGCAGGCAGGAAGGGAGCGGGAGTGGGCTACTGCGGGGGCCACAAAGGGCAGGAGGGACTGGGCCAGGATGCGCCAGTGCAAATGCGCCCCAGCGGCTGTCACGGGGGAGCCCCGGAAATGGGCAGCCAGCCGTCATGCAGGAGCAGGCTCCCAGCCAGCATCCTTCAGAACAGCCCGTCCAAAAGCTCCCCACGACTCCAGCTTCACGAGAGGGCGGGTTCCGGAGGGTTCCCTACTGCACGCCCGGTCCCACGCACCCATCTCAAGGTGCCTCCATGTCCGTAGCCTCGTCTGGCACCCCGGTGGCCCCGAGAGGTGCGCGGGAAAGCACGGAGGTCTGCACTCCAGTGTCCGCTCACTGCGGCGCTCGGCCCCTCCACGGGCTCTGCCACCGCGGGGCCGAGGGCCGCTGTCCCCTGCACCGCTGGCGGGACACCGGTCAAAGTGCCCGAGGGGAGTGGCCTGGAAGGCACCGCCTGAGACAGGCTGCAGTGACGAGGAGCGGGACGGAGGGGAAGGGAGAGCGGTGGCGTCTGCGTCTCAGAGCACCCGCCGCGCTCGGCTGAGCACGTGGTGTGGCGGTTCCTTTGGGACAGACACCCATGCGCTACGGCACCCCCACCCCTCCCCCTAGGCTGTAAGCTCCTCAGGCACCTGCCACATGCTGGCGTTTCCTGACCCCAGGAGAGCAGGGAGGGTCGGTCCGTAAAGCTCAGCAGCAAGGTGTGGCACTCGGGGAGGAGGGGCTGCTGGCACCCAGCTGACCAGCCGATCACGGGGGGGGGGGGGGGGCCAAGTGGCACAGACCCCCCAAGAGGGCGAGGGCCTCGGGATGACAGGAGTCTGAACAGTCTCTTTTCAGCCACCGCACCCTCCCCCCTCTGCCTGCCCGGCCTGTGGGCTCCACATTAGTTAGTTTCCCAAGGTGGCCCAACCCCGCCGCTCCTGCACGAAACACAATCAACAGGTGGCCTGCCCACAGCCCTGAACTTCCCTTTCTGGTTTCACGGTGGTCGGCCAGGCGGCACAGGCATCAGTGTGACCGAGAGGCCGCGGTCAGCCCACGGCAGACCGGCTCGCCCCACCAACCGCTGCAGCGGCAGCTCCCTGTTCATCAGCGGAGCAGCGTTCACGCACGTGTGAGGCGACACAGGTACGCACGGTTCCCCCCCCCCCCCATCCCCTTCTTCTCCTCCTGCAGCGGTTCAGCGTCCCACTCAGTCAGTTCCCTGCTGACGGACGTCTGATGATTCCGGTCCCTCACTGTGTCACCCACGGCCGCCGGCCACCCGGGACTGCACACGCACCTCACCCTGCACACATGTATGGGCACGTCTGCACCCTGCACACACACACAGACACATCTACACCCTGCACACGAGTACAGGTACATCTGCACCCTGCACACACACACACAGGCACGCCTGCACCCTGCACACACGCACAGACACATCTACACCCGGCACACACGCACAGACACATCTACACCCGGCACACACGCACGGGCACGCCTGCACCCTGCACACACGCACAGGCACGCCTGCACCGTGTACGCCCAGGAGGCGGGGCCCGGGGTCCGTGCGCCCACCCTGTGGAGCGGTGCAGCGCTGCGCCCCTCGGGGCCGGGCCGGGTCACGCCCACGAGCCCCGCCTCCCTCCCGGCCCGGGCACAGCGGGTCCACCCTGCTGGAGACGGCAGCCCGCACAGGAGCGGGAGAATGGCGCTCCACTCCCGTTTTCCTCTGCGTCACCTTCTCAGGAGTGAGGACAGAGCGTCTCTCCCTCTGTATTTCCTTCCCGGTGCGCTGCAGCTCTACTCCGTCCCTTTACCGATTCACAGAAACTTTCTACGTGGCAGGGAAACGAGCCTTTTGTCCGTGACAGGAGTTACAACATTCTTCCCGCTTATTTTTCTTCTGACTCGGCTTTATGGTATCCGTGGTTTGCCGCTGTTTTTCACGTTTATATGAATGTACCAATCTATCTTTGTACAGAGCCGGGTTTGCTTTGCAGCGAGCTGGGACCCCCCCCCCGCCCCCCCCCCCCCCCAGGCTGCGCAGTGACGCTCAGTGTCCCGTCTCAGGAGCCGTCTCTGGGAGGGTGCTCTGCTGCTCTGACCTGCAGTGACACCCCACCCGGCAGGAGTCTCCGCAGACGGGCGACCACAACCCTCGCTGGGTGGAGCCCGGAGGCCCTGCGCCCCTGGCCCCGCCCCCCCCCCCCCCCCCCCCCCCCCCGCTCATCCCTGACCTCCCCTACTGGGGCTGCCTTGCTGCAAACTCCAGCATCGAGGGCAAGTTCGTTTTTAGGAGGGAAAGAGAGGACACTGGGCAACCTTTGTGCTCTTCCAGCCAGCCACCGTTCAGGGGGGCTTCCGTCCCCCCCAGAACACCCGTCTATGCAGCCAAAACCCTCAGGGAGAGAGCATCTTCAGAACAGGCACGTGTCCCGAGTCCCACACGTACCACCAGCCCCGCGAACACCTGTGAAATGCCACACCGGGGAACAGCTGCCACGAGAGACTGGACCGGGACCCGGAGTGCGCGGGACCCTCCTCTCCGGCACACACGCCGCCCCGAGAAGCGCAGCCCCTCTCCCTCAGCACCAGAGTGGCTGAGGCTGAACAGAGGCCGGCAGCTCCAGGTCCGAGGACCAGAGCCTCGCCCAGGGCTGACCCAGCCTTCCCGGAGCGCCGCCCGCCTCCAGCACCCAGAGACACCTGCGGCCCCTGCCAGCCGCACCCTTCGCCCCCGCGCGGCGCCGCGCTCCCGCCGTGCTGGCAGTGAGAACGTTTTATTGCGCCCTGGTTTTCATTATTAATGAAAAGGGACCAGAATGATCTTTCCTAAAGTTCAGAGAGTCTATAAAGACAAGAAGCTGAAATGCCACTTTACTCCTTTTGGAGATGTGTGATACAATTCTGTCTTGTGGCAAAATGAAGAAAGAGAAAAACTAGGTTGGAGATGACTCCCGCCCACTGCGTGCCTTTCAGACGAGCTGCTGAGGAAGCAACCGGCACGATCCCAGACCGCCCGACCCTCCAGCTACGACCCCTGGAGTCCACCCCGCCCCCGGGCCAGCCCTGCCCACCCCCAGCGCACCCCCACGCGAGAACCAGCAGAGTGCCTGGGAACCACCTGCAGCGGGGCGGCCTCTCCTGCCCCCGAGCTCCCCGACCGTCCCGAGTGGAAACTGGGGCCACACGTCTGCTTGGGCTCGGGAGCGAGGGATGTGAGAGATGCTGCTGGGACGCTCCGGGCCTCCGGTCCAGACGTGGGTACGTGGGTGCTGGCGGACAAGGCGGACGGGGCACAGAGCCTGCGACCAGATCCCGTCTCCACCCACGCCCCGCCCAGCGGTTCTCCTCTCCCTCCTCGTGGAGTGCAGGCCGCCCCACGGGTGGCGGCAGAGCTCTGCTAGACATCAAGAGCCCAGGGGCAGGGACTCCCGTTGCCCAGACCCAGACTCTCCGTGGCCCCCGCACGGGGTCTCAGCCAGAAGAGCACTTCCCGGTGCACGGGACCAGCCAGCTCGCCGGAGGGCACAGCACTTCGCCGCACAGGCCCCCGGTGTCTCGGGAAGGACAGAGAGGCAGGAGGCGGTGGCAGCAACCTCAGCCCGAACCACAGGGCGTTCCTGGGACTGCCCTCGGCCTCAGGCTGCAGCGAGGTCAGGGGACCAGCTGCCCGGGGAGCAGGGCACACGGGGCTCCTTGAAACACAACGCCTTCCTCAACGCCCCGCAGCGCCCACCAACCGGCTGGGGCTCCGGCAGCCTCAGAGGTTTGCAGGTGACTCCGCGGGGGCGGCAGCCACGCCAGGGGAAAAGCGCTGCCGCCGTGGCTCCTCACCAGCACCGACACCGACAAAACCTGCGTCACTCCACTCCTTTGCTGCATCTCCCAAGAAACTAACTCTCACCCGACCGGCGAGAACAAGCACCATCAGGCGGGGACGGGCGTGGGGCTGGGACCCGGAGGCGCGACCCGGCCACGGCGAGCTGGAAACCACCGAGCGAGGGACTTGCTGACACCACAACCCAGTCACGAGTCATCACACAGAGCCGAACGCCGCCACCCAGCCATCCCGCTGGGACACCCGAGCCAGCCCAGTGCCGGCCGACAACAGGGGAGGCCGGCAGCCCGCGCAGAGGGCAAGGCGGCCACGGACACCAGGCCAGCCCCGCCGTGGTCCCCCCACTCTCACCGAGGCCGGAGCCCCAACGCCTCACGGCGGTGCGCCTGGGTTCCCAAATCACCCTGGGCTCCGCTCAGAAGCCGCCCCGAACCCTAGCTGGTAAGACGGGCTCACGCACAGCAAGGCCCTGGGCCAACGCCAGGCCGCCAGGTCAGTGCTTATGACAGCGAAATGCACAGAGAGGCGGTGGCCAGCTGACGGGCACCGCAGGCTGAGCCGCGGAAGGCTGGCAGCGGCCGGAGAGATGACCCGGCCCGGAGCGTGGGGCGAGGTCCGAGCGGCAGCAGCCCCCGCAGCCATGGCCGAGGCCCCGTGCGGGCCCTCCTGGGAAAGACCAGCTTCCCGCGTCTGTGAGCTGCGATGCAGCCAGCAGCGCCGCCAGGCATGAAGGACTCGGGGGCACGTCGACAGCCTCTCTCGCAGGTCAAAAACGTGAGCCCTGATGAGACTGCACGAGTTCCGAAGAGCCCGGGAAGGGACCCTTGCTTCTAAGGTCAATGGACAGCGGCACCGAGACAGCTGGAGATCAGCGGGGGGACAGGCACCGCGTCCCTCACCGAGCACACAAAAATGAGCTAGAAATGGACCTCACACCTACCCAAGAAAGCAAAAACTGGACGGTTTCTTTAAGAACACAGAAAAGATCTTTGCAAGTTTGGGGTAAGCAAAGACATCTTAAGATACAAAAGAACGTAAACCACAAAAGGAAAAATACTGATAAAATGGACATCATCAACACTTTAAACTTTTGCTTCCCAAAGGCACCAGGAAATGAAAGGGCAGGCGGCCGTAGGCTGGAAGAAAATGCCTGCAAAACGTATTTGATGCAGGACTTGTCGCCATGATACAGACGAGGTCTGTCCGGAAAAAGTCCAGCCACTGTTAATATATAAAGAACGGTTTGTGTGACATCCATGTAACCCGGCAGCCAAGGCGAGTGCACTGGAGTGCGCGTGTGTGAACAGGGACGACCTCACCGTACTAGTCGGGGGGGTGGTACACGCCGTTGAGTGAGCGTGTGTAACTGTGCGGCCGTCACATTCAAAATGACTGAGTACAGCAATGCATCTTGACCACATTCTGCGTTAGCTCCAACACACCTCGGTGGGAACTGTCAGGTGAGTCAGAAGGCCGCAGCTGTGGGCCGCTGGTGACCGGCAGCTTCACCACGACAACGTGCCCGCTTAGGCATCGCGTCCTGTGCAGAGTTTCTCGGTGAGACATCCAGTCACCCAGGTGGCTCAGCCCCCCTACAGCCCAGATTTGGTGCCCTGTGACTTCTGGCTTTTCCCAAAACTAAAACCACCTTTGAAAGAGAAGAGACTTCAGACCGTCGATGAGATTCAGTAACATAGAGCAGGGCCGCTGGAGGTGACTGGGAGAAAGAACTGTGTGAGGTCCCAGGGGCCCACTTTGAAGGGGACTGAGGCGTCGCTGTCCTGTGTACAGTGTTTCTTGCATCTTCTTCAATAAGTGTCTCTATTTTTCACAGCACATGGTTAGATACCTTCTGGAGAGATCTCACAAATAGTGGTTACAACTCACTCATTTAAAAAACAAGGCGACTTTAAAAATGGGCAAAGGGCTGGAAGAGACGCTTCACAAAAGCCAGGAGAATGCACGTGACGCCGCCGGTCATCAGGGAAACACGAGGTAAAGGTGCAGGTGCACACGGGAGGGTGAGCCCCGAGCGTGCCCAGTGCTGTCCGGGACGCGGGGCCACCGAAACGCGCACCCGCCGCTGCTTCGGGAAAGGTCGAACGGTGCAGCCGTTCTGGAACAACAGCGCGACAGTCTCTAGGAGGCTGAGCCCACAGTTAATAAGGCGCGATGAAAGCGTCCCACCTCTGGGTGTCTACCCGAGGACAGGAGAGCGTGTCTGCACGTAAACACTGCACGCGTGTGCATGGCGGCGGCGTTCACAGTGGCCCTGAAACGGGACCCGGCCAGGGAACGAACCGTGGGGCGTCCACGCAAGGGACGGGGGGCGGGGGGAGGGCGTGACAGGGAAAGTCTAGAGTACTTACTGCCTGGTCCTGTCTGCGTGTGCGTGGTGTGTGTGTGTGTGTACGTGTGTGTGTGTGTGTGTGTGTGTATACGTGTGTATGCGTGTGTGTGTGTGTGAGATGGTGAGCAGGAGACACAAAGACCCCATGCCGTGGGGCCCTGCTTACAGGGGTCTCCTAAGAGGCAGGACTGGGTGACGGGGCGGAGACGGCTGGGTGACAGGAAGTGGGAGTTGGGGAGAGGGCTGACGTGAAGGGCAGAAAGGAAGCTTTTGGGGCGCTAAAATGTCTTCTGTATTGTGATCGAAGTGTTGGTTACATAACTTACGACTCGAGTGTACAACTCATCAAACTGTACAGTTAAAAATAAATGGTTTTATCGTGTGTACATTTTACTTCCAAAAGGCCAATTAGAATTGAGAGGAGTCCAGAAACAGGACACTGCCCCGCGGCCCAGCGACTCAGAGGAAGGAGCGCTCACACCCACACAGACCTGCACAGGAGTGTCCTCGCGGCCCGGTGCCCAGTGCCCGGTTGCCGGAGCCCCGTTGCCGGAGCCCAAGTGCAGATAGCCTCAATGCCCCCCCCCCACCCCCACTGGGGAACGCGGAGACAGAGCGTGGCCCGTCCCCACCGCGGGACAGGGTGCTGCTGCACGCACCACAGGGAGGAAACTCAAGAATGTCACGCTACGTGAGAGGCACAGGCCACCAGGGTCACGCAGCTCGCGACACCGTCCACGCGCCATGCCCCGAGAAGGTGGTGTGCCGGTGGCCGGCTGGTGGCTGTCTGGGGCTGCAGGGGCAGCAGAACGGGCACTGGGGGGCCTCGCCTGGGGGCACACACGCTCTGAGACCTACTTACGGCCGCACCACCCTGTGAAGTTACCGAAAACCCCTGCGCTGCTCGCTGGAAATGGGCGGGTCCTGTGATTTGTGAAATGCACTTCAACGGCTTGGTTCAAAAAGATAGATTTTTTAGAGAGAGGAGTCCGGACCCAGACCCACGCATACATGAACAAACGGTTCTTACTGAAGAGACAGGGACTGGGCCAGACGAAGACGGTCCTCTGAGCACACGGCGGGGCTGGCACGAGGGGATGTCCACACGGGGAAAACAACCCTGACCGTCCCCTTACGCCACACACACACACACACAACTGACCGTCCCCTTATGCCACACACACACACATACACACAACTGACCGTCCCCTTATGCCACACACACACACACACACACACAACTGACCTTCCCCTTACACCACACACACACACACACAACTGACCTTCCCCTTATGCCACACACACACACACACACACAACTGACCGTCCCCTTATGCCACACACACACACACACACACACAACTGACCTTCCCCTTACACCACACACACACACACACACAACTGACCTTCCCCTTACACCACACACACACACACACACAACTGACCTTCCCCTTACACCACACACACACACACACACACACAACTGACCGTCCCCTTATGCCACACACACACACATACACACATACACACACAACTGGGAATGCAGCTCAGATCTCACTCAGCTCTGCAAAGTGACCTCTACAGCAGAGTAAAAGGGAACTCTATACAACTTCTGGAAGAAAACATTGGAGAAAATCTTTCCAACTGTGGCAGAAGCAAAGGCTTCTTAGGACACAGAAACCATAAAATCTGAAAGAAAAAAGGTAAATGGATGTCTTCAAATTTAAAATCTTTTGCGTTTTCCTAAGGGGGAAAAAAGCCGCAAACCGGGAGGAAATACTAACAACGCACATATTTCACAAGAGCTTGAATCCGGAGTACTTAAAAGAACTCTTCCAATGCGATAATAAGGAGAAGAGTAAAAATGGGCAAAAGACTGCCATGGAGGTAGCTCAGTGGGTTGCAGTGCTGTCCTGACACACCAAGGCGGCAGGTTCGACCCCAGGTCAGGCCACATGCAAGACTCAACCAATGAATGCAAAAACGAGTGAGAAACAAATCGATGTTTCTCTCTCTCAAATCAATAAAATTTTTTTAAAAAGTTAAACCCTACACTTAACATATGACCCTGCAATTCCACTCCTAGGCATTTATTGAAGAGAAAAAAAAACACACACAAAGACTTGTGCGCGAATATTCACAAGAGTTTTACTCGTAATAGCTGCGAGCTGCTCCAAGCTGGAAACAGCCCAGCGCCCATCAGCTGGTGGATGGATAAACAAACCGCGGTGCGCCCGCCCCGCGCAACCCCGCTCCGTGGTAAACAGGGGGGAGCCTCTGATCCACACCACGGCCTCGATGCATCTCAGACACATTGTGCTGAGCGAAAGGGGCCAGACACGCAGGTGTACATACCGTATGGCTCCATTTGTATCAAACCCTGGGAAAGACAAGTCTAATCAGAGGCAACAGAAAGCAGGCCTGTGGCTGCCCCAGAGCCGGGGCGGCTGGGACTGGCTGGGGACGGGGCGCGAAGCGGCCTCCCGGGGAACGGGCAGGGTTTTACGGTGCGGTGACAGCTGCACAGGAGCGCACACTTGCCAAACCCCGAACTGTAGAATTAGAATTGGTGCACTTTGTTTTATGTAAATTATACCGCAATAAAGCCAATTTAAAAATACATGTATGTTCAGAATTTTTTTTTAAAGGGGGCTAAAGGAAGACAGCGATGCCTGAGAACAGCAGCAGCAGGGGAGACGGTAAGCTCTCTCTCTGCTCCGTTAGCAGCCGAGACCAGGGACAAGCAGCGCCCTGCCCGGTGGCTCAGCTGGCTGGGGCGCCACCCCTCGCACCAACGAAGCTGCAGGTTCGATCCCCATCAGGGCACGTGCGGAGGCAACCAACCGATGTTTCGTTCTCACATCCATGTCTGTCTCCCTCCCTCCCTCCCTCCCTCCCTCCCTCTCTCTCTCTCTCTCTCTCCCCGCCTCCCCTTTCTCTCCAAAAATCAACAAACATATCCTCAGGTGAAGATTTTTTTAAAAAGAAAGGAAAAAAAGCAATATTTATGAATTCTAATTCAACTTTTAAACATTCACCCTGTAATACCAGAAACACACAAAAGAACACGACATTCTATAAGTTACGTGATAACAAAACTAGCAACCCTAGACCCGTCTGTTTTACAGGTAAAACTTCCCAAAGCCGCCACCGCTAGCCTCACCAACCCACTCCCGGGGTCCCCAGCGGATGGCATTTCCAGGCGGCCTTTCAACCCTGAAGCACATGTCCACCCCCGTCTATCCACTCAGCACGTAGTTCCAGAACCCCTGCTGAGACAGGGCCTTGGTCAGATTCAAAAAAAGAAGAAAGCCTCTGAGCCCAAGGAACCCCCAGTTTACTTAACTGGGGGTCCAGGGACTGAACACGTGCAAGTCCCACGGTGAGTGTGGGGGCTGACCGAGCCACGGGGGATGGACATCCACCCCGCCCCACGGAGGGCTCCGGGAGACTCCCCGCGAGAGCTGCCGCAGCCCCTCCTGGGAATGCCCCGAGCTGGGCCGGCGGAGCGTCTGGACCGCCCCACCGACACTCCCCCAGGGTGTCTTCCCCACCCCCCTGCAGCATCTGCCCAGAAGGCCCGAGTAATGTTACTGCTGGCCCAAGAACAGTGCAGACACACAGAAACTACTGCTCAAAAAGAGTCCGATGATGCATTTCGAAGGAAAAAATGTGCTTCGGGCTCCAGCGGGGGGACAACCTGGCTGCCACCTTCCTCTCGGGTCGTCTCTGACGCCCCGCCCCGCCCCAGGCCCTAGCTGCCCTGAACATCGCCTGGCTGCACGTCCACCCGCACGCCTTGGCCTGGAGGCCTTGCCCACCCTGTCTGGCCACCGAACCAACCTTCCCCCAGGTCCAGTAAACACCTCCTGCGGCCCTTCACTCGCCTGGGCCCCTGTTCCCTCCTGGGCCCCTGTTCTCACCTGGGCCGAGTTCACCTCACCCGCTGCGTCTGCTTAACCACCTTTCCTGACGGACAGGAGCAGCCAGAGAGAGCGACCAGCCAGGTCCTACTCGCCCTTCCACCCCAGGGGCCTGGCACAGCGCCAGGCACCAGCAGGCCCTCCACGGCACGTGCCTGCGCAGTGAAGCAGGAAAACCAAGGGTAAGCGTGTGCCGTGAGGCTACGTGGGCTATACGAGACACACGCTGAGAAAGGACACACGCTCTCACTCGTGGTCTCTTATGACACGTCGAAACCTCCTTCCCAACCTCGGACACTCACGTCCTATTTTAAGGGGCAACTGAAGCTGCGGGCCGGTCTTCGGAAGGCCTCAGGAAGGGTGACCATCCTACAGAATCCCCACCGGCCCTGCCTGCATCTCCGAGCCGCCTCGCTCCTCGTCCCCCTGGGAGGGAGGAGAAGAGCCAGCCCGGAACGAATCAGTCAAAGGCACGTGCCAGGGCCCTCCGTTCAGGCTCCTGCTTCCGAGCCGAGCAAGAGCAGACCAGGACGAGGGACACGGAACGCCAGCCTTCCCCTTGGACGCCGGCCGGGCCCTCCCTGCGCTCGGCCGGACCCTCCTTTGAGCCCGACTCCAGTGGTTCGCCCTCACACCGGAGACGCCACACCACTCCCCCCCACCCCTCCCCCACACCCCCACCACTTCCACGAAGCCCTCCCTGACTTTTCTCGCCCACATTAATTTTTCCCTTTTCTGTACTCTTGTGGAATTTTCTTGTCCGTATAATTAATTCTGGCATTAAGTCACAGTGTCTTATATTATTATCCTTTTCTTAAGAGTTCATCTTCTCTCTCCCCGAGAACCTGTGAAGATTCTTCAAGACCATGTTTCGAATCCCACCACGCTGTCCTGAGCATACCGTCGGAGCTGAGCATGGACGAAGGGAACATTCCGGCAGGTGTCCGTGTCATCTTTGCTGACGCTGGCATCTACTAGCATCTCAAGTCCGACCACATTTACCCAAGAGCAGAGATACCATGAGAGGCACCGAGTGGGACGCCTGTCACCAGGCAGGGTCCAGAGGGGACGACCCAGGGGCACTGCACTCCCTGCACTGGTCCCGGAAAAGCGCCCCTTCCCCAAGACAGGAGCATCTGGGGGTGAGCCCAGAGAGGCGCGTTTTCTGGCCGTGGGCTCGGAGGGAGGACGCCCCGAGAAAGTCAAGAAACGAGAAGGGCAGGGCCGCCTGAGCTGCAGACGTGCGACGGGCAGGGACCCCCAGGAGCGGGGGCCGTAAATCCCCGGGGACGCTCGCAATGCCTCCGCGATGAGCATGCAGACGGCACACCTAGCTCAGAAACTCCCCCGAGTTTGCTTGTAATTAAGGGGGTTAGAAAGGTAAAAAAAAATATATAAACCCAATTAATCATTTAAATATTTAAAGTCAGATTCCCCCTCACCCCAGGATGAGCGTGTCTCGTGCCGCCGGCGTAGACAGCCCTGGTTTTACTGGGGTTCGTTTCCGAGCGTGTTTAAACTCGTCAGGTTGAGTGATGCTTCCAGCAACTAATCGCATGTCAAATAAAAGATATTTTATGTAATAAATTACCGCTACAAGTAATTCAAATGTCATTTATCAGTTTTATTATCAGTCAGGCAAAGTCTTCTTTCTCTGTATTAATCAAAATCAAGCTTTTTTTTTTTGGAGCAGTTTTGACACCTCTTGGCAAGAGCACAGAAGGGAAGGGGTGCAGCCAGCCCCGAGCTGCAGGGAGCGGGCGGCCGCGCACGAGGAACGGCCCTCGCCGGCGACGGCGGCACACTGCAGGTGTTTAAAACTGCCGTCACCGCTGTCTGTGCACCAGCGTCAGGGCAGGGAGGAGTCCGTCTCTCAGAAGATGTATTTTATTTTTAGGGCTGGGAGACTCTTAAAAATACTCCTGCCTAAACACCTCGCCGGGCGACGCTTTTTCTCAGGGAGATCTGGACGCAGGATGATTTAAGTGACGGGGCGGCCCCTCCCGCCACGGGCGCCCGGCTCCCGGGGAAAGGCGAACGGTGGAACTCTGCACGCCTGCTCGGAGCAGGCGAACACGTGACGTCTGAGGCCAGCTCTGGGGCCAGCCAGAACACTCTGTTCTGAGCAAGAAGTTTCCGAGTCGCCGGGGGACCTGCTTGGTATTAAGCCACAGAGGAAACAGCTGGAACGGAACAGATGTGCATCCGAGAAACTTCTGCACCCCAGCTGCCACTGCCCGTCCTCACCAGTCCCACGCAACGACGGGGCCGGGGACATGGCTGAAGAAAACGGGCAGAGGCTTGGCCTTCGGTTAAAAGGAGGCACACACAGCACGGTTAGTGACCCAGTGCAAGCACGAGGGATGGCAGGGAAGGCCCGCCGGCCGGGAGGAAAGGGCTCCGGCTGACAGGGAGCTGCGGCTGACTCAGTGGCCTCCACACGGAAGGGGGGGGGGGGGGGGGCACCCCGGAGCACCGCTCCTCTGGTCTCAGGGGTCACGCCGCGCCGGCGGCCTGTTAGACAAGGGGACCGCGGAGGGGAGCACCAGCAGTGTGCAGCCGGGCCTCCCCCACCCGGCCTTGTCCAGACAGCACAGGAAAGCAGCCTCACCTAAATGAGACCCGGGCGCACAGGGCGGGTCTGAGCCCCCAGCCCAGCACCTGCCGGTGGCGCGGCCACCTCGCCTCCCCGCCGCGGCCGAGCCAGGGAGGAGGACGGCTCAGGGAGCCGGAGGGAGCTCCGGGCCGCGTGGCAGGGTGAAAACCAGTGCAGCGTTTTAAAACTAGTGCCCTCTTTAAAATCTGGTATCTAACTCGGTTTCAAATCATGTTTTGAAAAAATAAAACTGAGACAGACGATTCAAGAAACGGCATTTTGAAAGACAGCAGATCCAAGGTTGACCTGCTTTACAGACACAAACGGGGCTATTTCCCACTGCTTCGGAGTCCACCGCAACCCTTTTAGGTTCTGTGAACGTGATTTCAAGAAGGGGCTCTGGCTGTATTTTGGAGGTGTACATTTACTTATTACTAGTATGAAGAACCTTGAGGCCCAAACCGGCTTCTGTTTAAAGACAGCAGACCCTCCAGGGGCCGAGGTCTCGTGTTGTAATCACTCGCTGCACTCGGAGGCCCCCGCAGGCAGCCTGCAACGCCCCCGCAGGCCACCCTACCTACATGTATCACACGGTACGGCCAGGGCGGGGGTCAGGACAGAGAGGCGGGGGCAGTCTAAATCTCCCAGCATTAACTTCAAAAAATAAAACTAGGAGGCGAGTTATTTCAGCAGGCAAACGAGAGTGCCCTCATGAATCCCAAGTTCAGGGTCGTTCCTCTTAGTGAAGCCACAGTGACAGGCAAAAGCACCACCATAAGAATGGGAGGCCGGCACTTGCATAGCTTCTGGCTGCAACGACAATGCTTGACGCACCACATGAATAAACTCACTCCTGCTGGTGCCTCGACTCTCCTTAAACCCTTGTCACACACTTCCAAGTCCGTCTAGGAGAGGATCTGGGTGTGTCCCGTGTTCCTGGGACACGCCCAGAGCCACTCCTCCCAGGGCCTCCCCGCCGGCCGAGTCTGGGAGCCGGGGAGGACCGCTCCTGGCCACGGTCCTGAATCCCGGTCAGGGTGGGAGAGAGCCGGGGGTGGCGGCGTGGGCGACTTACTGTACGGCTGAGAAACGAGGTGAGGGGGCTGGACGGGGACCACCTGTGCGGCCAGGCCCAGGGACGGAGGCTCCTCGGCCGCGGTGCCCGACTGCTGGAACGCCACGTCGATCTCCTCGTCGGTCAGCCCTGGGTGGGGGGGGGGGAGAGATCAGTGTCAGCACAGGGGCACAGGTGAGCGCCTTCGCCACCGCCCGCCCGCCCGCCCGCCGCCGCTGCTACACAAGCCCCACGGAGGAGAGCCTGTGGAGCCCCAGAAGGCCCCAAGTCCCGGGAAGCTGCCTCCCGATTTCGGATTCTCTGGAACCTCTCTCAGCTGCAATTTAACCTTAAGCGACAGAATATTAGCCTCCACACTGCTTCCAAATGTGGCTCATTCAATTTCCTTAATTTATCCTTGAGTTTATTGCTGCTTTCGAAGTCGCTCCGTACTGCAATTCCCCATTCTTCCCCCGAAAACAGATACCATCAACTGCAAATGTGGCTCATTTTAATCTGTAATGGTGTTAAAAAAAAGAGGGGAAAAAACTAACAATAATGCATGAAAACAGACAGGGAAACAAAAAACTAATTATTGGGTGAGACGACTAATTAGTCTAGATCGTTTCCAAAGACGGGAATAATTTGCTTTATTTTATGACAAATGCAGAAATAAAAAGAAAAATCAGGACTGACTGTGATTAGTATGAATGGGATATGGAATGTAAAGGAGAAAATAAAACAAGAAAACAGATCAAAACAAGGCCAGGCCCAAACTTTCAGATGATTATTACTCTAGCCTATCACAGGCTGCCTAAATCGCCTTTGGCTAGTTTTTCTTCTTCTCTCTCTCTTTTTTTTTTTTTAATCTTCCTGACACTCTAAACCACACTGCACACGGCACATCCTGAAATAGCAGGGCGCCATCTGCAGTGGCTGTGACATGTGGAGAGGATTTGCCCACGGAGGTGTACGAGGCACGTGAAGGACCCGTGCAGACCCCGTCCCCAGTGGGTGCCCAGCTGGAAGGCTTTCTGAGAGAGCCGGGGCTGCTGGCTCTGTGGGGAGAGGCCGGGGGCGCCGAGGGCGCGGCACGGGTGCCAGAGAAACTTTCCCACGGGGCCCGCCCGGAAGGAACGGCGAGCACGTAAGCGTGCTCTTGCCAGTGAGAGTGGGAGAGGCAGGTGGGAGGTCGCTGCTGGTCTGTGAAAGACCACTCTGGCCAGCCCGTGCTTTTCCGGGAATCCCAATATCCAGTCCAGCCGCAGCACAGAGCTTTTAAACTAGAGCCGGGCGCTTCTCCACATCTGGTCGGCGGCTCTCCATTAGAGGCCCACAGCGTGGTATATCCGCCCCTGGGGGCAGATGAAGTCAGCACGGGAGGTTCTGAGGATCAGCATCTTCCAGGGCCTGCTGCCGCGTGCCCTGTGCCCAGGGGCTCCTAGATGGAGCGCATTGCTGCTGTGAAGCACAGAGCGGCCCTGCGCCGCACCAGCGTGAGCAGGCTGCAGCTGTCCTGCAAACTTTTCTGGGAAAACGCCTGAGCTGTTCTAACTGGCCCCAGGCCCTGGCCAGATAGCCCAGTTGGTTAGAGCGTTGTCCTGATATACCAGGGTTGTGGGTTTGATCCCCGGTCCAGGGCATGTACAGGCATCAGCCAATGAATGCATGAATGAGTGGAACAACAAATGGATGTCTATCTCTCTCATTTCCCCCCTCTCTCTCTCAAATCAACTTAAACAAACAAACAAACAAACAAACGGTGTCCTGAGCCCCTTCTCCTCCCTGCGCCGGGCAGCTGAGATCTGCCCCCGTCTCTGCACACAGAGGAGCTGGCCAGTGGCAGGCCAGGCCACACCCCTGAGAGGTCTGAGTGGTGCAGGGCCGGCCCTGGGCGCACCGGTCCCTCCGCAGACTGCTGGGCAGGCAGGTGGGAAGGCTGCCAGGGTGCGCAGAGGGGCGTGTGCGGGCACTTAGCCCCTCCAGAGTACCAAGGCTAAATCTGAGTACATGGGAGAAGGTGGGGAACATCCCTGCTCCCAAACCCCCCAGCTCTCTGCAGAGAGGGCTGCTTTGTCATCTCGCCTCCCCAGAACAGGGGCAGAACAGCCAGGGCAGCCACGGCAGGGCAGAAAGCAGGCCTCCTCCTAGACTGGAAGGGGAACCCCCTTCGGGGGCCCAGGAGGAGAACGCTGCTTCCCCAGGCCTCCGCCGGCCACCAGCGGAGACGGCGGCACGTGCGTCGTCAGCACAACGGACGGTCACTAGCGCAGCCAGCGCGGAATCTTATGAACCCGGCGGTTCGTGTGCCTTGTCAGCCGCTGGCTGCAAATGAGGATAATTTTCCCAAAAGGAGCATTCAGTTGCATTCTCATTTTCCCTTTTGGCTCTTTCAAATATAAACAAGTACGATAATGTTTAACGCTGGGGAAATATGCAGTAAGTTACAGGCTGGGCTGCAGCCCCGAGAGCGGGAGCTGGTTAAAGGGACAGGACTCCCTGCCCGCTGCTCTGCCCTCTGGCCCTCAGCGGCGACAAAGCCTATTTTCCTAATAAAACATGTTCCTTGCGTTATTGCAGCCGAGCCCACGGGCAAGTCCGCGGTGTAAAGGGCATCGGCACATCCTTCCGGGCTCGTGTTTTTCAGAGACCTTATTGCCCGATGCTCTAAATTTACGCTGGCTGGAATTCTGATATCCCCAGTCCTCCGGAGACTCGGGATTTTGATTTAGTTACATAAAGTGAATCATTTTTCTTCTTAAAAAAAAAAAATAAACCCTTTAATGATCTCACTGAATAATATAATTTCAGAGCTGGACCATTATCCCAGTCATTGCCTTCATTTAACAGATTAAAAAAACTGAGGCCCAAGGAGGGTGAAAAATGCCCTCAAGAGCACGCTAGTTAAGGAAGCGCACGGCACCGCCGGGGACAGCCCGCGGCTTCCGTCTCCAGCCGGCTGCCCTCGCTCCACCGCGCAGCCACGACACACCGACGGGCAGGCCGCAAAACCCAGCCTTCGGTCTTCGGCCTTATGACGGAGGCTTGGGAAAGGCCTAAACCGCTCCCCCCGCCCCCACTCGGGCGCCCCAACCACAGGTGGATGCTGTTTCAGGGCTCTATCAACAGAGCACAGGAGCTTGACACCCGGCTCCCACCTGCAATGACACCTGGACAACTTTTCGACCACCACCGCAGTGACCAGGCTAGAGTGACCAGATCTCATGCTAAGCTTCTCCCCCTCCCGATCCAGAGGCCTCTGCAGACTGTGCCCGCGGGGCTGCACTCCGGCCTGTCCCCAGCTTGGGGGAGACTGGCTGGGCTCGGGACTCTCCAGCCGAGTCTCTCGGGTGATCCAGCTGGGACTTTTGGAGACCGAGGGGAGAGGGGGGGTCCTCTCTCTCAGAACACAACCGTCACCTACGCAGGCCTGGGCTCCTGGTGCCGAAGTGTCCTGGCCTTTGGGGGATGAGGTCCTGCCACAGAACCACACACGGCACGTCCAGGCCCCACCCCGCCCGGCTGAGAGAAACCCCCGGAGAGCTCAGACCGAGACCTTGCAGAATCCGAAAGGTTAAAAGGAATAATATAGGCAACTGCCAATTGGACGTGAATTATATTTGGCTCTGAAAGCTGGGGCACAGGCTATATTATAAAAGGCATCTCTGCACGTTGTTTACCATCACCCTGACTAATGCAGACCTTTTTTTTTGTTTTAAATAATCTCATGCAAATTAGACACACACACTTCCTTCCAGTTGATTGCTATCTGCAAGGAATCATCTAACCGCCCAGGGACCGAGCACGGGCTGAGCGGGCACGGAGACGGGAGCGGAGGGTGTCGCAGTCTGGCAGACGGAGCTCCTCCCCCGCACCGGCCTAGGGTCTTCCGGCGGCCGCCGCCTTTGCGAGAATTAGCCAGTTTCAATAAAACCTAAAATTTTTTCAGTTGGGGTGCCACTGCACTATCTGGTGTCACTAGCTCTGGGCATCCGGGGGCTTGTTCAGTAACCTCCCCTCTGC
This sequence comes from Phyllostomus discolor, assembly GCF_004126475.2. Classification (NCBI taxonomy): domain Eukaryota; kingdom Metazoa; phylum Chordata; class Mammalia; order Chiroptera; family Phyllostomidae; genus Phyllostomus; species Phyllostomus discolor. Next base: position 6,013,928 of record NC_040907.2, on the reverse strand, counting down.
TGCTTGACAGTTCCGAGAGCCACCGTCCCCATCGGTGACACTGACGGCTCAGGGGTGGGACTGAGACGACGGAACACGGCTAAGGAGGTCCTGCCCCGCCGTTCCACCGGCTCTCCGAGAGGCAGAGTCATTTTGCGTCTAAGGCCACCGCTGCCTGATTTGCGAAGCCGAGTGCTCTCAGTTCAGACCCCGCTGCAAAGGAAGTCCCAGCCCCAAACCAGTGCGGACCTCTGACCTCTGACCTCTCCATTCTCTGGAATGCCAAAACCAGCTCCCTTGACCGGGAGCCTCCCGCTGCCCCTGTGCGGAAGAAGCCAACAGACTTCTTGTCGTGCCCTTTCTCCAGGGGGAGGCCCTTTCAAAAGGGCAGACGAACGAGTTACTTACACTGACCACTGAGGGGAACGGCCTCAAGGCCGCCACACCTGCTCGTTTTTGTCCCTTAGCAGACGAATAAATCTGCCTTCTTTTTCTAGAGGTTTTGTTGAAATGCAAACAAACCCAAACCGGTGACTGGGTGAGCCGCAGCGCTGCAGGGTGGCTCTCCTCCGCGGGACTGGCCGTGCGAGGGCTTCTCAGGATAAGCCACCTCACACCATCCCCAGTGACTGACCACACGGCACCGCCACGGGGCCTGGCCCCGCGCGGGCGGAGCAGAGAGGCAGGTGACGGCGGACAGCGATGTTCTGCACACCTTTCGGGTCACACAACGACCAGGACAGCAGGGTCAGAAGTGGCTGGGAAATAAGCAAGAGAATGAGCCCCAGGCCTGGCCCGAGGTTCGTCAGAGAGCAGGGCCAGAGGGCCAGCGGCCAAGGGCGGCGGTGCCGGGCTGGCCGTGAGGCCCCCTTCCTCCCCGTCCCAGCCCCTCTGCCCACAGGACTCGGGCGATTCATCCAGGACCACGGAGACCGAGCGGGGTCACCTCTCCGGGAACGGCTAGTCATTCCCCACGCGCCCGCGGAAGGAGATGAGGCAGGGAAGACAGCTGGCTAAAAAGATTCCCCAAATTAAAAGAAAAATCAACTCTCCCAGAGAAGGTTAGGGGAGGGGAAGGGGAAAAAGTATTTTTATTTTATTTTATTAACATTTTGTCGGAACGGCGGAGTACAATGAGGACTCTCGGAGCCTCTAGAAGTCGTTGGATGACCTGCAGACCCCTATTTCCCAGTGCCTTGTATAAAATTGAATTTTTTAAACATAAATTACACGTAATGACGACACTGTAAAAACTAACAGTAATGGAAAGCTATGCTGTATTTCATTAGCCTGTATTATTCCGTGCCACCTGATCCAGCCGGGCCTTGTTTATGAGTCAGTGTGCTAGCAGATGCCGATGGAAGCATTTGCTTCGACCTTGCTCTTCTCATTGGGGCATGAAATTACGACGGCAGCACCTTGATATTACAGCCATAAATACAGTAAACTGCAAATTTAAGCCAACGGCTCCTATTGTCTCTGAACATAAAGCTGATCGGTATTTATTTAAAAGGAGAACAAAAAAAATATTATATATCACCTTGTTTATGGGGCCTCCCCCACCCACTTTCTAGTCCCCTCCCCCCAGCCCCCCCAACCTGTCTAATTCACTTGGTTAAAATATTAAGCAAATAAGCCCGATGCTTTCTTTTTCTGCGGATTAACTATTCCCAAGCAGCAAAAACAGTTTTTTCAGAAAGCCAGTCCCAGATATCATCAGCCTGAATGAAAGAGTTTTTTTTAAAAATAAAATCTGGTCTGAGGACCAGGCCGGCTCCCACCACCCCGACACTGACATGTAAATTCAAGAACCAGAGGTGAGCCCGTCCCCTCTCCTCTCCTCCACGAGGGGAGTGCAGACAAACAGGAGAAAAAGTTGCTGATGACACCCTGAAAGTGAACGTCCTCTCGGTATCCTTCCAAAAATCGGGAGGTAAAAAGGCCGTTTCGAAAAGCAGCAAAACACTGCCTCCTGCCATCTGAGGAAAGAAAGAAAAATACATAGCCCGGAATATAACTCTCATCTCATCACGGGGAGCCGGGGCCTCTCGTGACAACTTGCACCAATCCCCTCCTTATCCCAGTGAACCATAAAGACAATATATCCTTTAAATACATTAAACGTGCAAGAAAAATAAACACAAAGACAAAAGGACACTGGATATCACCCAGCCGCGTCTCCGGGTATAAATCACCGAGTAAAAAGCCAGCCTCAGACGCATGGCGCTGCTTGCCCGCAGACGGGGAGCCCGGCAGGCTCGCGCACCCCTGGGACTGACCGGGGGCCCGCGGGAGGTGACCCCTCTGGCTCGCAGAGGCAGAGAGAGAGAGATGCACGCTCGTGGCCGCGTCCCAGTCTGGACATTTTACAGGCGAGCTCTGTGGCCACTGCCAGTGAAGCACGCAGAAGGGCCGTCCGTGCAGGAAACTACACGCAAGTTTTGGGGAGCAGTCTGATTCCAAATCAGGCGGGCTGGGGCCCGAGGCCCCAGGGCCCCAGGGGTATCGATGACGTGCCCGGCTCAGCCAGGACCGAAACTTTTTGGACGTTTACTTCTGATACATTATCCCACGAGACAGGCGTACTCCCTCGGAGCCCTAAATTATTTTTAGCCACGCCAGTCGCTGAGCCTCGCTCCTTCCGCACAAGGAGGAAATTTCCCTATCAAATTTATTGGGCTTCTCTGGGGAGCCGTATAACTGGTGCACGAGACAGAGGCGCGCGGCCCCTCTGCGCGGTGCAAATTGAGACCTCTCGTACGGGAGGCTGGGAGGGTTTCCAACCGGCATCACAGTGTCTATTTTTAGATCTATAGTCTAAAGAGGTTTTTTTTTTCCTTTTAATCCCTCTCTGCTAAATTAAAAACAAAAATAAAGGGGAGTGACTTTCATATCTGATCATCAATTCCACAGGACTGACTGCACGGCCAACACGGGTGCCGCGGTCACGGTCACGGAGGGCAGTGTGGAACCTGCGGGTCTCTGGCACAGGCTGGGACGTTGGCCCTGCCCACCCTGCGCCGTGGGTCTCGGGGAAGGGACCGTCTAAAGACGACAGCCAGGGATCACTGCTACCCGAAGGCCAAGGGCCAGGAGAGCCAGAGGTGTGCTGTGCACATGTAGACAGCCAAACCAATGAACACTTTCAGCCACACTTGAAACTTCCTCCTGTTGCAGAAGGGGCAGTGAAGTTTGTTTAAAAAAAAAAAATCACCTCTGACAACCAAACAAAGAGACGCGGATCTGGAGGGAAAGCTGGGGCTCATCTGGTCTCTCTCCTGTCGTTCTCCCCCTTCTCTTTCCCTTCTGCTGTCCAGACGGCAGAGCCCCGCGGCGACCCAGAGGCAGAGCCCGACCCCGACGCGGCGCTCCCTGTCCTGGGTGTGTGTACATTTGGGGGGATGGGGGTCAAACATGAGCAGCCTGCCATGCCAGCTCCCCTCTGCTCTCTGACAGGCAACACATGTCAAATAAGCAAAGTCTTAGAAGCGATCACTTCAAACACAAACAGACAAACAAAAACACAGCCCTGGCCGGTGTGGCTCAGTCGGCTGGAGCACCGTCCTGCAAACCAAAGGGCTGCTGGTTTGATTACCGGTCGGGCGCATGCCTGGGATGCGGTTCGGTCCCCGCCGGGGCGTGTGCAAGAAGCAACCAATTGGAGTTTATCTCTCCCTCTCTCTAAAATCAACGCCCATGTCCTTGGGTGAGGATTAAAGAAAAAAAAAAAAAAGAGTATGTGGAACATGGTAGAAACCAGGGGAAGGGTGCATGGGAACTCTATGATAAGACCAAGCATATGTGCACACACACAGAATCACGTCTACTGAGACGTGTGTGCAGCATAACATGCAGATAAGAAAAGGGTGAACTGCCTATGGATAAAGAGGGGACCGGGGGCCAGGGACAGAGACCGAAGGCAGACTTTCCGTGTATATTCTGATAAACTGGGTTCCATGGAAATACATTTCTAATGCAAAAGAACAAATGAAACTTATTTTTAAGAACAAAAACAATATTTGGAGGGAAAAGAACCCTCAATCCTACACAAAAATCACTCGGCACGGTTATCCCCATTTTCTGGAAGAGAAAAACCAAGGCAGAAAAGGGTGCGGGGACGTGCCCGGGCGCTGGGATCTGAGTGTGCACACGACTTCTAACTTCTCACTTAGCCCGTTGTGGCCGAAGCCACCGCAGCCAAGGGCAGGGAGGCTTTCTAAAAATGTGACTTAAAAGGCAGGCATCTGCTCTATTTGGACACGTCCCGGCTGCCCCAGTGTTTCCTCCGGCTCCAAATATTTGCTTCACCCGTGGAAATGTTTCCATCGCGGCGACAGAGCACACGCTTGCTTTGGGGACCACGGGGACCGCAGGGACGGCCGAGCACTGGCTCACGTGCCACTCTGAACAGCCCGATTTAGGAAGTGACGACTCCCAGACGCAAGTCCAGGTGGGGATTTTGCTCCTTAAAGAAAACCCCGTCACCAGGCCACGACTGGCATGGCTCTGTGGGTGGAGCGCCCTCCCACAAAGCGAGAGGTCGCCAGTTCAGTTCCTGGCGGGGGCACATGCCTGGGTTGTGGGCCAGTTCCCCAGGTGGGGGGCGTTTGAGAGGCAGCTGATCAATGCCTCTCTTTCTCTCTCCCTTCCCCTCTCTCTAAAAATAAAAATACATTTTTTTTAAAAAAAAGAAAGAAAGAAAACCCTGTCACCAGCGTGCAGTGCACCAAGGCACACTCTCTGGTCACTTAGCCAAATGCTATGAACGTTTGAGGTTCGTCTTGGGTTTTCTTTTACATCTTGAATCTTAAATACACTGTCAGAAGGTTTACCATTTGGTGTTCAACTTCCTTCCTAGAGGTTTAAAGTACCATGTTCTAAGTCCTTGCAGTAAGCAGATATTAACTCATTAAAATGTGCTCTGTTCTAACAGGTCAGTACATACATTATTTTGTCACCTGATTGTGACGCTCAAAGGAGTCTGGTATCAGCTGCTATTGTCAACCTTGTGAATGGAGGGATGCACATTCAGGATTCAACCGAATGCAGAAAAACCCGAGTGCTGCTTCTGCCGGGCAACGTGAAGGGGCGAAGACCCTGGCTTCCCTACCTGTTAAATGGCAGCGTTCCTAAGACCTCTTCCCCCAGTTTCTGATGCTGGTTGAGTATTCTGTTTTCTACTGTAGCGCATATAATCTCATATAATATACAGACATATCATCTGTAATGTAGGAGATGACATCATTGATAAGAAAAACAGCAAAGAACATGGAACGTAAAGAAAAGCACAGAGGAAACAGAAATTTTGTATTTCCACTCTCCACCTGCAAACAGCAGCCAAATTGCGGAAACCCAGGGTCACGGAAGGTGTTAGGCGCTTTTCGCACGTTTGATTCTCTGCATCCCCACACGCACCCCGTGCAGCCCGTTGAGGTGCTGGGCCCCGGCCCCATGGCACTGCACCTGCGGTGCCCAGGGTGGGAGGGGGCTCTGCAGTCCTGACCCGCGTGGCCTGAGCCGGCAGCGGGGCAGAGAAGCAGCATCCCACGCCCCCCGCCCCCGGCCTGAAGGTGAGGGAGCAGCAGCCTCTCTAAGGCCCCAGTGTCTGTGGGATGGGGGCGGGGTGGGGGTCTCGGAGAGGGGCGTGAATCCAGCCAGGTGGGCTTCGGAGCCCAGGCCCTTCCCCACGACGCCACGCGACACGAGAGGAGGCAGTGCAGATCCTGCTCCACCGGACGGACGGGGACTTCTAGCACAGCGTCCGGTCACGCTGCTGAGGTTACTGAGACCGAGTGTGTTCACATTAAAAGCGACAGCCGCCAAGGTGCCGAGGGAGTGCCGACGGAGAAACTTCTGGAAGACAATGCACCACTCTGTCTCAAAGTATTTAAATATGTCCACACCCTTTGACTCAACAATTTTACTTCGAAGAAATAATAAAATAATGTACTATAACGTGCAGAGATGGTTCCTCTCTGTATTTTTAACAATAGCAAAAAATTTAAATAACATAAATGTCCAAAGAGGTACGATTAGGCAAGTTACGACATATTTCAATAATGTAATAACACTCAAACATTCACATTCATAATGAACAATTTCTGATGACACGGGAAATGCTTTTGATATATTAAGACATAAAAAGCAGATGTTATATTCATAGCATGATCTCAATTACATTTTTAAAAAGAACAAAAGGAGGCAGTAGGGTTGCATCACTTTTAACTTAATCTGGGTTCCACTTAAGACGCTCGGAAGGGGAGAGAGGAGGCGGAAGTGGGGAGGGCCCGCCATCCCACTCGAGGAGCGCGGCGTCTTCCAGGGAGCCCCGGGAGGGAGGCGGGACCCGCCGCCTGCCCATCACCGCACCCACCCCCACACGCCCTTGCAGCCTGAGCCCCCTGCCCCAGGGCACCTCCCCCCACACGCCTCGGGGCGCCCACACGTAAAGCCAACCACGCCGTCTCCCGTTAAACCAGAGATCTGGCCCTGGCTGGTGCGACTCAGTGCACCCGGGCGCCGGCCTGCAGACGGAAAGGCTGCTGGTCTGGTTCCTGGTTGGGGCACCTCCCGCGTTGCGGGCCAGGTCCCCAGGCGGGGGTGTGAGACAGGCAACCGGTCTTTCTCTTGCACACTGATGTTCCTCTCCCTCTTTTTCTCCCTCCCTTCCCCTCTCTATAAAAATTAATAAATAAATTAAGTATTCAAAGCAAAGATCTGTTTTCGTGCGAAGGAAATGTGGCCGTACCGGACTTACTGTGGGGCAAAACACCAGTCTCCTGCATAACACCTTTCTAAGGGATTTTGAGCAATTATTTCAAAAATTAGTACGTAACAGACATAGCCCCATGTTACATGCCATATTGTAAAGATACAAAAGGCACACAGTGAAACATTAAGCTCCTTCCCACTCTTGCCACCTGGCCACCAGTTGTATCTTCCCGAGGCAACCAAGGCTGCCAGTTTCTCACACACCTTCTGGAGACAGACTAGGGAACGTGACAGTGCTTTTATACGCCCGTATAATATGTATCCATACAGTCTGCATGTGGGTGTGTGGGTGTGCATTTCTATACAAGTGACAGCTCAGTACGAACACTCTCCTACACCTTGCTATTTTTAATTAACATGACCTGGCATCCCGTATTAGTGTCTACAGAGGTTCTACTCAATGGCTACAGGGCACGCCATTTAAGTGGAGGCAGCATACTTCACTGGGCTCACCTGCTCCCGAACATTTGCCGCTGCAGACAGACCTTGAACCACGAGTCCTCGTCTGGGCCGCCCACACTCGCACCAGCGCGCCCCTGCCCGCGGGCCAGAGAGGGGCGCGTTTCGTCCCCGTGAGTGCCGACACGCTGCCCTCTCCGGGGGGTCGCCGCCGCCTCCGTTCCCACCAGTGCGCGCGCCTCTTTCCCACAACCGTGACGACACAACGCTGCGATGCCATCCAGCTGTGTGCGTCTGTTGTTCCGAACGGTAAGGAAAAAGCGCCACCGTGGTTTTAAGTAAACTTGTGTTGGTGCCCAACGTACCACGAAGCCACACGTCTTCCGTGCACGGCTTAAAGAATTTTCACACAGTGAAAGCATCCATGCAACTACCGCCCAGGTAACAGACGACGGGCTGACAGCCTCCGGGGCACCCCTCGTGTCTCTCCCAGGCACCACTAACTTCCAGCACCACCAGAATTTTGCGTAGTTTCCGTCTTTACGTAAACGGAGCAATACCGAAAGCATTCCCTCTGAAGGCCCCCCTGGCTCGGGAGTGTGCTGTGGCCACGCCACGCACAGCGCTGCTGCTCTCGGCACCCCCCAGACCCGGCTGGAGGGGAGCCGCCGGGTCATCCGGAGAGTGTGTCTCCTCAGCTCTGGCAGACACTGCCAACAGCTTCCCCCGTGTTAACACCAGCTCACACTCACAGCAGCGAGAGCGCACGCTCCAGCTGCTGCCCGTCCAGCACAAAAGCCCCGCTTTTCGGCTGTAGCCATTGCGACGGCAGGGAGTGACCGCTCCTCCTGATCCGAATGCGCGTTCCTCTGGCGGCTGAGGAGGCTGACCGTCCCTTTTGTGCACGTGCTGTCTCCACCGGGAACACGGTCATATCCGTGTACGTGTACACACAGTCGACTAACTTTTAAAATGGGAAACGATTTTTCAGTTACAGTGGACATGCAGCATTATACTAGTCTGAGGTGCCAACCCAGTGGCCACGTAATGATCACCCTATGTGATATTTATGTCCATCTAAAAATAGGTTAAGTTTGTTAACTGTGCTGTGAGAGTGTTATTTGTACCACCAATTATCGAGAAAGGTATTTTAAAACTTCCCATTATGATAGATTCGTCTAGTTCTCCTTTCAGTTCTGTCCAATTTTGCTTTGTGTGTGTGGAAGGTCTGTACTTACTTGGAAATGTCAAACCTGCCTAGTGGCTGGCCACTCTGAGATTTGTTTCCACTCTGCTTCTAAGCCCGCCTTGCCTGATGCTGGAACCAGCTTTCTTTCGTTCGGTTCGTGTTTGCCCGGCGGGTACCTCTTCCGTCCCTTTACTTTTCATCCCGTGTCTTTTCATTAAAGGTGTGCTTGGTGTAAGCAGTAATGAGTTGGGTTTAGTGTTTTGTTTTTGCTTTTTATTTCATCTTCACACACTCTGCTTTTGATGAAGTCATCTATTTACATTTATTGTAAAAACTGGAATTTTGGGCTGGATAGCTGTCATCTTACAATCTGTGTTCCTTCCGATCTCTTTAATTACCTCTTCTTGCAGACTTTTTTCACTCAGGGTTTCCCGCTGTTGGCCTGCAGTCAGGGTGGTTTCTGATGGATTTCTCCACCGTAAAGTCACCAACTTTCCTTCCGCAGTTGGGGGGGGGGGCTGGGAGGGGCACTTGGTGGTTTCTCCTGAAACCCCACCGCTCAGTTCGGCGCCCACTGAAGGATCCCCCCCCCAGCGACCCTGTGGGGTGTTTGCCCAGCGAGGGGTCTTCAGTTTCTGGGAGGGAAGTCCTGAGACTAAAATGTCTGAGAACCAGTATCCCCGTCACAGTCCATCCTTGCCGCCCCAGGTTCATACGACTGAGAAACTGTACCCCTCTGCCCGCACGTCTAGCACTTAGATCACTGTCACTCCGTCCGTCCGTCTTTGTGTTACTGTCGCAAATGTTTAACCCCACGGCAAAGGCACTGCATCATCATACACAGCTAGTAAGTCCCTGCCACTTGCCCTCTCCCGGGCTCGCCACTCCCTCCTGCGTTTCTGTGTTCACGCAGGATCGCTGTCCTTCTGCCTGAAAACTCCACTGGTGTTTCTGCAGTCCCCCCTGCCCACTCACTGGCCTCCTTTCTGTTCCTAGAATTCGCCAGACAGGCCCCCTCTGCAGGCTCGGGCACGGGTGGTTCCCTTTTCCTGGAGCTCTTCCTCCCCGGAAACCTGCACGGCTTGCTTACTCATTCTCTTCAAGTTTTTGCTGAAATGTCAGCCAGGGGGGTGACAATGGCCTTTCCAGACGGTTCCATTAGAACTACCACCTTCCAAGAACTCTTCACCGCCGCACTCTGCTCACCGCACGCTCACTGCAGTGAGTGCCCTGTCCCGCAGCCCCCCTCCCCCCTCCGCTGGAGGGCGAGCTCTGCCAGGGCAGGGAGGCGGGGCTGCTGGAGGCACGGCCGCATTCATGGTGCCCAGAACACTGCTCGGTGTCTGCCGATACCTGGTAGGTGTTCAACAAAACCGCGCAGAAAAAAGAAATGGGAACCCAACATGCAAAACACACAAGGAATGTTGCCCGGGTCTTGGGAGTCGGCCGGGGCATGGAAAAACCCAGAGTCCCGCCTGCTTGCCCCCCTCTCTGCCCCTGAAACGTCGCTCTGGAACCTCCAAGGAGCCTTGATATAACTGCACGAACTGTTCCCATGCACTCACCCCACACTGAGGCAAACTAGTCTGTCCCTCGGCCCCCGACACACCTTCACCCTCCAGTCTTCCGCCCCCGACACGCCACCCGCCACCGAGGGTTTCTCCCGGTCCGACTCAGAGCCTGCCATTTGCGCCGGGGCACCTCCCCCAGCGCCACAGCTCCCTCTGCTCAGCCGGCTGGGAGCACGTTCCTGCTACTCGCAGTTACTAGCTATATAATACTGCCTGGCTGTCCCAGCACACACACTTCTGTAAGCTTTCTAATGTTACAAATCTGCTACTGTTGAACGGTACTGCCTGCCTTACTCACTGCTGTATCCCCAAAGCCTAAAGCACTGACCAACTTACAGTGGACAGTCACTGAATATTTAGATGTTTAACATGATTTTTGAAGTTCCATCCCAAGCAATAAAGCAGGAAATAAAATTAAAATGTCTTGGAGTTGATAAGGTCACAAAATAATTGACTATAAACAATATGATTATATATTTAGAAAAATCAATATAATCGTAAGAAAGTTTAATGAGGTGGCTAGATATATTACACACATGTATATTTTAGAATTCAGTAGCACTCCTATGCACTAGCAATAAGCAATTAAAAAACAAAATAAAGACAAATTCCTTTCATAGTAGCCACAAGAATATAAAATTACTGTGTCTGACTTCACACAGAGAAAGACAAAGAGTGTATGATTTCGCTTACATGTGGAATCTAAAGAACACAAAACAGCCCTGGCTGGCGTAGCTCAGTGGATTGAGTGCGGGCTGGGAACCAAAGTGTCCCAGGTTCGATTCCCAGCCAGGGTACATTCTTGGGTTGCAGGCCATAACCCCCAGCAACCGCACATTGATGTTTCTCTCTCTCTCTCTCTCTCTCTCTCTCTCTCCCTCCCTCCCTCCCTCCCTCCCTCCCCTCCCTAAAAATAAATAAATAAAATCTAAAAAAAAAAAAAGAACACAAAACAAACAAACCAGAAACAGACTCACAGACACAGAGAGCAGAGTGACAGCTGTCAGACAGGAGGGGTGGGGAGGGCTGGGTATAAAAGGATTGACAAGGGACTGGAAAGTACAGATTGGTAGTTACAGGTAGTCAAGGGAATGTAAAGCACAGCGTGGGGAAGAGAGTCGATAACATCACAGTAACTGTGCGTGGGGCAGGGGGCACTGGGAACAGCCGGGGGACCACTCCGTAGAGTACACGGTTGTCTAACCGCGATGCTGTGCATCCGAAACCAATACAGGGTGATACTGAACTGTAACAGAAAAACATTAAAAAACAAACAAACAAAATTAGTATGAATAATCTTAAAGTATGTTAGAGCTATATAAAGAAAACCTTACAGAAAAGGAACAAAAGGGTAATGAAATAAAAGGAGAAGACTTTTCGAATTAATTTAAAAGGTCTGACACAACTCCAATAAAGGTCGCAATTATTTTCTCACACGCTCTGAGAGCTTATCTTGCACAACGACAGAGGCTGCACAAGTAGGAATAATAAGGAACGTCTGGTACTTCATTGTCTTCTCTACCAGACACTTAGATGTACTTCCTTGGAGTTTTTAAGAACTGGTTCCTCTAGGGATTACAATACGAGGTCTGTCCAGAAAGTACCCAGCTATGTAATGTGGAAAAAAGAGGCATTTATGGAAGAAGATACACGATACAAGAAACATTGTACACAGGACAATGACACCTCAGTCCCCTTCAAAGTAGGCACCTTGGGACCTCACACAGCTCTCCCAGTCGCTATCAGCTGCCCCATAGTATTTTCCTGAATCTCATAGGTGGTCTGAAATCTCTCCCCTTTCGAAAGGGATTTTAGTTTGGGGAAAAGCCAAAAAGTCGCCCTGTGACTTCTGGGCTGTCGGGAAGCTGAGTCACCTGGGTGGTTTGATGTTTTGCCAAAACACTGCACAAAATGTGTTGCATGAGCAGGCGTGTTGTCGTGATGAAGGTGACAATCACCAGCTGCCCACAGCTGTGGCCTTCTGAATCATCCCAACAGTTTCCATGGAGGAATATTCAGGCTTAATGCAGAACCTGATGCAGATTCATCGCTCTACTCGCTCAGTCATTTTGAATGCGACGGCCACACAGTACACATGCTCACTCAACAGTATCTACCACCCCCCAGTGACTAATACAGGGAAGTCATCGTTGTTCACACATGCGCATTCCAGTCCACTCTCCTTGGCTGCCAGGTGACACTGATGTTGTACAAAACGTTCTCATTATATTAATAACAGTTGGGCTTTTCCAGACAGCTCTCATACGTATCCTCAATTTATCAGATTCTACCCTAAATTAACATTATAGCACTTTATATATTAAGAATCTTAATATGATGCATACTATTACATGTGCCATATTGTATACATTAATGCATTTCAATAAGAAGCAATAATAAGTTCACTTATACCCCTTCTGATCTTTGTCCTATGTTCTAATGTTCATCACATACATATGTATGTATGTGTTATAAATCCAACAAAATCTTATTATTGCCACAGACAAGTGGCTTTTACAAAATTCAAGACTAAAAATTAAAATAGTATTTTACATTTACCCACATATTTAACATTCCCTGTGCTCTTTGTTTCTTCTGGGGATTCAAACTTCTATCTGATATTTCTCTTCAATATCAAGATCTTCCACTGGTATTTATTACAATGCATGTCTCCTGACAAGCAACTTCTCTGAACTTGTATGTAAAAACACCTTTGCTCGTTGATGACTGATGAGCACTTTCACTGTGTGCAGAACTCTAGGTTGACGGTCTTTTCTTTCAGCATTTTGAAGACACCATTCCACTGTCTGGTGGGCTACATGGCTTTTGACAATAAGTCAGGCAACCTTCTGATCACCGCTGCCTTTTCTTTGTCTTCAGAATCCACTCAGTTTTCCTACAATACAACTAGATGTACTTTTCTTTGTATTTATCCTGCTCAGGGCTGGCTGAGGCTCCTGGGTTGCTAGGGGCAGCGGTGTTTTAATCAGAACTGAAGAAATTCCAGCCAGCCTTTCTCTGAGTGTCTGTTTTCTACGCCACTCTTCTCGACTTCTGGGACTACACTCACCCATACACTAAGCAACTTGATTTGTATCATACATCATTGGGGTCCTGGTCCTATTTTTAAATCCTTTTTCTTCTATGATCTGCAATTTAGATTTCTATCCACTTGTATTCAAGATCACTGATCCTTTCTTCTCTTGTGCCCCACCTGCTATTACTCCCATCTAGTGAAATTTCAGGGACAGACTATGAGTTTTTCAACATTCACATGGTTCTTCTTGACAACTTCCTTCTCTCTCCTGCAACTGCCCATTCATCCCCTCGGCCACGCTTTTTAGAGCCCTCCCCCAAGGATATGTTTTTATTGATTTTTAGAGAAAGGAAAGGAGGGAGGAAGGGAGAAAGAGAGGGAGGGAAGAAGGGGAAGGGAGGGAGAGGAGAGAGAAGGAGAGAGAGAAGCATTTATCGGTTGCCTCCTGTATGCACCTCAACTGGGGACTGAACCCGCAACCTAGGTGTGTGCCCTGACCAGAAATCAAACCTGCAACCTTTTAGTGTACGGGACAATACTCAAACCAAGGAGCTACCCAGCCAAGGCCCAGCCATTTTTTTTTACTATATATTCTTTTCACATAATTTTTCATATTATTTTAAAGTTCTTATGTTTTCAGTGAGTCTATTTCTTTTCACTTCACTACGGGTCACGGGTCCCTGTTTCTTCATTTTCACATGTCTAGTAAGTTCTGATTTTATACTGGAAATTGTGGATTGGCTAGGGAAGCTCTGGGTTATGTTTTCTCCTTCCAAAGAACTGAGTTTCATTAAATTACTAGCACATCACCTTGATCTATGGCAGGCTCAGTTTTACACTATACTTATTTCTCTTTTGTGCTTAGTCCTAGGGAAAATGCCACAGTCCTAGGACATACTGCTTGCTTCTAAGGGGCGTTCCTTCTGGGACATCAAAAGAAAGTCCAAAGTGTTTACCAAAACCCCTCTGACTTGGTAAGACTCAAACTAAATTCTGCCTTTTCTACAGAAAGTAGCTGCTAATCTCTGCTGGACTCAGTGGCACCTGCTGTGTGCACAAGCAGTTCAGGGGTTAGTCTAGAATGAGGGGGTGTTTATATGCCAAGTTTAAGGTTACCCCCTTCAAGGTTATCTTCCTGGAATACCCATCTTCGAGTCCCAGTCACTCCGGCACCCTCAGAATCTATCCCCTAATTCCCGAAGCCAATGTGCTGGCAGCTTTAGCTGGAGTTCTGTTTGCTAGAACCTGAGAAAGTGGAGAAGGTCTCAAGCAGAATAGAAGATGTATCATTTGCTGGCTCTCAGCCAGAGTGCTTCCTTCTCTCAGGAACCAGATCCACTCAGCTGCTGCTTGCTTCTGGCCACTCTCCTGTGCCTTCAAACACTGTTTCTTCAATACCTTGTCCAGAACTTCCATTGTTATTGGTGGGGATGTTACGCTGATACAGGATACTCAGTCATCACTGAATGCCAGGCTCTCACTCAAAATGTTTTTAAAAGAATGAAGAAGTAAGCCTTGTTATTGTACATATTAAAACTGATAATAAAGATAACAGCAACTAGCCCTGGCTGGTGTGGCTCAGTGCCAGCCTGCGAACCAAAGAGTTGCCGGTTTGATTCCCAGTCAGGGCACATGTCTGGGTTGTGGGCTAGGACCCCAGTAGGGGGTATGTGAGAGGCAACCACACACTGACGTTTCTCTCCCTCTCTTTCTTCCTCCCTTCCCTTCTGTCTAAAAACAAATAAATAAAATCTTTTTAAAAAAGATACAACATTAAAACACTAAGGCACTTCTGTAAGTGTATAGGTCAATAGATACTCTTGAAAAAGACTTATGTCCTGACATTTAATATATAATGAAATACAACACACAAATGGAGAAAATTACTTGTCTGTTTGAAGGGAAGTTTCAGAAAAAGTGATGTCTGAAAAGTTTCATTTCATGTTACTTTATTGATTTCATATTAAAGGGTTAAATATCAAAACAAACCATAAAAACTGAAATAGAATATGGGCAGAGGATCCAAGATGGCAGAAGAGTGAGTGAAAACTACACTAATCTCCTCCCGAGATCAATCTAGAGTGACAACTGGACTGTAGAGGAACCACCCAGAATAGCCACCTGACTGCCGGCTGGAGAGGAAGACTTACAACCATGGACAGACCGAAGAAAGCACTTCAGCACAATTCGGTCAACTAACACTCAGCAGAGGACGCAAGCACATACAATGGGCTAAAGACAGTTTATTTAATAATTGGCGTTGGGAAAAACTGGACAGACACATGCAGAAAATAGAATTAGACCACCTTCTTACACCACACACAAGAATAAATGCAAAATGGATCAAAGATTTAAATGTGAGACTTGAAACCATTAAAATTGTCGAAGAAAGCATAGGCAGCAACATCTTGGACACTGCTCCTAGAAATTTTTTTAAAACATTTTATTTATTTATTTTTTAGAGAAGGAAGGGAGGGAGAAAGAGAGAGAGAGAGAGAGAGAGAGAGAAACATCAATGTGCGGTTGCTGGGGGCCGTGGCCTGCAACCCAGGCATGTGCCCTGACTGGGAATTGAACCTGTGACACCTTGGTTCGCAGCCTGCACTCAATCCACTGAGCTACGCCAGCCAGGGCTGCTTCTAGAAATTTTTGATCAGATATAGCTCCCCAGGCAAGGGAAACAAAAGAAAAAATGAACAAGTGGGCCTACATCAAACTAAAAAGGCTTGCCACAGCAAAGGAAATCGTCAACAAAATAAAAAGACAAGCCATAGGATGGGAGAACATATCCGCCGATACATCTGGTAAGGGGTTAATATTCAAATTTTATAAAGAACTTAGCAAACTCAACATACATGCACACACACAAAAAACAACCCAATTAAAAAATGGGCAAAGGACCTGAATAGACACTTATCCAAAGAGGACATACAGGTGGCCAACACACATATGAAAAGATCTCACTGTCACTAATCATCAGAGAGATGCAAATCAAAACCACGATGAGATGCCATCTCACACCTGTCAGAATGGCCGTCATCAACAAATCAACCAACAAGTGCTGGTGAGGATGTGGAGAAAGGGGAGCCCTTTTGCATGGTTGGTGGGAATGCAGACTGGTGCAGCCACTGTGGAAAGAAGTATGGAGGGAGATACCTCAAAAAATCAAAAATGGAACTACCTTTTAACCAGCGATCCCACTCTGGGAATACACCTGAAGGAACCCAAAACACTAATTCGAAAGAACATAGGCACCCCGATGTTCACTGCAGCATTATTTACAATCACCAAGACATGGAAGCAGCCCAAGTGTACATTAGCAGATAAGTGGATAAAACGACTACGGAACATTTACACAATGGAATTCTACTTGGCCATAAAAAAGAAGAAAACTTTACTCTTTGCAACAGTATAGATGGACCTGAAGAACGTTATGCTAAGAGAAATCAGCCAGTCAAAGAAAGACGAATACCATATGATTTCACTCATACGTGGAATCTAATGGACACACTGAACTAACAGGCAAAACCGAGACAGACTCACAGAGAGCAGATGACAGCCAGTTTGGGGGGAGGGCAGGGGGCGGAGGGGTTGAACAAAAAGGAAAAAGAACTCATGGACATGGACCACAGTGTGGCGACTGCTGAGGGGAGGGAGTATAACGGGACTAAATAATAATGGAAAAAATACAATAAAGATTGAATTTTGAGCCCTGGCTGGCACAGCTCAGTGGATTGAGCGCGGGCTGGGAACCAAAGTGTCCCAGGTTCGATTCCCAGCCAGGGTACATTCTTGGGTTGCAGGCCATAACCCCCAGCAACCGCACATTGATGTCTGTCTGTCTGTCTCTCTCTCTATCTCCCTCCCTTCCCTCTCTAAAAAATAAATAAATAAAATATTTAAAAAAAAAAAGATTGAATTTTGTAAAATAAAAATTAAATATGGATGAATATTTAACATATCACACTGGTTTGGTGTTTGTGGACAAACGATTGAACCTCTCTCCCTCATTTTCCCTCAAAGGCAAAACGGTAACAAAGACAGACCTACCTCATAGGGGTTTGTGATTGATTAAAATAGGGGCACTCAGCTCATTGCCGGACACATAATCAGGTCTCAATAAATGTTAGCTGTTGCTATGGTTGTTACTCTAATTATTATTATTTAAAAATTACGAGAAAGGAACCTCTTTCATAAAAATAATAGAGAAAATATCGTAAGATTGATA
This sequence comes from Phyllostomus discolor, assembly GCF_004126475.2. Lineage (NCBI taxonomy): Eukaryota > Metazoa > Chordata > Mammalia > Chiroptera > Phyllostomidae > Phyllostomus > Phyllostomus discolor. The sequence continues at coordinate 5,996,754 of NC_040907.2, read as the reverse complement.
GATTTGATTATGTGAAAATAATCACTTTTATATATTAAAAAACATAAAAGGCAAGGAACAAAGGGGAAAACGTTCGCAAACATGACAAAGAATTAATATTCTTAATATATAAAGGGCATTTACAGATCAATAAGTGAAGCACTAATATCCCAGTAGAAAATAAAGAATTGAATAAACATTTCTGAGAAGAAATAAACACATTTTAAAAGTCTGACTGTGTTATTAGTCAAATAAATGCAAATTAAAACCTCCGAAAGTGGCCCTGCCGCTGTTCGGGTGCTGTGTGGTGACCACACACGAGGCCCAGTGAGGCGGGTGCCCCCAACCCCTGGCGAAGAAACCGGTGTGACTATTTGGAAAACTACTGCTTTGTATAAAAAGATGATGCCCTGTGATTCACTGCCTCCTTGTTTCAGGAATTTACTTTGAGAGCGTATCAGACCGTGCTATGTGCCACTTCTTAACTGTAATTCCTATATGTAAAAAATAAGAAAGAAAATTCAAGAACAGCAAAAACAGCCAAACAATGTAGATGAAAGGAGTTGTGGAGAAGAGTGTTTTCAAGTTTCCAAATGGCCAAGTTTTTCTTACAGGACTTATTGTAAATTTTAATTTGATTGCTTTATGGAGAGAGAAAGGGGGCCTCATGGTCTCTGATTTTTGGACTTTGAGATATTCCTTGGTGGCCAATTTATATAATGTTTTATAAATCTACCATAAGTACTAAAAAACCTGAATGTTCCCTCTTTTATGTTCACAAAATTCTATATATTTATATACCAATTTACTATGTTATCTAGTTATTTCATTTTATTTATTTTTTGCCTTTTGGTTTATTAAGTTCTGAAGTATGTTAATATCTTCGGCTAAATGGTTTTAAATTTATTTTTAATAGCTTTTGCTTTGTATACTTTGACAAAATATTTTTAACTGTGTAGAGTTTCATAATTTTTGCCCTCTATGCGGAGTGAACTCTGAACGGCACCAACTGACCGCTCCTTTCATTACCCTCTAATCTGCCCCATGTGGGTGCTGCCGGCTCTGCTCCTTCTGGTTGGTTTGCCTTGCTCTCGACATCCTGCCACCCCCCCCTCCCCGCCCCGCGCCTTCACGCTTCCAACGCTGTTCTGTTTCAGGCACATCTCCTGTAATCGGCACAGACCTGGCTTTGCTTTTTCCTCAGATGGTACTGAGTCTGGGATCCGACTTGAACACACGATCTTTAAACAGTTTCATGAATATTTATTGTTGTTCACCACCTCTAGTCTTACAGGGTTTCCGCCCCCACCCTTTCCTAACTTTTGCTGATGTGATTATCTTTTTTCTTCCCTTTGATGGTGGCTTAAAAGTTCTAAACCTTATAGTCTTCTAGTCTAATAAAGATGGGCCACAATTTTTTAAACTGAGACCTACTATACGTAGTTCATTTTAAGGACGCAGCTCCAAGAACGTGCACATGCGCACACGCTGCAGTCAGCACTCGGACCAGAGTGCTGCCCAGCACTGCGCATGGCGGCCCGTCCCACCTGGACCCTCCTCCAGGTAACACCACGACTCTGATCATCAATACTACCGCCATCTATTCTTGAATTTTATAAAATTGTATGTATTCTTTCCCATCTGCATTCTTTGAGGGAATATTTAAGATTCATGCATGAAGCTGCACAGACCAGTTTATCCTTCTTTCTTTCTATGTAATTTCCCTTGTGTGCCTATTCCATGAATCACCCATTCTTCTGTTGATGACACCCCCACCCCCGCCAGGTTTTGGCTATTTTAAATAAACCTGCTACATACATTCTTGTACATGTCTTTTCATGGATATACGCACTCATCTCTTTAGGGTCTGTACCTAGTGATAGACTTGCTGGATCATAAAATAAGTATATATTTAACTTGAGTGGAAAATAACAGTTTTTTCAAACTGGCTGCACTCCCACCAGCAATGTATGGGCACTACAGCTGTTCCACAATTTTGCCAACACTTGGTATTCTCAGCCCTTAATTTTAGCCATTCTGGTGGGTATGTAATCATGACTTACTGTGATCTCACATTATATTACCCTAATGAGTAGTAATCCTAGGTATCTTTTTATATGCTCATTAACCATTTGGAAAAGCTCTTTATTGAAATACCTGTTCAAGCCTTTCATATACTTTTTAAAAATTAGGTTATTTGACTTTTTTCTTATTGATTTGTAGTTCTTTATGTATTTTAGATACAAGACCTCTGTCAGATATACATATATCATGAACATTTTCTTCCAGTGAATGGCTTGTCCTTTCTCACTGTTAACTTTCCATGAACAGAAGTTTTTAGTTTTGATATAGTCTGTTTTCTTTTATGATAGTGGGTTTTATAGCCTAATTAAGAAATATTTTCCTACCCAAGGTCAAGAAGATACTCTATGTTTTTCTAAAAGCTTTGTAGATTTACCATTTGGGTTTATGTATGTTGTAAGCTAAGGGTCAAAGCTGATTTTGTCTCATAAGTATCTGATTACCCCCCCATACCACTTTTTTTTTTTTTTGGAACAGTAGCCAATTCTGTTAACCTTATTTACTCATCAACATATACTTACAGAGAGCCTACTAAGTCAGACATTGTGCTGGCATTATAGACAAATCAGTGAACAAAAAAAAGTGTTCTTGCCCTCACGAAATCTGGTGAGCAGCTTATTAACAAGTTGGGTCTGTCAGCCCTTAACTTCAGAAAATTCTTCATCTGAGGAAACAGCTAAGTAAAATTTCTAACTTGTGTCCAGTATCCAGCCACCTGACTGCACTACATTAATTGAAAACTCCAGGTTCTGCTTCAATTTCTTCCACACCCTGATGGTCACTGAAGAAGGGAGAATGATGAAAACTCATCCCTTTTGATATTTTTCTGATTATGAAAGCAATATTCAAAAATTGAAAACAACCGTTTTAATAGAGAGAAGCGGAAAGGAGCCAGATGAGTAAAATAACTTGCATGCCCTACATCCAGAAGCAATTACTGTTAATACCTTCAACACAAAATGGAATTTCATCTTAGCCAAAGAGCCTCGAGTTATGTATACAGTGACAAGTTCATAGAGTCAAAATTGCTCTGGAAAGTTCCTTCTGAGGTGACTTCCAGCTGGACATGTCGGCTTGAATACACAGCTCTGGTTCTGATTTTAACTCATCCTACATTAATTAACATGTTACAAAGAATTCATGTCCAGAGACCTTCCAATGAGTTTTCAGGGCCACTTTCTTGAATAACAGGCAGCCATGGATCACCAGTTGTATGAGAGAAACCTCAAAAATGAAAATCAGAGTCCCAAAACGTAATTAAAAAAAAACAAACCCTAAGAGAAAACAAACTAGGGAAGAACAGAAATAATTATCTCAGAAAACAAAAGATGTTTTATCCAAGAAACAAGAACATAATGCTAGGGGGAAAGAAAAGAATCTCAGGAAAGAAAATAACTACTTATTGTAAACTGAAGGTATGAGCAGAAGAAAACTTCCAGAGAAACGCGCACCAAGCTGTCATCTCCTGCAGCGACACCCCCTACTGGAACCGCCCCCGCAGGACCCCCGGGAGGCTGGCTCTTCCCGGGGCGGCGGCTGCTCGGTCCGCCTCCTTCCGTCGCAGGTGCCCTGTGCACGCATGCGCGAGTGCTGCACCACGACCCTCCTCTCCGTTCACAGACCATTCAGTGCCGGGTGGCGCGTGTTCAAGCCTTCAGGGAGCTCGTCGAGGTCTGCGAAAGCTGCTGCTCACCCCTTGCCTGCGGATTTCCCTGGGGGCTCTTCTTCTCTTTCTTCTCCTGCAGTTTCCTTTTCTCTGCCGCTTTTTCGGCTCCGCACTTCTTCTGTCCCAGTTCCCACGACTCGGCCGGCTCCTTAGAAACCACCTCTAGGCGCTCCTCACGGGCACCCTCGCCCGCTGGAAGCCGTCCGCCGTCTCGGTCACAGCCTTGTGGGTCTCTGCCACCGCCGCATCCTCGGCCGAGCCTCGGGCTGCGAGACCAGGCAACCCGAGTTCCTCGGCTCCGTGCAACCCGACGGCACCTCCATCACACGCCAAGGTCACACGGCCCAGCGCTGGCCGAAGCGCTGCTATGTGGCTCGGACTGTGCTTGGAGAGTAGGAGGTTTAGAAAATCACCATTCAGAAACGCTCATAATGCTCATAATAATGAGGCCACCGTTAACGAGGACTCGGCAATCCTCACAGTAACTGATTAGGAGTCATTGATGGAAGCTAAACACCAGGGTAAAACCTGATGAAAATAAGATTCTTACATAGCCTCAAAGCATCTCCTCAAAAGACATTTACTAATTACTAAGAGAGAACACAACTTTACGGTGGAGACACGGGGGAGACACCGCGGCAAACAGAACAAGTGAAAGCGCCCGCCGTGGCACAAACCCACGGACACGAGGCGCGGGGAAGGACACAGGACCGCCTCCGTGGTGTTCCTGCCAGAAATGCAGGGACTGGGCCCAGCCGTGAGGGGACAACAGACAAATCCAAATTCAGGGACAGGGTACGACGCTGGCCTAGACACCAAGGTCGAAAAAGACAGAGAAAGCCTGGCGAACACCGTTTCCAAGAGATACAGTCAAAACTGTGGTCATGGACTGACCTGCAGACGAGAAAAAAGTTAACTGACTAAACCTGAGCAAGGTCTACAGATTACATAACGGGACTCTGTCGAATTATTTTCTTGACAGAGGGACAGGGGAGGGGGAGGTAGAAAAGGGTATGGGGGAGATAAATGGGGATGGAAGGAGACTTGGGGTGGTGAACATACAACACAGATAAGGTACTATAAAGAAATTATTTTCTTGGTTTGTATACATGCCTATACACACACACACACACACACACACACAACACACACTTGTGTGTATACGAGGAAGGGAGAGAAAGGGCAAAAGAGGGAGGGAGGAGGAGGGGAGAGGGAAAAAGTGGGGGAGGGAGAAAAAAGTGGGAAAAGAGAGACTATATAGGATGAAGTAAATGTTCACATTTCAGGAATCTGAGCAAAAGGCATAAGGGACTACTACAATGTATTTTAAAACATATTATTTATTATATAACATTATTATTAAAAGAATAACTTCAAAATGTTAAAGAGCCTTTGAAAAAGTGAAGAAAAATGAGGTCCTTTTCCAAGGAGCAGACCCCGAGGGCCTGTCACTCGCACACCCGCCCCACGTGGAACGCGGGAGGAGTCTGGCGGGCAGAAGGGAGCCGGTCCTGGACGGAAGCACAGGGACGCGGGAAGGCACAAGGGGCAAAGGAAAGAACGAACATACACACTGACTGCAGAAAACAATAATGGTGTCCTACAGGGTCTGAAATCTATGTGGCACTAAACTGCAACAACAACAACAACCCGCAGTAACACAAAAGGCGGGAAGAGGGCGGCGGCTCCGGGGCGCGCTCAGCGGACTGCGCCTGCGCCGTGGGGAGGCGGCGAGGGCCCTGCTCCCGCAAGACTGTTGTTCTCAGTCCTTTCGGTCTCCAGGCCCCTTCCCACGCTCAGAAAGTATGAAGGATCCTGAAGGGCTTTTGCTGGTGAAGATCGTACACACGGACACTTAAATTAAAATCAAAACTGAGAAATTTTAAGACACTGATTCATTAAAAGTAATATCCTACCTGTTAACATGAATAACATCCTTATGAAAACTAGCTTCCGAAAGAAAAAAATAATTAGTGAGAAGATGAGCGTGATTTAACTTTCCTGAAAATCTCCCTTTCTGTCTGGCTTAATGGAAGACAGCTGGACTCTCCTGTCTGCTCTGCATCCAATCTGTTGTGCGGAGTTGGTGTGGTTAAAGCAAAGGAGGAAAACACAGCCTAACACAAATACACAGTGGGACGAGGAAGGAGTCTTTTCACACCTTTCTCATATAATTGTGGACATTCTTCTGTGACACTACACCCAAACTGGGCAACGGTAGTTTCTAAAGAATTAGTGGCGATGTATATAAATCTGAAATCATACAAGAAACTTTCATATCTTGTTCCATTACAATCCATTGGTCTAGCCTGCACTTTGAATGGATATTTTATTCATGTATAATTGTGTAAAACCATGCATTGATGATTTAGAAAATACCAGTTCCGTAAGGGATACAGAGCCTCAAATGTTGACTGACTTCTCCCACACTATCAAAAACAGCACACTCAATATCAACGCGATCTCATCAGAATTCTTTTAAGTGTCAGGAAACTGCCTAGCTCACAACAGTGGGTTCATGTTTTCCAAAATTCTGACTTCATTTGAAAGTTAATGACGACAAATACTGTACGCTTTCCTTGAAACAAGAGGCTCACTTTGCTTGTTTTTTGAGAAAACGCCTCCCCAATTCTGAAGTCTGACTTATCACAGCGTCTCCGTCGTTCATTCGAGTGAACACGACACGCACAAAGACAGCAGCGGGGTCAGCTCGGACCTCGGGCAGGCGCGCGAGAACCGGGCCTGGGGCGCCCACGACCTCAGAGCGCAGCAGAGGCACTCAACGCGCATCTCCTACTGCATCTCCCGGACCTCACGAAGAGGTGTCCTCAAGCGGCATCATTTTTACAAGGACACTCGTAAGTGAAGCAGGCTTCCTGAAAACCGCGCATGCGCACAGTAAAAACACAGTGAGAGGCCAGCAGTCCCACCTACCACGGCTTCCGCGCTACCGCTGCAAATGTCAACACAGTGAAAATGGCCAACGATGTCTCACCCGGGCCTGTGAGAACTGTGTTGCTCTCACAGGCTCCCTGCAAGGGTTTTGGGGAGCCCCCAGAGCTCCAGGCCACACTGGGAACTACTGACCTAATCTAGGGACAAAGAGGACGCAGAGGAAGTTTAAACTTTACAAAGAAATGTTGATGATAATAATTAGTTCGTAACTTAAAAACCACTTTATTTCTATTATGGGACATGGTAAATGCTAATCTATCAAACTTGTTAAGAACCCAGTTAATCACTGTAAGAGAAATGTAAATGTAAAATAAGAGATGTAAGAAAAATCCCATAATGTTCAGTTTGCATTGTGTGTGTGTGTCCACACATGCATCACGTAGATACAAACAAAACCACGTGTGTGGGCCTGTGTGCGAGAGTGCATGTGTGTGTGATTCTATGCACTAAAGAAGACATGGAAGCAGCGACAGCCCAGGAGCAATGCGTGAAGCTGGTGTCCAGACCCTGGCTTCTAAGAAGTATCATTCTCACTGAAAGATAAAGTGTCTGATTCCAGGCTTGGGGCACAGACAGTGCAAGGCACGCCTGAGACATTTGTGCCAAAAAGCAAGGGACCCAGGAGCCCACCCGAGTAGGTGCTAGCTGACCAAACTTGGAACAGCGTGCGCATTGAAAAGAAATGTGAGGACAACGGATGACAACACTCTGAACTAAACAGTATATGGGGATACTCAAAAGCAAATGAGAGCAAAAGGTGGCGGGGGTGGGAGGTGGGTGAGAGAGTTCATCTTCACAAAATACTAGATAATGAATTTATAAAAAAATAAAATTAGAAAGTTACAATTTTTAAAATCCTGAAGAAATAGTTGGTCCAAACAAGGATCCTCAATAAAGGCTACAACTACTGAATGAAAGGTTGCTGAGCAACAAGATAACATGATCTCAGAGAAGCACCTCTCGGATCACTCCGTTACAAAGGGGAAAACGCACCTGTCTGATGGGGCGATCCGGTGGTCAGTCGCCCCATGACCCAAAGGGCCAGCTCAGCCGCAGCGGCAGGGAGAAGCTGACGTCGCTCGCCTTCTGATGCAGTAACAGACGCACAGCATTGCCTAGGAGGTGTTCTCGCCAAAAATGTGCTACCTTACTCTCATCACGAGGCAGCAATGAGACAGGCGCAGTGTGACGGCCTATGAACGGACCCGGCCACGTCGAAGCAGTCAATGACGAGTGAGGCCAGAAAAGGCGAGAGGGCGAGTTCTTGACAAGGGGAGACGGCAGTGCAATGCCCTGATTAGAGAGGGCAAAAGAAATCTAGGGGCAAGTGGCAAATTTAAAGACGGAACCTATGTTAGATAATTTTATGGAATTAGCTAGTTCTCTCAGGTGGGATGACGCACGTTTACACAGGAGAGGACCCTATTTTAGGAGACGCACGCTGAAGTCACAAGGTTGAAGGGCCATGACATCTGCAACTTACTTTTAAATAGTCAGAAAAAAGGGTGTGTGTGCAAATAATAATAAAAAGTGTGTGTGTGTGTGTGTGTGTGTGTGTAGAAAGAGTGAGAGACACAAAGAGAGATTAAGCAAATGTGGCAAAGTGTTAACTAAGAAAACTGGATAAAAGGTGTCTGGAGTTTACTGCCCCATTCAACTTTACTATAAATTTTAAACTGTTCTAAATTTAAAAAGTGGGAAAGTCAGGCTGGAAAGAGTATAAGCAGGATACTTAAGAGGATAAGAGGATTTGATGCTGGCAGAAATGAAGAACCGCCCGAAGTGCCCGTGTAGGGAAGAGGCTGCTAAAGCAGAGCTGAGTCTGCCCGTCCGGGGGCAGGGCTGGGGGGGGACCAGAAGTGGTGAGGCGCAAAGCCCAGCGCCCGCCCTGAGCTCCCGGCCCGAGTTAATAAAATGACCCGCTGCTCCATCCATTACCATAATCTGTCTCAGGGTGAGAGCGGTAGCAGCCCGGTGACACAGAGGCTGCCATTAGTACACTCGTCCTTGAGACGCGAAAGGTCTCTCTGCTTGGCTAGAATAAAGAGCCACTTCCGATGGCCCGCAGTGTTCGTGTTCCATACACTCTTTCAGCCCAAAACTCGCCCTTTCTACTCCGAGTTTCCCGCCTGTAAGGAGGGCGGCAGGGGTGCAGGAGGGTGGCAGGGGTGCAGGCGAGCGGCAGCAGCTCTGACGGGGACTTCCCGCCAGCCCGACCCCGTGCCCCCCCAAACTGCTTCACGTCCGCTGCGACAACTGTGGTGTCTGGTCACCTGTCTATCGGCCAAGTGACTTTGGAAGTCATGTCCACTGTCTTTCCGCTTTTCTGTCTGAAAAAACGTAAACAACGTTGACTTTCTCTTCTAACGCAAGGCTGTTATGAGCGTGTCAAATAATTTTGGCCAAAGGAGAAGTTAATGGCCCAAAGAGGCGGAAACCTGAGTCCCTCGGACAGCAGGAGTCTGGGGAGCTTTACGATGATTCCTTTCATATTCCTATGCCCTTCGCCGCTAAATTAATGCTTTGAAGGAAAGGACATAGTGAGATCATGCGCATTTTAACTCCTTGAACGCTTGGATTTAATTAATCCTGTTCTGGAAGGCCCAGACAAAATAATAATCCAGTCACAGAACACTGGAAAGGGAAAATATTGTTTTCACATGATATGCTAGCAAGAAAACCTAAGAGAACCAATTAGAACAATGGAAAAGAATACAATAAGATAATTTTAAACACACAAAAATCAACTTTCTTAAAGATTAGCAAAGATCAATTAGAAAATATTGTAAAGGCCCGAGAGCAATACAATAAATAAAAAATACTTAGAATTTAAGGAAATGCGTAGGAACTACGTAAGAACTGTGTAAAACTTCATCAATGAAAAATATATTTTGCTTGAAAGACACACCCATTCGTAGACAGAAAACTACATACTGCAAAGATGCCAATTCTTTCCAAAGTAATTTCTATACTGAATGTAATGATAATCAAAATTCCAAAAGGATGTTATCTTTGTATTTTTCTAAAGATATTATTTATTTTTAGAGACAGGGGAAGGGAGGGAGAAAGAGAGGGAGAGCAACATCAGTGTGCAAGAGAAATATCGATCTCCTAAGCCTCTCGCAAGCCCACCACCAGAACCTGGCCTGCAACCTAGGCATGTGCCCTGACCGGGAATTGAACTGGCAGTCTTTCAGTTTTGCAGACAATGCTCAACCCACTGAGCCACACCAGTCAGGGAAGGATTTTATTTTTGATTGGCCACGGGTAGGGGTGAGGTGGGGTCAGGGAGGAGACATGGTAAAGTGATTCTAAACTGAGTTGAAAAGTGTACAAGGGCCAGAAAAGCCAGGAACGTTCTAAACGAAAAGCAGAAGAGTACAACTTACACGAACAGGTAACACGTGTAACAAGCCTATGACAAAGGCAGCATGGGTGTAAAACCGGTAAGTGTACCAAGAACGAGAACAGACGCCCCAGGTCCAGAGCAGCGTGTGGAGGAACAGCACATACGCCCGAGGCGGCGCGTGGAGCGAGTTGGGGAGGAAATGAACTGCGCGACGAACGGCGCTGATACAGTAAGGGTGGTCGAAGGGAAAAACAAAGTTACGTATGTCCCCTGTTGCTCTACTACCAACAAAACCAAACTCCATAGGAGAAAACTAAAACCATGAAAGAGAACAGGTAGGTAAATATTTCTGTGCTCTTGAGTTTGGGGCGTTTCTATGCTTAAAAAGAGGAACTCACAAAAGACGACAGACTGGATGACCTGGACTTGAAACTGGCGGTCAAGAGCACTGACCCCTGACACTGAGACCGGCGGCTGGCGGGGCCTGCTTCCGGGGCAGGTTGGCAGTGTGGACTACAACAAAAACAATCCCATTTTCGTTGGGAATATATCTTATTGATTATGCTATTACAGTTGTCCCAATTTTCCTCCTGTGCCCCCCTCCACCTGCAGCAACTCCCCTAGTTCACGCCCACGGATGGTGCACGTGCGTCCTTCGGCTTTTCCATTTCCCGTACTGTTCTTAACCTCCCCCCCGCCCCGCCTGTTTTGTTCCCACCATTCACACTTCTTATTCCCTGTACAACCCCACCCCCATTCTTCCCCCTCCCCCTCCCCACTGGTACCCCTCCAAGTGCTCTCCATTTCTGTGATTCTGTTCCTGGTTGTTTCCTTAGATTCAGCTGTTGATAGTTGTGAATTTGTTATGCTTTTAACGTTCATAGTTTTGATCTTCATCTTTTTCTTAAATAAGTCCCTTTAATATTTCATGTATTAATGATTTGGTGATGATGAACTCCTTTAGCTTTACCCTGTCTGGGAAGCACTTTATCTGCCCTTCCATTCTCACTGATAGCTTTTTGCTGGATAGAGTAGTCGTGAATGCAGATCCTTGCCTTTCATCAATTTGAATACTTCTTGCCAGCCCCTTCTTGCTTGCAAAGTTTCTTTTGAGAAACCAGCTGACAGTCTTACGGGCACACCTTTGTAAGTAACTCTCTGCTTTTCTCTTACTGCTTTTAAGATTCTCCCTTTATCTTTAACCTTTGGCATTTTCATTATGCTGTGTCTTGGTGTGGTCCTCTTTGGCTTCAACTTGTTTGGGACTTTCTGTACTTCCTGGACTTGTATGTCTATTTCCTTTACCAAACTAGGGTAGTTTTCTTTCGTTATTTTTTCAAAGAAGTTTCAATCTCTTGCTCTTCCTCTTCTCCTTCTGGCATCCCTATGATTTAGATGTTGGTATGTTTGGAGATGTCCCAGAGGATTCTTATACTACCCTTGTTTTTTTTTTAATTTTTTCTTCTTGCTGTTCTGATTGAATGTTTATTTCTTCCTTATGTTCCAAATCACTGATTTGAATCCTGGCTTCCTCCCCTCCACTGTTGGTTCCCTGTAGATTTTTATTTCACTTAGCGTAATTTTCATTTCTTCCTTTATGTTGTTGCCGCATGCAGTGAGTTCTTTGAGCATCCTGATCACCAGAGTTTTAAACGTTGCATCTGATAGGTTGGTGATCTCCGTTTCGTTTAGTCCGGAGTTTTGTTTTGTTCCTTTATTTGGGCTACATTTCTTTGTCTCCTCAATTTGGCAGCCTCCCTGTATTTGTTTTTGTGTACTAAGTAGAGCTACTTTGACTCCCTGGCATGGCCTATTGTAGAAAAGGCACCTGTAATTTTGTGTGTCGGGGGGGGGCCTTAGGCAATCGCCAGGGTGGGACAACGCTGTTCACAGCTTTGTGGCTCTGTGTGGGGAAAGGGCTCAGAGAGAGGACAGTGCCACTGCCTGGCTTCTGGGGGTTTGCCCAGCACTTGCCCCATGTCCAGTAACTTCAACCACTCCTCATGTGACTGATGCCCTTCCGGCTGTTGCCTTGGTGCTGAACCCCAGAGTGGGTGGTTTGCATACGTTCTAAGACAGTGTGGGCCCTTTAGGCGGAGTCTCCTGAATATCCAGCAGTTTCTTCCACTGCCCAAGCCGCACTGGTTTTTACAGCCAGAAGTTATGAGGATTTCTCTTCCCCATGCCGGAACCCTGGACTGTGCGGTCTGGCACCACCCACTCCCAAGGCATCCATCCCGATCTGTCTCCACCACACGTGAATGCGGGGCCACCTGCCCCGCCACCGCTGCCTCTCTGCACCACATGGCGTCTCCTCGCATGTCCACACTCCGCCCTAGACGGAGCGTGGCATCTTTAAGTCCTTGGTTGCTGGACTTCCATACAGTTTGATTTTCTGGGTGTTACCTGTTTTGAGGTTTAGCAGCAATTCTTTCTCTGCTTGAACAAGGAGGCTAAGTGAGTCTACCTACACCTCCATCTTGACCGGAAATCCTAAAATGAAAGCAATCCCATTTTCTTAACCCAGGGTTCCAACTCTAAAGTTTTTACTCTAAAAAGGTAATCACAAAAGAAAGTATCTTTATCAAGGATATTAAAGAGGAGTTGTTATAATGGTAAAAAAAAAAAAAGAAAAGAATCTAGATATCCATCAAGGGGACCAGTTAAAAAAAATGATTGTCTATATCTCAGCAGAATACCGGGTAGTAACTAAAACTGATGACAGAGATCTGTATTTCTGGACATGAACTATGCCCAAGATGCAGTATCAGTGGAAAGGGGAAAAACAAGGATGGGAAGAGAAGCAAAACCCAGGGTGATTTCCTAAATGACTCTAAAGTAGTACCCAACTGACCCAGCAGAAGCCAAAGGGCAGAGAGAGCTCTACCCTCAGCTTCCAGATTTGTGTCCCCTCCGGCCCCCAGCCCCCCGCCAAATCACAGACTCTTCCGGGCGCCTCAGTCTCCCAGTCTCTAAAAGGGGGTAAAAAACGCAAGTGCCACTATCATCCCCTCTGCTGTTCCCAAGGTGCCCTGAGGATTAATTAGCCAGTATTTGTGAAGTGTGTTGCTGTACTGAGTTATTACAGGAAATTTTCCATCGGGCTCATCAGCCGTTTAAAGTTCTTAAGCAAAACTGAAGAAGTTTTGATGAAATGCCCCAAAGGCAAGAAAGCCTGGTATAATGAAGCAGGAGAAGAACACACCCAGCGAGCCCCCCCGCCGCCCCGCCGGGGGTGAGGCAGGGCCTGGGTTTCATCAGCACTCCCCCAGGATGAAGTCAGCGCACACCGACTGTATCCGGCCTCCTCGGGGACGATTATCACACTGCAACCCACGTCCCCGGGGCCACTTATCAGTCTAATAGAAACCCTTCGTGCTCAGAGACCGACAGAGGCTGGGCCCGAAAGGAAGACCCGTGTACCAGCGCCACCCTCCCCCGTCACTCAAGAGCCCATCCCCTAATGCGGGGTGCAGGGACAGATGGGCACGGCTCCCTCCCGCCGCGTGCCAGCCAGTCCTGTGGAACTCTGGTGGCAGCTGCCAGGCCCCAGGAATATCTAGGGAGACACGGAGCAGCATCCAGAGGGCCAGAGCACTGACGCTATCACCTCCCACAGCCACGGGGACAGACAGACAAAGGCCATGCCACTACAGGGTGGACAGGACACAACTGCGAACCCCTGGCCACTCCCACAAACCCCAACACTGTGTCACAGCGCAAAGGAGCCCTGCCAGTAGCACCGAACGCTGGCAGGGGACACCTGTTTGGGGAAAGGCTGCCCGTAGGCTGTCCCTCTGACCAGCACTCTGTGGAGTGTCCACCCTGGCTTGTGAACACCAGCCCCGGAAGCTGGAATGCTTTGTCCTGGGGAGTCTGGGCCATGCCCTTCCTTCAGAATTATTCCACTTTCTTCCTTCCCCTAATGCCTGCATCTCTCTTTCCCTGCTTATGTCACCCTGTCCCTCAAATCTATTCCTGTGTGTCTCAGGGGCCAGAATGAAGCAAGCGCTATTATGATGCAACCCCTGGCCACAGGTGAGCCTCTTCTGGAGACCTAACGAACGGGCAGCAGCAGCTCGTGTTCCTCTCGGCGGCACACAGGTGCTGATAAACGCTGACCTCCAGGGTATTCTCAGTAAACACGGCCCCTCCGCCCCTCGCCCTGGCCGGTGCGTGCACACAGGCACACACACACGAGCGCGCGCACACACTTGTACACTTTGCCACTCTGCTCTTGCACCTCCAAGACAAATCATTTAACTGTTCTCTTCCCTGAGGATTAGAGCTCTAATTTCAAACACACGGCTCCCGGCTTGTCTCTCACACAGGCAGCGCAGCCTGATAGGTTAAATGCAGCCATTTAATTGCTGTAATGAGACGTGCTTTTTTTGGGTTTCCTTAAACACCGATTTTTTTCCCCTCTTGTTTTACACTGAAAGCCATTTTTGACATGTTTTTCTCTATGATTTTCCCCATCCTCCCCGCTGCTGCTTATGCAGGGAAGGAGAAAGGCGCTTTAAGTCAGTGTCTTAAGGAGTTAGTACAGAAGTAAATGGCTAACAACACCAAACGTCCAAACCATTCATCAAAAAATTTTTTTCAGCCCTGGCTGGCATAGCTCAGTGGATTGAGGGTGGGCTGGGAACTAAAGTGTCCCAGGTTCGATTCCCAGCCAGGGTATATTCCTGGGTTGCAGGCCATAACCCCCAGCAACCGCACATTGATGTTTCTCTCTCCCCCCCCCCCCACTCCCTTCCCTCCCTAAAAATGGATGAATAAAATCTTTAAAAAAAAAAGATCTAAAAAAAAATTTTTTCATTTAATATTTAAAATTTTTAGCTAAAAACAAACAGGCCTGGCTGGTGTGGCTCAGTGGATTGAGCGCAGGCCTGTGAACCAAAGAGTTGCCGGTTGGATTCCCAGTCAGGGCACATGCCTGGGTTATGGCTGGGTTGGGGGGGGGGGGGGGCGTGTGAGAGGCAACACACACGGATGTTTCTCTCCCTCTCTTTCTCCCTCCCTTCCCCTCTCTAAAAATAAACAAATGAAATCTAAAAATAAAATAAATAAAACAAACAAACCAGAAGGAAGGTGAAAGACACCGAAGCGGACCACGCCAGTGCCAGCCTCGGACAGAAATGGAGGATGAGACTACGCAGGTGCGCCAGGTGCACTCGGTGGCCCTGGGGTGAGTTACGAGGAGGGTCGCTCGTCTCACTGACGGGACAGCAGGGCGAATCCCAGAGAGGCCCCGCGTGTGCTTCACAGCCACGCCGGTCAAACTGGGAAGCTGTGTTCTATGGAAAGGCTGGACAAAAAAGCCGGCTGAGCAAGACACCCACAGAGGAGAAACTTGCTTGCAGATATAATTTTAAAAACTACACACTCTCCATGCTTTTCCAAGCTGCAGATCATAATTCACGAAACAGGTCCACTCCTGGCCGGGACACAGGAGGGGACCGGGCGTCAGAGGCTACAGCCTGGGGAAAGGCCGCCGACGCAGTGCGGAGGCCCTGACCTGGCGCGGGCCCGTGCAGGGCGAGGGCTCCAAGGAGGGAAGGGCTCTTCTGCAGCCTGCGCACGGGGACCCAGAAACCTGGGTCAGGAGGTCAGGCCCATCCCCACTGCCGTCTGCGCCACTGCCGCCTGCGCGAGGACCTCCCCGTTTCACTGCCGCCCCTCCCGGCTGTGGGAGCTTCAGGCCCAGGCCCTGACTCCACGACAGTCAGGACCCCTCGGGCTCCAGATCTGGGGGAGACGGTCCTCCGCCACCAGAGGAGCGAGGCCCGGGCAGGGTCAGGCTGCCGTGCCCGTGGTGTCATTCCGCGTGCAGGGCGCCCTGGGGCCCGTGGGGCCACTGCAGCACAGCTGGCCACCAGGAGAAGGTGGTAGGTGGACGAACGGACGGACTGACGGGCAGACACACGGATGCACACACTCACGCTCACATATGACATACATGTTCAACCCGAGGGAAGAGCAAGCGCGCGGCAGGGTGTGGGGGAGCTTTCAGGGGCAGCGAGAGTGGCAGCCCCGTGATCACGGCCCAGTGTGGGGGTGGGGGGACCCTCTTCCTGGAAGGAGAGGCCGCCCTCAACAGGAGGCCATGACCGGCTTCTCGCTGAGAAGCCATTTCTAGACAAAACAGGGTGCGCTTCACAGATGCTGCCTTTTTTCCTCAGGGGGCCTCCGATCCCAGTGAGGCCACCCGCCAGGGTCTGTGTGGAGAGCGGGCCAAGCGTTTGGCCTGGGGAGGGGGCCTGGGGAGGGCTCCAAGAGCCCAGAGACCCGTGCCGCAGGCGTCAGGGTCCGAGGGAGACATGGCCCGGCCCTTCCCGGCCTGCAGGCTCCGCCCCCTTCTCCTGCATCCTGGCACCATCACTCCCAACTCCACGGCCCCATCCTCCCTCACGCATCCCCACCACTGCCCTTGTCTGTCCGCCACTTCTCAGCCGAGTCACCGCAGGAGACCCCCGACTGGCCCCCTGCCTTCGGAGAGAGCTTTCTGAAACAAGGACAGTGCCTTCCGGCCCCTCACAAGCGTCTCCAGCGGCCTCCCCACGCCCACGCAGCACGACCCCACCCGGAGCCCGCCCGCCCGCCCCCTCCAACTTGTGGGCCTGTCTCCCGACTCTCTCTGGACCACTCCTTGCCTTGGACACACTGTTCCCACTCCGTCCCTGCGTGGAACAAAGTCGCCACTGCTTTCTAAACACAACTAACCCCCATGGAGACTCCTAGAACGGTGGCCTCCTCTATAAAGACTCCTCTTTAAAACGGCCCTTCCCAACGAGTCCTCCGCACGCCCCTCCGCACGCCCCCGTCCTTCCCTCCTCCGGGCCTCCACCCCCACACCATCGGAGCCCCTGCCCCTCCCAGCACCGCTGCCCAGTCCGCCCGAGTGGGACTCCCGCTGGGTCACTGCCATCAGATCTCACCTCTGTGCTGTCAGTGCTCGGCACAAACACTGGCACGTGGGGGAAATACGATTAATAAGCAATCAGCCGACAGACGGACGGATGGACAGGCAGCTTTCCACCGTGCCCTGCTGCCTCTGGGCGCGAGACTGTCTGGGAACCAGCAGTCTGCACAGGCACGTGGGCAGGTGCACAGAACACACACCTGCATGAAAAGGGCCACACGCTCAGGGGCAAATGACTCCAAAATGCAGGTAACTCGAAAACTTTTTGTTTCACTTAAATACGCACGTAACTTCCTGATTATGTTTTTGTCAAGCACTGAACTTACTCTGCATCCCTGATTCTGCGTGGGATGGAAAGGGGGCAGAGCTGCGAAAGACCAAAGAAAAACGAGTCTAAGTTAAAACGTCTTCGGTGGTGAATGTTCTCGAGCGAACAGCTGAGAACTACCTGTGCTCTTGGTTCACTCGGAAACCCCTTTAAACAAACGCCGCCGCTGCCTCGGAACAAACGGCGATGACGGCGAGGCCGTGTGGCCGCATTGTCGTTCGGCAGTACCCGCCGCACGCCGAGCCCCGGAGCCGCCGTGAAATAATCCCAGAGCCAGCCTGCGGGGCCGGGGACGCTTCCCGCCGCGCCGGACCCCACACTCCACGCGATGGGGCGGCGGCCAACGGGGGCGCGCTCTGCCCCGTGGAGGTTCGACTCCTGGGAGTGGATCTTAAAGGTGAAGCACTGCACGCAGCTCAGGAGAAAGTCTATTTAATTTGTTTAACATCATAAAAAGGGACGTTTCCACATGGACAGCAAGGACATGAATATCATGTGTGTATGGCAGAATTATAAACGCATTTTTGGCGAAATTCAATAAAGCTGATTCTACTGCATAAGGTCAGCAATTTACTATAAAAAATGATATGATTGCAATTTTTAATATAACCCATGTATTTGCTGCAAGACGCTCGAGAAGACTGTGTAATGTAACCATTCGACCTCTCCACCGGAGCAGAGATCACCCTGTTTACCCTTTCTCGTCCTGATAAAACCCTCCGCGCAGAGCAACAAAGTCCACAGCGACAGCGTTCCCCAGCAGAGCCGCCCTCTGCGCGTCCACACCCTCCTCCTCCCCGACCTGGGACAGCCTCGCTGGGCTCCAGCGCTCACGCTCACGGAAGGCAGCTAGAAAACCTCCAGAACTAAGCAAAACGCAAATTTTCACCCTGTATTCCTGACCACAGGAGTGCACGTGGAAAGGCCTGGGGGTAACGCCCTGCACGGCCATTCCACACTTGGTTTCTAGCACGCGCTTCCCCGAGCACAGGGCCCTGTCCCAGGGGAGCAGGGCACGTGTTGAAATTCTGCAACTCAGCGATGACAGGGACCTGGTCCTGGACTGCAGTGGACTGCCGCAATTCTCCACGCTCACACGCACATTTTTTTGAGGAAATGACTTGGGTCACCATGAAGATTAAGCAAATGTACGGAGACTGCTTTTAAACTATGAAGCAAAATACGTGTGCCAGTGGTTATTACGCCTGTATCGAACCATCTCGGCCTCCTTATAAAATGCGGTAACTGTATCCCTGTAGTTTCCACTGTGTCATCGCCAGGTTCTCGGGGGGCACGGACATCTGCGTCCCCACCACACTTAGCACAGCACTGAGCGGACAGCAGGCAAGGAGGGCTCGGTGAACAGAGCTGAACTCGGCCACTGGTGATAGAAAAACTCTCAATCAGGGCATATGAAACCCAGTAGAACTTTCCTTCTCCATGGTGTCTCCAGATGGAAGCCGGTACGATGTCACTCTTATCTTCACTGGCAACTACGGTCCCAGCACGGGATCCTGGACCGAGTCCAGCTCCTCCCCCACCTCGGAGCGTCTGGGCTGGCGGTCCCTCGGCCGCCACTGCTGTTCTGCACATCCTGGCTTCGGCAACCCTCCCCACCCTCCGGCCCCCAGCCCCCCTGCCCTCCCAGAATGCTCCTTCAGAGCACTTTGCTTAACTGTAACAATTCTGCACGTTTCACACTTGTGGGGGAGTCTGCACCCACTCCGAAACGCTGCCTGCCTTAGTTGCCACTATCTGTATTCCCAGGCCCAGGGCCACCACAGGGCCTTGTAAACAACGTGCACGCAATAAATGCTTAAGGCTTGATGAATGAAGAGTAAAAATCTTTCAAAACCAAGTAGTAAGGTCTTCCAAACAACAGCACTATTTTCTATCATTTCTAACTCAGGACCTCATCTCCTCTTTTCAGGGCTGCTTAAAGGAGAGTCCTTGGAAAAAAAAAAAAGTAAGTAAATATCAGAAATGGACTCACAAGAGGTCGTCACGAAACTCTGTATTTATTCTCTTCCAATTACACTCTGTACAAATTAGCTCCGTTTGTAAGTTAAACCGATTTTTCTAACTGCCTCCTCTTCAAACTCAACCTGTGTACTTTGGGCCAAGACCCCCAATTCTGCAATTAGAATAATTTAATCGACAATTCTGTCTGTGACTCGCAAAGCAGGAGAGGCCACGGCTCTGCCCCTCGGCTGCATGGGTTTGCCACCGTCGGGGGGAAACACGCTCCTCCCGCCGGCTGGGGGTCCAGACCCAGCTCGACGTGAAAAGCGAAGTGCGTGCCAGTCCCATTCCTGGGCGCTTCAGGCCTCGCTGAAAAGGTGACATTTCTGTGGTTGTGATATTTAATTTATCACAGAGTCCTGGTTTTCCCCCTGAAATGCCATGATAGGTAGGTAAGCTTAACTTTACGAAGGAAGCCTTTGCAATCATCTGATGAACGGAAAATCTACACAAAATCTAAAGACCACCATATTACTTACTACAGACAATCCACCCAACAGTCTAACTACAGAAAGATCACTTGAAAGGGCTTTGAAACTAAAAAGAGTGATTAACAGTAAGAGACTGCAGCATCCCCCAGCCTTCTGTCTGATGAAAGGGGTGAGATCCGAGAAGATTAGCTGCTACCAGAATGCTGCAGAAACCAAACACAGGTCCGCTTCAAGCTGGAAAGGGAGAAATTAGTAGTGCTGCTCCACACTCAGCACAACTGAACTACAAGCCTGCATACCCCGTCATTCTACCCACAGAGGACATTCAGTGAATCACCTCTACTTACCTCAAAAAATACAAAAGGGATAAAGCTGGTGACTGACCCACCTCACAAGCCTACAGTGCAAAGTAAATTTCAGATACAAGCACACTAACTTATGCTTTATAAACACAGATACTCCAACACACACACACACAGTAGCAGCAGATAAATTCATTTTTACAAGGCATAGGCTCAAAGAATGTTAATGTGACAATGGATTGGTAAATGAATACTATCCAGTATTTTAAAGTCTTTCTAATTATAGTCCAATCAACAGAAAATATTGTTCAGTGGAGCCTGCCGTATGCTGTACCGTATGTTAAGTTTCAGAAGTCCCCACTCCCACACTTCCCGACGGGGCCGATAAACCCACACGCGTGCAGGTCCTGCGGCGAAACTCTCCCGCCCGCCCTTCACAGGTGACTCTCCTTCAAAGCGCTCCCAGGCCCAAGTGAGGCCAGAGAGGAGTGACAGTTCCTCTTAAAATCATCTCAGAAGCCCCTGGTGATAGAGAACACATCAGTATTTATCTCGTGGACAAACCGGGGATACATCACTGCGGCTTTTGTTAGCAACTGAAGGCCCAGCTCTTCTCAAAAACAACAAAAACGGTAGACTAAGGAAGTCCCCCCCCATATGTACACACACACGCGATTTGCTCTGTGTTGAATGAAATACTTTCGATTTAGCCCTGGCTGGCGTAGCTCGGTGGATTGAGCGTGGGCTGGGAACTAAAGTGTCCCAGGTTCGATTCCCAGCCAGGGTACATTCCTGGGTTGCAGGCCATAACCCCCAGCAACCGCACATTGATATCTCTCTCTCTCTCTCTCTCTCTCTCCCCCCCTTCCTTCCCTCACTAAAAATGGATGAATAAAATCTTAAAAAATAAATAAATAAAATTTAAAAAAAAAAAAAGAAAGAAATACTTTCGATTTACAAATAAACCACGGCCACCTGCTTACAGGCTGAAAACACGAACTCTCTTTCGGCTGACATTTTTTCTTACTAGCATGCTTTGGAGCAAAATGAACGCTCCCCTCGGCTTGTGGGCTGTGTATTTTAAAAAGGCTCGAAAATTCCCCAGTTAAGCCTTCAGTAGGAAAGAGGCTCGTGATATCAATGGACCCGTCCCCTGTTTGGGGGCAGTCCCTCTGCTGGCGCTCAGCACCATCCCCACCTCCTTCCAGCGTGCCCTCCTGTGTTCGAGAGGCGGGAGCGCTAAAAGCTGCCCTTCCCGGACCCCCTGGCAGCCGGAGCTCTGGGTGGAATTTGGCGCACTCACAGGGGATCTGGAAAGTGGAAGGAGGCGGGAGACCTGGAGCTGCTGCCTGCAAACAGCAGCAGACCGGCGAGCGAGAGGAGAACACCTCGGCCTCCCATCACAGTACGCAGCCTCCAGCCTCCGGCTCCCTACGGAGGGAGCGGCCAAGGTCCCATCCCCACGTCCTGTCCCTGCTCCTTCCTACAACAGGACGCACTGCAGCGGTAGCAGTGGTGACTCCTGGACCCCGGGATCCCAGCCACAAGGGTGTGCTCTTGAACTCAGCAGTTCCGGGGAGAGCCTCCTGACCCCCCACTTTCCCAGACGGGGCAGAGAGAGGCGGCCGTTCCGGGGAAGTTCCTCCTTCAGTGTCCTGGACCCGTTCCTGCGGTGCTGCCCGCCAGCAGGTCACCCTTACTCGCAGCCGTGCGTGAGCTCCCGCCTGCCCGTATTAAATCCCTCTCTGCCTGGAACTCTTACGAGACTCCTGTTGCGTGAACTTCGGACCAACAAGTGTCATCTTGCCAACACAACACCACAGCAAATGAGTCAAGCCCACTGAGAACACACCTTCAGAGGAGAAATGCACTGTGGTCGCCGTCACTGTCAATGAGGCCCTTGTTTTAGCACCAGGCGCTCTGCCACGCACCTGTCACCTTATTTTCATGTAACCCTTACAAGAACCTTCTGCAGCCAGGACTACCACTAAGCCTGTCTCACAGATAAAGAGCCCGGGGCACAGTGAGGTTTTACCGAGAGTCACAGGGGGAAGCGGGACCTGAACCCAGGCAGTGGACGTGCTGTTCCCCCCGAGCCGCAGTACTCCAAATACGGCCAGTCCTTCAGTCACTCTTAGGAACACTTCCGAAGCCACGTGGTCTTACTACTGGAAACGATGTTCTCCAGGCTCCACCCGCAGGCCCACGCCCACACCGCCGTGGAGAACGGGAAAGAGGACGCCCACTCTCAAAGCCGCTCCCACAGGCACCGACCACAGGACCCAGACACCGCACCCCTGTGTCTGCCCGAGAGGACAGGAATTACGTGTCCCTAAAAAGATGTATTCACAAATATTCAGAGCAGCTTTATTTTCAATAGCTAAACACCGGAAACAACCGAGATGTCTCTCGCAGGCGAACGGGGAAATAACTACCGTACCCAAATAATGGAATACTGTGCAGCAATGAGAAGGAAGGAACCACCGATACATGTAACAACAATGTGCACGAATCTCAAAATAATTATGCCGAGTGAAAAACACCAGAACAAAGAAGAATGCACACCGTACAATTCCCTTTATGTAAAATTCTAGAAAGTGCAAACTAACCCGCAGCAAAAGCAAGCGGGCCAGTGCCCATCTGGGCCCCGGGGTGCGCTGGGCGGGGGCGGGAGCAGGAGGGAGTCCCACGGGCAGGAGCAAACACTTCAGGCGGCTGGCGAGTTCACCCTCTTGCTGGCAGTGATGCTGTCCTGGGTATTTTTAAAAATTTGAAAAATTTTCTGCTTTGTACAAGTAAATATGCACAGTTTACCGTGTGCCGATTACACGAACACCTCGATAAAGCTGCGGACCTCGGGGAAACAGCCCGAGAGCCATCATCAGCCGGGCCTCCCTCCCTCTGCATCCGGTCTACCACTGGGCACGCCTTCCCCTTCTCTCCGCAACGTCCGGGGTTCCCTCCTCCTTCCGCAGGAGTCTGTGACACAGTTCAGAGGACTCCGGTCCGAAGACTGGGCCCTAGTGCTGACTCTGCCGTTTACAGGCACTACTTAACCCTCCTGAGCCTGTTTCCTCATCTGCAAAACAGGAGGCTCATTAAATCGCGTATTCATTCAGCACGTATTTCATAACCTGACTACCGCAAAGATGACAGTGGAGAAAACCTTAACTAGGTATGTTTCATAAACCATAAAAGTCTCTACATAAACAGATATCGTTTCTACTCCCAGTTCCACTGCCACTTTCCCCGTTCAGATCCTCCACACCTGACAACGGACTCGGCGGGGCCTTTCCTGTAGCCGCATTGTTGCCAAGCCAGTTAAGGTTAAGTACACGGCCGGAGTAAACTTCCTCAGGCAGAGTTTTCGCAGTACTGACTGGTTTAAAAAGCACCTCGACTGACGCGGATAGTGTTGAGTCCTGACGCTGGCTCCTCCCCCACCGCCTGGCTCACCAGCCTCTACCATCTCCGGATGCGCCCGTGCGGGAGCCTCCCGCGCGAGCACCGCCCTTCCCACTCTTCTCTGACCAGCTGCGCCCACTGCCGCCCTCAAGGTCTCGCTCAGCACTGAGCTGTGCTGATGCAGGCCGCTTTGGGAAAGAGTGCTGTCACCGGGTCCTACAGGCTGCAGACAGACAGACAGGACCGCCCGTGAACACTGACTGCACTCGAGCTGGTAAAGGCAGAGGCTCGCAATCCCGACACTGCTTGACGTGCACGCTGGAGCCGAACGAACCCATGAGTCATCCACGAGGACAGCCCAGCTCCTTCTGGAAGCTGTTCCCGGTGCCCTCCAATTCCAGGCACCCGCGCACCCACACCCCCTTCATCAGTCTCCGGCTGAGGCTGGCCAAGCCGGCACTAAGGATGCTGGAAGCACGAGGCGTGGTCGCTGCCCTTGAGGAGCTCACGGTCTAGCGAGCTTCAGACTCTGGCCTCTCCCCCGCCTGCACTCACTCCCACCTCCTCCGATGGGCCTCTTCCAAACGACGGGCGCTTCCTGCTCCTTTCACGAGGGCGGGAGGTGAGGATGCCCTCTGCACAAGACAGGCACTAAATAAAGACTGGCCACCTGCCCAGTGGCCTAGGACCCCTTGAACATCCGACAACGACGAAAGAAAACTCAGTTTCATCTGAAAAAAACAACCTTCAAGTTTCTGAAGCTTTCTGCTTGTTTGTTTTGAATCAAAAATTAAATGTATAAGCCCATGTCCTGTAAAACAACAGACTAAAAGGATTCTTTTAGAAAGAACGCATTTTTCGTGTAACTAATGATCAGAATGTCCTCTCAGAATCCAAATCGGTGATATTAATAATTTGCAATGCTGTCTTTTTATTTTATTAATTTCTTTCTACCTATTGTCATGTTTACATTAGAAGAGTTTTACATTCTCTTTAAGGGAATATACCTCATGAAATTTTAAGCAAGAAAAATATACTCTAGCCGCCTCGCTGTGCACAAAAACCTTTATGTTAGCACAGCGCCGAACCGACACGTGCCCCACAGCGTCCACACGAGCACCCTCACTGAGGCGTTGCGTGACGGCGCAGACCACAAGAACCAGCCTGCGCTCACTCGTTCGGGGCTGGTCAGACAGAGACACGAGTCCTGGCCAGGTGGCTCAGTGGGCTGAGCATCCCCCCATACACCAAAAGGTTGTCAGTTCGATCCTGGATCAGGGCACATATCTAGGTTGCGGGTTCGATACCTATTTGGGGCACGTATGGGGCAACTGATCGATGTTTTATCTCACATCAGTGTTTCTCTCTCTCTCTCTCTCTCTCTCAAATCAGTAAGCAGCCCTGGCTGGCGTAGCTCAGTGGATTGAGCGTGGGCTGCAAACTAAAGTGTCGCAGGTTCGATTCCCAATCAGGGCACATGCCTGGGTTGCAGGCCATGACCCCCAGCAACCACACATTGATGTTTCTCTCTCTCTCTTTCTCCCTCCCTTCCCTCTCTAAAAATAAATAAATAAAATATTTTTTAAAATAAAAATAAAAAATAAAATCAGGAAGCATGTCCTCATGTGAGGATAAAATTTACGAGCCATGCGTATGATGGAACACTATGCAGCCACTTTGAAAAGAATGAAGCAACCCTGTATGTACTGATACAGACAGAATGACTGCCAAGATACAGTGTCAAGAGTGAAGGTAAAGTGTAAAATCTACTGTATTTAAAAAGTGTTTCCGGGGGGGAGTAGTGAATATTAACATGCTTGTATATGGAGGCATTGTCTTTGGTGGTAGCAGCACCATCCAGGGGGAAGAAAGAATGGGAGGAGGAACGGGAACAAGAGAGAGGAGGAAAACTTATTTTTCACTGTATGTCTTTCTTTACCATTTTGAATTTCTGAAGCCATGTATATATCCCCTTACATTTTCAAAAAGTTTAAAAAGAAAACTTTTATACAGTAGTTCCCCACCACATCCACAGTTTTGATTTCTATGGTTTCAATTAACCACAGTCCGAAAATATCAAATAGAAAATTCCAGAAGTAAACACTTCGTAAGTTTTGAATTACACACCCGTCTGAGTAGCAAGGTGGGCTCCCGAGCCCGCCCACTGCGGCCGGCCCGGGACACAGTCACCCTCCCGCCCACCGCGCCGCGCTGTGTGCGCTTGCCCCGCAGCCCCCAAGGAGCCCTCTCGCCGTCGGCCCACCGGCCTCGGGGTCCCCGGGCCGGGGTTGCAGCGGCCCCTACCATGCCTGATGGCACAGGCACGGGAACGGTGAGGCGGGCACCTCGGACACACCAGGGGGAAGCCGTGAAGTGCTCCCTGTGGTGAAAAGGTGTCTGTGCAGGAAAAACATACTATACGAGGGGGCACTCCCCCCAAAATGGAATTTATTTATGAAATATTATGTACTTATTCTTACATGTTTCCACTTCAGCCACCTTCAACATACTCTCCACTGGCTGCAATTCACCCATCGAGATGTTTCTACTGCTCAAGACAGTGTCTGAACTTGTCAATTTTAATGCCTTTTAGTGCTTCTACCTTTGTTTGTTTCACCTCTTTTTTAAAGGCAAAATGTTTCCCTTTTAGGACTTTTTTCATCTGGGGAAACAAAAAACAAGTCACCTGGGGTGAGATCAGGTGAAGAGGGAGGCACCAGGGTCATGTCGTTTTTGGTCAAAAACTGCTCAATACTCAGCGTGGGGTGGGCAGGTGCGCTCCAAAACACCCGTCATGAAACGGGCAAATGTGTCTAAACAGTTTTCAAAAAAAATCCATTGAAGACAAACGCAGCTTCTCACAACAACGCCAGCTGGCGCACTGGTACAGATGGGTTCCTAGACCACTCCCCTAATGGAGGAAGCCTGTCCTACAAGGGGTCTGCCCTCCAGAAGATGATTCCAGTTTGTTTTGGGCCCCCCTTCATATATAAGGTCCTGTATTATCCAAAGTTTCAGGCATCCAGTGGGGGTCTTGAAATGTACCCACTGCAGATAAGAGGGGATACTGTACACGACAATGTCACTTTGCTTTTCTTTGTAATATTGCTGCACGTACAATTTAAAGAAGACTCATTCTTCATTTTCAGGGGAAAATCTCAAAGCAACTGAGAAATTCCAGAGACCCTTGTTATTTTCCCCCTCAGGCTGTGCCGCCATCTCCCCTCACTCCCACCGGGAGGCGAAGTGTAGGAACCTGCCTGATTCAGCCTGCTTTGGGGGCAAGTGTTATCAGCGCCCCCTCTGAATGGGGAAGCCACGGCGCCCGTTTCCCCAGCATTCAGCAGGGCTAGCTGCTACAGCGCTCATCCTGGATGCTGAGAAAAATCTGTGGAGTTCAAGACGAGTCTGGGTAACAAGGGGAGCAGGAAAATTGATGGGGGGACCACGAGTCAGTGTGATGAATGGGCTGGTCCAGAACAGCAGGTGACGGATATGCAGATGCGAGACTGGCAGGGAAGGAAGACGGTCCGCTCACAACAGATGGATGGAGATGCTCAATCATCTCCGGAACACGCACGTGGCTGCCACACGCAGCCCTGTCTGCGCGGCACCAGCGGCTCCCCACTCACCTGCAGGGCACGGCCTCCCGCCTCCGGAGGCTCTCTGCACTGGACCCCCACGGGGCGGGACCGGGGGAGCGGCAGCAGGAGATGCCGCTCCGCTGCACGCTGGGCTCTCGGGGACTGAGGGCTGTTGGACTTCTTCCTCCGGCTCCCAAAAACAGGCCCATTTTGTCTCTCCGGTAGCTCTCACCACTAAGTAAGGCCTCTCCTGCGGGGGTGACCTGTCTGCCCGGGCCTGGGGGGCTGCCCAGGACATAAGAATCCCCGTGTCAAAGCAGGGACAGTCCTGGGCAAACCGGAAGCAGCAGTTACCCTGCTGACGGGCCACTGTCCTCCCCTTGGTCTCCCCTCCCTCCTGGTCAGCGGGAGAGTGCAGCGTATTGGGTTCAAGCTCTCGGCCGCGCGGGAGTCCTCGTGGGGGGCGCCTGTTGCCTCCGGTCACTGGAGACCAGCAGAGAAGTGAGACGCAACGAGGAAGATCACCCAGCCTTGTCTCTTCTCAGAACGAGAACATCTTTTTAAAACGTCCGTGATAAAAAGGCTCAATTACTCCAGCAGCATGGGAAGGAATTTAAGTCTCGATGCCGCGGTCCAGGTCTCGTTAACAGAGCATCAGAAGGCCCCGCCGCCCCTCGCAGGGCCGGTGCTGCTCCTTCCAGCTCAGCCGCGGGGGCGTCCAAGGGCAAGGAAGGGGGCCGCGGTCCGTCGCAGGGTGGTAGCTGGCACGGTCTCCGTCCCTTTCCCCGCCCCCTCCACGCTGTCCGCTGGACCCCAGCTCTAGAAAAAAACAGTGATATAGCAAGACTTCTGGTTTCTATAAGACACATTAAAAAATTAATTGCTGAAGGAGAAAATTAATTTTAGAAACACATGAGGTTACAGTTTTTTTCCTGGAGATGGGGGAGGAAACGCAGTTATTTTCGTTTTCGTCCTGGGGGCACAAGCTGGGAGCTGTCCAGTCGATAACCTGGCCATCAGAACAAGGTTTGTAATTAAAAGGTCAGTGACCTGGAAAGCCGGGGCCCCACTCCCAGAGCTTCTCAGTAATGACGGCGCTATTAAATTAAGACTGTTATGAAATCAATGCTAAAGAAGCTTTCATGGTAACGAGATTCCATTCAAGGACATGCAAACTACCTCATGAAATGGACGTAAATGATAAAAAAGAAAAGTAATAAAAGAGAGTTAAATTGAAATCTGTGTAGGAATTGACTCCCCCTGAAAATACTCCAGCGAGCGAAGCCCTGCACTTCTCCCCCGCTCCCAAGGTGGGGACCATCGGGTTTCTTCCTCAAGTTCACTTCCAGCAAGGAGGCAGATTTGCTGCTGGGGGTTCCGCTTCCAGGAACAGAAGAGAGATGAGATCTTGTTTCACCTTTCAGAATGAGAACGTACGGCGGCGTGTCGTCTTTGTTCAGTTATGCCCCCCACCCCACACTGTCTCCCAGACGAGGGAGAACGCAGCCCTCAACTTGCACACTTCAGAGGGCACAGCGGGCGGAAGTGTGGGCCACCGCCACCGGGGGCCCGCTGTGCAGGGCGAGACGCTGTGCAGGGCGAGACGCTGTGCAGGGCGAGACGCTGTGCAGGGCGAGACGCTGTGCAGCGAGAGACGGGAGAGCGGCCCGTCCTTCCCCCGGAAGCCCGCTTCACGACAGACCTGCCCGAGTGGGCTGACAGGCAACTCTGTGTCCCTCCCGCCTCGCCCACCCCCGCGGCCCCCCGGGAGCAGGCACGCTGTCTCCCCACCTCGCACGCAGCCTGCCAAGCATGTTTGGAAGCGGACTGCCTCCTGCATTTTGTGGTTGGACAGGGTGTCAGATCGACACAAGCCTGCTGACAACAACGACCCAGCCTCTGACTTCCTGGGCCGATTCCACTGCTGCCTGCAAGCTCCTCCAACTGCCCGGAGCGCAGCCTGCTCCGAGCCCAGCGATGACGCCCGCCCGCAGCGGACGGGGAGTGCCGCTAACACGGAGACCAGTTCTGCGCGGGCCTGACCCGACGCACGGCCACGCCCCCTCACGTCGGCCGCCTCCGCCGCAGACGTGCGATCTGCCCAGTCGAGTGGCGGGGGCGGGGGGACACAAACATCGATTCTCGTCCTCGGAAGGTGAGCGGTTGCTGTTCCCTTCTCCCCCCGCAAAAAAAATCCCAATAAAAGAAATGTTGTAAATTACACAAAATGGCAGCACAAACTTCAAAGAAAATGATAAATGATTCTAATAACTTCATGTTTCTCATTAATGACTCCACATTCAGACTTTAAAGCATCCAAAAGAGATCTCTGAAAAACAAAAATAAAACTTAAAAAACCGCAAACACAAAAGACCTCTGCAAACCAACGTCCCTCTGTCCCCGTGACACTCCCCACGGCCACCCCCGGCCTCCCCGCCCCCACAACCAGAGCGCACGCCCCCCACCTGTCAGCGGCAGGGGCGGAGCGCAGCCCGGCTCCCGGCTGCGCTGCGGCTTCCCAATAAAACAAACTCAGCTGATGCGCCTCAAGTTACCCTCATTTTCCACTGAACTGACATGCACTACAGGGACCTCAATTTCTATATTAAATATTAAATAATATTAAAAGAAAAACAAAATTGGATTTGCCTTTTCAGGAAAGAGATGTTTATTAAAAAAAAGAAAGTCAAGATTATAATTCAAGGCAGTGCTCCACTGCAATCCCCCGAAGGGACATTTGCTGGGAAAAGCCGAGGCTACAGCAGCGGCGAGCGCGCCCCGCCCACCGCTGCGCTGAGCCCTTGGGGGCCGGAGGGACACCCACGGTCCGGGCACCCGCGCCCTGGTCCCTGCCCAGGGCACCCTCTCCACCGTGAAGACAAGTCTCTTGCCTCCCCAGCTTCTGTTAGGGGCAGGGGACACGCGTGTCCCCCTCACCCCGCCAGTGACGGCGCCAAGCTACGCGGACCACATCCGCCTGACCCCGGGGACAAACGGAAACATCAAAGCGAAGGTCAGGTCCACGCAGGAGCTCTTCTTCCCCGGACGCCAATCAAACCTTAGGACTCTCTGCCCAGAGAAGGTCCGCGGGAGCCGACCCTACTGGGGTTTGCCTCGGAAACAAGAATCTCTGACCAGAGGAGCGTTTTTTTTGAGAAGGGGGATGGGTGACTCAGTCCAGCGACTCTGGGTCTCGACTCTGGGTCTCAACACCAGTAAGCTCCCAATGAAGAAGGGCAGGGACGCCTCGCAAGGTCCTCACTGCCTCGGATTTCCAGCAACGCCAACCCACGTGCGGGGCCAAGGAGGGACTAAGCCCACTCTGTCAACAAACACTCGTCTCCTTCAGGTCTTTGCCCACAGGCCGCCCTCCGGGTGAGGCGCACGCGCTAGCCGCCTGGCCCGGAGGTGCTGTCCTCGCCACCCCCAGCCAGCACCACGGCCCTCCCCCACTGCTGGGGCACTCCCCCGACAAGGGCCCGCTGTCCTGTCCTTTCTCCGTCTGCCTTCCCGGGGGGGGGGGGGGGGGGGGGGGGGGGGGGCGAGCTGAAGCGCTGGGAGGGCAGGAGCCTGTCCCCAAACTGGGTGTGGCCCAGGGCAAGCACTCGCGCTGCGGAAACTTAATCCGTCAGCTGTGTTTCCTTTAAAAAGGGGCAACAAATAACAATTGCACAAACAGTTTCCTCTCTACAGTAATTATTAGCCAACTCACTCCAAAGAAGCATTATTTGGTCCAGAGTTTCTCTCTCTCTCTCTCTCTCTCTTCTCTCTCTCTCTCCCAGTCAGGGATTTATTAAAATTAAACAGATTAGATGGAGCTCCTGATACTAAAACTGCTCAGCAAAGCCTGCGGTGGGGAAGTGCCGGGCAAACACCAGAGACATTTGTCTCTAAATTGCTCTAAATACCTTCTGCAAATGAAATTCTAACCCGGCTGCGTTAGAGAGAAAATGAGGAATAACTGGTCATTGTCAGTGGCAGAGAAGATCAGGCAGTTATAGCATTGCACAATGTACGGGGCGAAGGGCCTCTCGGCAACCATAGATTTTGTCTCAGGTTACCCCGGGTGATCAACACAGCTTTTAGGCTCAGCTTTCCCCGGCCTCAATGCTTTGATGAGAGAGCTGAAATCCCCAAGCTTTTATGATTAATTACTCCCCGTAGGTACACATATTTCAAGGAAAAACTCTTTTATGGCATGATGGTTGCGGAGTGGAGAGGCCAGCCCACACACTCCAAATTTTAATAATCTCCTGCTGACGGGGGCGAGCAGGATGCCACCGGCACCCACACAGTACCCTCCCCAGCTCGGTCCCGGGGACCCGCCCGAGGAGCTGCCTGCAGAGGAGAGGCCTGGGCTCGTTCCACCGAGACTGCGAGCTCGGCCTGGAACCCGGTGCTGCAGGGTCACCTCGCCGCCCTACCGCTCCCTCTGCTTGTCCAGCCGCAAATGACTTAGAGCTCGAAGCCCAGGATTCTGAGGCTGGCGTTCCAGCTCTCACAGGAAAGAGAGTTCTGTTTTGGGGAGAAAGAAAACTCTTTCTTCCCTCTTGGCATATGAGCTTTCTAGAAAAAAAAAATGGGTTTCTTTTCTTTGTTTATTTTTTTACAAAAAGAAAAATATCCTCAATTTCGGCAGAGCTGGAATAGATTCTGTTTCAGACAATACTGAATTTGTCAGGATCCATTTAATCCGCGCCTACAGAAACACCATAGAACCCGTAATTTACCACTTCAATCCGCAAATCAGACTGACCCCAGGCTTGACCTTCACCTGACCTTGTTTAGTCATCTCACTTCCCTTTTCCTTCATTTCTTTCTTCCTCATGCTCTACTAAGGCAGCTGACCTACAGCCAGCCATCTAGCAGGCAGGGTCATCATCGGAAGAAAGGAGCAGAAAGCACAAGTCTTGTCCCATGAGCCTCTGCTGCTGCTGCTGCACGCTGCTCGTGCCCACCTGTCCCAGGCTGCGCTGCGGGCCTCACACCTGGAGCCCGACTGCCCGCCTTAGAGGAAGGAGCCCACGTTCCCGCGGGGGGGGGGGAACCTCTCACACCCACCCCACGCCAGTGGGACAGTCAGAGGAGACCCTTTCACCAACACTGTGGTTTCTATCTGCCCTGTCCCCCGTCCCCGGCCGCTTTCTGGAGGCCGCTGCGCTGTGCATGGCCACGGGAACCCGTCTGTACCTTTCTTCTTCAGGAACGCTCTCCTGGTCGCGAGTGGGCTCTGGCGGACACGGGAATTCTGTAGAAACTTCACCGCTGTGGCAATCTGGTGGGGAAGATAAAACAGGAAAGAAGAATAAACTTTGACAGCATGAATTTCAAGATTAAAACTCCTGTGAGTTTATCCCATGTCCACAGAAATAACACACCACTGCCGTCACGTTCACCACCGGTTGCTTCTCACATTTACCATCCACCTGAACACAGGCTGTGTCGGTGCCCTCCCTTCGCTGGTTCCCTGCGTCTGATTCTGTCAAACCGAGTCCCCCCCAGCCTCGCTGTTGAGACCTGCGACAGTCTTCTCCTGTCCTCCCTGTTCAGGCTGCCTCTCCACACTCCCGGGCAGGCGGCCCTCTCCTGGCCATGCTCTTCCACGTCACGACACATGTGCCCATGCTGTGCCCTCTTCCTAGAAGGCCTGTCTTGCCTCTACCTGTCTGAACATTTCTCGCACACCCATCCCCCAGCACAGCCCTTTTACAGCCCGT
This sequence comes from Phyllostomus discolor, assembly GCF_004126475.2. Taxonomy (NCBI): domain Eukaryota; kingdom Metazoa; phylum Chordata; class Mammalia; order Chiroptera; family Phyllostomidae; genus Phyllostomus; species Phyllostomus discolor. Next base: position 5,964,009 of record NC_040907.2, on the reverse strand, counting down.
GCTAACTCCTCGAAGCCCTCCCTAAACGAGCAAGCCGTCTCTGACCTCCCTGCCCTGCTCTCTCAACTCCCTCAATGCCTGCAGTGTGTCCCGAGAAACCGAAGACATAATCACACCGCCCTCCAACCTTCCGGCCGCCTCCCAAGCACACGGCCAGCACCCGGGGGGAAGAGACAGCGCTGCCTCTCTCTGCAGAGCCTGGCCCAGCACGGAGCAACCCACCACGGGCCACCGTCACGCTGGGCCTTCTCACCCAGATTCCGAAGAGCCTCCAAAGGACCAAGTTTGGGGTCTCGTGGCTAAAAGCCGGCAGGCTGACAGATTACCTGCCTGCCCTGGCATGACAGGTAAGGAAATCTCCGCATCTGTGAATGAGCCAGGGAGAGGACGGAGGGCGAAGTGGTGAAGGTGTCACCTTCTCATCATCACTCCGCACACGCTGAGCGGGTGTGCACGCTGCCTGCCTGCCCTCCTCCCCAGACACTCGCGCCACGGGAACCTGCCCCAGGTAGCGAAGGGGCCGTTCTCAGTGACTGCCGTCACGCATCCCATCAAAACCAAAAAAATAACACAGTCTCACGTTACGAGTCAAGTCAGCGGGCCCTGCAGCTCACTCATAAGCTGGTGAAAGAAAACATTTTCTAAGGGGCTAAATATAAGGAAGTTTTCTAAGGTCCTTCAAACTCAGGGCAGCAGCTACACAGAGACTCAAACAGAAAGCACTGTGGCTGACTACAAGGGAAACACAAATTTAAAATATTTTCTTCGTCTTTTATATGCACTCAATCCCGAGATCAGACAGCCTTCCCCGGTAACAAAAGCGGTGCGGATAAATCAGAAAGGGAGACAGGAAGCCGGGACAATTCCTTCCGGGCTTGCCCTGCCGTCCTTCCGTGGGAAGTGTGCCTAACACAGTCGGCCTGGGGGTGACCTCAGGGTCCCCGATTTTAAGATTTGGGCCCGTGAGTGACAGGCAACCTGGCATTCCCTGAGACTGGCTAAAATCTGCGGACACATCAGCCACCAGCGGGAACTGCAGGGACCACCAACCAGTTCTGGGCTAGAAAAGACAGGTGCTCCAGAGCCTAGAACCCCAAACTAAATACTCGGCCCCAGCCTGAGCCCTCAACCACATCACCTCAGGTTGCACCAAAATCGAGAAAAATCAGGCAAACACCCCCCCAAATGGGTACATTTTAATAAAGAGATGGGAGAGGGGAAAGAAAGAGGAGAAAAAAAGCCAAAGGAAGGGGGAGAAGGAGGGAGAGGAGCGGAGAAGGAGGAGGCGGCAAGCGGACAAGAGGAGGAGGCAGAGAAGCTGGAGCAGAAGCGGAGGCAAGAGAACAGGAGAGGGGAGAAGGGGGGAGTGCGGGGGGCCGAGGGAGGAGGAGGAAACAAAGGGAGAGGGGCCCGTGCCCTGTGCAGAGGATGGACAGTTAGTCACACAGTCAACGGCCCCACGGGGTCAATGCCAATGTGCACAGCTCAGAGGGCTCGGGGATAATTGTCCTTCACCTGGAGGAAAAACTACAGACACCTCGACACACAAGGCAATTAGTGCACCCGCATCATGCGGCAGGCCCCGCACGCACGCCGGGGCAGGTGTGCCGGTGGCGGAAATGGGGCCGAGCGCGTCCCAGCAGGGATGCTAAGAGCACAGCTCCGCTCATTTGCCCATAAGCATACACCGTTCCCTCATCCTTGCCAAATTTTCCATGGCAGAGAAAGAAAACAGGATCCCACCACTAAAACGCACGGGTTTCACCTTGCTTTTTTAATACAGTCCTTGGTATATGCATTTCTGGTCAGAGAGCAAAGTTCTGATGGGTTTAATGGTGCACTCAATGCAGTGCTTGGCGCATTCCATCAATTTTTTTTAAAAAATTGCATCTCTTATTTCTTTAAATACATTAATCAGCCTAGTGTAGGCAAAACGGATCCATCGGACAATGCAATAAACATGAATTATCATCTATCCAACACGCATAATGGCTTAAAAATACATAATAGCAGGTGTAGTTTAAATGATTAGTTATTACACCTGTGGTGGGTCTGATTCAATTGGGAAAAATCATCTTTAATAGGTTAAAAGGTTTAGATCACCATGCTTTCCTTAAAGTGGCTGTAGAGAGGGGATGATGGAGTGCTCTGTCATTAGTAATTCATTTAAGAAAAACGTAGGGGATATAGCAAAGAACAGCATAAACGAGCGAATCCAATTTAAACATCAGGTAAAGTAGAAAACACCTTTTAAAAAAGCAAGATAAATGAATTTGGAAGGGAGATGAAATTGATGTATTTATTTTAACGGGAATTTGACAAAGTCCCGGCACACTTCAAACTTGCAAAAATATGAACAATTTCTTTTAAAGTTTCCATTCGCTAATTTCAAGCCATATAAAATGATACTGCCAAACACCTGCATAAAGTATATTTGGGGCTTGTTTATGCTCCTCTTGATCTTTGTCTGAAAATGCAGGCGACAGGCAAATCACATATTTAACAGCATCGATATCACCACACCAGATGCAAAAATATAAAGCATCCAAACTAAGAGCCTCAACATAATGTGTTGAATAAGAAAGAGACCCAGCTAAGCAGCTCCACGTAAGTGTGAACATATGAAAACCTCTCTCCTCCTGCCACTAATTTCTCCGGCTACTTTCTACCCTCCTCCCTCCGCCCAAGGAACCGGCACTGCAACAAGGGGGCGAGGGCCTGTCCAATCTCAACTTTTACCAGCCCTACACATATACATAGATTTCCCTGAAATCTTTGCCCTCGATGCAAAGACTTTAACACAGTAAACACACGACAGTGCAGTTGGTCTGCATCTCGCATTCCCCTGGTGCCGGCCACTGTCCGTGACCTAGGTGAAGCAATCCCGCTGGCTCAGTGGTCCGCAGAGGGCCAGCACACACGACACGCTTTTGCTGGAGGAAATGACGGGGTGCTTGCAGCCTGCCCTGTATCATCGTTTGATTTTCTAATTAGGAGATGAACGTGACCACTCATGGGCTCTATTTGCGCCCAACAAAATCACACGAATTCAGGCCACATCTTCCGCCTCAGTGTCAACCATGTAAGACGGAGACCGGAGCTTCACCGCGCAGGCTGTGGGAGTGCAGCAAGCGGGGGAAACCCTGGCCCAGAGCACCTGGTGCGCAGCTGCAGCCCCTTGCTGTTGCGCCCAGGGCACCACGGCGCCGGGGCCCCCTTCTCGCAATGAGCGCTCCTCCGGTTAGCGGGAGCCGGCTGCACAAAAACGGGGACCACGAACTCCCTGGAACGCAGAAGCAAAGTTTCTCGCCGCCCAATTGCTGGGACCCTATCTTCCGCCTCCCTCTCCCAAAAGGCAAAGTGAGACAACCCCGCTACCACCGACTCCACAGTTTTATAGAATTTTGGCGATTTTCACTGTTTATCACTTAAAGCTGGAGGGGAAACGGAGTACAAAGAGGAGTACATTCTTGCCTTGGCAGCGTCTCTGCTGGAGTGACTGTCAACAACCTGGGGGGAAAACAGGGGACTTCAGGTCGAAAACACCTTTGCCTCCAAGATGATTGGCCAACTGAGAGAGATTTGTGTTTGAGAGACCAGGATTTGTAACTGCATAAATCAATGGCGCACGGTATGCTCAGGGGCCATCTACGATGAACTATGTGCCGTTAAATGCACTGTGCGGGGTAAGTAATCCCCAGCGAGAGGATCGAGGTTCCTGCCGGTCCTCGCGGAAGAGCCGCTTCCTGTGTGTTCTCCGCTCCCCCGCGAAGACCTGCTCGCTGTCGTCTCCAGAGCGCGCACTTCATTTCCCGCACGGGGGGCGCGGGAGAACGGAGCTCGCCTAATAACGAACCTGGGGTTTGAGGGAGCCTTAGCACTTTGCACCTGACATGTAAACCTGATGCATTGTCTCCGGTGACACGCGCTTGGAATGTCACCAGTTCCAGCGCTCCTGCGTGCTACATACACATCTATCTCCTCAAATGTGAGCCTTCATTAGCCATTTTTAAATATTAAAAGTACTCAAAAATTAATGACACTAAAAAGCAAAGCCAAGTCCCTTCTGACCCAGAAGGATCGCGACTAGAGGGCAAAAGAAAAGGACCGGTGTGCAGGCGAAACCCTGTCCAGCGCGGCCGCCACCCCTGCGCCGCTCAGGACGTCAGACCGCCCGAGAGCAGCTCCTCCGCGCGCGCGAGAGAGAGGGGTGCCCAGAACCCTGCTAACAAGCCCGTAAACCAAGGCCGCGCGAGTTTTAACAAGGACTGACTTTTTAAAAGCTGGGCACTGCTGAGCAGGAGAACCCCTTCAAAGGGAAAAGCTGCATTTTAGTAAGAAATCAGTACTCTGTCAGGAGTTCCTTGACAAATACGGTCATCGGTGGCACAAGGAAATAGTTGCAAAGCAGCTGTTAATCAGAGAAACACACCGCAGAACGCTGATGCCAGCACTCGCGGCGAAAAGGCAGCGGGCTAATTATGAAGCCATAGATCTCACTAAAGAGGCCGTGTTCCCGGCGATTCCGGCGCAGCGCGCTCCGCGCCCGGGCCCTAGGACAACATAACTCTGGGTTTCTGTGTCCATCCTCTCTGATGTGCGGCGCACGACCCCAGGCTCTCTTGCTAGTTGGCCGCGGAGCGCAGCCTCCCTGGAGGCAGGGCCCCCCCCCACGGCCACACCCCAAGATGCTCCACGAACACATCCAAGACCCCAAACCGGAGGGAGAGAAAATCTGTGGGCGTGCAAAGGAAATGTGGGAATTATCACTGTTAAGTGTGGCAGTCGGGCAAGTGGGTGTGAGCTTTCAATTGAGGACAGCCGCCCCAACCCACCAAGATGGAAAGAAAGAAGAAAAACAAGAGGCAGCACACAGAAAACAGAGACGATGGTGTCCGACAGCCGCGTCAGAGGGAAGAGGGGAGACTGGGCTGGCGGAGAGCGGCTCGCAGGGTGTGAAAGGCGACGCGGGGAAGCCGCCGAGGGTCCGGCAGGCAGGCAGGCCGGGGAGCGGGGAAAGTTAATATGCAGAAGCAGCCTCGGTCAGCCAAAATTCAATACGATCCTCCGCAAGGACGCGGCGGAGCGAGGCTCCCCGAAACCAGAGGAGTGGGGGTGGGGGAGGGGCGCCGCCGGCCGCCCGGCGCGAAACCACCGGAATGGCAAGAGGGGAATAACCTTGAGGTGGACGGCGCGCCGGCAGCCCCAGCGCGGAGCCAAAGTGCCCCCTAGCCGGAGGCGGCGGCCGTGCAGCCGCGGCGGCCGCGGCGCTGCTCGAGTCGCACAACCCAAATGAAGTGTTTTCACTCAGGGAAAATGAAATGTTTTGCAAGATGAAACAGAATAAAAATTGAGGTTTTAGGTAATTACTAGTTGGCATTTACATATCACGGGCTGGTTCAACACCTATTCATTTTCCTCTTTTATTTTCAATTTTTTAAAATGGCTCATTAAAAATGAACAGATGACAGTGACAGGATTTTTTTTTTTTTTGCTCTTTCTCCTTCTCTGAGGGTTACAAAATCAAGAGGTGCTTTTAGCCCGGTTATCCACAATGCACACCCACGGAGATATGTTTTATTTGCATCGAGGCAGGGAAAAAAAAAGTGGAAGTCAACAAAAGCTGGGAAGTTCAAGAATGCCGCCGTGGTGAGCTGTACTTGAGGCAGCCTCCCGCGCCGGCCCGGGAGCCCGCCGGCCAGAGCCCCAGCACTCAGGGAGTTAAAGGGAAGAGCCTCTCTTTCAACTTGGAATTTCCTGGTTTTTGTCATTGTGTCCTTCCCATTGTTGGTCTGGGTTGCAACCCTATACTAATTAAGCTGTGGGCCCTAATTTCCTTTGTTTTACTTTCCTCTGTCCTTTTGTTTTTCACATTAAAGAAATAATATGTCTTTGGGACAAGTGCACGGGAGTTGACATAACAGAATGCGGTGTTTTTCAGGTCTATTGTGTAAATCTGTATTTAGGGAATCCCAAAGCACACATTATTGACCCTAGTCTCTCTTAAAACACACTGGTATGTGCCGTAAAAGCATTTATGAAAATGGCAACACCGTATGTATAAAAACTGCCTTTCCAAGTGAAATGTCTCTGCATTTAAATTTTTCTTGGCCCCAGTTAAAAATATTGCATGAGCTGCTTGTCAGACAGAATTTCACTGTTTGGTTATTTTATTAAACTAGCTTTTCCAGAAGTGTACGTGGGAATAGAAAGCCTTTACGCCAGCGTGTACTAACATCGAGTGGCGTGGTGTGAGGGACACCGGGGTGACTGTGGAGGAGACGCTGGGTGCCGTCCTGCACCCCCGGGGGGCCGGCCGGTGCGGCTGCGCGGCAGGGCCGGGGAGGCAGGGCTCTGCTGGGAGAGAGCGGCTGGCCGGCACCGTGCCCCAGGAGGGGCTGCGGGGCTCATACTGGCCCCTCCGAGGAAATGAAAACCCTTGCTCCTGGGCTGAGAAGATCAAAGCTCCTTTTTAGGAAAGGCTGGGAAGGAAAAGCATTTTCCCCTTCAGAGAGAGAGTAAAGCAATTTCAATGCCCTGTCCCCATGCACCCCCACCTGAATTTGGATAGCGACCCCTCTAATTCTTGATGCAACCAACAAAGCAGTAACCCAAAGAGGGGAGAAAAAAGGGATGACATTTGCCTTTCCCTGGCTTTGAAATCCAACTGGCAGCAAATTGTTTGAAGTCCTGTTTAGATAAGAAACTGTAAAAGCCTCCATTCTGAAAAGAGGAGGAAAATGCCATTATACGCGGATCACGGTGGCAGTGACCTCGGCTGAGGAGGTAAGCAGGCTGGCTGCGAGCCGGCGGTTGGGCCAGCGTGCCAGGGGCAGGGATAAAGCATTTGTGTGCCAGCGACTTGTGGCAAGAGCTGGGTGCTCGGCCCCGGGAGGTACCAAGAAAAGGCAAGGAGTTCAATTTCTTAACACGATGTCTTTCAACAGCTCCTTGACTTCTCCTTCCAGCTGCCCTTGGTTTTATATTTTCTCTGGCCCTCTAATTCCCCTGCACTGTTAAAGCAGCAGCAGAGAGCACCCAGGCTCTGTATTGTAAAATTAACGAAGGTGTCAAGCTGTTAGGTTGAATCACTCCAAAGGAATGTGATGACTCAGTGTCCACCAGGCTCCCTGGGAGAACCGTGAGCTCACTCAGTGACGGTGGCCGGTGACTCCTACGCTCACATTCTGTAGCACACAGTCCCCAGGGCTGTCCTAATCATACCGCTGCCCCTACTTCCGAGTCCCCGTCTCCCCACCACAGGAGGTTTCTGAAGGTTACTTGTTACCCTCCAAATCCTTCGGATGCTCCGCAGATGAAACACTGCCTCAGTTCCCCTTTCTTTTGAAGACTGGGCCGGACAGAGATGGGTCAACTCTAGCGTGCACTGTGGGGGGAGGGGGAGGGACTACGGAGGGGAGGTGACTAGGAAGGGGATGAGGAAAGGCTACGTCACAGACAGTGAACCTCCAAGCATGAGGTCATCACTGGGAGCCAGACGCTGACCAGATGACCAGCAGGCGGGGCAGGGCAGGGCAGGGGCCCCCCACAGCGGTGGCGCAGCACCTTCTGCTCTCAGGACGATGAGATGGACTCCAGAGTCCAGGGAAGGTAAGTTCTGGACCAAGGAACTCCATCTGCCATCACCCCACGTACGGCACAGAACTAAAACCTTGGAGCAGTCAACAAACGGTGCTCCGACCAGACAACCTACCCCCCCGAAGAATGGAGAAGGACTAAGTGTCAAAAAATAGACTTTATTACAAAAAAAATAAGTAGTAGTCATGGTCTAGAAATAGTATAAATCCAAAAGAAAGCAATAGAAGAATTTAAAACTAAAAAAGTGTATTTATTTACAACAGCCAATATATGAAAATCACCTACGAGTTTTTCGGTGGATGGACAGATAAAGAAACTGTGGCACGTACACAATGGAAGCATACTCGGCCACAAACAAGAATGAAATCTTCCTATTTGCTACAACATGCATGGGTCTCAAGGGCATATGCCAAGTGAAATACGTCGGATAAAGACAAATACTGTAGGATCTATGCAACGAACAAACAGCAGAAACAAAAAACAAGCTCACAGACACAGGACAGAATGGGAGCTGTCAGAGGGAGGTGAGGGCTGGATGGATAAGGGAGGCATAAAATTACTTCTCTTTAAAGCATCTGTCTTACGGCTGTACGACACAGCGTCACAGAAGTAGGGGGGAGTTACCTAAGCAACCCAGGAAATGAGGAGAGCCCGCACGACCGAGGCCTGAAGGAGCGCCACGCGAGCGCCCGCCGGGTCGGCACAGCCGGCTCCCACGGGAGTGCAGGCTGGCCGTGCCGCTGCCACGCCGCCTGTGTGCCGTGGCCGAGCGAGCGGACGATGGGTGCTGGTGTAGAAGAAGGGGTGCATTTTTTAAAATAGAAACAAGGACACCTCGAGCCCTTCCTTTGTACCGTGCCACAGACGAGGAAGGAAGCAAGGCCCAGCCCTTTCCGTCGGGTCCCATTCTGCTTGCTTTTTGCTTTTATGCTCGATCTTCCCTCTCTCAGGTAGCTCCCCCTACTTAATCTCCTGGATTGACTTGTACTCCCCCTCCCCATTACAAAGAGGAATTTTCCGCCAGCCCCACCCGGACTCCTTCACAGTTGATCTGAGACTGCTCTGGCCCCTAGGCTGGATATCACTTAACTGGACAGTACATTATTTAAAATATTGTACATACAAAAACATCTTTTAAGATTTTATTTATTTATTTTTAGAGAAGGGAAGAGAGGGAGAGAAACATCAACATGTGGTTGCCTCTCACGTGGCCCCCACTGGGGACCTGGCCCGCAACCCAGGCATGTGCCCTGACTGGGAATTGAACTGGTGACCCTTTGGTTTGAAGCCCAAGCTCAATCCACTGAGCTGTGCCAGCCAGGGCTGCATACAAAAACTTTAAAAATAAAACGGCAAATGTGGGCAGCTTTGAACTCACTTGTAGATCCACTGAAAAGCGAAAGAAAGTAAACAATTACGATACGCTGCGAATGCGAAGACCCCCAGGTCCTACTTCCTGCTACTATTTTGGATTCTTCTCTGGCAGCGAGGAAAAAAACTAGCAGTATGAGTTCCAAAAGTATGATTCATAATGCAGAGAGCTGGCAGGCTCAAAAATTTTCGAATTTACAGTAAGATGACAGGGATTACAAACTCCTGCGACTCGAACGCTCGGGTGAAGTCAGCTCCTCTCGGAGGGGAGTCGCCCTGCTCGCCGGGCGCACCAGTCCCCGGGAGGGGACAGAGGAGCTTCTCTCCCAGGTGCAGAGGCAGGGAACCGCCTCCGGCAACAACTGGGCTGCCGGGCGTCAGGGGCACCCCACCGTCACAGGAAGCCGGCTGGTGCCAGGTTCTACGTTCCGAGGAAGCGCCACCTAGCACGGGCGGCCCCGCTGCACGTGACTTCAGCAGTGACTTACCCACACAGGAGTGCGGCGGGCGGGGCTCCGCCTGCCACGGGCGGTGCGAGAGCCGTGGCTCTCCCACGACTGTGGGGCCTGCGGGGCCGGCTCTCACACCCACCGTCAGAGCTGCCCCTCCAGCACCAGGGCGTACATTAGGAAGAGAGACCGAATCAAGAGCTACCGCTCCAGCTGCCTTCTCCAGTGAGCCCCACTTCAGAAACGTTTAGCTCAGCAAGGAAATCCACTGCACACAGGAAGAATCAAATGGCAACCAGCACAGCTTTAAACCATCCAGTCAACCTTTCGCTAAACATCATGAGCATCCCTCCCTACTCACAACCACAGCTACCCGTGTGCAAACACACTTTTAAAAGTAAACGATTCAACGAACACCCACATCCAAGGCACCAGAGCCATCCCGGCCGGCCGCGAGGCTCTCAGGACAGGCCCACTGCCTCCAGCAGGAAGGTAAAAGGGAGGAGGGTCTCGTGCCCCGCATCTGCCGTTCCTACCCGTCCTGGTAACCTAGCAGGGGCACGTCACTCACGTGACAACTAACGCGAAATTTTAACAGTCCTCACCATTAAGCAAATCAGTTCTATGGAGCACCTGCCTCCTCCTCCTGCTCCTCTTAAATCAATTCCTTCCTCTTAACTCATTCCTTCCGGCTCGGTCTGGGACACAGGGAAGTTCACTTTCTGTTACCCGAAGGGTTACGAATTACCATTTGCTCTGCAGCCTTGGTTCTCCACGCCCGCCTCACGGGGTGAGCTACTCTGAAATCACAAAAACCCCCACGTCGCCTCAACTTGGCAAAAGCTTCCTGAGACGTCACTCATCGTTTTCTGCTCCTTGTCCTTCCTCTCCCTCTTCTTGCCTGTTTAAACACATGGACACGGAGTTATTAACTTTTACAGGAAAACCAAATAAAATAATGTCGGAGCAAAACTGCGGTGATGTCAGGCTGCAGCTAGCACCATTCATCTGGGGGAATCTGATTAGCGTTGGAGTGGCAGAGCTACCTGGAAAAGTGCTCACAATCAAATAAAAAAATGATACCAAAACATTAACCTGATGGCTAAAAACTCCACATTTAAACAGTTAAAGTAATAAAGGAGCTTTTATTGAGTATTTTCTATATTTCATTATGCCCCAAATTGACGAGGACTCCCGGATACATTTTCTAGACTTTTGGTTCCTCAAATCAAATGCACTCTTGGACTATTTTTTTTTTTAACTAAAAGGAAACAGCATTTCTTGTAAATTTGAATGAAAGGATTAAAGCTTCTCCTACAACAGCGATATCGTCCTTAAGTGCAAACAGAGCCAAACACTGCAACACACAGGCTTTCTGGTTCATGTGCTTTAGTTCCGACCCTGCCCATAGCCAGCAGAGAATTTTCTCCACGCCTTTCCCTAAGCGAACCCTGTTTTCCTCATTCACTCAGGTTTTGCTCGAAGCTGGTAGGGAAGGGAACTGGGCAGAGTGGCCGGGCAAAAAGACAGTGGCTGGGTCTCTGGAAACCCATACCCCAAGTCCCGCCCTGCCACTAACGGGGCCTGAACCCCAGCCTCTCTCTCAGGTCCCTGCCAGGCCTCAGTTCCCTGCTGCAAAGTAAGAGCTTAAACAGGTGACCTCCGGGTGCTCCCTCCAGCCATGTCATTTTACAATCTCTAAGTTAACTCCACGAGGCAGCCTGTGGTTCCTGGGCCAGGGACGTGGGCTTGGGTTGAGAACAAGACCCAGCTGACCCGGAGCTCTCCCATCTCGTCCCGTTAAAAAAGGAGGAAACCAACACACAGGAGGAGGAGAGAGAAGGGGAGAAGCAATCACCGCTGCCGAGAAGGACATCACGAATGCCACACTTCACACACGCGGCAAAGCCTTGCTCCCGCTACTTCCTAATTACCATGTACACGAGTTTAGGGGTACGGTGTCCCAGTCACCACAGAAGACCGGAGACTGCGAGTGAGAGGAGCAACCAGCCAGCTTCTAAAGAGGCGCCTGCAGAACGAACACCAGGAAGGGGGGCCGCGAGCCAAGCAACAAATGTCGAGAGAAACGTCTATGAAAAGCAAACAAAAACCTCAAGAATCTCACCCGTTTGGGGTCAGTCAGCGCAGGTGGGGTTGTTTGCAGTGTGGGAGGGGGAGACAGCATGTCTGTGTTTCCGCAGGTTTTGAACACAGAGCTACACTTACAACGTGACACATTGAGATGTCACAGGACAATACTGGGTCATCAGGACTAAACTATGTTCCAGAGCGCCTGCCTAATGAAGCAAGAAAGCATGTAAACCATTTCCATATAATTCCCAGCCAACGGTTTTACAGTATTTTGCCTTCTTTTCACATGGATCTCAACGGCCGTCTAGAAAGTGTGGCTGTCCAGAACGCTACCTCCTCCCACAAGGGGCCAGAGATGGTGGTTTTCCTAAACCGAACAACAACAGTTTTCATCCAAGTTAGATTAAGAAGCAGGAAGCCACCAATTAAATAATGAGTAGTTGCTGAGCATTCCCTGGGTCGGCACAGTATACCCGGCCCTTAATCAAGACAAGAAGAACAAGCGAAGACGCTGCTTTCGCGTTACAGTCTAAGACAAGGAAGGAAGCCGAAGAGATCTCAGGCCCTCAGGTCCCCAGATTGACCCAGCACCCCCTCTTCAACAGCCTTGACGAAGGGTCAGTGCGCCTCCACCTGAATGCTGACGATGAACAGAGAAACGTTCTCTGAGGGGACTGTCAGTTCATCTCCAGGAGCCCTTCTGGAAACTGAGCTGAAACCTACGTTCCCGAGCCTTCCATCCACAGCCCCGGCTCCCTGCAGGAGAACAAGACCCACTGATCCCCCTTCTGACACAGTGCTGGGGGAAGGCTGCGACGGGCCTCTGTCACTTGGCTGTCTTTTCTATAAAAGCATTTCCCTTGCTCTGCTTATTAACTAAATGCGAGCACCAGCTTCACCGTATAACGGTTTCGCGAATCCTGCTCTCAGGCCCGGCGAGAGCAGCTCTGCCCTTTCTGGGAGAGCCGAGGCTACACCTGTAATGTCAGGATGCATTAGCAGTAATAAAGGCCACAGTAATGCAAGAGACGACTTCATGCACACGTCACTGCAGAATGGCTCAATTCAATCAAACACGGCAGCACTTCCTACGGCACTGTGATCACCGGGGCCAGCGCGTGTGACGTGGGCCCACTTACTGGAAGCTGCTGGAATCGGAGCGTGAGCGCTCCGCTCCGAGACTGTAATGGACAGGGGTTCACCGGCCCGTAAGTGGTTTAGCATCCTTCTTTCCCAGGAATTACCTAGAAATTCATTTAACATCTGAAGACTGCAAATGGCAGTCCAGAAGGCTGAAAGTACATGAGGAGAAGTACATGAACATCATCTTAAAGATGCACGAGTCCTGCGGGGAGGAAAGGAAACTGCCAGGAGGTGGTAGTCCAAGACTCTAAGCCAAGGATGACCTGTTCCTGTGCTCACTCGGCCATCCCCCTCTCCGGTGGCTTCCAGAGCAAGGCACTCCCCTGTCCTGCTGCTGCTCCCTCATCTGTGAAATGGAACTCCTACTGCCCAGAGACTCGCCCGCCTGAGTGCTACAAGGAGTAATTAGTTAGCATTTATATAACACTTTTGATCTTCAAAGTAGGATTATTAGGCTATAAAGTGGAGTAGATGTGGTTTGAAAAATCTCTTAAACACCTAAAATCAAGCACGCAAGCAAATTCAGAGGAGGGAGCAGGCTGATGTCACCTCCCAACAGCCAGAGCCCTGCACCACCTGGGCACCCGCCGGCTGCCCTGGTCTGCACTCAAGCGTGGAGACAAAGGCATAAGAACATATCATAGGAAAACGGGAGGACGGGGAAAGGCGAGAGGGAAGGCGGAGGCCAGAGGAAAAGCACTGAAGAAAATGCAAAAGGGAGGAGAGATAAGGAGAGAGAGAAATGTAGGGAAAGAAGGAAATAGAAAACAGCAGTAAAGAAAGGGAAAGGCAAGTCCTATCCTTAGAAGAAGAGCAAAAACAGCAAGAGAGGAAAAAAGAAAGACAACAAAAAAAAAAAGGGAGAAGCCTTCATCAAGGGAGGAAACAAATAGAAAGTGCATCCTGTTTCCAAAGATAAAAAGGGCAAAGGTAAAAGAAAAAAAAAAAAGGGCAGGACAAAGAGGAGAGAATGGAAAAAGAGAACATAAAGCTTTCAAAAATGTGTCTGGAAACCAGGAAGCTGGGAGAGGAATCATTAGCAAGTCCACAGTGCGTCTCCAGTGCTACTGCGTGGATCAATTCATTTAGCGCTGCCCTGTACATTTACAGAAAAGTACCTCTGATATAATAAAGACTCATAAACACGCAGAAATTGGGTTAGGCCCGTTTCGAATTCCTGCCAAACAATGGTTCAGAAAAATGAAGCTCTATTTTAATTAGCTGGATTCACGAGTGATTTGATAACAGCAGATGCTGTCTGGATGCTTTCAGCTTGATGGGCTCCACATACATGAACTTAGAGTGGTTTTGATGCAATTAGGTATTTCTGCTCCAACATGCCAGGCCCAAGGACCTGAGCCTACGTGTAGCCCCTGCGTGTTGCTATATTTATCTGCACGTTAATATTTCAAATCATGAAGATGAGAAAAGTGACCACATAAGAGAAGCATAAAAGTACTTTTTAAAAGTCACTGGTCAGGGGAAGAGAAGGCTCTCACGAGTTCTTCTCTCCACTGGGCAGGAGGAGGCGGGCAGCTGAGAACGAGCCACACAGGGCGGCACCCGTGCAGAGGTGTTTGATGCCAGAGCCGGAACACGACAGACCGTGTACTCCCGATGCTGCGATTCCAGCCCACTGTTACAGCAAAGGACTAGCTAATGCACAGCCCGAACTGAGACTAAGTGGCCTTCACAATGTTCCCTGTAATCAGGCATCCTGCTATGTAACTCGGATCACCCGCTGCTGAGACAGGCGGGGTGTTCGGGACCGCGGCCCTGGAAGCCCACGTGTTTTCACCAGGCGCTTTCACGCCGGGCACCTTGCAGCCCCTCTCTCCCTTTTAAGCACTCTCCTCCAGAGAGCACTCCACTCCCTTTTCCCCAAGCACTCTGCCTCCTGCTAGGACCACTCAGAACACCTCCGCCCCCGGGCAGAGCTGCTGCAGGCAGAGGCAAGGGCGGCTTCCAGCATCGGGGACTCGGCACTCTGGGCGCCCCCACTAGGAGGACCCGACCTGTCAGTCTGTCGTTATCTGTCGGTCTGTCACGGCTGGGCTGAGACGGAGGCTCACAGAGAGGGGGGTGTCCGAGCAAACCCGCCCACCCTTTCGGAGGACACGAGGACGGAGGGTGGGAAAGAGATGCGAGCGCTCTGACGGACTCGCTCGGGTGGGGGGGCGCCTGGACCCCACCACGACCCGCAGCACACAGGGAGAAACACGCACACACAGCCTCTCGCTCTCCGAGAGGACAGCACGGGCACCGTAACCTTCACGCCGCCCCCCTCCGCGGCGCTCACGGGCCGAGCCCCGTAAATCAAGGACGGAGCCCCCACGCCCGGAGAGCAGAGGAGAAGCGCTGCCTCTGTGAAGGGCCCGGAGGTGCCGCCCGCCTCTGAATCAGCACTTCGGGGCGGGCGGGCGGGCGTCTGAAGGCTGGACGCTCCGGGCCGGCAGCTGGAGGGAGAGTGTGTGGTTGTCACATACAGTAGCCCGTCTTCAGAAGTTATTTATTTCACAGAACCACTCTGCTAAATAGAGGTTTCAATCTAATTGGAACCGCAATCTGCATATTGTAAATGCAGCAGCGACAGCCGTCAGGGCCTCTCCTCCAGCTCACGGGAAGTTCCCAGCACACACACACACACACACACACACACACACACACCGAACGCGAGAACGCAAGGAAAGAGCACCCAGAGTCACCCTACAATACAGGCACATTTCTGTTTATGTTTAATTCCTGCTCAGCCCCTCGCAGTCCCCAAGGGAGGCGCGGGGGGCCCAGGTCATGCAGCGGGATAAAGCCTGTGACACCCCGACGAGGAGAAAGGCTCCCGTGGCCTCCAGTCTGCACTCAGCCATGTGTGTGCGGTCACACGGGCCTGGGCGACCCCACTCACCGCCGACCTCTTCTTTCCTTCTTGGGGGAGGCGGGGAGGGGCCCCTACTCATCTTAACTCCCCCCGTCCACATCCCAAATTAACCACGGTTACCTGACAGAGATGCAGAGAGTCATAGGCTGAATTAAACATTTTTGACAGGGAGTAAGAAGAAATCTTATAAATGGAAGAGAAAGATTTAAACAAGGAGGAGGAGACAGAAGGCACCCAACACGAAAGGTCACCCTGCAAACGACCGGAGAAACGGGGGAGCAGAGGCACAGCCCAGGACTGCGCATGGAAGCCCGGGAGGCTCCGTCCGCACCCCGGGGTCCCACCAAACAGCCGTCCACCACGGAGGAGGCGCTTCTGGGGAGGGGCGCTGGGGAGCCAGACCCGTGCACGCCCGGGACTCATCCTCCTACGTGACATTCGGATTTGCTTTCTGCTTCCCGTTCCTTCCCTCGTTTCAGGAAAGAAATTACTTCATTTTTTTTTTCAAAACTGCGTCCCGAGGGCCCCAAGCCACCCCCGGCTTTCTTAAAAGCTCAGCATCTGCTTTACAGCTATTCCTTCCCGCCCTCCGGACCGACCCCACCAGCCTCTCTGCCACGGGGTGTGACCTTCAACGACAACAGAACAAATTAATTCAAAGCTTCAGCTTCCCCATGGAAAAAAAAGAAAGAAAGAAAAACAGAAAGAATAAATATGAATTTGAAGAGGAATTCTGCCAAAACCTAAACCTCCCAAATCCGGTTGAGCCACATTCCTGCCCACAGCCTGTACTTCTCGGTGCCTCCCTACATTTTTCAAAATGCAGCTGCACAGACCTCTTAAAATTCAGATTTCTAGCACCTATAATTACAGGGCGCTTGAGCCAGGCTCCTTTAATTAATGAACCTGACTCCTCTGTCTTCAAAGGGAACCTGCGCAGGGAGAGACCACAGGGGCGAACTGACCCCTGGTCGGCGCTCTCTGCCCACGCCGCCCCCCACCAGCCCCCCACCAGCCCCCCACCAGACGGTGCGGCCGCCCGGGCCCCCCACGCCCCGCCCCCACTCCGTCCCCGTCCGGAACAAGCCTGTTACCCCAGTAAGCCACGAGACACTTCTGGGAAGTTAAGGGGAGAGAAGGAAGCGCTCCTGGGAGTGACCAGCAAACCCCAAAGAGAATCCGATTCTCCCGGGTTCCAGGGCTCCCCGTCGCACTGTCGTGTCCGTCCCCCCCACTGCCGGGATGAAGCAGGGAGCGAGGGCGGGAGAGACCCGCCGATGCTCCAGGCTGGACAAGCAGCAGAGGGGGGAGCGGCCTGGGCTTGGAAAACTCCGGAACAGAGATGAGCACAGCGGACTTGGGACTGACACTCACCCTGACGCTGAAATAAAACTGGTGGGAAAGGCCCTGCACCTTTGAAGAAAAGCGAGCGGAATGGGGTCGCGGCAGGAAGACCCGGTGCACAGGTCTGCAGATAAATGCGAGCCCGTCCCACAGACGACCGGTTAACCCTGCGGCCCGTGCCCAGGTGGGCCGTGCCCGTTCTTGATGCGACTCCCCCCAAACCGACGTCCGACCACCAGTTTTTACAGAACCGTCTTCCTCCTGGCCACTCTGGGCAGCCCAGCCTGGCACTGCCCGCGGCTGCCGCGCTCGCCAGGACGGCCAGTAGCCGCTCTCTCCTACCGGCGGCTCTGGGCTGGCTCAGGACCACGTCCGCTGGAAGGGAGGCCGCCTGTGGTGGCAGCAGAGACTGGGAACGGTGGCGAACGAAGCCACGGATGCCAGAACAGACAAGGCCCAGGTCCAGTCCAGACGACCCCGCGTACAGGTCCAGGTGGCAGAGCTGGGATCCAGTGAAAGCCTCCAATGGGTCTGGTGATAACGAGAACGGGTTTTGTTCGGTCACTACCGACTGACAGTCCTTTCTCAAGGGCCCCTCGGCCCCACGGCAAACCCAGTAGCGCGACATCTGCGTTGCCGACCAAACAAATACACGCGCCCCACACCGAGAGAACAAGTTCTCAGACTCCGTCCCCAGGACCATGCTTTCCGCGGCTCTCCCGGGTCAGCGCTGTCACTCGGGCTACAGAAGGAGGCTGCAGAAGCACCCGAGAGCAGCGCCGGGGCTAACAAATGAACACCTGAGGCCCGCTGCCCTGGCCCCACAGCTCTGCCCGGGGCACTTACGGGGCAGGTGTCAGAAACGGAACTCGGCCCTGGCGGTGGGGCTCAGTCGGTGGAGCGCCATCCTGTAACCAAAGGGCTGCGGGTTCTATTCCCAGTCAGGGCACATGCCTGGGCTGCAGGTCCGATCCCCAGGCTGGAGGCACACAGTTCCCGGTCTGGGTGTGTGTGACCCACAGTCTGAGCGCACACGGGAGGCAACCCGTCGCTGTTTCTCTCTCTTCCCTCCTCTCTCTCTAAAAAGGCAATGAAAAAAACGTCCATGGGCAAGGGGAAAAAACTGGATTTGGTCGTTCATATTCTGCCAGAAAAGGGGCTTTAACATTCCAGCAAGCCTCTGCTGTTGTAAGTACAATTCTGAAAGAAAGGGGAAAACAGTGACATCGGCCTGTCCAGCGGCTAAACGCTCCCATCCAACGAGGCCCGCTCGCTGACCGGTGGGTCCAACCCCCAGCGGGCCGACTCCTGGCCGGTGACCCGCCACCCCTGCACGCAGCCCTCAGGGGCCGGCACGGCCCACCACCCCTGCTCGCCCACCAGCTCCGTCTCCAAGTCCATCCACGTACTGCCCCCTGGACCCACTGGCCGCGGAGCCACAGGAGCTCCAGGCCGAGAACCCGACCGACTGGTACCAGGGCCCACCGCTGCCATGGTCCCCAGTCCCTGAAAGCCAGAGTGGGGCGAAGGGTTCTTCAACTTGGTTTGGTTTCCCAACCAAGACATTCTCCAAGTTCACTGTCCTTTGAAGTGGAAGCATTTAATTCTCTGACAAACAAATAATTAGAAGCCTAGGCCTGGAGAGAACACGGAACTGAGAGCAAGGGTCAGGATACATGAAAACAGGGGCTGGGAGGCGGCCGTGACCCAGAATGTCCAGGGATTCTTGGCACAGGAGCTGCCGCCAGCCAGGCCCTCTCTTTCCAGGGTGCCGCGGGGGGGAACCGCCCACCATCGATCCGAGGGCACACGCGTTCTAGGACCAATCCCTTGCCTCAGAACGGCCTCTGCCTCAAACTCCTGCTTGCGCTTTAATGTTTAAATTATTAAGTGCATTAATGTATTTACATTATTCAAGTCTTATGTGCATTTTTCTAAGATAATTTATGTATAAGAGTTTGAATGTCCATGACTGTTAATGTCTACAACCCTTCCTGTTCAGTATTGATTCTGGAAGAGAAAAAAAAGTCAGAGTTTTAATGCCTTATTTTTAATGTATTAAGAGTCTGAATAAGTGCATTCTCTTTTTTCTTTTGTAATTTCATAATTTAAGTAGTGCATTTATTAAACTGACACAGTATGAATTGTGGTGAAGCCTGGCACGGCTCCACGCTGCCGGAGCAGCCAGCTGGAGGAGCAGGCCGCACCTCTGCGAGGGCGGGCAGCGGCCGGCTCAGCGCTCAGCCCTCAGCCCTCAGCCCACCTCCGCGAGGCGGGGCGGGCGGCGGAGGGGCCGAGGAGGGGTCAGGGCCTCTGAGGGGCTGCAAGCGCCCACCGGATTTGGGCTGTGCGAGGAGATTCCCTTCTTCCCTTTGAAAGCTCCTGCCCAAACCCTCTGTCCCTGTTAAGTGTGTTCCCAGAATGCCGTTGAGCTGCCCCCTTTTGAGGGTGGAACTTCCCGCTCCTCGTGCTCCTCTGCCGTGATCCCAAGTGATTCTGCAGCAAAGCTCACAACTGGGACGCGATGTTCAAGAACAATTAAAACGCCGGGGCTCAGCATGGCGAAGAGCTAACACCACCACTACTTTTAAAGGGGGATCTCAAACAGACCACACCTCGAACTCCAGTGGAAAAACTTTCTTTTGAAACCCAGTGTCCCCGCAGAAAAGCCCTCTTCCGACCACAGCCAGTAGAGCGACAGTGACACCCAATGGCCTGTTAGTTCAGTCCCAGCCGAGCGTGGCCCCTGGCGTTCCCCGGAGACGGGCCTCGGGCCCAGGCTTCCTGCGGGAACCCGGAAGCTGGGAGGAAAAGCAGGCATCCACTGCTCATCAAGGAGCGGGGTCGCTAATGGATGCATTTCCTGTCGCTACACGGAACAAACACACACACACACACACACACACTCTGTACGGAACTGCACACACGTGTGCAGGCTCCTCAGCAGAGCGCACACAGCACGGTCTTTCTGGAAGGGCACGTGGGCACGTGGGCACCCGTGCACGGGCAGATGCGCACTGCACGGACCGGGCAGCGCTGCCCAGACCCGCGCGGAGTGGGTGAGAGGAAGCTGTTCGCTGCCGTTTCAGGGCCAGGCTCGGCCATTTCTCATGTCACAGGTGCACACGTACATACACACACACGTTTATGAACACAACGTACTTTCATCCATTTTCTCCCTTTTTAAAATTTTTTTCCTGTTTCTTTCTTTTCTATTTTCCTTTTTGGCTACTCATTACCATTCTTTAACTGTTACAATTTATATCAGCATATAATGTTAAATAATTACAGGGAGCAGAGCTCACTCTAGTGAGGATATAAGCGCGCTGTGGGAATCTACAGATTTAAACAAATAACACTCTCAGCAGGGGGTGAGCGGATGAATTAGCATTAATATCCTGCCTGGGAGATCCCAGGGCACTGGCACTGCTTAAATACAGATCTTCTCTGTAACAGTCAGTATGACAGCTCCCGGCAACACGGCCCCTTTCCCTTTCCCAGTCAATACAGCAGCCAGTGAAAATAGAAACGTCCCTATAGCAATCAATACAGCAGCCAGCTAAAATAAACCCTTCCCTTTTAAGGGCTATATAATAGTCAGCTAAATGGAAGAATTGGCACCCCTGCTGGAGAGCTCCG